>NC_059158.1:144492012-145963809 GCF_019923935.1 Bubalus bubalis
CCACAGAATGAGACAGACAGAACACAATTTTGTTATCAGAAACATGAGTCACTTTGTCGAGCTTCACCCATAAGAAAATGCGTGGCCAAAATTAATTTACATGTACAAATTTTTTTTCCTACTCTCTATCTAGAAGCTTAGGATCTGCCTAGCATAGCACTTGGTATACGATAAATGATACAAAAGATCTTTTGAGCATAATTAAAAGATTCTTGTGCTACCTAAAAATATTGGGTCCAATGTACATATCAATAGTACTAAATGCATGTGAAATTCCATGAGACTGAATTTGATCTGCATATAAAAGCATTTGATTGCTGATTTGTGAACATAGACTCTCTTTTGCCAAGGAGTCACCTTGGAAGGCGAGGGATTTTCTCTAACAATGTTGCTTCAACATGTTGGATCCTCTGAGGCCACTCTTGGTGCCCGTTTCTGGTCCATGCAGAAGAATCACTCTTCTTGTTTTATGTTCTCCCTTTGTTTTGTCCTCAGACCGTATTTTCCCAGCTGGTCTCCTGCCTGACCCACTCTGCTTGGTTTTAAATGACGTCTGGCTATTTCCAAAAGGTCATAGCTAGCCTCTAAGGATGAAGATTCACAACCACTGGGAGCCCAGTGACACCTCAATTAACAAACCCCCTGGGAGCAAAGCTCTTCTATAATAAAGTGCACGTATTAAAAATGAGATTAACTCCTTGTAAATCAAACACAACAGAGCGCCCTGTGTGTGTACCCTGGACAAAAATGCTTTCTCAAAGAGCTTCGGTTCGTCCCTGCCCTGTTCAAAGCAAAAAGATTGATTCCACTCCAAAAGGCAAGTCAGGGTGGGGGTCATTCTGCCCACTCACTCTTGCAGTTGGATGCCCTCCCCCTCACCCCCTACCCTAAAAGGGAATCTCCTCCTGCCTTCATAACCCATGCCCTAGTTCAGGTCCCCAGTACCCTCTCCACACTAACAAGTGTGGAGAATTTACACTGACTGATTCATTGGTTGGTTTTAGGTTTTAGTCACTAAGTCATGTCCAACTCTCTGTGACCTCATGGACTATAGCCTGCCAGGCTCCTCTGTCCATGGGATTCTCCAGGCAAGCATACTGGAGTGGGTTGCCATTTCCTTCTCCAGGGTATCTTCCCAAACCAGGAATTGAACTCTGGTCTCCTGCATTGCAGACAGATTCTTTACCAATTGATCTATTCATCACCTAATTATATTTCACTGGAAATTCACTTACTCAGAAATATTTATTAGAGTGAGTTTTAGTCAATGTGCATATTTTAACCAGCAACTTGAATGATAGTTGGCATTAAAGTCTTTGTCCCTGTTACAGGAGAGCCAAGAATCATCAGGTAGATGTGGGTATATTTTAGGAAATGAGAATGCATCTGAAATTACTGCCTGCTCCTGAGTGATCAGCCTGATAGGTGAGGGAGTGGAGAGAGGATTTTAAGTGTTATCTTTGCTAGTCACATGGATCCGTATCTTTTGTCTTAGAAGGAGGAAGACAGGCTGAGTTTAGGTTTCTAAAAGCCCTATTTCTCAGAGCACCCAGGAGTAGTGAGAGAGACTTTATAACTGTCTTTCCTGAGAAACTCCCTTGACACCCTATTGTGTATGAGGAAACAAATGCCCCAAAGTGGTGGAAGGAAAAATGAGAAAATTATATGGATTTTGGTGAAAGTGTCTTCTCATTGGTAAGAAGGACAAGACAGTAGATGGTCCATCCCAAACCCAGTGAAAGTTCCCTTTTTGCATCACCAGTGACATCCTTGTAATTAGGAAAAACTACATGACATCCTAATTTGCATCACTGACATCATTAAAACCAACCATGTCGTCAGCCTTAATATCCTCATAACATATTTACATTCTTAATATTTCTTAACCAAATTTTGGTCAACCATCTGTAAGATGTACATAATTGCCTTAATTCTTTGTCTTAAAGTAAACTTCTAACTTAGTACATCACTGAGAACATCTAGCTTTTAAAGGTTCAGGAAAGTGACATGTGGGAGTGATGATGAATACTTAATATCATTCATTCGTCTATATTCAGGGAGAAGTGGAGGTGTTCCTTACCTATTCATCTCTCTCTCTAGACCATAAAAGCGGGAATAAGCAAAATCATGATGCATCATTATGATGAGTAATAATAATGCAAAATAGAAATACCTGTCGTCAGATTGTGATGGCAATTTCTTAGCCTTTTTGTATGCAGATGAAAAGGTGGGTTTTTGCAGCAAATCTGCCTTCAGCCCAATGCCTTCCTACATATCACACCCACTCCCAAACACACACTCACACTTCACTTCAGGGTTGGAAAAGTGACTTTCAAATTAGGATGTCAGAAATGATACAAAATTGGTTTGTATTTCTCAAAAAGTTATCCTGCTCATTTTAGTTGGACATATTTATGTAATTAACAGGCATTTGTCAGCTGTCAAAAATGATCTACATTGACACTGAGGAAAATGTAGACCAAATGGTTGTGACTTATTTCCTGATTAATGTATCTTCCAAAAACTTAATAGAAATGGGAAAAAACACAAGAACAGAACCTATGATGACAATTTTTTTTCTATCCAAAGGCAAGAAAGAAATAAAAATGCTCAAATATATCATTATATACAATGGGTTTTCACAGAAACTTAAATTTAATCCCAAACCACTTGTTAATTCAAGTCTCTTCAGAACCTCTAAAAGATATATTCTGTACTGACTTCTCCAAAAGGTCTCTCAAATTAATGTGTTGAAGTAGTTTGAGGGAGGCTGAGAAAAATATCTTAACTTTTCTAGTCATTGGTTCAAAATTCTTTTCTCTGAGGGTCTTTTCTAAAGAGTTTCTAATTTTTGCCTCTCTGGAATTTGCAATCAACATAAACCATTTCCTTTATGATTTTTATGTTTAGTAAACAGAACACCCTGAAGATGACTAGGAAATCCCAGAATGTTTGAAAGTTATCATCAAGTAGACAGGATCCACTTTTTTTTTTTTGGCTGCCCCACTGGGCATGTGGGATCTTAGTTCCCCAACCGGGTTTCAAACCCATGCCCCCTGCAGTGAAAGCCTGGAGTCTTAACCACTCGACCACCAGGAGTCCCAGGATCCACTGTTTTGACTCTTAAATTGATGTCTGAGAAAAGGAGGGAAAACAATTTATGAAGAGACCTATGATTTTTCCAGTAGTCATGAATGCATGTTGAGAGTTGGACCATAAAGAAGGCGAAATGATCAAGAATTGACGCTTTCATCTCTGGTACTGGCAAAGACTCTTGAGAGCCCCTTGGACAGCAAGGAGATCAAACCAGTCAGTCCTAAAGGAAATCAGCCTTGAATACTCATTGGAAGGACTGACACTGAAGTTCCAATACTTTGGCCACTTGATGTGAAGAATTGACTCATTGGAAAAGACCCTGATGCTGGGAAAGGTTGAGGGCAGGAGGAGAAGGGGTGACAGAGGATGAGATGGTTGAATGGCATCACTGACTCAATGGACATGAGTTTGAGCAAACTCTGGGAGATAGTGAAGGACAGGGAAGCCTGACGGTGCTGCAGTCCATAGGGTCACAAAGAGTCAGACATGACTGAACAACAACAACATTGGTCATAACAAGTTACATAGCCTGATCCAGAGTCAATGTGAGAAGGCACTTCCAAAGATACAGATCCAGGGAGATATGAGAACTGAGGCCATTGATACATCCACTCTATCTTGGGAAATCATAAGTCTTAGATTCCAAAATGGCCAAATAAAGATGCAGAAATGAGGTTAGTCATTGATCAGAATATTTGATGGTGGCTTGTTTTATCAGAAAAGAAAAATTTCCAGAAAGCTTTTAAGCAGGTGACTGTAAGAATATGAAAGAAATTACTCTTCTAATGAACCAAAAAACTTTTATTTTTCTCTAAAGTGAAAAGTGAAAGTGTTAGTTGCTCAGTCAAGTCTGATTCTTTGGGACCCCATGGACTATAGCCTGCCAGGCTCCTCTGTCCATGGAATTCTCCAGGCAAGAATACTGGAGTGGGTAGCCATACCCTTCTCCAGGGGGTCTTCCCAAACTGGGTCTCCTACATGGCAGGTCAATTCTTTACCCATCTGACCCACCAGGGGAGATTTTCTTGATGTGACTTGTGAGATCACATCATTCATTTAGTGTTAAGAAATCAAATGTGCATGCAAAGCATAAAGTAAGTGAAACATTTCAGTTGTTCAACAGAATACAGCCCCGTCTACTCATGGGTGCACTGTCTGAGCATGAGATGGGGCATTCTTAGTTGCTTTGTGTCCCTCAGAGTGTAAAATGGCAGCCAACAAAACACAAGCTCACTGAGTTAGCTTATACTAAACCAAAGAAATGGTGGCCTGTACTACTAAAGGGGAAAAAACTATGCATATTTGAATGGTAATTTCCATCATGCCCATTTTTGGCTTAACCTCCTGAATTTAGAATCTTGTTTAAAATAAAATTCTATAAAGCACCCTTTATAGAAAACAGCAAACTTTCTGGTTGTAGTTTGGAAGCCCTGTAGACTCATCACAGGCCATCCATCTGATGGGCTAGTCTGGAAGCACCAGCTCTCTGGGAACCCTGCCCCACCCATGGAGGAGAAGTCAGGACTTTCAAGCTGAACCTGCGTGTGGGTCTAGGCTGAGCCAGTGGGTCAGTGGGTGACACTGAATGACTTTTCATAAGACTAAAAAAAACAAAACCCTACACCAAACTGTTCACCTGGAGACTAATTCCAACCTGAATAATTGAACAAGTTCATTTGGGCTCATTGTCAGAAGTGGCTCAAGAGCAGTATCACAAAGTTCTTCAAACTCTTCTCTTCAAGAACGCGTGTACTGCTCAAGTATTGTTTAGGTGGTACATAAATAGGTCATTATTTCTCTAGATGGGTGTCTGTCAAGCTTTCTCCCCCAAAAGGTGTTATTCAGGGTGTCACATCCAATTTTAAGGCTGTCAGTTAACAGCCTGTAAAATGTTCCTGGGATAACCCCTCCCAGTACGAAAAGCATGTCCTGGGCACTGACAAGTGTGACCTTGACCTGGACACACACCCAGACAGCCACTCAAAGGACGGCAGCCGTTTCTGCTCCTCTCTAAGAGTTCTGAGTGACAGCTGTGGTCAGATGAAGGTGGGAAGGGAACAAAAACAGGAAACACAATGATTTCCAGTACATCCTGTTCCTTGTCTTCGGGCAAAAAAATTACACCATTATGTCATTTTCGTGATGTGCTCATCAATGAGCGTGAAAACCTCATTTGTCATCTTTTGGTCTGATAGACAATCAGAGTTTAGGGAATACAGCTGGGCTGTCAGCAGTCTTTGCTGTCAAGTAGAGCAACTGAAGGAAGGCAGCAAAAATCACAGGGCCAATGAGGCCGCTGGGCGCTGATGCCAAGGCTGATCGTAGAAATCCTCATGAAGATCTTCTTTTCCTCCGCATTCCCATCCAATTTGCTGGAGCTGTTTATCAAGTTCCCATGCAGACAGGATGTAAATATGCCACTTAAATCTGCAAATACAATAATGAAAACTGATATTTGTAATTGTATCTGTGTGGTCCCACTGCCTCAACAGTAAATGGATTTCCAACCTAATATTGCTAAATGAATCCTTGAAATATGTGAGCTCCATTACAGCGGAAGCATGGCATCACTTCTCACATCCTGACATGATGGGGACATCTCCTCATTTCACATGATTGAAATATTTTTTATCTGTCTCCTGAAATTGCCTTACCATAGTTTTAACCCCATCTTTTGTGCTGGAGAAGTAGGTGCCATGGAAGCATTCTCTCCTTTCGTTCTAGTCTATGGAATAGCTATGGTGCCATGACAAAGGAGAAAGTTCTAGATGCTGGAGAGAGACTTCTAGACACTCTATCTCCCATCTGCATTTCAATCATCCTCCCACGGGTGGCCTCCACAAAGTTCTTGTTGTAAAAGGTTTGAAGCCAGATTCTGTCCCTTACCATCAACGTGTGTAGAGAATGACGAATGTTTGTACCTCCCTGCGTCAACCCACTCCAGTACTCTTGCCTGGCAAATCCCATGGATGGAGGAGCCTGGTGGGCTGCAGTCCACGGGGTTGCTAGGAGTCAGACACTACTGACCGACTTCACTTTCACTTTTCACTCTCATGCATTGGAGAAGGAAATGGCAACCCACTCCAGTGTTCTTGCCTGGAGAATCCCAGGGACAGGGGGAGCCTGGTGGGCTGCCGTCTATGGGGTTGCAAAGAGTCGGACACGACTGAAGCGACTTAGCAGCAGCAGCAGCAGCGTTCTCCTAGCCCTGCAATCTCAGAAATGTTATTTCAGCAGTAAAAGTCATCAAAGGGTTAAATCTTTACTATGTACTCTCAAATAGGTAGAAGGGAGGATACTTTTTTGTGTGTGTGATGTGAACCATTTTTAACATCTTTATTGAATTTGTTACAATATTGCTTCTGTTTTATATATATATATATATATATATATATATATATATATATAGTTTTGTATTGTTTTGTTTTGCTTTTTGGCCATGAGGCATGTGGGATCTTAGCTTCCCAACCAGGGATGGAACCCACACTCCCTGCAATGGAAGGCAAAGTCCTAACCACTGGACCACCAAGGAAGTCCCGAGAATATGTTCTTAATGAATATCATCTTCATGTTTACCAGACAGCTTTTCCTTTCTTTCCCTTTCGATATTTCTATCACAAGATTTCTTTAGCCATTGCAAACTCCTCAGAACTCTTCCCGAGTCTCAGTCTCATGGGCTGAGACTGGGTCGAGACTCACCTTTTTATAGGCAAGTCTCCTATCTTCTTTCCTTTCACACTCTGCTCTTTATTTGGTAGAAGGTCTTGGCTTCTCACTCCCCAGTCCCCCAGTTCTGTGACACAGAAGACCCTGAATACCGGAGGAAGGCAGCTCCTTTCCCCTCAGGCTGAGAGGAGAGGAGGAATGGGAGAGTCACACACATTTTTGACTTCCTTTCTTTTTCTGAAATCTGTATTATACCACTGAGCCTCAGCTTCATCTGTTCAGTGGGTATAACAGCAGAAGGCCCCATAGTATGAAGCACCTACATAGCTGCTCAATAAAGGTTATCTTCTTCCCCTGCTGCCAGTGATGTTTCAAAAATGTTCACCTTTTATTACGAAGACTCTTCTTTTGTAGATGCTTTCTTTTTATAGCTGCACTCACTTAGGATTATTTTCTGATGTACTAACTGTTGTTAAAGCATGGTACAGGCTATACTATTCCATATTTTTAACCTTTTGAGGGAAAGAATCATTTTGCTTATTTTGCTATCCCCTGTACCAGGCATGCTAAGTCACTTCAGTTGTGTCCGACTCTTTGTGACCCTATAGATAATAGCCCGCCAGGCTCCTCTGTCCATAGGATTCTCCAGGCAAGAATAATAGAATGGAACGCCATGCCCTCCTCCAGGGGATCATCCAGACCTAGGGATCGATCCTGCATCTCCGATGTCTCTTGCATGGGCAAGCGAGTTCTTTACCACTAGCACCACCTGGGAATCCCTATATCCATTAAAATGCTTTAAATATATTTAGTGCTCAATAAATATCAGACCCAACTTCACCACTGGGTTAGAGTGTAGACTGAATCTCAGCCCATTTCCAAGGCATACATGCCACATCTGGCCAGACACAGAGTCACTATAGAAACCCCAGGAAGTGACTAGGTGTAGACAGTGCGGAAACTGCCTGACATGACAGCGGTGGCTGTTGATTGAGACTTAGCATCATTCCTTTGAGGAAGAAAATTTCACTTTGGTTATTTTTCTGGCAACTAATGAACCTATTGTCTGGATTCTGTAGTGAACTTGGCAAAACCCTCTGTGAAAACTGATAAAATACAAATTACTCAGACAAGGGGAAACTTTTCATTCTTTTTAGAAGTTTCTATCCAGCACAGTTACGTGTTCCTTTTTGGGAAAGTTAAACTTGGACATTTATTTCACCCATACAGCTCTCTTCTCTCTTCCTGTTAAAGCCTCGTGGTCCCCAGGCAAAAAAGAATCTGATTCACAAGTCTTGTTTGAGAGTAGCATAGGCTTTCAGAATTTTGCGAAATGAATTGTTTTAGTGCCCCAATCTATGATGTGGTGGGTTTTCTTGTTTTTTTGTGAAAACCTGTGTGTGCTCTGGTAAACTTTATCAAAACTTCAATGTACAACTAGTCTGTACTGGTTCTTCTTGTGTCCTTCACCTTCTAACTTCCTCATAGAGGAAAAGTTTTCAATGTTCGGAATGTGCCCTACACTTCTCACTTCCTGTATTTGCAAGCAATTACTATATAGAGAGGGTTTACCAGGTGGTGCTAGTGGTAAAGAGCCTGCCTGCCAATGCAGGAGACGTAAGAGACACAGGTTCGATCCCTGAGTCAGGAAGATCCCCTGGAGGAGGGCATGGCAACCCACTCCAGTATTCTTGCCTAAAGAATCCCATGAACTGAGGTGCCTGGCAGGCCGCAGTCCACAGGGTTGCACAGAGTTGGACACGACTGAAGTGATTTCACACACATGCATTGTATAGAGAAGATATGTATCTTAAAGGAATTAAATGGTGAATCCTTAGAACATGCAACACTGTCACATTTTGGGACTCATATGTAGCCAGCACAGGAAAATTCCATTTCCCTGGAGTGATTTTTGCCTCTCTTGTTAGAGAGAGTGCAAGTCTACCAGCAGACAGAGAAATGAGAGGGAAATGACTTGCCACCCCTCCATTCTCCATCTCAGTCTATGTCCCTGAAAGTGACTTTGAAATGGATCAATGGTAAGTCTCTAAAACAAGATGGCAGATGCTTCTAGAAATACAAGTAAGAACTAATATTCTCATGGACTGTCTCTGCTACTTCACTTACCTGTAGCAAAAATAGAAGATAATATTAATACTTCTTGTTTCTATGATAATCTTTCTCTACAAAAATGATTCATGTAAATGAAACATTATTTAACGTCATTGTATTTTTTGATTATATTAGTGATACATGATCAAGATAAAATGATATATGAATATGTATAACTAAATCACTTTGCTGTAACCTGAAACTAACACATTGTAAATTAACTTATATTCCAATCTAAAATAAATAGGGAGTACAGAAAAAAACTTTCAAATTATAGTATCTTTTAATAAAGTCAGTTATTAACTACAACATCTAGCCTGACAAATGGTGTGTGCATGTGTGTATACACATGCCTGTATTTTGCAATCATGCTAACTTACTTAAATGATCACTTTAATATAAACAAACGGGAAAACTGCTTGAAATTACATTGCCATTCTCCCCCTACTTCTCTTAACTGTGCTTTAAGAGAAACATTTTTATAAACTGGATGCAAAGTGAGCTTGGAAGGCATATTTTTGGAGAACTAGTAATTTTGGAGCTTCTAACAGCCAGATTTTTTGAATGGTAAGAACCAAAAAAAGCACAGAAGGCAGCAAAGGGTAGAGAAAATGGTTGAATAATCAGCTGTGTTGTTGAAACTGTCAGAGGAGGGAAAGTGTCAGCTTATCGCATCTCAGCCTTATTCAAAGAGAAGTGGGCTCCTCGCGATGGGCAGGATGCCAGAATGCGATAATAAAGGAGCTCTGTAGGACTGCAACATGGTACTCTAGAAATACATTTTCCAATTAGTCATAAGTGTTTATTCATCAAGGCATACCACAATGCTTTTGGTAACTGAGTTGTACAAGCAGCTGTAATTGGCAATTGAGAAACATCAATGCAAATGTTTTCATGTCTAATCCTGAAATTGTTCACGCTCCACATTGCCACTGAATGGTTCCTCTGTCCTGGAGTAGTGTGGATAGCGTGCCTGTGACGACAGGTTTAGGGCCTTTCTAATCATCAAGCACTAAATTAGGTCCTTCTTGCAGATTTAGTCTTTTTTCCTGATTGGTTTGAGGAAGAGAAGCTGAAGTGGACTGAAAAATGTTCTTTCAGCAACATTTGGGGAAATTTTTGTTGTTGTTCAGTGGCTCAGTTGTGTCCGACTCTGCAACCCCATGGACTGCAGCACACCAGGCTTCCCTGTCCTTCACCACCTCCCAGAGTTTGCTCAAACTCATGTCCATTGAGTTGATGCCATCCAACCATCTCATCCTCTGTCGCCCTCTTCTCCTCCTGTCCTCAATTTTTCCCAGCATCATTTTGGTTAAGCCTAAAGGGAAGCTTGAGAGGATGGTCAACTTAAAGATTTTTCCAGATCTTCAGAGGATAAGAGTCTATCCCAGAAAACTTCACTCCCTGTAAATTCCAACAAGGAATTCAGCTGGACTTGCCACAGACACCTGCCGACCCTCCTAAGTGACAGCTCCTGATACCTGTTTGGGCGACATCTCACTTTTGCCTTCTGGCTGTTAATCTGGAACAGTTTTTAAGCTAGATAAGAAGCCCTGGTGAAAAGAAGAATCCCACAGGATGTTTCTTGACTTTTAAAAAGAAAACCATCAGGACTGACAGGCTTTCAAATTTAAAAAAATTTCTTTTTGCACTCTTTAGTAGCAGAAAGCTGCAAATGATGACTTAAAAGGCTCTCCTTTGTTTTATTCTCCAAAGTTTTCAGATACTTAGTCTGAGAGGCTTGTGGCAATTAAATCAATTTCCACCGGAGTCCCCAGAGGCGGGCCTTATCCCAGCTCCTTCAAGGAGACTTACACTAGTAAGAAGCTGGCAACTTACCTGGAAGGAAGGTGCAAAGTAGAAAAATGGAATTTCAGGTCAAATAAAAACTTTGCCACAGAATACCAGTTCTTGCAGACTGAAAGATCAACCTTATAATAGAAGGTGAGTCTTATTTAAAATGAGGAGAAGAGTGTAAGCAAAATTAGGCTTTGAAAATAGCTTTCTGATAATACTATTTGATTCTTGAAAAAAAGAGCTGTTATTAAAAAGAAATTTACTTCACTCTCCCTCCAAGTTTAAAATGTACTTTTCATTTCCAGAGGTAAAATGTAACCCACTGATTTCGGTGCAAATAGCGATTTATAGGTACACTAGCCTGAATGTTCTGTTTACGGTTACAGAAACTGAGAAAATCACCACCTGATTGCCCTTTGCCTATGTTTAGTCCAGGTAATAAAGTATGAAACTGCTTCGAGACCACAAACCACTGTCCTCCTCCTCCTCTTTACACGGCTCAGGCACAGCCCAACCAAGGGCCCCAGTGCACACTTTCTTCACCAACAGGCTGCCTAATCTGACAGACAGCCATCCCACTCCTTCTTATGTGCCCAATACACATGCCTATGTGCTTTGCACACACAGCCAGGAAGATTGCCATGGAAGTAAATAACCAAAGGGTTAGAAAATGCAATGTACATTTTTCCTGGGCCACCTGACCATGGAGCTGATTAGGAAGTACTGCCCAGGTCCCCAGGCTACCCTCCCATGAAGCACCTGTGCAAAATGGGTCACAATGCAAGCTACTGGTTGACTGAGAGCAAGCAGGCATCAGAAGCTGTCTGAGCATCTAGGGTGGTAGAGGATCCACTGGGCACAGTTGGACTGTGTCAAGAATGGGTTTTAGAAAGCTGAGGACCACAGATGGTTCTCAGAGCCTGTTACTCTGAGGACCTCTGAAGATGTTGTAATGCCTTCTTGCTGTTTGCAGCATCTAGCTTTGTTTCCTCCCTCCATGCTGTCTCAGTTCAGTTCAGTCGCTCAGTCATGTCCGACTCTTTGCGACCCCATGAATCGCAGCATGCCAGGCCTCCCTGTCCATCACCAACTCCTGGAGATTACCCAAACTCATGTCCTTTGAGTCGGTGATGCCATCTAACAACATCCTCTGTTGTCCCCTTCTCTTCCTGCCTTCAATCTTTCCTAACATCAGGGTCTTTTCCAATGAGTCAACTCTTCGCTAGTCCCCTACAACTGTCCTTTCTTAAAGTCTCCCATTTGAATGCTGCTTGCTTTCACCTGCCACCAGGGAAGTATGGAGATTTTCTTCCTGTTGCACGTGGGCTTGTCCTCTCTCTCCCTCCCTCAGCTGCATACATGCACAGTTCTCAGATCTGCTCTACAATACCTGGGATCCTACCTGACCGGTGCCCCACATCTTCCCTGGCCACCACTTCACCTGCTTGAGCGCTCACACAGACGAATGAAGTTCCCTAAGCTTCTCTTCCCAACTCCAGGTCTTTCCCCTTTCATCCTATTCCTTTCCACATCTCAAGCAGCAAGTCCTAGAGTCAATCGTAGCATGTGGGGGTGAAGATAGGCATCAAGCCGGGAGCTGTGTGATCTCAGGCTGGATCTGGGGGAGGAAGTAATGTCATCACTCCAGACCTTTCCATCCTTCATCTCCTGGGACCCAGCCTCTAGAACTTGCGTATAGAACAATCTTGTATTTTCTAGAGAGGATGCATAAAGATGGGGAAAGAGGAAGGTGGGATCTATGGTTTTCTTGGCCCCAGGATCTCTGACCAGACACTTCCTGTGTCCCTCTTTGCAATGATCACTGTTTGTGTTGACCTTTGTCTCTCCCATCACAAGGGACCTTCTTTGGCATAGGAACCCTGCCTTGTATTTCTGTATCCCAGCATCCAGCTACACTGCTTGGCTCACAGTGAAAGTGAAAGTGAAAGTGAAGTCGCTCAGTCCTTTCTGACTCTTTGCGACCCCATGGACTGTAGCCTACCAGGCTCCTCCCTCCATGGGATTCTCCAGGCAAGAGTACTGGAGTGGGTTGCCATTGTCTTCTCCAGGGGATCTTCTCTGATCCAGGGATCGAACCCGGGTCTCCTGCATTCCAGGCAGACGCTTTAACCTCTGAGCCATCAGAGAGCCCCTGGCTCACGTACTTGTGTTAATTGTTAAAACAAGCTTTCCTTCAAGACTTTGAATGATTAGTTTGGGAGAAGACAGGTGGTCGTATTCCTCAAGGGAGCGGGGAGGTCAAAACTGAGAAAGTTGAACAAAGAAAGCAAGGGAAGGAATCTAGGATCATGAAACACAGCCTGCTTCATTGTTTAGTCCACTTACCTTTGACTTATTCAAGCAAAAATGGGTAGGGAATTATTAGGCTTTTGACTAGCTCTCCATTTGCATGACATCAGAGAAGGCAATGGCACCCCACTCCAGTACTCTTGCCTGGAAACTCCCATGGACAGAGGAGCCTGGTAGGCTGCAGTCCATGGGGTCGCTACGAGTTGGACATGACTGAGCGACTTCAGTTTCACTTTTCACTTTCATGCATTGGAGAAGGAAATGGCAACCCACTCCAGTGTTCTTGCCTGGAGAATCCCAGGGACAAAGGAGCCTGGTGGGCTGCCGTCTATGGGGTCGCACAGAGTCAGACACGACTGAAGAGACGCAGCAGCAGCAGCCATTTGCATGACATAGAGGGAATACTGCAGACAATGTGTGCTTGAGCCTTTCATCTGTCTGGAGGTCTATGGCTGGTAGCATGGAAACACAGCAGGAAAATTGCAAAGACCAGCCCATGGGTCAGAAACCCTAGGGCTTGCTTCTGGCCCTGCCACCCACCAGCCATTTGATTTGGGATGTCATTATCCAACTTTTTTCTCCTTTTTGAGGTTCGCCTATACAACAGAGATTGTAATACCCGCTTTGCACTCTGCCCAGACCAATTGGGACGGTCATATGAGATAATGCAGGGAACTTGACCAACTAAAAAGCATGAGACAAAGGTGAAGCCCCAGATCAGAGTCTACACCCCCAATTTGCTAAAGTCAGGGGAGGGCCAGGCCAGGAGACACATCATCCCCAAAAGATCATGTGTGCGGGGGAGGCAGGTGTGCTGAATTCATTCCAGGAGTTAATCGTGCAGACTCAGGGGGCCCCTGACATTTTCCAGCCCCACTCTGGGGGCAGTGGATTACTAGGGAATTTGTGTTCCTGCCCATGCAGATTCCCTCTTGATCCCCAGGGCTGCTTCTCTCTGTTTTCCCCTCCAAGTAATTACTCACTAATTTCTTTCTCTTTTCACATTGACTTCTGACCAGACCCATGTGTTTGACTCTAGAATGACTCCTGTGGATGCAGGCTTGGACTCAATACATTTGGTTGGAAAGTCACTCAAAGGTTCAACCACGAGGGATTCTTATGATTTCCAAATACATCCTCTTGTAGCCATTACAATATCTTAGGTCAGAACGTTTTCATACTGCAGGTGTGTGTGTGTGTGTGTGTGTGTGTGTGTGTGTGTGTGTGTGCCCAGTCACTGGTTGTGTTTAGGAAAAGAAGGCTCATGGGCCACAAATACCCATTTGGGTTTGTTTGGATGACTAAGAAATGATGGGAATTCAGAGTGTACAAGATTATAAATATTACAGAGGCTATTCAAAATCTCATTTACTTTAGTCTGACTGCCTCTTTACTCTACATATTTAAATTCCATTTGCAGCCACCAACCAGACCCTGATACTCTTAAAGAAAATAAAAACAAGCAAGCCACTGCTAAGGGAAATGTAAATTGGTTTGTTTGCTCCTTTACACTCCTGGGCAGTGAAAACACAAGCAATCATTATTCCAAGGGTCTCATTGAATATACAAAATCTTTGTCTTTCTTAGGAGTTGCTTTAAAGGTTAACCATTTTCTAAAGAGTTCTTTGTGTCTAGAAACCAATTTTGTGCTCCTTTTGTCCAGCCACCAAATTCTTACAAACTTGTTCAAGTTTCCCACACAAACACATTTGCGTTCATTTAGAAAATGGAGAAAAGTTTGCTTTGAAAAAGTCTGTCTGTTGTTCTCCTTGACATTTACAAAGTCCTCATCGTGCTTTGGGAGCTGTATTCAAGCTTCAAGAAGCCTGCCCCTGGAGATGTTTGTGCTTGGGGCCCAGGGGTCAGGATTCTGAAACACAGGCACCCTGGTCCCTGGCTGGAGCTGGTGCACACACGACAGTGATCAGCGCAGTAGGAATCTGTGCTCAAGATGTGAGCACATCCATGCTTATCCCACCGATTCCCAGGGCCCAAGGCCCTTCCTTCTTGGATAATTTTTTCCAGAAGCTTGTTGCCTGCATTCAGAAATGTCTCTCCCCATGTGAATTCCTCTTCACCTTCTATTCACTTTTTACTATAAAAGATTATCTCCAAGCCAAGGTGGGGCGTTCTATCTTCTAGTGCTGCCATCCAAGAGAGAAAGTATGATGTGCAATATCCTCAACCTACGCATGTTACCAAAAACAGGGTCTGGCCGCTCACTGCTCAAAAGCCATTAAAGAGGTCATGTTGGCGGAAGGGAAAGTTTGCTTTATGTTTTGATGCCAGCAAGCAGCAGGGGAGGGCAGACATCTGTCCAAAGGCCAACTCCCCCACCACCCCGCAGCCAGTGGGCAAGAGCTCTTATAGGCTGAGGGAGGGGGATACGTGCAGAAACAGCACAGTCAGTGCTGATAGTCATCTTGAAATTGGTGATTGGTGGTCTGACCAGCATCATCTTGATTGTTTTAAGTACAGTTAATCTGTAGTTTCAGCATCGGCTTGTTTCCATTTCTTGAGGCCAATTTTCAGAATTCTGGCAGCTTATGTCGTGGCTACAGTCTGGTCATCATGCAGTTAACTTCTCCACCTGGTGGGGTTTCCAGTATCTATAAGACAGCTCACAGGATATGGCTCAGAATATTTCTATAGCCCTTGAGAAAGAACCAAAGGTCCTTGACTATGATTACTGAATACATCATTATTATTTGGTCTCCTTTGACAGTTTCCCTTTGTTTCCACAGATTCTCACTTCTCTGATTAAACTTATTCTTTGGCTAAAGTTCTTCCACAGACAAAAGGCAGGCTGAGGACACGGGGAAGGGGCAAGGACCTTAGGATCCTGCTCTGTTTCACGTGGGGGCCATAAAGGAGCAACATCTTGGCAGTGGAGAGGTCCCCTGCTTGCCCCTAGCCTGAGACAATGTCACACCTAAAATCCAAAACCTAAATGACAAAAAAATTCAGTATTTTCATATACACAGATTACCCAGTTTTCAAAAGGATTCTTTTAGATGTGAAATCACTCAATGGACATTTAAAATGGGATTTGATTTACAGAAATTTCATTCAAGAATGAGTGAAGGGAGGTACAACAGTACTGCAATATTTCAGATGGTACTCAAATCTCATATGAAATAGTCACCAAGCATCTGCCAATCCCTGACAGTGGCTGGTAACTCAGTTGGATTTGCCTTCTTAAAATGTTTTCTCAACAATTCCAAGGGAACCCTCCTCTGCCTCACCATATGGAGACTTTTTCTATTTAATCATAATTTAGGCACTTTTCTTTGCCCTAATTTATCAAACATTTTTTCTCAAGATCCAAAATTAGGGTATTGGGGTTTCCTGCCCCCCCCTTTTTTTATAACATACTGTATTTGTTAATTTCTCCTAGTTCAATGATAGACAGCAATTATAATTATAGCCCATATAGGCTATAATTGTTTAACAAAAAGGAATTCAGTGAGGTCAAAAGAGAATGTGAAACCCATTACAGCAAAGCAGGTTGGGCTGGTGGTGCAGTATGAGCTCATTGCCTTGCTAATTGGATGGTACAGATGTGGGTACAGACCCCACGAAGCCCCCTTGGCCTGGGTGAAAGACACCCTGCCATCATTAGCGAGGGATCAGCAAGCATGGGTGGGGCTGGTGCCGGAGTGCCACATGCCACGGCCAGGGAGGTGGCCTGACATCGGCTCCTGGCTCTGCCATGATCCTTGGTCCCATCTGGACTAAAAAGGAAAAAGAAAAAAAACAAACCTAAGTGTGAAAACCCAACCAAGGCTTTGGTTCCTAGTAAGGCTTTGGTTCAGTACATTCCTGAACGTGCTCTCTTTCCAAGAAAGGTAGGTGTGTGTCACAAATATTACATCACCAACGCAGTCACTGAAAGAGAAACTCGCCAACTGCACAATTTGTTGGCATCAGTGTGCATTGCCATGACAATATTCTAGCTGCAACTGTTGTGATTCATTTGGCTTCTTTTCAATTCTTAGAACCACAGTCCTAAGCCTCAAGTCCTCATGATCCTTTCCACAGGCAAGGAGAAAGGGGGTGTGAGACTCCAAGAACTCTTCACTGCAACTCTTTCCTCCCGATCTCAGTGACTAGCATAGGGGCAGATGCTTACCTTTAAACCCACTGCTGGGAAAGAGGAAGAACTTGGTGACAGGCTGCAATCAGCCATTGCTCATTCTGAGTGGTAGGAGAGGGAGAGAAGGGATTCCACTCTTCCAGAAAACATTGCCAGTGCTATCTGAATGCAATTAGGGTTCAGTTTTATCCAGTCCCCACAGTATATGAAAGAACAATCACAAGCTACTGAAAACATTGCCTCCTAAATGAAATTGAAGTGATACAGCCTGGTAGATAAATGCTAAATTGGAGAGCTGCTGCTCTGGGTTGCTTTGTCAAATGACTCACTCCCCACTACGTGTCCTTGGGCAGCTCCCCATGGATCCAGGTCCCAGTGTGCACTTCTATCAAAAAAGAATAGTGCCATTTACCACCTCCTGGTCTCACAGTTGGGTTGTATGATGATTAAAAGGAACCTCACAAGACCTGTGAATTTCTCAGATTAAAGTATAAAGTGCTGAGTTTTCTGAGGATGATGCAAATATCAAATCACTGAGCACAAAACCAGCCTCAACGGGCCTCTCATAGTGGCCTGGAAGGCACAGTCACGACCTGTGGCTGGGCTCCTCCCATGACAACTCTGATTTGAACCCCTCGGGCTCCCACTCTCAGCTTTTCTCTGCTACCTCAGAGCCCACCTCCCCTAGAAGCTAGGAGCACAGGGTGTAGCGGGTGATGGTTAAGTGTGAGAGTGGAATGAAAGAGTTGGAGGAAGAGGAGAAAAGGAATGCTAAGAAGATCTACTCTGGTTTCCTTCCACTCATTTCAAATCCTGTTCAAGTCCACTATTTTAACACTTAAACTAGACCATTAAATACATTCATGGCGCCCAAGACTGGCATGGTTTGGTCCCTTGATGGCAGAGTTTCTTTGTGTGTTTAGGGCACAAGCCAGTAGGCACTGGTTTCCAAAGTCACCTTGACTGATGGTGGTGTGATGCCTGGTACAGAGGTCCAGATAGGCTGTTCTGTGTATCTAGCACATGCTGGTCCTTGGGGTTTTCTTTGTTTGTTTGTTTGTTTTAATAATTCTGTTAAAGATGCACTCAGAGAAAACACATTTTTGCTTATATTTATTTTTTACCCCATTCCTCAAACAAATGGAAGTGGTTTACATTTTTAAAGTACAGGCAGTAAAAGTTTAAAAAATAAGGAGAGCTTAGGAATAATTTAAAGATGCATCAGATGGTGATCCAAAATGAAATAGTATAAAATTTTGCTGCTTAAGCCAAAAAGAAAATCTAATGGGTTATGTACTCCTGATTCTCATTTGTTGTTATTCTTGTTTTCTCTCCTTCTCCTCCTCTGCCTCTTTCTCTGTCTCTCTCTCCTCACTTATCTCTATCTCCCTTTTTGAAAAAGAAAAACACTTTTTTGCCTGGAAAGTTAAACTGGTAGCTGTCATTAAATTTAAAAGGAGATTTAATCATGTATATTATCTTAAATTATTCTTGGAATTAGACATAGCTATTGCTTTACTAGTTGGTCAATCACGCTGCTTCTTAAAGAAGGGACATTGTAAAACAACCAAAAAGTTTTTTTAACTCTGGTTTGCAGAACATACGATGTTTTCCACATTGATGCTGCTTGAGACAATTTTTTAAAAAGCAGATGGTGCCTCTCTTTGTGACTGAATGAAAATATTTCCACAGGAAGCTGGGCTAAGAGAAAGAACCAACTACTACATTTGAACACGAGGATTCATTTTGCGTTCCTGTTCCTAAATGCTTGTGATCCATCTGGAAAACTCTCTGCTCTGCCTTTGGACCTTCTGTTCCTCAGCTGAATTCTGTGCCTCTCCTTCCTTTGTAAAAGACACCTCTCAGGCCCATTTGGGCAGAAGGTATCCCCTTTAGTCGTGGGGGTGACAGGGCTTATTGTATAGACTGGAAGCTCTGGAATCAGATGGTGTGGGTTCAAAACCTGCTCCACCATTTAGAAGCAGGAACTTGGGCAGGTTGCTTCACTTCTCTCTGCTTAGGTTCTGTCTCTGATAAAACAGCGATCCTGTCACTTCCCAGCTTGCCCTGGGGGCTCCGAGGTAAAGAATCTGCCTGCAATTCAGGAGCTGCAGGAGATGTGGGTCCAATCCCTGGGTCAGGAAGATCCGTTGGAGGGGAGGGTGTGGCAACCCACTCCAGTATTCTTGCCTGGAGAATCTGCATGGACAGAGAAGCCTGGTAGGCTACAGTCCATAGGATTGCAAAGAGTCAGACACGACTTAGCAGCAGTAGCGGTCACTTTCCCAATACTTTACTGCCTCCTATTCCTCAGCCACCCTGCCAAGTCCTATTGATCAGGCCCCATCAGGAGCCACAGATCTGAGGATGTATATAACCTGTTCTTATCCTGCCTTACACTTTAAACCATCTCTGTACTTACAGTAACTAGTACAATATAAATGCTATATAAATAGTTGTGAATACAATGTAAATACTATGTAAATACTCTCCAGTATGCAGCAAATTCAAGTTTGGCTTTCTGGAACTTTCCTTCATGCTTCTGTCTTAATTCCACCCATCATGGTCTCTCCCTCTCTCAAGCTTTCTCTCAGCTACCCCTGCCTTTCTCCTCCCCCTCCTCCACTGCATTCTCAAAGTGAACTTGCTAACACACAAACCAAATTGTGTCAAGTATCCTTTACCTACTTGACTGGCCATTGCCCAGGACAAGTTTCAAACCCCTTCACTTGGATCTCAAGGCCCTTCTTAATCTGGCCCTGCCGTCTCTCTCTGGCTTCACCCACTCATCCCCCCACTTGCTCCCTGACCTAGCCACAGTGAACTAGCTCCTATTCTGGGAATCTGGAATAGGAAGCTTTGTCTCCTAACCAAGCTTGCACAAATTTCTCTCTCTGCTTAAAACATCCCTTCTTCCTGGTCCCTGCTGACCTCTCGCTAGTCCCTACCCCTGCCTAGATATCCCTTTCTTTTGCAGAAGTCCCCTCCATTTGCCCACCCCCACGCCCAGCACTGCCCCAAAGCCCAAGGAGAAGGCTTCCCTGCTGTGAGCTTCCTAGGTACCCAGCACCCTCTTAAAATTGTTTGATTTTCTTCTCTCTCACTAGCCAGGAACTCCATGATTGAAGAGACCCTCTTTCCCCATCTTTATATCTTCAGGGCAACAACTGTGCTTCACAGAAGATACTTCATGAATATAAAATACATGAAAACAAGCTAATGAACAGGTTTTAAGGTTATCATGTAGATTGTGCTGTGCTCTGCTGCTAAGTCGCTTCAGTCGTGTCCGACTCTGTGCAACCCTATGGACAGCAGCCCACCAGGCTCCTCTGTCCATGGGATTCTCCAGGCAAGAGTATTGGAGTGTGGTGCCATTTCGTTCTCCAGTGCTGTGCTCGGTTGTGTACAACTCTTTGCAACCCATGGACTGTAGCCCACCAGGCTCCTCTGTCCATGGGATTTCCCAGGCAAGAATACTGGAGTGGGTTGTCATTTCCTTCTCTAGGGGATCTTCCCAACCCAGGGTTGGAATGCGCATCTCTTGCATCTCCTACTTTGGTAGGTGGATTCTCTACCATTGCACTACCTGTAGATTAAATGAGATAAAATAAGAAAGGCACTGGAAACATCACACGCACTCAATAAAGAGGAATCATTATTGTTATTGCAGTAATGCTGCCATTGCATGGAATTGTACCGCTTTGTGTCCCTTGCCTGGAGAAACCCATGTGCAAATGTCTCAAAGGTTTTTAACATTTTCAACTCCAGAAATGTGATGAAAACTGCTGTAGCTGTTGGCCTTCATATCCATGGGTATTTTCAACCAACCAGGGATGACAAATATTTGGGGAAAAAATTCCAGAAAGTTCCAAAGAGCCAAACTTGAATTTGCTGCATATTGGCAAGTATTTACATAGAATTTGTATTGTAGTCACAACTATTTACATAGCATTTATATTGTACTAGTTACTGTAAGTACAGAGATGGTTTAAAGTAAAAGGCAGGATATGTGCAGATTATATGCAAATACTACACAATTTATACAAGGAACCTGAGTGGACATCTGCAAATTTTGGTTATCCTTTGGGGTCTTGGAACCAACCACTCATGGATACCCAGAGATGCCTGCAGTAGTTTTGTTGAGTCTTTGTTAAAATATATCCCTACCACCATCTTCTTTATTTTCTGGTTTGAGTGCCTCTTGCAACCTTTTACAAATAAGTGGGTTTATTCATTCGAACGTGCACTTTCGCCAGTTGGTTCACTTCTAAGTAACCCCTTGTGTCCCTATTCAACAGAGGCTAGTAATTACCATAGCAACCGCAGCATGTGGTGCCTACACACACTCTCAGAAACAAAGCATTTGCTTGGGGAAAAAAAAAATCACACGCACACATTAATTTGTAACATGAAATTCTACTTCATGGCATTTATGAAGGCAAATCATGCCTTCAAGTAAGCAGGCTTACCTGCCTCGCTGGTGGAGGGGCTCATGCTGCTATGCTCTTTCCCTCCCACTGCACTCGCCAGGCACACATTGATTCATTTTAAAGATGAAATTTTTGGTGCAACGGAAAAAAAAAAAAAAAAAAGATGGAAAGGATTCGGTTTCAGCAGGAAGGTACAAAGGTCATCGAGAGGGTGCAGAGCCCCATAGAGCAGTTGTTCCTGTCTGAGTGATGACTCGACTACCAAGGGGATTTATTAAAATGGAGCCTATTGCTGTTACACCGAATAAGGCTCTCCATAAATTCTGCGTGAGCCTGTCAGTGGCTAAGCCCATATGTAACGCGTCAATACAGCGCCTGCGTCTGCCTGCTGGTGTCTCCAACAACCCAGCCTGTGGCCGCCTCTCCAAGCCCTGAAGCATGTGTATACACGCCCCAACCCAATCAAAAACCCAGGGCCTGAGATGCTGTGCGTGCCCAGAAACGGACACCTCCCATTCTCACGGAGGATGTGCGTGTGTATGGGTGTTTCCAGCAAGACATTATGTTTTTTAGACTGTGACGGAATCAAACGTGACGCAACCACGCGTTCTGGGTCTTGACGACCTGATGGGGGGATGGGAAGGGGATGAAAAGAGTATGGCCACAGCAATTTCAGGCCATGCGGCACTGTGACCTCCTCACGCTGTCCGCTTACAAAACAGAAGAGGGGAGATACGTGCCAGGCAGTGTTCAAGGTACAGAGAACTGTCAATGTCATTAGTTATAATCAAAGGGCAGGGGCCAGAGGGTGAATGCCTTCTGGTCTGCCTCCTTAAGTCACCTGAGGAGAGAACACAAACCTGGGGAGAGACTCTGCTTCCCTGAGACCTTTTTTTAGTTGTTGTTTAAACCCAGTCAGTTGGAAGCCTCTTTATGAGTTCTCTCGTTGAAACTCTGATTTTTTTTTTTTCCTAAATTGCTTTGGTCTGAAGAAAAAATAATACATTCCAGTCAAAGGCTTTGCAGGGCCCCAGAACAATCTGAACCTTTCACTCTGTTCCGCAGGAATTCGGCTAGACAGGCTTCTATAATAACAGGAGGACGTTCTCTCTTAGAAAACCGAGCTCAAGAAGCGAGGGCAGAGCCATGGGGCGAGGGGCTGGCTGGGTGGAGGGGTAGGGGAAGGGTAGGCAGACATCCTCGCATCAGCTTTTATCAAACATCTGATCAAATGCTCTCAATTCGCTCTTTAAATGGGAATTTCTGATTGTTAACCATTATTTCCCTGCTCCAATGGAGATGATACTGACACAGGCAAAAGATAACTTACAGTCCTCTTCCTAACACCTTGGAGAGTCCACCGAAGATAAACAATTCCCTGGAGCCACTGCCTGTGGCCTTTATGTCCCGCTGTCTCCAAAACCAGGAAAGGGCTAGAAGGCTTATGTGGGTTTGGGTGGTCAGCTTTGAACCTCAAACTCCTTTCCAGCGTCCTTGCCGAAGTCACCACTAGAGGGCGCCGGTCGCCCAGCGATCGCTTTGAGAGGAGGCCCTGTTTCTAAGGCGAGCACACTGAGCTGAAAAGCAGAGAAATCAGTGACGAGGGGAATTATCATGCACAGTTCATTTCCTTGTAATTTAACTC
Source organism: Bubalus bubalis (assembly GCF_019923935.1). NCBI lineage: Eukaryota > Metazoa > Chordata > Mammalia > Artiodactyla > Bovidae > Bubalus > Bubalus bubalis. Next base: position 144,515,165 of record NC_059158.1, read on the forward strand.
TCAGAGTAACAAAAGCATAATGTATAGCCTAGTTTTTGGGTCTGATTTACAACGATTTAAACTCAAAGATGATTTCCACCTCGCCCCACCCCCTTCCTAATCACTTCTGCTGATATCAGCAGCTGAGAATTTTGTATTTCATCCCGCCACCCTCCCCTCCCCAAAGCCACACATCCGAGAAGAGGAACATGTAAAACAGGATTCCTGTAAGCAAAGCCGGATGCACAGTTTCACTTTCTGCATCAGTCTTATTGTCCGTTTTAAATACGTCACGTTTTTATTGTGGCAGTTTGGTTTGCAGCCCCCACTACTTTTAAATATTGTGAAGTTCAAATGGACAAAGCACTTCGGTCCTTAAAGGGTTGTGATATCCATTTCAAACCCGGAGGTAAAAGTCTTGTGCCCCAGCCTCCCCAAGACTCCCAGCTCACCCATCCTCCCCCTTCCTGCGGTGATCCAGCTTCTTTGATCTCTCCTTTTCTCTGGCTCCTTGAGCTCTTACTGACTCCACCAGCGATTTAGCATTTTGTACCTATTGTCTTGTTCTCTAATTGCTTCATCTGTGCACATTTTCTCCCAAAGGAAAATGAAATAACTTTTTTTTTTTCTTTTGAGTCCTCACTTTGTCTCAGGCTCTCTGTTAAGGGTTTCACATGTAATTTTCTTTAATACTTGCAACAACCTTCTGGCTTAGTTTCAATTGACTTCCTTTTACAGATGAGGAAACTGAGTCAGAGAGGTTAAATTACTTACACAAGGTTGTACTGGAAATGGGAGGATTCAGACACAGATAATTACATCATTCTGGGCCTGCCTCCATGATCAATGGAAATGACCATCTCAGTCCTCCAAACTTTCAGCAACATATAGTGGTAGACTCACATAGGCAGACACACACAGACGCACACATGCGCTTCTTACAAGATAATTTAAGATCTGTATGAGCTTGCCCTATACCTTGGTAAGGAAGTTAGAATTATCCCTATTTTAAAAATTAAACAACTTGTTGAATATTAGCCAAATTCCCAGCCTCCTTGGACAGAACTCTTTCCACCATACCCTTAATATGTGCATAATAAATATTTGTCACAGTTCCATTTCCTTGAATCCGTGTTGTTGCTGTTTTTTAGCTGGGCCTTTCCCTTCAAGGGAAGAACTTCATATTACTGCAGAGCTTTATCATCAGCTGCAGAGCCAGAGCCTCTTGTCATGGGGTCCAATCAGCTATGAGTGTTGTGAAGTAACTGGGCCTCGTGGGATCCAATCAGCTATGAGAGTCATGGAGTAACTGAGACTCATGGGGTCCAATCAGTTATGAGAGTCAAGCAGGTACTGGGACTCATGTGAATCCAGGGCTCTAACTCCTAGCTCAATGTCCTGTTCATGGCATTTATTATCTTCTTTCCCAACTATGCTGTTCAACTTGCATAGATTTGCTTTTATCTTAGATTTGAGTGTTTTCAGACCCTAAGTGTGCCCCTACCCCAAATACTGGAGGGCAGATCAGGAAGGAGGAAGAAAGTGGACTGTTTTCTTGCAAGTGGAGAAAAATAGACCGGCTGGGAATAGAAAGCCATCATTAGGCCCCAAAGCCCTTTAGGTGTGTACCATGTCCCATATGTTTGGGATCAAAACACAGCAGATGAAGGAGACTGAGTCAAAGTGTGTGTTGATATAGAAGGAAAATTCTTCCCATCTGTCCATTGGGATTGGCAAGTGAGTAACAAAGTGGCATCTGTAAAGCAACAAGAACTTATACACACATCCTGGGCTCCTCCCAGGACTCTCAGCTCACTGGACCACTGCAAATCCTCCCAAGTGAGTTAAGATAAAGCCACCGGAAGAAGTCAGTGGGTTGTGCCCAGCAGCCAGTGAGCCAGCTCGAACAGCAGTGGTGACTATTGACTGGCGAGGCAGAGGCCAGGGTGCTCCAGATCAGTGTGGGGTGGGCACTTGGCAGCGGAGGGAAACTGTGAGCCCAGCCATGCTGGTGCCTGAGTGTCTAGGTGACGCCTCCTGTCCATCCCTCCACCCCCAACCCTGCCGGGCACCACCCGCCAATACCTACCAAGAGGGTGAGACTTGGGAAGCGAGTCGGTAATCCTGCATGTGCTGGTGGGGGCAAGGAACCATAGGGCTGAGAGCACTCTGGTTAATGGAATCTGATTAGTATTCCAAAGATTCTAGGCTTGGGAGGCTCCGAGGAGGCTTTTAAACACCAAGCGCAGACTAAATGCTAAATAGTTGTTAATTTTCTTCCATTCCTTTCTCTTCTCTAGAAGGCTAATATTTGGGGAACTTATCCTAATGTATCAGTGAAGTTTGAAGAGTATAAGTTCATCTACTATCATTTTTTATATGCTTTACTAAGCAAAAGTAAAGTGTTAAAATTCCCAAGGTGTCAGTATTCCCTAAGGTGTCAGTTCAGACAAATGAATTCTTTCCGATGCTACTTCCCTCCTCTCTGCTCTACACCATCAGGAATCCAAATTGATGAAGTTCTGGGAAGTGTACCAGGCACACGCCTGTCCCAGAGCTGTTGCACATGCTGTACCCTCAATCTGTGGAAAGAATATTCCAGGTAGTCTGTATGGCTGCCTGTCTTGTGGTCTTTGCTCAAAGGTCACTTTTTTAGTGAGATCTTTCTGGCCACCTTAGTTAAAATTGCAGCCACCCACCAGCCCTTTCTTTGCCCCTTCCTGCTTTTATTTTCCCATAGCACTTATCAGCCCAGATACATGTTTTGTTTATAATTTATTTATTGTCTGACTCCTGCAGTAGAAGGACAGAACTTTTTCCAATCCTGTTCACTGGTGTATCTGTAGAGCCTGGAGGAGTGCCTGGCACATTGTAGGCCCTCAAATATTTGTATGAACATCATTAAAATGTCACACCTTTCAGTTAATATTTCTGTCACTCAGCGTTGCTTAGCTTGAAAGCAACCTTTTATTTTCTTCGCATCTTGATTAACTGAGCATTCTTTTTGGCTGCATTTAACTCCGGGGAAAGAAGAAAAGGATGCATAGAGGAATAAGGAAAAAAAAAATGCCTTATCAAAAAGCAGATGAGGGCACACAAAGCCTGGCAACAAAGCCAAAGGAAGATAATTCAGCCCTGGAAAGCTACAGTGCTAATATAACAATAACAATAATAATAGTAATAGTGATAGCTGTTAGTGGGTACCACCTGCAGGCTGGGGCTTCATTTTCCAGACATGTAATTAGTATCATAGAATTGTCTTTCAGGAGCTTAGAATTTCCATGACCTGATTGGGGCAGGGGGTGGGGCGCCATGAGGAAACTGACAGGAAGATACATAATAACAGGAAGTAGGAGTAACAACAGGAAGAGCAGGGAGGGGAGAGAGGAGGAAAGTGGAAGGAACCGGCCAACATCCTGGGCTGCCCGCCCAACAGCACCCCTGGAAACCGTCCCATTGCAACCACCGCTGCTCTGCCCTCCGCTCCACCACCCACGAGGGCTCTGGCAGCCTTCTTTTCCCTCAGGGTTTCAAATATTTATAATCACCTGCCATGTCTCCCTAGAGAATTAGTTACAAATAAGGCATTTTAAAAATAGCTTAAGATACTGTGTTGTAATACTCTTAAAATTGTGAGGACCCCACCTCACCCATAGTTTGTGAAGCTTCTGAACATCTTGGGATAAAGGAGATACCGGAATCCTCCACGCTGGGAGGGAGAGCTGTGTCAGCAGGGCTGAAAATCTGGCCCTCGGCTCTTGGCAGGAACGTGAGTGGGGAAGGGGCCAGGGTGACTTTGTGCGTTCCCAGTGTGGGCACTCTGGAGCTCACAGCGTCATCCAGTGTCCTCCCTGCATGTTGTGTGAAGTCAAACAGCCTCAACTGGAGACATACACTGGGAATCTAGCCACAACTAAAATGCAACCGTGTCTGTCCGTTTTGAATCCAAATGAAACAATGGCCAAAATTTGGAGCTGAGAAACCATAGGGATGAATCCAAGCAACGAAGGGAAGCCTCAAAACTTCTGTTTAGGAAGGGTTGCTCCCCAGAGGAGCAAGAGGGCCACTGCTCTCGGTTCAGATGGAGAAATTACGCCAGGAGGGAGGGGCTGTGATTGGCGTCAGACTGCACAGGTGGAGCCGAGTTTTAATAATTACTGGCTGACAGCAACCGTGGCTCTGATTCCATAGCAACCATCAACTTCTGGTCTATTCTGAGTTGATAAAATTATTCAGGCCACAAAGACATTATTTAAAAACCACAAAAAGAATGAAGAGCGCCTAGTCTATGGCTGGAAGGCAGTGCTTCTCCAGCGTCACCATGTGATACTGGCGTCAACAGGGTTGCCCATTTAAAAATACAGATTCTTCAGCCTTCACGTCTAAGATTCCAGATCAGGTTCTTTGATGGGGAGGCTCCAGAAATCTTTATTGTGGCCAGCTACACTTTGAGAAGCACTGCTTTCGATGACACCTGTTGTTAGTTCGAACCTCAGGTCCTCCCAAAGCAACTCTAGAGACAGACTAGACTAGCGCTATCTAATATGGAAGTCACCAACTACATGTGACTGCTGAGATCTAGATATGTGGTTGGTCCAAACTGAGATGTGTTCTGAGGGTAAAATACCCTGGATTTCAAAAAAGAGTAGATATATTAAAAACAGTATATATAGTAAAAGCAGATGAGTAAATATTTTATACTCACTTAAATATTTTATACTGAAGGTACATTGAAATAATATTTTGACTATGTTGTCCTTAGTAAAATAGGTTATTAAAGTTAATTTTACCTGTTGTTTCTTACTTTGTAAATGTGACTACTAGAAGATCTGAAGTTAAATATGTGACTTGGATTCTGTTTTTCGAGCTAATCTAAACACATGAGTTCCAGATCATTGAACAGGCCATAGAAACTTTGCAGAGAAGGAGTATTTCCAGTTTTATTCTCTTTCATCTTATCTATACCCCTACAAAGAAATGGAGGTCATTGAAGCTGGTCTAGCTTGTACAGCAAGGGTTGAAAACAGGCAGCTTTTCATTTCAATCAAATCCACAGATAGGTTCTGTTTCACCTACAAAATATTGGCCCACACGATGTTTTCTAAAAATATAATATCACAGACATAAAAGATAGTTTAGTACATATTTTTATGTCCAGCATCTGTTGAAAAAAACTAAAGATCCAGAAGCAGCAGTTTCACCATTCCCCATGGAAAAATCCTGTTGGCCCCAGGCAGTACCTGTTTCATCAGGAGCAGGAGGCAAGCTTGCCAGTTTACCACAATCCCAGCTCAAACCAGTCAGTCCCAAAGGAAATCAACCCTGAATGTACTGGGAAGGACTGATGCTGAATCTCCAATACTTTGGCCACCTGATGCGAAGAATTGGCTCACTGGAGAAAAACCCTGATGCTGGGAAAGATTGAAGGCAGGAGGAGAAGCGGGAGGCAGTGGAATACATTGCTGACTCAATGAACATGAGTTTGAGCAAACTCTGGGAGATGGTGAAGGACAAAGAAGCCTGGCATGCTGAAGTCCATAGGGTTGCAAAGAGTTGGACACGACTGAGCAACTGAACAACTGGCTCCTGTGGATCTGGCTGGTAGACAAGGCAAAAAGACAAAGTAAAGATGTGTGTGAGTGACTTTAGGGGAGGTAGGAAAGTGATGTATATCGCTTTGGCTTAGCTTCCGTTGACCAGAACTTAGTTATGTGGACCCATCTAATTGCAAGAGAAGCTGGATATGGGCTTCCCTGGTGGCTCAGTGGTAAAGAATCTGCCTGCAATGTCGGAGCTGCAGGGAGTCATGGGTTAGATCCCTGGGTCGGGAAGATCCTCTGGAAGAGGGCATGGCAACCTGTTCTAGTATTCTTGACTGGAGAATCCCACAGATTGAGGAACCTGGAAGGCTACAGTCCATGGGGTTGCAAAGGTTTGGACACTACTGAAACGATTTGGCATGGCAGGTGTATCTAGTGAGAAAAGGAAATGGGTTTTGAACATCCATATCAGCATCTTTGCCTGATTCAAGCTTAATAAGGAATGGAATAGAAAGGAAGAATCACAGATATAAACCCGAAAGTCCATGGATCTTTCCAACAAGGATCAGATCAATCCAGTTTGGTTTAGGGACTTCCATAGCCCTCAGCTCTTTGTCTTTCATTCATCCCAAACTTGGATTCATAGGGCTTACAAATTACTTTCTATACCTCTTCAAGGCAGCAAAATGAATTAGTCTCCTTTTTGCAAACACATTTAATACATAAGAACACAAGGACCTTTCTATTACTCAAAATTCAGTGTTTAGTTCCAGCTAAATGCAACCTGTGCCTCTAAGCATCTTCTCTAGTGATTAATATCACTTGGGACCCAGAGAAATATTCCTTCAAATCTCTTGCCTTGTGTCCTTGAATCAAAAAGCAGCACCATCCAAATGCTGGGAAGGTTTGTGGGTTATTCTGCTGATATCAGAGATGAACTTTGCTTTAAACTCTGGGGAGGATTTGATCCATGAAAACATTTAAATAAGGGTTAAAAAAAAGTGTCAAATTTTCCTTCTCAGTATCATTGAAATAGAATCCTACGTAATGAAGTAGTCTTCTTAAATTTTTTTGAACGTTATCTGCCTCTCCTGTTCCAATCTGTGGTTTCAGAGGTCCTCACAAATTCTGTTCAGTTCAGTTCAGTCGCTCAGTCGTGTCCGACTCTTTGTGACCCCATGAATCGCAGCATGCCAGGCCTCCCTGTCCATCACCATCTCCCAGAGTTCACTTAAACTCATGTCCATCGAGTTGGTGATGCCGTCCAGCCATCTCATCCTCTGTCGTCCCCTTCTCCTCCTGCCCCAATCCCTCCCAGCATCAGAGTCTTTTCCAATGAGTCAACTCTTCACATGAGGTGGCCAAAGTATTGGAGTTTCAGCTTTAGCATCAGTCCTTCCAATGAACACCCAGGACTGATCTCCTTTAGAATGGACTGGTTGGATCTCCTTGCAGTCCAAGGGACTCTCAAGAGTCTTTTCCAACACCACAGTTCAAAAGCATCAATTCTTTGGCACTCAGCTTTCTTCACAGTCCAACTCTCACATCCATACATGACCACTGGAAAAACCATAGCCTTGACTAGACGGACCTTTGTTGGCAAAGTAATATCTCTGCTTTACAATATGCTATCTAGGTTGGTCATAACTTTCCTTCCAAGGAGTAAGCATCTTTTAATTTCATGGCTGCAGTCACCATCTGCAGTGATTTTGGAGCCCAGAAAAATAAAGTCTGACACTGTGTCCACTGTTTCCCCATCCATTTCCCATGAAGTGATGGGACCAGATGCCATGATCTTCGTTTTCTGGATGTTGAGCTTTAAGCCAGCTTTTTTACTCTCCTTTTTCACTTTCATCAAGAGGCTTTTTAGTTCCTCTTCACTTTCTGCCATAAGGGTGGTGTCATCTGCATATCTGAGGTTATTGATATTAGGTAGTGTTAATGGCAGTGCATGTAGTGTCTGAGGAATAGTTTGTTGTGTTAAACAATTCATATTCCTCTTAATTTGCATATATGTAAATCCAAACATATCACGCATGAAAGAATGATGTCAATTCTTTACCTGGATAACTCCATAGAGAACATTGCTAGAACAAAAGTAAGAATATTAGACTGTAACAGCTTTTTGAAGCTGGAATTCATATGCTGCACAATTCACTCATTTAATGTGTATAATTCAGTGGTTTTAGGATATTCACAGAGTTGTGTATTTAACACCACAATCTTATAACATTTTCATCACCACTGAAAGAAACCTTATTCCAATACAATATTGTAAAGTAATTAGCCTCCAATTAAATAAATTTATATTTGAAAAAATGAATGATTGCAGGCAAAAAATTAAATTAAATTAAAATAAAATAAATATGTATATAAAAAGAAGCCTTATTCCCCTTAGCTGTCATCCTCAATCCCTTCATCCCTGCCACTGAATCCTTGGCAAATACAAACCTACTTTCTGTTTCTTTAGGTTTGCCTATTTTTGACATTTTATATAAATGTAATCATATATCATATGGTAATTGGTAATTGACCTTTTTCACTAAGTATAATGGCTTCAGGGTTCACCCATGGTGTAGCATGAATCAGTACTTCATTCCTTTTTATTGCTGATATACCAATGATATTTTGTTTTTCCGTTCATTAATTGGTGGACATTTAATTTGCTTATACTTTTTGGCTATTATGGTTATTGCTGCTATGAATATTCAGGTACAAGGTTTTTGTTGTGGATATGTTTTCATTTCTCTTATGTATGTACATAGGAGTGGAATTGTTAGTAAGATTTAATTAAATTTTCAAAAACTTGAAATAAAAATAGCCATATTTAAATAATTTTGACTTAAATTTTTGATATTCACTCATTATAATTTGAATTTATCTTTTATTCTTTATAGATAATTTAAAGTACCATGGAAAAAATAACATTTTGGAAATATGAAGAAGTACATTTTTAAGTTTCCTCTTAATGAAAATATATTTAAATTGTTTTTGGTTTGAATCCAATACACTTTTTAAATCCTTTAGATCATTACTGTTATTAGATTATAAGTTATGTGAAAATCTGGATTATATTAACATTGTAATTTTGCTAAAAAAAAGGGGGACACAATTATGTAGAATAAATGTATCATTGTTTTTGAATTGTATATGGATCTTATTACTCAAAACTGTCAGCCCATAAACAGAACATATAAGCATGAGCAAAATATTTAAATTCTGTCTTTTAAAACCCATTCATATAAAAATCATAGGTTTATTTGTATCTTCCCATTTTGTTGTCATTGTCCTATTTGCTTTTATGAAAGTACATTTGTCAAGAGAGGATGATAAGAGCCTATGTTATTTTGTAGTTTGTTAGCTTGATTTATAACTTAAAATATTAAGTCATATCTTATATGGACCTCAATTTGTACTCTTGGCATAGGCTGTGTAGGATTTAAGGCCAGAATTTAAGGCTAGTGTGGGAAACCTAAATGAGGATCACTGAATACTTGTTGACTGATTGGTCTAGTATTGGAGCAAGGGCAAGAGGACTTTTTTCTCAAGTGATGTTTAAGAATTTTACATTTCCTTACATCCCATGCTTCAGTCTCATGGGGGGACATTTGAGTTCCATGAGCCTGACTGGGGTGGACAGGTGCAGCTTATTGGTGGTGACCACACAAGATACCTAATTCACACTAGCAAAAGGCATGTAATTAAATCCTCCATATCAAACTTCTCTAGTTAGGGTCTCACTGTCGATCCTATGGAATTCTGCCTGTCACTTTAAGAAGTAAATTACTTACTTGAGCATTACTAATTATTTTTTGTTTTACATTCATGAATCTAGGAAGCTCCTGGTCTTGTTGACTCAAGAAAATGACAAAGTTTGTTTTGTATTTTTTATCTTTCTCTGTATAAATTGCAATCAGAAACTCTGTACTCATTAGCTAACAAAAATATATTGAGTGAATATTCTGTGTTGAATGCTACACAGGCTTTATACGAGGAATTGAAAAGTAGGTAATACAATAAGACAGGAGATGAAACACAATGAATATTTGACTTTTTGGAGCATCTTATAACCCTTCCTATTTGAGAAAAGTCCATTTAATCAAACCATTCAATGGCATACAGCCATATGCATTAATAGTCATCATCATTGCCATCATTCTGTGACTCAGGGCAGCCCCATCCTGACTGTGGGACTGGGAGTCAGCTGGGGGCGCTCAGCTCCATGGTTGCTCATTCTGGGATACAGGCCGCTTCTCATGGCATGTTCCTCCTATGGCGATAGCAGCATCATAGAGAGTGAGTCCCATGGTGTATAGTATTTCAGGACTTTTGCTCATGTAACTCCTGCTAACATCCCATTGGCCAAAAATGTTGCATGGCAGAGCCCACGGGAAGGAAAGAAAAGTCAATATTTGTAGAACAAAAATCAAGCCATCACAACCCCCTAGGGTGAGGCTTGGCGGACGCTGTCCATTCCACCTCCCACCTCAGAAGCTTAAAGAGGCAAGACATCCCCTTCTCTGGCTCTGCCACAAGATAATCCACAGGGAATAACTCAAAGGACAAGGAACAGGAGGAGAGATCATTCACTCAGCAATGGTGCACTCAAGTGACCAGGGGCAGTTATGTCTTCAGTAGCTTTCTCACCGGATTATTTCGGGGGCAAGGACCTGGGCTACTTGTCTCCTTTGTCCAGACTTCCTTTGGTCCTTCCGGTTTTCTGAGCTTGGTTCTGCAGGCTTTCAGAGGACTCTGGAATTGGTCCAGCTAACAACTTTCTAGTTTTAGAGATAGTTTTGGTTGTTTGCTAACAACTGGTAACAGTAGGCACAGTATTTTGCCCTTGAAAAATATTCCATAGTTGGAGGAAACAATGTTCTCAAAGAAAACTTTTGGACAGAATCGTACATGTATCATATGATATTCTAGGAGTCAAGAGAATGAAGTGTAGGGCCTAATAACAATGATTTCAAATCTCAACTCTGGCACTTCCTTGCTGTTTAACCTTGTGTATATGCCTTAACTTCTCTAAATTTTGGTTTCCTCATCTGTAAATAGGAGTAATACTTACTTCAATAGGCCTTTGCAAGGGTAAAGCAATAATAGATGTTTAATCTCCAAACACAGTATCTAGTATGCAGTAGACACTTAATAGCTAGTATGTAGTTATTACTTTTACTATGACAAGGTGTTATTGAGAGTGGGTTAAGCTTTCTGAAGGAAGGGAGCTTTGAGGAAAGTCTTAAAGAAAATTGGAGGCATGGACAATAGAGAAAGGGCAATAGAGAAACATTCCAGGAAAAGTTATATGTAAAAGTCAAAGTGCAGGGGCAAGACTTGGCAAGATATATGTGAGACATATGGAGGAGATTGGCATGGCTATTTAGAGGGGGTGTATCTTCACAGAAAGGAAAAGAAAGTTATAAAGCAAGAAAGAATCTGATTCTAGATAGAGTCCTTGAATCATAGACAAGGTTTAAATGTGATGAGTTGGTAACAGGGAGCCCTTACAGACTTTTCGGCTGATGGATAAAATGTGTATGTGCAGGAGAAGCTATCTTAAGAATATTGGGAGGGGGGTTACATATGGGATAGTTTATGATGGAAATGGAGTCCGGTTAAATAGCAATTACTGTAATTCCAGTGTAAGGTGATCAAAGTCTGGACTATGGTGATGGCTATGGGGTCAGAATCCTAGGGAAGAAACCCTTCTGAAGTACACAGTGGGCTCCGTGGTGCTTTATATGCAACAGTAAACAGGAGTGTGGGGTCACTGCTGCATTTGGAAAGAAACTGAACGGATAAAGCTGGAACAATTAATTGCTTCTTTTTATTGACATATAATTCACATCCTGTAGTAGTCAGGGTTCTATAATGAAACAGAACCAATAGGATTGATTGACTTATGATTGATTGGCTCACATGGAGGCTGAGAAGTTCTACCATCTGTTGTTTGTAAGCTGGGGACTCAGAAACATGCTGGTGTATATTTCTGTCCAAGGGTTGGAGAAGACTGATGTTCCAGCTCAGACAGGCAAGTATGAAAGGAGAGAATCTTTCCTTCCACCACTTTTTGTTCTATTCAAGCCTTTAAAGGATTGGATGATGTCACCCATATTGGGGAGGGCAATCTGGTAAACTGAGCCCACTCATTCAAATGTGAATGTCCTCTGGAAGTGTCTTCACAGACACGCTGAGAAATGTTTAATCTGGGCACCCCATGGCCCAGTCAAGTTGACACATAAAATTTACCCTCCTCGCGTATACCATTCAGTTGCTTCTAGTATATGCACAAGTTGCACAACAGTCACCATTATCTAATTCCAGAACATTTTCAGTAAACCAGAAAGGATCTCATAAGCAGTCACTCCCTTTCCCCTTTCCCTGCAGCCCTGGCAACCACTAATCTACTATCTATCTCTATCAGTTTGCCTATTCAGGACATTTCATATAAATGAAATCATATAATATGCGGCCCTTTATGTTGGGCATCTTAACTTGGCAGAATGTTTCCAAGATTTACCCATATTATATTATTTCATTCTTTTTTATGGCTGAATACTATTTCATCATCTGGATATACCACAGTTTATTCATCTGTTCACCAGTTAATTTGGGTTCCTATTTTTTATAGTTGTACACAAACATTCATCGCAATATTATTCACAAGTTTTTGTATATGTACAAGTTTTGCTCATATGGTTTTAATTCCCTTGGGTATATACCTTGGAGTGAAATTGCTGGACCATATGGCAACTATGTTTAACCATCTGAGCAACTGCCAAACTGTTTTTCACAGTAGCTACATCATTTTACATTTCTACCAGCGATGTATGAAGGCTCCAGTTAGCCTGCATTACACCAACACTTGTAAGCTTTTTTATTTTATAGCCATCTTAGTGGGTGTGATGGAGAAGGAAATGGCAACCCACTCCAATATTCTTGCCTAGAGAATCCCATGGACAGAGGAGCCTGGCAGGGTATAGCCCATAGGATTGCAAAGAGTCAGACACGGCTGAAGCAACTTAGTATATAGCAGTGGGTGTGAAGTGGTACCTTATTATGTATGTGTTGTATTGCCTTAGTGACTAATGTTGAACATCTTGTGTGTTTATTGGCCACTTACATCCTTTGGAGAAATGTCTGTTCAAATCCTTTGCCTATAATAATGAAATTTTTGCCATGTCTCATGACCCACTGTAAGACCAGCTCCACCAAATACCATGTTTGATAGCTCTTTAGGGTATACTCTGCCCTAGGTAAATTTAAAAAAAATTCTTAGGTTTCCAAGTTTTTTATGGAGCTACTGTGATGCCTCTTTCATTTTATTTGGTCTATAAATATGTGATCAAGAAATTTAAACTGCACTGGGGAACTATTTCTATAATTGTTCCTTCTTCCTCATTATTGTTATTGATATTAACACTTTGGGTTTATTTTTTTAACCTTCCTTCATCTGGTACCAAGGACAAACCAAGTAGAATTCTTTACACAAGTTAATTAATTTAACTTTCTTTGAACCTTCTCCCAAATGGAGGTTGGTACTTTCAAATGAATGGCATACTACAATGAGTATGAGAAGCAAACTGCACAAAGATTTTTCAAGTAGCTTTAAAATAAAGGACTTGAACTATTTTTTCTTAAACTTTTCTTTCACCTTTAACATTCTATGATTCTAAAACAGTTGGTTGTTAACTGAGATGGAATGGGAACCCAGGAATTCTAACTTAAAGCTCCTTTCCCTGGTCAAGATGCCATTCTTATTTGATGAAGTAACATTTGCAAAGTCTTAACTGGTCCCTTGGAGGCTGAAAAGTCTGGAAACATAAGAAATAGGTCATAGAAGGAAAGGTTCAGAAACTAATGTATGTAATTAAGAAAGTGGTCATAGTAATTATTTGGTGGGTGAACTGTACTTATAGATAAAAGTCACAGTTTAAAAATGCAAAACAGATGGTTCTTAGGCAGTGGAGTGAAATTCTTCCTTGGGACCCAATGGGATTTGGAATGACACATTTTTGAAAAGCCCAAAATGTTAACAGAAACCTTGACATTAGACTTTTTTAAGTGTGGAAAGTATTATCCAGTTGCAATCTGCTTCCATCCAGCTATTAGTATGAGATCAAATAAACTTGAAAATAGAATCAGGAGGAAATGGATGCTAATATAGTGCTGTGAGTTGGAGGTAAAACAGGTTTAAGAACCATGGAAAAGTTTGGGTGCCTTAATTGCTATGTGGGTCTGTTGCCCAGACATTATCTGGTTTTCCCCTGGACCTGTTGGCGAGACAAGGGCTGAAGAGAGTGAGGACTCCGAATTTGAATTGATTGGGTGTATTTTGTGCTAAAAGACTTTTCTAGAATTCTTGGACTATTTGAGCCCTAGACCAAAGGGACTTAAAATCTTATCCCTACATGGAACCCATGAACTAGTGGAATAAGACAGGATATGATTGAATGTTAAGTGATATAATTAAGTGATATATTGTTTGAATTATATGCTAGAGGAAGTCAGAGTACAGAGACTGATCTGGGTCAGAGTAATCAGACTCAGGAAGAGCCTGATTCAGGACACAGTGACCTCGGACTGAACTTGATTTAGTGAGTGGAATTCAGTCAAGAGAAGCAGAGAGAAGAGTCTCTTCTATCGAATGAATGAAAACTCTAATGAGTGAGTATTGTAAGGAGTGAAGATTTGGTGTTGGAGATGGGCCTAGTATGTTCAGGAGGTAGAGAGCAGTCTCCTGTCCCTGAGGTGGAATAGCTTTTTAGATGTGAGAAAGCTATAGAGCTGGTTGCTCCACACGGGCCTCTGTGTGAGATGTGAAAACTCTTGTTAGTAAAAGACTGAAGGAGCAGGAAACTGGTTGCTGGATGCCCACCCTAAAAGTGTCACAGGCTGTAGTATCAAAAGAGAAAATGTTACCTAGGAAGAACCAGCATTAAGATTTCATTTTTTAAAATGCAATTTCAAATCTTGCCTTCGTCTAATTTCTTGGTAGATCTGTGTTATCACAACATAGAATCATAGAATTGTATGGCAGAATGTAAAACTTAAAACAACATTTAAAATGATCTAATTCATTCTTGTTATATGTGAGACCTAGGAGTTCCAAGGAAACAGGTGACTTGCTCAAAGTAGCATCTGGGACATGGTAGAAGCCCCCTCTCTCAGACCCTGCCTTCTGTACAACAAACTATACATTGCTTAAGCTTTAGTCCTGATTTGCTGACAGCCTCATGTTTCATCCTACATTTAAATTAGCCAAGTATATGCTTCACTGCTTCCTAGTATCTTTGTGGATAAAATAGCATTTTCTATAAAACAGCCTAGAATCATGTCCCTCAAGGTTTGGTTTATAAATCATTGGCATCAGAACATTCCTAAATCCAATCTTGGAATTATCCACATTGGGATTTCTATGGTTAGGGTCTCAGATTCTGCATTTTAATTAAGAATATAGGTAACTCTGTCTTTCCGGGTGGCTCAGTTGGTAAAGAGTCTGCTTGCAATGTGGGAGAACTGGGTTCAATCCCTGGGTCCAGAAGATCCCCTGGAGAAGGAAATGGCTGTCCACTCCAGTATTCTTGCCTGGAGAATTCCAGGGACTATAGTTGGCTGCAGTCCATTGGGTCACAAAGACTTGGACACAACTGAGTGACTATCATACTTCCCCCATGGGTAACTTTGTACACTGTTTTGAGAGTCACTGCTCTAAAGCAAAATAGAACTCATCCAGAATATTTTTATTTTATTTTTGAGCTTCAAGTGAGTTGTATGACAAAAACAAATTCAGTTCAGTTCAGTTGCCCAGCTGTGTCTGACTATTTGCGACCCCATGGACTGCAGCACTCCAGGCTTCCCTGTCCATCACCAACTCCTGGAGCTTGCTCAAAGTTATGTACATTGAGTCAGTGATGCCATCCAACCATCTCATCCTCTGTCATCTCCTCCTCCCACCTTCAATCTTTCCCAGTGTCAGGGTCTTTTCAAATGGGTCACTTCTTCCCATCAGGTGGCCAAAGTACTGGAGTTTCAGCTTCAGCATTAGTCCTTTCAATGAATATGCAGGACTGATTTCCTTTAGGATGGACTGGTTGGATCTCTTTGGGACTCTCAAGAGTCTTCTCCAACACCACAGTTCAAAAGCATCAATTCTTTGGTGCTCAGCTTTCTTTATAGTCCAACTCTCACATCCAAACATGACCACTGGAAAAACCATAGCCTTGACTAGATGGACCTTTGTTGGCAAAGTAATGTCTCTGCTTTTTAATATGCTGTCTAAGTTGGCCATAGCTTTTCTTCCAAGGAGTAAGCGTCTTTTAATTTCATGGCTGCAGTCACCATCTGCAGTGATTTTTGAGCCCCCCACCCCCCCAAATAAAGTCTCTCACTGTTTCCATTGTTTCCCCATCTATTTGCCATGAAGTGATGGGACTGGATGCCATGATCTTAGTTTTCTGAATGTTGAGTTTTAAGCAAACTTTTTCACTCTCCTCTTTCACTTTCATCAAGAGGCTCTTCATTCTTGAAGAACAATTTAAATAATTGCTAATTTGTTATATATGAGTTCAAGGACTGGGGATTATTAATTTTAATGTAAACACACATACTCATATTCAATCACTGGAATCTTATGGGGAAAAACAAAAATATGAATTGTTGTTGCTCAGTCACTATGTCCTGTCCAGCTGTTTGCAACCCCATGGACTGCTGCATGCTAGGCTTCCATGTCCTTCACTATTTCCTAGAGTTTTCTCAAACTATGTCCATTGAGTCAATGATGCCATCCAACCACCTCATCATCAGTTGCCCCTTTTTCCTCCTGCCTTCAATCTTTCCCAGAATCATGGTCTTTTCCAATGAGTTGGCTCTTCACATCAGGTAACAAAGTACTGGAGCTTAGCTTCAGCATCGTTCCTTTCAATGAATATTCAGAGTTGATTGCCTTTAGGATTGACTGGTTTGATCTCCTTGCTGTCCAAGTTCTTCTCCAGCACCACAAAAGTGTGAATAAATTTCTACTAACATAGCTGCAAGATGCTATCTACAATCTATCCTATAAGGTATTCAGAAATCAACATAAAAATATCTATAACACCTTATAAAAAGTTTGTTAAACTCCATTAAAAATATTTGGTTAAAAGGAATATCTCATGTATAGGTTGAGATGATTTATCATTGTGGTTAATTCTCTCCTAATGAATTTATATATTCAAAAAATTCAAAAAACAAAGATCATGGCATCCTTCATTGCAAATAGATGGGGAAAAAGTGGAAACAGTAACAGATTTTATTTTCTTGGGCTCCAAAATTACTGTGGATGGTGACTGCTGCCACAAAATTAAAAGACACTTAGTCTTTAGAAGGAAAGCTATAACAAACCTAGAGAGCATATTAAAAAGCAGAGACATCACTTTGCCAAACAAAGTTCATATAGTCAAAGCTATGGTTTTTCCAGTAGTCATGTAAGAATATAAGAGTTTGGCCATAAAGAAGGCTGAGCCCTGAAGAATTGATGGTTTTGAACTGTGATGATGGAATAGACTCCTGAGAGTCCCCTGGACTGCAGGGAGGTCAAATCAGTCAATCCTAAAGGAAACCAATCCTGAATACTCATTGGAAGGACTGATGCTGAAGCTGAATTTCCAGTACTCTGGCCACGTGATGTGAAGAGCAGACTCACTGGAAAAGACCCTTATGTTGGGAAATATTGAGGGCAGGAGCAGAAGGAGGCAACAGAGGATGAGATGGTTGGATGGTATCATTAACTCAATGGACATGAGTTTGAGCCAACTCTGGGAGACAGTGGACAGGGAATCCTGGCATGCTGCAGTCCATGGAGTCACAAAGCGTTGGACATGACTTAGTGACTGAACAACAACAGCAACAAGGATATATATCAGATTCATTGGATTGGATACTTGTATGGCAGAAGGAGGAAAACAGAAGTATGGAAATTTAGAAGGGGGAGGGGGAGTAAAAGTACTACAATAAAATTTGCTAAAGAACCTTTCACCGACTAAGGACAATACTCCCTTAACCTAAGAGTGGAATAAACTTTATGAAACTAGGTTTAAGAAAAAACATAATAACAAACTTTTAGCCGAATTTTTTAATAATGAGATTAATGATGTCCATAAAATGCACCTTTATTTTTTAAAATTCACCATCCTTCTGTATATATTTACAGATTTTGTCTTCTTTTGTGTGTCTTTCTTAGCTCAGTCAGAAAGCTGTGTTTATGGGCATTTTGGAGGAATTGAAGGTTGAGAGGGTTTTGCTCTACTGTTGCTCAGAATGTCATGTCTGACTGATATCTGCTTGGCTATCAGCAACATTAGTCCTTTAGTGAATCAAAATTCTACAGGATGTGGATTAGCATTTAAATGTAATAGGATCATACCAAATAGTGCTGTGGATGAGATGCCGAATGTATTTATTCCCTTAGTAACCAGCTTAGACTTGTATCAATATAACCGAGAGTTTGTTTTCATTCCTAATGATTCCAGCATGGCGCTAGGAACACATTAGATGTTGTTGTTGTTGTTGTTGTTTTTCAAGTGTTGAAATATACTAGCTCAATGAGTAAAAGCAAAACAAAACAAATCAGGCTCTTGCCTCAAATAAGATTTGAAAAGTTATCACTAAACCATATAAAAATTGCAAACCTTGGAAAACTTGAAAAAGAGATGTAATAAACAAATCATCCCTTTCTTAGATGAAGAAAACTTTCTTTGCCCTATGGGGGTTCATCCGTCTCCTTGTCTGGGGGCTTCCGAGGTGGCTCAGTGGTAAATAATCTGCCTGCAATGCAGGAGACATGAGTTCTAACCCTGGGTCAGGAAGATCCCCTGGAGGAGGAAACAGCAACCCATTCCAGTATCCTTGCCGGGAAAATCCCATGGACAGAGGAGCCTGCTGGGCTACAGTCCATGGGGTTGCAAAGAGTCAGATACCACTGAATGACTGAGCATGCATGCACTCATCTCCCTGTTTAGTGACTGGAAATGCCTCAGATGATGGCTTAAGCATAAGTGCAAGGGCTGAAATTGTTAGACTAAGAGATCTCAGCTAATCCAAGGACAAAATGGCAAGGGACTAGGGGAAGAGTCATAGGCAAACAAGGATTGGAAAAGTTCTGTGAGGTCTGTTGAACAAGAGGGGAGCTGGCCTGGCCCCGACCTCATAGCAGAAGGCAGATGCTCCTTCCCAGTATAGAAGGTCAAATGAAACTCGGGCCAATGGAACCAGCATTTTTGAGAAAATCTCTAAACTAAGTCTTTCTTAGCTGTTATCTTCTTTAATCCTTACAACCTTGTGAGGTGACTGAGGCAGCTATTTCAGTCTTCATTTCAGGTGGGATAGCTGAAGGCTCAGAGATCTGAAGTATCTTGCTAAGGTCAGATCAACAGTAGAAGTAGAATATGAACTCACATTTTTTTTTTAACCTCCAAAGCATGGGCTATCTCTATAATACCACGGTCTACTCTTTAGCCTAAACTGAGAGTCAAGGCAGGCCAAGGAGAAAATATAAAGTGTTAAGATCCAGAGGAGAAAAATTTGAGTTCAAATGATCCTGAAAATAGTCAGAAGTGATGATGCCTTAAGTAATCCTTATTTTCCAAACTGGACTAACCTTGACATTATGTCTATGCATGTACCTGGAGCTGTTTACTTGGGTGTAATATTTAACATTTACAAATCATCAAAAACTTTCATAGTGTGTGTTATGCATAGGATACTCTACTAGTTACTGAGCTAGAGGTGGGGTAAGGGTTCAGAGAAACATTCCTCACTCAAGAAGTTTGGAAAGTAATGAGAAAGACAGGACAGATAAAGCAGTGGGTAATACAAGACTTAAAGTGGAACTGACAAGTGTTATCAGAATACAGATGCAAAGATAACAACTATAGAGTGGTTTAGGAAGGGAAAATTTCAAGGATGTACTGAAATTTAAGAGAGGACATAAAAATGAGAAGGGTTTAGATCAGTGGTTCTCAAAGTGTGGGCCCAGACAGCCTTTCAATAAGTTTGCAAGCATAAATCTGTTTTTATACCAATATAAGACTTTGCCTTCTTTGCTGAGCTGATTGTAGTATTGATAAGGCCAAAAAAAAAAAAAAAAAAAAAAAATGCTGGTAAAACTGCAATGGCACCAAACTGTAGTTAGTAGTATATAGATACTCTCTTACTGTTACACTCATGATTTAAACAGATTGCCAATTCCACTTAAGGATATTCGCGATGAAACAACAAAATAATTTTTTAACTCTCAGCTCTTGAGTGTAAGTTTTTTTCATATGCTGTGTGATAAAATGGGAAGTATACAAAAAGCACTTTTGCTGTGTTTTGAAGGATGAGTGTCTTTTAAAACAGTACTTTATGATTGAGTTGCAACTTGGAATAGCTGCTTTTTCTTCACAGGATAACATTTTTTCTTGAAGGGATGACAAACAGATAAAGTATGGCTATTCAGGCCTAGATATTTGGCAGACATTTTCTTGAAACTGAAGGAAGTGAGCCTGTCACTTCGAGGAAAACAACTGACAGTATTTCTTGGCAAAAATAAAATGAGATTTCAAGTGAAGAATTAGAATTTTGGCAAACCATATCCACCACCATAAGCTTGACAGCTTCCCAAGACTTGATGAGTTTTCTGATGAGATAGGTGATGAAATTAATGAATGCAATATATATACATCATATATCATATATATTGTATATAAATACAATGATGAAATGGGCCAAAATTTGAAAGATCTGCATAACTTATTATTTTTTAAATGCATTCAATATGTAAGATAGACCAGCAGTTTTTAATGTAACAGATTATGGAAAGTTTCATGATATGATTTTAGATTTCATATTGCAGCTATCTTAGGGGAAAAAAAGCTACTGCTTGAAGAATTTTGGTGCAGCATCAAAGAAGAATAGCTTGAATTGTATGAGAAATATCAAAATACTTTTTCCTTTTCTAATTATATAGTTGCACAAAGTAGGATTTTCTTCATGTACTCCAACCAAAACAAAATACAGCAATAGACTGAATGCAGACATGAGAATCCCAATATCTTCTATGAAATCATACATCAGAGCTATTTGTGAAAGTGTAAAACAGTGCCACTACTTTCACTAATTTTTTTGTTTTTGAAAATAGTTATTTTTCATAAAAGTATACTGGTTATACTAATATGTAATGAGGTTACTATTTGGATGAGGTTACTATTTGGTTACAATTAAGGATGGCTTTCTCACCATTAGCTTCTAATACAATAAATATTAATAGATATAACCCATGTAAAAATGAACTGGGCTTTTTGATAATTTTTGAGAGTGTAAAGGAATCCTGAAACCAAACTCCTTGAGAACCACACAGATCACAGATCAGTAGCTCAGTCGTGTCCGACTCTTTGTGACCCCATGAACCGCAGCACGCCAGGCCTCCCTGTCCATCACCAACTCCCGGAGTTCACTCAGACTCATGTCCATCGCGTCAGTGATGCCATCCAGCCATCTCATCCTCTGTTGTCCCCTTCTCCTCTTGCCCCCAATCCCTCCCAGCATCAGAGTCTTTTCCAATGAGTCAACTCTTCGCATGAGGTGGCCAAAGTACTGGAGTTTCAGCTTTAGCATCATTCCTTCCAAAGAAATCCCAGAGCTGATCTCCTTCAGAATAGACTGGTTGGATCTCTTTGCAGTCCAAGGGACTCTCAAGAGTCTTTTCCAACACCACAGTTCAAAAGCATCAATTCTTTGGCACTCAGCCTTCTTCACAGTCCAACTCTCACATCCATACATGACCATAGGAAAAACCATAGCCTTGACTAGACAAACCTTTGTTAGCAAAGTAATGTCTCTGCTTTTGAATATGTTATCTAGGTTGGTCATAACTTTCCTTCCAAGGAGTAAGTGTCCTTTAATTTCATGGCTGCAGTCACCATCTGTAGTGATTTTGGAGCCCAGAAAAATAAAGTCTGACACTGTTTCCACTGTTTCCCCATCTATTTCCCATGAAGTGGTGGGACCAGATGCCATGATCTTCGTTTTCTGAATGTTGAGCTTTAAGCCAACTTTTTCACTCTCGACTTTCACCTTCATCAAGAGGCTTTTTAGTTCCTCTTCACTTTCTGCCATAAGGGTGGTGTTATCTGCATATCTGAGGTTATTGAGATTTCTCCCAGCAACCTTGATTCCAGTTTGTGTTTCTTCCAGTCCAGAGTTTCTCATGATGTACTCCGCATATAAGTTAAATAAACAGGGTGACAATATACAGCCTTGACGTACTCCTTTTCCTATTTGGAACCAGTCTGTTGTTCCATGTCCAGTTCTAACTGTTGCTTCCTGACCTGCATACAAATTTCTCAAGGGGCAGATCAGGTGGTCTGGTATTCCCATCTCTTTGAGAACCACAGGCTTATATATATATATGTGTGTGTGTGTGTGTGTGTTTCATGTCATCTTTCTTTTCATTAAAGTCAGGTTTAACTTACATAGAATAAAATGCACTCATTTTTGTGTCCAATTGAACCTTTATAAATGCAGCATAGAATCATGGATTTGCCACCATATTCAAATCACAGAACATTTTCACCATTTCAAAGTTCTCTTGTGCCCTACAGTATATTGTAATCTGCAGAGATTGAAAGAGCATTATGTTAAAAAAAAAAAACTAAGTACTTACCTAATTAAAAATACTTATTTGCTGGAAAAATGCTCATTATCTGAGTCTTCAGTGAGTTGTAGTAGTGACATGAAAGATCATTGACCACAGATCACCATAGAATGTAACTTTTGAGTCTGGTTTCTTTCACTTGGCATGATGCATTTGAAATTCATTCACATTGTGGTTTGTTCCTTTGTATTGCTGTGTAGCAGTTCATTGTATGGACCACAGTTTGCTTATCTTTTCACCAGTTAAGTACATTAGGTTTTTTTCCAGCTTTGAGCAATTATGAATAAACATTCATATACAAGTCTTTGTGTGAAGGTGAGTTTTCATTTCTTTTGGGTAAATACCTGTAAGATTTTAACTTTATAAGATGCTTTAGATATTTGAAGGCACAAAGAACATTTTAGATAGAGGCCAAGTGTGGGCTAGTTCCCCTGAGTGTGGCCCCATTTAGTCTCTTTTGTGGATATTTCACAGCTGAAATATCATCTCTATCTGTCTCTTTCTCAAGTGCCCACCATTTATTAAGTTCACCTGTAAGAGATGTCACAGCTACATTGCTGCCTGACCTGTAAATATAAGACTCTACATGTACTTCTCCGATATGGTAAATAGACCAGTTTAATTGTTGCAAAAGACTTGTGGAGTCCTGGGAGAAAATCCTGCAAAGATCGTTTGTAGCCAGCTTGTAAAGAGCATTAGAAATAACTTTTTCCTAGTAATGGGTGAGACATAGAGGCCCTTGGAATAGAATAAATACTTCATACTCCTATTATGCAAGGAACTTTCAAAGATAGAAGTTTGGGCATATAAGGTCTTATGGAAATTACTAGGTGATAGGTAAGAAATCTGTTCTTCTAGGATATATAAAGCACATGTTAAGAGCTCCCTGAGACTTCTCTGTGTCACTGGCCCCAGACCCTCAGCTGCTTGCTCCCTCTCAGCTGTCATCTCTAGCCAACAGAAGACATCTGGGTCTGGGTCATTATTGCTGCTTATGGCTAAATACTTGCTTGCCTGAGAATCAAGAAAGAAGCAGTAAGTTTGGAAGCATTAAAGCTAGTTTCTTTTTAATTTTTTTTCATGGAATTATCTTTTTAAAACATAAAAGTAACTCATGATTATTATAAAAAGTTTGGAAATTTAGAGTTTAAAAATCCTTTACCCAAATGAAATTACTGTTCATATTTGGGTTGTTTTCATCCGAAAATTTTCTACCCTTATTTCTAAATAACTATGATCACATCCTCCATATTATTTTGTACCTCATTTTTTTGTACTTCTCTTCTATCATAATTATTTTCTCCTTGTAAAACTATACATAAAAATAATTTCAATGCATGTTCTTGCATCTTACAGCTCCAGCATCATGTACTTGGTCATTTATTTATGAGAGCTGCTTTGTTTCTATTTCATCACCAGTAAAAGTAATGCTATGGTAAACATCTTTATAAAAACTTAAAATTTTTTATTTTGGCCTTGTTGGGTCTTCACTGCTGCGCAGGCTTTTCTCTAGTTGTGGCGAGCAGGGGATACTCTTCATTGCGGTGCACAGATTTCCCATTGCCGTGCTTCTCTAGCTGTGGAGCTCTAGGGCAGCCTTGAGTAGCTGCAGCCCATGTGGTCAGTAGTTGTGGCTCCCGGGCTCTACAGCACAGGCTCAAGAGTTGTAGCACACGGGCTTAGCTGATTCACAGCATGTGGGATTTTCCTGGACCAGGAATCAAAACCTTATATCCTGCATTGGCAGGCAGATTCTTTACTGCTGAACTTCCAGGGAAGCCACCTATAAAAACTTTTTTAAAAAAATCAAATTTTTCTTTATATTCCCAATATCAAAATCACATGAATGATTTTAAAACTTAAAAAAAATAAAAAGTATAAAGAGAAACATCTTGAATGACCCTGGGAAAAGTTTAATTTTTTTTTCTCCCCCCAAATCTGGCAGCATTGGATGCCTGCCATCTGCTGATTCCTGGACTAGGTGTAGAAAGAAAGAGCTCAAAAGAATTGTAGTTTGAGGTTCAGATTTTGAGTATCCAATTCAGTTAAGCAAATACCGGCTGCCAACTGCTCTCAGCATTGTGGTGGGTGTCGGAATGTTATGCATCATTATGAAACAGCAACTTGTTTCTTCCATTTGGCTTCTAATAAGGAGCTAGGCCTTCCCAGTGCTATCAGAGATCACCTCACTTCATCGTCACACCAGTCCACGATGCCCAAAGTGTTATTAACCCTACTCTATGCCTGAGGAAGTAGAGCTACAGAGATGAACTGACTTGTCCAAGCCATACAGCTCTTAAGAGTCAGAACCAGGATTTCAACCTGTGTGACCCAGAGCCATTACCCCTTACACTACATTCCTCCTACATGAGAACTTATGGCTAGAGGAAAAAAGAGTCCACAGAATCTGATATTCCAGAGATCACTTTCCTGCCTATGTTTATATTCCAAGAACAGTTCTGTGGAGGAATAAGATACAAATGGTCCCAGGACTCCAGATGCTAACAGGGGAAGAAGATCAGCATTCATTACACCATCAGATTCATCTACCTGCTGCTGCTGGTGCTAAATCACTTTAGTCGTGTCCACACTTTAGTCTGTGTGACCCCATAGACGGCAGCCCACCAGGCTCCCCCGTCCCTGGGATTCTCCAGGCAAGAACACTGGAGTGGGTTGCCATTTCCTTCTCCAATGCATGGAAGTGAAAAGTGAAAGTGAAGTCACTCAGTCACGTCTGACCCTCAGCAACACCATGGACCGCAGCTTTTCAGGCTCTTCTGTCCATGGGATTTTCCAGACAAGAGTACTGGAGTGGGGTGCCATTGCCTTCTCTGTCATCTACCTAGAGTATATTAAACAATTCCAGGCCACTGGAATGTTCTGCTGCTAATGATTAATGGCAAATTTTGAAATGTACTTACATTAAAAAAAAAAAAAAAGTACAAGGAAGCAACAAAGTTTGAAGTGCAGACAAAAAGTTGATGTCCCCTAGTGGTCCAGTGGTTAAGACTCCACACTTCCAATGCAGGGTGCTCGGGTTTGATCCCTGGTTGAGGAAATAAGATCCTGCATGCCATGCAGCATGGCCAAAAAATTCAAAAACAAAATCCCAAACACCAAGTCTGGATACATCCCAAAATTGATAAATCTCCAGCTGATCTAGTAAGAGAAAATCTGAATTCTTAGGGGAAAAAAGTTCTGACTGGATGAAATGAACATTTCCCAAATGGTTTTATGTGAAAGTAAAAGAGTTGTGTCTTGGCCAAGTTTAGGACATGCTGTTGTTTTTATCTTTCTTTTAAAGATTGATTAGGCAAAGGAGGGAATTTAAGAGTCTGAGAAGTAGTACTACAGCAAAGCAACCAGTTTCAATTCATTTGATTCTAAATTTCCAAGACATTTATGCCCAGAACCCTTCTCTCAGGTGACCTCTATTTGCATCACCTACACTTGAGGAATGGGCTTCCCCGGTGGCTCCGTGGTAAAGAATCTGCCTGCCAACACAGGAGACAGAGGAGTTGCAGGTTTGATTCCTGGGTCAGGAAGATGCCCTGGAGGAGGAAATGGCAACCCATTCTGATATCCTTGTCTAGGAAATCCCATGGACAGAAGAACCTGGTGGGCTACAGTCCATGTGGTTGCAAAGAGTCAGACACGACTGAACAGCTGAGCATGCGCACACACTTGAGAAAATGGTGGACTGGATTTCTGCTAACTGAGCAGTAATATTCTCCTTAGGTTTGCCTCTGAGAGCAGGATCCAAGCACCATTCATCAGTGGGGTCCTAGAAGTGGCTGAAGGGGCCAGCTGGGCTCTGGTGGCTATGTTTTCTCTCTTTCATCACATCTCACCAATGGGATAAAACAGAACAGCGAAACTTGATAATTCTCACCGAACAGGCCAATTTTCCCGTTCTCACTCATTTCCCTTATGCTTTTGAAAACTCTGGAGGCCAAAGAGAGCCAGGCTTCCGAAGCAGAGGAAGGCCTCTTCTCCGTGTGATGCCTTGTTCAAGCGTGTCACCTTTACAGGGAGCACCTGCTGCCCATCCTGAGGCCCAGCAGCCCTGCCAGCTCGCCCAGCTGGTACCCACCCCCCAATCCCCAGCACATGAGCGTTCGGGGGGAGTGTGATGAAGATTGGGCCTCAAAACTGCCTCCTACCCTCCTCCCAACCCACTTTGGCTATTGTTTGGATGGAGGTGGTGATTGAATTAACAAAGCTGTTAAAAGCAGCAATGGAGCACGCAGAAAAGGATTCAGAGCCTGAAAAAGGCAGCTTCCTTTGCTCTCCGCTCTGGAGCAAAAAATCATGAGCTGTACTTAAGTGGTACCTGGTGATTATAGTATTAGGGGAGATTTGCTCCTCAATGCCTGTCACTCACTGCTGAAAAGGGGCCTCAACTGGGGAGCCAGCCGAGTGGCTGGGACAATGCACAGCTCTGTAATTATGACACTAATTCCCCAAAGGTCAGAACTCCTTAATCAAACATTAATCAAACCGTTTTGTAAATGATGATGATTTCCATCCAGGGTGGGAGGTAGAACAGTCAGAGGCTGAGCCCTGGGTCCTCTTGAACTAGAATGGAGTTTGAGGATAAGTGCTGGTAAAAGCAAATAGCTTTACTCAGAAAGAGAACAAATCAGTAGTAGACTTGTGCTGTTGTTAACGTTTTTTACATTCGAAACAATAATACCTTCTATGTCTTTTTACCGTGAATAACCATGTCGAGGACCAGTTAAGTTATGAGTATCCAAATATGCAGACTGCCCCCCATCCTTTCTAAGCCCATTCGACTATAACAGTGCTTCGATTCACAAAGCCCATTTCGATTTATGAAACTGAGCATCTGCATTGTCTTGTGTGCTCCTTCCAACAACCTTAAAAGCCAGGCTTAATTCATTCTCAGAAAACTGAGACTTAGATTCATCAGCTTTCCTTTAGCTGGTCAGTAGCAGAGGGAAGACGCAAACCTAAACCTTTGGTTCCAAAATGCAGTGCTTTTTGGACATAAATAGCTTCTGTTAGGGGAGCTCTTGGGTTCTTGTATTCCAAGCCATCTGGACCCCTTATTGAGTAACCAGAGTCCTTGTCAACCCTCCCCCAAATAAGAATTCAGGAGCTGATTTTAATGGCTAGGACTCTTCACTGAAAATCTCCCAGTTACAAGTAAATAAACTAAACAAATGAACAAAAAACCCTGTACCCTTTCCAATTTCTGAGTCTGCAGAAATACATTTAAAACACATACACACACACACAAGTTTTCTTTCATATTGAAAAGTACACATATTTGTAGATTGGCTGCATGAAAAAGCATCATCTTATTTACTAGCTCACTTATGTCTCATTACACTTTTTTTTAAAGCTTTAACTTTGGCCCATATCAATTTTTTAAGCATTGCTAATCAGTCGAGGTCAAGCTAGTGGTCAATTTCTAGAAGGTCTCATTATGCAATTGGTCTTGGTTATCCATCTGGGCAAAGTGGGTTCCTCTGTGGTCCTGTGTTGTGTGCACCAGTCTGCACACCCTAGGCAGAACACATTGGCTAACAGCCTCCTCTTCCAATCCTCATTTTCTCTCCTTCTTGGGGTGTGAGCTCTCCAAAGTGTGATTAGTCCATCTATTGATTGCCTCCTGCCATACTGAGGGTGAGATATGGCTAGCAATTGGTGCCAGGCCAGAGATGTGACTGGACTGCTAAGGCGAGGTGAGAACAGACAAGTGCTAGCAGGAGCTTTCCAACCCTGCAGACGGAGAAGGCAACAATAGCCGCGCTTCCCATAAGCCTTGCGAAATGATCCCTCTTATCAAAATGCAGCTGATTCTTTTTCGAATGAATTATAATGTCTATTCCCTGCTATCTCTATTGGCTTCACAAAGGTCTAATAAAAGTTGATGGGTAAAGGGGAAGAAGATGAAAAAAAAAAAGTAACCAGACAGAAACCTCCTGGATATAGAGCCAAACAAGAACGTGCTGCTTTGATTGAAGCAGTCCAGGCAGATGTAATGGATGACCACGTGCATGCCAACCAAAGGGATTAGAAAAATAGGAAGGTATTTATCTAATATCCAGAGGCACTGCAGATGGGGGAAGGTAGGTGCAGATAAACCCAGGGGATAGGTTACCTAAAGACTCGAGAGAGAAAAATCTTCTGCCTGAAAATGAAAGAGGGTGAAGTGAAAAACAAGTGAAAAAACTCATTCACAAGGGGAGTTTGGGTCAGTAAAATGAGGCAAGACAATTTGTCAGAAAAATGTCAGAAAAGCTCCCTTCTCCCATTTCTGCCCAAGAGGAATCAAATATGCCTATCCTCAGCCTGAGATACCACACTGCCTTTCCTTCTGCTTCCTAAGTTTGGAAGAAACACTGGTTCACATAGTCCCACCCTTCATTTCAGCAAGTCCTATCTGAAGCAGGAAGTCACCTGGGATGCTGCAGCAACTTCCGTTTCCTGTGGAATTGATTTTTAAAACACCCAAGCCAAAAACAAGTAAGTAGAAAAGTTCATCAGTGGTTTATTTAAAACCTAGTGGCCCATTCTGGGTCAGGGAGAGTAACAATGTAAGTCTTAAGAAACCAGAAGTAGCTCTCCTGTCTCTGACTAATGTTGGCTTTCCTTCTGGTCTGTCCCAAAGGATACATACAGACATCTGGGAGAGACAACCAGATTTGACTAAGGATGAAAGAAATGGCCACAAGTGTAAAAATGGCCAAAATTAAGCCAAGAACAGAAAATAAGTCAATTACAGAAAATTTTAATAAAAACAAATTAATTCTGACATAGTAGTATATCTATGTAAATTAGATATAAAGAATCTAATAATTTTTAAGTACCTACCTAAGTGTTAGTTTCTTGCTTGGGGCTGAATGTTACACAGTGATCAAGGCACGGATCTTGCACTGAAATAATTTGTACCTTGTGGGAGAACAGACCCTTAGACTACAGGACCAAAATTGTATAGGAAGGTATTCAGCACAGGGTGAGATGGGAATCTAACCCAGTCACTGATCTGAGTCTTGGTGATTTTTTTCTTAGGGTTCCTGGAGGAAATGATGTGTGAACTGACACCAGAAAAAATGGATAGGAGTTTGCCTTATTATAGAAGAGGCAGATAGAAGAGAGGTAAGACAGTGGGTGGAGAAAAATAAGATCATTCTAGACTGAAGGACCATCATCACACAGACCTGGAGGTGACAGATCAGGGCACTAAGCTACTACACATGACCAGAGCTTAGTGTGTTAGGTTGGAGAGTCAGATCAGGGTCCTGTGGGAAGTTGTAAAGGATTCAAACTTAATTCTGAGGGCAATCACAGAGCCACAGATGGATTGAAATAGAATAGTGATCTGAGCAGGGTTGACAGTGTAGGGAATGGGTTGGAAAAGGACAACACTAGCAAGTAGGGACCAATTCGGAGAGAACTGCTCTCCCTCTAGCAGGGGGCCTGACCCCAGGTGTGGACAAGGGGATTTGGTGGAGAAGAGGGAGGAAACAAGGTGAGTCTTAGGAAGCAACTGTGTCCATTGAGAATGAACCTAAAAAATATCTTTCTTATTATGAATGGGCTCTAGGAAGACCTTAACATGCCTTAGATGACCAATAAATGTTAACAAAAATGTAAATGAACATTTGCTCTTTGCAGTGGGCTTAGTTCAGTTCAGTCACCCAGTTGTGTCCAACTCTGTGACCCCATGGACTGCACCACACCAGGCTTCCCTGTCCATTACCAACTCCCAGAGCTTGCTCAAACTCAAGTCCATCAAGTTGGTGATGCCATCCAACCATCTCATCCTCTGTCATCCCCTTCTTCTCCTACCTTCAATCTTTCCCAGAATCAGGGTCTTTTCCAATGAATCAGTTCTTTGCATTAGGTGGCCAAAGTGTTGGAGCTTAAGCTTCAGCATCAGTCTTTCCAGTGAATATTCATGACTGAGCTCCTTTAGGATTGATTGGTTTGATCTCTTTGCAGTCCAAGGGACTCAAGAGTCTTCTCCAACCCCACAGTTCAAAAGCATCAAATCTTCGGTGCTCAGCTTTCTTTATAGTCCAACTCTCATATCCATATGTGACTACTGGAAAAACCATAGCTTTGACTAGATGGACCTTTGTTGGCAAAGTAATGTCTCTGCTTTTTAATATGTTGTCTAGGTTTGTCATAGCTTTTCTTTCAAGGAGCAAGCGTCTTTTGCAGTGGGTTGAGTGGGACCAACTCCAGAAGACAATACACTTGTGAGGTTTATATTCTACTGGTAGAACACTTCCAGAGTATAAGGGAAATCTATGCAGAATTCAAAGGGAAAATGGAGTCACAGGCCACATGTAAGGACCTGGCCATGCCACACTGACTTAAAGTCACTTTGGGCAATTGTGCTGTCTACCACCAGCTGGTGAAGACAAAGTTGCATGTGTTGGAGACGAGCAAACCATTTCCCACAAAATCAGTGTCTCAATATATTTCTTGGCACCAACATCACACTGGACTAGAGAAGAATATGGTTTGGAAATAGGCTAAGATTTAATAAATGCAACAGTCTGTGAGAAACACCAGTGTTTCCAAATACAAAGCACAGCCTCTGATAGAAATATTGTTTCTTAGTGTCTTTATTAATAAATTGAAAAGAAGGATTCTCTTATTGATGCAAATCACAGATGCTTCTGAATTAGGCAGCTTTGTCAACACCCAGCAGATCACAATGTCCCCAAAGAGGTTAGAAATGAGGGACAGGAAATAATAAAACAAGGTTAAATTTGGCTACATGGAAACTACATCTGGGGAAAGATAATTCAAAAAGCAGATATTTACTGGGCCAAGGAAATCTGGACCACACTGGTGCCAAAGGAGACCCAGGTGCTATAGCGGATGGCAGATGAGGTGGGGGTTTAAAATTTGCAATGGCAGCCCAAAACCCATTTGGTCCTGGCCTGTCTCATCTGATCAAGAAAACTGATTTAAAAAACAAAACAAAACTCCTCTGCCTTAGCGTCCTATGCTTGTAGGCCATTCAAAAGAAAATTCTGTCCGTTCACTGCTTTAGTTTATACTAAGATAAAGCAAAAATCATCTACTAGAACTATAAAGCCTCTACCATTATCTCAAGTTCATGGCCAGTGCTTTTCAGTTAAAGAAATAAAGCCATGGTAATTTGCATACGGTAACTTCATTCATAGTAATTCAAGATACACTGCTAGTATTCTTTCATTATTCTCCACTATTGTCTCTTTGTTAAAGGTAAGTGGCTGGCTAGTCACTCATATGCTCCATCCCTGTTTTCCATATTCAGTAGCTGAGGCATGGTTGCCAAGGGTATTCAGGAATGCCAGTTATTGGTTTCTTAGTCTGCTGCTTTGTCCATTTCAGGGACATGATCTTTCTAAACAATTTAGGGTTTGAGAGGCTTGAAATGGAAAGGGAAAGTTGTCATCAATACCACCACCAACTCAAAGGGGCATTATTGGATGATTCAAGGAGAAAGTAAATTACATAGCTTAAGGCACTAAATTTTGAAAGTTAATTGATGCATAACTTTCAAATCGTCTTCATGCTAAAATTCAGAACTTTGGATACTCTTAGTTTAAGCTTTATTATTAATCTACTTTGAATTATGAAAAGAAATATAGATAGGGAATTATCATAATAATTTCAGTGCTAAAGATTTCTTAAGGTCAATATCCAGTTTGGCTAGAAACCCTGACAGAAAGAAAGGCAGGAAATGGAAGTAAACAGTACAATTGCAAAGAAAATTATTTCATTATTTCCTTAATTTGCTTTCATGACTTATTGATCACACTGAGAGGATGTAAATGTTCTGAGAGCAAAAGCATATGATTTCATCCAGTTGTCAGGGCTCAAATTTAAACAAACCCATTGGCCATGGGCATGTGTGGGCAGAGTCCCACGGCTGTTTCTGATGTGCATGCTCAAAGGATCTCCCCAGAATTAAAATTGTATTTTGACCTTGACTGGAATCTGGACACTGTGGTTTTAGAGCTTTGTTTGTAGTCAGATTCATTTCAGTCATATTGTCTAAGTGGTGACTCATTATTGCAATTCAAGTAAGGGATCATTTGTGGCTTGGGTTTTAGTGAAAGACAGTAAATTTTATAGCGTATATAATTTGGAACACGTCTGTGTTCAGCCCATATGTGGAGATCTGCCCGGGTGCTTATTATTATGCTTATCTGCAAATGACCAGATGGCCTTGGCCAAATGTAGAGAACCATTTAGTGCCATTTTAAACCATTAAGGCTATTAACTCTGACTTGAGATAATCCTTTGCCCAAAGGGAACTAGTTTTGCTGTCCTTCAAAGTCATCAAATGTAATTAAATGCCATATTGAGGCCTAGACTTTAATGGATTAAGGAAAAAGCACTGTCAACCAGTTCTGGGTCAACCAAAGTAGAGAGAATGTAGCAATAGATCAAAAAGATGGTGTATTAGGCAGGGTACTGGCTTAGCTGCTGTAACAAAGAATCCCTAAAAATACAATGACTCAAAAAAGATAATCTGTTTCTTTTGAAGCAAAAGTTAGAGGTTAGGTGGGTGGTCTAAGACATGCTGCTGCTGCTAAGTCACTTCAGTCGTGTCCAACTCTGTGCGACCCCATAGACGGCAGCCCACCAGGCTCCTCCGTCCCTGGGATTCTCCAGGCAAGAACACTGGAGTGGGTTGCCATTTCCTTCTCCAATGCATGAAAGTGAAAAGTGAAAGTAAAGTCGCTCAGTCGTGTCTGATTCTTAGTGACCCCATGGACTGCAGCCTACCAGACTCCTCCATCCATGGGATTTTCCAGGCAACAGTACTGGAGTGGGGTGCCATTGCCTTCTCTTAAGATCATCTAGAGACCCATATTTCTTCTATCCCATTTTTCTGACATTTATTATGGCATTTTCCTTACCTACATGGTTGAACCTATCTCACCGATGCAACTACATTTCAGTGCAGCTATGTGGGGAAAAGAGAAAAAGAGGGAGCAAGCAATTTTGTCTGAAGAAATTAATGGTGAAAATGCATACATCATTTCTGTTTATAATTCCACTGTTATGAACTTAGCTCTTTCATCACCACCCATTGTAAGGAAGACTGGAAAATGTAGTCCTCAACTGGATGGCCCTGGGTTCTGCAAAAACTCAGTGTGGTGGAAAGTTTTACTTCAAAAATGAAAAATAGAAGAATGGATACTGAAGCTGTAGACTCTTCTAAAGATGGCTTTGTTCTAGAAGATACAAAATCCATTGATAAGTATTGGACAACTACCATTATAAGGAGGAAAGAACTATGAGGAAGCCCACAGCTAAGAAAGGGTGGTGTCTGGCCAGTGAATATGAGGAGGACCAGAAGTTATACTATGTTCTACCAATTGCAAGTTTCTTTGTGTACATCAGATCATTTAGACGTCACAGCAACTCTATGAAATAGTGTGTTGGCCTAGAGCCTCCAAGAAGATCCCAAGACAAAATTAAACATGGAAGACATTTATTAGGGGAAATGTGCTTGAGAGAAAATGAGAAAAGGGGGGAGGGTAAGAGAGCATATCTGACATTGAGCAAAGGAGAGAAGAAAGCAAAGATGGTTAGGCTGACATCTTTAAACTGCAGTACAGTTGTAAGGAAAGTTTGGAAAGTTGGTCGAGTTCTTGTGTCAAATTTGCTCATCAAAGGAGATTCATGTCTTTCATGTCTTGTTTTAGACCTACGTCACCCACATCTCGGAGAAGGCAATGGCAACCCACTCCAGTACTCTTGCCTGGAAAATCCCATGGACAGAGGAGCCTGGTAGGCTGCAGTCCATGGGGTCACTAAGAGTCAGACACGACTAAGTGACTTCACTTTCACTTCTCACTTTCATGCATTGGAGAAGGAAATGGCAACCCGCTCCAGTGTTCTTGCCTGGAGAATCCCAGGGACAGGGGAGCCTGGTGGGCTGCCATCTATGGGGTCACACAGAGTCGGACACAACTGAAGCGACTTAGCAGCAGCAGCAGCAGCAACCATGTCTTGGGCTTCCCTGATGGCTCAAATGGTAAAGCATCCACCTTCAATACGGAAGACCCTGGTTCAATCCCTGGGTCGGGAAGAACCCCTGGAGGAGGGCATAGCAACCAACTCCAGTATTCTTGCCTGGAGAATCTAATGGACAGGGGAGCCTGGAGGGTTACAGTCCATGGGGTCACAAAGAGTCAGACATGACTGAGCAACTAAGCGCAGCATACAACCACGCCTTGCTCTGCTCAGTCACTGGTTGGGAGAAGCCCGTGTAGAGTGTGGCTTTGATTGAAAGTGGTGACTTCAGAGAGGAGGAGCTGGGGCCATGGGTCAATTTTAGTCCCTGAGATCTGAAAGGCACATTTTTTTGTGTCTGCCATGAAGTAAAGTAAAGTGAAGTTGCTCAGTCATGTCCGACTCTTTGTGACCCCATGGACTGTAGCCTACCAGGCTCCTCGGTCCTTGGGATTTTTCAGGCAAGAGTACTGGAGTGGGTTGCCATTTCCTTCTCCAGGGGATCTTCCCGACCCAGGGATTGAACCTGGGTCTCCCGCATTCTAGACAGACGCTTTACCGTCTGAGTCTGCCATGAGACACTGTTTTTTTCCTCCCCCTGCTCCCCACTCCACCGCTTTTTTTAAGCACAGCAAGGTTAAGATTTGCAACAAGATGTGATAGCTGATATATGGCTTAGATGAAATTGAGTGCAGAGCCTGTCTTTAAACTAGTCAGTCCACTTACTGCCTTCTGAGCGTATTGGGAGCACATAGTGATTAGGACTCGGGCTGTCTACTGATGGAGAAACCAAGGCCCCTGAAATGGCAAGTGAGGGTGGGAATGCTTCACAGAGGAGTTTGTCCTTTACACAAGCAGATTTTGGAGACAAACCCATAGTCACAAGGCTAAGCCCTAAGCCTTTGGCTCAATCTAATGTCCTCTCTAGGCTCCCATTGCACCCTGAATCTTTCCTAAAATGAATTCCTTGGTCTTTAAACACTAGATAGTGAAAAGCTTCAGCAGAAATGTAGATTAGTTCTTTAACTCAAATGAAGCAGGTGGGCATAATCCAGCCTGTGCCATGTGAAATGGATAAAGGCACCCCCTACCCTGGGGTGGGGGAGGAATGTGCAGATACAGAAGCTCCAAGGTGAATGGCTTGTGTAAGCAGAGGGCAGGCTGAGTTTCAACTTCTGTGTATCCCCTGCACCAAGATATGTAGGGCATAACTATACATAGCAGCCCTGCTTAGCGCCCTGTGATCTGTCAGGCTTGGAAGAAAATAGAAACCCCCAGACTCTTAACATGGAAATGAATCCTGGGAACTTTCAGGGTCAGAGTGCCCATGGTAAGCTGCTCCATGTGCCTGAGCATCCCACCCTCTGGTTCTCCCAGCAGGTGAAGCCTGTTTCCTTCGTGCTTTGCAGCCATCTGGGCTCCCCTCTCCCAACCCCCAACTCTTCAGTCCTGTCTCTGCCTCCTGGCTGGCTAATGACTGGCCTCTTCTGCTTGTCCATGAGCACATTTGCAATATCTTCATTTAACAGGTTTTAATTGAGCAATAACCAGGTGCTGGAAATATAGAGGTGAAGAAAATTCCGACCTTGCTCTCAAGAGCTCAGTCTAGTGAGAGATCTGCTGTATCAGAGGTCTGCTTGCACAGGTGGTAAAGAGAAGGGATGATGTCATTGTGCCCAAGGGAGTCATGGGAGGTCCCAGTGAAAGATGAATATGGAAAACTAGGTGAGGAAATGAGAAAGATCATCCTTGGGAGAATATCATGTGTAAAGACTCAGAGATACACAAAGCTGTGCAGGTAGAAACTCAGGAAGCAAGGGAAATGGAAGATAAAGCTGGAGATGTGGAGAGAAAGGAGCAAGATCCTGAAGGGATTTGATAAGGAATTTGGACCTTATTCTAGGGGTGCTGAGTGGTCATTGAAGGGCTCTAAGCAGGGAAAGAGTATGTCAAAACTGTGCAGGAAAGACAGCTCTGCTTCGTCGTCTTCAGCTGAATCCTTTGCTACTTGGACCACCTGGTCTCCCTAGCATGCCTAGGGAGAAAAGTTTATCAGGCTGGAAAAAGGGTAGAAGCCTGACAGTCTCAAACCTGAAGAAAGAATGCCTGTCCCTGAATATCTCAACTTTTCATAGAGCAGATCTGTAGGTTGTTTATAACCTGAGTGCAAGTAATGCTGGAGCCATTGCTAAAAGTCACCTTTTACTCTCATTGGCTTTAAATGACGCCCATTGAATCTCTCAGTTTCAAAAAAGCCTTGTCCATCTATATGATGTCAGACCAAGATGACTTTAATTTGCATAGATTTTTATTATATCTGAATATAATATAATCCCTATAATTATATTGTGATAATATTAGCTAATGCTATATTAGTAACTACTGTACCACTGTGCTGCGACTCTCAGTTCAGTCACTCAGTGATGTCCAACTCTCCGGGACCCCATGGACTGCAGCATGCCAGGCTTCCCTGTCCATCACCAACCCCCAGAGCTTGCTCAAACTCATGTCCATCGAGTCAGTGATGCCATCCAACCATCTCATCCTCTGTTGTCCCCTTCTCCTCCTGACTTCAATCTTTCCCAGCCTCAAGGTCTTTTCAAATGAGTCAGTTCTTCGCATCAGGTGGCCAAAGTATTGGAGTTTCAGCTTCAGCATCAGTCCTTCAATAAATATTCAGGACTGATCTCCTTTAGGATGGACTGGTTGGATCTCCTTGCAGTCCAAGGGACTCTCAAGAGTCTTCTCCAACACCACAGTTCAAAAGATACCACTCTAGGAGTAGTTAATATTATATACTCCCATTTGACAGAAATATAAGCTTGGGAAGCTTTATCCCATTTGATAAAGAAACCAAGAAAAATAGGTTAAATATTCTGTCCCAAGTTTCAGTTTAGTTCAGTCACTCAGTCTGGCCTGACTCTTTGCAACACCAGGGACTGCAGCACGCCAGGCCTCCTTGTCCATCACCAACTCCTGGAATTTACTCAAACTCATATCCATTGAGTTGGTGATGCCATCCAGCCGTCTCATCCTCTGTTGTCCCCTTCTCCTCCTGACTTCAATCTTTCCCAGCCTCAAGGTCTTTTCAAATGAGTCAGTTCTTCCCATCAGGTGGCCAAAGTATTGGAGTTTCAGCTTCAGCATCAGTCTTTCAATAAATATTCAGGACTGATCTCCTTTAGGATGGACTGGTTGGATCTCCTTGCAGTCCAAGGGACTCTCAAGAGTCTTCTCCAACACCACAGTTCAAAAGTATCAATTCGTCAGCACTCAGCTTTCTTTATAGTCCAACTCTCACATCCATACATGACTACTGGAAAAACCACAGCTTTGACTAGACAGACTTTTGTTGGCAAAGTAATATCCCAAGGTTAGAAAGTAATGTCCCAAGGTTAGAAAGTAATGTCCCAAGGTTAGAGGTTAGTAAAAGAACTAGTTTCAAACAGAAACTTGAAAATAGGTCTTTTAATTCTAAACGTTTTGCCATATGAGTTAGTCAGGGTTTTTCAGGGAAACAGAAACAATAGGACATATAAAGACATATTTAACAGGACAGTTATTATAGGAATTGGTTCATATGGTTATGGAAGCCATGATCTGCCATCTGCAAGCTGAAGAACCAGGAAAGCTGGGGATATATTTCAGCCTGAGTGTGAATGCCCCAAAACCAGGAGTTCTGATGTTCAAGGGCAGGAGAAGATGCACGTCTCAAATCAAGGAGAGAAAATTAGTCCTTCCCTAGCTTATTTGTTATGTTCCAGTCCTCAAATCCACAAAATGGCTAAGGTTCACCCTCACTGGTGAGAGCAGATCTTCACTCAGTCTGCTAAATCAAATGCTAATCTCTTCTGGAAACACCTTTGCAGATGCACCCAGAAATAATGTTTTACCAGCTATCTGGGAATCCCATAGACCAGACAAGTTGAGGCATTAAATTAACCATCACAACAGTAGAGAATGCTGTCTATAAAACTATTTATTTATATTCTAATTCATCCTGCTTTGGACTTAAGGCTTTCTTTAAAATTGCTTTCAACAGAACAAAAAACTACAAAAGACAAGGGAATAAATAGAAAATAGATATAAGAAAAGTTAAAACGCTAAATAGCTGTAGATTTCTACATAGTAACTGAAACTAGTCTACAAATTGAGCTCTTAGCTTCCAGGCCACCTAAGCAAAAAGGAAAATAAGATTTATGTGGCCTGTAAGGAAAAGACATGCTATATCTTGAAGAAAGAAAAACTCTTTTGGTACTCAGATAAGAGAGAACTTTATCTTGTAGGTCCTTCATGTTGAAGATATTGAGTGATATGGTTTGTAAATTTTTCAAAAACACTCCCCGCAAGAGGGCAGAAATAGGGCTGCATGCTGATTTCTTATAGATGCTCTCAATGAACATGAAAAATAAAGACTAACCCTGTTTTTCATAATCTTGCTCATTTGTGACATTTTTTTACAGCAATAGGTATGCTGATGTTGTTTTTCAAAGATGAATATGTAAGAAAATGATCTCATAAGATTGTTTTGGAAAAAGGAAAATTTCGGCCTACTGCAGTCTGTATATAGGAGGTCAGTGAAGTTTCTCTCCTCGGAAAAAATCTGTGGAAACTTGGCTTCAATCTTTCAAAGCTGGCCTTCACTAACTCCCTCTTGGGGTGTGTACATAAGGCAAAACTCAATACCAAAGAAATCTATGCTCTGCCATTAACCACTTTACCTGGAAAGATGAAGACAACATGTTTTATTAAGACAAGTTTCCATTGCAAGTTCTGTCAGAAAGAGTGCAGACAACTTTCCTTCACAAAACTATCTCTTGGCTACAGCTGCAACATTTGATACATACTTTTTTTTTCTCAAGCTTTATGCGGAATAAGTCAGTTTGATGGGTCTTGGCCTGTCCAGAAAGGGAGCCTACACTTGTTCAAAAAGCTACCAGAGAAGATAACAGGGAAAAGAAGAAGATCCACCATGTTATTACTGTTGCTTTTCCCTCTCAGAACTAAGACCCCTTCTACCAGCTTATTTAACTTATATGCAGAGTACATCATGTGAATTGTCAGGCTAGATGAGTTATAAGCTGGAATCAAGATTGCTGGGAGAAATATCAACAACCTCAGATATGTAGATGATACCACTCTAATGGCAGAAAGCAAAGAGGAACTAAAGAGCCTCTTGATGAGGGTGAAAAAAGAAGAGAGTGGAGAAACCTGGCTTAAAATTCAACATTTAAAAAACTAAGATCATGCCATCTGGTCCTGTCACTTCATAGCAAATAGACAAGGAAAAATTGGAAACAGTGACAGATTTTATTTTCTTGGGCTCCAAAATCACTATGGATGGTGTTGCAGCCATTAAATTAAAAGATTCTTGCTCCTTGGAAGAAAAGCTATGACAAACCTAGACAACATATTAAAAAGCAGAGACATCACTTTGCTGACAAAAGTCCATATAAACAAAGCTATGGTTTTTCCAGTAGTCATGTATGGATGTGAGAGTTGGACCATATAGAAGCTGAGTGGTGAAGAATTGATGCTTTCAAATTGTGGTGCCAGAGAAGACTCTTGAGAGTCCCTTGGACAGCAGGGAGATCAAACCAGTCAGTCCTGAGGAAATCAACCCTGAATACTCATTGGAAAGACTGATGCTGGTGCTGAAGCTCCAATACTTTGGCCACCTGATGCAAAGAGATAACTCACTGGAAAAAACCCTGATGCTGGGAACGATTGAGGGAAGGAGGAGAAGGGGGTGACGGAGGATGAGACAGTTGGATGGCAACACTGACTTAATGGACATGAGTTTATGCAAATTCAGGAAGATAGTGAAGGACAGGGGAGACTGGTGGGGTGCAGTTCATGGGTTTCAAAGAGCCAGACATGACTTAGTGACTGAGCTACAACAACCTTATTTCCACAAAACCATAGGCTCAGCTCTGCCCTAATTCTGCTTGGTTCAGAGGACCCTGGTCTCCATTCATACTCCTTTTACTCCCAGCTTCCATCTTTACAGACAATGTCCTCAATGGGAGCAGAGTCTCCAAGCCCTCCTCCTGGATGGCTGTGACAATAGAGCTTGATGATTTAATCATGTGTTTTTCAGGCTGCCTGGGAG
The DNA here is from genome assembly GCF_019923935.1 of Bubalus bubalis. Lineage (NCBI taxonomy): Eukaryota > Metazoa > Chordata > Mammalia > Artiodactyla > Bovidae > Bubalus > Bubalus bubalis. The sequence continues at coordinate 144,555,474 of NC_059158.1, forward strand.
ACAGCTGGCTAGGGCTAGGATGCAATCTGTGACTATGGAACCAAGCCAAGTAAACCAGGGTTGAAACCATGACCTTGGCCTCCTGGGAATCAACTCTAAATCAGTTGTACTAACTGGCCAAAATTATGGCAAGACTGTTAGTAATAATAATGATACATACTTGCATCTGTAGAGTACTTACTAAGTGTGGACTCTTATTAAATGTCTTTACGGGGATTATCTCCTAGGTGTCTCTCAATTCCTTATGCAGTAAGGATACTTCTCATCATTTCCATTTTACATGTGAGGGGATAGAAGCTTAAAGAGTATATATAAATTTTCTAAGGGCATAAAGCTAAGAAGCAGTGAAAATAAGAGTCAAGCCCAGGCAATATGATTCTAGAGTTAAAACCATTCCTATAAGATTCTCCATAATTTGGACAGGGCTACAGAGACAGAGAAGCTGTGCCATACTAATAAATTAGCCAGATAGTGGGAGCCTCCAGATTTTCAATATAAGACTCTACTCATCCAGCTTAGAATTTTTGAACTTGTAAGTTGTGGTAGTATTGTTTGTAATGTCTCAGAATTCCACCTTTGGTGCTGGTTAATGGCAGCCCCGGGAGGGAAAGGGAGACACCAACCAGGCCCACTCTGACCAATATTCTCAAGGAGTATTTTATGAAAATCTTGGTTTCTGAAGAGCAGTAATTCAATCATTGCTGCATTATGTACACACAGCTAGTAGGATTATAAATTATCTGGAAGATGGCTTGGTAATAATGTCTCAAAAGTCTTAACAGGGGATACACACTTGGCCCTGGAATTCACTTTGGCAAACTTATCCGAAGCATAAAAGGTTGGGGAAAACATGCAATGATGGGATCAGGCAAGAATTTAGTCACACTATTGTGTGTAAAAAGTGAAAACTTGAAAATACCCTAAAGTCTATCAATATGGGATTGATTAAATGTATTTTGCTAAACCCTTACTATAGAATTCTACTTAGCCATTTCAAACAGAGAGGTAGATCTACATTTATGTTTGTGATATGCTGGTAAATTAAAGATATTTGTAATATATTGATAAGTGAAAAAGAGCAATCATCAAATAATCTGGACAGTATGGTGTACTGATTTCCCAGCACTGCTCTAATGAAGTACCTCATACTGGGTGGCCTAAAACAACGTGATTTTCTCATAGTTTTGGAGGCCAGAAGTATTGAAATCAGGGTTGGTTGCTCAGGAGGATGGGTTCCATGCCTGTCTCCTAGCTTCTGGTGGATGCCAGCAATCCTTGGCCTTCCTTGGTTTATAGATGCATCACTCCAATGTCTGCTTCCATGCTCCCATGGCCTTCTCCCCCGTGTCTCTGTGTCTTTTCCCTTTCGTCGTTTGGTTTAGGGCCCAGCCTGTTTCCGCATGATCTCATCTTGATAACTTTAATTATATCTCCAAAGATTCTTATTCTAGACAAGGTCATATTCTGAAGCTCCAGGTATACAGAGCTTCGGAGTTACAGTCCAACACCTTATATATGGCTATATTTTTATTTTATTTAAAAATAAGTATATATATATATATGAGTGTGTGTGTGTGTGTGTGTGTAATAGAGCTTCTCTGGCTCAGATGATAAAGAATCTACCTGCAATGCAGGAGACCTGGGTCTATCCCTGGGTCAGGAAGATCCCCTGGAGAAGGGAATGGCTACCCGCCTGGAGAATTTCATGGACAGAGAAGCTTGGCAGGCTATAGCCCATGTGGTCACAAAGAGTCGGCCATGACTTAGTGACTAAACAACAATACATACTGTATAGGGCTTCTCAGCTACGCTAGTGCTAAAGAACCTTCCTGCCAATGCAGGAGACAAGAGAGCATGCATTCAATCCCTGGGCCAAGAAGATCCCCTGGAGGAGAGCATGGCAACCCACTCCAGTATTCCTGCCTGGAGAATCCCATGGACAGAGGAACCTGGAGCACTATAGTTCGTAGGGTCACAAAGAGTTGGACACAACTGAAGCAACTTAGCAGGCATGCACATATATACCAGTTTATTAAAGTTATATCGGATTTTGGAGTCAGACAAATGGGCTTTTGATCTTGGTTTCTTCTCTGTCTGACTATATGGCCACAAGCACATTACTGTAACCCTTGGGGCTTCAGTTTTTATGAGATACAATTCTTATTTATACTGTAGGTTATTGTAAGAGATTTTATATAACAAAATTTTGTATACAATTATTGAGTTATTGTAAGAAATTTTAAGATACAGCATACAAGAAGTGCTTAAGCTGACTCATAGAAAGTTCTTCATAAGCAGTAATTATGATGTAAATAAATAGGAGTTCAGGAAAGATACATCCCAGAATATTAACAGTAGTAATTTCTTATGGGGATTAATTATCAAAGGTAGGTTTTACTTGCTTTTAAATTTATTTGTATATTTTATAAAAATTCTAACCACATAAATATTACTCTTAAATCAGGAAAAGTAACAAAGTCATTTCTATTTGGGGAAAGAACAACAAGGCTTATTAGATTCTGCATCCCCTTGATACTTAAACTCACATATGAATACGCCAGACACTGTAGATTAAATTATCCACACAACTCATTAAAAAAAATTTCTCTTAGTGCTCTCCTTCCTCCCTCCACATTTTTCCATGTGCAGAATTTGTGTTGGCTTCCCTGACATTTTTCAGTGCCAGAGCCACAATATGCTGACAAACACTTAAGAAAAGCAGCATTTCTTAAATGTCCACAGTGCAAAGCATGATGCATGGCATCCTTCGAAAGATGAGCTGCTTGTGTGCAAAGATTTGCTGTCTCAACACAGTGATGCAGAAGTAGGATTTGGTGGAGGGAGGGAGACAGCAAGGTCAAAACCCAAAGGTTTAGGTCAGATCTGAAGTTTTCTGATGTATGTGTCATATTTGAATGTCCATTTTTAAGGTAGGTGCTCTTTGAGAAAGGAAATGACTTGCCAGGAAATATGTATTAAAATTTTCTTTTCATGTTGAAAGCGGTAGATAGCAAATTAAAAAAAAATACAGAACAAACACACACGTGTACATATGTGCATGTCCCCAGCAACATATGTAGTGCCTGTGTGTGAAATAGAAAAAGACATTCCTCTTTGGGAATCAAATTTTAAAAACATGGCCCCAACTGGGCAGGTGCAGCCCCTTTAGATGCCTGTTTCGGCAAGTAGAGAGTACTCTTATACAAATTAGAAAAAGGACGTCCTTTCTTTTGGCCTAAGGCATTCTCTTACCCGGATGTACCACCCTATCCGGGGACAACTGGTACACCTGCATGCAGTGGCCCTGAAAATGAAGGTATATGGCATATACAGTTTTTAGTGTTTTATTATGTGATATTTGATACCTACAAAACAATACATGCATCTTATAAAAATGCGGGTTATAAACACTTAAAAAATGGACCTATTAAGCAACTGAAGAATAGAATCATTACCAGTTCCATTGACTTTCCCACTATGGTCTTCACTCTCTCAATTCTGGCCTTTTTTCCCCAGAGGAGGAAACTGCTATGTTGAGTTTTGTGTTTATTATTGCCTTGATGTAGCATCTCTCTGTCTATCTCCCTATCTATCTGTGTCACATCAGGCTGAATGTGGCCAATCATCTATGTTTTGCTGTTTTAACTCACACTGTTTTATTGCCTAGTTTATCACTTAATTTAACAAACAACTTTTAAGCCATAAAATTCTATTCTATACCACTGTGTACATTACAAAGTAGACCATTATGTATTTGGGCCAATATTTAACTTTTACTATGCTAAATTAGTTAAATTATGTTAATTTAGCATAATTAGTATTTAACAAAAGGCAGATTTTTATGTTATTTCCAGTGTTGCTATAAAACTTTTCATGATAGTCTAACTTTCATCTAAAGGAAATCTTGGACAATGTCCTTAATTATTTTCTTACAATAAATCCCTAGACATATAGTTGGTACATCGATAGTATGCTGTGACTATAAGGCTTTTGCTGTATATTAATACTGGTGATACTAAGGTGAGGAAGAAGCTGTGAATGGACAAGTGATACCTAAACCAAGGAAGTTCAGGGTAAACGAAAACATGTACATACTTTCCAGACCTACTGACCTCAGAAACTCCAGTGGACAGCAAACCCCACAGGCTAAATAATGGTGTCAGTGTTGGGGTGCTCATTTGGGGGGGAGTTCTTCAATAGGAACTGATGAGCATAAAGAATCACAAAACCAATCCAGGGAAACTTCACATTGGATCCAAGTGAACGATAGCAGAAGGTAAAAGCATCACTCCATGTTGTAGTCAAGATAAAGGCAATCCAGGAAGAGGGATTTGTAGAGATATTAGAACCTGCATAGAAAACTAGACAGGAGGACTCTGAATAACCTGCCATCACCAGTGGTAAAGAACCTGCCTGCCAATGCACTGACACTATGATAGCATCCCACGGGAAGGCTTTCCTCAGTGAGTAAAGAGGCAGAGACTCAAGAAGGGCGGGAGCACCAGCTTTTGCTTCATGCCTAGGAAAGGAAGACAAATTAGTCTTTTCCAAGAGCAGACGAACCTGATTGGAAAAGCTGGTAAGATACACAAGGAGGGACCATCCTCAGGAGAAAATGGTTAAATCAGTCATTGGCTACCTTGGCCTTGACAGGTATTTTACAAAGGAAATAGTGTTTAAATATTAAGTATGTTTGTTGCTTTGAAAAACAATTTTAAAAACTTTTTTTCCCATAAATCATTTCTATTTTTCTAACTGATTAAATTATTCGAATACTATGCCTAAAATCTTTACAATGGAAATGAACACGGCTTCCTTTCTTATGTCTGGAGATCAGAAATTAAATTTGTGTGTTAAGTAGATTGTCAATAATGCATTTCAAAAGGTCATAATGTCTGGACTTAAGCAAAATTGTGTTTTTATATAAGGAAATGTTTTTTGGTCAAAAGACATGCCAGTAGTTTCTTTCTGCTTCAGTCTGAGGCATGAGCTCATTTTGCCATGTGATGAAATAGTGTTTGCTATGAACAAGCAAACAATAGTAGCCTTTACTACTGTCTAAGCATTGATTACTAGAGAAGGAAATGGCAACCCACTCCAGTGTTCTTGCCTGGAGAATCCCAGGGACGGGGGACCCTGGCTGGGCTGCCGTCTATGGGGTCGCACAGAGTCGGACACGACTGAAGCGACTTAGCAGCAGCAAGCATTGATTACAGCTCAGGCACGAGTTAAAGCCTTTGTATGTATAAAGCAGTTTCATCCTTTTAACAACCCTTCAAGAAAGCTGTTGATGTTTAACCAAGGAGCAAGCTGAGGTTTAGTGAGGTCACCTAATGGGTCTACAGAATCATAATACAGAGGCGGTGACTCAACGCCCACACCATCCGTCTGTAACCCTCACCAACTGGGGACAAGGTAGGGAGAGCATTAGCGGGATTCAAACGTGGGGTGGGGACAGGAATAAGGAGATGGCGGGGCCTGCATTGTGACTTGAATAGGGAGGAATCATTAAAAAGGCTCTATCCTTAGATTCCTTCTCTATACATCTGTGAGGGCTGATCACCACTGTTTTCCCTAAGTTTCTTTTTTTTTTCCTTTAGTCATAGCCTTAACATTGTCATGTTGACATACCAGGTTTCCAATTTGTATTTAAAATTAACAATTATCTTTAGAGAACATATGTAAAGGAAACGATTGCTCCCTTCACCACTGTTTCAGCTTTCAGTTAGAATTATGACCCAGGTTAGAAATAAAATCAAACACTTCCTGAGCTCTAGATTGGAACCTTGAAGAATATGTCTATGAAAAGTTTTTACTTATAGGACTCACTATAAATTGAATTTATGGACTCACTAAGCTCTGTCAAGGTAGCTCTACCTTCATGAGTATTTCATTTTGAATCTACAAAGAATGCTTGAACATCCACTATATGCCAGGAACTACTGTAGTTGCTGGGAAGACTGGATAAGATGGATAAGGCATTGTCCTTGCCTGTGAGAAGTGAGGAGAAATTCAAAGATTATGAGAAAGTAGGGGCTCTGACTGCCTATTAGAATCACATGGAGAAATTTCTAAAAATACCATGACTGGTTTAATTGATCTTGGGGGGACCCAGTCATTTTTACAAGCTTTCCAAATGATTCTAAGATACAGCCAGGATTCACAATCCCTGGAATTGAGGCATGTAAAAGGACATCCTGGGGAGGTGATCTCTAAGCTTCTCAGGAGTTAACATCCAAGTTAGATTTAGAAGTATGGATGAAAGGTATGAGGCATTCCAGGACAGAGTTGTGGAAGTGTGTGGTGGGAAAATGGAAGAGCACAGATCAGACTTCAGCACACAACGGGGAAGGTGACTTGGGGAGTGGCTGGAACACTGAGTGGGTCAGAGCTCTCGGTGAAAGATGAGGTTAAAATGCTGAAGTGGGCAGATGGAGGGGATGGTGCAGGGAGGGATCAGGAGAAAAGGATTGCATGCCATGATGAGGAAATAAAACTCTACTCTAGAGGTGATAAGTGTCCATCAACAGTTTCACACAAATTCCAGTTGCAGTGTGGGGTGTGTGGGGGAGGTGGGGGGAGGGTTAGCAGAGAAGGTCCCTGAAGTGAGTGAGCCTGGTGATACACAGAAAGAAACCTGAGAGTAGATTTTCACCATACTTCTGGTGAGATCTTAAATAAGACGAAGATAAAAACAAATATTTGAGTTGGCCAAAAAGTTTGTATTGGGGTTTTTCCATAACATTGTATAGAAAAACCCAAACCAACTTTTTGGCCAACCCAATAATACATAATCTTTTGTTTGTTTGTTTCCTTGGGATTACTGGCCAGAAATTGCAATTTATTAAAACAAGCATTTGTGTTTTTTTGTGTGTCGTTTTTTTTTTTTTTTTTTTTTTTTTGAGAACATACAGATATTGAGTGAGGCACTGGAGAAACAGAGGTGAATAAGACATACAGACCCTGCTATCTTGTTTTTTAACTGGCTAGAGTTAAGATTATAGGTGGTGGATTTTCTAAAGACATTTTTGAAGGAAAAATTTTAGCAAGTGAAGCAGGTTGAAAATATACACAAATTAGAGGATTTGGATAAGTGTTGTCACCCTGCTTATTTAACTTATATGCAGAGTACATCATGAGAAACACTGGGCTTGGAGAAGCACAAGCTGGAATCAAGATTGCTGGGAGAAATATCAATAACCTCAGATATGCAGATGACACCACCCTTATGGCAGAAAGTGAAGAGGAACTAAGAAGCCTCTTGATGAAAGTGAAAGTGGAGAGTGAAAAAGTAGGCTTAAAGTTCAACATTCAGAAAACGAAGATCATGGCATCCGGTCCCACCACTTCATGGGAAATAGATGGGGAAACAGTGGAAACTGTGTCAGACTTTATTTCTTTGGGCTCCAAAATCACTGCGGATGGTGATTGCAGCCATGAAATTAAAAGATGCTTACTCCTTGGAAGGAAAGTTATGACCAACCTAGATAGGATATTAAATAAAAAGCAGAGACATTACTTTGCCAACAAAGGTCCATCTAGTCAAGGCTATGGTTTTTCCAGTAGTCATGTATGGATGTGAGAGTTGGACTGTGAAGAAAGCTGAGCGCCGAAGAATTTATGCTTTTGAACTGTGGTGTTGGAGAAGACTCTTGAGAGTCCCTTGGACTGCAAGGAGATCCAACCAGTCCATCCTAAAGGAGATCAGTCCTGGGTGTTCATTGGAAGGACTGATGCTGAGGCTGAAACTCCAATCCTTTGGCCATCTCATGCGAAGAGTTGACTCATTGGAAAAGACTCTGATGCTGGGAGGGATTGGGGCCGGGAGGAGAAGGGGATGACAGAGGATGAGATGGCTGGATGGCATCACTGACTCGATGCACATGAGTTTGGGTGAACTCCAGGAATTGGTGATGGACAGGCAGGCCTGGCATACTGCGATTCATGGGGTCACAAAGAGTCAGCACAACTGAGCGACTGAACTGAAATGAACTGAACTGAATGTGAGGCTATTCTTGGATTTTTAAAGAGAAGTTAAAGGCATTTGGTACACTTAAAAAAAAAAAAAGAACTTTTTATAATTGGTATCATGCAGGTCAACCATGATCTCCTAGAAGACATTGCCTATTGCCCATATCAGAGACAGGATTCTTTAAATAGACCATAAGATACATCCTAGCATGGAATTTCATATGATTCAACCATTTTACTTTGATAAATGTGGCATATGCCACATAAGAAACAAGTTAACTGGAATTGCCCCAATTGCCATAATCAGAAGGAATTTGTTAATTTAGCCTAATGACCATTGTAAGTGTGCACATGAAAGCATTTGAATACTGTACACAGTATTTCCAGCATCCTACAGCTTAACAGAAATATTATCCTTTAAGTGAACTCAAATATGCATGAGACCTCTTACCCTCAAGTATTGTGAAATTGATCTTGAGTAATAAGAATGGGGGTGCTAAGTTTATTACGATTTACTAACAAATATAACTTAAAAATCCACTCACAAATATCCATTTGTATGCAAAATTATTGTTCATTATAGTAAATAATTTTTTGACATTAAATTAAATTAGTAGAAGATTGGATGGAATATGGATTCAATCAGCAATTCCTCGTCTTTTTTTTTTTACACGCAAGCTCTAAAAGTTGATGAGGTGTTTTAATTATTTCGTTTCACATGTGGAAAGAATAAATCTAAAGGAAATAGCTTAGGATTCTTTCCAAGTTTGAATTACAAATTACCCCAGGACCCTGGAGAGAAGCAACAGCAAACAAGATTTTAGGCGGTTCTTTGTCAGGCCAGCCTTTCGATCAATACTGAAAGCTATTTGGAGGACCTAATTTTTTCCTTGTGCTGTTTCCCAGAGTTAAGAGAAGTTTAATCTTTCTCCTCATAGGCCTCTAAAATGTGTTGTTATTATGTGGCTGGTGTCCCAGGCCTATATCCTGTGAAATCTGCTTCATATGGCTGCTTCCACCTCGGCTAAGTCCTGTGGAATGAAAGCCTCATTGGTCCTTAAGCTTGAAGCCCGACCTAGAGACAGGTGATGCTGACTGTCCTTCTGTCCATTGACCATCTGGATCTCCACGCACAGGAAGGAGTAGGCAGGCTTGCCCGTAGTGCTCAGAGCAGAGCTGGCTTACAGGCCATCCATAGTGGGACTCCTATAGCAGAGACAAGATTCCCTGATAATCCTCTTTCCCCACACTCCCTCTGGACCAGCTATGTCTTAAAGAAGAGAAGATCTACGCGATGAGAATAGACCACTTGGAACAGAAGTGCTCTAGGAAAGAGAGTCTCAATCTGATTTTATTTTCCATCTCTTTAATTCTCTCTCATAAGCACCCACCCCCATCTTACAATGGCCAATTTGATTGTCCTGAATAATCCTTCTTCTCTTTGATTCATATCCTTAAATGCAGACTTGAAGGGCAACCTTGACCATTTCACAGGAATGAAAAATGCGCCACTAACCATAATTGAAACCTGGTTCTAAAAATCACAACTTCTATTCTAGATGAGGAAAGAAAAGCACAAAAGGTAAAATAGTACTTAAACATTGTTTAAGTAGCATTTGCCCCCAGTAAAAGACATTGGGAGACACAGAGCATCTCATAGACGGACTTGGTGAACCCTTAGGAATTTTGTGCTTGAGAAAAACAAAAGTAAACTCAACAAGGATTTAGAGTTTGACTGAAGCTTGATCTAATTTCCATCCTCTTCACTAGTCAACAGGAGAGGTGTGTTTTCTTGGTGCTGGTTTTCTAAAAATCTTTCCCTGAGAGGATGTTTTTCCCCCATTTGCACTGATTTCTCTTGACTCTAGACTTGCAGCTCGGAACCCGAGCAATCTCCTCAGGCATTTAAACTGCAAAGGGGAAAGTCCCAGGCATCCAGCACATTGTGTAGTCACCCTGATCTGCCTGGAGCAGCCCTGCCTCCCGGAGCACCTGTAAGCTCTTTCTCTCTCTCTTTCTTTCTGCTTGAGGGACACTTCCCTTTGGCATCAACATAGACAATTTTTTTCCCCCTGGTGCAATGCAGCTTCCACATGAATTGATGCCGGGAGCATTCTGCTGAGAAACAGGAGTAAAAGAAAAAGCAGCAGCCAAGTGACTGCATCATTTTTTAACACGCTAATTGACCTTGTCAGGACAATCACTGCAGAGTGGGAGACACCGATTCTCTGGCAGGTTAGATGGAAAACTTACTGATTCTGGGGAGAATAGACTAAGAAAAAACTTTGCAGCGTTGAATGAGAAGCCTCAGGCTCTTTTAAAGACACATACTTCTTATTCAGAGATCACGAAGCTGAGGGACACACACTTGCTTTAAATGTGGAAGAAAAATTATACTCGTGAGATTGTGTTTTGTCTCACAACCTCAATGTACTTTATGGTCCTAAAGTTCTTCTTGGAAGACAGTAGTTTTATTCTCTACTTATCGCAGCTCAGTGATTCAGTTTAAAGTACTGTATTAGATTCTACATGCAATGCAAAGATCAACTGCATACAGTGCCTGCCTTCAAGTAGCTTACGCCACCATAAGGGAGGTCTTATAAATATAATACAAACCAGAAAATTCTATGATGTCTGAAAGTCAGTTAGAAATGTTAAGTTAAAATTTGGAAAGGGTCATGCCTGAAAATAACTTTGGAATCATTGAACCAACCATTTTATTGGAAATCTTGGATTTCACCAATATTTTTGGATATTTTTTCCAATATTTTTGGAAAGATTTTTAGAAAATCTTTTCCAATATTTTGGAAAGATTTTTAGAAAACCAGCACCAAGATAATACACCTCTCCTGTTGACTGGTGAAGAGGATGGAAATTAGATCAAGCTTTAGTCAAATTCTGGGAGTTGGTGATGGACAGGGAGGCCTGGCGTGCTGTGATTCATGGGGTTGCAAAGAGTCGGACACGACTGAGCGACTGATCTGATCTGATCTGATCTTAGTCAAACTGTAAATTCTTGTTGAGTTTACTTTTGTTTTTCTCAAGTACAAAATTCCTAAGGGTTCACCAAGTCTGTCTATGAGATGCTCTGTGTCTCCCAATGTCTTTTACTGGGGGCAAATGCTACTTAAACAATGTTTAAGTACTATTTTACCTTTTGTGCTTTTTTTTCTCATCTAGAATATTAGTGAAAAAATATTGGATCTTTCACCAATATTTTTCAAGGAACAAGGAACTCTAATCTATTTTTTAAAAAAATCTAATGCAAACTATGAGGATTAGGTTAAGGTACAAGTGCCCAGAGACTGCATCGTCAAAATAAAATAGTTGCATTGGTCTTAAACTGTCAGATTACTTGGTCATCAAGTCAACATTGATTTATATGCTTAATGTTCACCCCGGCACTGGTCAAGCCCCAGACTGGAGAGCGGTCATTAGGTTAATTTCATTGATGGTTTGGATTCCTTATAGAAAAGCCTCTCTTGAAATCTTTGATTTTTCTTTAACTTTTTATTTTATATCAGGGTATAGCCAATTAACAATGTGGTGATAGTTTCAGGTGGACAACAAATGATTCAGCTCTACATATCCAGGTATCCATTCTCCCCCAAGCTATTCAATAGTTATCATAAATTAGTCAAGGATGTAGGTGACATATTGGTCATGGCAGACCAACAGATAAATCTAGGAAAGATATTTATTGTACTCAATGTCAGAAAAAAGGCTCCCACACAAGCTCAACCATCTATAATAATGGGTTTGTTATAAAAGAATGAAATGTAATAGCAAAAAGAGCCTATATTTGAGTCCAAAGATTAAGTGAATGTGTACAAATGGCAGAAATGTGGCTGGAAGGACAGCAGGGTATGGACATGACCAACTTGGGAGCCATCATTTCTTATAAGCTTAGTACAAACCAACCATGTAAGAAGGCAATCCACAAACTCTAGTACACACTTAGTCTTCATTAATAAAGGAGGAATATTTCAACAAAGGGGGACTGAGCCTCTGACCAGTCTAGGCTGGTCAGAAATTATACTTGGTATATTTTTTTGCCACACTTTCAGAAGATTGTTGGTAAACTATAGATCATCAAGGTTGGTGAAGGGAGTTGAAAACCATGATACGCAGGAATGTGTGAATGGATATGACATGCTGAGTCTAGAGAAGAGAGTCAATAGTGGGGAGTATATACATAGGGATTATCTTGCAGTAAAGGAGCAACTGCCAAGTGGAAAAACAATTCAAGGTAACCCTGGTGGGCAAAATGGGACCAGTGAAGGGAGTCATAGAGAGAGAACTTCTAGCCCAATATAAGAAAGAATTCTGTAATAAGCAGAGCCAGAGTAAAGAAGAGTTTGGTGGTCTTCAGACATAGTGGTCTCTTTGCACTGAAACCATTCACAGAGCATGTTTAATGGGGGTGATAAGTATGAGATTGTGTATCAGGAAAATAGGACGATGACTGTTGATATCCTTGATAAATCAGGGATTTTCTGAGTTTACGTACATGGGCCTGGAGAATTATCCTCTGTCTGTATTATCTAAACATCTACTTTCAATCACAGTATTGCTCTTACCAACAAAATCACTGAATAATAGACTTATTTATTTGTCAAGAAGTCCAGAATCTAAGACCTACCTTGTCCCCATGACTCGTACATAGATGATCAACTAGTATTTGTTGAATGAATGAACTTGGCTTATAATACCAAACAATTGAGAATGAAACACTGAGCTTTATGAGTAATGCAATATTGGAGTATGTGAATTAGATGCTCCTCCCCACAGTTTGTATTTGTCTGCTTCTTAGAAAAGGAGCAAAAATGATAAAAATCTTAGTTTCTTCCGCTTATCTTTCTTGACGTTTTTTCCCCTTACTTGACATCATTTCCCATTCCTTTCTCTAGGGATTCTACTCAAAACCCTTATGTTCCAAACAAGCTTCCCCCAAACTGAAAAGAATTTTCTCTCCATCACTTAACCTTGCTGACGGAGAGACTAATCAGGGTGAACGACATTCAGTCACTATGTCACTTAGCCAGGCCTGTCTTCCTCTACAATTGTGGCACAAAAGCTCCAGAAAGTAAGCTCAGATCTCAGCAAGCAGGAGGGGGAGGGAGGCAAAAGCTTAGGGAGAGTGTTGGGGTAAATCAGACCCTCCCCCGTGAATTTTCCGCCGTGGAAGAAAACTTCTAAACAATGGGATCCATCACTACTGATGTACCACAAAAAGTAAATCAATTCAACTACAGAAATAATAACCCCAAAGTACAATTGTTTTAGTACAGTCAAAAATATTTCAACATTAAAAAATTAAATCACATGTTTCTTTTCTTCAGGATGGAAAGACTACCCAGGGGAGCCTCTTTTCTTAACAAAGACCTTCTACTGTCATACATCCCAGTAAACTGTCTTACCCCTCCCCCAAATTACTTTTTTGAAGGGGGAATTGGGTATTGTCTGTGTGCGTGCACATGAGTGTCTGTCATTTAAACCTTGGAAAATAGGGATGGGAGCAGCAGAGGAAGAGAGAGAGAGCCCTTGTCAGTCAGCAAAGCTGACCCTGAGGGTCAAGCTAATTCTATCCTTTGCACAGAGCTCAGAATGCATTTCACCTGCTCTTCCTGCCTCCCTGGGTAGGATGGGTCGGTGTTTGGGTGAGTCGTAGCTGCTGGAAGCCTCCTTCCAGCTGTCGGGCTTGCACACATGTCTGTTTGATGCCCGCTGGCACAATCGAGCTCTGGCCTTTCTGCTCTCAAGCATTTCCTCCCCTTTGGTGAGGTCTCTGCTTTCCAAGCCCTCCAGTCATTTCCCCTCTCCTTTTCTTACCATGCTGAGCACTCCCCTCTCCCAACTTGAATCAATCCTCTTCCCTTCCCTACCTTTGACCCAAGAGATTCAGATGTATGTTTTACATTTCCAGCTCATTTGTTGCTAGCTTAGCTAATTTATTGTTAAAGCTCCCTCTTTCTGACATCCTAAATGCCTCCATGTGTCTCTCTGCGACTTCTACTTTTGCTCACGTGGTTTCCATATCAGAGAGGATATTGTAAGGCATGCTCTGAAATTAATTGAGATTTCTCTCTATCAATACCAGCCCCATCCTTAGACCATCCAGGATTTCATAGGTCCAAGAGACAGAAATAACACCGCAGTGCATTTTACAAACAACATTTTGTAAATTCAAAACATTAACACCAGGGCACATCTGATCTTAGCAACCCCCTAGCCTTTGCCACTGGGGAACAACTGCTTTAAATCAGGAATCATATTTTGCAGGCACATAGAGACCCAGAGGTAGCCAAGTCTGTGCCAGGTCTGGTGAGCATGAAGATTTAGCCTTTGGTTTCAGGATAAATCCTTCTTCATGTCTAGGGCTGCCTTACCGTAATGATGCTTATTGCACCTGCCATTGGAGGGAGGAAGATGAGTGGAAATGAAGACATCAAGTGTAGAAGAGTGTCCGCAACAACCCTCCCAGCTGTGAGATGGGCGGGCCATGTACTTACTCTCTTGACCTGGATACTTAAATCTAGGAACACCGACTGATACCTGGAGCTGGCATCAGGGAAAAGAACAGAAAATCACGTGAAACCCTAGACTAGAAAAATAGAAGCAGGAGGATGCTGATGGAGGCGTTTCCTAGGCAGGTGGTCTCTACTCTGTGCTATGGGTTCTCTTTGATCATGATATTTTGATGACTGACTTTTAGGAGCCAAGGCCACCTGTGAAGCTGCTGACAGAGAACGAATAGCTGGAGAAGCAGAGAGGAAAATTTGTTTCAGTGGAAATGGAGTCATATCCAATAATTCCTGCCTGGGGTTCCATATTGCCTTGGCTGAGGCACTGTTAATCCCACAGCAAAAAGTACATTTCTACTAAGGGCTGAGACAGCTGCCATTCATGGACTGTACAGGGCCTCAGAACTACGCTCTCCAAAGATGGGGTGACCTCCTTAGAGCTTTGAGAACTCCTTTTTATCGACTCAAACCATAAACCTTTTTTGATATCCAACCAGAGTTTTCTCTAAACTTAAACTGCCATGAGGTCTCACACCATGATATATTTTGAGAAGGCTTTTGGGTTTGGGTGTCTGTCTGAGTCTTTTGTTCTCACACGAAGCATGCAAAGGAAGCTCTGATTTCAAGTTCTTACCTCAAGGAGACTTGGGAGGCCTGGTAAAGCATTCTAGCTACAGACTCTCTGCTGGAGAAGGAATAGACTGGGTAGGATGGGAGGATGGATGGCCAAGATCCATGATCCGCATTCCTCACTGCTCTCCCAGGTGGTGAGAATCTGCTTTATTTTTGCCGTAGCTGTGGAGAACTGGTCACCAACATTTATTCTCTCAGCCTATTTCCTTTCATTTTTCCTTCCAGCTAAAATTCCTTCGGAATCATGTCTGAGTTCATGAGCCATTATTATCAAAGAGAAAAGCTGCTGGGCTTGTGTGTTACCCAGAGGTGTGCCTCTAAGGCAGAGTCAAGCATCCATAAAGACATGGGAAACCCACCCTCTTCTACCTCCAGCTGTGAAGAAATGAGTCTTGTAGTGATTTTCTCCCACATGTTATGCATGTGAAGAAACAGGGGTTCCACATTTGATAGTGAAAGAGTGGCAGTCATGAAACAATTGTGTAGTAACAATTGTGTTTTGAAGCACTGATATTATAATGCTTTGTAATATTCTTCTGTGCCTTATTTCTTACAACTCTCCTGTCATTGTTCGGTCAGTCATTCATGTCTGACTCTTTGCGACCCCATGGACTGCAACACACCAGGCTTCCCTGTTCTTCACAATCTCCCGGAGCTGGCTCAAACTCACGTCCACTGAGTCAGTGATGCCAACCAACCGTCTCATCCTCTGTCACCCCCTTCTCCTGCCTTCAATCTTTCCCAGCTTTAGGGTCCTTTCCAATGAGTTGGCTCTTCGTATCTCCTGCCTCTATATTTAAAAAGTTGGGATGGTGAGGCCTCCTTCCCAGAAAGGTTGGTGGATTAAATCCCAAACCTGAATCACTCACTGGGATTTTCTGTCAGTCCTGGGAACTGGCCAGAGTGCCTTCTTGTAAGGCAAATGCAGGCCCTCTGGAAACGGTCCACAAATGACTGTCACATTAGCTGCACTTTCCCGGTAGCCATAAAAAGGATCAGTGTCCCAGTATCAGAAACAATGGCGTTAGAGCCAAACCATGCATTTCTCTGTTCCTCCCTCCTGGGTACCCTCACTCCACCTGAGCCTTTGAATTATAAAGCTTGGGATCCATCATCTATAATGAGACTGGTTAGCTATTTGGAAGAAATATGTGTGGCCAATTTACCCGATATTAAGGATACTATTACAAATGATAATAATAAAAACAGCAACAACGTTAATTGAGCTCTTACTCTGTACCAGGCAGCATTCAAACCACTTCCGTGCATTAACTCATGCGATCCTTTTAATGGTTTATAGGTACAAAGACACCCCTCTCTGGCTGAGATTTTTGGCATGTGCCTTTGTAGGTTTGGGCAGAAATAGACCGTGGTAACTAATGTTGAATTTTTCTGAGAGGAAGGTTTCTTATGGAACACATTATATTTGATCAACTTTATTTCTCCATCTTTATAAAAAAAAAAAAACAAACTTGAAGAACAACCCTATTATGGTGAAAGAAAGGGTCGATTAGTCAGTCCTTTACTACCCAGACACAGTGCTAAATACTTCCATACACATCTCATTAAATTCTCTCAAAAATTCTACAAAACAGATATCCTCCCATTCATTTTATAGCTAAGCTAGTGGAGGTCCAGGGAGATTAATTATCTTGGCACAGATGACTCAGTGGTAAGATCCTGAGTCAGGAGTTAGGTCCAGCTCTGTTTAAATCTAAGCTTCATGCTTTTCTCCATGATACGGTTTTTACTTTCTTCTCTTTAGCAGAGTCAAATCCTGCCAGACGATTTCTCCTTTGCCCTGACATACTTTTCTTCTTTCATCTCCTCTCCTCTTCCTTGGGGCTTCCCTCATAGCTCAGTTGGTGAAGATATTCCTGCAACACAGGAGACCTGGGTTCTATTCCTGGGTCACGAAGATCCCCTGGAGAAGGAAATGGCAATCCACTCCAGTATTCTTGCCTGGAAAATCCCACGGACTGAGGAGCCTGGCGGGCTACAGACCATGGGGTCGCAAGAGTTGGACACGACTTAGCAACTAAACCACTAAACCACCATCATCTCTTCCTTGATCCCACACCCAGAGTGATTAACAGAAATGATAATGATAAACAGAGGATTAAGTCAACAGTAACATGCTGCAGTCCATGAGGTTGCAAAGAGTTGGACATGACTGAGCGACTGAACTGAACTGAACATGCTGAGTCCATGAGGTTGCAAAGAGTTGGACATGACTGAGCAACTGAACTGAACTGAACTGAACATGCTGCAGTCCATGAGGTAGCAAAGAGTTGGACATGACTGGGTGACTGAACAACAACATGATACCATTTCAATGCCTTCCCATTTCTGGCCCTTTAGAGAGTATGGTGGCCAAGCCATGCTTTCAGCCGGTAACAGAGATACTGAAGGTAAGGACAAGAAACAAAGGCCAAGGGGCTTATACTCTGGAAACCAATCATGGTCCAGGATTGGATCCATCTATATTCTTTTCATTCCCAATTCTTTTTATTCATATGTCTCTCATGTTGTTTCCTTCCAGGGTGCGTACTCTGTGAGAGGCTGGGAATAGTACAAAAAGGATGGAAACATAGCACAGGCTCTCAGAGCTTGATACAGATTGTTAGGGAGATGAGATGCACACAAGGGCTCTCATGGACCACATATATCTTGAGAACAGGAGCATGTCATCCTCATCTTCACGTCCTGTTGGTGATGGACAGGGAGGCCTGACATGCTGCAGTTCATGGGGTCACAAAGAGTCAGACACGACTGAGCGACTGAACTGAACTGAACTGATGCTTGAAAAGACCATCCCCCCTACCCAAAATTCAGAAAGACTTTTGTGTTGACAATTATTCTCCCCTTGGCTCTTCTAGCCATTTGGCTCACTTTGATCTCCTTTGGACTTCTGGGTCTACTCTGAGTAGTCCAGTTTGGTCTAAGACAATCTAATCTGAGAGTTATCTGAATCAGCTCTAGCTGGTCCTTTCTCCATTTTCCAGTTTTCTTTGGGCTAATGATGACTGAAAGAGAAAACAGATGTGACTTTGATAAACTTGATTCAAGCACTTACCACTGTGTTTTGCAATTACTGTTTTCACGCCCATCTCTGAGATTTCATGCACACACAGAGGTTATACACGCAGACTGGACTATTCATTCCTGTGAGTAGGGACCTTGACTTTCAGGCGTGTGTCTTCAGCACCAAGCACAGTGTAAAAACATATAGATGTTATACGTTATAGATGCTTCCCTTATTTGCCAAGTTATACATCAACTTGGCAAATAAGGGAAGTGGCTGGAAATAAAAGGAGCCATTTTGATGGTGATATAGTAAACATACAGGAGTGCAAAACACAAATGAACATTTCATACACAAGCGTGGGCCAACTATGTACAAATGTGATTGGAAAAGATGGGGAATCCCCACAGTGAGGCAAATGCTTATTGTGACTTTTCCAAATGGCCATGATCCCAGTGTTTCTAAAACAGAATACACATCCCAACCCAGACCAACAACAATAAGCATGGAGAGAATGTGCTTTTACTTAGGAAGACAGAGCACAGAAGAAAAAAGAGATTAAAAATGAGCATTCTGCAATATAGACATCAGTTATCAAAATACATTTTGTCTAATGTACTAGTCACTGCTGATACATAACATTGACCAGATGAAGGGTACATGTGATCAGCCACCTCTTATGTTACCAAGTGCAGGAAGGACAGAGAACAAAGGGCCAGGCCAGAGCTCACACCCTCTCCATAAATGCTTCTTAAACTTGCAAGGGCTTCGGGAAGAAATGATGATATCGAGGATCAAAATTATACATCAACTTGGCAAATAAGGGAAGTGGCTGGAAATAAAAAGGAGCCATTTTAATGGTGATATCATAAACACACAGGAGTACATGGTGATACAGTAAATATCCAGGAGTACGTGGTGGGATGTATGAGGTGGGATGACTATTCGTAATGTTACCTGCTGTGGAACTAGAACAGCCAGCAACATGGCTTATGAAACTATATGAGGAACCCATGCAGGCTTTCCAAGTGATACTGCTTGTAGCAGAAGAGGCTTGGTGAGCCCTCCCTCTGAACTGCCTATGTCCTGACAAATCCTTCTGACCCGGCAAAATTCCCTAACTCCAACACCCCTCCTGTGAGTGACTGAGAAGAATCAAGAAGCTGTGCTCCCTGATAAGACCCTGCCCTAGTATCTTTCAACCTGTATCTGTTTGGCTATTAAATGCATGCTTTGTTAGCTGGAAATGCATCCTTTGAGATTATGGAGAACTGATTATCAAGAACTGTAATGTTTATAGGAGGAAGTGTGTGCTCAAATGCTTTTTTTTTCCTCCAAATCTGTCTTTTGTAGACAGTTTCTGACTATGGACCCAGCAGCTAATGTAATCATCATTGCCACCCCAACATCTAAATGTTACCTTATGGTTTTCAGAATAATTCTATGCACTGTGGTAGACTGTTCAAAATTCTTCCTTCCCTCCCATCCAGGTGATGGCTTTTCTATGACCTGAGACGACTTCATTATTCCATCAACACTGGGCCTGACTATGTGACTTGCTTTGATCAGTGGAATGTGAGCTAAAGTGAGTGTCATTGCCAAGTTTAGCTTTAAGAGCCAAAGTTAGGTTCCACTGGCTCTCTTGCATCACAGCCAATGGCCATGAGAAGAGTATAACCTAAATGACTATGCCACCTGCAGCCTGGGTCGTAGAAAGAAAGGCACCGAAGGAGGCTGAAACCCAAACCTAGCCAAGACCAGCTGAGCCGCAGCTGACCTAAAAGTCCCCAAGGGAGACATAGTATTGTTATAAACCACTAAAATTGTGGGTTTGTTATGTAGCATTATTATTGCAAAACCTGAACATCCATTTCCATGTATCTGTATTATCTCATTTTTATCAAACTAGCTCTAAAAGTGAGTAGGAAAGGGATCATTATTCCTACTTTACATAGGATTCAACTGAAGCTTCGAAAGATTTTGAGACTCATCAAATATTATGAAACTAATCATTTTGAGAGGCTATGGTTAAACCCAGATGACCTGATGCCACGAGAAGTTTCTTTTTCCATCTCATATGCTGCCTCAATAATGCCCCTCTCTATGGAAAACCTCTAACCCATCAATAATCGTTTTCTCTTTCAGTCTTCCAGCTAACTAAGCACATACCTAATAGCCATTCAGTTATGAGGCAGGAAGATTCTCTGATAGAAAAATGAAATTTCAATTTGGTTAAATTTTATAGGAAACACATTGTACAAGTGTTATAAATTATTGAATATTGCCCATCTCAATTGATTCTCACAGTGCACTGCATTTTCCTTCATTTTCTTTTGTAGTTGTTGTTAGAGATGGAAGGATTAGCTTTTCGAATGCTGCCTGGGAAACTCTATTCCTAGTCGGTTCCTTCCATCTATTTGCCGGACGATTGCATCTCCCTGCTGGGCACTGGGCAGCATTGCGAGAGTTTCCTCAGCTGTAGCAGCTGCATTCATCTCTTAGCAAAGATCAGACTGGGTACCAACTGGCCTGAGTCCAAATGTCCCACTGACCATGTTAAATAGCTACCTAGACAGGGAGGGTATAAACACAATGCCATTTCCTCAAGATGTGTCTTATTATTACAGTTATTGACATGTATTAAGCACTTAGCATGCCCAAGTGCTTAATGCATGTTAATAACAGACTACCCCCCACACATGTGATTCAATTTGGCTTCTACGCCCTTTCTCCTCCTCTGGCGTTTTATCTACATGAGTTCTCCGGGTCTGCTGAACCTGACTTCAGCTTTTATCTGGGAGATGGAGAATGATGACCCAAAGAACTCTACTGTGAAACGGAGCTGAAGGATGAGACACCCAACTCCATGCACCTGTCAGTGAGAGTGAACTGGAGAAAATGGGGTCACCAGCACTTTGTGAGACCGAGAATCAGAAATCTGAATGAGTTGAAGGGATTGGAACCAAATGAAATGAAAGACAGCAAGGGCAGTGTCTCAAAATCTGGGCAGCAGGCGAGTAAGGCAGACAAAAGGTATCAATACATGCAAGGCCAATACGGATGAAGAAGGCTCACAGGACTTGAGGGGAACCAGGCAGTAACACTGACTGAAGCAGAGAAAGGAGAGATTGCCATTCCCTACTGAGGACCTCTGATCAGCATACTGCGACCACAACAAAAGAATTATTTAAAAATAGCAATTATTTATTGAGTTCTTTGTGCCAAGCTGAGGGCAGAGCAATATTTGTATAAAATGGTGACCGAACAGCTAAAACATTTGCACATTTGCTTGACTGGATGTTACACTGTGGAAAAGCTTCTCACTAAAGCACTAAAATAACCAACTATTAAATATACCTTAGAAATGTTAACATCAACTATCTGGTTTGCGAAGAGACATAAGAAAAAAAATGAGCTTCAAGAACAGGAGAGATTTAAGGTCTTTATGACAATGGCTGATTAACACTGGAAAGAGTTGCAGAAGAGAAGTCAGTGTCAATGTTGATTCAGTTTTGGATTCTATAGGTCTGGGGCTGGGCCAGCGAAGTCACATTTCTAACAAGTTCCCGGGTGAGGCTGATGGACTTGAGGTAACGTTTGAAGAGCCACTGGTTTGAATTTGTTTGCTTGATTTCCCTACTGAGGGCTTCCCAAGTGGCACAATGGTAAAGAATCCACCTGCCAGTGCAGGAGGCTCAAGAGACACGGGTTCGATCTCTGGGTCAGAAAGATCCCCTTGGTATAGGAAATGGCAACCGGCTCCAGTATTCTTGCCTATAAAATTCCATGGAAAGAGGAGCCTGGCAGGCTACAATCTATGGGGTTGCAAGGAGTTGGATACAAAAAAATGATTGAGCACACACAGAAACACACACACAGCCAAGAATCACTTACAAATGTGGAGTTGGGGCGCTCTTCCTTTACCTCTGTGGGCAAAGTGGAGTCCCTCTTGGTTTACCGCTTTCATCTCCTCCTTTGGAATTGAAGCCAGGTCCAACAGCCCCAGAGAAGCCGTGCATTTAGAATGACAGAGAGGAAGAAGCTGATTAAACATCCAATTTCCTAGGCTCTTCCTCTGGATATTTGTATGCAGTAGAACTAGAGTGGAGTCCAGAAACCAGCATTAGTCTCAAGTACTTCAAGAGATGCTTATGATCAGGTACATCCGAGACACAATAGTAGATAAACTCTAATTTCCCTCCCATGAGCTTATGAAGCGTGGCTGCCAGTTATCCAGTATAACAGAGAGAAGTACCGGTTTCCGCATATTTTGCAACTTAATGGTAGTAAGAAGATAAATGGGCTTGGAGTCAGAAAACTAGATGATATTTGACATTCTTAGTTCTGTGACTGTGGGAAAATCACTCCAAACATCAGGAACAGCTATAAAACACACTACTATCTGTAAAAGAAGACAAATAATACACATCTCTACCTGTAGCTCCTCCCATGGCTAGGTGGTTACCAAAGTGCGCTAAGATGGATATGGTCCCTACCCTCATAGAGCAACAATCTAGGCAAGCAGAATGTGAAAGAAGTGATCTCAGTGAAATGTGGTGAGGTGCCCTGCCTTGTTCATGGGAATCGGTGAGGTTTGAGGAGATAGCAAACGTAAAGCACAGCCATTATAGAGGAGTTTACTTGTTCACCGCCATCCTTGTTATTAGCAGGGAAGACAATTCCATTAATGATCAAGGAGGAAAAAAAGAAAGAGGGACCAAGAAATGGACAGCCTAATTTGAAAGTGTTGACAAAAATATGAATATATAATAGGTGAGGAGACACAGAGTCTAGCATGATAAAAGCTGGGAGAGGAAAGAGTTTCTAAAAGTTTCAGGAGAGGTTGGTCATATGTTCTAGATGCTGCAGAGAGACCAAGGAGAGTGAGGATTAAGAAAAGGCATTTAGGAGGCTGAGTTGGGCCATTGGTCTCTTGGTGGCTGCAGGCAGATGGTAAAACAAAACAGATGATTTTCTATCAGTTTTATTGAGCAGGACACTGAGCAATAGAGAGATCCCTCCATATAAGTCATTGGCAGAAATCAGATTAAAACACTCTGGCTTCCCAAAGGTCAAGGTCTTTCATCATAAATTAGAGTCCCAGTTACTTGCCTGCCTTCTCCAAGGACTGATGCCAGCCTGAGCTGTCCTGGGAGACCGTGCAGGCAAAATGACTCTTTTGGAAGGTGGCTTCTTACAGGTTCAGGTGGCTTTGTTGGGTGCAGAGTCCAGGTGGCCTGATTCTTCATTATGCATCTGTAAGGTACTTTGAGGTTTAGGAGGCTGGCACACTATAATTTGTTTTATCATTAATAACAAAACATGCTCTGCAAGAAACCTGTATTGCAGACATGAGAGGTCCAGTGAAAAAGCTATCAACCACAGGCTGAATTTCCTAGAAGGTAGTGAAGAGATGAATTCAGGGAGGCAGTTATCTGAAATGCTGTTTCCTATGCTATAGTCCTCATTTTGTCCCAAATAAAACTCATGTTGTGCATTTTATGTTCAAGTCAACAATTTAAATGTCTCTCCCCAAAAAACTAACCAAGATTCCCATTCCCAGGGACATCCACATTCTTGAGGGTTTTCCTAAGAGGTATCCAGCAGAGAACCTGGGCATGATAGGCACTCAGCTATTTGTTGCTGGAGTGCTAATAATAAGACCACAAATCGTGTTTTAGTTTAGAGACTGTTTTCCTTAAAAGCACTTGAAAATTTTTTTTTAAATATTTAAATTTAAAAAAAAAATTAGAAATAGTGTTTCAAATGGAGTCCAGTGCCTGGAATTTAGTGTCTCTGCCCTAATACTGAATTTGCTGGCTTTTAATTATTTCAGAAACAATTTCACAGAAAATTTCAAATGTATTAAAAATAAATAGAATCCAATATTAAACCTCTCTATACCCATCACCCTGCTTAAGCAATCAGCATTCTGCTATTTTTGTACCATCTATATATCTGCTGCTGCTGCTGCTAAGTCGCTTCAGTCGTGTCTGACTCTGTGCGACCCCAGAGATGGCAGCCCACCAGGCTCCCCCGTCCCTGGGATTCTCCAGGCAAAAACACTGGAGTGGGTTGCCATTTCCTTCTCCAATGCATGAAAGAGAAAAGTGAAAGTGAAGTCGCTCAGTCGTGTCCGACTCCTAGCGACCCCATGGACTGCTGCCTACCAGTCTCCTCCGTCCATGGGATTTGCCAGGCAAGAGTACTGGAGTGGGGTGCCATTGCCTTCTCTGATCTATATATCTACCTACTCCCTATCTCTCATTTGATTATTATTATTGTCATTTTGCTGAGATTTGTGTATGTTGAAATGCATAAATCTTAGCTGTACATTTTTAGTGACTGGTTATATTCATGCAACCCTTACCCCTATTATAAGTCTAATATTTTGATCTCTCCTGAAAGTTCCCTTGTGACACTTCTAAGACATCTTCAATGATTTTTGTGTGTTTTAAAACATCATATAAATGGAATAATACAATATGCATTTTGTGTGTCTTTTTTTTCACTTTGCATAATGTTTATAGGATATATCTATATTCTTGTGTGCATATGTAGTCCACTACTTTTTTTCCACTGAGTATTATTTCATTGTATGAATATATCACAGTTGGTTTATCGATTTTTCTCTTGATGGACCCTTGGACTATTTCCAGCTATCAGCTATTGTGAAAAAAAAAAAATGCTGCAATAATCACTCTTATACATGTCTTTTGGGGGACATTT
Organism: Bubalus bubalis; assembly: GCF_019923935.1. Taxonomy (NCBI): domain Eukaryota; kingdom Metazoa; phylum Chordata; class Mammalia; order Artiodactyla; family Bovidae; genus Bubalus; species Bubalus bubalis. Next base: position 144,580,356 of record NC_059158.1, read on the forward strand.
GATTTAATTTCAGTTGTGCAAATAAGGGAGAATGAAATTGGAGAATTAAAGAATAGGTACACATTTAGCTTCATGAAAAACTACCAGTTTTCCAAAGTGGTAATACATTTCTACACTCACACCAAGAGGAGTTAAACGTCTAAAATGCGCTGTTGTTTCAAAAAACACATATATTTAAGGTATGGGAAGGAAAATCTGTCTCTAGGCTAGCTCTTCTAATACTGCTGGGCTGTTCACAACCTGAGGCGTATTTACTGAAAAAGTCTGATGCCAACAAAATGTAGATGAGCTGCGGGAACAGACATGAGGCCACAGTGGCAGATCAAAGTGAGGCTGGGAGGGAACAGGCTCTGCTGAATAAGACTAGGCATTACCATAATGAATTCTGTGAGTAAGCAACTCCCTTTAAAAATCGCTCCTTTTGATCTGTTAAGAAGATGTTTACTGTAATCAGGCGAAGGTTTACTGGGCCAAGTGAAGAACAGAGAAAGGGGAAGCCAGAGAGACAGTTTTTGATTTGGTTTTAAAACAATTTTCTTTGCTCTCTGCTGTCTAAACCCTCCTGCCAGATTCTTCTCTTCTTATTCCCTCAACCTTCTTATAAAAGGGAGTTAATTTTAACTAAAGTATTTGGGGATGTCATGGGGGAAGGAGAGGAGCAGAGATAGAAAAAGGACAAAATCAAAGACATCTTACTGTAAAAAGCTAATGATTGTTTCAAAACAAATGAAACTACACAAGACATAATCGCTGATACAATGTGAAAAAGATGAAACATGTTAGTTTAGTTCAGTTCAGTTGCTCAGTCATGTCCGACTCTTTGCAACCCCACAGACTGCAGCATGTCAGGCTTCCCTGTCCATCACCAGCTCCCGGACCTTGCTCAAACTCATGTCCATCGAGTTGGTGATGCATGTTAAGAGAAAGGCAACTCTCTGGCCTCGTCACTGATGAGGCTTCCTTGTTCTTTTTCTCTTAGGGGAGGAGGCTGGGATTCCTGGACATTGCTAGGAATGTGTCAGTGGAAGAAATGCTTTTCACCTCCCCTCGTCTCCATCTCAGACTGCTCTCACTATATTGTTTCAGGGAGAGGCAGAGGCCCCTGGAAAGCTAACTGTTCTTCTTACTGGGGAGTGAGGGCGAGGTTTCCTGCTCTCTCACATCTGAGTGTGTGGACAAGTCCTTTGTACTGTGAAGGAATGAGATTAGGGTTCATCTCCCAGACCGCTGGATCAAGTCTCTCAAGAGAGAGAGATCCTCCCACTCTCCCTCACTATCTCCAGTGACCTTAGAGGAAGGAGCTTTGGCAATAGCTGATTGGGTCCTCAAACTATGCATCACACAATGTGACATTAGTCATCTATGTCCCCTTATCTACTTATCCATTCACATGATCACTCTGCACAGAGCTGGAAGGGTGGGTCTTGCCAATTGCATCCCATTGCTGAGAGGGCCATGTCTGGGGATGAGAGACAGGAAAGAAGCATGAGCTCAGAACCATCTGCTAAACATACGCTTATGTCCTGTCAACAGAAGAGGCCCCATCCCTTATTCTCCCAGAAAACTCTCTTAGGGAAAGCCCTAAGAATATTAAAAAGTGGCTTTGATAAGACAAAAATCCTTTTCTATCCTCACAGGATTTTGGTAAAGAGTACAGGAGTCTGTACGGGTCCAACGAGAAGAAGAACAGCAATAAACAACCAGAGAGACTGCCTAGGTTGCGGTGACAGCCACAGCCCCAAGGACGGCCGCAGCTGGGGCCAGTCAGGCCTCGGGGTAACCCACCCCCTATGTGACCTACTCCCAACACCTTGTCAACTACAAATTGGCACTTGCCAACTGCTCCTTGTGACTAGCAGAAACCCTCTGCAAAACCTGCGTGTTTGATGGCATCTAGTCCCCCTTCACCAAATCACATGTACACTAACCATCCCCCAACTCTTTGGAACAGTTTCTCAGAGCTATCTGAAACACTATTTCCTATGCTATAGTCTTCATTTTGTCTCAGGTAAAACTCTCACACGGTGCATTTTTTATAAGTCAACAACTTTAATGTCTCTCCAAGAAAACTCACCCAGCTACCCATTCCCAGGTACACCCTCATTCTTGAAGGTTTTCCTAAGAGACATGCAGCAGAGAACCTGGGCATGGTAGGCACTCAGATATTTGTTGTCGGAATGCTAACCCTAAAACCACAAAGCATGTTTCAGCTTGGAGACTGTTTTTTTTTAAAGTACTTAGTGTTTCAAATGGAGTCCAATGCCTGGAGTTTGGTGTCTCTGTCCTAATACTGAATTTCAGTTCAGTTCAGTTCAGTTGCTCAGTCATGTCCAACTCTCTGCAACCCCATGGATTACAACATGCCAGGCCTTGCTGTCCATCACCAGTTCCCAGTGTTTACTCAAATTTATGTCCATTGAGTCAGTGATGCCAACCAACCATTTCAGCTGTCATCCCCTTTGCCTCCCTCTTTCAATCTTTCACAGCATCAGGGTCTTTTCGAATGAGTCAGTTCTTCGCATCAGGTGGCCAAAGTATTGGACTTTCAGCTTCAACATCAGTCCTTCCAGTGAATATTCAGGACTGATTTCTTTTTGGAATGACTGATTGGCTCTCCCTGCAGTCCAAGGGATGCTCAAGAGTCTTCTCCAAAACTACAGTTCAAAAGCACCAATTCTTCAGCACTCAGCTTTCTTTATAGTCCAACTCTCACATCCATATATGACTACTGGGAAAACCATAGCTTTGACTAGATGGACCTTTGTTGGCAAAGTAATGTCTGTGTTTTTTAATATGCTATCTAGGCTGGTCATAACTTTTCTTCCAAGGAGTAAATGTCTGTTAATTTCATGGCTGCAGTCACCATCTGTAGTGATTTGCTGCTGCTGCCGCTATTAAGTTGCTTCAGTCATGTCTGACTCTGTGTGACTCCATAAACTTTGGCAGCCCACCAGGCTCCCCAGTCCCCGGGATTCTCCAGGCAAGAACACTGGAGTGGGTTGCCATTTCCTTCTCCAATGCATAAAAGTGAAAAGTGAAGTCGCTCAGTCATGTCCAACTCTTTGAAGTCCCATGGACTGCAGTCTACCAGGCTCCTCTGCCCATGGGATTTTCCAGGCAAGAGTACTGGAGTGGGTTGTCATTGCCTTCTCCGCAGTAGTGATTTAGGAGCCCCCCAAAATAAAGTCTCTCACTATTTCCACTGTTTCCCCATCTATTTGCCATGAAGTGATGGGACCAGATGCCATGATCTTTTAGTTTTCTGAATGTTGAGTTTTAAGCTACTTTTTCACCCTCCTCTTTTACTTTCATCAAGTGGAGATAGATAGGTCTATCTTCAATTAGACCCATCCCATATTTTAAAATTATCAGTTATTGTTCTTTCTTACACGAATTTTCCCTTTGGCTCTTTATAACAGTTTCTACTTCTCTTCTGACACTCTCATTTGTTCATTTAATTTGTATATATCTCCCTTTAAGTCCTAGAACATATTTATTATTGTCTACATCAAGCTTTTAGCTGTTTAATTACAAAACTTGCATCATTTTAAGGTTGGTTTCTAAAGATCATTTTTTCCTTGATGTGGATCACTTTTTAAATTTATTTTTTACTGAAGTATAATTGCTTTCCAATGTCATGTTACTTTCTCCTGTACAGTATCGTAAACGAGCTGTATGTGTACATATATCCCCTCCCTCTTAATTCTCTCTCCTCCCTCCCCTCATTTCATTCCTTTAGGTCATCACAGAGCACTGAGCTCATCTCCCTGTGCTATACAGCAGCTTTCCACTGTCTATTTTACATATGGTAGTAGATACATGTCAATGCTACTCTCTCAACTCACCCCACCCTCTCCTTCCCTCACTGTGTCCACAAGTCCATCTCTTGTGCATATGCCTCTCTGTTCCTTCCCTTAAAATAGGTTCATCAGTACCATTTTCTAGATTTCATACATATGTGTTAATATATATTTGTTTTTCTCTTTCTGACTTGCTTTACTCTGTATGACAGACTCTAGGTTCATCTACATCACTACAAATGACCCAATTTTGTTCCTTGTTATCACTGAGTAATATTCCATTGTGTATATGTACCATCTCTTCTTTATCCAGTCATTTGTCAATGAACATTTAACTTGCTTCCTTGTCTGGTTATTGTAAATAATGCTGCAGTGAACACTGTGGTGTATGTTAGATCACTGTGATATAATAAAAAATATTTGATATTTGGCCCCAGTTCCTGGCATAGAGCTCCTAAAACCCTCAAAATCCCCCAAGTAATAAGTGTCTGATATGCTAATGAGATAGAGAAGATAGAAGAAGTCTGAGGACTGAAGAACTGATTAATGCTTTCGAATTGTGGTGCTGGCAAAGACTTTTGAGAGTCCCTTGGAGTCAATCCTAAAGGAAATCAACTCTGAATATTATTGGAAAGGCTGATGCTGAAGCTCAAGCTCCAATACTTTGGCCACCTGATTCAAAGAACTGACTCATTGGAAAAGACCCTGATGCTGGGGAATATTGAAGGCAGGAGGAGAAGGGGACGGCAAAGGATGAGATGGTTGGATGACATCACTGACTCAAAGGACGTGAGTTTGAGCAAACTCCGGGAGTTGGTGATAGACAGGGAAGCCTGGCACGCTGCAGTCACAGAGTCAGACACGACTGAGTGACTGACCTGAACTGGACTTCTAATTATAACTTCATAAAAACTCCTGAACAGCAGGGTTTGGAAAATTCCCAGGTTGGTGAGCCCACGAAGTGCTGAGAGGGTGACGTACCCAAAGAGACCATGGAAACTGTGTCTCCCCACCCAATAACTTGTCCTTTGTATCTCTTCCATTTGGCTGTTATTGCGTGTGCTCACTCAGTTGTATCCAACTCTTTGCTATCCTATGGACTGTAGTCTGCTAGGCTCCTCTGTCCATGGGATTCTCCCAGTCAGAATACTGGAGTGGGGTGCCATTTCCTCCTCTAGGGGATCTTTCTGACCCAGGGATCAAACCCTCATCTCTTGTGTCTCCTTCATTGGCAGGCAGATCTTTACCACTAGTGCCACCTTCGAAGCCCTGATTGTATCCTTTATAATAAACTGGTATTGGTAAGACAAGCACTTCCCTGAGTTCTGTGAGTCATTCTGGTGAATTATCAAATTCATTTATAGCTGGTCAGTCAGAATTATGAGTGCCCCCTGGGACTTGTGACTAGCATCTGAAATTGGGGCAGGTTTGAGAAACGAAGCCCCTTAACTTATGGCATCTCCTCTAATTATGAAGAGTTAGTATCTAAGAATTGGAGAGTTGGTGTTGGAGAAGACACCACACATATGGTGTTGGGAAGGAAAAAAAAACCCCTCATTTGGTTTAGAAGCTGTGTCTGAAAGAACCCAAGATTCACATTCCTGTTTCTTCACATGTTTAGTGACACCACACACTATAAGTGGTATGTTTGTAGAAACCCTGACTTCTATTTTGCTCCTCTTAAGGGCAAACTTTGTCCTTTAAGGCCATTATTTTGTCCAGATTCAAACTCCAATTCTATCTTCTCTGTGTGGAACAGCAGGTGAAATCTCTACTGACTTTCTCATCCTCTAAATGCTGATTGCATTAGCATCTGGACTCCCTGAGGGTTTCCCTGAGTGTTTCTGGTCTCTCTGAGGGTTCCTCTAAAAATAAAAGCCTTGGTCTACAGCTTAGGGGTAGTTTAGATTTTTCATGTAGACTTAGGTATAAATCTGTGTATGGCTCCCTCCCTTCCATGACTTCCTCCATTGGTTTATTCTGCTGGCCACAAACCTGTAAGGCTTTGGCTCACTAAACTTCAAATCATATGCTTCACAGTCAGTTAGTTCAGTCGCTCAGTCTTGTCTGACTCTTTGCAACTTCATGGACTGCAGCATGCCAGGCTTCTCTGTCCATCACCAACCCCTAGAGCTTACTCAAATTCATGTCCATTGAGTTGGTGATGCCATCCAACCATCTCATCCTCTGTTGTCCCCTACTCCTCCTGCCTTCTTTGGCCTTCAATCTTTCCCAGCATCAGGGTCTTTTCCAGTTGAGTCGGTTATTCACATCAGGTGGCCAATGTATTGGAGTTTCAGCTTCAGCATCAGTCCTTCCAATGAATATTCAGAGCTAATTTCCTTTAGGATGGACTGGTTGGATCTCCTTGCAGTCCAAGGAACTCTCAAGAGTCTTCTCCAACACCACAGTTCAAAAGCACCAATTCTTCGGTGCTCAGCTTTCTTTATAGTCCAACTCTCACATCCATACATGACTACTGGAAAAACCATAGCTTTGACTAGATGGACCGTTTTTGGCAAAGTAATGTCTCAGCTTTTTTATATGCTGTCTAGGTTGGTCATAGCTTTTCTTCCAAGGAGCAAGCATCTTTTAATTTCATGGTTGCAATCACCATCTGCAGTGATTTTTGAGCCCCCAAAATTAAGTCTCACTGTTTTCATTGTTTCCTCATCTATTTGCCATCAAGTGATGAGATCAGATGCCATGATCTTAGTTTTCTGAATGTTGAGTTTTAAGACAACTTTTTCACTCTCCTCTTTCACTTTCATCAAGAGGCTCTTCAGTTCTTCTTCACTTTCTGCCATAAGGGTGGTGTCAACTACGTGTCTGAGGTTATTGATATTTCTCCCAGCAATCTTGATTCCAGCCTGTGCTTCTTCCAGCCCAGCGTTTCTCATGATGTACTCTGCATAAAAGTTAAATAAGCAGGGTGACAATATACAGCCTTGACATACTCCTTTCCCTATTTGGAACCAGTCTATTGTTCCATGTCCAGTTCTAACTGTTGCTTCACAGTTCCTCTTTTAAGGGAAGACTCCCTCTAGTTTCTGTTTGCTGTTGGCCACTCAGTTCTCTGAACCTTCAAATAATTGTGAGTATGTTTGTGTTTATTGTTTCCCAGATTTTAAGACTCTTTCTGTGAGAGAGTTAGTTTGACCATATAAGTCCACCATCACCCGTCACTTGCTTGTAATTTGAAAATAAGATATATTCTTGAAAGGAAAAAAACAGCAACATAAATGCACTATAAATGCTTAGTATGCAGCCTATGGTTTCCATTTAATATCTGGGATTAGCTAGTTTGAATTCTGATCATCTGACCAATCTGGGCTTAAAAACCATTTAAAGAAACTTGCAGCTTAAAGTAGATTATTTTCTTAGCCTCAGATAGAAAGAGGACATAACATTCTCCTCAATTATATAATAGTGAAAGTGAAAGTCATTCAGTAGTGTCCAACTCTTTGGGACCCCACAGACTCTACTGTCCATGGAATTCTCTAGGCCCAAATACTGGAGTGGGTAGCCTTTCCCCTCTCCAGGGGATCTTTGCAACCAGGGATCGAACCCAGCTCTCCTACATTGCAGGTAGATTCTTTACCAGCTGAGCCACAAGGAATAAATGCTTGATATTTTATTATTTAAAAGTAGGTTTTATATACCACATCACACTATTATCAGAAAAGTGAACACTTGGCTAGTGTTGCACTATTCATATGTGACATTGCCCATACACTACTTGGGAGAGCTTCTGACTCCTCATGCTTCTTTTGCTCAAAGCCCTTCAGAGGCTTCAAGCTCTAACCATGACCTACAAGATCCCCCCTGACCTGGCCCCCGATTATGTCTCTGACTTCTCTTCCACAAGTCTCTCCTTTGGTCACTCTACTCCAGCCATGTTGGTCTCCTGACTTTTCTTGAAACACGCCAGGTCCTTCTCCCCAGATAATCTCATCATTAGTTCCTTTTTTTTTTTTTTTTTTTCTTTCAGGTATTTGTTCAGAAGTGACATTCTTAGAGCAGTCTTCTGACTTTACTTCTTTCTACTAAATTCTGGTCCTGCTGCTCGCCACTCAAAGACCAACACTCATGAGAGCAAATGTTGGTAGACAAGAAAATTGCTTTTAATCAGAATGATGGTAATCTAGGGAGATGATGACTCCGTGTCCCTCCAAAACCACCCCTGAAGATTCGTCTCAGCCATGAAAGATTTAAAGGGAAAAAGGGAAAGTAATCTCAGTCAGTCATTGAGATGGGGGTCAGTGTTGTCATTCCCCACCAAGTGCAGGCTTGTTGACTGCGAGATTTTTTTTTTTTAATGCTATCTTATTGACACAGCTTGTTCGTGAGATTACTGAAGGGGCAGCTAGAGAAGAGATCTGGTCATTTGTTAATTACTTATTCTTCATGTTTACTTCTTTGATCTTTGGAAAGAAGCAACAGATTAGGCAAGGTATTATGTGATCAAAAGATGTGAAGGACTTCCCTGGTGGTCCAGTGGTTAAGACTATGAGTTTCCAATGCCAGGGGTGAGGGTTCGATCCTTAGTCAGGGAGCTAAGATCCCACATGTCATGCAGTGCGCCAAAATTAAAAAAAAACGTAAAAGAAAATAGACTTGAAGGGTATGCATAGGTTAGAGATGAGTAGAGCATGGAGTCGGAGAAGGCAATGGCACCCCACTCCAATGCTCTTGCCTGGAAAATCCCATGGATGGAGGAGCCTGGTGGGCTGCAGTCCATGGGGTCGCTAAGAGTCAGACACAACTGAGCAACTTCACTTTCACTTTTCACTTTCTTGCACTGGAGAAGGAAATGGCAACCCACTCCAGTGTTCTTGCCTGGAGAATCCCAGGGACGGAGGAGCCTGGTAGGCTGCCATCTATGGGGTCGCACAGAGTCGGACACGACTGAAGTGACTTAGCAGCAGCAGCAGAGCATGGGGTAGGGGCTGCTTTAAGGATAGTGACATGACAAAGGGACCTCCTGTAAAGACTCTTTCCTGCCTTACACTCTTTAAAATTACAACACCCTCCCCCTCTAAGAAAACCCATTTAGTACTATTTCCCTTATTATATGTCTATCTTTAACATAGAATAACTTTCTTATTTATCTTATTTATTTTCTAGATTTATTTACTAGTCACTAGAATGTTATCTTCATAAAGGCAGAAATTTGTTTATTTTTTGTTCATTCTTATGGTACCTAGAATGATAGCCTGCATATAATAAGGGCTAAAAAATGTGTTGAATGAATAAATATATGAAACTCCCTTGATATTCTTTGGAATCCTGTTAAACATTCACCATCGAGAACTTTCATAGTTGAGTCACATATACACAAGCAGCTTTTGGTATTATAGAAGGTTTCAGATTAGATCAGTCGCTCAGTCGTGTCCAGCTCTTTGCAACCCCATGAATCACAGCACGCCAGACCTCCCTGTCCATCACCAACTCCCAGAGTTCACTGAGACTCACGCCCATCGAGTCAGTGATGCCATCCAGCCATCTCATCCTCTGTCGTCCCCTTCTCCTCCTGCCCCCAATCCCTCCCAGCATCAGAGTCTTTTCCAATGAGTCAACTCTTCGCATCAGGTGGCCAAAGTACTGGAGTTTCAGCTTTAGCATCATTCCTTCCAAAGAAATCCCAGGGCTGATCTCCTTCAGAATGGACTGGTTGGATCACCTTGCAGTCCAAGGAACTCTCAAGAGTCTTCTCCAACACCACAGTTCAAAAGCATCAATTCTTCAGCGCTCAGCCTTCTTTACAGTCCAACTTTCACATCCATACATGACCACTGGAAAAACCATAGCCTTGACTAGATGAACCTTTGTTGGCAAAGTAATGTCTCTGCTTTTGAATATGCTATCTAGGTTGGTCATAACTTTCCTTCCAAGGAGTAAGTGTCTTTTAATTTCATGGCTGCAGTCACCATCTGTAGTGATTTTGGAGCCCAGAAAAATAAAGTCTGACACTGTTTCCACTGTTTCCCCATCTATTTCCCATGAAGTGATGGGACCGGATGCCATGATCTTCGTTTTCTGAATGTTGAGCTTTAAGCCTACTTTTTCACTCTCCACTTGCATTTTCATCAAGAGGCTTTTTAGTTCCTCTTCACTTTCTGCCATAAGGGTGGTTCACATTTATATTTTTAATTCAATTCCTTCACTGGGAAATATTGCTTTTTATTATACTGTAGGGGATTTATACATTATTATGAAGCACACTGAAACCCAACATTTAGTCCAATGAAAATATCTCTATGCTCTGACCAATGGCCCATGGTAATAGTACTTTTTGGTCTTGTTATACTGAAATTTTCTCATATATATTTGTGTGTGCAATATGTATATGTAATATCAGTACAATCAGTGTTCTTTTACCAGTTTTGTGATAATGAAAACATCTAACACCTGGCTGTGTGACCTAACATGAACTGGAAAAGAAATATAACACAGGGGCGCTAGCTAGTATAGCACAAATAAGGAGTAAAATATGATTCTTCTAAAAAAAAAAAAACAAAAAACAATGGATTGTAATTGGCCCAATTCTTTGGCGAGTAAGAAAAACCAAAAGGGAAATGTCAACAAGAAAAGAGGATTGGCTTCTGCAAGAGCACATTTCTGCCTTGGTCTGCATGCTTGGGCAACTTTAATGAACCACCTCATCTTTGAGGGAATTTGGTTCCTGCTTTGCTTTATGTCCAGCCCTTGACCTTAGGGGAATGACCTAGAAGTACTGGCAATGAGATTTCGAATGATGCTGATTACAGTACATTCCAGTCCAGTAAAAGATCTCGTACTTTCCTTCAAGTTCAACATGATGGGATTTGACTTATAATATTTTTACAGATAGCCATAATTGAGCACCAAGGGGACACGTGACTTGCACAGCAGGACTAGTTTTCTCTGATTATCAGATCCTTGACAGTTGAAATTACTTTCATTTTCTAATACTTAAGTGCCCCCAGGCAAGTCAATCTCCCCTCCCACTACCAAGCTCCCCCAACCCTCCCATAAGTGTTCCCTGGGTCCCAGGGCTCCCTGTCCTCCATCTGTTTGTCAGCTCCTGAGCTATGAAAAAAACATTTCTAAATGGTGTCTTATCCAGGTCACCTATAAATGTTACTCTATTTTCCTTGTCTGGGAGCACAAGCGTGTAGCAACAATTGTAACAGCTACGATATTCTTATTGTTTCCTTTGTTACCAATTCACACAGCATTTGTGATTTTATTGAAGGGATTTAGCCAAATCATAAATCCTAAACTAGTCAATAGAAATGGTGATAAATTAATAAACTGATCATATGGGTTTAAGATCTGCAAACTGCTGATTTCAATTTCCACTCTGGATCCTCAACAACCCCAAATTTGATGTCTCTGACTAAACCTTCTTGGCCATCATTCAGATTCTACCCCACTCCTCAAAACATAGCTTTTGATTTTTACTCCTTTCCATCTAGAGGGATGAATTTCTTCCACTTCATTCCTCACCTTATTTTTTACTTAACTACTTAAATATCCCACTCTAAGGAAATATGCTGTAATAAATTTCAAATGAAATTAAGCACAGATTTACTGTGTAAAATATATAATAGCCAAGAAAGGGAAAAAAGAGTTGTTATTTCTATCACTCAGAGATGGCCACAGATAATTTTTGGAAGATATGCATATATATGGAACATTAGTTACATATATGTACTGATATGAAATTATACACATCACTGTATATATTATAACTTTCAAAAGTATCTACTATCATCTTTATATTCAGTTGTGTGTGCTAACTTGCTTCAGTCATGTCCGACTCTTTGCAACCCTATGGACTATAACCTTCCAGGCTCTTCTGTCCATGGGATTCTCTAGGCAAGAATACTGGAGTGGGTTGCCATTTATGCTCTCCTCCAGGAGATCTTCCGAACCAAGGGATCAAACTCTTCTCCTGCAGCTCCTGCATTTCAGGTGAACTCTTTCCTGCTAAGCCATTGAGAAGTACCCATTTATACCATAATTTTCAATGTTTTCTTAAACATGTAGTATTTGTGGTTTAGAGCGTGGCCTCTAGAGCCAGACTGCCTAGGCTCAATTCTACCTACTAGATGTGTGGCCATGGGTTAATTACATAACCTCTATGTGATTCAATTTTCTCATTTATAAAATAGAAATAATAAAAGAACCCCCAGATAATCTTCTTGAGTAGATTAAGTCAATTAACATTTGTGTAGAACATAGAACTCTGCCTGATACCTAGTCAGTACTATATAAGCATCTATTTGTATCACAATCAGCATTACTATTCCCTTTGGGGGTGCATTGGGCCGCTAGAATACCACAGACTGGTTTAAACAACAGAATTGATTTCCTTGCAGTTCACAATGCAGACGTCCAAGATCAAGGTTGGTTTCTAGTGAGGACTTTCTTCTTGGCTTGCAGACAGCTGCCCTCTTGTGTCTTCACTTGGCCTTTCTCTGGTGTGTACACTCCTGGTATTACTACTTCTTTAATGACATCAGTCCTATCAGATTAGGGCTCCATTCTTAGAACCTCACTTAACCTCCATTATCTTCTGAAAGGCCTTCTTTCCAAATATAGTCCCGTTGAGGGTGAGGGCTTCCATTTATAAGTTTTGAGGGGACACAACTTAGTCTATGGCAGAGATGTATGCTAATTTAGTTATTGTTAGACATTTTGACTGATTTCTGGTTCTTACCACAAAGATATTCATGCCTCAGTGAACACTATCCATTACTATTTCCTCAGTGTAAGTTCATATAAACTGAAATATCAAAGTTTATGTAGAATATCAAGACTTTTGAGACATATTGCTAAATTGCCCTCCAGAAAGGTTATACCAATTTACATGTCCATTAGCCATATAAGACTTATTTTATTTTCAATTTGTTGAAAGAAATACAATTATTTTAGCTATTTCTAAAGCCTGGTTACTCTCCAGCATCCCTGTACCTTCACTTCCCTTCCCCCAATATACACAAAAGGGCAAGTTGGGAAAAATATTATTATGTGATATTATTGAAAAGTAATATCACAAGAGGACAAGTTGGGAAGAACACATGTTGGCCTACCCAACACCAGTGAGAAGATATATCAGTCAGTATCCTATTTACTGGTGTAGACCTCAGCAACTGAAATGAAAATACAATCACAGAAAGCACCTGGACCATAGCAGGCCAAAAAAGAAGAGGAATTTGAAATTTAGATGGCAAAAATTAAAATAAGCATGTAAACAAAGAGTCAGCCCAATATCCCACACCTGTAGGTGAAAAAATACTAAAGAAAAAAAAAATAAGCAAACCAAAATTGAAAGAGAAAATGAAAACTGAAAATTCATACTTCACAAAAGTCAACTAATTTTTTGATGGTAAAGTAACACAATTTAAAATCCTTACTATGAACATATTCAAGCATACAGAGGAGAAAAGGTTCCACAATGAATACTTTTATACACCCACAACATAGATATGTATATTTGCTTTAACCATATCCATATACATCATTTTCTCTCAGTAATGTGAATGTTTCTTCTTCATTGCTGGATACTACTGTATGCATCTTCCCAAATAAGAATTCTTTCCTAAATACATTACTAAAGCATTATCACACCTTAACAAAATTAGCTGCAGTCCCCTGATATCATATTCAAATTTCTATAATTTTCCCCCAAATACTCTTTATAGCTGTTTTCTTTAAACCTAGATCCAATCAAATACCAGGCATTGCCTTTGATTGCTGTATCGCTCAAGTCCTTTTACAATTAGCAGGTAATCTGGGACCTGATTCGTTGGTGTCATGTGAATGACTAGTTGCTAAGTGAACTTTTCACCTAATGTGCTCAATTTCCAGTGGTGATTTGATTGAATTAGCCTATTTCATTAGGGGATGCAGAATGCAATTTCTAAAATTTTAGTTGATTCTGCATTTATTGGCTCAAAATTCTGTGTATAGAACTTTCTCTCATTAGTCCATTATTAAAAAATGCCCAAATGTATGCTCTATTCTCTGTCTTTTGGCAACCACTTTTATATCAAGAAGTTAATGCAAGTCACTTCCATTTGTGGTGAATGCCATTATTTTCCCCAATATTTGGTATCATCATAGACACATACATTTTATTTCAATTTTCTTTCTTTTTTATTCTTAAATTGTCACAGATATGGCCAGTGGGAGCCCTTTCAAGCTCATTATTCTTTTGATATGACCTCATTATTCTTTTCCTGTTTCTTTGCTGCTCCACAATAAGATGTTCCAGCTTCACCCATTTAACATCAGTTTGGTTATTAAATTTTCCTTCAACCCTTTTTCATCTTTATATTATCCAAGAAATGTGAAATAGAGAAGCAAATATGTGACTGTAAGCTAGTGTCTTGATTTTAGCTTGGCATTTTCCAAAAGCAAATCCCAAGTCAGTGATTGCAGTATAGGTAAATCATTTGGGAATTGATCCCAGGAAGCCAAAACGAAGGGATGGGGAAACTGAGACATAAAAGGGAAAGAAGTAAAAGGCATGTGTGTTAGTGACCTAGCTAGCACTGTGGCAACATCCTCGAGCCCACAGGAGCTTGCCTTATAGAGTGGACAGTCATTTCCTCACAACAGTCCACTGAGGAAAAGGAAGCTGAGTTATCAATTTCATTTTCTCCTTGGTTGAGGAGCATTAACTCTGGAGCTGGAGAAAGCCCTGAGTGGAGAGGCAGGACTCAAATGTTTCAGGCAGGAAGTTATCAGTGGGCTAAGGTTACAGATGAGCCATGGAGATGGGGGCAAGGAATTGAGAGCATTACTACAGTGGGAAAGTCAAGCTGGTGGCTCCTTGACTATAAATGTTCTGTTCCTTTTCTTGTTTCTTGACCCAAGGTCTCTACACTTTTAATGCCAACTGCATCTGGATCCAGAAGTGTTCAAGTGGGTACTTTCTCTTGCTTCTTCTGCATCCTAAAAGGTGTCCATGTTCTTCTGTACCAAGTGCAAGGCTATATTGAGCTTAGATTGCTCCCTGAGCTTCTCATCTATGCTTCCAAGTATTCTACTAGGTATATCCAGTTGGATGATGTCCTATCGATTCTTCAAATCCATCATGCCCTGAAATAAAGGTACCACCTTCCCCTCAAACCTGCTCTCTCTTCACTGGTATGTGAATGGCACTACTACTTACCTAGCCATCCAAGCCAGAAGCCAGGCATCATCCTTGATGCTTTGATTTCACCAAGACTCATTGTCTTTCTCCTTTCAAATGTTTTTTCACTCTAAGTCCCTTTTATCATTACCACCTCTATTCTGTTTCTGGGGGCCACCTTCTCTTACCTTGATTACCATGGAAGTCCTCAAGCTAATTCTCCAGTGTTGTCACTCCCTAATCCCTTCTCCACACTGAAGCCAGGAGATCTCTCTAAAATGCAGCAAGAGCAACTGATCTAAACACTGTTTTTCAGAGTCCTTTGTTGATTTCTGTTTATGTTAAGTGTAAAATTAAGTTTTTAAAGTGGTTGAAATGCTCTTCTTGATTGAACTATTGTATTCACCTCTCTTCCTCATAATCTGTCTCCACCACCCACTCCAAGTCCCATACACCCATGCACAGACCTCAAACACTCTGCTTTTGCTGTAGACATCTCTTGCTTTCACCAAGACTCTTGGGTCCTACAATGCCCCTCTTTCTCTCCCTGCCACCATCACCCCCTCTCTTCTCAGACTGGAACATTCATCCTGCACTTCTTCTCCTGCTGACTCTTATCGCACCTTCAGGTCTCAGAAGACACACCTTTGAGTCCTCTGTTTCATGTTTTCCTAGTACCATATACTTCTTGTAATCACCCTTGGTCTCAGTTTCAACAATTATAAATTGAATATGATAACAATGTCCATTAGCACTTAGTAAGCACACAATAAATATTAATTATTAATGTTATAGTATATATCATCCCAAATTATAATGGCTTATTTAATTGTCTGTCTCCCCATCTGGACAGAAAGTTCAAGGAGGGCTGCCATCTTGTCTATCTTATTCACAACTGTATCTCCAGCATCGTGTTCATTGTCGCATGGCAGGGACTCAATAAATATTTGTTGTATAGATAAATGGAAGGAACAGGGAGAGAGTAGTCTAAACTAAGACAGACTACCTACTTAGTCATAGACTTACCACATCTAAGGTGATTTCCCCAAAGTTTAAAAAGATAGTGGAAAAGTGTAAACGACTCTCATGTCGAGAGAGGTGGTTGTTTAGGGTGGTGCTGGCTCAGTTTTCCAGGGACAGTCTTCAACAGCAACATCATAAGAAGGGGAACTTAAATGATCTTAATCCTAATGGCCCTGAGAAGACAATGGCTCTATTGAAGAGGAAGCTGAGCAGCAGAAGGTTTATATGACTGGTCTGGAGTCCAAAGTAAGAGGCAAAATGAAGCTGTTCAAACTCTGAGCTTATCCCTCTCTAGCTGTGTTCTCTAAAACTCTGGTGCTGAAGTATGTTAATAAATTTTAGTGAAAGAATTGGAGGCATAAATAAATTTGGGGACCACAGGATTAAATAGAAGTGACTGTTGCGGTTATTGCCTTTTTGCTGCAGAGATGCTCAAAGCTTTTAATATGCTAATGGTAATTGGGACTGTCCAAATGAGAAAGTATGCATGCTTCCCCAGCTCACTTGAGCAAAGGGCCCTATCTCTCCAGAGCTTTCTTGGGGAACATAACCACAGCCCTGCTCATCCTTCTGCCGAGGTTGCCTACCTCCCTCTACCTTCAAAATGTGATCATTTCTGATCCTTGAAGGTTTAAGTCTAGTAACTAGGTTTCCGTGGTGAAAACATAACACTCATTTGATTCAACGATAATTTGATAAAAATGTAGGAGGTGCTTTGCCTTGTGCCGTATACTATGTGATACCGGAAACCATGAAAATGTCCCTGCTCTTATAACAACATCACTACTGAGGAAAGTAACAAAAACAATGTCAGTGACTGCATAGCCTTGCTGTATAAAACCTTTTCCCCCCAAAGTGCATTCATAGCTTGTATCTTACTTGCTTCCTGATTAAGTCGAGGCAGCAGGTATCACAAGCAGATATCTACACAAGATGAAAATGTAAACCTCAGGAGACAAGTGAATTGCTCAGTTACATGGCCGGTCATCCATTTGGAGAATTTATTTTCAGGTTTCCCTCAACTCGGGGTCTGTTCTCCCCAACTAATATCAACTATGTGATTCTGTGTAATTCTCAACTTTTCAGCATGGTAGATTTCATTTCTTCATATACACATCTAAAGTGATGGAAAATATATAACAATATCATGTAGAAGGTTGGAAATGGAACGGACCTTGGCAATTTTTTAAACCAACCTCGCCATTTCCTGAGTGAATAAACAGGTACAAAGAGGTCCAACGATATGCCCAAGGTCCCCAGAGAGCTTACAGTAGAGTTATAAGAAATAATTTCCACTATCTATTGTCTACCATCCACTCTCCAAATCACCTCCAATTTTTAATTTTATCACTGTTGGGCTTCCCTGGTGGCTCAGTGGTAAAATCTGCCTGCCAATGCAGGAGATGTGGGTTCAATTCCTGGGTCGGAAAGATCCCCTGGAGAAGGAAATGGCAACCCAGTCCAATATTCTTGCCTGGGAAACCCTATGGACAGAGGAGCCTGGCAAGATACAGTCCATGGTGTCACAAAGAGCTGGACACGATTTAGTGACTAAGCATACACATACATGAAAAGTATACTTGATTTATTCCTGCCTTAATGTTGGGCTGAAACCACTCAGCAGATAGGTTTGTTCCCATCTCTGTTATCCTGGGTGATTTTTGTTTACTCTGCTATTGTTTGAGGAGCTTTGCGTACAACTAGGAAAACTGTTAAGTCTTCACACTGGCAATGATCTTTAAGACTCATAAAAGATGAATCACCAAGGGAATCTATAACTTTGCATGATCAAAGTAAAAATTCTATTTTTATGGCTGTCTGTGTTTTATCATCTATAAATTTTATAATAATGATTAGGTTCAAAGTAGGAACATAATTTACATACATCAAACCGTCTCACAGTGTCCTTACAGCCTCTGAAGCACCTGCAGCAGACAGGAGGAAGCTGAGAGCTTCCAAGCTCTCAGAGGCATTAATCAATGGAGCCTCTCTAAGGCGGAGAGAGAGAAAGAGCATGACAGTGATGGTGGCCTCTTATAACCACACTTGTGTATCCTGCAGTGTTCACACAGGAATAGTGCTTTCTGCATTTGTCAGAAATACACTTACTTCAGCTTTTTCATCCCTTCCCAAGGTAATCAGTCCTATTTCCCAGAAATGCTTTTTCTCTTACACTGACCAGAAACTCTTTAGAAGTGTCAGCACAGGAAGAACTTTTGAGACTGTAGCTATTTAACACAACTGATTTCTCCCATCTGTGCCCAGAATATGTTCAAGTCTATAGATAGATGGTGTGTGTGTCCCTTGAGTCTCTTCAGCACCTTCCATCTCCTCCATCCTCCCACTTAGTTCTACCTTGGATTGATTTTGCCTCCTAGCAAAGAGTTAAAGGTGATCACGGAGGGATTTAAGTCCAGGCATGCTGGCAGACGTGCACTGAGGCAACAGCAACTACAAATCACGGATGGTGCAAGCTTTCAGAGTAAACATCAATTTCTCCAATTTGCTATAGCCCAAGAACTTTATAAGCCTAGCGAATGAATTGTGAGTGTGGGTTTTGTGCTGGATAGATTCAGCAGGGGTTGTTTCTATAAAGCCCTGTTAATGTACACTGAGTCTTCAGTTTAAATATCATGAGGGAGTAAAAAGTCACAGCTGTTTCACTCACTGCCCTCCTTACATGTGTCAGTTTCAATCTTCTTGGACAAAGGCTGCCTTGCAATCTTGCACCTGGATTCAGCTTCATACTGATGGGTGTGTGGCCAGAGCTTGTCTCCAAATACCAGGGCAAGGACTTTCCCCTTATCTCTCTGCTTCTTGAAACGCCCTTTCCATCTTCAAATGCACTACCTAGCCTTCAGTGCAACATATTTTTGGCTGCGCATTTAGCCATGTCTCATGTCCTGTATTTAGAAATATTTTCTGTTTCTGTGAGATTCTCCATCGACCATAGTAAGTATTGAGCTCTTTCACATGCTAAGCACTGTGTTAAGTGCTTCTTTACATGGACCATCTTGTTTAATATTTATACTTCTATGAAATAGGCACAATTATTATCCCCATTTTACAGATGAGGAAACTAAAGCTGAAGTGAAATAATTTGTCCAAAGTCTTAGAATTAGTAGGGGCCAGAGCTGAGATCTGATCAGACAAACTAAGCTGTTCAGAACTTTGATGTTAATATCTTGCTTCTCACACTGGACAAAGCTCTCAAAGAGCGAGGTGTTAGTTGCGTGTCTTTGTTTTCCTCCTTGTGCCTAGAACACTCAAATATTTGTTCATTTCAAAGAGCCTAGGAAAAGCCAGGATAACAACCAGAACCTATAAAACTAGTAGACCTAGAAATATGATTCCCCCAAAGGAGACCCTGCTTTTATTCCTGATGATGTTAAAAAGCCTAGAATAGGAAAATCCAGTTTAAGGACAACTTTAAATAAAAGTTTCATTAGTCCGAATGAGTATTCCTACAATATTGAGCCCTGAGTTGAATTTTAGAGCCCTCTTTATGCTTTGTTAGTAACAAAGCTGTTATAAAAATAATTTGATAAGACAGTCCATTGCAATGGTGTGACTTCACTGTGCAAAAAGGGTGCCTTAGCCCAGTGTCTGAGCATACTCAACTTATGTAATGCTAACATAATGGATTATGCATATTGTATCGGGTTAAAAAGGAAACCCAGTGAAGTATTACAGCAATTTAAAAGATATATATCGGGGCTTGTTCAGCAGAGATATTTAAAATTTAAACCTGTTTAAATATTCAACTGAAACTAAAATAAAATTCTGAAAAATGGAATTCAATAGAAAAGCTCCATTAAGAGTAAAAATGCTTCTCCAAACCCATTTGGCTCTAATAGAAACCCATCGAGTGAGGGTTTCATTGTTCAGGCACCAGCCAAGGGAAAAATTATACAGACGTTTGGGTAGAAGAATATCAGTGGGACTTCCTGTGGCATGAGCTTCCCTTAGAAAAGTAAGAGAAAAGAGGGAACTCAGACCAACACTCAAATTAGGCCATGATTTGTTTAAAATGGTCTGGAGAGCTTTCTTAAAGAGCATCTTTGTATTTGCTCCTTTGCTTCAGTAAAGCCTCATTTCACCTTCCACATCAGATGTGATTCTTAAAAAAAAAAAAATTTTGGCACCTTTTGCTGCAATATCAGGATACTGACCAATTTGCCTCCCAAGAGCCAAGTTTTATTTCTCTGATAAACATCCTGCAGGATGTTTTTATTCCATTAATTGAAATGGTGGCTTGCACAGAAATGTACTGCTTTATCAAGGTCTGCTTGAATATCAGGCTCAGGCTGAGCCCCAGCATTTTCATGCTGCCGTTCTCCTGACAGCAAACACACGAGGATTCTGAAACATAATTAAAACAATCAGTAAGAATTAGCTAGCTCGGTGACTGCACTCAAATAGCAAACCCAGAGAAGTAAATGGGGAAACGTATGGGTAAGTGAACAGGAGCTTTCCAGAGATGGAGAGAAGGCTGTTAGGAGACATAAAATGGAGGGTATTATGAGAAGAAATATAGGATAATATAAACAGAGTCTCTAATCCTGAGGACTGTAAATCCCTTTTCCTTAATTGGTTTAGAAACTGTGGTCTGTAATGTGAGATGGAGGGCTCTGGCTGCCTTTCTTCTTTGCTGCCCAGAATCACATTAAGTGGAAAACAATAGGGAGGCTGACAGCTCCCTTTCTGTGGGGCATTTAGAGCTAATCTGCTATTGAGACTAATACAATTACATGGGATTAGAGCACTGCCAATGATATAGAGATTGGGGAATTCTCAGGGGAGGAAAAACCGGGCATTTTCAATGTGGGGTACAGGGTTTAAGAGGGATAGAGGTTCAAGTCTGCAATACTCCTAATTATTCAAAAAGAGAGAGAAACAACCAGGAATTGGTAATTCACTCAGGATCTTGATGATGTATTTTAATCCAAATACAATTCTAGTTTGTGATTTCTTCACTGGTGCTGTACACTGCTTCCCAGGTGGCTCAGTGGTAAAGAATCCGCCTGTTAATGCAGGAGATTCAGAAGACCAGAGTTCAATCCCTGGATTGGGAAAATCCACTGGAGGAGGAAATAGCAACCCACTCGCATATTCTTGCCTGGAAAACTCCATGGACAGAGAGGCCTGGTGGGCTACAGTCCATGGGGTCACAAAGAGTTGGACGTGACTGAGCAGTACACATGCTGTACACCGGCTTGCTTATTTTTAAAGATTTATAATTAAATTTAGAGATCCCCTAACAGGAGTGCACCTTTCTACTTGCTCTCTTGATGTGTGAGCAAAGCAGGTAGGCATTTTTATGCCTACTTTACAGGAGAGAAAACTGGACTTTAGAGAAGGTAAGTAATTTGCCTAGACACGCAAACAAAAATGTGAAACCCAGGATTCCAACCCAAGACTTTGTAAGACTGGAGTTTATTCTTTCTATGACCCCATGGAACCTATTCAGCTGTTGTGTGACTAGTATGGATGTGTGATGCTGTGTCTCTGGGTTTCCCATATCCAGCATCAATTCCTCTGATTTCTCATTGGGGAACTTTAACACCAAACTAAGGTATGGGCATATGACCAAGTCTTACCCATTCTCAAGTACCAGTTGTGTTGAATTGCCAAGTGCATATTCTGTCTATATAATCTATGTTTATCCATTGTTTATGGAACATTTTGCCATGTCGATTTTGGAAGTGCTTAACTTCAGACTATTTCTTTTCTTGGAAACATAAAACCCCTCTTTAAACAATTAAAACTCTATAATTTGCTGAAAATCTCTTATTTGGCTTTCAAAGTTTGAGGAGAGGAAGCAAGAATTAGAAATTCATACAAGTCTTGCCAGCTGAGGGACAACTGAAGAGATATTACAATCATGCCTTAATTTGTTTCTTCATGTGTGTTCATCATATTTCTTGAGTACTCAACTGTAGTGATGGTATTGAATAAAACACATAAAAAGTGGGATCCTTAAAGATGTAGCTCATTCAGGAAATGGGGAGTTAGAGAGTCCAAGTCTGGCCTTCTGGTTTCTGCCAGAAACTGTACTCCTGTGGGTTGGAAAGTTCTATCATTTCCAGAAGCTGAAGATCATGGAAAAGATTGCCAGAAAAGAGAGAATTTTAAAGATGATGTCTTGTCTTTTCAGGTACTCACTGTGTGTGGGTGTTTATACACCTTTATTTGAGATGATCCCTGCTAGTTTGTGCAAGAACCTTGGTGCATTGACATGCTTTTGGGAAACTATGGATCTGGGAGTGATTTAAGGACTTCTCAAACAGATGTAGTGGTTGGGTGAGCAGAAGGTTAAATTCAGGGACCCTAAGTCCACTTCTTCTAAAATACTGAGAAGATTTGTTTTCTTTGCAGAATAAATAGACCGTTAGGGCACCTCTGTTATGTAGTATCCTCAGCCATAGAGGATGGAGCCCTCGATGGCTCATATCACTCTATTCTCTGATGTAGCCACCACACCTGGTCATTATTTGTTTATTTTTTTTAAAGGAATAAAGAAACAGGCTCTCTACTCCCAGGCAGTGGGGAAAGACATTCCTTTCCTATTTTCATGAAGCTCCAGAGGCCTTTCCCCTCTATAGAGCTATCAAACCCCGAGTTTGAAGGACCTTCAGGTATGTTCATCAGAGGCTGTGTCATGTTTTTGTAAGTTACCTCCTGAGGAAGGGCCAGTCTTATTATTCCCATTTTGCACATTTTACACAGTAGATCAATTTCCAATTCCCAACAAGTGAACTTCCCAAAATTTTATGCAATGAAACTTAACTCCGATCATATGGGCATAAAAATATGCATACCCACCGGAGCATTGTTAAGATTTCAGGAAGAAAATTTTATTTCACCTTAAAATACGACCTATAGTAGACTAATTGTGAAAAATGCATTGTGTGTGGGCCTCTTTTGAATATTTAGATGTGGAAGAATGTGAGCAGTTGCCAGATAATATAATTTTCACCCAGGCAAATATCGAGCACTGTGAAGAAAATGCAACTTTTGCAGTGTGATTTATATATGCTTATATACCCTTCATTTTGAGTCTATGTGAAATGCAGACATTTATAGTTCTATAACCAGAGGAATAAAATTTGAATGTGTAGTAAAATGAGAAATGTATTTTAAATGGGCTTTCGAAGCAGAACTGGGGAAGTCGTCAGGAGGCCAGAGTCACTAATATCATTGGTTATTTCGCTAGATGGCTGCTCAGATGGAAGCCTGGCAGGCACAGGATTGAATTCGGGCTGATGGGCATGGGAGATGGAGTGACGGCTTCCCAGAAAAGATTGAGATACAGCAACATGGTAATCCAGGCTGGCCAGAATGCATGCCACAAAGCCACTGTGAGAAATTCCTCCTTTCCTTGTGATGCATCCTTATTTTTTTTTACTTTTAAAAGAAGAATGAAAAAAAAATTTTTTTTATGATTTGACACAGATCATTGATCATAGTTTTCTATTTCAAATATCTCCCAGCTGTGTTCTTGTGTCAAATTTATAAAAGATATAACCATTGTTTCCACAAAACATTGGAATATTGACTGGTTATTTGCCCATGGGCACCTATCATGCCCATTATAACTCCTAGCATGATAGAAGCCACTCATGGGCCCCAAGTGATATGCGGGAAATAGGGAGCTTTAAAGAGTGTTTCTTGCTGTGATGGGCAGCTGGTGTTGTTGGTTGTCCTCCCCTTCAGAGGGGCCCTAACAGAACTCGACATTCCAGGTGGAAATTTGTGTCATGTGGTTTGAATGGAGATTAATCTGTTTTCCCTCCAATCTCTATCACAGAATGTCATGAACCAAAGCTGGGCCAATCAGAGTCCGCAGAATTTTTCCTGTACTTTAAGGGAGGACTGGTTTATTCCAATAGTCTTACTAAGCTGAGGGGATATGGGCTAGGGGTTGCTGGCAGCCATTTTTATTAAGTACCACACAGAGAAAAATATCCTAAAGACTGAGCCAAGCCAAGCTGAATTCAGAGATGGAGAGAAACCAAAACTCGTTACCTAATTTGAGTCTCTGGATCCAGCCATGCTTGATTCCAGTAACAATCCCCTTTTCCAGTTTTGTGAGCTAATAAACTTCCTCTTTTGCTTAATGGAGTTTTAGTTAGGTCTCTTCTATTATTTACCACCCCCCAAAAGCCCTAATAAAGTTTACAAGAAGACAATGTATTTCATTTATATTTGCCAGCCTTCTCTGTAGCCTAGGTTAGGACCATATAACTAGTTCCTGCCAAAAGACTGTGAGCAGATGTGATCAAAAGTGGAAGCATTCAAGAAATAGTATACCTTGTCCAGCTCTCCTTTTCATTTTTGCAGAGACTTAAAGGCCATGTCTATTAGATCATGTGGCTAGAAGATAACAGAGCCCATATCTGCATGGATCACTTACACCATGCAGAACAGAGCCCCCTGCCAACCTTTGCTGTGTTACATCACCAAAATTTAAGGAATATTTTTTAATAGGCACATAGGGGCTTGTGATAGAAATTAGACTTAGTTATGGAAAAATTAAGCACTTTATTTTTTTCTTTGTTTTGCTGAATTGTGGCTAAGATCCATGTTCATCGATTAGCTTTACGTAAGGCTTCTTCATAACATAAGAAGTGGAGGTAGGAGATATCTAAGAAAACACAAAAGAACCAAGAATAGGGAGATCATGAGCATAGGAGCCATCCTTGGTGTTGTGCCCAGAGAGTCATAGAGATCATGGCCTCAAAGGAAACCAACATTCACCAAGTCCAACTGTGGGATCAAGCACTTTACCTGTGTTATTTCACTCCATTGTCACCAATAAACCAGGAGATGATACAAATGCCATTGTACTGACAATGAAACTGAATTCCAGAGAGATTAAGTAGAGCCATAGATTCCTGGCTAGAAAAGCTTTGAACTCCATTTGTCCAACTGCACAATCTAGCCTAAATTAGTCTGTTATTACTGCTAAATGTAATATAGATGTTACTTAGAGATAATCCTTTCCAGATGCACTCAAAATACCAGTCTCCCTGATCCATCTTTCAACACAGAGAAAGCAAGATTCTGTCACGTCTGGTTTGGGTTCTTGGGTTCAACCATGTCAGGGTTGCAAAACTCACACCTCCCAGTCCCCTGACAACTTAATTTCCCTGTCCCTGGATTCTTATATTCCTTGTCTGTCCACCATTGACTATGACAGTCTTTTTCTTCAACACCCCGTCTGGGATATTGCCCTTCTTACCTTAATCAGTTTTCCTATTGGGTTCACAGTCAACTGAGGTCCCTCATTTCCAGCTCTTCATCTTCTCTAACCAATATCTCTTTGCCCTGACAAACCTCCTAACTGTTCGTACCCATTTCTAATTTGTCAGCCAAGGTGCTTCTTTCAGGCTAACATACAGGTTTCCCAATCCAGATCTAATAATTTTCTGCGCTTATCAAAGGCTGCCCCATCATTCCTATATCTTTGCAGTATTCGCATCTCAAAAAATATCAGTGACCATCTTCTGGGTCTCTGGTCAAACAGGACTTCAGTTCAGTTCAGTTCAGTCGCTCAGTCGTCTCCGACTCTTTGCGACTCCATGAATCGCAGCACGCCAGGCCTCCCTGTCCATCACCAACTCCCGGAGTTCACATTTCATTTAATGGTATTCGGTGAAGAAGACTATTTCTTCTTAAAGGTCTAACTTATCTTTGACTCCATAGGGATATCTTACTCTAAATCCTCATGTATTTTGTGCCAAATAGACATTGCTATCCAAAATGGAAACTATGAAATTAAAGAGAAATTGGTCATTGTGGGGTTCCCCCAAACTAGACACCAAACACAGGAGTACACCCAGCAGTTTGAAGGGGAGTCTTGGGCCTCAATAATACAGAATCAGGCAAAACTATCTATTGCTTCCTTGCCATGAGTTAAAAACCAAACAAAACTGTATAAGAATGTGTAACTTTCCCAAAGGTACATCTGGAAAGGAGACCAGGATTAATTCTCTGAACTCCCATGAAAGGAGTTTATGATGTGTGATTATGATGTGTGCACAAGGCATCCACGCGGTCACACTCAAGGGCTGTCACTGTGCTGGGACAGTGACTGTTCAGTTGCTCAGTAGACTCTTTGCGACCCCATGGACTGCAACTTGCCGGGCTTCCCTATCCTTCACTATCTCCTGGACTTTGCTCAAACTCATGTCCCATTAAGTCAATGATGCCATCCAACTATCTTATCCTCTGTCACACAGTTCTCCTTTTGTCTTCTGTCTTTCCCAGCACCAGGGTCTTTTCCAATGAGTTGGCTCTTTGCATCAGGCAACAAAAGTATTGGAGCTTTAGCTTCAGCATCAGTTCTTCCAGTGAATATTCAGGGTTGATTTCCTTTAGGATTGACTGGTTTGATCTCCATGCTGTCCAAGGGACTCTCAAGAGTCTTCTCCACCACCACCATTAGGGCTCCTTATGGCCCATCACTGAAGTCAGTATTTATGAAAGCTCAGACAGCAGTGCTTGTGCTCAGTCCCTCTGTTGTGTCTGACTCTCTGTGACCACATGGACTGTAGCCTGCTAGACTCCTCTGTCCATAGGACTTTCCAGGCAAGAATACTGGAGTGCATTGCTATTTCCTCCTCCAGGGGATCTTTCTAACTCAGCGATTGAACCGTATCTCCTGTGTCTCCTGAATTGGCAAGTGGATTCTTTACCACTGAGCCACCTGGGAAGCCCCTCAGGCTGCAGATTAACCAGCCAATTCTGGCCTTTTCCCCGCCACTGACTAAAATAATGTACCAAAGTGCATATAGTACATCTCTGTGAACATCGCATTGTCATGAACTCATCTCTGAGATAGTGAATTCCTGGTGGCTCAGAGGGTAAAGCGTCTGCCTGCAGTACAGGAGACCCGGGTTTGATCCCTGGGTGGGGAAGATCCCCTGGAGAAGGAAATGGCAGCCCACTCCAGTATTCTTGCCTGGAGAATCCCAAGAGCAGAGAAGCCTGGCAGGCTACAGTCCATGGGGTTGCAAAGAGTCGGACACTACTGAGCAGCTTCAATTTCACTTTCACTTTCATAGGTTTTATTCAACAAACATCCATTTTGTAGTCAGTTTTTGCCTCTGACATCTGCCAATTCATTGTCTAAGAAGAAATTACTGAACTTATAGAGTTGTCATTTAAAAAATGAATATGGCTTATTATCTTTGTTTATATCTTTCAGATGGCTCTAAACTATCAATCCAGAAGACCTCTGAAGCTTTTTTGAGGAAAAAAGTGTTTCTCAGTCAAAATGAAACACTACACTTTGCCCATTAACAATGTGTTGATTTTTGCAATAAGGGACGACAGAGGATGAGATGGCTGGATGGCATCACTGACTCGATGGACGTGAGTCTAAGTGAACTCCGCGAGTTGGTTATGGACAAGGAGGCCTGGCGTGCTGCGATTCATGGGGTCGCAAAGAGTCAGACACGACTGAGCAACTGAATTGAACTGAATTTTATTGAAATTTGAGAGTAGGCAGAGGTCCCTGCCATCTGGACCTAAGTGTATAGCTTAACATTGGGGCTTCATAAGGGACTGGGTGGGAGGAAGGGAACCAGGTGTCTAGTTTCTTCGTGGCCTGTCCCTCTCTACTTGTCAGGCTTTGGTCAAGGTATCACACCTTTCAGCCTTCTGGTTTCCTCCATTGTTAAACATGGTGGTTGGAGCCAGAGTTTCTCTAAAGTACCCTCCTATTTTGTGACGTTCTGTTCCTCTACAATAATTCCCTTTCTTCAAACAGCGTATCATTGTTCTCACTACAAAGGTTTCTTCCCACATCTCTTTCAGGCAAACTCTTATTCAGCCTTCAGATCCCAGCTCAAACATTGCCCTTTCTTTGGTTCTCATTAGACTTAAGATGCCTTCTCCTAACCTTACATTTTACATTATAAAGAGGTCACCCCTTGTATTCTTGAACTACACATACTATGGTAGACAGAATAACATCTTTCTAAAACATCCATGCTCTAATCCTAGAACCTGTGACTATGTTATTTTCCATGGCAAAAGGGACTTCGTAGATATAAGTTAAAGACCTTGAGATAGGAATATGTATTATCTTGAATGATTTAGGTGATGGTGGTGGAGCCCAGGTAATCACAAAGGTTTTATAAGAGGGAGGCAAGAAGGTCAAAGTTAGAAAAAGGAGATATAACACTGTGTATGTGCTAAGTTGCTTCAGTCGTGTCTGACTTTTTGTGACTCTATAGACTATAGCCTGCCAGGCTTTTCTGTCCATGGGATTTTCCAGGCAAGAATACTGGAGTGGGTTGCCATTTCCCCCTCCAGGGAATCTTCCTGACCCAAGGATCAAACCCACATCTCTTATGTCCCCTGCATTGACAGGCAGATTCTTTACCACTGAGCCACCTGGGAAACCTTATGTAATATTGGAATGATGCAATCTGAAGCTGTGGAAGGAGCCATAAGCCAAAGACTGTAGGCTTCTAGAAGAGGTGGGAAAGGTAAAAACAAAAATGGCAGAAAGAAAAAAGAAAACAGATTCTTCTTTGTTACTCCCAGAAAGAATACAACTGCTCAGTTGTTAACACTTAGCTTTAGACTTCTGAGGTTCAGAAATGTAGGAGAATAAATATATGTTATTTTAAGCCATTAAGTTTGTGGTAGTTTGTTATAGCAGCAATTGAAAACTAGCACAGAGACTATGATATAGCATACCATATTTTACCTATTTATGTGAATGCTTTTCTTCTTGCTGGTCAATGAACTTCTTGAGGGCAAGTACCAATTTTATTTTGATTTTTATATTCTTAGTTCTTAGACTAGTCTGTGGCATATAGTTGATACTCAAAAGATATTTGTAAAATGAATGAATAGATGAATAAATTTTGTTTTACAAAATAATGTCAAAATTTAAAGGATAAGTGACTTGCTCATGGCTTCACAGTAATGCTGCCCAAATGCTGTGCTTACTCTGGGATGTGGTATTTTTGTGGCTAATGTTTTCACTGAGAGTACACGACCAGAAAGGTTTAAGTATTGTCACTTTATATGAAACCACGTTACACAAATCTAGATTCCTTGGTAGAGACTGGCTTTTATTTATTTATTTCAGGAATAATTCTTGTGATTCTATAGGAAAAATAAAAACGATTCAAGCATTGGCAGAGTGTATTGTAGTATACAGTTTTCCTTGGAGCTCTTTCAATGATTCGATCTAATGCTAAGTAGTCCAGATTTTGAGTAGTAAAAATATTATGTGCACTTCATCTGTTTGTTTAAAATGGGCTTTCTAAACAAAACCTACACTTAGCTGAAAGTTACCAGTGTCAGTGGATGTGAATGTGTATATTTACACATCACAGAATGGGAAAGGGATTGGATAGGGAAAGGGAAGAAAGAAAAGACCACCCCCATCACTTTCTGAGTAAAAGGACAGCTGAACTCCCCCTGGCTTCTCATTATGGCTCTATCCAGGCCATGACGGGAACATTTTTGAGCAGGAATCCTTGGAAGAAAGAGCAAACGTGACTGCCATTTAAACTGCAGATGGTCAGTGTTGTCTCAATCTTTGTGTGAACAGCTGCTTGTTGTCCTCTCACCCTTCAAGGAGAGTTTGTTCTGTTGTTTGGCAAGTTTCTTTGCCCAGAAGTTATTCCTATTTGACGAGGAGAGGAGTTGGCCTAACGACATTTTGTAAGAAGAGTTTAACTATTTCAAGCAAGTCTCCCTGGGAGAGAAAAGTCTACAAATGTTCATGCTAGCGATGCACCTTCATTCAAATGGTTCAAACCTGCCATGAAGAACTCACTATTTTATTTTATTGTAGAAGTTCAAATTCTGCTTTTCATCAGAAAACCCATATTTAAATTTTCATTTATATTTGCAACTAGAGAATTTAGGAACCATCAGTCCACAAGTACTTTTTGAATACCTAGTCCTCAGAGGTGAGACAAAAGAAGAATAAAATACGGTGTGTTCCCACGATTGAACTTTCAGTGTCGCTGAGGAGATAGGAAATTGCCCACACTAGTGAAAAATTAGTGTCCAAGGCACATGTACTATATATTTTTTTGTAGATTTTTTTTAATGTGGACCATTTTAAAGCCTTTATTGAATTTGTTACAATATCATTTCTATTTTATGTTTTGGTTTATTAGCCAAAAAGCAAGTGGGATCTTAGCTTCCTGACCAGGCATTGAACCCACACCCCATGCATTGGAAGGTGGAGTCTTAACCACTAGACTGCCAGGGAAGTCCCTATATGTATTTATTGAAAAGATACACCAAAACAAATAGTCTGAGGAACGAAAATGCACTTACTCTCCTACCGCTCTGGCCCAACCATTTTCATTTGCATATTTCTTCCTTGCCATATGTGGCCATAAGCACAAAAGCAATATGCAGTAACAATATGTTTCAGCTTCACCATGATCACCCACAGTTTGTTTTTTGTTCCTCGTGTGGTATGGGAAAGTGGTACACAATATGTTGGGAAGTTAGAAGAACACACTTTTAGAATTTTCACAGTATAGCAGTTAAGAAACTCATTTTCCTCCCTTTCCATGCTTGTCACTTAGTCACTTGGGTCTCAGCTCAAATGTTGCCTCTTCAGAAAGACCTTTGTTGACAGCCCAGTCTAATGTACTGCTCTAACCTGTCACGGTCACATTATACTATTTAATTTTCTTCACAGTCCTTTTTTCAATATAAAATCCCTTTTTCCCATTTATGTGTTTGCCTGTGTGTTCTCTCCTAGCCCATATTAGAAAGAAAACTATGTTCTCTGCTGTCACAGCTACATTTCAAGTGCCTAGAATAGCACCCATGGTATTGTGGGATCCCCCGCCCCATACTTGGGACTGAATTAATGAAATACAAACTGTCAGTCTTTTGTCTAATTCATAATTAATATTACTCATAGAAGAAAACACAAACCAAAATTGACAATGACTAGTCAAGGCTATGGTTTTTCCTGTGGTCACATATGGATGTGAGAGTTGGACTGTGAAGAAAGCTGAGTGCCGAAGAATTGATGTTTTTGAACTGTGGTGTTGGAGAAGACTCTTGAGAGTCCCTTGGACTGCAAGGAGATCCAACCAGTCCATTCTGAAGGAGATCAGCCCTGGGATTTCTTTGGAAGGAATGATGCTAAAGCTGAAACTCCAGTACTTTGGCCACCTGATGCGAAGAGTTGACTCATTGGAAAAGACTCTGATGCTGGGAGGGATTGGGGGCAGGAGGAAAGGGGATGACAGAGGATGAGATGGCTGGATGGCATCATTGACTCGATGGGCGTGAGTTTGAGTGAACTCCGGAAGTTGGTGATGGACAGGGAGGCCTGGTGTGCTGCGATTCATGGGGTCACAAAGAGTTGGACACGACGGAGAGACTGAACTGAACTGAACTGAAAACTTGCACACAGAAAAACTTACTACAAATGAAAAATTGACTGAAAGAATCAATCTTGTTGGTAACATTGAAAATTTAAAAATTGATCTCAGGGAAAATACACTTTCTTGAAATAATTGACACAAGTAAAACAGACAATAGCTAAAACTGCATTTATGAAATTTCACCGTTGACTAAAAAGTGGCAGAAGAAACAAATCTTCTAAAGAAAATTTATATCCACAAAATCTGACCCTGGACAATTATGCTTGTGGAAGTAAGGGTCTTAAAAGAAAACCTGTAATAGCAGAAGATATAATAGGTAACATTTTATATGTTTGGGGAAAAAAACCTGATGGATAAATCAAATTCTCATCATAAAATTCATGAGAAGGAATTGATTTTGAGAAAAATAATTTCAGTTAAATGAAAATAGAAAAAATGTTTAAATGGTTTATATAGAAGAATTGATCAAATAATGAAACTGCCTTAATGTAGTTTGATTCAAAACAGTCTTTCTTGGCAATGGTGATATAATTCTGATTAAAATGATTGTGTTCATAAATATGGAATCAATATATTCTCATGGTTGAAATGGTGGGATAACATCTCCCTACAATCTGGCCATTTACACAGCTTTAGACCAATATAATAATACACCAGTAAATTGTGAATCACAATTCACAGTGTGTAGTATGCTAAGAATAAAACAATATCATTATAAATCATCAGGGGAGTCTCAGAAAACAGGGCAGCCAATAACCGGCTGATCAGCCTTGGAAAAGTCAACTCATTCCCTCTGGGTCTTCAGATCAGATCAGATCAGTCACTCAGTTGTGTCCGACTCTTTGCGACCCCATGAATCGCAGCATGCCAGGCCTCCCTGTCCATCACCAACTCCCGGAGTTCACTCAGACTCATGTCCATCGAGTCGGTGATGCCATCCAGCCATCTCATCCTCTGTCATCCCCTTCTCCTGCCCCCAACCCCTCCCAGCATCAGAGTCTTTTCCAATGAGTCAACTCTTCGCATCAGGTGGCCAAAGTATTGGAGTTTCAGCTTCAGCATCATTCCTTCCAAAGAAATCCCAGGGCTGATCTCCTTCAGAATGGACTGGTTGGATCTCCTTGCAGTCCAAGGGACTCTCAAGAGTCTTCTCCAACACCACAGTTCAAAAGCATCAATTCTTTGGCGCTCAGCCTTCTTCACAGTCCAACTCTCACATCCATACATGACCATAGGAAAAACCATAGCCTTGACTAGACGAACCTTTGTTGGCAAAGTAATGTCTCTGCTTTTGAATATGCTATCTAGGTTGGTCATAACTTTCCTTCCAAGGAGTAAGTGTCTTTTAATTTCATGGCTGCAGTCACCATCTGTAGTGATTTTGGAGCCCAGAAAAATAAAGTCTGACACTGTTTCCACTGTTTCCCCATCTATTTCCCATGAAGTGGTGGGACCGGATGCCATGATCTTTGTTTTCTGAATGTTGAGCTTTAAGCCTACTTTTTCACTCTCCACTTTCACTTTCATCAAGAGGCTTTTGAGTTCCTCTTCACTTTCTGCCATAAGGGTGGTGTCATCTGCATATCTGAGGTTATTGATATTTCTCCCAGCAATCTTGATTCCAGCTTGTGTTTCTTCCAGTCCAGCATTTCTCATGATGTACTCTGCATATACGTTAAATAAACAGGGTGACAATATACAGCCTTGATGAACTCCTTTTCCTATTTGGAACCAGTCTGTTGTTCCATGTCCAGTTCTAACTGTTGCTTCCTGACCTGCATACAAACTTCTCAAGAGGCAGATCAGGTGGTCTGGTATTCCCATCTCTTGAAGAATTTTCCACAGTTTATTGTGATCCACACAGTCAAAGGCTTTGGCATAGTCAATAAAGCAGAAATAGATGCTTTTCTGGAACTCTCTTGCTTTTTCTATGATCCAGCGGATGTTGGCAATTTGATCTCTGGTTCCTCTGCCTTTTCTAAAACCAGCTTGAACATCAGGAAGTTCACGGTTCACATATTGCTGAAGCCTGGCTTGGAGAATTTTGAGCATTACTTTACTAGCGTGTGAGATGAGTGCAATTGTGTGGTAGTTTGAGCATTGTTTGGCATTGCCTTTCTTTGGGATTGGAATGAAAACTGACCTTTTCCAGTCCTGTGGCCACTGCTGAGTTCTCCAAATGTGCTGGCATATTGAGTGCACTTTCACAGCATCATCTTTCAGGATTTGAAGTAGCTCAACTGGAATTCCATCACCTCCACTAGCTTTGTTTGTAGTGATGCTTTCTAAGGCCCACTTGACTTCACATTCCAGGATGTCTGGCTCTAGGTCAGTGATCACACCATCGTGATTATCTGGGTCATGAAGATCTTTTTTGTACAGTTCTTCTGTGTATTCTTGCCACCTCTTCTTAATATCTTCTGCTTCTGTTAGGTCCATACCATTTCTGTCCTTTATCAAGCTCATCTTTGCATGAAATGTTCCTTTGATATCTCTGATTTTCTTGAAGAGATCCCTAGTCTTTCCCATTCTGTTGTTTTCCTCTATTTCTTTGCGTTGATTGCTGAAGAAGGCTTTCTTATCTCTCCTTGCTATTCTTTGGAACTCTGCATTCAGATGTTTATATCTTTCCTTTTCTCCTTTGCTTTACACTTCTCTTCTTTTCACAGCTATTTGTAAGGCCTCCCCAGACAGCCATTTTGCTGTTTTGCATTTCTTTTCCATGGGGATGGTCTTGATCCCTGTCTCCTGTACAATGTCACGAACCTCCGTCTGCAGTTCATCAGGCAGTCTATCTATCAGATCTAGTCCCTTAAATCTATTTCCCACTTCCACTGTATAATCATAAGGGATTTGATTTAGGTCATACCCGAATGGTCTAGTGGTTTTCCCTACTTTCTTCAATTTAAGTCTGAATTTGGGAATAAGGAGTTCACGGTCTGAGCCACAGTCAGCTCCTGGTCTTGTTTTTGCTGACTGTATAGAGCTTCTCCATCTTTGGCTGCAAAGAATATAATCAATCTGATTTTGGTATTGACCATCTGGTGATGTCCATGTATAGAGTCTTCTCTTGAGTTGTTGGAAGAGAGTATTTGTTATGACCAGTGCATTTTCTTGGCAAAACTCTATTAGTCTTTGCCCTGTTTCATTCTGTATTCCAAGGCCAAATTTGTCCGTTACTCCAGGTGTTTCTTGACTTCCTACTTTTGCATTCCAGTCCCCTATAATGAAAAGGACATCTTTTTTGGGTGTTAGTTCTAAAAGGTCTTGTAGGTCTTCATAGAACTGTTCAACTTCAGCTTCTTCAGCATTACTGGTTGGGGCATAGACTTGGATTACTGTGATATTGAATGGTTTGCCTTGGAAATGAACAGAGATCATTCTGTTGTCTTTGAGATTGCATCCAAGTACTGCATTTCGGACTCTTTTGTTGACCATCATGGCCATTCCATTTCTTCTGAGGGATTCCTGCCCGCAGTAGTAGATATAATAATGGTCATCTGAGTTAAATTCACCCCTTCCAGTCCATTTCAGTTTGCTGATTCCTAGAATGTTGACATTCACTCTTGCCATCTCTTGTTTGACCACTTCCAATTTGCCTTGATTCATGGACCTGACATTCCAGGGTCCTATGCAATATTGCTCTTTACAGCATCGGACCTTGCTTCTATCACCAGTCACATCCACAGCTGGGTATTCTTTTTGCTTTGGCTCCATCCCTTCATTCTTTCTGGAGTTATTTCTCCACTGATCTCCAGTAGCATATTGGGCACCTACTGACCTGGGGAGTTTCTCTTTCAGTATCCTATCATTTTGCCTTTTCATACTGTTCATGGGGTTCTCAAGGCAAGAATACTGAAGTGGTTTGCCATTCCCTTCTCCAGTGGACCACATTCTGTCAGACCTCTCCACCATGACCCGCCCATCTTGGGTTGCCCCACGGGCATGGCTTAGTTTCACTGAGTTAGACAAGGCTGTGGTCCTAGTGTGATTAGATTGACTAGTTTTCTGTGAGTATGGTTTCAGTGTGTTTGCCCTCTGATGCCCTCTTGCAACACCTACCGTCTTACTTGGGTTTCTCTTACCTTGGGCATGGGATATCTCTTCATGGCTGCTCCAGCAAAGCGCAGCCATTGCTCCTTACCTTGGAGGAGGGGTATCTCCTCACTGCCGCCCTTCCTGACCTTCAATGTGGGATAGCGCCTCTAGGCCCTCCTGCGCCTGTGCAGCCATAGCTCCGGATAACTCCTCTCATCACCGCCCCTGGCCTCGGGCGTGGGTTGCTCCTCCCAGCCGCTGCCCTTGGCCTCGGGCGTGGGGGCGTGGGGTAGCTCCTCCCGTCCACGGCCCCTGACCTCGGACGCTGGGTATCTCCTCTAGGCCCCACCCCCGACCTCGGACGCGGGGTAGCTCCTCTCGGCCATTCCTGCCCCGTCGCAGTCTGGTACTCTCTGTCGCTACCCCTGACCTTGGACGTGGGTCTTAGACATATTCAATAAGAATTTGAGTGACAGATTTAGACTAAACTCAACTCCAGAGAGCTGACAAAGAGAACATGTGTATTACTGAGAATGGAACAGAAATAGTGGGTAACAGGCTATCATGGGCTAACCTTTAGTGACCACCAACGTTTGGGTATGGAAAGATGACAAAGCACTGGAAAAGAAGCAGACAGGAGCAAGTAAGCCAGAGACAAGGCTGGTATAACGTGAGGGGTGAAGAGCTGAGTATCTTCGAAAGCAGATAATCTGATACTGTTGGGAGAAAATTTCAAAAACAAAAAGAAGGTTCTAGAATATGCCTAGATGACCAACTTTAAAATAGAAGTCTTGGGACACCATAAGAGGAGGTGATCTTTGAGGACACAAGAATACTAGGAGCTTGAAGGAGAGACCTCTTGGTCAGAGCTTGTTGGTTTCTTGGTGACAGTACCTGAACTGGAGCAAACACAGGCAATGGGGTGAATTCACCACCTCACCTGTTCAAACCCCAGGTGGGGCCTGGGGGTGGTAGCTTCAGGAATGGGTATAACCAGGGACCGGAAGGCCTGGGACTGCCAGACTTTCCTTACTCCATCTCTGCTTCTCTTTTAGTTTGGGCTTCATTTTCTCTTACTGTAGACTAAGTTTCTATACTTGGCACAGAGAATTGTGGCTGGTAGCTCTTACACCCCTAGCTTTCCCACCAAAGAAATTTCCTTATATGCAATGTGAGAAATCTTACAAGAATGACAGGACAATCACTATTGCCAGTAGGACAGACCATACGAGAAGGTACAGGAAAACAAGGCAGTCTCTGAAAGAAAGGAGATTGCTGGCTCCCAGAACACAGAAGAGCAGGGACAAACACAGGCAATGGGGTGAATTTGCCCCATTATGTCCCCGGCAAGCAGTTAGGAAATGTATATGCCTTTAAAACTGAACGAAAGAAGAACGTGTCTAAAGGCATAAGCCAAGATCACGTTGAGAAGGAGAAAAGATAAAAATGAAGAAAAAGGAGATAGAGGAAGGTTGGAATACCAAGCCAATGCCCACTAGATGAGAAATGAACCGGAATGGGGGTCTACATGCAGAGGGGTTAGAGGAGTCCTCTTTTCTACTTAGTCCTTCCTTGATTTCT
This sequence comes from Bubalus bubalis, assembly GCF_019923935.1. NCBI lineage: Eukaryota > Metazoa > Chordata > Mammalia > Artiodactyla > Bovidae > Bubalus > Bubalus bubalis. Next base: position 144,617,318 of record NC_059158.1, read on the forward strand.
CCATCTCTTACTCCTCTAGCTGGATGATCCCATTGGCTAGTCCACCGGGTCCACTCTTTAGTTCCAAGTTTATCTTCCTCCCTTCTGATCCAGCCCTTGATTCAGACTTCTCCTTCCACGATGGATCTGCAGAACTGGGTAGTGCCACGCACCTTGGATGTGTTCTCCTTCCCAGCTGGGCACTAAGAAGGCTGGGTAGGAGAAAACTGAGCCTCTCAGGTCCCAAGGAGGGACAGAATCAGGAGCACAGATAGAGAATTCAGCATTTGCAAAGAAGGCAGAGTGGGAATCTTTCTCATAGACAAACTAAAAGGAAAAAACGGTGGATATACTTCTACAGAGACATATTTGGGGAGATAAAGAAACAGGTTAGAGTAAAAGAAAGGGTTAATGAGAGATTTAGGGATGATGATGTCAATCTCTTCAGAAAAGCAGAGGTCTGAACCATCAACTGCTGAGAATGGAAAGAACAGAGGCATTACGAGTGTGTTAGTTCCTGTGTGTGTATGTTTAGTCGCTCAGTTGTGTTTGACTCTTTGTGACCCCAAGGATTGTAGCCTGCCAGGCTCCTCTATCCATGGGATTTTCCAGGCAAGAATACAAGTGGAGTGAGTAGCCATTTGCTTCTCCAGGGGATCTTCCTGACATAGGGATCGAACCCAGGTATCCTGAACTGCAAGTGGATTCCTTACCATCTGAACCACCAGGGAAGCCTGTGTTATTTCCCTAGGCCTGAGCTAATGACTACAAGCCAGGTAACTCAAAACAACATAAATTTATTCTTTCATGTTTCTAGAGGCTGGAAGTCCAAAATCAAAATGTTGTCAGGACTGCATTCCCTCTGAAGCCTCCAGGGGAGAATTTATCCTCATCTCTTTTAGCTGATGGTATTGCTAGCATTCCTTGCTTGTGACTGCATTCGTCCAAGCTCTGGTCCTGTTCACAAGGCCTTCTGCTGTGTATGTGTGATCTCCCTCTGTCATTGGATTTAGGGCCCACCAGATATACCAGGATGACCTCATCTCGGGGTGCTTAAATTAATCACCTTTCTCCAAGCAAGGTAACAATCACAGACTGGGGCTGAGATGTACATATTTTTTTGAGGACCACTATTCCTATAGTCATGGATAGATGTGAGAGTTGGACCATAAAGAAGGCTGAGTGCCCAAGAATTGATGCTTTCAAACCGTGGTGTTGGAGAAGACTCTTGAGAGACCCTTGGACTGCAAGGAGATCAAACCAAGTCAATCCTAAAGGAAATCAGTCCTGAATATTCATTGGAAGGACTGATGTTGAAGCTGAAGCTCCAATACTTTGGCCACCTGATGTGAATAAATGACTCATTGGAAAAGACCCTGATGCTGGGAAAGACTGAGGATAAGATGGTTGGATGGCATCACTGACTCAGTGGACATAAGTTTGAGCAAACTCAGGGAGGTACTGAAGAACAGGGAAGCCTGATGTGTTGCAGTCCATGATGTTGCAAAGAGTGGAGCACAACTTTGTAACTGAACAATAACAACAACAACCATTCAACCCATTATATGGGGAGTGGAAAAGGTCTGGATTAACTGATACAGAAAGGCAGCCTTGGGGCATGGAAGAGAATAACAAGTATGAATGTGAAAGTGGCCAAGTTGGATTTAGACACGTGAATTATCATAGGTCAAGACTGCATGATTCTCCAGCAGTTTTTGGCAGCCAGGAAGCAGGACCAGAGCAAGCAGACAGAGAGGTAACTTGGAATATGGTGTTTATAGGTGGGATTAACAGAGGGTTAAGGTGATGAAAAATCTTCCCTTTCTTCTTTCCAACTGCAGAATATGTGGTGTCAGATTATTGGAGTGAAATAGTATATGTTAGGAGGAAGGCATGGCAACCCACTCCAGTATTCTTGCCTGGGAAATCCCATGAACAGAAGAGCCTGGCAGGCTACAGTCCATGTGGTCAGAAAGAGTCGGACATGACTGAATTGACTCGGCAAGTAAGCAAGTATATATTAAATCATCTTGTAAACTGGAAAGCATTTAATAAAATAAGGAGGTATGATTTTTATTTGTACTCATCACTCCTCCTTATACCTTATTCTTATCTCCCAGACATATTCTTTTGTTTTTATTTTTGTTTAAGTATAGTTGATTTACAATGTTTTGTTGCTTTCTACTATACAGCAAAATGATTTATACACATACATGCATTCCTTTTCACGTTTTTTTTCCATTATGGTTTATCACAGGGTTTTGAATATCATTCCCTGTACTATACAGTAGGATCTTTTTTATCCATTCTCTATATAATAGTTTGCATCTGCTAACCCCTAACTTCTAATCCACCTCTTCCCCTCCCTTGGCAACCACAAATTTGTTCTCTCTGTTTGAATCTGTTTCTATTTTGTAGATAATTTCATTTGTGTCATATTTTAGACTCCATATGTAAGTAGTATTATATGGTACTTGTCTTTATCTTTCTGACTTCACTCAGTTTGATAATCTCTAGGTCCATCCATGTTGCTGCATACGGCATTATTTCATTTTTTATGGTTGAGTAATATTCCATTATGTATGTATCACATCTTTACCCATTTTTCTGTTGATGGGCATTTAGGTGTTTTCATGTCTTGACTATTTAAATAGTGCTGCTATGAACTTGTGGAGAAGGAGATGGCACCCCACTCCAATACTCTTGCCTAGAAAATCCCATGGATGGAGGAGCCTCCTGGGCTGCAGTCCATGGGGTCGCGAAGAGTCGGACACGACTGAGCGACTTCACTTTCCCTTTTCACTTTCAGGCATTGGAGAAGGAAATGGCAACCCATTCCAGTGTTCTTGCCTGGAGAATCCCAGGGACGGGGGAGCCTGGTGGGCTGCCGTCTATGGGGTCGCACAGAGTTGGACATGACTGAAGCAACTTAGCAGCAGCAGCAGCAGCTATGAACTTGTATCTTTTTGTGGTGTATGCATCTTTTTTAATTAGAGTTTTCACTAGACATACGCACAGGAGTGGGACTGCTGGATCATATGGTAACTCTTCATTTTTTTTTAGGGATTTCCATACTGTCCTCCACAGTAGCTTCACATTGCCACCAACTGTGTAGGAAGTTTCCCTTTTCTCCACACCCTCTCCAGCATTTATTTGTAGACATTTTCATGATGCCATACTGACTGGAGTGAGGTGGTACCTTGCTGTAGTTTTACATTTCTCTAGTAATTAGTTGTTGTTGAACATCCAGATATATTCTTATGCTCCAACTCTACATTCCTTCCTATTTTCTCTCCAATCCCCCATACATAAAACTTTAAACAAAACCTCAATTCCAGTAAACCCAAACTTTTTTTTTTTTTTCCATGAATGATGCCTGAAATGGCCACAGGACTGAATACAGGAGTCACTGAGAAATACGCCGAGCCTCTCCAGGCTCTTCAATATCTTGGTGGCAGAGTGTTTGTCTGTATCACAAGGTTCTAAAAAACATGTTAGAAATTTTTCATTTATTGGTGGGATCAGACATTGCTCAAACGTCAAGCCTCTAGTTCATATTTCCAGGGCAACGCTCAACAGTTCCACTCCATCCCAGAAGGCTGGCTAGGGGAGTGAAAAAGCACAGGTTACTTCACAAGCTGCTAGAGCTGTGATTTTTAAAGTTCATTTTTCCCCTTTATCTTTGTCTTTCTTTTTTTAAGAAGCAGCAGAGCTCTCGACTCAAACAAAAGTTTATATCAAATAGATACAAGTGGAGCTGCCAAGTTAAGGTGGGGGATGGGGACAAAAAAATGCACCCCCCCCCCCTTCCAGCCTGCTTCCCCATCCCCTGCGGTCTCTCCCCAGCAGTCCCCTCCTCTGGTAGCTCCTGAGCACTTCTAAGCAACAATTTCTGAGCAGCTGCATGAGCAGTTGCAACGCAGGAGACACAGGTTCAATCCCCAGGTCAGGAAGATACGCTGAAGGAAGAAATGGCAACACACTCCAATATTCGGCTACAGTCCATGAGGTCACAAGGGTTGGACATGACTTAGTGACTAAACAACAACAATGACAACAAAGTTGAAGGTACAGAGGACAGAAGCAGCCTTCTGGTCCAGAGAAGTTCAAGATCTTGTCCAAGGAGAGTCTGACTCAGACTGGGCTTGCATCAGTTAACTTTACTACTTAAACAGTGGAATTGCCAAATGTTAATGGTTACATTGTGAGAGACTTCAGATAACATCCAGTCCTATTCTGTCTTTTTTTAATCAGTTCTGGGAATATACAGTGATAACTCAAGTTCAATTGTTCCTTTCAACAGGAACATGTAAATTCTTTTGTCTCTCTGTGAACCTTGGCAAGAACACCATTTAAAAATACCTAATATGGATGTTTACAGGATAAATGGTTCTATTTTGATGAGTATTGACATCTTACCATTTTTGAGAATGCTTATAGCCCAATTAAGGTCTGTGAAGGAAGGGTAAATGTCAGGTCAGGCTCCAGTTTAATACTAATAACCTCATCTCATCAAGCTACTTACTGAAGAATATCCTTGTCTCCTTCCCTCCATCCCTCTTCAAGAGTTTTTTTTGTTTTGTTTTGTTTACCAAATGTCTTTCTTCTAATCTGAGGGTAAGTTTTTTTCCCCTCAAACCTATTTATTTCTTAGCCATCTGACATGCCCAAGATAGCATAGCCCTCACAAGATCTGTTTTTACTTCACTGCATTTGGCGATTCTCCCGCTTGAATAAACTTGCACGCATTAAAAGTTTTACTAGAAGAGTGAGGATTGCAAATAGGTGTTAATAGGGCAGGCCTCCAAAATGAGCCAAGTACAAAGGTATTTGGCAGAGGAATAAGAGTTCACTAACTCAAAACTAACAATGGAGTTAGATTCAGATGCCATTATTTTAGAAAGGCATTCAATGAAGTTCCTTAAGACAAATCAACTAGTACTTATCCACAGCCTCCTATGTGAAAGAAAATTATGTTGAGCTCAGTTACGGGGGAAGGTGGGGATGCAAATAGAAAGATAAGTAAGATAATTTCCTTTTCCAAGAAAATGACCATGTCACCAGAAGGATTAGTCAATGAACTGTAACGCAGTACAAAGTTATTTAAGATAGAGGTTCTTTTCACAGTATTGATTCTTCCAGTCCAAGAACATGGTATATTTCTCCATCTGTTTGTGTCTCACTTCATTGTACAGCAGAAACTAATACAACATTGTAAAACAGTTACACTCCAATTAAAAAATTAGGAAAAATTAAAAACCAAACACACTGTCATGGGCATTTTACAAGTAAAATATACTAAAAGTAAAATGTATAAAAGTGAAAACATAATTTAAAAATAAAGAATTCAGATAAATGAAAAAAAGATAGAAGTTCTTTGAGATAGCTATTTAAGTGAGAAGTGGGTCATCTGGATGTGGAGAATACTGGCCATCAGAATGGAAAGAGAAGATATTCAGGACTGATTGAAGAGGTAAAAGACATATATTAAAATATCCACAGAGAATGGGGGAGAAAGATAAATCACAGATAATGTCATGGTTTAAAGTCTGTATTTGTGAGAGAATGGAATGCCACCAGGAAAGTGAGGCAAAGATAGCTGTAAAATAGTAAGTTTTGCTTTGGAAGGGAAAAGTTTGAGGTGCTAGGAAATCAATTCAGGTACAGATAACTGATACTCATGAAATTGGAAGAACGGTGTCTTGAGCTCACCCTCAGAAGGAATTTAGCTCAGATCATCTCCATACGATGACTTACAAGACAGTGGATGAGATCCTACAAAACCAAAATTAAATAAATAAGGATAGAAGCAGAAGGGAGGAAGGATTAAAGCATTAGAGGAGGAGAGCTTCCAAAGGAAACACAAACATATGCAAAGCTCAAAGGAAGACGAAGAGGATGAGGACTGAGATGTTACTCGAATTGGTAATTAGCAGCCACTGGGGGCTTTTATGAGAGCTGCAAGAGGATGGGGTGTTTTCCTTACCTCACTGTCCATGTTTATTCATTATCTCTGATATGTCAAAACTGGAGTTTGTAATGGCTTTGATTCGATCTCCTGGTTTCTCTCTATGCAATTTTTCAGCTCCGTCAGATAACTGCTTCCTTATTTCCTCAGAATTTGGCCACAAGTTGCTGGCCAAACCATGGATGAGTACCCCTGAGTCACCTCTTCTGATCCAACTGTCTTTAACAGGTGGCACTGGTGCCCATCATTAGTGTTCAGCAGGAACTGGCGTGAGGCCAGCACCAAAAGTGCCATGTCTGGTGGACTATGTTCGCAGTAACCTGCTGTGTCAAAATGTAAGGATTCAAACTCTAGCTGACTCCTGGAATTTTAAATAGTACCTACAAGGGAAGATAAGTTCTCTTTATGCCAATATCTAATTAGTATATAGGTCAATATTAATAACACCTTGTATTTGCATAGCACTTTAAACTTTTCAAATGTTCTGTAAAATATTATTCTAAAGGAGTTCCAGAGACAGAAGGGCATGTATAAACATATTCTACAAATGCAGATACTTTATAGCCTTATTTCATGCAAATGAATTAATAAAAAATTATGTGATGACAATGTCTCAACAATGCCCTATAACACACTGTCTGTTGTGTGATTAAAATGATAAAATCTGTCAACCTCCTTAGTTCTGTACTGTTAATGACTCTTCTGCAGGTGAGCAATAGCTATCATTTATTTGGAGGCCAAGGAATTTGCCTCTCTAAGAGCCATTGTTACCACGGAAATTGATATTAGGCTGTAAAGACCCATGTCCCTTTCTCTGAATGTGGTACCCTAGAGGTGGTGTTGGAAGAGGGAAGAAATCTCAGGTCCCGGCAGAACGAATCAATCCAGTTCAAAGCACAGGGGTCTTCTGAAATCTGAAGTAGCCGTGAGAAAAACCAAAGCAGTGTAAGTTAGTTGAATGAGTTGAAGTCATTCCACTGCTTACGCACATCCACTGGACAAAAATCCATATCTCCTAACTCTCAGCAGAGTAAGTACTCTTCCAAGTATTTCACTATTGAATAAGTAATGTGGCATCAGAAGATGGAACAAGAAGAGTGGAAGGAAAGAAATATTTTAACTTCTGATCCACTACAGTCTTTGTTCTATTAAATGGACCACTCTCCGCTCAATTATTTAAGCCAGAAGCATTTCCCTTTGCTTCCATCTGCCTAGTAACAATATCCAATAAATCACTAAGTCCTGTCACTATGTCCAAAATATACCTTGAATACATTCTTTCTTCCCTGTATTCCTTTGAACTGCAAGGAGATCAATCCTATAGGAAGTTAATCCTGAATATTCATTGGAGGGACTGATACTGAGGCTGAAGCTCCAATACTTTGGCCACCTGATGTGAAGAGTCAACTCACTGGAAAAACCCCTGAAGCTGGGAAAGATTGAAGGCAGGAGGAGAAGGGGATGACAGAGGATGAAATGGTTGGATAGCATCACCGACTCAATGGACATGAGTTTGAGCAAGCTCTGGAGATGGCGAAGGACAGGGAAACCTGGTGTGCTGCAGTATGGGGTCACAAAGACTTGGACAGGACTGAGAGACTGAATAACAAGACTATTGCAAAAGCTTTAAAATTGGTGCCCTTGCTTCAACACTAGCCCACCTAAAGTCCATACTTCACAGACTGACCAGAGTAATCTTTTTATGCAAAAATTATATCTTATTTCCCGTACCACCACCTTTTCTTGACTGGTTTCTAGTTTCATTCAGAGTAAAATTGAAACTTCGAGCTCAGGCTCTGCGTGATCTTGGCAAGTCTACCAAGATCATTCTCTCTCCCCATCATTGACAACCCCAGGCACATCAGTCTTCTGACAATTCTTAGAACGTGCCAAGTATCTCCTACCTCGAGACCAGCACACAGCCTTCCATATGCCTGGATTATGCATCCCCAGCTCCTTGCCTGTCTGACTCCTTGTTTCATTCTCATGGGAAGCTGCTCCATGACAACCCAATTTAAGTAGCCACCTACATCCCCCTGATTATTCTCTACTACATCACTGTACATTTCTTCCCTAGAGATTATCACAATCTTTATGCATGTCTTAAATGTATATAGCTATTTACTGTCTTTAGTCCCTATTGCAATATAACCTCTGTGAGCTAGGTACTCTCATTTGTTTTATTTGCCACTGTAGCCTCAGGGCAAAGCCCAATGCCTAGCACGCAGCTTTAGCTGACAATTCTACCTCCAAAATATATCTTAAATCTCTCCCCTGCTTCCACTGTTACCATCCTAGTCCAAGTCACCATTATCTTTCCTTGGAGGAAGAACTAATGCAATGACCTCCCAGATGGTCTTCCTGCCTCAACTCTAGCCCAGAACACAATAAATATTTGTTACAAAACAAATAAGCATATCATTGTGGGAATAATACTAAAAGAGATGGAAATACCTAAAAGAGATGGAAATCCAGACCCCGCAGGAAGATTACTTAGTTTTTGTCCAAGCCATGAAAGAACATCCAACAATGTCACCAGCTTTTGCTGCTTGAGTGATAGAACATGACACATTTTAGTCAAGCCCAGGCACAGCACAGCATGGGGACTAGAAAGTATTTCATTTGTCTACCTGTGAGCTACTACTCTAGTCAAATACATGGAGCTTTTAGGCTCCAAAGGAGGTGTAAGAAAACAACTCAAATGCCTAGGATTTCAACCATAAACACTCACAAAGGTAATAACTTAAGAAGTCCTCCATAACCCAATCCTGACCCTGAGCACATCAGAGAAAAATGAATCGGGAAACTTTTCTGTAATGTCTGTACCTATAGGTTGGGGGTGTTATAGATCCCAGACAGAAAAATAGGAGCACTGTCCATTAAAAAGGCAGTTCAAAAGCTTCTGCTGCCCTCTTTGAACTAGTGGCAAGTGGACTGTAGGACTTCACTAACTGTCCAGTGGTTAGGACTCTGCGCTTCCACCGTACGGGGACATGGGTTGAATCCTTGGTCAGGGAACTGGTATTCCACATGCTGTGCAGCATGACCAAAAAAACAAATTTTAAAAATCATGTATGTGTGAGAGCATGTTCAATTGCTCATTCGTGTCTGACTCTTTGCGACCTCATGGACTGTAGCCCACCAGGCTCCTCGGTCCATGGGATTCTCCAGGCAAGAGTACTGGAGTGGGTAGCCTTTCCTTCCTCCAGGGGATCTTCCTGACCCAGGGATCAAAACTGAGTCTCCTGCATTGCAGGTGGATTCTTTACTGCTGCACCACTGAGGAAGCCCGTGTGTGTGTGTGTGTGTGTGTGTATTCCTGATAACATCTCCCCATTGTCAGACCCAGAAACATCTTAGCTAAGAGGAGAGGGATTGGGGAAGAGAAGTGTGTGAGTTTGTTTCCATCACATCAGGCATATTGTACAGATTTAACTTGAATCTTACCAATTTCAAGAACCCCCAGGCACTATCTTTACTGTACTCTCTCAGAGAAAATGCAAATACATGTACATCTGGACCGTGGCAGCTGGTTGTGTGGAAGGCTTTGGGTGCTTGAAGCTGGTGCGGCTAGGGTAAGAAGCACCTGCTTCTTGCCTCATCTGAAGGGACTTGGAGGGAAAAATCATCCTGAGGTGACAGAAATAATTATGTCAGTTTGTCTAAAACTGACAAAAAATGCACTTGATGGCACAAAGCAATTAAGGCTGCCCTCATCCGAGCTGGCACAGGGCAATCGCCCCAGGTGAAAAATTCCACAGCTATGGCAGTGAACGTTAGCATCATCTCCATAGCACCTCCCCTTCTCTGTTCCTCCCCAGTTCATTCCCCAGGGCTCTGCAGCATAACTGCTGGATGTCCGAGGTAGTACCTTTTGGATACCACCAGTTAGTCTCATTTGAGGTCTCTCCCCATCCCCCATGTAGATTTGTAGGCTGGCCTTGACCTGAAATCCATCCCCGGAGTGAAACCTCAGAGCTTAATCCACTAAGTCGGTCTGGCTTTGAGCCCCAGAGAAAATGGGATTTCTATAAAATGTTCACTTTAAAGAGAGATTTGCTCCCTTCACAGCTCCTTTTCTGCGTCACACACCATTAACTCACAAAATGCTGGCTATCGTCTGCTGCAGAGACTCGAGCCGATTCTGCATAAAGGGGAAAATGCCTGCATTTGCTCCCTGTGTCTCTTCATGAGGCTCCTTCTGACTCATGCATGGTGGGATTCTGGGCCTCAGACACCATATCACAAAACATTCTTAACTGGCTGGCTTTCTTGTCTCCCCGGAGTACCATAATTTGACACAGTGACAGAAACATGGCATCTCCACTGTGATTTTGGCTCTGCACCATGTCTCCATGTTACAGAAGCTTCAGGAAAGCTCCGCTCACAGACCAGCATAAATGCCCAGGCTCAACCAGGAGCCAATGCTTTCTTCTTTGGGAGTCTGTCATGTGCCTCTGTCCCCAAAATGCATTTCAGAAACACCATTGACTAGACATGACTGGATCCTCTTCTAGCTACCTGGGGAGTCTGGTGGTTATAGTCTGTTAATTACCTCCCTCTATTCATCCTCCACTGTTGTCTATCCTCCCTTGTGGATGGTATCAGCTAGGCTCCTCACCCATTGACTTCTGCGTTAGGGAAACCCTGGTAGGAGGTCAGAGGTAGAGAGAGTGAGATCAGGGTAGTTCGTTCTTTGCTCCCTCTCAGCTTTGGTGTTGAGTCTCTTGGAGTATCTGTGATCTCCAGGATTGAAAATACACACCAAGATGTGGAGAAAAGGGAACCCTCATACATGGAGGTGTTGGGGGAATGTGTAATTTCCTCAGTTCTGTCTCGCCGCAGCAGAGATTTGAAACAGTGGACCAGTGTTACAGCTCAATTAGAGCTCAGAGTTTTATTCAGCAAGCAAAGAAAAGTACACCCTCGAGGCGTGAGAGTGGGCTGATCTCAAAGGAGAGGCCTCAGTCTGTCTTGGCTTCCTCCTTTTATATGTTTGTCTCCTATCCCACCTTGAGCCTGCCCTATGCAAATTGGGCTAGCCAAGAAGGGGGCATGTTTGTTTCACCTCAAGTTCTCACTCTGGTTCATGGATTTTCTTTTGTTCCGTTTTTGCAGGCTTTTCCTTTTCTTTGTCTTTTAGCCACCACCATTTTGGACTCCTTCTTTCTATTCTAACTACTTAACAGAGGGGGATGTGTGTTTGAGTGAACTCCAGGAGTTGGTGATGGACAGGGAGGCCTGGCGTGCTGCGATTCATGGGGTCGCAAAGAGTCGGACATGACTGAGCGACTGAACTGAACTGAAGGCTTGTCGGCGGGAATGCAAGTTAGTGCAACAACTATGGAAAACAGTATGGAAGTCCCTCAAAACTAAAAATAGTGTTCTGATAGGACCCAGCAATTCTACTCCTGAACATACATACAGACAAAACTGTCATTCAAAAAGATACATAGACTCCAGTGTTCATTGCAGATTTATTTATAATAGTCAATATTTGGAAACAACCTAAATGCTCACTGACAGATGAATGGATAAAGAAGATATGGTGTATATATATACACAATGGAATATTACTCAGCCATAAGAAAGAATGAGATAATGCTATCTGCAGCAACACAGATAGGTCTAGAGATCATCAGACTAAGTGAGGTAAGTCAGAAAGAGAAAGACAAATACCATATGCTGCTGCTGCTGCTGCTAAGTCACTTCAGTCGTGTCTGACTCTGTGCAACCCCATAGACGGCAGCCCACCAGGCTCCTCCGTCCCTGGGATTCTCTAGGCAAGAACACTGGAGTGGGTTGCCATTTCCTCCTCTAGTGCATGAAAGTGAAAAGTGAAAGTGAAGTCGCTCAGTCGTGTCCGACTCTTAGCAACCCCATGGACTGCAGCCTACCAGGCTCCTCTGTCCATGGGATTTTCCAGGCAAGAGTACTAGAATGGGGTGCCATTGCCTTCTCCCAAATACCATATGATACCACTTATATGTGGAATCTAAAATATGACCCAAATGAACTTATCTACAAAGCAAAAGCAGACTAACAGACTTAGAGAACAGGTTTCTAGTTGCCAAGGGAAAGGGAGGGATGGATTAGGAGTTTGGGATTAGCAGAAGCAAACTATTATATAGAGAATGGATAAACAACAAGGTCCTACTGTATAGCACAGGGAAATGTATTCAATACCCTGTAATAAACCATAATGGAAAAGGATATGAAAAAAAATTGTGTGTATATATGTGTATAACTGAGTCCCTTTACTGAATAGTAAAAACTAACACATTATAAATCAACAATACTTCAACAACAACAACAACAACAACAAATACACACTAGGAAATTCCCTCCTCCTAGGCTCTATCTCATATTTACCAGAATTTTCCTCCTTGCCCTTCAGTCCTGGGTGTGCCTCATCTCTAGTCTGTGTCTGCCTCATTATCCTTGAACTGTCCCTTAATTCTGTCCACATCTATGCAAATAGTCCCTCCATTAAGGGCTCTTTGTTTGAAGCTCTGTATGAATTGCTTCCCCCAGATGCAGGAAGAACCACCTGTCTGGGTTGAAAGGTCCATTCCTATTCAGAACTCTGGCTTCAATACTCAGAACTCTGTATCAAGACAGTCTTGGTATGGTCTGGTCTGTCCTTGGATTTTTGCGCTAATAAAGCCTTTCCACATTCCTCTGATCATGCTGTGGCCTCATTCCATGAACTAGACATATGTCGTTTGGTCTTCATCCTGGTTCCTGGCCTGGACACCCTGTCTGTTACCCCAGAATTTCTAGATCTTGAGCTGTACTTTCATCTTGATAACTCTTCTGCCCCAAATCCTGGCACCTGAATTCCTAGTAAAAAACTTTTCTTTTCAGTATGCTCCCCTTCTCAGTATTTAGATATCTAAATAGTACCTGCTTTTTGTTTCCTTGCTGCTGTGTTTTATGACTAGTGATTGTATATCTGTAAAGACAATGGCTTGCCAGTTCAACCAGGACAACTATCTATTGGTTTATTACGCTCTCCAGGTGGTACGTTCTGTCTGCTTCCCTGGACTTCCAACCCTGGATCTACTTCCTAAGACCAGGAATCTCCCCACATGTGCCATTTGGCTCACTGGTTTATTACGCTCTCCAGGTGGTACGTTCTGTCTGCTTCCCTGGACTTCCAACCCTGGATCTACTTCCTAAGACCAGGAATCTCCCCACATGTGCCATTTGGCTCACATTCCTATGTACATCTCTAAAGACAGCTGCTTTCCAGGAAAACCACCCACTTTCCCCCCCAGGTACCATATTATGGGACTTCCCAGGTGGTGCTAGTGTTAAAGAACCTGCCTGCCAATGCAAGATATGTAAGAGACATGGGTTCGATCCCTGGGTGAGGAAGATCCCCTGGAGGAGGAAATGGCAGCCTACTCCAATATTCTTGCCCGGAGAATCCCATGGACCGAGGAAACTGGCAGGTCACAGTCCATAGGGTTGCACAGAGTCAGACACGACTAAAGTAAATTCACACACACATACTATTTAGAGAAGATATATATCTTAAAGGAATCAAATGGTGAATCCTTAGAATGCACAACACTGTCACATTTTGGGACTCATGTAGCCATCTCTGGGACCCCATGGTCCATTGGGTCCCAAAGAGTCAGACATAACTGAAGCAATTTGGCACTCACACACCATATTCTACCTGATGCTTGATCAATCAGTGACAACTCACCACGATCTAAATGATCAATGGCCACCCGCTTCACTGAACCCACATCTGAGTGCCAAGTGAGTGACCCTCTCACGCTTTTGAGGATCAATCAATTAGTAGAGGAACTGTCATTCCAATGACAGTTTTGAAACCAAACCAATTAACAAGCTTTTCTTTCCCAAAACACACTTTCAAATTGGATGTCAACTAAGTACTGCTATGTTTTTCCAATGCTCATGTATGGATGTAAGAGTTGGACTATAAAGAAAACTGAGCGCCGAAGAATTGATGCTTTTAAACTGTGGTGTTGGAGAAGACTCTTGAGAGTCCCTTGGACTGCAAGGAGATCCAACTAGTCCATCCTAAAGGAAATCAGTCCTGAATATTCATTGGAAGGACTGATGCTGAAGCTGAAACTCCAATACTTTGGTCACCTGAGGCAAAGAACTGACTCATTTGAAAAGACCCTGATGCTGGGAAAGATTGAAGGTGGGAGGAGAAGGGGATGACAGAGGATGAGATGATGGGATGGCATCCCTGATTCAATGGGCATGAGTTTGAGTAAACTCTGGGAGTTGGTGATGGACACAGAGGCCTGGCAGGCTGCAGTCCATGAGGTCACAAAGAGACAGACATGACTGAATGACTGAACTGAATGACCAACTCCTCCAAGAGGTTTTATGCCACATGCTGCACCTCCCAGGTCTGCTGCAGCCAGAGCCCCTGTTCCTGCGGCAGATCACGGCTGACCCGAGCCTCCACAGGAGACACTCAAACATTCAAAGGCAGGACTGGTTCAGTCTCTTGTGGTCACTGCTCCTTTCCCTCAATCCTGGTGTGCACAAGGTTTGGTTTTTCAACCTCTGAGCATCTCTGGCAGGTCTGAGATTTGATTTTAAATGTAGTGCTCCCCTCCCACCATGTTGTTGGGGTTTCTCCTTTGCCCCTGGACACGGGGTATCTTTTTGGTGGGATCCAACATTCTTCTGTCAATGGTTGTTAAGCAGGTCATTGTGATTTTGGTGTTCTTGAAGGAGAAGTTGAGCGCATATCCTTCTAGGCTGCCATTTTGGAAGATTATCACTTCATAGCAAATAGAAGGGGAAACAATGACTGACATTACTTTCTTGGGCTCCAAAATCACTGGGGATGGTGACTGCAGCCATGAAATTAAAAGATGCTTGCTCCTTGGAAGAAAAGCTATGACAAACCTAGAACGCATATTAAAAAGCAGAAACATTACTTTACCGACAAAGGTCCATCTAGTCAAAGCTATAGTTTTTTCCAGTAGTCATGTATGGATGTGAGAGTTGGACCATAAAGAAGGCTGAGTTCCAAAGAATTGATGTTTTTGAACTGTGGTGTTGGAGAGTCCCTTGGACTGCAAGGAGATTAAACCAGACAATCCTAAAGGAAATCAATTCTGAATAGTTATTGGAGGGACTGATGCTGAGGCTGAAGCTATACTACTTTGGCCACCTGATGCGAAGAGCCTACTCATTGGAAAAGACTCTGATGCTGGGAAAGATCGAAGGCAGGAGGAGAAGGGGACGACAGAGGTTAAGTCGGTTGGGTGGCATCACTGACTCAACGGACATGAGTTTGAGTAAGCTCTGGGAGACTGTGAAGGATAGAGAAGCCTGGCATGCTGCAGTCCACGGGATTGCGAAGCGTCAGAAACCACTGAGTGATTGAATAATAACTACTGCATCAAAACAAGCCTTGACTCCAAACCCCATCTAAGATCAAAATAATCCTTGACACCAAACTCCATCTAAGATCAGCAGACTTCTCTGCAAAGAGAGATTATATCTAACCAGTTAACTCTTTCTTACTTAAGTAATGAATTCAGCTTTTCATTTCAGTTACTGAATACTGATACCTTCCATCCACAATACAAAATAACAGCTTTTAGTAACCTAAGATCAAAAGTAATCTTTCTTAGCTTGATGAAAGAAATGTGCTAGATCTTTAGCAAATATCATACTTAGTGGTGATACAGTGGTGGCATCTCTTTTAAAGACAGAAATAAAATCACCTGCCCTCACTATTTAAGTGTGAAAGCAGGGCAGTATGATGAGACAAAAAATAAGAAATTCATATTGGAATTGTCATGTTTGACAGGAAATGACAGTTGATTAAGAAAATCCAAAAGAATCCATTTATATAGTTATAACCAAAAAGAAAGTTCAGTAAGGTTATTGAATGCAAGCTCAACACAGTACTAACAACATTAGGTGTAATTGTTAACCTTTATTGAGGGTTTGCAATGTGCTGGGCACCATTCTGAGTGCTTTGCAGGTTTTATTTAATCCAATACTCACAATAACCCTTTGGAGAAAATGCTGTTATCCTCCCTAGTTAAGAGGTGAGATACTGCAAGACTGAGGACATTTCCAAGAGCATCTGGCTTGTACATGATGAGTTTGAGATTTGAACTCAAGGAAATCAATATATAACATAATATTAAAACATCAATATATAATATAATACATTATGCTCTTAACTACTGTGATGGTGGTCTCCAAGCTTTTTATTCATAGATTGAGTGAAAAAGTTTGAGCAATCATCCTATATATATATATATATATGGAAATATCCTATAAATATATATATATATATGGAAACACCCTATATATATGTATATATAATGTTCAAATAATTTCTAAATAATAAAAGACAGAAATGTTTAAAGGAAAATTTTATTTTATCTAGCGGCCAAAATATTC
This sequence comes from Bubalus bubalis, assembly GCF_019923935.1. Taxonomy (NCBI): domain Eukaryota; kingdom Metazoa; phylum Chordata; class Mammalia; order Artiodactyla; family Bovidae; genus Bubalus; species Bubalus bubalis. Next base: position 144,633,690 of record NC_059158.1, read on the forward strand.
CTTTAGCACTCCCAGAACCATACTGAATATATGTAAGCAATGTAACTGAATATATGTCTTCTGATTTTTTTTAATGTGTAGATTTGACAGTATCAGACCACCCATTTGCTCTACCACCAAATTCAGTTACTTTTGACACAGGAGTAGCATCCGTGAAAATAACTGGACTGGGGAAGCTGATACAGGCAAACTGTTGAATTACATATATTATTTAGATCTTTTAAAAATAAGGGTATATTCATTATTACTCATAGAATTAAAGAAAACTTCAAAAAGAAAAAAAAAAGCCCAACCTTCAGTTGGTTCCTGTTGCTCTGAGAATAAAGACAAACATTCTGGATCTGGCCCCTGATTGCCTTTCTAGTTTCCCTGAAACCTCCAAATTTTCTTACTCTGCTTTTCATCCACACTGGTTTCCTGTTGCTTCAACAGGTGATTTCTCCACCTGCTCCCTGATTAAGGATTTTTACATGCCCTCTTCCTTCTGGGTATTTTTATCCCCCATATCCATACTTAACCCCAACTCTTCTTTATCCCTCAGACATCACTTTTCCAGGAAAGCCTTCCTAGTCACAGCAGCAGAGATCCAATCTCTGTGATGGGTCCTTTCACTTAGCAGAGATTATAATTATACTTTGATATGGACATGGGTCATTATTTGATGAATATCTTTCTTATCAGACACTAGGTTCCACCAAGCAAGAGCCCTCTGTTTTGTTTACCACTGTGTCTTCAGACACTAGCACAATGCTGGAACATTTGGTAGAGTTTCAGTAAATACTTAATGAATTCAGGGTTGAATGAATTCATTCCCTTTTTGTGATGCCAGCCTGGCTGTAGGAGGGTTAACAACACATTTCTTTTGTGTGTGTGCCAATAAAACATTATTTGGAAAACAAAATAATGGGCCAGATTTGTAGTTTAATAATCTCTGATACTGGAATAGGAAATGGCAACCCACTCCAGTATTCCTGCCTGGAAAATTCTATGGACAGAGGAGCCTGGAGGGCTACAGTCCATGGAGTCACACAGAGCTGGACATTACTGAGCATGAGTGTGTGTGTTCGCGCGCGCACACACACACACACACACAATCTGTGATACAGAGACTTCTAGAATAGATGGAAGGGTGGAGAAAACTTTGGAACCTCAGTAGCAGAAACAGTCTGATCAAGGAAACACAGCAGCAGCTGGACTCCCATCGTGGTTGAATTCTGACTCATCATCTTAACAATCCATTTCTACACTTGGTCCCCGCCCTCGATACCTGGAGAAGGCATCTGCAGATGCTCCCACACCCCTGGATGTTGGCTGGCTACTGTACCACCTCTCTTGCCAGCTTCCTCTCACTCCCCAGGCCATGGTGGAGGTGACCAGATAATGACCAGCTTTAGCAGCTTGGGTCTTAGATTTGAGAAAGGAGGCATTGGAGAAGGATTCATAAATGTCTGAGTGCTTCGGAAAAAACAGACTTGCTCAGTTGGTGCTGTCTGCATTTGTTTTGCCCAGGAAGCAGAGCCCAAGATAAGGACTGAAGGTGAAGGTAGTTTATTTGGGAAATAAACCCAGAAGTAGGAGTAAGGGGGCAGAGAAAGTGGATGGGAAGGAAGAAAAAGCCTATATAAAGATGCGTTATCAAGGTTGCTGCTGTTGGCAACGGGACTCCATTTGGCTGGGATTTCTGAGAAGTATAAAAAATGCTTTCTAGAAATATCTACCAAAGGATGGAGATTAGGGAATTCATCTGTAGGCTCCCATCCTCCCTTGATTAAGAGCAATCCCATGGGCATTAGCTCCTCTGCAATTCCAGTCTGCACAACTTGTCAGATGGCAACCAGAGTGCTGCCCATGGGCGTTCCATGATGGTCCCGGGAGTGGCAGTGAACAAGTGGCTCTGATTTGTAATTGCAACCCAGCCACCAGGAAGACACCTTCTAGCGCAGCGCACTTCATACAATAGACACGCAGAATAGTAAATGAAAATGCTAGATTAAGACACTCTCCCTGTGATGATGATTGCGGCTGTGCTCAAATCGACAATTCAAGTTGGCAATGCTGATGGCTACAGAGCAGGCTGCCCGGCATGTCTTGCCACCACGCATTGATTTTAGTTCTCCCACGAGCCTCTTGACTTCTTTCTCCTCCTGTATCAAGGGGAGTGACAAGACACAAGCGTCCCAGCGAATAAGGTCAAGAGGAATAAAGAGAGGCTATTTCCTGCCCAAACTTCATATCCTTCATGTGCGATCGCACGCTGGTGGCTGACAGCTCCTGCCAACTGAGGGCGAGCGGGGGCTGAGCTCTCAGACAGACTCAACCTGTAACGTGGCTGAGCATCCTCTCACTCACATCTGTAGCTCTGTTCTTTCCTGTCTCCTGTAACCTCCCTGCCCTCCCCCGCCCCCATAGCTGTCTGATTGCAAAGACAGCAGAACCATCACATTCCTGGATTTAAAGATCACCCAATGACACTCCCAGGCTCTGGCCACTGTCGGTCAGCTTGCTCACTGCCCATCTCACGGCCCCACCTCCCCCCAAATCTCTTTAGCCCCCATGGGACCAGGAATCCTTCAAAAAGCAGGTTTGCAACCTGTTAATATTTGCAAACACTAATGGGTATTTCCCTCCCACTCTCTCCTCTGCTTCTCATTTGATGAGTATTAAAAATCACAAACCCACCCCTTGCCCTCAGGTGATGAATGTACTTGAATCTTTCTGCAAGCAGGAAGTCCTCTTCCTTCAGGCCACAACATTTGATAAAGAAATGAATCCTTGATGTTATTAATTCCCTTGGCTAAGATTTTGTTTAATAACTGTATTGTCAGTGATAGATCTGAAGACGTAGGGTGTGAGTATTCATGTGTGTGTGTGTGTGTGTGTGTGTGTGAGTGAGAGAGAGAGAGAGAGAGATGGGGATGAGGGAGGGATGGGGAAGAAGAGTTGGGGGGAGGGGAGGGTAATTTGATTGTGGCCTAGATATTAGGCAGGCTGGCATTACAAAGCACCTCTTTATCCAGGGCTGGAGCTCCAGCGTGACAAATGACTGCCTCTCCCCCTCCCCCGCTCACCATCTGATTAGGCCCAAGCCAGCCAATCACAGCGGATGATTTGGAAAATATTTCCTCCTTGACATTCCGAAGAACAATCCCTTGCTGAGGAAAAAAAATACATTATAAAATAAATGGAAAAGCATCCATCAGCTGGGAAAATGTATTCTACTGGTTGGAGGCAAGTGATGTTTTTATTTAAATGGGACCAAAGACAGAGAGGTTTGATTTTGCACTAAGATACCAAAACAGAGCACAGAAGTATTTGCATTGAGGTTGTTACCCCCCAACCTCGCCCAGATGGTAGTTTTATACAGCAAGAAGGGCCAGGGGATAGTTATCAGTAAGGCAGGCATTGCAAGGTGGCCCATAAATTACCTGTCCAATTTGGTGTGATTTGGATAAAAGTACAAAAGTAATTTCATGGCCAGAAGATGGTCTCTTCCTCTCTTCCTCTTTCTCTCCTTCACACACACACACACACACACACACACACACACACCCTCTCAGTTGAAAAAATGGTCAAACTGCAGAAGAGGGAAGCCTTTCCCTTTTGAAATGCATCTCAGCCAGGGTTATAGCGATTGGCTTGTAAGCTTTCATACCAGAGAGAAAGCAGGCCTGGCTTCTAAATCCTTGCAGGGCCTAGAATCTACCAAGACAGGATAGGTTCTGCCATGACCCAGACCTGCTCGATGAGGTCTTGAAACATTTATCAGCCCATCCTTCCCCTTCCCCCCAGCTTCCACAGCATAACCTTCTCCCCTCTTCCTGTCCCCCAAGATAAAGCAATAGATGTGTTTATATGACTCATAGGTCCATGAACTCAATCCAGAGGGTAAATAACTCACTGAATGAATGAGATATGTCATTTCCAGGCTATAAACATAATTCACGGCCTCACCTTTTCCTAATGGGGCTTCACGGCCTGGTGCTTTCCTCATGCCTGCCCACTGCAGCTGCTGCCTCTGCAGCGTCCCGTCAGGTATGCTGGTGTCTGTGGTGAAAGATGAAGGGCTTAAAATGCCCTGAACAGCACTTGTCTCCTCCTGGGTATTGAATATGCATATATATATTTCTTTCTATAGGGGCTTTTTTTTTTTTACTCATGAATTAATAACAAAGTGCAAATATGCTATCATTTTGTTTTGTTTTGTTTTTTCCCTTTCTTAGTTAAAGGACAGAAACTTCCATGAATGAATGTGTATATTGCTTACCTGAACTGGTTCTTGGCAAAATTTTGAGAAAAGCTAAATTGATTGCTCAGTCGCTTTAGTTGTGTCCAACTCTTTGAGACCCCATAGACTGTAGCCTGCCAGGCTCCTCTGTCCATGGAATTATTCTCCAGACAAGAATACTGGAGTTGCCATTTCCTACTCCTGGGGATCTTCCTGACCCAGGGATTGAACTTGTATCTCTTGAGTCTCCTGCATTGGCAGGCAGGTTCTTTACCACTGTACCAACTTGATTATCAGTTGCTGTTCCCTCTGTCTTTCTCACCTTCCATTTGGCCACCTCCCTGCCACCTATCCCCGACTCAGCATTGAGCACATACACAGACCCACATGCTCACATGGTCAAAAATCTCAGTTCACACACACCCCTGCCCCCCGTTCAAATCACCCACTACCCTTTCATAAGGGTAAGAATACGCCTGCCAATACAGGAGACACAGGACACGAAGGTTTGATCCGTGGGTCAGGAAGATCCCCTGGAGGAGGAAATGGCAACCCACTCCAGTATTCTTCCCTGGGAAATCCCACGGACAGAGGAGCCTGGCGGGCAATAGTCCAGGGGGTTGCAAAAGTCAAACATGACTGAGGGACTGAGCATACACGTACCCTTTCATAAAATGGTCCATTTTATTACCTCACTTGAGGTCTGCCCACTTTCCTAGGACACCTCAGAAAGCCAGACCATTCCAAATTCCTTCCACCCATCCAGAGTCAACTCAAGCATCGGTTTGGTTGTATCTGCCTTCTAATCTTAGATCAGGAAAGATTCTCTCTTCAACTTCCTGAAATGCCTCCAGCATCTACCTCCAGTGTTCTAGTTTGGGTAAGTTACTCTCTCAGCGCCTACCCGCAACATTTCTTCACTCTACAATTTTTCAGACATGTAAGTGTTTTACTATTTCCTCATCAGCTTATTTTTTACAGGTTTCTGAGCTCCACTAGAGGCAAGACACATGTCTGCAATTATACGAACACACACGCTCATCCAAAAATGTGTCATTGCACAGAGTTGGTGTTTTGTAAATTTTTGCTAATACATCTTAGCAATTTCAAGTCCTCTGAGAGGCCTTGGAAGAAGCTATTTAGAGGCAGACAAGAGTTTGAAATCAGACCAAAAAAAAAAAATAAAACAAAAAACCCCAAAACAAGGGCATTAGCATTTGGCAAGTTCTGTAACCACTCTGATGCTTGGTATTCTTATGTTAAACAGTGATAATAAGGCCTTGTGTTGGGTGAGTATAAGCATGAATAGGATGGGGTGTGTAAGAAGCAGGCAGGGTGGCTGGCACATGGTCAGTAGAAGTCACATTGCCTTGGCTTTTTGGTCCTCATGGGTCAGACTCGCCACTGACTCAGGACTTTGTTCAAGTATTACTAGGTGGAGTGTTGTCTCTGGCTTTATTTCATTGCCCAAGCCTCCCCCAAGCTGCCCATTCTCAGCATGGCTATCTGCACATGCTCTCCCATGTGTCCACTCTTCCTTTCCTCTCTTCCTAATTTTGCCTTTGAAAATCAGGCACACAAGCACTGTCCCTTCTTTTGAGGACACACAGGAAAAATTAAATATTTGAAAACCTTTCACTCATGACATCAGTCCAAAGGGTATCAAACAAGCGAAGGGGAGCGGGTAGGGGCAGGCACTCTAGCACCTGTGCCTGGTAACCATCTCCCTAGCAACAGAGGGCCCGGCGGCCAGTGGGCGTTCTTTAGAAGCACTAACACAGTTTTTGTTTCCAAAGCATGTCTGCTTCTCCCACTTTTGATTAATCAACATCAGCTCTTTTAGTGTGTGTTTAAGTGAAATAATAGATTACTGCTCAACCACAGTTGAATGGCAGAGGTTTTGATGACTCTCATGAAGAAAAGGCAATACAAAATAGTCTACAATGGATTTTTTTTTTGAAAGGGAAAAACTTAAAAACCTCTCTTTCTCCTGTTGCCTGGATTCTTGTAAACAATTATGTTTAGAACAATGATCTTTTGAATCATGAACCATTCCCCCTACCTCACCAAGGCTTTAGGAATGGTTGACTCTTTTCAGCTTTTTCTTCTGCTTCAAACACTTAAAGCCCTGCAAATACAATCCATGCTTGGCTCACAAGAGCAGCACAGCACAGTGTCCAAAGTCATCTCCCAGTGATTCTTCCAATTCTTTTTGAGATTCTGACAAATACTTTGGACTGTGCTTTTTGTTTTCTGGCGGGAAAGGTTAAAATGTGTTTTCACAGATAGATTTTTCAGGTAGAAATTTTTTTCTCTCTCTTCCTTTGGACTCCTTTCCTCAGCCTCTGAAAGTTCCTAGAATTCCGTGACACCAGGAATTTATCTGTTCCTCCTCTTCTCTGTTTTGTTTTGGGGCTAGAATTCTTGACCTGTTCTAATATATACCTAAGGTCCATTTGACTAAGGTGTTTAAAACAAATGGAGGGACTCCATTAAAATGTGTCATCCCTTAGTTTCTGACTTTTTCCTCTAAATCCCTAAAAATTTGAAAATGTTAAAATAAGAAAGTGGAATCAGTTCTGCTGTGTATTCATTTCTAAATACTCACAGGATAATTCTTGACTTTTATGTCAAAAGGGTCACTCATTTTGCCTGGTCATTCTTTTAGCCTGGCGAGGAAGAACACCAAAGAAGTCACGTGCTTGATTTCATATTGCTCACATGTGCTGAAAACACATTTGCTTTTGTCTTGCACACATACTCATTCTAAAGATGATTCACAGAGCAGATTGACAATGAATTTCTTTCTAGGGTTTAGAAAGGATGCTAAAATTAGGGGCAGCTCTATGAACAAGCAGCAGGTCTTTCATGGAGTTCTAAAAGTCACCACAAGGTGGCGTACCAACACAATAGAAAGAAAGGAATTGCTTCCCAGGGGGCCAACTCCTAGTCTCTGTTAATGGCTTGATTTTCCACTTACAAGCAAGAAAATGCCATGGAAACTTTTGTTTTCCTCTTCAAGTGAAGGAGGAGAGCGAGGGATGGGGGAGGCGCCAAGCCCTCTTCCACGTGTGCTGTGCGTTGCTCCTGAGCTACATCTGGACATTGTAAGTCACCCATTGTGGAAGCCTAGCATTTTCTGATTTTAGCAACAGCACCATTCTGAGCAGAAAAGAACCAGTATGTTCTGTTCAGCTTAAAACCAACTAAAATCACAAGTAAAGAGAAGAAAGAAAGTCATTTTTACAGAGGGGGGCGGAAATCCATGGAGTTGACTTAGACACCAGTCCTGGGCAAGAAACGAGACCCTAACAGGTTGCTGGTTCCAGATGCCAATGACTCCTCACCTGTAACTGTTCTGCTTCGAAGACGTAAAACCACATCAGAGTGTTTTACCTTAAAACCTCATCTCTGCTCACAGCCCCTCCCACTGACACCCGGCCCCTAAAATAATCACCTTTTATTACTCTTGCTTTTCAATCTAGGCAATTGCTTGACATTCCACAAAACCTGCTTAGGAAAGGAGCACCCCTGCCTATCTGAATGAGATCACTTCTGGGCATTCAAGCGGCTGTGTTCTAGCTCAGCTGAGCTGATGCCTCAATCTGCCACCTCCTGCATTCCCTAGCTCGTGGGTCTCCATACAAAGTGCCTTCAGACCATGTGCACCAGGATCTATCTAATCTCATTAGATTTCTCATTTTCAGCAAAATACTGTCATGGCGCTGTGCACCAGTGCCCCAGATTAGTGGCTTGTCAGAACTGGTGCCCCACTAATGAGCTAATCCAAATAATACTCAAATCCCAAATCAGATTTAAGACGATCCAGTCTGGGTAGAATTAGGGAGTGAGCAGTACTGGCCGAAAGAACAAGCTTTCCTTTTCTTTGTTTTGCCTTAAATGAACAGAGGTGGACTGCTGTCAAACTCTAGTTTTTTGTTTGTTTTTTTTTTTTTCTTTGCACGACATTAACTGCCATTACACAATTGGGAATAATAAACAGAAAGGAGTACATCTGTATGGATTGGTATAAATTTACCTTAGAGGATTAGAAAACACATATCCACACACATATGCGAGGTTAATATATTCAGCAGATCCGTGTCCTTCACAGCTTCTAGTTTTCCTGACTTTCCCGTGAGTTTGGCCTGAAGACCTTGCAGATTTTAAATCTGATGTATTTCAATGGCGACCTTAGGGTGCAGGGTTAGGTCAAAAAAAATTTTTTTTAAGCTTATTTGTTTCCTTATTTTCCCTCAGGGTAAAGCTGGGCTCCAGAAATTCCAAAATGCATAATAGCAAAGTTAAGGTCAGACCCTGAACAAAGGAGCTAGGCAAACAGAATGCAATGAGAATCATTGATGTTTCAGGTGTTCTTGAAAAATGAAGCCTTGGCTTAAAAATGGATGCTTAAATGGTTTCTTATTTCTGTACTTGTGCAACCTTTCTGAGAATGAAAGAAATTATTTTATGTTGGTCACAGGGCAGTTATTATGATGGCCAACGAGTGGGCTAGCACAGAGCCGGAGGAGGGTGAGCTGCCCTGTACCCTCTTCCAAAGCACAGCAACCCATGTGGCATCGCTGCCATGGAATCTCCCATCTTGCTGCTGGATGAAGCCCAAAGAATGCAGTTGAACTTTCTGAGTCAAGTGCAGCAAAGCATGGCTGTTTGCTGTTGCATTTTGATTCATAAACCCAATGGATCCGATATAGGAATGGTACCTTCAGAATCCAAACATGGGCCATTCCATACTTTGATATTAGTCCTCAGCTCAGTGCTTTGTCATCAGTATATAAAAGATAAGTTCTCAGAGTCGTCTTCTGTTTCTTATTTTTTTGAAATAAGAAAATGTTTCTTTTTTGTGTGTGTGAAGCACAAAGTACTCCAGATTTCATCATTTTTCATGTATTTGTCATTTCCATCAAACATTGTGTGTTCAGGTTTATAATTGCTAGCCTTTTTAGGCGATAAGCTACCAAAAGGAAGTCTGGTTTTAGAGTTTTGTGCTTAATAGAGTCATCATATTCCCAGGTGGTGCGAGTGGTAAAGAACCCGCCTGCCAACGCAGGAGACATAAGAGACACGGGTTCAATTCTCAGGTTGGGAAGATACCCTGCAGGAGGAAATGGCAACACACTCAAGTATTCTTGCCTGGAGAATCCCATGGATAGAGGAACCTGGAGGGCTACAGTCCATAGGGTCGCACAGAGTCAGACATGACTGAAGTGACTTAGCATGCATTTTTGTAACTGACGTGAGCTTGCTTTCACTGACCTCGGACGTGAGCACGTCACACAGTCACACAAATACTGGACTACCTGGAGCTCAGGGTGCCTGTCGAGTGCCTATGCAAGAGACAGCACCTGTGTGGTTGCCTGCTCTTTCCTCTATTGTCACATTTTGAAACATATAGAATTCCTCTTGTTCCTGCATCTTCGTCAGGCCAAGAGCCACCTCCTCCCTCCTTGGCTGGATGATCAGTCAGAGGGATCTGACTTTTTATTTCCCTATTTGACAACAGAGGGGAAGACCACCAAAAGAAATGAAAACATGTCTCCACAAAGACTTATACTTTAATATTCAGAACAGCCTTATTCATCACAACCCTGAATCGGAAGTAGCCCAAATATCCATCAACCTGCAAACTGGTAAATAGATTGTGATGACATTCCTACAAGAAGATACTACCCAACAATTCAAAGGAACAGGTTGCTGAAACACGCCAACAGTGTAGAACTGAAAGAGGCCAGACTCGAAAGGCTGCACTCTATGGTTCCACTCATATAAAATACTAGAAACTAGCAAAGTCAGAATAACTGAAATCAGGCCATTGGCTATCTGGAGGTGGGGGTGAGAGGTGAGGAAGGAGACTGACTCCAAAGAGGCAAGAGGAAACTTCTGGGTAGATTGAAACATTCTGAACATTACCGTAGTGATAATTACACAAAGGTCTACACGTGTCAAAACTCACCAAATAGCATACTTAGGTAAATGTTATCGTGTATAGATTACATTTCAATCACAACACAGTTTTTAAAATCCATTTTGGATGGATACATTTTCATAATTTATAAAACTGTCATAAAAGGCAAACACGATAGCCAGAGTGAGCCATCTTACAGGCTTTGCCTACAGCACAGGAGCTTTCACGTCGCAGTTGAAGAAAATCAGAATGGCATACTGTAATGAGAAAGCAAATTGGGATCCGTAATAATGCCACTGTATTTTGTCACGGCTCCACAGCCTTTGTAAGTTTCCTTACCCAATGCATAAGGAATGTGAATCTATTCAAATTAACTTAGTAGAAGTCGATTAGGCAACATCTAAGTTTGTTCCATTAACTGCACCCAAGGCAACGGGCCTTGCACCATCCTCTCCCTGCTCTACCTGTACTCTGATGACTCGAGTAACCTCGGTCCTCCTCCCCAGTTTATCCCGGGAGCAGGGCGCAAATTGATGATCATTTTCCTCTTTGAGTTATGACCCAGGCACATGCCTCGCCCCTGGAAGGAAGCGGCCCTGCCAATCCTCCACAACAACCAGGAGAGAAACAAGAGGCCCGCTAGGGCCCCGTTGCTTTCCTGCTGACTCTAATTACCCAGCCGGGAATTTTACAATCCCTCCTTCCCGCCCGCCCCCACGTTGTAACCACGACCCTGCCGCTCTGCAGACTTTGGCTGGGTCTTTCTTTTGTGTGCCCACTGCTGCCGAGTGGATGGGGCTCCTAATGAGCTTTGACACTAATGGAACTGTGAGACAGTGTGATTATGGATCCTTCCCCCCACGCAGCACAGACCTGGCAGGAAATGACCCGAGACTCTGCACCCTTCCACCCCCCAGTGAATTCTGTTGAAACCATCTTCAGCCGCCAGCTGGAGCGCTACCCACCCCACCCCCACCCTTCCCTCAGTCTAGTTTCCTCTTCTCTCCATCATCCTGCAGGTGGCTGAAAATAAGATTTTATGGCCTGACGCCTGGTGGGTTGGTTGACAGCCCTGGAGAACTTCTCCAATTCGGGGGCGGGGGAGGGGGTGCGTGGAGCATGGGGGTGAGGTGGGGAATGGAAACTGGCGCCCATAAAAACAAAGACTTTCCCCTGCTTGCCTTTTAAAAAGCCTTCTGAGGAGGAAGGGAGCCGGGAAGGTACGGTTGTTTTCTATTAGATGCTTAACAACGTGTGTAAGTGGAGGTAATTTAAGAAAAAAACAACATGTGCTTGTGTAATTTCCATGTTGCGTGTGGTACAGGTGTAAGGGACTGGGGGCTAACTATTGAGCTGTGAGCTAATTATAGGGAGAAACAGCTGTTGTCCTCTAATGAGGAGACAGAGCCTCGGAGTCTGCTCTGCCAGGGAGCCTGAGGAAGCCTGTTGCAGGGCGCTGTGCGGAGATTGCCTCTTCCTCACAAAATACTCCCTGCCACACACTTGCTCACGGGCCGCTTCTCACATCCACTCCAGCAGGTGATAAGTAATTTTCGCCCAACTGTATCTGGAGAGAGGACTGTGTCCCCATTTTATTAACCTCTGTGCTCCTTTTATTTTTGTTCCCCACAAGTGTACTGCTCCTGACCCCAGCTGTGTGTTACCAGGGTCCCTTTTCTCCCCCCTTGAGTTCTTTCTGTTCATTCCCATTTTTCTGTGTTTCCAGGACAATCAGATATTCCCAAAGCTGTCAGCTATTTATCGTGTGATGTACAGGCTCAGCTAGACCACACTTTCTGTTTCTTGGTGCTGCGTTTTTCTCCCCAAGGTCCCATAAATGTGACCAAACATCTCTTCAACGACCCGGCAGGTAGAGTTTAGAGGGTCTGCTGGGGAGTAGCTATGCGACTTCCCACTTAGATTTCATCCCAAACAAATAGGGGAAGTGTTTCTTTAAACTTTTTTTTAATTAAATTTTTTCTTTTTTGTGGAAGTCCAGTTGGTTTACAGTGTTGTGTTGGTTTCGGGTGTACAGCAAAGTGATTCAGTTATATATACATGTATGAAGAATAAAAGAATACATTTATTCTTTTTCAGATGCTTTTCCCTTATAGATTATTATAAGATATTGAGGATAATTCCCTGTGCTATACAGTTGGTCCTTGTTTATTTTATATATAGAAGTGGGTACCTGTTAACCCCAGGCTTCCCTGGTGGCACAGATGGTAAAAGAATCTGCCTGCAATGCAGGAAACCTGGGTTTGATTCCCCTTGAAGAAGAGAATGGCAACCCACTTCAGTATCCTTGCCTAGAGAATTCCATGGACCGAGGAGCCTGGTGGGCTACAGTCCATGGAGTTGCAAAGAGTTGGACAGGACTGAACAACTAAGGCACACACATCTGTTAATCCTAAACTCCTAATTTATCCCTCCCCTCCCCTCCCCCTTTGGTAACCATAAGTTTATTTCTATGTTTGTGAGTCTATTTCTGTTTTGTAAATCAGTTCATTTATACAATCTTTTTAGATTTGGAAAAAAAAAAACAGTGGAAAAACTAATATAAATTATCACTACTATACATGAAAAAGAAGCTAACACTACAGATTGATAGACATTAGAATACTATTAAGATAATACTATGAACCACTTTATGGCAATAAACCCAACCAGGAAAAAAGTTCTTCTTGTTAAATGTTAATACAATCTTGATGTTCATGTTGATATTGGCGTTACAAACCTCCACACCACTGCAAGGAAGGAAAGCATCAAAGTCCAAGGAAGCTGGAGAAGCAGGTGCCCTGCTCTGCTGCTCAAAGCCTCACATGCTCCTTTATGATGGATGAGGAGGAGGCAATCTAAGGGACCGTCCACCACCCCCAACTGTGGATAAAGTATTATTTACTGTGCAATTGAATTAAAAACAAGGACTCGCTATAGCAACCACTCTAACAAGGGGCACTATTCACAGGCTGCCTTGCTGCCTGGGGTCCGGCGCCCATGAAGCACCTTTTTGAAAGCACTTGTGGGCAAACCAGTGGCATATGGGGCTTTTACAGCATGTACGAGGCGGGGCTTCTGCCATAAAAGGTTTCTCTGCAGACTGTATTGCTTTGGGAAGGGAAATGGGAGCGCCAGCAGCTATGTTTTCCTGCAGTTTAGGATTAAGGGAAATTTAATTGAAAATAAAACACAGAGGCACTGTGGTGGCCACTGAAGAAAAACAAAGAGCTCTTCATGGAGCCAGGCCACCACGTGGCAGCAAGGGACACGCTGCCAGCTTCGTCTGCTTGCTTCCACGGGACATCCGGGGGCTGGGAACAAGCCACTTTGTGATCACCCATCCTGTGGCACCAGTTTTGGGGATCTAAGCATTCATGAAAGAACTAGGGAGGATTCTGCAACATCACAGAGAAGGGTGTGTCTACTTAAGGTCTCTGTCATTTCTTCTCACCCCAGCAATCTTTTCTTACATCTTCCCCCTGTGCTTTCTAGAGCCTTCTTTGTTTCACATAATATCTCTGGAAATCTTTGTTTCATTGCCTTTTTTTAACCTCAGGGAAAAGAATCATGCAATCTCTCTCTCCCTCTCAATGAATTTTTAAGAAGACAGAGATATTCATTATAACATACTGTAGGCAAAATTAGATAAGAATAAAGGGCTGAGAGGATTTTATCTTCTCAAAGACAGTGACCCGAGGTCTGTGGCTAATCTGAGTGACTCTCTTAAAGCTTACCAGGTATTAGAGATGAGCAATTTTTTTCCCGCTGTTTGTGTGTGTGTTTATCCCTTTCTATCCCCAAATAACAGCTTCTGGTGTATTCTGGCATGAACTCTTCCAGCACCAAGTCTCCATGTCAAGGTGATATCTGTCTTAAGTGTCTGTTTCCCTCCTGCTTTCTTCTTTAGAACAGCCAAGTTTACTGCTAAGTATTACCACTGCCTCCTGACAGAGTCTAGAAAAAAAGCACCCTCTAGCTTATGATGGCCAAAGAACTCCAGGGGTCAGACCCCTGGTTCTTGTGTCAATTACATTAGCTGCCTTGGTTGAAAATGACTACCTTATAAGTACTGTTTTTTCGTATCAGTCTTGATAATTTAAATTCATGCATTCTGCTGTTTTTACTCACTACCACTTCCACACCACTCAGAGACTGTCAGAGCCTAGCATGGTGTTTTGCACATATCAAACCTTAAGTGTTTTGCTGTGAATGAATGGTTGGATAGATAGAGGAATCAAAAGGTTGTTCTGCATTGGAAGACAGCAGTTTGTTTTAACCTAACTGCAGATGGAAGAAAGCAGCCTAAAACATAACTTCCTAAAGTGCCAGCTAACTTTTTCGAGGAGCTAAAACATAAAGGACACTTTGATTTAACTCATATTTTGAGATGGAGGAAATAAACAAAAATAGCACAGTGAAGCATTCCTAATATTGATAATCCTGCTTTTGGAGAAGACTGATCCCTTACAGAATACAGGCCCCAATTCCTTATCCGTAATTCCAGAATCCAGACAGTTTTAATAAATAGAAGCTTTTCATAAAATGTCTAGGAGGAAACCTGGCTTGAACTGATACATAGCTATTTGGAGCTTTTGTTTGCATTTATCTTACCAAGAGGGGCTATTCACACACTTCTTCAGAAATGTTAATGTTTGATTATAGGGAGTTCCAGATGTCCCTGGAGTGTTAGGTAATAGGTGGCATGCTCACGGTATTTATGCCCTTTCTAAAATCTAAAAAAATCTTGAATATCAACACATATGCCCTCAAGGGTTTCAGAAAAGGAATCAGAGATCTATATTAGCAAGATGTTGCTTTACTATGTTGAGGTTTATTCAATAACTTGAACAGATTGCCAGCAAGACATCCAGACGTCTTAAATATTGTATACAAAAGATCCTAGGGCTTAGGACTTTACAGCATTGTATTTTTGTGGAATTTGCTCAGCGTTCAAATGATCTTTCAATGAATTTGTGGGGGAGGAAGTGGTCTCCCCATCCTATTCCTCCGCCATCTTAGGACCACACCCCCCAGCACTGTATTTTTAAAGCACAAATTCTTCATCCAGCAAATAGATCATGGACACAGATCAGGTATCTGCATGATCATGTGGTAAAGGAAGTTGCCACCTCTTCTTTTTTCAAGGAGCTGAGTCTCCTGAATAATTTTATAAGAAGTGACACAAAAATTACTTACCAGAGGCTTTAAAACATGCTTTCATTGTGGATCCATTTGAAGCTTTGCTGCTTTTAATTTTTCACCATTAAGACTTGCAAAAACCATCATGCGATTCCTTAATTGCAACCACATTAACTGAGGCAGACTTTTAAAACCTGGGATGTTTTCTATCACAATGGGGACTGTCTGGGTGCTTCCATCACACCGTGTCTTCCGTGGACAAACAGCACCACTGATCACTCAGCACACCAATCGGAGACGGCAGATGCTGGTGAGGGCTTGGATCAAAGAAACTTTGAAGTTACAGCTCAAGCCCAAATACCAGCTCTGGCAGGATGCATTTCTGTTTCTAAAAAGTCACAGTTACTCCTGAAAGCTAAATGGGCTTGAAAAATTCAGCCAACAGCACCAAATCCCAAGTCACTCTTTTCAAAGTGGGTGGAAAAACAAATGGGGAGTTCCTGCAGTGGGGAGGGGGTGTTGAGGGAGGGGGAAGTGAGGGGAGCCCAGCTCACTCAGCATGTCTCAGCCTTTGCATCAGGTGTTCAGGCCTTCAAAGCCCAACTTATAACTAGTTTGATGAGTGTAACAGCTACAGATTTCACTGTATCAAGAAAAACTGATGTTAAGCAAATTCTGTGTCTGGCAGTTGAATGCCATATACTGCAGTCTGGGCCATATTCATTGGGAAGCTTTGTGGTGTCCTGGCACTTAGGCAGAGCTTCTGGACAAAGGTGACTTCTGTGTCTGTGTTTCTAAAGCACAGAAGAGTCTTGGCATGTACTTAAAGATTTTGGTGCACTGTGATTTGGTGATCTTTTAAGGAAGCGCTTTGGCTGGTGTTTTACTGTTTCCTATAGCAGTAATAGCTGAAACTCCAGTACTTTGGCCATCTCATGCAAAGAGCTGACTCATTGGAAAAGACTCTGATGCTGGGAGGGATTGGGGGCAGGAAGAGAAGGGGACGACAGAGGATGAGATGGCTGGATGGCATCACCGACTCGATGGACGTGAGTTTGAATGAACTCCGGGAGCTGGTGATGGACAGGGGGGCCTGGCGTGCTGCGATTCATGGGGTCGCAAAGAGTTGGACACGACTGAGCGACTCAACTGAACTGATAGCAGTAATATGGCACTCCACTCCAGTACTCTTGCCTGGAAAATCCCATGGGCGGAGGAGCCTGGTAGGCTACAGTCCATGGGGTCGCTAAGAGTCAAACATGACTGAATGACTTCACTTTCAGTTTTCACTTTCATGCTTTGGAGAAGGAAATGGCAACCCACTCCAGTGTTCTTGCCTGGAGAATCCCAGGTGCAGGGGAGCCTGGTGGGCTGCCGTCTATGGGGTTGCACAGAGTCGGACACGACTGAAGCGACTTAGCAGCAGCAGCAGCATAGCAGTAATAAAAGGTCCACAGAACTTGATAAGCAGGGCAAGAGGAACCAAGGGCTCATCTAAACCTTGACTTAAGGGATACATTTGGTTCTCCCCACTATGTCCCATGGCATCTTTGTGAATGGAAATTTTGTTCCACTCGTGGGACCCTTGCAGGCTACTGGCACTCGTATCTCGAGGGAGACAAATTCTATTTCAAGGAAAAGAGCTCCTCTTCTCTTGCAACAAGAGATCTGTCACTACTGCAGAATTTGGAAGATGCTGTGCACACCCCTGAGGCCACCCTACAGAGTGTGAATGGTGCACAGTCATTAGGGTGATGACTCCCATGGGAAACGACCTGAAGAATTTCAGTAATGAAATTTCAAGCAGGAGTCTTGAAAGGCCTGTGAGTACCAATCCATTCTGGAGTCTGGGTTCAGAACGGACTTCGTCAGGCGTGAAGTTGGGTACTTTCAAGGCATGCTTTGACATGGCTTTAAACAAAGAAGAGCAAGTCTCTACCTCTGACTTTTATTCATTCACAGCATATCTCAAGAAAGGGGACAGACTCATCTCCTTTGTCAGAACTGCCACAGTATTGAATTTCTGACCAGCCAGAGGTCACTGGGGTGATTTTGCAGATGGTGGTCAGGGAAGATTTCTAATCGTGAAACTTTGGAAGAGACGAGGGGGTAAAGATTTGTATGGAGGTGGGTTTTGGTTTTGGTCTGGTTTTCAGTTTTCCAGGAAGGTGCCAATCCGGAATTCTTCTCAGGGACAAACTTTGTGACCCAAACCAACCACAATTCAGTAACAATTCCTCCTCTGATTTCTATATCCTATTTTCTTAATTGGGTGGGCGGGAGAGCACAGTTTCACATGGAGCGAGTAGGTGGCACAGGCTGTAGAAACCCATACTTGCAATCCTTGGCAGAGATACGTGCTGCCATTATGCCTTCTAAATGTCAGCTGAGGTAGGAACCAGCTCCAGATCTGAGAGGCGCCAGACACCTGCTCCCTCCGCTCCAACACAGGCTTCTGCTGGTATGATCGGTAGCTCACACATAGCCCTTTCTCAACACTCTCTGAGCCTCTGACTCCAGGAGTAGTTCAGAATTCTGGGTATGTTCAGGTTCTCCTCTCAGTTCTGAACTCCCATCCTCCTTGCCCATGCTGCGGTCTCACCCAGAGGAGGAATGCGCCACCCGGGCTTTCATTTGGTACTTAAGTCCTCAAAATCTTTAAAATGCTCCTTGTGCTGTCCTGCCCCTCTGCAGAAGCTGCGACCTTGCAAAGAGCCAAATGCCTCCACCAGGAAGCAGTGGCTTTCAGGACCACCTTCCTTATGAGGAAAAGTTTTTAACTTACAAGATAAACTAAGCTGGCTGAGTTGCCCATGGAAAAGAACAGTGGGACTGACTTAATTGACAGTGATCATATTGTGGGTTATTTTCACTTCTTTTCATTCACAAGTAATTTTTATAAACGGTTTTGTTCACTTTTTCTAAAATTGAGAATGTGTGTGCTGTGTGTGTGTATGTGCACTCAGTCGTGTATGTCCAACTCTTTGCGACCTCGTGGACCATAGCCCACCAGGCTCCTCTGTCTATGGAATTTTTCAGGCAAGAATACTGGAGTGGGTTGCCGTTTCCTACTCAAATGGCTCTTCCCACATCTCAAGTGGGTCAAACCTACATCTCTTGTGTCTCCCGCACTGGCAGGTGGATTCTTTACCACCACACTACCTGGGAAGCCCTAAAATTGAGTATGGGTGCAACCATATCTAAAATTAGATGGACCCAGCAATTTAAATATAGTTACCAGCCCCCAGATCCATCAAGTTAGGATCTAAGACAATGATAATTAACCTCATTTGAGCATTTACAACGTGCCAGATACCAAGAGCTTAAGAGTATCTCCGTCATACTCATAACAACCTTATTAGGCAGACAAAGTTGTTATCCCCATTTTACAAATGAAAAACACAAGAAATAAGGGCACAGAGAGATTAACTAAGTTACTAGTTAGTTACATAGCTGTATAGTAATCATAGCAATATTCATAGAGAATTTACTTTGGGCTGAGCACTGTCCTAAGTGCTACAAAGCAATTACCGTGTATAAACATGTTGACTCATTCATTCTCAGAACAATCCTGGAAGTAGCTTCTCTTCTTATCACACTTTATATATCTGAAAATTGAGGCACAGAGAAGCTGTCACATGCCCATGCTAGCACAGCTAGTGTGAGGACAGGGATTTGAACCTAGACTGTCTGGTCCCAAATTCTATACTCATAATGAGTATAAGAAAGCTGAGTGCTGAAGAACTGATGCTTTCAAGTTGTGGTGCTGGAGAAGACTCTTGAGAGTCCTTTGGACAACAGGGAGATCAAACCAGTCAATCCTAAAGGAAATCAACCCAGAATATTCATTGGAAAGACTGATGCTAAAGCTGAAGCTCCAACACTTTGGCCATCTGATGCGAAGAGCTGACTCTGGGAAAAGACCCTGATGCTGGGAAAGATTGAAGGCAGGAGGATGTGGGGTTGATCGAGGATGAGATGGTTGGATGGCATCACTGACTCAATGGACATGAGTTTGAGCAAACTCTGGGAGACAGTGAAGGACAGGAAAGCCTGGCGTGCTGCAGTCTATGGGATCACAAAGAGTTGGACATGACTTAGGGACTGAACAACAATTAGGATGCTATATTGACTCTTATATAGTCTTTATATATTGTTATTTTAGTAATTATTTTTTAAAATAAATGCTTCATATTATTAGGATTACATAGTATACTCTATGTGAATATAGCATAGTACCTGACACCCAGGAAAACACCACCATAAATTTAAGTTACTATTATTATTAGCTGTAACAATATTCAGGCTGTAGAAATTTTTCCCAGTGGGAAACAGAAAGAGAAGAATACATTTTTATCTTCCTTAACGCATTTGTACAAGAGTGCCCAGCTAAAGCTAATAAATAAAACATTTTTGATAAGTAGAAATATTGATAAACTATATTATTTTCTGCTCTTCCTATGACTGGGAACCATTGCAACCATCTCCGATACCCTTCAGAATGTTCATTACTGACAAGCCTCAAAGCCAAAAAGTCAAGTGAAAAGAAATGATGTCCTATTAGATTTTAAGTAGGAAAAAATGTAATAGCCTCTTCATCTCCAAAATACAGATGATAAGGCCACCTTATCTAGTTCTCTGAGAGGGTATGAAGCTCAAATGAGATAGCAAATATGAAAAACCTTTGAGAAGTGTGCCCCCTGACCACAGTGATATCATTCATGTGAGATGATGGCCTGGAGAAATCCCAGACTTATACAAGTCACAGATGCTGTTGGGCATAAGGGCCATGCTGGGAAGCTCAGACACAAAATGAGAGGCTGTTGAGAAAAGGGAGCCAGTTTGGGGAAGGAAAGAAGAGAAGGTTTGCTTCTGGGGAGGCCAAAAGGGAAAATCCACAGGATAACAATAGCAGGAAGAGAGGTTTCTGTGTAGGGAGCCGGTACCAGAACATCCAGCATGCTGATGTCAGACACTTCCTCCTGCACAGCTGCAGACAACTCAGCCCTTAGTTAGCCGCCTGCCCTGTAGCTCAGCCTCCCAGCTTGAAGGAAGAGACCAAGACCAGGAGCAGTTGCTATAGCAAATAAGGGACAAGCCTTGGTGGGGGTGGGGGTGGGCAAGGCAAAAAGTCAGCAGGCAGCACATTCCTATCCAGCCTCTGAATCCACCTCTAAGCAAATTGTGGTATGTGTGTCTTCAAAGAAAGGATTCATGTGTTTAAACGCTATGTTAAATTGCTTCAGTTGTGTCTGACCCTTTGCGACGCTATGGACTGTAGCTCACCAGATTCCTCTGTCCATGGGATTCTCCAGGCAAGAATACTGGAGTGGGTTGCCATGCCCTCCTCCAGGGGATCCTCCCAACCCAGGGACAGAACCCGCGTCTCTTACATCTCCTGCGTTGGCAAGTGGGTCTTTACCACTAGCACCACCTGGAAAGCAAAAAGAGCCTAGAAAACACAGACGAATGGCTCAAGAAGGCACCATGCCAGCCTCAAGAGTCATAGTCAAGGAGACACTGACATTTGGTGCTTAGTGGAGCTGCCAAAAGTGAGAGATATAAATAGCTATGTGAGTCCATTGCTGGCCAGTCAATTAAAAAGGATAAAGGATCTGCAGAATGGGATAATTCTAAATCTCTTCACCAACATCACCAACTCAGATCTCATCCCACGGCAAATTCCCTCCAGTCTGTTTCGAGCCAATTCTGGTAGAGGCGTTTGATCAGCCAAACTGGGTGTCAGAGGACTTGCAAATAGGCTTATTTGTTAAAACGGAAAATTGTGATTTACTATCCCCGCAACTAGCCAGATTAACAAATGAGAATGCTTTCTAATGATAAATTGTGCTAATTTGGGTTTCACTGGTCAAGTGAGATGTTACTCTGTATTTCACAACCAAGTCTGACGACAGGAATCACTGAAGATGTTCCAATCATATTTGGGGGAGTTTTTCTGCCAAGACTCCAAACAGTTGAGCAATAACAGTTGTCTCAAATTTCCTCTTAATAAGCAAAGTTATTTGGGTGTGTTTATGTGTTCCTTGTGGATTTTTGGAAATCATTTCTAGCTTATTTGGATAAACTGCTTCGTAAGGATTAAAATATCAACACAAGCAAGAAAAACAGAATAGAATATCATTTATCATACTTACTTTTCAAAAGTCTTTTTTCCTCCACTTTTAGGAGAAATATATACACATTTTAGAAGTAATAAAAATTCATAAAAGCTCAAAATTAGTCATTGTTTGTTTGGTAGTAACAAAAACCCAGCTCAAATCAGCTGAACTGGCTCAGTTGGAGGAAATTCAACTGGAGTGGATAGCTTCAGGCATGGTTGGTTCCAGGAATTCTCCCTGTGTCATATGCTGTGGGAGGGGCAGATTTAAAAAAAAAAAAAAAAAACAAAAAAAACCACCAAAACAAAATCTCTAGCTTCACAGTTCACTACAGATAGCCAGAAACAAAATAATAGCCCATATTCCAACCCCTCAAAACAATCATGCTTGACATTTTGACATATTTTCTTCCTCTCTCTCTTTTTTTTTTGTACTTTTTATGTTGTTCACATGTAAATTTTAAACCAAGCCAGCCATTGCACAATGGCAAATGCAATGAGGACGTGAG
Organism: Bubalus bubalis; assembly: GCF_019923935.1. NCBI lineage: Eukaryota > Metazoa > Chordata > Mammalia > Artiodactyla > Bovidae > Bubalus > Bubalus bubalis. The sequence goes on from NC_059158.1 coordinate 144,655,607, forward strand.
TGGATTTGCTTCGGCTTCATCGAGATAGGTCCTTGGACAACACTTGCTCTCTGGCTGTCATTCTTCAGGGACAGTACCATCCGAGAAGATTTTTGGCAGGGATAGAAATATTCTGTATCCGCACTGTCCAACATGCTAGCCCTTCACCGCATGTGGCTGATGAACATTTGAAATGCAGCTATAGTGTCACTGAGGAAATGAAATTTTCATTTCAATTAATTTTGACAGATTTAAATCTAAATAGCCACAGGTGGCTAGTAGTCACTGTATTGGACCACACAAGGTTGACATGACAAATTACACAAGTGGAAGCCACAGCTTAGAGTTGAATACACACCAACCATAGCCCTCTCGGGATGAAGCAGCTCTGAAGGGTCAGGTCCGAAAAGTCTAATTAAAAGACACTTAATCAGCTTCAGGCTCCTTTTGTTCTTGAGTGAAGCCCTTCCGTCTGGTGCAGCCTGGAGCATGGGTCTCCCTGCTCACTCAGGGCCAGTCTTAAGTGCTAGCCTTTTCCCCACACAGAGCAGAGCTCCCAGGAAAATTAGCAGGCTTTCTGGTAAGGTCTTCATTTGCAAGTTTCTTCCTGTTTTGTCCTGAAGAGGAAAATATAAGAAGGTAAGAAGCAGCCTGTCTGGATCTCAGACCTTGGCTGTGAATTCCCACAGCTTTAAAAAATTGCGAAAGAGGGTGACATCTTTGTGATTTTAGGGTTTCCACTGAAACAGAAATGTGTATCATGTCATGACTCTGCTTTCTTTCACGTTTTCTTTTTCTGTTAGTGAAGTTCTGCAGTCCTTTGGCAATTAAAATACAGACCCCCATTACTGTCACTGTGGTATTTATTTTTATCAGCATCAGTGTTGTAAATACCCTAAGTGATGCAGCAGAAAATCCGAACCTTCGAAGAGTGCCAAACACGAGACTTCAATGGCAAACATACGCTCCAATATGTTAGTCTTAAAGATACAATAGCGAAAGCACTTCAGGAAGAGCCGTGATAATGTGAAATCTGTTATATGCCTTCTGTTCTAGATTTCAAGCTCTTCAAAGGCAGGGGCCCATCTGTCCACTGCCCAAGATGGTACATCCACTGGTAGGTGAGCAGGAGCCTGAAGACAGGGCTGTCTGGCTCTGAAGACATCACGCTTTACCAACACGAGTCAGTCACATCTCCCCTGGGTGATTCTGTATCATCAGCACTAGGAGGGGCAAAGAATTGAGAGGCTGTGGGCTTTCCAGATGGGCTAATTGTAAAGAACCTGCCTGCCAATGCAGGAGACATAAGACTTGGGTTCGATCCCAGGGTTGGGAAGATCCCCTGGAAGAGGAAATGGCAAGCCACTCCAGTACCTTTGCCTGGAGAATCCCATGGGCAGAGGAGCCTGGCAGGCTACAGTCCATGGGGTCACAAACAGTCAGACATGACTGAAGTGACTGAGCACACACGCATGCCCCCAAAGAATGCAACCAAGAGGATTACACAGGCTTTGTTCCTTTATATCCCATATCTTCATCCCCAACATGCTTTAATCATCACATTTGTGGTGACTGTTGAATGGTATGGTTTGAGTTTGTGGTTGGGTTTTTTTAGTCCTAATGTGAGGCTACCTGAAGAATGCCAGGTACTGCCAGGCACCTATGCCCAGTGCCATGTTGCCTAGCATACCTGGCATTCCACGGGTCTCTTCCAGGTGAACTCAAGCTCTGTGGTTGTTCCAGCCAAGGGAGAACCAGACCACTCACTCTCCCTCAATCCTTCTGAGCTTCAGTCTTCACGTCTACAATGGGGATAATCATACCACCATTTCTCTGCATCAAGTAAAGAACTAAGGCCTGGGGAGCAAATACAGCCCTGCCAGTTCCTTTATTTATTGTCTATGGCTGCTTTCTTGGGCAGAGCTGAGTAGCTGTGATGGAGACCATATAGTCCAAAAGACTACCTCGTTCTTTCCAGGAAAATTTTGCCAATCCTGTTTGTGAGACCTGCTGCTATTGCTAAGTCACTTCAGTCGTGTCCGACTCTGTGTGACCCCATAGACAGCAACCCACCAGGCTCCCCCATCCCTGGGATTCTCCAGTCAAGAACACTGGAGTGGGTTGCCATTTCCTTCTCCAATGTATGAAAGTGAAAAGTCAAAGTGAAGTCGCTCAGTCGTGTCTGACTCCTAGTGACCCCATGGACTGCAGCCTACCAGGCTCCTCCATCCATGGGATTTTCCAGGCAAGAGACCTGAATGCACAGGAAATACTACATAAATATGAGCAGCTAATATTATCATTGTCAGACTTCTCTTCCATCTTGAACCTTTGTCCTTTCCTGTTTTTTCCCCTAATTTCATCTCTTGCCTCAAGTTCACGTGTGTGTGTGTGTTTTCTCTTCTTCTCCCACCTCACTCCTATAAGAATGTGTTGAACATTCTTCTTGTAATAAGTTTAAGTGCTGTCCTTTCTCTCTAGATCAAAACTATTCTCTCAACCTGAATTCTCTGGCTTTGACGGAGTGTGCTCATCATGATCAAGTCAGGCTTTCAGTCTCCTCACCTCTGTTGAAGTCATGTCCCTATTTAATTACCCACAGCTTGGGCATATGCTTCTTGAGGACATGAGCAGGAGCTCATTGTGTGTGTTGTATGGATTGACCATTGCTCAGCCATAGTTAGGGGCTCTAGGGCATATGAACACCAGCCTAGGGCTCCTTGTTTGTTCTGCTTTGATTTCTGACTTCCTGTCTGCTTTCCTGCTTAGAGACAAAACCCCCATGGCCTTCGTTGTCTTTCTCTCTTAAGTTTGGATCCCCACTGAGAAACCAACAAATGTTTTCTTTTCCCTGTGGCCTCTCTGATCTGCTTTGCCCTCCTAACCTGAGAACCTTCCTAGAAGACAGCACGCCCAGTCTAAGTTATTTATTTTTTTTCTTTCTCTTGTATCTTTTTTTAAAATTCAGGTGTAGTTGCTCTATAGTATTATGTTAGTTTCTGCTGCACAACAAAACGAATCAGCTATGTATATATATATTCCCTCTCTTTTGGAACTCCCTCCCAGCCCCCCATCCCATCCCCTAGGTCAACACAGACCACTGAGCTGAGATCCCGGTGCTATACAGCAGCTTCCCACTACTGTCTGTTTTACACCTGATCCTGGATATATGTCAATGCTACTCTCTTAATTCGTCCCACCCTCTCCTTCCCCTGCTGTGTCCACAAGTCTATTTTCTAAGATGTGGTTTGTGTACACAATGGAATATTACACAGTCATCAAAAGGAATGAAATTGGGTCATTTGTAGAGACATGGATGGACCTAGAGACTGTCATACAGAGTGAAGTAAGTCAGAAAGAGAAAAACAAATGTGTATTAATGCACATCTGTGGAATCTAGAAAAGTGATACAGATGAACCTATTTGCAGAGCAGGAATAGAGAGGCAGATGTAGAGAACAGCCTAAGTTTTCACTATGTCAGATTAGTCACGGAGGTGAACACTCTGCCAGAGGAGGAGGGAAGGTGGTTTGTCAAGAGCTGCTTTCCCCAGGACACTGCTCCACTAGGCATTTCTGGGATTCAACTACAGCCCTGGTGAAAGGGAGACTGTGATTTAATGATGAGGGAAGGAAATGGGTAGCCAAGAGCACTCTCTGGATCATACTTTTAAAATCCAACTCTTGGCTTTCCCTGTGTTCTACACCAGGCACATTTTCTCTGTCCTATTATCTCAAACATTCCTGAAATATGTCTCAGTTTAACAGACAAAGCAACATAAATTCTAATCTGTAACATCATGTATTACATCCTCCATTGGGCTATGTTTCATCCTATCCTCAGAAGTGTTTTTTCTACCAAGTGTTTTAGGCACAGTAAGGACTTTGGATAGGCTTCCCTCTTGGCTCAGTGGTAAAGAACCCACCTGCCAATGTAGGAGATGTGGGTTTGATCCTTGGATCAGGAAGATTCCCCTGGAGGAGGAAATGGCAACCCACTCCAGTATTCTTGCCCAAGAAATCCCATGGACAGAGGAGCCTGGTGGGCTACAGTCCATGAGGTTGCAAAAGAATCAGACATGGCTTAGCTACTAAACAACCACAAGGACTTTGGATGGTGATGTTTCCTCAATAAAAGTAAGGATGATCTCACTGTTCCCAGTCACACAGTGGCAGGGGGTTTGAGAAAGAAGTCAACTTTCAGACTTAAGATAAGGATGTTATTTTGGGGCATTTGTTTCCAATTGGTCTGTGTTTCGGAGGCTGTAGGTGGAAGAGATAGTGGGGAATCACCTGGGAGACTTTTACAACTCTCTATGGCTACCAAAGGCTTTTATGCACCTCAATTCAGATACATTCCTCTCTAAATTAAAAGCCCTTTATAGATGAATAAGAGCTTCCCAGGTGGCACTAGTGGTAAAGAACCCACCTGACAATGCAGGAGAAAAAAGAGACATGGGTTGGATCCCTAGATTGGGAAAATTCCCTAGAAGAGGGCATGGCAACCCACTCCAGTATTCTCGCCTGGAGAATCCTATGGACAGAGGAGACTCATAGGCGACAGTCTGTAAGGTCGCACAGAGTCGGCATAACTAAAGCAACTTAGCATGCATGCATGCATGCATAGTTGAATAAAATGCAAAGACTGTGAATTAAGTCTGTGGGAAGCCAAGCTTAGCTTAGGCAGCTGTAGGTTATCAGAGGGAGTTTTAAAGTCTAATCAGTTGTTTTCTTTGCTCAAGAGACTATATACCCAGGAGGAAGATGATAAGGTAAGACAGAAGGGCTCAGAGCCAGTATGCAAGCCTACTTTGCTTTTATCAAGGCCATCTCAAAACAATAGCAACAAGAACCAAAGTCTTCAATTATGTAATCCGGTTTGATTCAATTGCATTAAATTCCAACTCAAACTGTCCTAGGTATAATTAGACATAAAGAGAAAGTTAGAAGTGGCTTGGCCCTCAGGGAATTTACAAGTGGATTGAAAGCCATTTCCAGTGGGAGATTTTCCTCTCATCTTCTAGAAAACATAATCTTAATTGTGGAGAAAAAGATTTTAAGAGTCTAACAAAGTATACATGAAAGATAGTTTGTCCATGGAAAGCACACAAATTGATACAGTCTTAAATAAATTTCCCCTAAAGGGACTTTCCCCTTTCAAGAATTTCTAAAACCTGACCCCACACAATAAGAAATTTGACCCAACCTACCATTAGTCTTGGCTAATCCAAATCCAATTTAGTTCTATCCATGATGTGGCCAATGTTCTCATCCTGTTAAATCCCTGAATAAGACAATTCCAGAAGTTTAATCAAGAGCAGAAAACTGCTTTTCTGCCCATACCAGTCTTATAGGGATTTCTGTATATTGGATATATGTGCCTTTTCTCTAATCATATTGCAGGTCTCTGAGGTGGGGATGTGTATCTTTTTATTCCTTTGGATGCTCTCTTCTTTCTGCTGCTGCTGCTGCTAAGTTGCTTCAGTCGTGTACGACTGACTCTGTGTGACCCCATAGATGGCAGCCCACCAGGCTCCCCCATCCCTGGGATTCTCCAGGCAAGAACACTGGAATGGGTTGTTTCTAAATACCCACAAAATCTTAGCATATATTTCTTAGTAATAATATTACAAATAAATATTTACTCTTTACCAGGCACAGTGCTGAATGGTTTACAATCATTACTGCTTTTGTTCCTTACAATTACCCTTGGAGATTTTCCATATCCTTGGAAAGGTTAAATTAATTGACATGTACACACTGTCATTTAACTCTTGGTTAAAATAGATAACCAACAAGGACCCACTGTATAGCACAGGGAACTCTGCTTAATATTCTGTAATAACTTAAATGGGAAAATAATTTGAAAAAGAATAGATACATGTCTATCACTTTGCTATACACCCAAAACTCACACATCAGTGTAATCAACTGTGCGTACTTAGTCATTCAGTTGTGTCTGACTCTTTGCGACTCTTTGGGCTGTAGCCTGCCAGGCCCCTCTGTCCATGGGATTTTTCAGGCATGGAAACTGGAGTGGGTTGCCATATCCTCCTCCAGGGGGTCTTCTAACCCAGGGATCAAACCTGCATCTCCTCTGTCTCCTGCATTGGTAGGTGGATTCTTTACCTGCTGAGCCATCAGGAATCAACTGTACTCCAATTTAAAATAAAAATTAAAGCAAATATTTTCCTAGGGCATAAAGCAAAAAGTGGAGTATCTAGGATTTGAACCCATGCAGTCAGACCAGAGCCCACATGTTGGCACACTACGCTGCTGTGTCCTGCACTGCTCTCTGGTGAGGCTGACCAAAACGCCACAGGCACATGGCGTTTGCTTGCATAAGGTGAACACGTCTCTTAAGAACATTGAGAGGCATCCGCAGGGAGATTCCACGATGAGATAATGAACATCTGCAGCCTCCCTGTGCTGAACGTCTGGCTGCATCAGCTTCACTTATTCTACTGGAGATGCACTTAATGCTGTTTTTATGAGATATGTTTTTTTTCACATTCACAATCATCCAAGGAGGCAACTCACTTAAAATCTTCCCTTTACTGATAAATAAAGGCAGAGAAAGAAGAGTGGATCACCTGAGATTAGGAAGAAAGTCAAGGAAAGCCAGGGTTTGCCTCTGCAGCCCTCGAATTCTTACCAGCTCTTAATCCAAGTTTTGTTTTTCCCTCAAAAAGTGCCCCCCAGACCTGTAATGGTGAAAACACAGGGTTAGGAGACTCCAAAAAAGGAACAAGATAAAACTATGCTGGGGAAGAAATGACAGTCATTCACTAGTATACTGGTAAAAATATTTTAATGTATTTGTCTATGTGTAGCAATCATGTTTAATATTCTTGGGATTCAGACTCCATATCAGCTCTTTGTGCTAAAACAGTTTCTAAATTATAATTTAAGATAGAGTTGTAAAAATCACTCTGTGTAATTTGTTTTCCAGTCTCTTCTTGGAAATATCGAGAGAGTCTTGAAAGATGTCCATTACACCCAATTAAGCAGCACTGGTATTTATACCATGTTCTATGTGATGTGTCTTTTGCATCTCATTTAGAGTTATTACTCATGTGGCCCAACTATTGCCTGATTTAGAAGGTCTGCGTGCAAATGTAGAATATGGAAATGGCCCTAGAATAGGAATAATATATTTAGGATACTTTAAACAGTGTTAGGTATATTTAGTACATCCACTTAATTCCGTTTTGGATGATTTATAGCCTGGGCTATGCTATGCTTCTTAGAAGTTATTCTGGTTATATTTCAAATTTTAATTTGAAAAATGTTTTAGGGAGTATAAAACAAACAGAGGTGGGTCCAAGCTTTCTGGGATTGCTGGAGCAGCAATGACAGAATCTGATACAAATTCTGGGCACAAAGTGGGCTCTCGCGCCATCTCTACCTCTTCATAATTTTTTACTATCTCTGGCAGTAAGAGTAAGGAGACAACTTGCTGAATTTCAAATGTCCTTCAGTAACTGGAACATTGCATTCTAATGCATTTTGATGAGTCAGATTAGTTATTTGTCACATATGTTGGTAATGCAAGGAAATGTATTCAGTCCAGAAAATTAATCCAGGCAGCCAGCCATGAGCAGATGAATGAAACTGACCAGAAGCACAATGGAAGAGAAAGCCAAGGAAAGTATTTTTAAGGAGGTTATTCAGTAGCCAAATCCTTTTAATGTTGAGTCATAGGTTGAAAAGGTTGAAATCTCTACCTTTTTGTGAAGAAGGCAGAAATCTTTTCCTGGTTTTGGGGCTGGGGAGGAATCAAAGATTTGGAATGAAAACACTAGATAATTTTCTCTTCCCTGAATGTATATATCTCACTTCCAGGACATATGTGGGTTCCACTAACCTGTGGAAAGAAGGTGAATGGGGATGGCTCCCTGGCCAGCAAACTGTTTATTAGAGGTTAGGAAAGAGTTGGGACTCCCTGACACAGCTGGCTGGAGACCCCTTGCCTTGGAAAGCAACAGGAAAGTGAAAAGTCTGGACTAAATTTTGCTTTGTCGCTGGTCAAATTTCTCCCAGAGCTGAAAATGACATCGCTCTTCCCAGGCTGTTGAAATGAGATAGTGTCACATCCCGAATGAGATCACCAGGTCATAATCTCATCCTCAATGTGATTTTGTTGGCATGTGTGAGCATCACTGGGAGAAGGGGGAAAGGATGAGAATGGATTGAACAAAACCGTTCCTTTAATTAAGCTCCCAGCCATCTCACCTTCTGCTCTGATCCCATCAGATCTCAGCAGTTAAACAGGGTTGGGCTGGGGGTCAGCAATTACTTTGTCTCTATGGCATGTACTGTTGTAAGGTGTAAGCTGAAGCCTTAGGCTCCTGGCCAGGTGTCTGCTGCTTTGTGGGCTTCGCAGAAAAGAATATTAATAAGGCAACATCCAAAATTTTGGCATGGCATAAATGCAGGTGATGTGTTTCACTGTCAAAATACTGATACCTCAATCTAGAGATTCCTGAAGGCAAAGCTTCTTTCATAAATCAGAGAGGATTTGCAGTCAACTGAGAGAAATTCCAGCTTCCTTGTATGTTAGGAAAGTGGAAACCACCATCAGGATTCAGTATTTGGATGAGGGACGGATGGATTGGGAGTTTAGGATTAGCAGATGCAAACGAATACATATAGAATGGATAAACAACAAGGTCTTACTGTAAAGCACAGGGAACTATACTCAATTTCCTGTGATAAGCCATATGGAAAAGAACACGAAAAAGAATATATACTTTGGCCACCTGATGCAGAGAGCTGACTCATTAGAAAAGACCCTGATGCTGGGCAAGATTGAAGGCAAGAGGAGAAGGGGATGACAGAGGATGAGATGGTTGGATGGCATCACTGACTCAGTGACATTAGTTTGAGCAAACTCTGGGGGTGAAGGACAGGGGAGCCGGGCATGCTGCAGTCCATGGAGTTGCAAAGAGTCAGACACAACTTAGTGACTGAACAACAAATACATATGTGTATATATGTGTATATGTAGCTCAGCTGGTAAAGAATCTACCTGTAATGTGGGAGACCTAGGTTTAATCCCTGGATTGGGAAGATCCCCTGGAGAAGGGAACCCACGCCAGTATTCTGGCCTGGAAAATTCCATGGACAGAGGAGCCTGGCAGGAACCTGGCCTGCAATCCATGGGATTGCAAAGAGCTGGACACAACTAAGCGACTTTCACTCTCACTTTCATATATATCTGAATCACTTTGCTGTACAGCAGAAATTAATGCAACATTGTAAATCAACTATTCTTCAATAAAATAAAGTTTTAAAAAGATTCAGCATTTAGAGGATTGTCTCTGGCAAACAAATCTTTCTATCCTGGCTTAGGAAACGATTGAAAGCCAGGACTTCTAGGTGTGTTTTAGTCACTTAAATGTGACAGAAACTTGCTGAGACTGTGGATATTGCAAATCCCATTAAATGGCTAGGTAGCTACAATGATATTTTGCTATGTCTGCCTGCAAGAGCCATCTTCTCTCGATAGACAAGGAGCTCTCTAGCACAGACAGCCGTGGCTTTGGCCCTTAAACTCAGAGAGAACCTCAGTAAATGGAGGACCCATTCTGCTTGGCTAGAGAAGATCTAGAAGCAGACCATGCCTGCATCTTTGCCCCCAAGCCTTCACACTGGAATGGTAGCATGAAAGCATGCAGAAAAATCAAGACCATCTTTGAGAAGGAAAAATAGTAAGGGAGCATCCATTAACTGCTGCTCCATGTAATGAATGCCTGTGGTATGTCTGGCTTCATCATCTCCTTTAATCCTGTATCTCTGCAGATTTCTGCAAGTAAATTCCAGATAAGAGTCCATCCTCAGGGACTGACTTGTAATACCTTTTTTCCTTTCAAGGAAAACAGCAACCATTGGCATTTTGGTTCAATAAATATCCTTGCCCTTGACTGTCACTCAGTCTTCAGAGAGGAGTGAGGAGGAAGAAGAGGCCTGGTGGAAGGGGAAGAAATAGTGGGTGGTAGCTCCAAGATGTCTTATCCCCCACTTTTGTTCACAGTAGCCCAGGTGGGTGCCATGCACAGACCAACAATAAAGAAAGTGGGAGACGCTTGTTACTTTACTTTTTCACTTTATTGCTCCTGAACCATTTTGATTTTTCAGCCTTTGGCTTTCTTCCTCCTTTAGTCCTGGCCCTTTAGGGGCAGTTACCAGAACCAGAAGAGACTATATTTAGAGAAAGAGCTGCCTGAAAGGAGCCAGGACTTTATATAGGAATGCAGCTATCCCCAAACTGACCCTAACAGGAGGACAGACTCTTATTCTGGGATTTAATCCAAAGAAATCTAGAGAGGTAAAAGATGAAAGGAGGTGTTAGCGATGATGAAACCAGACATATAGGATAAATACCTGGCCTCCTAATCTTCTTACCCTCTGACCTCCTACCAATGCCTTCCACTAGCCAAAGTCAAACAGTAACCAAAGGACAAGGCAGCCCACAAATGCAGCCCCCATGGGCCAGCTCCTTGGGGCATGCATCTGGGCGGGGACGGGACCAGAGGAGCAGATAGAGAGTATCAGTAGACACCACACACTCTGCTGGCTATTTTGTTTGTTTGATTTGGAAATCTGATCTGAGATCCAAAGGGCTATCTTAAAAGCAAAAACAATCCAGAACAGAAGGACAATGTTTATTACTCCAGATAAGTATATAGGTTTAACACACGCTCAACCCAAAGCCCAGTGGAATTGAGGCAGGAGAGGGGGAGGGGTGTACTCTGTAAAGTTAGCCTTTATTCTTCAGAAGTATTTCTTTCTAACACAAGTTTGCCTACAAAGCTACTTTTACATTCCAAAAAGTCCCAAATGTATGACCACTCGCTCCAGATGTGTTAATAGTGTGAAAGCAGCTCACAACAGGCTACTTGAGTTATTGAATAAAAGAACTCAACAGGCAGCTAAGTCTTCCAACCACACTTTTTGACCTTTACACACTTGGTGTCAGCTTTCAATAGGCATTAAATTCTCCCCTTGTTTTTATTCTTTGCTACAGTAGCATAGTGGGGAGACCTGAATAGCTGGACTACAGCTAAGTATCCTTAAATACAGGTATTTGAGAAATCTCTGTGTGTATGTGAGTTCCAGACATAAGTAATGTTCAAGGGGGAGACTTAAACACTGAAATATTAAAAGAAAAGGTAGGACGCTTGAGTCCTACCTCTGGTTTATTATTCTTAGCTAGTCCCACAGGGTCACCTTAAACAAATATCTTTACCTTGTAGGATTCACATCTTGCTACTCCAAAGTGGAAAACTGTTCTATTATTTGGGAGGAGATGTGAACTAGAACAGGTCCACATCTACCATCCTGGGCTTTGCTGAAAGTGGACAATTCTTAGGGGGCAGGGAAAGATGAATTTTGTTGTGCCAGTTGCTTCTAGTCAGTTGCTTCCAGGGGATTCATGGGTTCACAGTTTTAGAGATAACCAAGCATGAAGATAAAACTTGCATTCCATGGCACCTGTATTTCTGGTACTAAGACAACCTACTAAGCTGTGTTCCTTGGCTTGGTTTATTAATTTTCACATCTGAAAATTTTTCCATTGCTCCATTTCCTACTGCAGTTTAGAGTCTTCCCCTGAAAGTATTTTATGGTGAGTTATTTATTTAGTGTGACAGGAAAGGGATTAAAAATATGAAAATCATATCCTCATCTTCTGCCTGTCCGTGCAATGCACCAGAAGCAGCAATAAGGTGATAGCTCTGGGAAGGTAGCCAAAAACAGGTGGAATCGAACCCTCCTTTACCTTTCATCAAGGCTTCAGGCTGCTGAAACCCATTTTCTATCCTTCTTAATATGTGTCTGGCGGGTGCCTCCCGGGGCACGTTTTTCACAATATGTTCACATCACTAGAAACATTCAGGGACTTGCTAGATCATTTTAAAATGTTTTCTAATTCAACATCTTCGGTATGGAAAACTCAAAAGCATCCACACATCTTTTAGAACCATTCTTATGATTTATTTCACGTTTGTAATTTTTATTTTAACTGGGATTAAAGGATATAATGACAGGTCTGGGATGTCACTTCAGCAACTACAAAAGGAGAGAGAGATTGGGTAAAATGGATTTATCCACTGTTAAATGAATACCAACATACCTGCTTCAAAGGAGAAATAATTAACTAAATAGGTACTCATTAAACCTGTTATTACTACCCCCACAGTCAAATAGTCTTCAGAACACTTATCTCTTGGAGGAAGCTCTTATTATTCAGATAACAGCATATTTTTTTTTCTTTGTCCATGCTTACATCGAGAGAGCTCCTCTGCTGACTGAGAAAGAGCAAATTAGAAAGCCAAAGAGCAGAGACACATATGAACTTGAGTGGGGAAGGTGAGAAAGGAAACAGCACAGAACAAAGAAAGTCGTCAGTCAGTTCAGTAGCTCAGTCATGTCCAACTCTTTGTGACCCCGTGGACTGCAGCACACCAGGCCTCCCTGTCCATCACCAACTCTTGGAGCTTGCTCAAACTCATGTCCATCGAGTCAGTGATGCCATCTAACCATCTCATCCTCTGTCATCCCCTTCTCCTCCTGCCTTCAATCTTTCCTGGCATTTTCCCAGTCTTTTCAAATGAGTCAGTTTTTTGCAGGAAGTGGCCAAAGTATTGGAGTTTCAGCTTTAGCATCAGTCTTTCCAATGAATATTCAGGGCTGATTTTCTTTAGGATAGACTGGTTGGATATCCTTACAGTCCAAGGGACTCTCAAGAGTCTTCTCTAACACCACAGTTCAAAAGCATCAATTCTTCAGTGCTCAGCTTTCTTTATAGTCCAACTCTCACATCCATACATGACTATTGAAAAACCATAGCTTTGACTAGACAGACCCTTGTTGGTAAAGTAATGTCTCTGCTTTTTAATATGCTGTCTAGGTTGGTCATAACTTTTCTTCCAAGGAGAAAGTGTCTTAATTTCATGGCTGCAGTCACCATCTACAGTGATTTTGGAGCCCCCACAAAATAAAGTCTGCCACTGTTTCCACTGTTTCCCCATCTATTTGCCATGAAGTGTTGGGACCAGAGCCATGATCTTAGTTTTCTGGATGTTGAGTTTTAAGCCAACTTTTTCACTCTCCTCTTTCACTTTCAAGGAAAAGAAATATCCATTCACTAAGTCTGGAGCAGCTTTGTAAAGAAACCGGTTCAAAACCCATTTATTCCTTCATCTGCAAAGCCAAAAGTGTCATCTTTGTTTGGAGGTTGAATTTTAAGGACTAGCACCTTGGAACAATGTCCATATGCCCTGTGTTTCTCGGCAATTGTGGCAGGGCTGGCTTTTCAAAACTTCAGCCATGTGTTTATTGCCTTCATCATTTTATTGTATGTGCACAGCGATGGCCATGAGAACAGACTGCTCAACGCTCTAATTTTAGGGAGGAGGGTTCCAGCTGCTGCCTCTGAAACCTGTAGCCACATTTGCAATGAGCTGGGCTTCCCATGGCTCCTCCCAGCCAATGGCTGAACGCACCAGGGATATTAAGGCAGGTCCACTCCTAGGAGATGTTTCTAAAGTGAGAACACAAGAGACAAAGGCTTGGTTGGGCGTTCACTTGGAAAAGTATCCCAGGAAGCAGAAGTGGGTCTGAGAATTTGAAACAGAAAAGAAGGGACACCAATACAAGGATGTGTGATGAAGGCCTCCAAAGATAGTCTTGCCAAACTCTCCCTAGAACTGCTCTATGGTCTGAGACTCGGCTACCTGATTGTCCTTCCGTCCTTCTCTCTCTCCTTCACTCAGGGTCAGCCCTGATCTCACCCTGATGGTTCTCAGGCTTTTCTGGCTCCCTCTCCACTTGCTCTTATAAGTCTTTCTCCTATCAAGTTTCTTGTATAATCAGCGTCATTTTGCATCTGCATCTCAGAAGGACAAGATTAACACATGGAGGTAATACCACCCACATTTTGTATGTGATTATACACAATTATGTACAATTATATTCTTATATATAATTACATACCATTATGTATATAACATGTATGTATTTATAATAAACTTTCCATGTCATGGGGACACCTCCAGATCGTGAGTCAGTTACTCTTGGTCCCATTTCTTACTCCAGCCATACTGCTGAAGCAATCAGGTTCAAGTAGATTTTAACCATCCTTGTACAGTTACGGCTTGTTTAGTGCATCAGAATACCTGGCAGAACTGCTGGCCAGTCATACCCATGCAACCTGGAAGTGTGGGGTGTTAATGCTCATGGGGCCATCCTTGATCAGTGGATGATAGATACCAACGGGGAGATATCTTCTCCTTTCATCCCCTGAGATTCATGCCGTGGGTGCCTCAGAAGGTCCTGGGGATCAAGTGCTAGTCAAGCACTGCTGCTGCTGCTGCTAAGTCGCTTCAGTTGTGTCCAACTCTGTGCGAGCCCATAGATGGAAGCCAACCAGGGTCCCCCATCCCTGGGATTCTCCAGGCAAGAGTACTGGAGTGGGTTGCCATTTCCTTCTCCAATGCATGAAAGTGAAAAGTGAAGGTAAAGTTGCTCAACCGTGTCCGACTCTTAACGACCGCATGGACCGCAGCCTACCAGACTCCCCTGCCCATGGGATTTTCCAGGCAAGAGTACTGGAGTCGGGTGCCATTGCCTTCTCCGTAGTAAAGCACAACAGTGGTCAAATCAATCATGCATCCATCTCTTGGGTTTCCTCCATCACTGTTTTCTCCCCTAGACTCACATCTGCCTCCTAGGTGGTACACCTTTCCAAGTGAACACACTTTGCTGTAACTTTCAGGGGAAATCCATACTTAGGATTTTCCTCAACCATATCATGTATGAAATTACATATAAAAATAAATGCCTAAGTGTCCAAACTAAAAATAATTAGTATAGTACCTAAAACTAACTCACATACCTCCTGGTACCCCATAGTTTAGGAACACTGTAATAAAAGATATTGAGGTATTTATGTTCAGACACTACTCTCTCCTATGGCTATAGTTAAAATCTGTGTTATACCACTGAGTAAAACTGTCCAGTGACACTGAAAAAAACTAATGAAACGTAAAGTTCCCTGGTATATTTTGCTTTTGTGTGTTTTAGACACACTCAGTAACAATGGACTTCATAAGCATTTTGTTCTGTTTGGCTTTGTATAATCTGAGTATATGGTGATTTACTATTTTATAGTCATTTGGTTACAGCTTTGTTTCTTGGAAAGGATTTTTCCAGGTAGCTGGAATTATGGACTGTAGGCTTCTTGATGTGGTAGACAGCATTCTGAATACATCTCCTAAATCCTGTCCCTTGGTTATTCAGTCAAATACTAAATTATAAACTGCCAAGGGACTTTGCAGATAAAATTAAGGTTATTTTTGTGTGTGAGAGTTAAGTTTTATTTGGGGCAAAACAATGACTGCAGCCCAGGTGACAACAGCTCAGAGAGCCCTGAGAAACTGCTCTAAAGAGGCAAGGGGGGAAAGGTCAGTAATCATGTGATTTTGATGAAGGGGGAATGCATGCAGTCAAGCACATATTCTTCTAGACACTTTCTACCAGTCTTGTGAAGCTTTTGCTAGTCACCAGGAACAGTAGCCACCATGAAGGATTTTAATGCTTTTCTAGATATGGGGAGATACAAGAATTGAGCTCATAAAATTGGCTCCTGAAAATATCTAGCTATCTAAAGACCTGTCCTGCCAGTTTTTCCCCAAGTACAGAGTGCCTCATTTGCAGATAGAATTAAGGTTATTAATCAGCTGACCTTAAGAGAGACAACTCTCCTGGAATTATTAGGGTGGAGGTAGGCAATGCAATCATGGGAACCCTTAAAAGGAGAAGAGGAAGTCAGAGAAGTGGCAGAAATGGAGCATGGAGGAGAGATGAGGTAGAAGGGGAGGTTGAAGGTAAGCAGCTGTTCTGCATCACCAAGCAATGAGAGCAAGGACAGGACTCAATATGCTCAAGAGGAGTGGAGGCAGCAGAGTCTGTTGCAATGACATCCAGGAGTCCTTGGCCCAATCCTCTGCCGCCACCACACCTCTCATCATACAGGGGAATCAAAATCCTGTTTGATGAAACCACACTTGATTAGGTTTTCTATTATTTGTACCAAATACCTTTTTCAGTAACACAGGTCCCTTCCCAAAAGGGCTCACTAATGTCCAACGAGAGTCTCTAGTACTCTTATCAGTAAGATGCTTTAAAGTTTGCTTTATTGTATAATTAGATGTTACAGGGGGCTGGCTGGGGCAGTTTCCTTGGGTCTGCCATGTCCAGACATAAATGCTTGATGATTCCCCCCACCCCCACCAAGGTATCACATGCCCATGTAAATGGCTTTTTTTTTTTTCACAGTTACATGTATTTACAAATATATTGAGTTCATTTACAAAGGTGGAAAATGTCTACCTCAAAGTAGCAATGGATAACCTGAGATCATTGATTTATCTATATTGAGATTATTTCTCTTTTCAGCCTAAAACTTGTAACTGTTGATTGTAAGTTTTTCCTCTAGCCCCAGTGGTGTGGCATCATCAGGATTTTGCCCATGTGGTGGTTACCTCCTGGGTAAAGTATGCACAGCTGGCACAGAGTTAAATCACTGCGGCCTCACTGTCCCCCTCAGAACAAAAGTACTTCCTGTTCGCGGTCGAAATCACCCCATGTGGTTATTTGTCAGCTAGTTGCAATACAGCTGACAAATCCCGAAATCCTGTTGTGAAAGACAACCCTCTCCTGACTTGTCCAGCACATCCACTTTGCAGCCAAACCATAAATGCCATCCCAAAGGTATTAGGTGGCTCTTTTTCTATGTTCATGACAAGAAACAAGAAAATGAAAAGTTGCACGAAGCTGGGAAAATTGCAGAAACCTGGCAGGGGATGACTTTCACCTGAGCAATTTGTCAGTTCCAAAGGGACATCTGAAGCAAGTTTTAAGAACAAGAAGTATCCGGTTCTCATTCCAACCTGTTTGCCTGGCCATAATTATTGCAATATGGACTAACATTCCCAGCCCTGCAATGCACCTGGGCAGGCTCAATAAATACAACCAACCTGCAGTATTAATTAACGTCGATGACAAAAGTCAGAGAGGTCTTTATTTATTGCAATATGTTCTCTTTTTAACAGGGGACATATTTTGTTTTCCTCGCTCCAGTCTGTCAAATTATCCTCAAATATATACACCTTTCACCTTGAGTGCCACCCCCCAGTCCTGTTCCCAGGCTTTCCATCCCCTGGGCCGAGAGCAGACTAATCCAGCAATGGCGCAAAGTGGTACAAGCCCCTCCAACGGATATGAATCTTCTGGAACTCAAGTCAGTTGGTGAACACATGCCCAGAGCTTGAGAAATCTAATTTTAGTTCCCTCCTGCCCAGACCCCCAATCCTACTGGATTTGTCAGGACCTAAAGGATTAAGATAATACCCAAAGTGAAAGGTCAATTTTTTTAAAAAAAGGTAGTGGATTTGAAAAGAATTTAGGGTCAAGGACTGTAAATTCTAATCCTTACTCAGTCAGTAGTTTACAGACTTCTCCAAGCCTCTTAATTGCTGTGCCTTTGTGTGAAAGAACTAAAACTGCCCTTTCTTACCCTAATGTTCTAAAGATCCATAAGTGCCGGGAATCCCTCTGCAAATATGAAGTGAAATGTAAATAGTAGCAAGTTGCTTGAGGAGATATTACTGAAGAGATCTTGAACCAACTGGCCCTTCCCGACTTTGCTCAGCACTTGGAACAGTCACATACACACACACGCACACACTCATACTCACACTCACAATGGGTACTATGGGATTTATCAATGACAATTCGCATGACAATGGATAACTTGAGTACAAGCTTATCTGATGGTTGCAGCAAAAACCAGTTGACCTCTTGAAGCCTATAAGTTCATGTTGATGATGCTAACTTTAATGAATACAGAGTGAAGACCATATCCAAAAGCACCCTTCACAGTAATGACAATGCTTATCAGGATAACTAAATTTTGGTCTTCATTTATAAAGTGTACTAGCATCAACCATTTTACAAATATATGTTTCCCAGAACTGCTGTGCTATGCAAAACAAACAAAAGAACTGTGCAAGAATCAGTGCATATTATAATACACGGCACAATGCCGAGGGTAAGAAAACAGTTGTATAATTATTCCTAGCATGACATGATGATACACAAAAACTTTCCCTTTAAACAATGTCTGTCAATTTACCTACATCAGCAAGGGAATCACTGACATGCATCATTTTATCTATCAGTATGATGCCCGGTTATTTGAAAAGGCTGAAGACTTTATGCCACTTTCCAACATGACGGCCATAACCTTTAAATACTCACAATAACCCAGATGTTTCAAGTTGCAGATTTTTATGAACATATTTGTGGGTTTTCTCTCACCATCAGCTTCACTCTCTCTTCAAATTATAAGGTATTAACAAAGTTTTGCTTGTCTCTCTTAAGATTCACATTTGTAGTCACAAAGGATGCTTAATTCTACTAAAATGGTTATCTGATTATGAAGAGAGATTGTGGCATGTGCATTGAAGGACATTTTAAAACAAGAGGTTCTTATAGAATAGATAAACAACAAGGTTCTATTGTATAGCACAAGGAACTATATTCTGGAAATGAATATACACACACACACACACATGTATAACTGAATCACTTGGCTGTACACCAGAAGCTAACACAACATTGTAAATCAACTACAATTACAAAAAAGTTTCCTTCCCAGGCGCTGCATGTGTCACGTAGCATGAAGACAGAACCGGGTGTCACATATACTCTTCCAGTCCTATTTGGATGTCTTATTCAACTTATTCTTCTCATTCAAAATTCAGGCCTAGCCACACATAAAAGTAGTAAATGTTTGGCTCTATGTTGTCTTGAAAGAGTTAATAGTCTTTTCCAAGTGATATACTGAATTCTCAACATGTAAATTTGCATAGAAAATAATTAAAGCTGCATATTTGCATATGTCACATAATTCAAATGTGTATTTATATGCTTGGAGTGTATATGCAAATGAAATTCATTTCAAATTTTCAGGGCATGGATGACCTCCCAACTGTAATGCCCGATGACTTCTTCCCCCACTTCCTTTATGTCACAGCAACATTTGATGCCCTTCTCTTAGAAATTCTGTCCACTTTTAGTGACCTTGCATAAATGTGGCTTCATCTAGGATTCTATGATGGGCATTTGTTGGACTTTCTGACCACCTAACATCTGAATTCTCTTTCTTGTTTGGAGACACTCACCACAGACATAGAGAGTACCACACAATTGTTCTTTGGGAACCTTAGCAGGTGAGGGCACGTGGCCTAAGCTTAGTCAATCAGATGACCCATCTAGAACTCTGAGCCTGGACGAAAGGATGCAAAGAAGCAAGAACAGTTTGCCATCCACTGTGATGGCAGCAGTGGGTCTACAACATGCGCCCTGAACAATGGTAGCATGGAGTCAGGAGTCCAAGAGTGCCCGCCAACAACACTGCAAGTGGGCGTAGGGGGTTCTAACCCAATGAGTTCTGCAGCACAGTCAGCTATGTCACAGCATCGTCCATTGCCCATATCCCAGGTCTCCTTCTCAGCCGTCTTGATTCCCTGAGCTACCAAGTATACTTCCAGTTAAGCTCTTTCAAGCTTAAGTTAACCAATTTCTTTGTTTGTTTGCAAACAGTAAGTTGCAGTGCTGATTATTTGATGCACTCTTCTTCACAAAGAGATGGCTGAATGGCATCACCAATGCAGGGGACATGAACTTGGGGAAATTTCAGGAGACGATGAGGGACAGAGAGGCCTGGCATGCTGTAGTCCTTGGGGTCGCAAAGAGTCAGACATGACTGGGCAACTTAACAACAACAACAACTTTCATAAAGTCATGCCTTGGATCATGAACTAAAGTAAAACCCTCTTTATCCTAGTGATTTAGGAGGCTTGGACATCTTTCTCAATTTAACTTCCATCTCCATTCTTCACATTTTCTACTCTCTAGTCAATACTCTCTGACCACACTTTGTTCAATCAGGTGCCTCCATCTGCATCAATATTCTTGCTTACTAGAAGCTCACATATCATTCAGATTCATATTAATTTGGCTAGAAATTAGACAATGTTTAATATTTGCTGTAGCTATACATATTGGAGGTTTCAGGTTTCCCTGATGGCTCAGCAAGTAAAGAATCTGCCTGCAACACAGGGGATACAGGAGATGTGGGGAAGATTTCCCTGGAAGAGGAAATGGCAACCACTCCAGTATTCTTGCCTGGGAAATCCCATGGACAGAAGAGCCTGGCTAGGTACAGTCCATGGGATCGCAAAAGAGTCGGACACGACTGAAGCAACTGAGCACACACATTGGAGGTTTCAGATTCTTCCAGATTCTAGCTCCCCTATCAAGATTTCTCTGACTGCTCCCAACCCATGGAAAACAGATGTGGCCTCCATCTTCCTTGATCTCTTACAGCATTTTACATCTATCTTATGTCAAATATCACATTCTGCTTTGGAAAAAATAGTCATTTATTTTGTATTCAGAATCTCCTAGATCGTAAGCTCTTACTAATGTCCTGGAAGATATATCTTATTTGCTTTTTTATCTGTACATTTTCTGTTAGAAATCTCATGATTCAAAAATGATGGTTGAAAAACCAAATGGATACGCACACATTTTTCTTACCCAGATGGAGATTATTATTACAACTCTTCAAATATACAACTTCTTATGTCTCTAAAATTCCACCACCCATTCAATTCAGTTCAGTTCAGTCATTCAGTCATGTCTGACTCTTTGTGACCCCATGGCATGCCAGGCATGCCAGGCCTCCCTGTCCATCACTAACTTCCAGAATTTACTCAAACTCATGCCCATTGAGTCAGTGATGCCATCTAACCATCTCATCCTCTGTCATCCCCTTCTCCTGCCTTCAATCTTTCCCAGCATCAGGGTCTTTTCAAATGAAATGTTCTTCATTTGGTGGCCAAAGTATTGGAGTTTCAGCTTCAGCATCAGTCCTTCCAATGAATATTCAGAGCTAATTTCCTTTAGGATGGACTGGTTGGATCGCCTTCAGTCCAAGGGACTCTCAAGAGTCTACTCCAACACCACAGTTCAAAAGCATCAATTCTTCAGTGCTCAGCTTTTTTTATAGTCCAACTCTCACATCCATACATGACCACTGGAAAAACCATAGCTTTGACTAGACAGACCTTTGTTGGCAAAGTAATGTCTCTGTTTTTTAATATGCTGCCTAGGTTGGTCATAACTTTTCTTCCAAGGAGCAAGAGTCTTTTAATTTCATGGCTGCAGTCACCATCTGTAGTGATTTTGGAGTCCCTAGAAATAAAGTCTGTCACTGTTTCCACTGTTTCCCCATCTATTTGCCATGAAGTGATGGGACCAGATGCCATGATCTTAGTTTCTGAATGTTGAGCTTTAAGCCAACTTTTTCACTCTCCTCTTTCACTTCCACCAAAAGGCGCTTTAGTTCCTCTTCACTTTCTGCCATAAGGGTGGTGTCATCTGCATATCTGAGGTTATTGATATTTCTCCCAGCAATCTTGATTCCAGCTTGTGCTTCATCCAGCCCAGTGTTTCTTATGATGTACTCTGCATATACGTTAAATAAGCAGGGTGACAATACACAGCCTTGATGTACGCCTTTCCTGATTTGGAACCAGTCTGTTCCATGTCCAGTTCTAACTGTTGTTTCCTGACCTGCATACAGATTTCTCAAGAGGCAGGTCAGGTGGTCTGGTATTCCTATCTTTTGAATAATTTTCCTCAGTTTCTTGTGATCCACACAGTCAAAGGCTTTGGCATAGTCAATAAAGCAGAAGTAGGGCCACCACCCATTGACTAACTTAAAAGAAAGCTAACACATTGTATTTAAAATTATATTCTATGATTTCCACCTAAACATGGAAATAATATTTTAAAAAGTAAAAATTTTAACCACTAGGCATTTAGGAGGTGAATGAGTGACTTAGCTATATTTATTTTGACTTACTTAGGTGGGTTTTTAGGTATTTCCAACATGTAGGTATGTATAGTCAGTGACTACAGGTAGGGTTTTCAGGCAGACATTGTACATCAATGAACAAGTATGGTTCTCATGGCAAACATTGGCCATTATAAGCTTGTTCCTAGCCAGTATTATTTATGTATTCTTTGTTGTGCAGAGTTTCAGAAATAGGAATAAAGGAACTTAAGACAAATTTAGGGGAGAAAGTCAATGAACTATGTTTGTATATTTTATTTCTCAGAGTAAAGATGTTTGAAAAAAGCATAGTTGTATGCCATTAATAATTAATATGGATAAGATAGAGTCAGTCAGTAGCAAAGAGGAGATAGAAAAAGAACCAGGAGTCCAGAAAGGGCTTCAATAAGATGGATACATAAGGCCTATGTGGAAAAAATTACCAGGCATATAATGCATTTCTGGAAGGTTTGGTGAAAAACTTACTTCTTGTGGGGATTTTGTTTTCTTTGAAAAAAGAAAGGTGTTTTTCTCCTAGCTATTTCCCTAAGTGAATGCATTTAGAAAATTGTTTAAGGATAAGTGTATTGGGGCGCTCCAGACAGAAAGGGTTCTAGAGAATTTCTTCCATTAATATTATTTCATCACAATGCATGGATGACAGTTCTAGATTAGACAGTCTGATCACATTTGGGGAAGATTTCTGTACAGTGAGACCAGTTCCCACAATTCTCATTCCCCCCGTACCGCCCCCACCCCAGAACTCTGACTACAAGCGTCTGTCTTTGCTCTTTCCTTTCAGTATGGCTTCCGTCCAGAGCCAATTACAGAAAACAACAGCTCCCTAGCACTACTGCCGACAATAATCTCAAAGAAGGAATTGCACCTACTCAAGCCTGAGAACATATTCAAGAAGTTAATTATTTTCCTCGCGTGGTTCTTGGAGCAGCCTTTTTTTTTTTTTTTTTTTTTTTTTACCTTGTTTCACTATAATATGCCATAGGGTATTATTCCTGTGGAACATATGGGGTACTATATAAAACCAAGTTGTTGCTGATTTTACTTAAAATCAGTTTTTATTTCCCATCTTATGTCTGCTTACTTACAGCACCTTGCACCATCTTCCACTTGTCTGCCCAGTTCTGAGGTTCTTCCACTCAGAGCGACTGCTCCCTGGTTCCGAGCCCTCTCACTGCAGGGTGCGACGTGATCCCGCCTGCTGAGAGAAGAAAAGAGGGAGTGCCAGAAACTCATTTTCCAATAAAATGGCAACATGATTGAAATGCATTTCTCTAAATTCAGTATCAATTAAGTTTAATGGTCACAAGTCTTTCATCGATTTATAGAGCTGTGTATATCATGATTTTTAGAGAGAACATTACTCCCGAGACAGCTCTCTAATTGAGAGGAGGATTCTATAGCACAAAGACCTTCGATGAATGTTCTATAGAGATAATTTGTAGCTTTTTGTACGGGTGGTCACTGGGCCAGTTAGCAGGTTTACGAAATGTGTCTGGAATCACAGCAAAGAGAGACTGATCGCTGTATCCTCCATGACAACAGAAACCTGGGGGAAGCGGTCGTAACTGACAGGGCTTTTGTTCAGGCTCATTTTCCATTATGGGCAAATCCTCATGGCAGTATAGAAATCGTGAATAGGAGACACGTAGGCCTGTCCCCAGGAGACACAGTGGAAAAGGAAAAGAAGGGATGTGACATTCGCTTGATCAGCAGCATGCTAACAAAACAGGCGAGGACTCGGGACTGGGTTCTAATGCTAGCCGATGATGCTGTCAGTGTGGACAGGGTGACCTGTTATCAACTATTCATTCCCGGCCTGGGGCAAGGTATTTAATTTCCCAGATGCTCAGTCTTCTCACCTGTAAAATGAAGTCACAATAATGAACATAGGTAAAGCTGAGCATATGTGTTCTCACACGGTAAACCATCTGAGAGTCAGTTGACTACACTGGTGGGTGGTGACTTTGCTGTCCTTGGGTAACCAGTTAGAGATCTTAAGGGTGGGAGAGGGTATACCCCTTTACCACCTGCAGACAGTTACATTCTAGTTACCTCTTGGCTTTTCTGTTTTTACTGATGGTCACTAGTGTGCTAGTAGGACCTCCTTGGTGGCTCAGACAGTAAAGAATCTGCCTGTAACACAGGAGACCCCAGTTTGACCCTTGGGTTGGGAAGATCCCGGAAGAGGGAATGACTACCCACTTTAGTAGTCTTGCCTGGAGAATCCCATGGGCAGAGGAGTCCGGCAGGCTATAGTCCATTGGGTCAAAGAGTTGGAAATGACTGAGTGAGCAAGCATGAGCATGAGTGTGCTAGTGCTGGACTCGGTGGTTGCCTACAAACTCGGCTTCCCTCAAGATCTATCAAGCTAATTTGAGCCTCCCAAGAATGCAGGGTAGATATTAAAATGCCATAGGTATGAGCCAGTCGAGATCTAAAAGGAGTCCAAAGACAGAAAAGTAAGAAACTGGGAAAGATGGAAAATCTAGGAACACCTTGAAAGTGAAAGTTGCTCAGTTGAATCTGACTCTTTGTGGCCCCATGGACCATAGCCTTCCAGGCTCCTCTGTCCATAGAATTCTCCAGGCAAGAATACTGGAGTGGGTAACCGTTCCCTCCTCCAGGGGATCTTCCCAACCCAGGGATCGAACCCAGGTCTCCCACATTGCAGACCGATTCTTTACCATCTGAGCCACCAGGACACCTTAGGATTTGACATATTTCCTTGGGTAAGTCACTCTCCCCCCACCACCCTGCTATGTTCCCAAGCCTCTAAGGCCTCACTATGCCCTGACATAATGCAATATAAGCAATAAATGGCTCTCTGCTGGGGAAAGTCAGAACAGTGGCCACCACTGAGCACTCTGGAAGACTGGTGCTGACAAAGGCTGTTGGGTGTGTCAGCTGCAACTGGGTTTGGACCATATCTCTGCCACTGGCTGACTGTGAAGTTGAGGAAGCTCTTGAACTCTCTGGGGCTTGGTTTCCGTCAGTATAAGGGGGCATTCATGGGATTGTTGTGGGGATAAGGTGAGCAAACATATTTAAAACGAAGGGCCTGATGATATGAAAGCTGTTATGATTAAGGTCATCGATTTAGAGAAGTTCAGAAAATCTCTCCAAGGTTCCATCTCCCCGCTTTGTAAAATGATTTTGTAATAGCTGCTACTTTTTAAGGCTGTGGGGAGGATTAAATGAACTAGTCAATAAATGGCACCTGCAAATATTCCTGATGTTTATATCCTCTTTATGGGGCCTCCTGGTGGCTCAGCAGTAAAGAATCCACCTGCAATGCAGGAGACTTAGGAGACACATGTTCAATCCCTGAGTCAGGAGGATCCCCTAGAGGAGGGCATTGCAACCTTTTCCAATATTCTTGCCTGGAGAATCTCATGGAGAGAGGACCTGGCGGGCAACCATAGAGTCACAAAGAGTCAGACACAACTGGAGCAACTTAGCATACATGCATCTTCATTATTCATTCCCTGGACTGTTAGTCTTCCTCTCTTTACCCATCCCTCAGCATCATGCTTCCTCCTACAGATATCTCTCTTTTAATATTCAGATAGGATTCCCCAAAGAGCCTTAGCAACCCTCCAATGAACACCATGGCTTCCCAGTGGGGTAAGTTGGCTATCTCTGTCCGATAGTCAACGATGAGCTACTTTGAAGTTAACTTCTGCCTTTCCTGAGAGCAATGGCCATTAGCCAAGTAAGTAGGACATTTCAACCTTTTTGCAAAAGTGAGGAGTATGCTAAAAACATTGCTGACCATTTCACAGTTAATTGACTACTTTTTGAAGAGATGATGTGTCTCTGTCCTTGTGGGGAGTCTCGTGTTCACTTCTTATCATTTTGTTTTGAGGGAATGGGCACAGAGATTGAAAAATGCTGGCAAAGGGCCTGACCTCACTTAGAGGTTGAGGAAGACTGATGGACTATGAGAAGCAGCAAAGAATAGAATTAGGTAAAGATAAGGATGAATTTGATAGCAGGACTCAGCATCAAAGTCAAGTTGTCAAGTTGCTCGGTCGTGTCTGACTCTTAGAGACACGACGGACTGTAGCTTAACAGGCTCCTCTGTCCATGGGATTTTCCAGGCAAGAGTACTGGAGTGGGTTGCCATTTCCTTCTCCAGAGGATCTTCCAGACCCAGGGATCAAACCCAGGTTTCCCGCATTGTAGGCAGATGCTTTACCATCTGAGCCACCAGGGAAGTCCAGGACTCAGCATGGTGAGGATTTAATAAAAACTCTGTGGTCCCTCTTTGTCAACATAAAGCAGAATGTAAAAGCAAGTGACTGCTCCACAATCAAAGGGCAGCTAGTGAGAATCCATTCTAGGAAACACTTATTTCCATCCAGTGTTTACTTGTAGAAATCTCTATTGTCAAAGACGTCTCTGTAACCAGAATTCTGTCCCCATATTTTAAAAGACTGAACAGTTTCATGCAATAAAAATATGTGATTATGCAAGTATGTCCAATATGGGTAATTAAATTTCATGCTTCAGGAGACAAATTAGTTGTTGAGGGATATGCAGAAAACAGTTCTTCTGCACGTGTATCATTTCACAACCAGCCAGCTTCCCCAATGGGGCTGTGCCTTCCTGCTGGGAAAAGAATGGGGGGTCTGTCTCAAGGAGCATTTAATAAGACAAATTATTTTATTTTTTTATTTTTTATTCTTAACATCTCTCACCTTCAATTTGAGTGTCTTTTACCCCTTGGAGTCTGAGTCTATTGTAGGCGGATCCCAAACTAAGGGAGTTTGAAGAGACCAGGTCAGTCAGTGTATTTAGTTTTCTAGTATTGCCTGGAAGACCTATCTAGAGGTCCTGAACTAAAATCCTGAGGTGACCCCAGGAAAATCCCATTTCCCAAGTCCTTTGGGCCTGAATGGGTCAGGCAAGGGCTGTCACTGGGGAGCTTTAGTTTGCAGGAAAGGAGGTCTGGGAAAAGAGCTGGTGATACCTGGATTGTGGACTTTCTGAAGCTCTAGTTAATTGCAGCAATGAAGATGCACATTTTTATTTAGTTATCCTTTGCTGGAAAAAATACAATTCTTCATTAAAACTGAAGAGTGAATTGGGAAGGAATTGGCAATAAGATTTTATTTCCCATGAAAGAAGACTGTATCTTTTGAGGAAGAACAATATTTTGAGAGTCTCTAAAAGAAGGCTCTTTGCAGGGGAGATATAGCAGAGCCAAATCAGATGATGTTTGGTCCAATAGATGGCATGTTTATACTACTTTATACAAATCAAATAGAAATATCAAAAAGTCATAAAACATTTGAGATGATAACTTTATTTTTCTGATATCTACATTTTCATATTATTTTCCAGGGCTATAAAGGACAGAGCTATTGTCAGTTTTGAACTCACTTTTGTACTGAAGCTGAGTACTAAACTACACTTAGCTTTCAGTACCTCACTGACTTCTGTGAAAAGATCTGTAGATCTAAGGAGTACTGGATCCTATCTGCTCATGATCAGCTTTGCGTTCTTGACCCACTCATGTCAGCTGTTATGCTCTGTCTGCCCTGGAGTCCAGGAACACATGGTGGCTATAACCCCATGGCCATCAATGGCTCAAGGAAACTCTTGGGGGCACGTCAGGGATGGTAAGAAATAATACTACACTCCACTGGGTTAGAATCCGCACCAAAACCATTTAGTTTTCACAACTGCCCACCATAATGTGTATTTATATTTTGTGGATAAAAGTTAAAGCTCAGAGAGACTGAAAACCTTGGCTAGGAGCACATAGCCAGTCAATGGTAGAGAGGATATTAATTCTCATCTGAGTGGCTTCAAAGCCCATGTTCTATTCACACTCGGATCAGAGCAGAAAGAGAAAGAGACTATGGCAGATTGTAGTTTCCCAAAATGGCCACAGTAATGTTTCCAATCCCATGCGCTCTTTTATAAACTTGCCCGTGTCATCAGGGGGCAGAGTCTACATCCACTTCCCTTGGACGTGTGTGGGGCTCTGCAGTTGTCTTGATGAACAGCTGTAACAGAAGTGACACCATGAGGTTTTCAAGGTCAAAAATGGCAACCTGCGTTCTTTTGTCTCCCTCTGAGTGAACCTTCAGATGATTCAGCTTGCAGCCTTTGAGCTGGCCCAGCTTACACCGCCTGGAGCAGAGATGAGTTAAACCTCACAGGCCTAAATTACAGATTGTGGGCAAAATCAGCGTCACCACTGTTTTAAGCCACTGCCATGTGTTCCGGTGGTACTAGGGGTAAAGAACCCACCTGCCAATGCAGGGAGACATAAGAGATGCAGGTTTGATCCCTGGGTCAGGAAGATCCTCTGGAGGAGGACATGGCAACCTACTTTAGTATTCTTTCCTGGAGAATCCCATGGACAGAGGAGCCTGGCAGACTACAGTCCAAAGGGTCACAGAGTTGGACATGACTGGAGCAACTTAGTATGTGTGCATGTTTTGAAGTATTTTGTTACACTTAGAGTAATAGTGACAATCACAGAAAACAGATCAACTTAATACTTAGAATCATGATTTTAGCATAAAAGACAAGTTCATGCCTCTCTCTTTCTCTCTAAGCACATGCATGTGTTTGCATATGTGCATCAGTTCAGTTCAGTTCAGTCGCTCAGTTGTATCCGACTCTTTGCAACCCCATGAATCGCAGCACGCCAGGCCTCCCTGTCCATCACCAACTCCCGGAGTTCACTCAGACTCACGTCCATCGAGTCAGTGATGCCATCCAGCCATCTCATCCTCTGTCGTCCCCTTCTCCTCCTGCCCCCAATCCCTCCCAGTGCCAGAGTCTTTTCCAATGAGTCAACTCTTTACATGAGGTGGCCAAAGTACTGGAGTTTCAGCTTTAGCATCATTCCTTCCAAAGAAATCCCAGGACTGATCTCCTTTAGAATGGACTGGTTGGATCTCCTTGCAGTCCAAGGGACTCTCAAGAATCTTGTCCAACACTACAGTTCAAAAGCATCAATTCTTCGGCACTCAGCTTTCTTCACAGTCCAACTCTCACATCCATATATGACCACAGGAAAAACCATAGCCTTGACTAGACAGAGCTTTTTTGGCAAAGTAATGTCTCTGCTTTTGAATATGCTATCTAGGTTGGTCATAACTTTCCTTCCAAGGAGTAACTGTCTTTTAATTTCATGGCTGCAGCCACCATCTGCAGTGATTTTGGAGCCCCCCAAAATAAAGTCTGTCACTGTTTCCCCATCTATTTCCCATGAAGTGATGGGACCAGATGCCATGATCTTCATTTTCTGAATGTTGAGCTTTAAGCCAACTTTTTCACTCTCCTCTTTCACTTCCACCAAGAGGCTTTTGAGTTCCTCTTCACTTTCTGTCATAAGGGTGGTGTCATCTGCATATCTGAGGTTATTGATATTTCTCCTGGCAATCTTGATTCCAGCTTGTGCTTCCTCCAGCCCAGCGTTTCTCATGATGTACTCTGCATATAAGTTAAATAAGCAGGGTGACAATATACAGCCTTGACGTACTCCTTTTCTTATTTGGAACCAGTCTGTTGTTCCATGTCCAGTTCTAACTGTTGCTTCCTGACCTGCATAGAGGTTTCTCAAGAGGCAGGGCAGGTGGTCTGGTATTCCCATCTCTTTCAGAATTTTCCACAGTTGATTGTGATCCACACAGTCAAAGACTTTGGCATAGTCAATAAAGCAGAAATAGATGTTTTTCTGGAACTCTCTTGCTTTTTCGATGATCCACCGGATGTGGGCAATTTGATCTCTGGTTCCTCTGCCTTTTCTAAAACCAGCTTGAACATCTGGAAGTTCACGGTTCACATATTGCTGAAGCCTGGCTTGGAGAATTTTGAGCATTACTTTACTAGTGTGTGAGATGAGTGCAATTGTGTGGTAGTTTGAGCATTCTTTGGCATTGCCTTTCTTTGGGATTGGAATGAAAACTGACCTTTTCCAGTCCTGTGGCCACTGCTGAGTTTTCCAAATTTGCTGGCATATTGAGTGCAGCACTTTCACAGCATCATCTTTCAGGATTTGAAATAGCTCAACTGGAATTCCATCACCTCCACTAGCTTTGTTCATAGTGGTGCTTTCTAAGGCCCACTTGAATTCACATTCCAGGATGTCTGGCTTTAGGTGAGTGATCACACCATCATGATTATCTGGGTCATGAAGATCTTTTTTGTACAGTTCTTCTGTATATTCTTGCCACCTCTTCTTAATATCTTCTGCTTGTGTTAGGTC
Source organism: Bubalus bubalis (assembly GCF_019923935.1). Taxonomy (NCBI): domain Eukaryota; kingdom Metazoa; phylum Chordata; class Mammalia; order Artiodactyla; family Bovidae; genus Bubalus; species Bubalus bubalis. The sequence continues at coordinate 144,685,805 of NC_059158.1, forward strand.
CATACCATTTCTGTCCTTTATCGAGCCCATCATTGCATGAAATGTTCCCTTGGTATCTCTAATTTTCTTGAAGAGATCTCTAGTCTTTCCCATTCTGTTGTTTTCCTCTATTTCTTTACATTCATCTTTGCATGTGTGCATAAATACATGCATATGTGAAGGCTTTGAACATGGCACTGGTCAAACTCATGACAAGGATGTACAAACCTATGCCTCCTGTGCCTTCTCTGTTCCTTGCTCATCTCAGAAATAGTTCCAGGCAGTTGAAGAGTAAACACTCTCTTGCATGTGGAAGTTTGGAGCCCTTTTTTTGTTATCGTGGATAATGGCTGCAAGGGCTTTTACCTGCCCTGCGTTTTGGTTTCAGGCCCCTTCTTGTTCCACTGGAGAATTCCTTTTGTGTTCCGTGTGTCCTCGGGAGGTATCAGTTATGGTGCCTCGTCATTGTCCTAACATTACCACCACCTCTGTAGGATGCACAGGATCACTCAGGCTGACCCAGAGTTCACCATTTCCATTACAGAAATTGGTTTAGGGATGCCCACGCCCTTCAAACAAGGCCCAGTTATGGGTACCCTGGGATGGAAAACTAAACCCTGGAAAAGAGATCATCTGTGGTCATCTGAATTTGTTACTCCTAGTTCTTCACCTGTCTTCACATTCACCTTCTTTGCTGTGTATCTTTGCAGTTCCTCCAATTACCTTGCCCCTCCCTTTTGGACTTGATCATATGGATTTTGGTCAATGGAATATTAGTGAACCCACCCACTTGTATCTCTGTTTTGTCCTGAGAAGAACTTCCTTTTGGTAGCTTCTGTCTCTTCACCCTTGGCCAGAGAAGCACCACACACGGGGCAGTATTACTCTGGCTGCCTTATGCGAAGCAAAGTCTCTGCATGGTCAGACGTCAAACTGATAAGAAATAAATGCTTCTTAGTGTGTGTTATTAAGATCTGTGGATCTTATGCAGCATTTTTGGAAAACAAATAGCTAACTGATATACCTTCTTTCCATGGAGTGGCTAAACCAGGAAAACATAAATTCAGATTGCTTATGGTTGTCTTGCGGAGACAGCTCAGCTGAGAATGAGGCCAGGCAGGGGCCAGAGGAGCCAAGATGGAGAGCAAAACCAATCCATTTGAGCCCATGGATCCAGCTGCTGCCTAAAGCATTTGGATCTACCATTGGCATTTCCAGTGACAAGGAAACAGATTCCTTCTTTTGCTGAAGAGAGTTTGAATACAGTTTCTGTCACTGGAAACAAGACTAGCCTAGGCCAGTACATGTGTCACATAGAAACCATGGCTGATGTGTTTGTTCCCTGCCAGTCGAGTTCACTAGTCCCTTCTGCCCACACTCTTTCGAGCACCTGAATAACCTGCTTTTATACAGATACTGTTCCAGAAGATATAAAAGATTTTACAGTTGAAGTGTTCTCACAAAAGTAAATTGTCACATCTCTCCTCCCCTCCTCCTGTATAAAAAGTAACAGAGCCTGACCTGCAAAGGACATGGCTTGGTGTCCACCCGCTGGGGCAGGGTTTGGGTTGTCATTTGTGAAGACTAACTGAGTTCTGACTCTCCTGGGGTCTCTGCAGGACATAAGTTGTAGCCGAATACAGAAGACTTCAGCTTTCTCCTTCTTCCTGGAGGCAGGCAGCAGCCTACCAAATTTAGTAAACAGAACTGGCAACTTCATGCTTGATTTACAGGTTCTAACCCTACAAAGTTTATTTATGGCCCAGTGGAGTACCATGAACTTCTAGATGAAGAGGCCCCCAAAACTGTATACCTGTCTATTTCTCCCAGTTCTCTGGGTAGTTTAGAAATGTAGACTATGAAAGTGAAAGTGTTAGTTGCTCAGTCATGTCTGACTCTTAGGGACCCTGTGGACTTTAGCCCGCCAGGCTACTCTGTCCATGAAATTCTCCAAGCAGGAATACTGGAGTGGGTTGCCATTTCCTTCTCCAGGGGATCTTCCTGACCCAGAGATCAAACCCACCTCTCCTGCATTGCATGCAGATCCTTTACAGTCTGAGCCACTAGAGAAGCCCTGCAGACTGTAAGGTACACCAAACAATTCACCCCTGAGTGAACAGCATGGCCATATTTGAAGGACTGCATTTTCACCAGTATTCAGGCTCCTAGTTTAGTCTCAGGTTATTCTTTTCTCACAAGTCTCTTTCATCTCCCGGCCATCCCGCTCAGCTCAAGGGCTGTCTATCCTACACCTTCCCAGCAAGAGCACAAACCCAGCTTCCCATGCACATATATCTGCTCTGTATGTGAAACGGGAGGAGAGTGCATGGACAGGCCGAGCGGAGGCCCCAGGCCCTGCCAGCACCTGAGCCGTGTGCCGTTCCCTTGTGGCGGCCACACCGCCTGCTAAGGAGCGGTCCAGCGGGCTTGCGTTCTTTCAACTTTAATCATGAAACAGGAGTGTAATGAGGCTGCATGGCAGAGAACCGCTGTGGAGCTTGACAAGGCATTTTGTCAACATGTCATTACATTCAGACATCAGTGAGACCGGAGGATGACGCAGGGCGCCAGCACCCACGGAGGACTTGGCAGACCGACTCTTCCTGTGCTCCTGGGAGCCCTGCCAGGGAGAGAGGCTGACCACCTTGAGCAGGAGACTCCCTGAGTGTCGGGGTGGGGTCGGGAGTGCTGATGGCAGCCCGGCGCCTGTGGAACCCCTCAGGGTGTGCTGAGCCTCCTCCTGAACTCACGCTCCCACGTCTGCAAGAGGGATGAGGCACCACCTCAGTCACATTGTGAAGGGCCCTTAGGTGCGCTGGGCTTCTACACAAACGTCTCCAGTAATCTTCACAAAGTGCTGTGAAGGAGATGGATGTGCACCCTGCCGTGGCCTCTCACATCCATCCCCCGTTTTCTACCCAAAATAAGAGCAGCTTGCTATTGTTCAGGCTGACAACCTACCAAGGAAGCCAGCTTGAAACCGCAAGCTTCCTTGCAGCTGTGGGAGACCACATCACATAACCCTGGCCGGTGAACAGTTAGTGTAAGTCTACCCAGGAGGGCTCTCAGGGGAGCTATTGTTGTCCTGACCAAAAAAATAAAAATAAAAAGACACATTCAGCTGGCATATGCTTCTAACCTATTACCTACCCTTGCTCCTTCTTTCAGCGTGGAAGCAGATCAAGATACCTGGAGAAGCAGTGGCTGTCTCGCAACCAACCAGGAGAGGATGCAGGGCAGGAAGCTAGAAGGACCTGAGAACCCTGAGGAATGCAGTAGAATTGCCATCATCTCCACCTTGTTGCTGTTTAGTCGCTAAGTGGTGTCCGACACTTGGTGACCTCATGGACTATAGCCTGCCAGACTCCTCTGTCCCTGGGATTTCCCAGGCAAGAATACTGGACTGGGTTGCCATTTCCTTTTCCAGGGGATCTTCCCAACCCAGGGATCGAACCTGTGCCTCCTACATTGGCAATTAGGTTCTTTACCACTGTGCCACCAGGGAAGCCCAATTCCTAGGATAGGGAAGCTAATTAGCGAGCATGAAGGAAAGGACATTAAGCGTGGAGGGCTCAGAAAATGCTGTCACAATAAGACTGGAAATTCCTGGCAATGCAATGAGGTTAAATAAAAGCTACCATAAAGAGAGAATGAGGGGTGTCACTCAGTAGAAGTTATATGTAAATCTAAAGGAAGCAAGTGAACTCCTAATAGTGTTTTAGGAACAACAGAGAAGATTTTCCATTTCTTCTCTACCTCTTTCTTCACCCCATTAAAATGAATTTCAGAAGCACTATTAAACCAGAGAGGAAAAGAAAAAAAAAAAAAGTTTGTGTTGAAGATACTGACTTTAAAATTTTTATTCTATTTAAAAGGTTTGACCTTCTGTGCCCTTTCTACCCAAGTGGGGGTGAAGTTATCTTGAAACATCACATTCTTATTACCTTGAAAATCAGATCTGTAAAAAAGGTGGTGGGAGGGGATCTTGTGAGGGACTTCTTTTCCTTTAATGAGCTGTGGTTTCCTGATGTAGTCTGGATCTGCTTTAAAAGCATCTTCATTCACATGCAGTTTCACTCAAGGAGAATTAAGCAGGTCAAACCCAAACAAGTTTTTCATTTATACCAAGAATAAATGATTTTCCCCTGGAAGCACCTGGAGAAGAAAATTCTAAGGAGAGATTTGATCCTAAACTCCAGCACCCCATGAGCCCTGAATCCAGGGATATTGTTCCTGCTTTGATCACAGGTATATGAAGGAAAAGAAGAAATAAAGACCCAATATGTTCTTAGCTATGTCTTATCTTTAGATGAGAAAGACCATATTGAGTTTCTCCCAAGAGGTAAGAAAGACAGTGAAGTTGCTCAGTCATGTCCGACTCTTTGCTACCCTATGGACTGTAGCCTACTATGCTCCTCTGTCCATGGGATTTCCAGGCAAGAGTACTGGAGTGAGTTGCCATTTCCTTCTCCAGAGGATCGTCCTGACCCAGGGATTGAACCCAGGTCTCCTGCACTGTAGGCAGACACTTTATCGTCTGAGCCACCAGGGAAGTCCAAGAAAGACAAGCATCATTTAAAAGTAATTTCTGAAGGGATATATGGCTTAATACCAACTTTCCCCCAATTCATTAACTTAGTGCCATCCTTTCACAATCATCAAAGCTGTCTACCAGCAGTTTGGGACTATCCGTGAGGTGAAAAGTGAAAGTGAAAGTTGCTCAGTCATGTCCAACTCTTTGCGACCCCATAGACTATACGGTCCATGGAATTCTCCAGGCCAGAATTCTGGAGTGGGTAGCCTATCCCTTCTCCAGGGGATCTTCCCAACCCAGGATCGAAGCAGGGTCTCCTGCATTGCAGGCGGATTCATTACCAACTGAGCTATCAGGGAAGCCTATCTATGAGGTCAGTCAGTCAGTCAGTTCAGTTGCTCAGTTGTGTCCGACTCTTTGCAGCCCCATGAATCGCAGCATGCCAGGCCTCCCTGTCCATCACCAACTCCCAGAGTTCACTCAAACTCACGTCCATCGAGTCGGTGGTGCCAGCCAGCCATCTCATCTATATTTATCTAAATACCACAGTGCAATTGGAATAAACTCAGAGCTATAGGAAATGACAAATATCTAAAGGGATGGTTCCATATGTCAGGATTTCAAAGCCAGTCTGACCACCAGCATCATGACCAGGTTGCATGAGGTCTAGAGCAAGTCATTCCATGTGCCCCTTCTCCTTACTGTAACATTTTTATCTGGGAAAATTCAGATAAAGCCAAATACAGCCTTAAATAATAGAATTTGAGCAAGGGCTGTAAGCAGAAGTGGCTCAGGGCCCCTGAAGCCATCTGAGGTAAGGACACCACCCTCAAACAAAGAACAACTTGAGAACACAAAAGCTGTTGCTACAGAGAAGATGTCACTCGCATCCATACTGCACAAGACAGCATGAGAGGCCTCAAAGGAATGAAGGCATGGCCTGGACTGATCGTTTGTTCAGACATTTTAACAATAATACCAAATAGTGATTGAGTCCTTGCCTTGTGCCAGGAAATGTTTTAAAAACTTTAGAGTGTGTTGATTTGCTTCCACATCTCAGTGGGGGTGAAATCTATGGGATTTTTATTAGATCCTTCAGTAGAAGAAAACACTAAGGCTTGGAAAAGTTGAGTAACTTGACCAAGTCACCATGGTGGTTAGTGGTTGAACCATGACTCAGATGTGGGCAGCTAGATCCCAGCTCACTAAGAATCAAACTGTCTATCACATGATAGACAGTGTCTTGGGCACTGGGAATACAAACATGATGGAAACATTTCTCCCTGGCTTATGGCCACTTTTTTCTACTTAAAGATTCATACAATCTCAGATCAAATCAGATCAGTCGCTCAGTCGTGTCCGACTCTTTGTGACCCCATGCATTGCAGCACGCCAGGCCTCCCTGTCCATCACCAACTCCCGGAGTTCACTCAGACTCACGTCCATCGAGTCCATGATGCCATCCAGCCATCTCATCCTCTGTCGTCCCCTTCTCCTCCTGCCTCCAATCCCTCCCAGCATCAGAGTCTTTTCCAATGAGTCAACTCTTCGCATGAGGTGGCCAAAGTACTGGAGTTTCAGCTTTAGCATCATTCCTTCCAAAGAAACCCCAGGGCTGATCTCCTTCAGAATGGACTGGTTGGATCTCCTTGCAGTCCAAGGGACTCTCAAGAGTCTTCTCCAACACCACACTTTCAAAGAATCAATTCTTTGGCGCTCAGCCTTCTTCACAGTCCAACTCTCACATCCATACATGACCACAGGAAAAACCATAGCCTTGACTAGACGGACCTTTGTTGGCAAAGTAATGTCTCTGCTTTTCAATATGCTATCTAGGTTGGTCATAACTTTCCTTCCAAGGAGTAAGCATCTTTTAATTTCATGGCTGCAGTCACCATCTGTAGTGATTTTGGAGCCCAGAAAAATAGTCTGACACTATTTCCACTGTTCTCCCATCTATTTCCCATGAAGTGGTGGGACTGGATGCCATGATCTTCGTTTTCTGAATGTTGAGCTTTAAGCCAACTTTTTCACTCTCCACTTTCACTTTCATCAAGAGGCTTTTTAGTTCATCTTCACTTTCTGCCATAAGGGTGGTGTCATCTGCATATCTGAGGTTATTGATATTTCTCCTGGCAATCTTGATTCCAGCTTGTGTTTCTTCTAGTCCAGTGTTTCTCATGATGTACTCTGCATATAAGTCTAGTTATGGCTAATTTTTTTCTACTCAGAGATTTATAAAATCTGGTTACTTCTTGAGATCTCCCAATGTTTAAAGGCTTTCCCTACCTCCTACCCCTCAATTCTGGAGCTGCTTGTGAAATTTCCTTGACCATGACTGTCCCATTAGTGGTTCTCAATTTGACTGCAGGGGACTCTCAATCAGTTTCTGAGGGGTGTGGTCAGGGCATGGGTAATTTTTTTAAATCCCCAGATTGTTCAATGTTTAGCCAGAGTTGGGAAGCTTTGCAGTGGTCCATGGGGTAGCAGATAATCCTCCCTTCTGACTGTGCCCCTATGTCTGTGCTAGCTTTCTGCCCTCAATCTCATTCTCTGTGGCAGAGAATAAGGCCAGATTTGCACGTAGGACCATTTTCAACTCTGGGTTGTCCATTGCTTTGCTTTCTGTTTAGGACATGGTATAGCCAGGGCCTCAATAGCAAATGTAAAGAAACTGAGGTCTGGAAAAATTGAAGAAGCGCAGTTCTCACAGTCTGGTTGCCCACAGTTGGTCTTGGTCAGGGGTGGGGGGTAGGGGGGGAAAGATGTCAAGTCATTAATAGCAACCCCAGAGTTTTGCTTCTCTTAAACCCCCTTGGGAGGAATGAAAGAGCCAGTGGAAATGAGATGACACTGTGTTAAGAGGGTCATTTACTCCTAATGATAAGATAAACAAAGTAGGTAATTGTTTCCTGACTAGAGAAAGGTCACTTGGGTGACCTTGCGAATAGGTCTTATGAATAGATAACTTTTTAACCTCCATTTTGTCTTCCTTATCAATTACCTCTTATTACAAAAATAAAACTTCTACATGGCACATGTTATTTCCCTTTTACAAAAAGATATCAGTAATGACCATACTTGGCTAAAAAAATAAATTCAAAGAGAGGGGAGTATTTTGGTGAAAATTACCAGCAACTAACAAGGCCACTTGGGATCTTTCTGAGTTATAATCTTTGACTCTCCATGGCCCTTTTACTTCTCTTCAAGTATCTTTTCCCAAACATGCCAGTGGTCTATGGACTTCAGTTTATTGGCAAGTGCCAACTGGGTCACCAACTATAGTTATTAAGTGGTTGTGCACCCTAATTTAAGACCGTTAGACCTGCTACTTACCCAGCCAACCCTAGAATGGCTAACAGATGTACAGAGTGCTTAGAAACTACCCCTAAAAGGATTTATTCCCATCGCCACATCCTTCACATGACACTCTGACCTCATTCAAGGAACACCTGTAGCTATTTCTCAAGGAATTCAGCAAGGACATGAAATAGTCTCAAGTTCAAAGTTATCCCATAGTTTTTATTCTTTTATAGGAAGCTGCTTGACGTCTCAGTCCTATTCACCACGTGGATTTTATAATAATTACCTGCTAAGTCCATGGCTAAATATAAAATACAGGAATAAAATCGTATTTTAAATACAGGAGTATATAAAGCCTGGGCCTTCGTGAGTCCATTGTGTACTATAGTGAGGATGTAAAAAGTGGGTGAAATGTTAAATAACTAATGGCTTTCTGGGCCCCTCCACCCCAGAAACATTCTTCACTGAGTCATCTCGACAGCCTTTGGAACAGTTCAGCCCAAAGAAGTGGGTTCATTGGGAACCAACAGAGATATTCAAGAAGGCTTTTGCCAAATATCCTGTGGCTATTCAAAAGGTATTTTGGCATTTAATAGACTAATTATCCATTTAGTTCCTTGAGAATGTTGGATTTCTGAGTGCCAGAGCCAGGGACACCATCAGTATTCATGTTGGGAATGAGTCTGGCCAGTATGAACGAGGTTTGGAGGTTTCTTCCCCTCTCCAGGACCCCCACCCCAAGAACAAAGGCTCACTTCTCCCCTGCTCCCACTGTCTTAACAGAAACTTTGAGTTATATGGGAGAAGGCAGAGAGACGATTAAAGGACTGGAAAATGAGACCTATGAGAAATAGTGAAAGGAGTAGGGATTATAGAACCCATGGAAGACAAGGCTGAGGGGGCCTTTAAGAGTCTGCTGCTTCTCTCTGGAACGAACTCTCACGCCAAGGAACACGGCCAGCTGTTCAGCATCTCCACTGAAGACCAACCGGGAGGAAACGAGTTCAAGCTACAGCATTAGGGATTTAGGACACAAGAAAGAATTTCCTGACTTTGAGAAATGTTTCACATCAGGAAAAGTTACCCACAAGGGTTGAAGAATCTCTCTCTCTTGGGGTATTTTAAAATAGGAGATTTTTGTAGCTGTCTTAAATGATTTAAAGGCCCAACCTAATACTTGGGGGATGGAAGAGATATGACCAAATAATCTCTTTCAGGGGATCTTCTGGTATGAAAAATTAAGAAGGCATTTTTAGAATTGTTTTGTAAAAAATAAGATACTTAAATAGAGACTTATAATCTCTACTGATGCTCATTTGTCAATTTAGTATAAAATTTTTGTTGAATTAGTATTTAAAGAGGAGGAAACATCAGGATTTAAGGCCAAAAAAACCTTCCTCATTTACAGTTTCATCTTTTTCAGTTATTTGTGCTTGAGAAGATGGAATAATTACCTCAAGCTCAGTGTTCTCACCTGTAAATTGGAGCCCAAAATAACTGTATTGCTTACATCATGAGGTTACTTGAAGTATCAATTAAGAAATGAAAATGCGTTTCACAGCAAAAATAATTATGTTATGCAAGTGCAAAACATCATTATAAACGTATTTTTATATAAACATCATATTTCTCTTTCTCACTCTTTCATTTCTTTAAGAACTGAATCAAGTCTGACAAAAGAAACCCTAAACTCTCAAGGTACAGCTGGCTGTTCTTGCCATACCCCTGACCCACTGTCAGGAGGAAAGTTAGAGAATTTCACTTTGAAGTCAGGCCTTGGAAGATTTCCTGATAGTCTGACAAACACAAGGGCTTCCAACTAGAATTTCAAACCTGGGCAAACATCTGAGCTCCCAATCAACCACTTGGCTCCGTTAGATGCAGGTGAATGGGCTGTCATCCTGTTCCAACCATTCCCAAATGATTTTCTTGCGAGTTGGGGTGGATCACACGGCTTGAAAGGCAGCTAGGGAAAATCGCCCAAGAGACCCCAGTGCAGGTTCTGGAAAATGGCTCACGTTACAACATGCTGATGCCGTTTGCTTGGCTAAGAGGCTGTCAGAGGAGCCCGCAGACGAGTCTCAGAGGCTCAGCCTTTTCCTCTCTCCCCTTGCAGTGTCTCCTTAATTTGGTGAGTGTCAACTACTTGGGAAAGTGTTAAGAAACCACATCACCACTTTCAGGCCTGTTCTCAGGAGACCTGTATTTAACACAGAAGAGCCACAACTCTCCCTCTGCTGTATGTGTTCCTGCTGACACCTTCCCTGTCAATTTTTTTTTTAACAGTTGCTTTTTATTTACGTATTTATTTTGGGCCTTGCCAGGTGGCATGTGGGACCCTAGTTCCCCAACCAGGGATGGAACCCACGGCCCCTGCATTGAAAGCACAGACTCTTAGCCACTGGACCACCAGGGAAGTCCTTCCCTGAATTTTCCTTTTTTCAAAACTACCTCCTCTGGTGAGATAACTTCCTGGAGCGGTTGTTCTCCAGGTATCCGTGTTGATCTGCTGGAAGAACTTTGTTGAGAATCTACTCCAGAAAAATCCAAACTCAGTTATTTTCAGGCTTTCCCCTTGCTAATAGAAAATTTATTTTATCCCCAAAATACTAAGCAAAGAGGAGAAAAAAGTCTTTTAGTGGAAGGAGTTGGTTAATAGCTAGAGAACCATAATGAGAATTGCTATTAAATCTTCAAGCTCAGGAAAACTCTGCTCCCTAAAAAAATGGAATTAAAAAATGAAAAGGGCAGTATTTATTTGACAGAAACTGGGCTACATAACCCATCAAATTCAACATGCAAGCAGTTGTGGAGCGAGAACATGCATAACCACATCCTGAAATAGGCAGCAGTGACCCCCAATGTCACCCACCTGCCCTCCAGTCAAAACATGCGTTTGCAGCAAAACATTGAATCTCAAAAGGGAATGCTACTGAGTATTTCCATTTGCATCCTCAGATTAGTTCAACTTTTTCTAGAGCCTGACTGTTAAGAAAAAATTTTTTTTCCTGTCTACTGGTCCCTTGACAATTTCTTAGGTGTGAGAAGGAGAACAAGAGCTAAAACAAATGCTACTTCTGGGGGAAAGCCACATCGCAGATGAATTTCTATTGTTTAGCTCATTCCCATGTTTTCCCTTCTCCCTGGGGTTGAGAGCATTTTTTTTTTTTTTAACCCCATTCTACATGCGTCAGAGTTATAACTCAACATAGTGAAACTCACACCAAACCGAGTGTGAGGGGTGTGAAACAGATTTCTTGAGTCATGCAGTTTTAACTTTCGAATTAATACTTGCAGGGGAAGGTGGGAGGGTCCCCCTCCCCATATAGTTAGCTACCATAGCAAGTTGTTGGAAGGAAATTACATTGATGAAATGCTTAGACAGTGATTAATATGCGCCATAACTCATGACGAGATCCCTGTTTCAGCATTCTCCTCATCACAGAGGGATGTCCAATTACTCACTATTGATCAGCGATTGCATTGCATGGACTAGAATGGCAGCCTCAATTCATTTCATCCTATTGAGTTTCAGCCAATAACAATTGATATTTGGCACATGCTTCCCAGAGACATTTGTCTGCCATCAGGGAGTTGATTAACAGGTTGGCAGTTTGGATGTTTGTGAAAAAGGGAGGAAAAGTGTAAATTCTGCTTGTGAATTTGTTCTCATACCTGATGTGAAGGAAAAGGCAGTGTTCTCCCCTCCTCGTCTAAATTTAGTCTCTACAATCAGCTGTTGGCCCCTGCCAACCTGTTCACATTCAATACTGTTCTGCCCTTATTTTTTATTGATAATCATGTGAATAATTAAAGTCCAAGTACATGAAACCCACATAAATCATCTTCAGTGGGCACGTAATGAACCTGGGCTCAGCCATTGCAGCCATTGCTCACAGCATAAATTAAGGCCAAAACATTCACGGTGTAAACTAAGCAAGTCGTTGCCTGCTGCAGAATTCATATTGACCTGCTTGTCACTCAGAACCTATCACCTTCAAGGGAGTCAGCTAGCAAAGGACCCTCTTTTCCCCAACCATCACCACAACCACTAACTTTTGGCTTCCATTTGACTCAACCATGGATGTTACCTAAGCAGATGACATGCTATTTGTTTTGAAAGCCCCACTTGCTTCATTTGGCCATGCTTGCTGCGGCCTTAGTGTTTGCTCCGTGCTTACTTGTTTCAAAGCCCGAGCAGCGCTGTCCAGGGCTATTAACCTCTCTCACTAATGTCATCAATCATGTGCTTGGCACCTGGGCTTTGCTAGACAAATCTAACAACATCTGCCATGCATTCTGCAACTTCCTTTTGATTCCTCACACCTTATTTTCACTTTCATCTCCTCTTGCTGGTGAGATTTATGTCTGATCCCGTTCAGATGCCAGGGAGCTGGTAACATGCCATTCCTCCACAGGGCAGCATGCCTTGTGAGAACTTGGGGCGGCCGCTAACTAGGGGCTGGCAGGTGTTCCTGGTGCCAACATCCAATGGCCACTAAAGCCTTTTACTGGAGACGCTCCTTGATTGAGAGGATGCTGCAGCCTGAGAAACAGCTCATAAGCATACACAGGAACACGGCACAATTAAAGCATCTTTGGAAAACATTTTTCAGTTCAGACAGTACGTTACACACTTCCTACCCAGACGGAAGGAGCATCCAAGAGCACCATGTCGGCCAAAGCCCTGCTCTGTGTTTCTTCTGATCCCCTCCTTCACAGTCCCCATGGGCAAATCCCACTTTATGTCTGTGACATCATAATTCTTAAGACCAGTAGTTGCCTGGCATCACAGGGTCCTACCTGCCATCATGGTTGTGGCATTCACACACCTGAGATGACACCAAGATGTTTACTCTGATTGAAATGTTCAGGAACCCAAGATCAATAACTGTAGCTCCTCTTGGAGGTGATAATGACTCCTCATCCATTTCCTTATGGCAGACATATCCTCCAGCCAGCGTTCTTAGGACTTCTGGATCGACGATCTTCAAGGAAAAACCAAGGTCCTAAAATATCAGGTCTCTCATTTTATTAGTCACCTTGTAAAAACTTAAATTTGCCCTCAGCCTTTTGTGGTGGAAGATGAAGAACATGCAGGAGAAAGAGACAGATTGTTAAATAAAAAATATCTGCTTTCATGAAACTGTCACTAGTAATGAAGAATGCATTTCAAAGTTCTCTACAAGGCATCCAGGGCTATTTAAATGATCAAGGAAAGTGAGCACTCATACCTCAAAGATTTTTTTTTAATTTAATATTCAGTAACTTCACTCTTGGCTTACTAAGCCTAATATTTATCTTTTTCAACGAGAATCATAAATTGTGAATCTTTTTTAAAAGAAAAATACATGTTTATTTAGTTTACAAGCCCATGTGTCTTCCCTACATAAAACTTACTTTTTTATGGTAAGGCTATAAAATAAGAGATAATATTTTAAGGTCCTCCTTGTCTTAAAGAATTCAATTGCCAGTGTTTGGGTGAGAGAAGGATAAGAGAGCTGATTCAGTCAATGCTGATGCAAGTGTATTTTAATTCTAAAGAGCTCTCAAATATTTAATAAAAAAAAAATTGTAATAGGCTTAAGTGAAGTAGGCAGCAAGACACACATCATCTGATGCTTGTGATAAAGAGACCTGTAATTGAGGTGGTGTGAAAGAGCGAGTACTGCCCTCAAATACAGTGATATTACATTTTTTTCCACTTGGATGCCCTCCCCACATACACTAATCCACAGATCTGAGGGGGAATAATCCACTACCATCCAATTTTCTAGGAGAATTTTTTTTTTCCTTCCTGAATGAGGCAATTTGTTCGAGAAGGAGCATAAGTATTAACCCTTTCTCAACTAGATCGTCCTCAAAAAAGAAAGAATAATTCTGGCATGGGAGATTAAGGTCACTAAATCAAAAAGCCTAGTCAGCTGCCCTCAATTTCTAGCCATATCCCCTCTCGTTTAGAAAAATAACCAGAGACACTGTGATTTTTCCAGGAAAGCAGAAACAAGAAAATTCACTATTGAACCCTCAAAACTCTTACAAATGAAATGGGGTAGCAGTTCAACCAGACTCTGGCTCTAAATATTTTCTACCTCTGAGACTGAGCTAGAGAAACACACACAGAGACATACACACACCGAGGTGGTAATTTGACAAACATTTTCTATGATGCTCAATTCAAGGATCATAAAATATGAGCCTAGGTAGCTCAGAGTGTAGTCAGGGAGACACGTTAGCAAATTACAGAAAGCATGACAATCATTAAGAACCAAGTGTTCAAAAATTATGGAGGTACAGAAAGCAAGCTTGACTTAGCAGACATCAGCAAAGACTTTCTTATAGGGAAGGCAGGCGTTTAGAAGGGAAGGCAAATGAGAAAAACAAGCATGGCACCACCAACAGCCTCAGAGAGCAAAATCACAGTGTGGTTGACCTTGTATTATACATTATGACAGTGACTTATTTCGCAAGATCTGCCCCAACTCTCAGTGTAGGACCTCAGGTCCCCTCACACTCCCCACCTCACCCCCGACTCAAATTTTTCATGGTGTCTCCATGGGGTATGGAACATGTGCCCACCTGAGAGGTCCCAGCAGTTATCACCCACATCCACTGCCTTGACCTCCCCTTTACTCTGGCCTCCCAGGGGTGGGCAGCCTTGAGTCTGCTGGCGCTGCTGTGCTTGTTGGCACCACTGCCAGTGATGCTGAGTTCCATGCCAGCCAGTCCCACTGTATCAATGCAACACCTCCGGATTCCCGCAAGACAATGTTGCCCCCGAGAGCCCCATGGCTGCCACTCCCCCCAACCCCTTCAACTACCCTAGTGTTCTCAGACCTTGGAAGTGTCAGGTTCCCAAAGCTGTGTCAAATGCTGCACAGAGACCACACGTACTACGCAGTCTTGCAGAAGTCGCAGTGAAGAACTCTTTCTGCTTTCATACACAGTTTCTACTCTCTGAAGACTCCAACACGGGGGACTAGGGATAGCCTCACTGTATTCCCAGAGTCACCCCCAACCCTACCCAGGCTTTCTCATCCCTCAAGTAGACTTCTCTCCCACGATGTGATTTGGCCCTTGTGCAGACACATACAGGGTAGTTCACTATGTGTCTGATTATCTCAGTCCTTGTGATGGATGTGACCCTCCAAGCTGAGACCCTCCCCCACACATGACAACAAGCAACATGACAATGGGAAGTTCCTTTAGAAGCCCTCTTTAAATTACCACAACTAAGAAGAAAAGTCTTGTGTGTCAAAACTCTTAATTATGGGAGGTGGAAAAACTGATCTAAAATAGCTTTTTAAAAAAAAAAAAACCACGAAATTCATTAGTTCAGACACTTGAACAGTCAGATGGATCCACTTATATGCAGCTTGATTCAGCCCTCAGACAATGGGGTCAGAACTCAGGTTCTCACCTTTTATTTCTAGGCTCCACTTCCTTGGCTCTGTGATCAGGCTGGTTGGTGCCAAGGTAACTGCCAGCATATCTCAGTACTGTATCATTCTCTGTGTATTACAAGCAGGAAAAAGACAAGGCAGGGCTTCTCTTTCCCAGAAACCCTGGCGAAATACCTTCCTGTATCTCATTGGCTTGAGCCATCATGATGGCCAGAGTAACGTGATGTACTGAACGGCTTAGGACTGTACCTCTTATTGCAGTCCTGGATCTGGAGATAGAGGCCACTCTACAGGGAAGCACAAGACTGAGTGTGGGTAAAGGCGCAGTCTCCTGGAAGGAAAATCAGAACACTGTTTTCTAAATGAGGAGGAGGATAGAAGTTAAGTGACCAAAATTTTAAAATCAATATTTTACCACAATTTGTGTTCCTAAACTATTCGTGGTTGTATTGGCACAAAGGTGATTTAGCAACCTGGAGTAGAGCTATTCGCACTGTTGAAAGAGATCAATGGATATTAGATTTGGGGTTTGAGACATAGTCAAAGGTGTATGGGAATGGGCAAGAGAAGAGAGGTGGCTTGGGCAAAGAGACTCATCTGGAGTTCTGGATACCTGGGAAAATATTAGCAATGACCCATCTTCCAGGGAATGTAGAAGGTCTAGCACCACTTGAAACAATCAGATCAGAAACCCAAGAAGAATCAGCCATGGGCCAATTAAAACACACAAGATAAAAAATAGTAGAATTTAATATAAAACATAAAACAAAAAATATTTCAAGAAAATGTAGTAGACCATATAACCTATGGGGTTTCCCAGGTGGCACTAGAGGTAAAGAATATGTCTGCTAATGTAGGAGATGTAAGAGACGCAGGTTCAATCCCTGGGTTGGGAAGTCTCCAGAGGAGGGCATGGCAACCCACTCTAGTATTCTTGCCTGGAGAATCCCATGGACAGAGGAACCTGGTGGGTTACAATCTATAGGGTCACAGAGTTGGACACGACTGAAGCGACTTTAGCATACATGCACACATATAACCTATGGGCTGAGAAGAACTTCCTAACCTATATTAGGAATTCAGAAGCTAGATAAGAGAATAGGCATATTTGAATATATAAAAGTCAAGAGTGTTTGTATGGCAAAAGAACCAATAAAAATCACAAACACATTTCAGAATGAAAAAAAAGATGTTTGTACCAGATTTAAAAGAGGTGGTATCTATAACATGCAAAATCTTAACACTGTCAAGAATAAGTCAAACAATCTGAGATAAAGTCAGTAAAAGATATAAATAGACAAATCACTGAAGAACATCTAAAATAGCCAAAGGCATTTTTTAAGTGCTCAAATTCACTAGTAGTCATGGAAATGCAAATTAAAGTAACAATGATATGCCATTTTATAACCATCAGATGGACAAATTAGTAAGACTCATCATGCCAAGTGATGTGGGCTGGTAGGGATGAAATGCAAACAGTATTTGTACATACAATGGCAGAAATGTGATGTGTTACAGCTGTTTAGGAAAGCAATTTAGCAATAATTATAAAAATTGGAATTACATTTACTATTCCACTCAGAAATTCTACTCTTGAAAATTTGTTTAATAGAAACAAAAGCACCAAGACATGAAGATATTTGTAAGTGCCTGTATGCATACCTGTGTGTCATCATTGTTCAAAGTGACCAAAAATACCCTCTGGAAATAAAATAAATGTTCATCAATAAGAAAATAGCCAAAATGTCGTAGAATATTCACAACACAGAGTATCTCAGCTCTGGTTGGTTCACTTTATGGTTGTTTATCAGTTGACCTGGTTGATTTCATGGGCAAGTCAGAATGAGGAAGCACTTATACAATAGATTAGAGCATATAACCTATACTATATTAATACAGAGAAAAATACGGACAAGTATACTTTAGATTTTTTACATTGATAACTTAGGAAAGAAATATAGGAGTGTAGAGAGTGAAGGTCAGAGAAGGCAATGGCACCCCACTCCAATACTCTTGCCTGGAAAATCCCATGGACGGAGGAGCCTGGTGGACTGCAGTCCGTGGGGTCGCGAAGAGTCGGACACGACTGAGCGACTTCACTTTCACTTTTCACTTTCGTGCATTGGAGAAGGAAATGGCAACCCACTCCAGGCAAGTGTTCTTGCCTGGAGAATCCCAGGGACGGGGGAGCCTGGTGAGCTGCCGTCTCTGGGGTCGTACAGAGTCAGACACGACTGAAGCGACTTAGCAGCAGCAGCAGCAGCAGCAGCAGAGAGTGAAGGTAACCAATCATTCTGGTTTTCTTGGGACTGGAGGGTTTTCTGCTGAAATTGGGACAGTCTCAAGTACTCTGGGATGGTTGGTCATCCTAGAGATGTCAATGTATACAGTGAGGAAGGGAAGGCAAGCAAAAAGAGAGAGAAATATGATTTAAATTATGTAATCATACATACATCCATGTGAAATTATTTATCTGGGTTCATATTTGTAAAAATAAAGCTTTAAAAATTCCGATTTTCACAAATCCCTATAAGACTTAAGGAAAAATTTAAGTCTTACTTACAGACTCCTAGGATTTTAGAGGAAGCTAAAGAGTTGGACTGTGAAGAAAGCTGAGCACCGAAGAATTGATGCTTTTGAACTGTGGTGTTGGAGAAGACTCTTGAGAGTCCCTTGGACTGCAAGGAGATCCAACCAGTCCATTCTGAAGGAGGTCAGCCCTGGGATTTCTTTGGAAGGAATGATGCTAAAGCTGAAACTCCAGTACTTTGGTCACCTCATGCGAAAAGTTGACTCATTGGAAAAGACTCTGATGCTGCGAGGGATTGGGGGCAGGAGGAGAAGGGGACGACAGAGGATGAGATGGCTGGATGGCATCACCGACTCGATGGATGTGAGTCTGATTGAACTCCGGGAGCTGGTGATGGACAGGGAGGCCTGGCGTGCTGTGATTCATGGGGTCGCGAAGAGTCGGACATGACTGAGCGACTGAACTGAACTGAACTGAAAGATATAAAGGCTAAAGTTATCTTAGATTAGGAATGATTCATTCAGTAAATACTATTAAACATCTGTTCTGTGTATTAATTTATCTGTTGTTAACACAACACATAGAAGGCGATCAATAAATATGTTGAATGAAAAAGCAAATATCTGACCATAATTATAACACATACTATTCCAGTTGATCTTCATGCAACATGGATTTGAATTATGTAGGTCCACTTGTACATGGATTTTTTTCAATAAATACTACAGTATTTCATGACCTGTGGTTGGCTGAACCCACAGATGTGGAACAGTAGGTATGGAGGGCTGACTACAGACCTGAACATGACTATGGGGATCTTCACAGATGTGGGGTTTCCTGGCCCACAGACACCAAGGCATGACTATTATAACCACAGTATAACATACATATAGCATGTTTTATAATAACAAATGCTCTAATAGAGGTAAAAAGAAAAGCCCATGAGAACACAGAAGAGGGGGCACTGACTTTGACTAGTGAAATCGTGAAAACCTTAAAAGGAAGAGTATTGAGGGTTTGAAGAAACAAGCACGAGTTCACAGAAGGGAGAAAGGAAAATCTCAAAAGCAAGGGCACCTTGTGCAAGGCCAAGAAGCCTGCAAGAGCACGGTGTATTTGGGAAAGAATGAGAAGTTCCTGGCCTCTGTGTGTAGGGGTGAGGGAAGGTGGTGGAACAGAGGTGAGAAGATGAGGCTACACAATTAGGGAGACGTGAGATGTGAAAGGCCCCCATACCCCGGCCAAGGAGTTTGAATTCATTTTGAAGACACTAGAGAGACAGAAGAAGCCTCACACCAGGGATGAGACACAATTGGATTTCATTTTTAGGAAGATAACATGAGCACCAAGATGGCAAATTGACTTTGTGTCAAATGCCAGTTCCAATTGACTGGTCATGAGAGCAGGAAAGACAATGCTAAGAAAGACTATGTGGTCACTCATGTCTGGGCTTAGTGCTTAAAGTGCCGTGACTGATTAGCACTGTCTACTAGGGATTAGGGAAAAGGGAAAGAGTGACAAAGCTGCCGTGTGTGTCCTAACACTGCACCTACCCGCGCCGTGGAGGAAGAAGCTCATGGAAGAGATCATCGTCAGGCAGAGCAGAGATTTTACTCATCTGCACAAGAGATGAGAGATGTCAGTGACATCACAGAGCTAGAGCAGAGTAACCAGAGTCAGAAGAGATTTTGGAGGTGAAATCAGTAGGACGTGCTGAAGGAATGTAGGAATGGATGAGATCTAGGCACTGAGGGCATCTCTGGCCAACAAGCAAGTTTCAAAGTAGGACTGCTTTATGATTTTGGAAACAAACCCACTTGGCTTCCACGGATGCCTCATACAAGGGCATGACGACTCAGCAGTTCCAGGAGCTGCCAGGGCGCATCCAGTGATCCTTGCCACCAAATCACTTTCCAGTGTCTGTGCCCTGGCTGCTTACCCCAGCAGTCCTTGTGATTTATTCTCCAGGCAGCTCTCAGAATTTGGAAGTTCCTCCTAGAGCCAAAAAACAGGAAGCATCTCCCCTCACCTGGCCAAGGGGCCAGGAAGGAATACGTGTACTCTGACAGGCCAGCAGTGTATGTTCCCATTATGTCAGTAATGTTTACCATCACCAGGCACTTCCTGTGACATAGCAGCACAGCTAAATGTCTTCCCCAGCAAAAAGGAAATGACTAACTACAGGAAATCATCCCGTGGCCCTCCACCCCACCCCCTAAAATGGAGACGCTGTTGAACTTTCACTAAAAATATCAATATCATCTAAAAATAAAGTTCCTTGGCTCTGCCCTTGCCCCAGGAAATCCTGACCAAAGCTTCTCTTACATCACCACCAGCCCTTGTCAAGTAGCCTCTCAGAGTCACACCCTACCTGTTCCCTCAACTTCAGGTTCATTTGGAAATCAATCCCCACCTGCCTCCCCCACCAATGAGAGGATGAAGAATTACTGGTCATGACTGTATCAAACGTGTCTTCCCAAGGGATGAAAGGTCTTCCAAAATTCTTCCACAAACCCACACACCCAAGTGGGTTTGTTTCCTGTCTGGTTGACTTCCTCCAGGCTCGTTAGGGTTTCGGTGCCATTTCCCAGAGCAGGAAAGAGTGTAGGAACCAGGCCTCTAGCAGCCTGGGGTGGACACGCAGCGGCTGACCTGGAAGAGAGAGGTCTCCACGAAGCCATTTGTTAGGAAATCACTGACAGGCATATAAAGTGTTTGGTCGTGGAACAATTCCCACAGCTGGTTCCTCGGGCACCTGGTTTGCTGTAGAGCTCATATTCAGTCTTGTACCAAGAAGCCAAAGCTGAAAGTTGGTATTTGCCTTTGAGGAGAGGAGGAGAGGGTCCTGATAGGCTGTATTGATCTAGAGGCAGAGCTGGGAAGAAATGCTGCGACCCTAGTCCAAGAAGGAAGGATAGAAGAAATGAGAAAGATTTCTTGAATGCAGGATTAACCCTCAACTCCTACATTGCTGGAAGTTTCCCTAATAAATGAATTATCAGTTTTTATTCCCAAATAAGGAGTCAGGAACGTCTCAAATAGGGACCCTGACCCCAAGGGAAATAGCAAAGCATAGTGGACAAAGGCTTTGAAGTTAGACTCCTTGGTTTCCATTCTGTCCTCACCACGTACAGCTAGATGGTATTGAACTAGTTACTTAGGCTCTGTATGACTCCTGTTTCTTAGCTAGAAAAAAATGGGAGTTGCATGAAGATGAATTAAAACAAGAAATGAACAGTACCCCATGCACAGCCAGTGCTCCCTGGACAGTCCCTATCCCATCTCCTTACTGAGTGACTTACCACGTGGCACACACTTACAGTACTAGAGAGACTCTGCAGAGGACAGGACAGGCAGGATACCATGCAGCAGGACACTGGGCATGCAATTAATGGATCAGAGTGATCCATTAGTTGATGGGAAGGGCATGTGAGCTCAGCAATGAATCCAAACTGAGAACTGTGTGGAGGAAGACATTCTTTCATTGAGTTCTCTCAATCCTGGCACCAGAGAGCCTTAGAGGAAGAGGAAGGACACGGACCTCAGGAGCCTCTAGGGAAAGGTGGGAGGGGTGCTGTGCATGTGAGACCACCCTGGGCTGGATGATGTCCCCTCAGACCCCCCTGTCTGCTGGAGCACTGTTTCCAAAAGGGCTCCAGGCAAGGGTTCAATAGTCACTGCAGACCTGGCCCCTAGCAACCTGGCAGGCAAAGGGACTCCAGCCACCTCCATGGCACAGTCACAGCGAGGGGGCATAGCCAATGCATCTCCAAAGTGGTGATGAGGAGGGAATTACAGACTGTCAGTAGGCAGTGGAGGCGACCGGGAGGTGGTACAGAGTCCTGACACACCAGGTCTGTGGGTTCAAACGGGGCCTTTGCACCCCAGTTGCTGGTGAATTTGGTGGGGCCTCCTCTTAGCAGAAGTCAGTCTGATTCTGCTGACTGCCTCATGGCACTCCTTCCACTGAGGTTTCTTTTTTTTTATATATAATTGTATTTATTTATTTATTTTGAGCTGTGTTGGGTCTTCCTTGCTGCATAGGCTTTTGTTTAGTTGTGGCGAGCAGGGGCTACTCTCTAGTTGCACTGCATGGGCTTCTCCGGGCAGTGGCTTCTCTTGTGGAGCATGTGCTCCAGGGCACTCAGGGTTCAGTAGCAGTGGCACTCGGGCTAGGCAGTTGCGCATGGCTCCTGGGCTCTAGAGCACAGGCTCAATAGTTGAGGTGCACAGAGTTAGTTGTTCTGTGGCATATGGGATCTTCCCAGAGCAGGGATGAACTGGTGTCTCCTACATTGGCAGGCAGCTTCTTAACCACTGAGCCACCAAGGAGATTTCTTAAAGTTCTTCTCTGTTTCCAACTCCAGGCCTAAGACAAGGATCAGATTCCATGATGTGCTGTAGCACATTCCCCGGTAAAGATATCTACCTACCTACCTATCTACTGATGAATCCATAGATCCCTGAACAGCATGAGTTAATGGCACCCACAGTCCATGCAGTCGAAAATCTCTGTGTAATATATATTTGGCCCTCCCTGTATATATTACATACACAGTTCACAGTTGTTCAGGAGTCAACTGTATATGATACTCATACTACATCAAAACAACCAATAACAAAAAAATGAACAAGAAGAAAACAAATAGGAAAGAAAACCCCCCATTAGGTCACAGGGAGACAGGGTTTGCCTGTGAGCTGCCTCTGAAGTACTCATGGCACACTGACTGCTCTTGTCTTCCTTTCAGCGTCTCCTGGAACCACCGAAGAGGAGACAGCAGGGAGACAAGAGGCATACTCCTGATATTAGAATTCCAGATCCATGAGAGCAGGGATCTTCATCTCTGATTCAGTGAGAACCGCCAAGTCCCCAACAACCATGCCTGGTACCTGTAGCCTCTCAATAATTATTTGGGGAATGCATTTCGTCATTTGCCAACTCTACCCTATTCTCCCAACGTCTTGATCTGGTGACTTTGTTGTGCGGTATAAATGTATCATTTTCATTCAGTAAATGCTGTGTAGTTAAGTTTTCACTTCAAAGGTTGGTTGCCATTTCAGATGTTCATTGAAGTCAATGCCCTTATTCCTAACATTTGAAGGAATCAAACCCAGGTCATATGTATCAAATTCTATTTCACAAATCCTAGTGAGCCCCACCGTGGTGTTAGATTATTCTTTAACATTCATGCTGGCCCAGGAGTAATTTCAAAGTTCTACAGATTGTCACAGTCAGTCAAGAGGGTCAGCCCTTTCCCTCTGAGCCAGCTTCACCCACCCCCCACGCCCAGAGATTTTGGGTTTTTCTTGGTTTTGAGGGTCATGACAGAGTAGATCCCCTAGGGGGCAGTGTGTGCATACGGTTCAGCCAAGCAAGCCGCACATTTTATGGCTGCTGAGGTAATCGCCACAGCAACAAGAGATTTGTCTGAGAAACAAAATGCTCTGTACAAAGTTGTTCTTTAGGTAGAACAGAATAAAGGCGGCCTGAAAGAATTGCGCAGTACAGGAAAACCTGGTGACACAGCAGAAAATTAGGGGATGGTACATTTAAAGGCTCCAGCCGCTGCATTGCTTAGGGTTCAACACAGGAATGATTTGATATGCTCCTTAGCATTTGCTAAACGGTTTCTTTTTTCTTTCTTTTTAAATATTTTTATTTATTGCCTTTTACATTTCATGTTTCTGAAATCCATGCAGAATTGTGTTTCATTTTCTTATCTATTCTGGGTGGCAGTTCAAAATCAATTAAAGTTAACCATTTTTAATTGAGGAATAATAATTCATACTGTGTCATTGAGGGCTTATAACGTTCTGAGGGTTTTACTGACATGACACGATTTAATTATTTACTTTACATTGTGTAAAGCTCCCTCTATCGCTATGAGATGAAGACTCTTATTTAGTGATGCGGAAACTGGTGTGGTAGACATAACTCACTCAAGATCCCAGGCTTCAAAGCTCGGATCAGAACCCGCTCTCTTAACTATTTTACCTTCTAAAGCAGTGCCTCTCAAACTTTAGTGTGTACACATATTACCTGAGGATCTTGTTAAAATGCAGATTCTAATTCAGTAGGTCTAGATAGGGCCTCGGAGAAGGCAATGGCACCCCACTCCTGTACTCTTGCCTGGAAAATCCCATGGACAGAGGAGCCTCGTGGGCTGCAGTCCATGGGGTCGCTAAGAGTCGGACACGACTGAGCGACTTCCCTTTCACTTTTTACTTTCGTGCATTGGAGAAGGAAATGGCAACCCACTCCAGTGTTCTTGCCTGGAGAATCCCAGAGATGGAGGAGCCTGGTGGGCTGCCGTCTATGGGGTCGCACAGAGTCGGACATGACTGAAGCAACGCAGCAGCAGCAGCAGGTAGGACCCAGGTGTCTGCATTTTAAGGAGCCGCAGATGTTGCCAATGCTGCTGGTCTGTGGACCACAGTTTGAGTAGCACGAACCCAGAGGGGTGTGTGGGTGGGGCGGGGCAGACATAAAGGTGTGTATGGTACAGTCCCTGCCCTCAAGAAGGTTAAACTATAGGAAAGGTTAAGACAAGGACACAAATAACAATATTGTGAGGGAACACAGATGTCACGATCTACAGAGGTGCACATGCTGAACAACTCATAGGTACGGAGTGGCAGCTAGGGTAGGACAGTGTACCCCAGAGCTTTGGGAGAGACAAGTAGGATGATGCAGACCCAGCTCCTACCTGCAGGGCGCTTGGAAGCTGCGGGGGAAGACCAATGGATATACAGAAAAACCCCAGTGCTGGCACAAGTTTCCAAAAGAAGTTCTCAGGAGGGCTGTCGGGACAGGAAGGAGGAAGGCCCAAGGTGAGGTTAGTAAAAATCTCAAACGTGACTGGAATTAGAAAGCAATGTATTTAAGAAGCTCAAGAAATGATGCCTTTGAGCTGGCCTTTAACCTATGGGAAGGCTTCAGAAAAGAGATAGGGTTAGAGGTAAACCGTTCAAGACAGATGGAGTTTTGATGGTTGATATAGAAGGTATTTCAGAGAGAAAAAAGTCCATTTAAGCCAAATTCTGAAAAGTTAGAGTACCAGAAGCTACACTGAGGATGAACACGGCATCCTGTGTTCCTGTCTGGACACTGTATGGGAAGTTATTTTGGAAGCCATGTTTTAGAGCAGGGATTCTCAATTCATATTAAAAATCACTTAAAGAGTTTATAATGATTTTGACACTGGGGCTGCATTCCCAGAGTTTCTCATTTCATTTGTCTGGTGGTAGAGCTGGGAATCAGTATGTCTTTGAAGCTTCATATTTTTAAGTACATAGGATAAATGTGCAGTCAGGTTTGAGAACTGGTACCCTTGAGAAGTGGTTCTCAAGGTGTGGCTCCTGGACCAGGAGCATCAATATCACCTGGAAACTCATAAGAAATGCACATTTTCAGGCCCTACTCCAGACCCCTAAATCAGAAACTCTTGCAAGGTGGGGGCAGAATTTCAGTTTTAACAACATTTTCTGGTAATTCTGTGTGCTGTGTTGCTTCAGCCATGTCCGACTCTTTTTGACTATGGACTGTAGCCTGCCAGGTTCCTCTGTCCATGGGATTCTCCAGGCAAGAGTCCTGGAGTAGGTTGCCATGCCCTCCTCCAGGGGATCTTCCTGACCCAGGGATTGAACCCAAGCCTTTTAGGTCTCCTGCGTTGGCAGGCAGGTTCTTTACCGTTAGCGCCACCTGGGAAGCCCTCTGGTGGTTCGAATGCAGGTCAAAGTTGGAGAATCAGTATTCTAGAGCCTTGCTATTCCAAGTGTGGTCCACAGCCTCATTTACTACACTAACATCACTTGGATGCTTACTACAAATGCTGACTCTCAGGCCTCACCCCATGGCTAATTAATGAATCAGACCAGAGTTTAACAAGATGGGCATGGGTATGTAAATGTTGGTAAGCCCTTTTAATTTCTGGGTGAGAAACCTTAAGTTTTTAAGATAGTAATGGGCAGCAGCTGAAGGTTATAGAGTGGTGACATAATTCATTAGGTTCTGGAAAGAACAATTTGATCATTGTGTATAGGATGGATTGACTATAACCGATCCTGCACAATACACCTTATTTGATCCTGCAAGATAATCTTAGAAAATACCTCCCTAGACTTTCTTTCCCCTATTCATTCTTCATCTTCTAGGCTCCAGCAGAGAACAGCACACTGGGGTTTTGGGTAGGAGCCTGCATCGCTGCTCAGAGCTCCTTTAATGGTGGATTCCTGCCAGCCATTGATCCAACAGTAGGAGTTATCTCAGCAGTGTGACTGCACTCAGGCCCCGATTCCAACTTGTATAATATTTCTGATAATAAGACAGCCCAAATGAAGCATCCTTTTAAGAGGCCTTCACTGTTAATTTGGCACAGGGAAAAAAGCCAGCACATTATACTGGGTTTTCCAGTCATCCTGCTTGTGCTATATAGACTCTTTGAATAGATGTCCATAATGAGATTATTCAAAATGGAATTCATTGCCTGCCTTAAGATTTATTGCTTTTTAACTAGAAATACAAGGCTATACACACTGTGCTCCCAGAGTTGGCTATGTGACCACGCTGCTTCTCTGTTCCAGAATGAGTACAGGAAGTGAACACTAGGAGCACCGGGTCACAGACTGGACGAATGGAGCGAACAATGCAGCTCATTAGGACGGGGACGCAGGGGCCCCAGGCCTCTGTTGCCAAGTTCCGTTTCCACAGTCTCACCATGGGGACTGTGGATGGGCCAGTCACCTCCCCACTAGCATAATTGGAAAGACTCTAAGGGGCCCAGCAATGCTAAAGTGCTGTAAAGTAGCGGTGTTCAATTCTGATGAACATTAAAGGGAGTGTGTAGTTAATTCCTCCGCACATGCTGGTCACAAAGTCTTCCCACTGGGGGCTTTCGGCTTGGAGCATTACAGGCCCATTTGTTCTGCCTGGCTTCTCCATCAGGGCAAGAGCCTCAAGGTGAGTTAATAGGCTTGGCTTCACAGCACTTTGTTGTAATCAGTATTTACCATTGTCATATATATTTTAACAAGCCTCTGCTGCATGGCGCACCATTGAGCCCTGAACAAAACAGAGAAGAGTGGCAGGGCCCTGGTCTCCTTGGCAGAGGACAGCAACTGCCTCCAAGGGGGCATTGAGGATGCCCTTTCTTGCCCACTGACTCATGATGCTGCTTGGTCCCCATGTGGTTTACCATCTGCCACATGTCTTCGTAGGCTTTTGCTTCTTTATACTGTCTTGGGCCACCTCCACCAGACTGGCAGGAGCAGAGGGAGGTCACATCAATGCAGTCTTACAGCTGCAACCACTTCCATTGGAAACACTGCCTACCTGAGTACCTCCGTCTTCACCCCCTTTCTTCCTCAAGCACTTTCCCTTTGGCCTGCAATGCAAATATGCTGCTGATGGTGGCTCTCCATGAGACAGCAATCTTAAATAGATGATACTTACATGGATAATAGGATAAAGTAAAACAGGATGGGCAAATTGATAATTGCAGATTAGAAGGAAATATAATTAGCAACCCAAACAAAAGCCAAATTTAGGGGGGTAATAAGCATGATGTGTTAGAATTGTTAAGAATGAGATATTTTCATATGTCTTTATCCCTGAGGTTAAAAACCTAAGCAGCCTCTCTGTGTGTTGTGGAAGTGTATCTGATACGGTGTGTTCTATTTGTTTGTTTCAATATTTCACATTTTAAAAGCAGAAGAAGCTGTTATTATGGAGATTTTGTCCTGTAGTTTTGGGAACTAACAATGGGGAAAATGTCATCATAGGTTATAATATTGCCCTGGACGATTACAGGACAAGCCACCGGCCTGAATTCTTGTTATTATTTTAATTTGTATATAAACTTTGTCAGATAGCCAGGCATATTTTTAAAATGCAAACTAATAGCCATCAGCATCTAATGTTCCTGAGATAAATATGATGATGACAAGGTGCTCTTAAAGGCCATGTTTGCACCATCAAAATAATGAGACAGTGGCCCTGGCTGCCTGATCATTTCAGCTATCTTTTAGTCCATTTGAACTGTCGCTTGGACAACACGATAGACAGGTCTGGGATTAGCTGTTTCTAAAACTAGAAAATGTCACATTTTTCTCTTTTTTGGTGAATGCAAGATGGTACTAGCTTCTTTGTGTCCCACAAGTGCTGACTGGGTGCTGGGATGTGCCCACGTAGTACATTTTCCCTGGCTTGAGGCCCATGAATACGGATTCTGTGACTATCCAGGGTGGTGAATTCTAGGCCCTGGATCTCCTTCTGGGAAGCCGTCCTGTGTTCTATTTCCTTTTCCAGTTCAAGTCTCTTCTGAGAAGATCACATGGATGCTTTCAGGTCCTCAAGCGAATTTCTAATATTCTCACGCAGAAGTCACGGAACATTGGTCAGTGAATCCCCACGTGCTCCTGCCTGGGCTGGGGGCCACTAGAGTCATCAAGAGGATGTTCCCAAATGGTGCATTTAGTTTATGAAAGTGCTAAACAAAGATCCTAAACTTACTGATTTTCATTATTGTTTGTTGATGTTGTTCCTGTAACATGTCACAGAACAAAACCAAGACTCTTATCTGAAATAAGTATTAATCATCCATGACTGGAATATGCTTGAACTGAAGAAATTGTCTAAAGGTTGGGAAAGGGGTGGGAATTGAAAGGATTTAACAAACTTCTAAAAGAGAAAATCTCTTGTACACTAACATATCGTAGAAGTTTAAGAAAACACAAACATACTTTCGCCAGCTTACTGTGGTTGTCACAATGTCCACTCCTTTTTTTTTTTTAATCCCATAAACCAATAATGAGTTCTTTCTTACTATAAAAGATCGAAACACTTATGTAAACTTATAGAGAAAAATGTGAAAGTTGCCTTTCATTCCTCCTTTGTTCTTTCTAAATTCTCACATCCTTTCCAGGGAAGCAGATGAATCCTTCCAATTCTTTTCCTATGATTGTATAATACACATGCTCAGACACTAAGTCATGTCCAACTCTTTGCAACCCTAAGGACTATATCCTACATGGCTCCTCTGTCCATGGGATTTTCCAGGCAAAAATACTGTAGTGGGTTGTCATTTCCTTCTCCAAATATACATGTACATGCTTACATATCTTTTAAAAAAATAAATTGGATCACACCATACACACATACTGTTCTACAACTTGATTGACCATTGAATATGATTTGAAGATTTTTTTCTGTATCAGTACATATGGCACTACCCCATTCTCTTTAACAGGTGCCTAATGTTCCATAGGATATCATAGGATATTTGCATATTATTCTATTAAATATTATTTATTTTTTATTTTATTTTTCTGGTTTCAAACTGAACATTTTAGAGCCAGTATACAAGTATACCTTTAGGTTTTGTCTCGGATTAGAACTGCTTTTATAATTTTTTTGCAGATTCATAGTCAGAGTACTCTTCAAATATATTCTCTTAGAGACAGTAGTCTCAGTACATTGGAAATAGACCTGCATTTATATCTCAGTCATTTGGCTCCCTGGGCAAGCTCACCAAGCTTCAGTTTCCTTGCCTGAAAAATCAGGATAACAATTACTGATCATTGAAGGCTGTTGGGAGGATAAAGGTGATAACATCTAAAAAAATACTTGGCACTTAGTAGGTGCCTGATCAGTGATATTTATTATTTGTGAGTCCATAATCTGAATTCCATAACTTGAGAGAGGTATGGAACCAGCAGTTTCCAGAAACAGAAGTCCAATCCAAAGAGCAGCAACAACAACAAAAATCAGATGAATATATAAATAGAAGCCACAGTTTGTTGATTTTGAATGTTGTCAATGTTTCTATCTCCTTGTTATTAAAACCATGAGAAGCCACTCATTGTATGAGTTTCCTCAACCTTTGATCTACATCTGTAATTCGGTCTCCAGAAGTGAACTCAGCACAGACCACATTCCCAGTTTACTTCTGGATATTTTATATGATGTGGAAGTTTATACAAGGAGTTATGCTTGGTTAATTCTAGGTTCCCAGGTTAATAGTGAGATTAGCTGGCATTCCCTGAGCACACACTGATGTAGATGTCCAACCTAATTTATCACTCTGGCTTGCAAAGAGAGTTGTCTTTCCCTGTCCCACCCCCACTGCCTCTGTGGCCAAATTTATCTGTGTAATTGTCTCTAACTCAGGTTCTCAGCTTTGTATTATAGTGTGATTGTTGGCACTGGTTGCCCTTCATATTTAGGGAGAGGGAGCTTCTAAGAGAACACATTTTTAAGTTAATTTACCTCATTTGATTCCTAGCTTTCAGCTGTTTCAGCAAACCTGTTATGCACCTGATCACTCAGATTTATACAGAAATATCTGCTATATCGGAGAAGGCAATGGCACCCCACTCCAGTACTCTTGCCTGGAGAATCCCATGGATGGAGGAGCCTGGTAGGCTGCAGTCCATGGGGTCGCTACGAGTCTGATACGACTGAGTGACTTCACTTTCACTTTTCACTTTCATGCATTGGAGAAGGAAATGGCAACCCACTCCAGTGTTCTTGCCTGGAGAATCCCAGGGACGGGGGAGCCTGGTGGGCTGCCGTATATGGGGTCACACACGACTGAAGTGACTTAGCAGCAGCACCTGCTATATCAGCCTAAGGAATAGCTAAGGCTGGGCCACTCATTTATTGCCAAGAAATCATTTAGGACTTATAAATGAGGAGGGGTTTCCAAATCCCCGTATCCAGTAACATCCGCATGGCCCTAAGCTTTTGTTGTTATTGTTGTTGTTCAGTCACTAAGTCATTTCCAACTCTGCGACCCCATGGACTACAGCACACCAGGCTCCTCTATCCTACACTATCTCCCAGAGTTTGCTCACATTCGTGTCCATTAAGTCGGTGATGCTGTCTAACCATCTCATCCTCTGCTATCACTTATTTAATTCTTTCTCTAGCTGCCAGCTGCCATCCACAAAGGAAAAGCAGGGGCAAATATAAAAGGATAATTACGGGAAGCCTCTTTTTTTAAAAATGGCTTTTCTTGCTTTTAAAAAGGAAGATATAAATCAAAACCAACAAAATGCAGTTCCAGCAGAACCTCTGGAAGAAGTGTGTTTTGAAAGCTTGCTAGATCTTGGAATGGCCTGATGGAGAGGAGAGCTTCACAGCTAAAGCAGTCTCTGGTCCCACTTGACCTTGCCATTGGCCAGGTGGGGGACATTGGGCGTGTTACATGGCTCCTGTGTAATTCATTCATCTCACCAATAAAATGAGGTTAATTTCAACACCTACCTTATAATGTCAATGTGAGGGTTAGATGAGTCTCAAAAATGTAAAGCACTTTGTACACCACAGAATTATATAAGTGTTGGCTATTGGTATTTGTATTTAAGAGTCCAGGGTCTGGGATAGGCTGCCTGAATTCAAATTCTTGGTCTGTTGCATCTTATCTGGGCAACCTGGAGCGGGTAATTTACCCTTTTGAACGTGCTTCTTCATTTGTTAAGTGTGGATGATGACAGTATTCAGGGGATTCTTTTGGGAAGCAATGACTAATACACAGTGTTTGACATTTAGAAGGTATTCATCAATATACAATATCAGTTCATATTATTTTTGGTGAACTATATGACAAAATATTTGTTCTATGTCCTTAAAAAAATTGTTCTGGTATGAGTGGCCATGGATTACTACACTCTCTTCTAGTTTCTCACAGAATCTGGTTTTAAAATATACCTACGTCCACAGAAAACTATCTGGAGACATAGAATGCCATTCATATTAATATGTTGGGATTTTATTGATGAGGCAACATATAACCAGCAGACCTTGGGCATCAGCCAGAGCAGTCATTACTAAAGTAACAAATGGACCTCTTTTTAAGGTGGCTTTACCTAAAAAGGTCAGTCAATGCCATGGAACAGAAGGCTGGCATTATGTGAAGCTTCTGGTGTGTTATATTGCATGTCAATATTAACACAAGTTCTATTACTGCTCCATGAATGGTACAGTATTTAGAAGCATCAGCTTTTTATTCTGTATGTATAACCATGCAGGTGTGCACACACACACAGTCACACACACATGCTGTTAGCTGGGACCACTTGTCACCACAAGTCCCACGATTCTGAATGCTGACTTTGTGGCTGAGGGACTCCTATTTTTCAGGCTAGTTGCACAGCTGAAATGAGTCCTTGCTGCTTGGAAGTCTTGTTCCATAATTTCATTTGGCTGAGGCAGGAGACAAGTACCTCATTTTAATTAGAAGTTGAAGCAAACTGCATTATGTTGTTGTGTGTTATTCCAAGAGAATTTACCACATCAAGGACAGCTGTTGATGGAGTAAAGCATTCTGTTTATTCCGCCTAAGAAATAAAAATCTTTTCTTTTACTTCACAAGCTCTCTCATGATGCTGCTTCTCACACATCCCCCCAGCACAAAAAGATGTGCCCTGAGGCTCTCCAAGACAGTCAGTGTGTTAAACAAGATGCCAGGTAATAACCATAGTGCCCAAGACTAGGTGGCATCGCCATGTCATTAGCGGGCAAATTACAGATCTTATCCTGCTCTGTCTCTGCTGGCTTGCTGCACATCGCAGAACCTTCTAAGGGATCCCCTTTCTGCCTGTTGCCCTGAGAAAGGTCCTAGCTTGTGTTGAAGAAAACTGGAGGCTGCACTGCCTTAGACCTGCAATTAAGTCCCTGCTGCTCTCCAAACCAATGAGTCCTTCCAAGTAGTAATCTGATTTATTTTTCCCATTTTCTAAGTAATGCCAGGGTAAGCACGTTCATCATTTTAGACTCGCTGATTCTAATTCCTAATTCAGACTTGTTTGTTCAGTAGAAGGTAAACAACCCCGAGCTATCACCCACTCCCATTTATTTGGAAAGAGAGAGTTTCAGTGGGAGAAGATAAATAGCATGTCAAACGTGGTTTGGAGGGGCTGTGACTGCATAATTTCTAGTTTCCTTCGCTTGTCTCCAGCTATTGTGGCCCAGTGTGACTCTGGTGGCTGTGTGCTGGCTTGGCTGAGCTAATATTTGGTCAAATCAGATCAATACTTCTAAGTATTGTCAGATACAATATTCTTAGGCCAGTCCAGGAATTCACACATTGGACCACAAGGATGGGGATGACTTGTTTCTAGTTATCTGTCCATGAACACAAGCTCAGATGGTTGATACCTATAATCTTAAAAGCCCTTAGAAAATTAAAGGCAGGCCACTTTCAGGGGATTGGAGGACCCATGTGCCCCTGGGGATGCATCGATTCAATTCCACAAACATTTATTGGGTGCTACTATATATATAGAAACATAGGAGATACAAAGTTCAGCAAGATGCAGCCCCAATTCTAATTCTAGAGTAAAATTTAATATCAGGTTATAAAAACATCAGTAGTTAATTAATTGTTATTTAGATTTGGCCTTGTTCCAAAAGGATCTAAGGGCTAAGAGTATTTGTAAAAATACATACAATAAGTCAAAATGAAATAAAACAGCTTGCATGAGATGGGATTGGGAAAATTAAGGAGGGGGAATTCAAGTGAAGCTGTAAGTTCAAATATTATATATGATGAGAAATAATGCTTACCAGTGATGAGCCATAAAATTGTCCTGGAGCTTTCTTGAAGCTAATACAAAATCAAACAAAATTGGTTTACTGTTCCCTGGTAACTCAGGTGGTAAAGAATCTGCCTGCAATGAGGCAGACCTGGGTTCGATCCCTGGGATGGGAAGATCCCCTGGACATGGGAATGGCTACCCACTCCAGTATTCTGGCCTGGAGAACTCCATGGATTGTATAGTCCATGGGGTCGCAAAGAGCTGGACACAACTGAGCGACTTTCACTTTCACTATTGACAGTGTCTATATTGATCTTGCTCAGGAAAAGAAGGACTGTACCAAGTATGGAGACTACACAGATCTTGCTCATAAAAAGAGGTCTTTGGTTTGTCCTAGTGAGTATTCATGATTTACTTATAGAGAATACAGTCATGATTTTCTTGGGGGGGAAGCAAGGACTGTTTGATGCTTATGTCACAGGCATTCCTTGTCACCTTCCTCCTTGCTGTAAACACCCAACCTCGCATACACCCTAGGGGCTGGAAGTACTGTATATTGGTTCTCCTAGACTCCCATGACCCAATAGTGGTAAATGAGACTGAAAGAGTAGAAAGCTGTGAAGCTCCCTACTGATAAACACCAAGTTCAGTTTAGTTCAGTTGCTGAGTAGTTTCTGACTATTTGGGACCCCATGAACTGCAGCACACCAAGCCTCCCTGTCCATCACCAACTCCTGGAGTTTACTCAAACTCATGTCCATTGAGTTGGTGATGCCATCCAAGCATCTCATCCTCCGTCGTCCCTTCTCCTCCTGCCATCAATCTTTCCCAGCATCAGGGTCTTTTCAAATGAGTCAGCTCTTCACATCAGGTGGCCAAAATATTGGAGTTTCAGCTTCAACATCAGTCCTTCCAATGAACATTCAGAATTGATCTCCTTTAGGATGGACTGGTTGGATCTCCTTGCAGTCCAAGGGACTCTCAAGAGTCTTCTCCAACACCACAGTTCAAAAGCATCAATTCTTCTGTGCTCAGCTTTCTTTATAGTCCAACTCTCACATCCATACATGACTACTGGAAAAACCATAGCATTGACTAGACAGACCTTTGTTGGCAAAGTAATGTCTCTCCTTTTTAATATGCTGTTTAGGTCAGTCATAACTTTCCTTCCAAGGAGTAAGCGTCTTTTAATTTCATGGCTGCAGTCACCATCTGCAGTGATTTTGGAGCCCCCCAAAATAAAGTCTGTCACTGTTTCCACTGTTTCTCCATCTATTTGCCATGAAGTGATGGGACTGGATGCCATGATCTTTGTTTTCTGAATGTTGAGCTTTAAGCCAACTTTTTCACTCTCCTCCTTCACTTTCATCAAGAGGCTCTTCAGTTCTTCTTCACTTTCTGCCATAAGGGTGGTGTCATCTGCATATCTGAGGTTATTGAGATTTCTCCTGGCAATCTTGATTCCAGCTTGTGCTTCTTCCAGCCCAGCGTTTCTCATGATGTACTCTGCATATAAGTTAAATAAGCAGGGTGACAATATACAGCCTTGATGTACTCCTTTTCCAAGGCTGGATGTATTTATACTTGTTCTTCAACAAATAAAGATACTTTTACAAACATTAATGAGTCTCAAGAAAGAAAATACTACAGTGTAAAAAATGGGAACATTTAACTCAAGTCAGGTGCTCATTCTGGAAGGGATCTACTACAAGACTCAGAAGATAACACCAGGAAATCATTGGGAATCCTTGGAAGAATTTAGGAAGACAGGCCATTACAAATTAGGTGCTAAAGGCAACAAAAAGCTGAGATTAAAATTCAGTTCAATTAACAAAGATATCAAAAGATATAGAAAGGTAATGAGACGTCCACATAAAGATGCAGCTGTGAACTAACATCTCACCCCTTGCAAAACCCTTATAAAAGTACTATATGTCTATCTCTGCATATAGGTACTATATGCATGTAAGTACTATATGTATATCTCTGTAGTGAAAAACAGAAGAAGAAAGACTGAAAAATTTGAAGCTGAGGTTTATGTGATACGGTAAAATGAAGAATCTCTAGACTTGGGGACCCCAACAGATACCCCTATAGTTCTATACCACAACCAGAAGGATCAAGTACACACATATATATTGATGGGCTTCCCGGGTGGAGCTAGTGGTAAAGAATTCACCAGCTAGTGCAGGAGACTTAAGATATGCAGGTTCAGGCCCTCAACTGGGAAGATCCCCTGGAGTAGGGCATGGCAGCCCACTCCAGTATTCTTTCCTGGAGAATCCCACAGACAGAGGAGCCTGGCAGGCTGTGGTTCACAGGGCCACAGAGTCAGACACGACTGAAGTGACTAACACACATAGTGATTGCTGAACTCTCGTCTCTTCCTCTATTGGCTCCCAAAATGCAGTTCTTCACTTTTCAAGAAAGAAATGGATGAGTCTTCCCTAGGGAATATGGCCATCCCACGTTGCTAAAAGCCCCCAGATATTAACAATGGAGACAGTAAAAACTCTTCATGGATTCACAAAGGATAAACTATACCAAGGCACTTGGAGGACACTCTATTAGCCCATTAGCACTCCCCTGTTAAATATGAGCAAACAACCAAAGTTATTTATTAGTAAAAACAAACAAACAAACAAACAAACCCACAGTGTAAAAGACTAAGGCAAAAACAAAAGACAAAAGGAAACTGGAAGAAAAAGACAATGTGCAGAGAGAAGAGAACATAAAAAAAAAAACAAAAAACTGTAATTAATATCACTCCAAAGATAAAAGAGTTACATATGTAAAACAAGAACAAGATGCTCTGAAAATGATTCTTAGAAGCAGAAAATGTGTAAGATGCTTTGTACAATATTTTGGACAGCACAGGGAAGTATAGCCATTACTTTTAAAAACTTTAAATGAAGTATAATCTATAAAAATATTGAATCAACATAATATATATCTGAAACTAATACAATATTGTAAGTCAACTAAATGTCAATAAAAATAGATCTTTTGGATAAATGCAGTGAAAAAAATGGAATTCACATAGCTAAAATCTGAATCATATGGTGAATCTTTGAATCGGTCATATGGAAAATGAACTTGAAAAGTTTTCCTGGTTTGCAGAAGCAAAATCAGAAAAGTTAAAAAGACAGCCAGTGCAGGAGACTTAAGATATGCAGGTTCAGTCCTTCAACTGGGAAGATCCCCTGGAGTAGGGCATACATATTTTACCATATGTAAAATAGTTAACCAGTGGGAATTTGCTGTATGATGCAGGGAGCTCAAACTCGGTGATCTGTGATAACCTAGAGGAGTAGGATGGGGTGGGAGGTTGGGAGGGAGTTTTAAGAGGGAGGGGATATATGTATACCTATGATTGATTCATGTCGATGTATGGCAGAAACCAATACAATATAGGAAAGCAATTAGCCTCCAATTAAAAAATTTTAAAAATAGTAACCTCTATGCCTCTCCCCAAGAAAAAGGACAGATATACAATCCCTTGGACTGCAAAGAGATCCAACCAGTCTATCTTAAAGGAGATCAGTCCTGGGTGTTCATTGGAAGGACTGATGTTGAAGCTGAAACTCCAGTACTCTGGCCACCTGATGTGAAGAACTGACTCATTTAAAAAGACCCTGATGCTGGGAAAGATTGAAGGCAGAAGGAGAAGGATGAAGGATCGCATCACTGACTCAATGGACATGGGTTTAGGTAGACTCTGGGAGTTGGTGATGGACAGGGAGGCCTGGCATGCTGCGATTCATGGGGTCGCAAAGAGTTAGACACCACTGACCGACTGAACTGATGCAATAAGTGAGTGTGTGCATGCTAAGTCGCTTCAGTTGTGTCTGACTCTTTGTGACCCTATGGACTGTAGCCTGCCAGTCTCCTCTGTCCATGGGGATTATCCAGGCAAGAATACTGGAGCAGGTTGCTATGCCCTCCTCTAAGTGATCTTCCCAACCCAGGGGTTGAACTGTGTCTCTTACACCTCCTGCATTGGCAGATGGGTTCTTTACCACTAGCACCTCCTGGGAAGACCAATAAGATATTAGATACAGAAGGTATATAATGGAGAGAATGCATAGATCATTTGTTTCCCAGAAAGGAGATCAGTTTAAATAGAAGAGAAAAAATAATCAAAGTTAAAAAGAAAAATGCCTTCTTGATATGAAAAAAAAAAAAAAATCTGTACTTGTAGGTTCAGAGCACCCATTGCATCCAAGTCAAATGGATTTTAAAAGACCCAATCCAGGCACATTCTGGTCAACTTTGGCACTAAAAGAATGAAAGGAAGAATATGCAAGGTCCTAAGCCAGAAGAAAATATATATTGCAAAAGAATGAAAATGAGACTGGCCTCAAACATCTTTTCCATAGTTTGAGGTACTAGAAGACAAGGGATCAATGTCTACAGAATTTTAAAGAGAAACAATGTCATCTCAGACATTTTGTAACCTAGACAAATTTTGTGTGAATGAAACAGAAGAAAGTTCTTTCAAAAGTGCAATATGCTATTCACAGGGACTTTAAAAAATAAAAAAATTGAAGATGTGCTACTACCTGAGAAAGAAAACAAAGTTTTTGAAGTTTCAAAAAGTGAAGGTGATTGTATAAAAGGGCTGGTCACAAACACTGAACCATTTAGAACTGAAAGAGATCCAAATTAGTTTTTAAGTGTGGTTATAAAGTAGATGCCAACTTCAAAACTTATTTTAAAATTAGAATATATGTAATGGTTGGGAAAAAAAGGAAACAGTGACAGACTTTATTTTCTTGGGCTCCAAAATCACTGTGGATGGTAACTGCAGCCATGAAATTAAAAGACGCTTGCTCCTTGGAAGGAAAGCTATGACAAACCTAGACAGCACATTAAAAACCAGAGATAACACTTTGCTGACAAAGGTCTATATAGTCAAACCTATGGTTTTTTCAGCAATCATGTATGGATATGAGAGTTGGACCATAAAGAAGGCTGAGAGCCAAAGAACTGATGCTTTAATTGTGGTGCTGGAAAAAAGTCTTGAGAGTCCCTTGGACTGCAAGAAAATCAAACCAGTCAATCCTAAAGGAAATCAACCCTGAATATTCCTTGGAAGGACTGATGCTGAAGCTGAAGCTCCAATACTTTGGCCACCTGGTGCAAAGAGCCGACTCACTGCAAAAGACTCTGATTCTGGGAAAGATTGTAGGCAGGAGGAGAAGGGGACAACAGAGGATGAGATGGTTAGATGGCATTACCGACTCAATGGACATGAGTTTGGGTAAACTCAGGGAGATAGTGAAGGACAGGGAAGCCTGGTGTCCTGCAAGCATAGGGTCACGAAGAGTCGGACATGACTTAGTGACTGAACAACAAAAAATGGTTTGGAGGAAAGAAGAGAGGGAACAGGAGAGGAAGGGAAGAAGGGAGACACAGGGGCACAGAGAATTTTAGTCATTAAGAATGATATTTAAACATTAATAATGGCATAAATGAGAAGGGGAGAAGGGTGAGAAGTCAAATTGTGCTTAACGTTAGTAGTTGGCAAATTTTGCTGTGTGTTGGAATCTCCTGGGACTCTATGAAACACTGATGCCTGACTTCCTCCCTCTGACATTTTTATTTAATTGGTATGGAATGCAACTAAAATCTCCTCAGCTTCTTCCAAAACACAGCAATATTTGGGAACCAGTGGCTTGACTCATTAAATAGGAAAAAGCAAGGATGGCATCAAGATTTCAGCTTAATTTCCACTCCTGTTAATTGGCATTGACTGCCTGGGGGCTTTGTTGAGGTCATATCTGGGAAACTGCTCTGATCTACTTAAACTGTCCTCCCTGGAAGAGCAGAGAATGACATTGCATATTTGCCATCCCTGGACTGAAGTAGATTTTCAAATGATGGTGACTATTAGTGGCTTAAAAAAACAGCACAGATCTCTTCCAAAATATTAGAGACAATGAAACCAAAGAAAACATAGTCATATGGTATTAATAAAAGGCAGTAAACAAAAAGAGGGAAAAAAGATAAGGAGAAAGAGAGGGGAGAGAAGAAAGAGAAAGAAAAAGTAGAAGAGGACTAGGAGAAGGAAAGAAAACCCAATGGGAGAAATCAAAAAATAAGATGGCAAAATACGACCAGATATGTTCATTACGTCTGTAACTACAACTGGGAAAATCTCCTTCATTAAAAAGTATATCCTTAGATTCTGTAGTAAGAAGAGAAACTCTTCTGTGTGACATTGTCTAAAGACCACCTTTAGATACAAAATTATTTAATAAAAATTTATTAAATGATTATACAGTGGGCAAATATATCAGGCAAAAACATTTTTAAAAAGAATCACAATACAAATAATAAATATGATAGAAATTAAAGCAAAAATACTAACTGGAATGAAGAGGTCCTGTCAGAAAGTATATTTCACAATGAAACACAATCCAAAAAGTGAAATCTGCTATAAAGTAGGAGAAATGGACAGAAGTGAAATACTAATGGGAAGCTTTTAATAACGTTTTGGTGGCTGATAAATGTAAATCAAACTTTATACCACACAAGCATAGAATATACCTTTATTTACAATACTAATAAAACATTTCAGATCAGATCAGTCGCTCAGTCATGTCCGACTCCTTGCGACCCCATGAATCACAGCACGCCAGGCCTCCCTGTCCATCACCAACTCCCGGAGTTCACTCAGACTCACATCCATCGAGTCAGTGATGCCATCCAGCCATCTCATCCTCTGTCGTCCCCTTCTCCTCCTGCCCCCAATCAAGTAAATGAATAAAAAGATCACATACCAATAAAATTACAAAAGGTCAAAAGCATACAGTTTACACTCTGATTAGAGAGTAAGGAGTCATTGGGTCCTTACTCAATGACAAAGAAGAAAACATTACAAATAATTAGAAATTAGAAATTTAGAAACAACAATAGTTTAGAAATTAACAACAGTAAGAATGGTAAATAACAAGATTTATGGGATGTTCCAAAATGGGATTCAAAAAAAGTATAAATTTAAATTATTGTTTACAATGGAATAAAAATGGAAATAAATGCCCTATAACTGATGTGACTACGAGAATGTTTCCATCAGAGGAAAGTTAAAAGGTTGCTTTTGAGGGCCATGGTGATCTCATTATATGAGGTCTGCCCCCTGCTTCTGATGTTGTTGTCAAAAGAAAAGTTCTTCAGTTCCTATTCCAACCCTAGAGCTAGGATGATATTTCTCTCCATTTTTTTTCTGACAATCCTGCAATACGTTATTTTTTGTTAAATAAAGCTTATCAGTATATGAAAATTGTTACAAATTAAAAAGTCACTGTAGAACCATTTCTAAATCTATAACAGAAACAAATTCTCTCTGAACTCATCAGACTTCACATTAAGCTAGTCATCTTTTCTGCTTTATCCCATTTGAAGGAAGAAAAACAAACACAGAAAGAGAAATAGGCGCTGTCAAATAAATTACCATTTCCCACAAACCTAACCACCTAAAAAGAAGTTATATCATGAGCAAGTTAAGACTTTAATAAGATTAAACATAAAACACAAAACTATACAACTTTTAGAAGAAAATGTAGGAGAAAATGCACATGGTCTTGGGTTTGGTGATATGTTTTAAAATACACTATCAAAAAACATAATTCATGAAAGAAAAACCTTTACTTGGTACTTTAAAAAAAATACTTTGTATTAAAATTGAACATCTAAAATCTGGGAATTTTATTAAAATTCAAAAATTCTGCTCTGTGATCACTGCTAATCACATGGGGAGAAAAAGCCACAGACTTAGAGAAAAATATTTGTAAAACACATATCAGTAAAGAACATATATCCACAATATATAAAAAATGTCTTTTAAAACTGAAAAGAAAACAGACAACATAATTTAAAAATGGGCAAAGATCTGAACAGGCTCCTTACTAGAGAAGATATACAAATGGCCAATACACATATAAAATGATGCCCAACATTGTTATTAGATCAGATCAGATCAGATCAGTCTCTCAGTTGTGTCCGACTCTTTGCGACCCCATGAATCACAGCACACCAGGCCTCCCTGTCCATCACCAACTCCTGGAGTTCACTCAGACTCACATCCATCGAGTCAGTGATGCCATCCAGCCATCTCATCCTCTGTCGTCCCCTTCTCCTCTTGCCCCCAATCCCTCCCAGCATCAGAGTCTTTTCCAGTGAGTCAACTCTTCACATGAGGTGGCCAAAGTACTGGAGTTTCAGCTTTAGCATCATTCCTTCCAAAGAAACCCCAGGGCTGATCTCCTTCAGAATGGACTGGTTGGATCTCCTTGCAGTCCAAGGGACTCTCAAGAGTCTTCTCCAACACCACACATCAAAAGCATCAATTCTTTGGTGCTCAGCCTTCTTCATAGTCCAATTCTCACATCCATACATGACCACAGGAAAAACCATAGCCTTGACTAGACGAAACTTTGTTGGCAAAGTAATGTCTCTGCTTTTGAATATGCTATCTAGGTTGGTCATAACTTTCCTTCCCAGGAGTAAGCATCTTTTAATTTCATGGCTGCAGTCACCATCTGCAGTGATTTTGGAGCCCAGAAAAATAAAGTCTGACACTGTTTCCACTATTTCCCCATCTATTTCCCATGAAGTGATGGGACCAGATGCCATGATCTTCGTTTTCTGAATGTTGAGCTTTAAGCCAACTTTTTCACTCCCCACTTTCACTTTCATCAAGAGGCTTTTTAGTTCCTCTTCACTTTCTGCCATAAGGGTGGTGTCATCTGCATATCTGAGGTTATTGATATTTCTACTGGCAATCTTGATTCCAGCTTGTGTTTCTTCCAGCCCAGCATTTCTCATGATGTACTCTGCATATAAGTTAAATAAGCAGTGTGACAATATACAGCCTTGACGTACTCCTTTTCCTATTGTTATTAGGAAAATTTAAATTAAAACAACAAAGTAATACTAGAACATTCCTGTGACTAGATGGCAAAAAAGAAAAACCTAATTATCCTAATTGCATAGCAACAAGAACTTATCCATTGCTGGTGGAAATAAAAAATGTACAGTTGCTTTGGAAGACAGTTTGGCTATTTCTTCCAAAGCTAAATGTATACTAATATACAATATAGTAATCATGTCCTGAGATATTTACCAAACTGATTTGAAAACATATATTCATACAAAAATATGCATGAAATGTTTACAGAAGCTTTATTCATAATCACTAAAACTAGAAGCAAACAAGATGTCCTTCAATAGGTCAACTGATAAACAAACTGTAGTACATTCACATAATGGAATATTATTCAGTGATAAAAAGGAATGAGCTATCAAATCAGGCAAAGAAGTGAGTGAACCTTAAGTCAATGTTCTAAATGGAAGAAGTCAATCTGTAGAGGTTATATACTGTTTGATTCCATTTATATGACATTCTGGAAAAGCCAAAACTCTACAGAAGAATTCCAGAAAAGCATCTACTTCTGCTTCATTGACTACACTAAAATCTTTGACTGTGTGGATCAAAACAAACTGTGGAAAACTCTTAACAAGATGAGAATACCAGACTACCTGACATGCCTCCTGAGAAACCTGTATGCAGGTCAAGAAACAACAGTTAGAACCAGACATGGAACAATGCTGCTGCTGCTACTGCTAAGTCACTTCAGTCATGTCCGACTCTGTGCGACCCCATAGATGGCAGCCCACCAGGCTCCCCCGTCCCTGGGATTCTCCAGGCAAGAACACTGGAGTGGGTTGCCATTTCCTCCTCCAATGCATGAAAGTGAAAAGAGAAAGTGAAGCTGCTCAGTTGTGTCCGACTCTTAGCGACCCCATGGACTGCAGCCCACCAGGCTCCTCCATGGGATTTTCCAGGCAAGAGTACTGGAGTGGGGTGCCATCGCCTTCTCCCACATGGAACAATAGATTGGTTCAAAATTGAGAAAAGAGTGCATCAAGTCAAGGCTATGGTTTTTCCAGTAGTCATGTGTGGATGTGAGAGTTGGACCATAAAGAAAGCTGAGTGCCGAAGAACTGACGCTTTTGAACTGTGGTGTTGGAGAAGACTCTTGAGCGTCCCTTGGACTGCAAGGAGATCCAACCAGTCCATCCTAAAGGAGATCGGTCCTGAATGTTCATTGGAAGGACTGATGCTGGAGCTGAAACTCCAATATTTTGGCCACCTGATGCAAAGAGCTGACTCATTTGAAAAGACCTTGATGTTGGGAAAGACTGAAGGCAGGAGGAGAAAGGGACGACAGAGGATGAGATGGTTGGATGGCATCACTGACTCAATGGACATGAGTTTGGGTAAACTCCGGGAGTTGGTGATGGACAGGGAGGCCTGGTATGCTGTGGTTCATGGGGTCGCAAAGAGTCAGACACGACTGAGTCACTGAACTGAACCCCTGTATATATACACGTGTATATATGAAATACCTGACCATTAATTCCTCAAAACTTTCAAGATTATCAAAAACACTGAACATCTGAGAAAGTCTGTCACAACCAAGAGGAGTCTAAGGAGACATAATAACTAACTGTAATGTGACATCCTGGAACATTAGGTAAAAGCTAACAAAATCTGAATAAAATATGGGCTTTATTTAATAATTCTACTTCAATTTTGGTTCATTAATCATGACATATACACTACACTGATAGAGGATGAAAATAGGTGAAACTAGATATTAGTGAATAAGTGGACTCTGCTTTGTGCTGTGCTTAGTTGCTCAGTCATGTCTGACTCTTTGTGACCCCATGGTGGTAGCCTCTTCTGTCCATGGAGATTCTCCAAGCAAGAATATTGGAGTGGTTGTCATGCCCTCCTCCAGGGGATCTTCCCAACCCAGAGATTGAATCCAGGTTTCCCACAATGAAGGCAGATTCTTTACCATCTGAACTACCAGGGAAGCCCAAGAATACTGGAGTGGGTAGTCTATCCCTTCTCCAGGGGAACTTCCTGACCCAGGAATCCAACTGGGGTCTTCTGCATTGCAGGTGGATTCTTTACCAGCTGAGCTACCAGGGATGTCTTCAAAAATTTTCCATAAACCTACAACTATTTGGAAATGCATCCTAAAGTAAAAAAAAAATTGTTCAAGGAATCTTTGGGCTTCCCTGGTGGCTCAGATGGTAAAGAATCTGCTTGCAATGTGGGAGACCTGGGTTTGATCCCTGGGTTGGGAAGATCCCCTGGAGAAGGGAATGGCTACCCACTCCAGTATTCTGGCCTGGAGAATTCCATGGACAGAGGAGCCTGGTCGGCTACAAGATGGTAAAGTAGAAGGATGTGTCCTCATCTTCTCCTGTGAGACCTCCAAAATTGCAACTAACTGCTGAACAACCACTGACAGGAGAATGTTCGATCCCACCCCAAAAAGATGCCCCATTTCCTAGGGCAAAGGAAAAGCCCCCAAAAGATGGTAGGAGGGACAAAATCACATTTAGAATCAAACCCCATACC
The DNA here is from genome assembly GCF_019923935.1 of Bubalus bubalis. NCBI lineage: Eukaryota > Metazoa > Chordata > Mammalia > Artiodactyla > Bovidae > Bubalus > Bubalus bubalis. The sequence goes on from NC_059158.1 coordinate 144,730,531, forward strand.
CTTCAGAGATGCTCAGAAGGCTCAAACAAAACCATGTGCTCACCAGGACCCAGGGACCCCACAAGAGACTGAGCCAGAACTGTTTTTGAGTGTTTGAATGTCTGCTGCATGGGTCAGCAGTAGCCTGCTGTGGGGACAGGGGCTCTGGCTGCAGCAGACCTGGAAGATGTGATGTGTAAGCCCCACCATAGAATCACTGAGCAGACAACCCACAAACTGGAGAACAATTATACCAAAAAGTTCTCACATTGTTGTGAAAGTTCTAGGACCCACAACAGATTTCCCAACTTAGGGATCTCAGTGAGACTGAGAACCCCTAGGGAATTTGACTTTGAAGGCCAGTGGGATTTGACTACAGAATTTCCACAAGACTGGGGAAACAGACTCTTGGAGGGTACAAACAAAATCTGGTGTGCATCAGGACCCAGGAGAAAGGAGCAGTGACCACACAAGAGACTGAGCCAGACTTGCCTGTGAGTGTCCAGAAGTCCCCAGTGGAGGCGTGGGTCAACAGTGGCCTGCTGTGGGGTCAGGGGTACTGAGTACAACAGTCTTGGTGTAAGTCCTTTTGAAGGAAGTCACCATTACTGCCATTACTTCTACCATACTTTGGTCTCAGGCCAAACTACAGGGAGGGAACACAGCCCCACCCATCAACAGAAAATTGGATTAGCGATTTACTGAGCATGGCCCTGACCATCAGAGCAAGACCCAAATTCCCCCAGAGTTTGTCCCTCCCATCAAGGAGCTTCCACAAGCCTCTTACCTTATCCATCAGAGGGAAGACAGAATGGAAACCACAATCACAGAAAACTAATCCAAGTGATCACTTGGATCACAGCTTTGTCCAACTCAATGAAACTATGAGCCATGCCATGTAGGGCCACCCAAGACAGACGGGTCATGGTAGAGAGTTTTGACAAAACGTGGTCCACTGGAGAAGGGAATGGCAAACCACTTCAGTATTCTTGCCTTGAGAACCTGGTGAACAGTATGAAAAGGCAAAAAGATGGGACACTGAGAGATGAACTCCCCAGGTCGGTGGGTGCCCAATATGCTACTGGAGAAGAGTAGAGAAATAACTCCACAAAGAATGAAGAGACAGAGCCAAAGCAAAAACAAGGCCCAGTTGTGGATGTGACTGATGATGGAAGTAAAGTTGGAGGCTGTAAAGAATAATATTGTATAGGAACCTGGAATGTTAGGGCCATGAATCAAGGCAAATTGGAAGTGGTCAAACAGGAGATGGCAAGAGTGAACATTGACATTTTAGGAATCAGTGAACTAAAAGAAACTGGAATGGGTAAATTTAATTCAGATGACCATTCTATCTACTACTGTGGGCAAGAATCCCTTAGAAGAAATGGAGTAGCCCTCATAGTCCACAAAAGAGTCCAAAATACAGTATTTGTGTGAAATCTCAAAAATGACAGAATGATCTCTGTTCATTTCCAAGGCAAACCATTCAATATCACAGTATTTCAAGTCTATGTCTCAAAGACTAATGCCAAAGAAGCTGAAGTTAAACGATCTATGAAGACCTACAAGACCTTCTAGAATGAACACCCAAAAAAGATGTAATTTTCATCATAGGGGGCTGGAATGCAAAAGTAGGAAATCAAGATATGCCTGGAGTAACAGGCAAGCTTGACCTTGGAGTACAAAATGAAGCAGGGCAAAGGCTAACCAGTCAATCCTAAAGGAAATCAGTTCTGAATATCCATTGGAAGGACTGATGCTGAAGCTGAAGCTCAAATATTTTGGCCACCTGATGTGAAGAACTGACTCATTGGAAAAGACCCTGATGCTAGGAAAGATTGAAGGCAAGAAGAGAAGGGGGCAACAGAGGATGAGATGGTTGGATGGCATCACCAACTCCATGGACATGAGTTTGAGCAAGCTCTGGGAGTTAGTTATAGACAGGGAAGCCTCACGTGCTGCTGTCCATGGGGTTGCAAAGAGTTGGAAATGACTGAGTGACTGAACTGAACTGAAGAAATCTTTAATAAGAAGTGAAATCTAAACTTTCACAGTATAAAATTCTCTAGATTCCACTCTATCGATATTGGCTTGCTAGAACCTGCCTTCTCCATTGTCACCTGGAAAAAGCTCACCCAGGGCCCAGGCCCCAAAGTTCCAGGCTCTGAAATGGAGCCAAATAGGCTAAAAAGCCTTACTCTGCATTTGTATAATGTTTTCAATGTCCCTCGAATCATGCATGTTGAATCTCCATAAACTAAAACCAAGAAATGTTGTCCTGAAATGCTGCCAACTGCTCTTGCCTTGGAGAAGAACTGGCAACCCACTCCAGCGTTCTTGCCTGGAGAATCCCAGGGACAGGGGAGCCTGGTGGCTGCCATCTATGGGGGTCACACAGAGTCGGACATGACTGAAGTGACTTAGCAGCAGCAGCAGCAGCAGCTCTTGCCTTACTCCCTCCAATCAGACCCTTCAGATGTAAACAGCAGCATGAATCAGACTCAATAGGTCGTGATGATCAGTTAATTTCCCCCATAGCCAGCTCCCTCCTCCTTCCCTGCTGGGAGCTTCTAGCATGCTGTGCTGTGTAGCCAGGGCCAGGTTACTTATGATAAAGCTGATTAACCAAATTAACCAAGTGCTTTGCTGTGCACATTTACCTCCCACTGTTTACTCTTTGGCCATTTTAGTGCTTGTAAACATACATATATCAAAGGCAGCAGCAGCAAGCAGCCTTGAGCCTCTGATATGGAACCATACATTAAGGAACACAAATATATATATGCTTGCATATGCATAAAAAAAAAAAGCCCCAGAATAAAAAAACATGAAATTGTTGAAAGGAGTTACTGTCTGCTTCTAGGAGGAAGATGGAGGAGGGGATTAGGAAGACAAGTTTGACTGTATTCAGTGTTTGATTTTTATTTCTAGCTATAAAGACTCTTTTGACACAATTTTACACTGACTGAATTTTTTTACAATGAAATGCTTTCTAAAATCATACTTTTAATGAAGAGTACATACTGTTGCTGTGCTTAGTCACTCAGTCATGACCCTATGGACTGTAGCCTGCCAGGCTTCTCTGTCTGTGGGGATTCTCCAGGTAAGAATACTGGAGTCGGTTGTCATGCCCTCCTCCAGGGGATCTTCCCAACTCAGGATTCAAACCCAGGTCTCCTGCATTGCAGGAGGATTCTTTACTGTCTTAACTACCAGGGAAGTCCAATAATACTGGAGTGGGTAACCTATCCCTTCTCCAGGGGTACTTCCTGACCCAATAATGAAACTGGGGTCTCCTACATTACAGGCAGATTCTTTACTAGCTGAGCTTCTATGGAAGCCCAGAAAAGTCATATATGTAAAGTCAAAAATAGCTGTATATCTCCCTTAGGGAAATTCCTCCAAGCTATAGGAATAGGGCTCTTCAGCTGTCATGGTTCCACTCCTTCTTACTGTAATACTTAGTAACACTGTTTATTATTACTAATAAAAGGGACATTTTGTTTTTCATCACTAAGAATGATATTTGCTCCTTTTCTTTTTTGACAGATTCCCTTTGTCAGCTTGAACAAATTTCACCTCTTGGAATTTGCTGAAAGATTTTATCATGAATTTGTATTGAATTTTGTCAAAATATTTGTTTCCTGTTTCTATTGAGAAGTTCGTATGAATTTACCCTCCCTCCCTTTTATTCTGTTAGTGGTGAATTGCGTTAATAGACTTTCAAATGGTAAGTCAACTTTGCTTCTTGGGATAATCCCTGTTTGGTCATGATATATTTTGCATGTAGTATTTTTGCTCTATATCAAGAATATGTCAAAGATGAGTATTGTAAACCTTAGAGAAAACACTAAAAAAAGAAATAGAACAAAGCGGCTTAGAGAATAAGACAATAGAGAAGATGCAATTGATTTTTGAAGCCATTTCTCTTCATATCTTTCTCCTCTTTAGTCCTGTCTTATAAATCCCAGGTGTCTTAGCCTGTACAAACTCTGTCTTTGTCTTTTTAATTTAGCAAGACTACTGCACTCTGTTTGGATTTCCTTTTTGTGGGCCATGGTCCAGAAATTGCTTTCAAAGAAGGTAACTGTGATTCTTAGGTTCACCTTGTCTGCCTTCTATCATGGATTACAGTCTTGTACTATTATCCAGTATCTGAAAATAGCCATGTACAGTGAGAGGGCAAGTCTGTACTAGCACCTGCAATATTGCCAAACATGAAAATCACAAGATTTATTGTTGTTCAGTCACTAAATCATGTCCAATTCTTTGCAACCTGTGAACTGCAGCATGTCAGACTTCCCGGTCCTTCACTATCACTGGGAGTTTGCTCAAATTCATGTCCATTGAATCAGTGATGCCATCCAATGGTCTCATCCTCTGTGCCAAACATGAAAATCACAAGATAGTTACTTTTAGATGTATAGTCATTCTACAAGTGTTATCACACAAGAAGGTATTCTTAACACATAAACAGATAATGTTACTGTTTCAGGAAGAACCATATAACATCAATAATTCAGACTCTTTAGTAACAAAGGTAATAAAAAAAAACATAAAAATTAACTACCTTTGCCCAGATATTGGAACCTTAGCTATAAAAGTACTGTAGGTGAAATGATGGCTTGATAGGAAAAATTCAACTCAAGATGGGGTTGCTGCTGCTGCTGCTAAGTTGCTTCAGTCGTGTCCAACTCTGTGCGACCCCATAGACGGCAGCCCACCAGGCTCCCCTGGCCCTGGGATTCTCCAGACAAGAGTACTGGAGTGGGTAAGTATCCTTTAAAAATCAGTGAAAAGAAAAATCCAGTTGAGAGATGGAAGATGAGTAAGCCAATTAAAAACATATGCTAATCATAGAGAAACCGTGACAAAGTAGGTTTTTTTTTTAAAGATAAAACAAAAATTGACTACTTTGAAGCAAGTCTCTGAGGAGAAGATGACAATCATTAGTCAGAGGACATTTAGGTTCAGGCAGAGGGTAGAGCCTCAGAGCCCTTGGGAACTTTTCTGGTTTAAGGATTCTATGATCAAAAACAAAAACTTTAAAAACCATTACATTAATAGAGTTCACTTCTAAACCATAAACTAGAGGATCACCTTATATTCTGTTTCTAGTTTTTCAGTAAAGGAAAAGTCCCTCATTTTGAAGTGAATTTATATATGGGTATCCAGGTTACCAATGCAGATTGAACAGAGATACCTTCTGTAAAATATTATATAGGTCACATCATTATTATACATACTCCTATACTTTTCTTTAAGTCCCTGGTGGCTCAGATGGTAAAGAATCTGCCTGCAATGCAGGGTTCGATCCCTGGATTGGGAAGATTCCTTGGAGAAGAGAATGTTACCCATTCCAATACTCTTGCCTGGAGAATTCCATGGACAGAGGAGCCTGGTGGACTACAGTCCATGGGGTCTCTCATATTTCCCATATTATTAATTCTCTACTTTCCTGTATTTGAAGAAAAAGCAGAAAGTAACTTTTTTCAGAAGTTTTCATGCCCTAAATTCATACATTTTCTTTTAAAAAGTAATCACACCTGTGAGCAGAAGGTAAGCGACACATCAGTTCAGTTCAGTCGCTCAGTCGTGTCCGACTCTTTGTGACCCCATGGACTGCAGCACGCCAGGCCTCCCTGTCCATCACCAACTCCCAGAGTACACTCAAACTCATGTCCATTGAGTCATTGATGCCATCCAGCCATCTAATCCTCTGTCATCCCCTTCTCCTCAGACCTTCAGTGTTTCCCAGCATCAGGGCCTTTTCAAATGAGTTAGCTCTTCGCATCAGGTGGCCAAAATATTGGAGTTTCAGCTTCAGCATCAGTCCTTCCAATGAACACCCAGGACTGATTTCCTTTAGGATGGACTGGTTGGATCTCCTTGCAGTCCAAGGGACTCTCAAGAGTCTTCTCCAACACCACAGTTCAAAAGCATCAATTCTTTGGTGCTCAGCTTTCTTTACAGTCCAACTCTCACATCCATACATGACCACTGGAAAAACCATAGCCTTGACTAGACAGACCTTTGTGGGCAAAATAATGGCTCTGCTTTTTAATATGCTGTCTAGGTTGGTCATAACTTTTCTTCTAAGGAGCAAGGGACACATGCTCTATCCTTAAAAGGGCAAAGAGTTTAAGTCAAGGTTGTTTTACATTTGTACATTAATTTATCCTTACAACACTCTTTTCTCAGCTAGCTCAGGAATAACAAATAGATTTCATATGTAATACCATCTTCTATGGGCAAGTAGTAGCTGTTTGGAGCTCTGTATTGAGAAGGAAGATGCTCAGCCAGATTGATTTTCAATTGAGTCCAGCCCTGAGCAAAGAAGGAGGAAGCAGCACAAGGTGCATTGCCATCTCTGCACAAGTCCCCATATTCCGCTCAAGGGATACCATGGTGTGTAAAACTAGATCCTGTTTCTAAGACTAGTAGGGAGTCATTCCAGCAACAATAACTGTAATAATAACAGCGGATCAATCAGGACTCCTGGAGATTTCATGCAGGAGAATGATTAAATATAAAGCTGTTGCAAAGGCTAGAGGAAAAAAGACCAGGAAAGCTTTACCCTGATCTCATCTTTGCAAAGAGCTTTCAGAGTGAGGGAATTCCAGGAACTTTTGAAAGATGCTGGTGCTGGTCATAGCTGCCTGCAACACTGGAGAATGTGAAGCTGAGCTCCAGAGGATGGAGCCGGACTTGAACTCAGGTCTGACTCCCTTCACTAAACTTTCTGCAGCACAGCCTTGTTCCTCATTAAACTTTTGTCGTTATTGTTCTGACATATGTGCCTCTTAAATATTTTTTCTTTCTTTTTTTTTTTTTTTTTTTTTTTTTTGCCAGTTGTCACCTCTTATTTTTAAATCCTTGACATGCTTTTTTCAAAATGTTTATTTTTGGCTGTGCTGGGTCTTCACTGCTGATCAGGCTTTTCTCTCGTTGCAGCAAGCGGGGGCCACTCTCTAGTCATGGTGTGTGGATTTCTCATTGTGGTAGACAATGAGAAGAATTTAAATTGAGGACTTTTCCCCAAAAAAGATTACTGGAGATAAATTTTATCTCAATTGCCCTGTCTATATGGTCAAGAAACATCTAATTACCAAATATCTGCTCTTCTTCTTATTGTCCTGTGAATGACCCTCCTGTCCCAGGAAGCTCCAGACCCCTATGCCATTCTTCAGATCAAGATGGCACATATACCTCATTCTACCTGTCTTGGACCCTCTCATGTATGTGGGGCCTCCTTATATACAAAATTAAATTTGACTTTTCTCCTGTTAATCTGTCTGTCAATTTAATTTTTAGAGCAGCCAGAAGTCCAGGAAGAGCAGAGAAAATCTCTCTTCCTCTCCAACCCCATTTCAAATACTAACCTATACCTAATTTTAGGGTAAAAAATGTAATTTTGCTTATGAAATTATTTGGCTACAGATAACTAATTTAATTTGAGATTGGCTAGAATTTCTTGGCAATCACTTTACAAGGATCTTGCAAAGTGTGAAAAATTTAACTTTCAAATTGTTTTAGGTGTGATGAAATATTTAGGAGTCATAAACATGACAATTAATAAAGTTGGCCCAATGTTACAGTTTGTAGATGTTTAAACATTTATTCAATTCAATTTTGCAGTTTTCTTTTTGGAACTAATACTTTTTTTGAGCTCTGAAGTGCTGCCTCTCTAGTACTGAATAGGCAATGGCCTAGGGTTCTGTATATTCTGTTCTGAGCTGCCTCTCTCTTGATACTGACAACCGCTTGGAAAAAGTGTGATCCCAATGAATGGAATGACTTCCATTATCTCCAGATTCTCTCAGCCCGGGACACATTCTTTAAGGTGAACTTTCTCATCAGTCCTTTCTTAAATCCTCTCACACCATCTGTTACTGAGTCCAACCTCGCTCTGGTCACTGTATGACATGACAATGAATCAGAGATGATGAGCTTAGGGAAGGAATAGGACTTTATTTGGAAAGCAGGCTAAGCCAGCTGACTGAGAGGATGGCAGACTAATGTCTCAGAGTAACCATCTTGTCGGGGTCTGGATGCCAGTTTCTTTTATAGGTCAGAGATGAGGGAAGGTGAGGAAATAAAGTAAAAAGGCCTTAATTATTCTTGCAAATATCTCCCTAGAATGGCAAGCCTCAAGCAAAGGATGTGTTAATTTCTTCCTTCCTGTCATCTACAGGTGGACAGGGTTCTTTAGTTTAACAGTCAGACAGAGGGACAGGATTCTCTGAGGCAGACCGTTATGTGTGACTACAGTAACGAAAGCAACGAGAAGAACGTCAAAGAAACGGTTCCAACATGGAGTCAGAATTGGTTTTTCCTGCAATACCTTCACTTGCTTGTCGAGTTAACCTGTGCCTCTGCTCTTATGGAAACTAAAGTTTGAGAACACTTGTTTTTATGTCAGCTTTGCCTCTCAAGACAGGGATAATTTGAATTTTTGTACAAGTTTATTTTAGCACAGTGGCTCATGCTTGTGGAATTCACTACTAAAACATTGTATAATGTAAATTCATTAACTAGCTTTTAAGCACCTCCTACATGCAAGACACCATGGGGGTATCAAGAGAAGGTTTCATACCACCCTTTTCTTCTCGTTATCTTTAATTTTTGTTTAAAGAGTATTGACCTATGAGATAAAAAATATGCCATTTTAAATTTAGTCACGAGATCCAAAATTATGTACTCGTTGTAACTGTAAATGTCTCTAGCATATTTTCATGTGGTTTCTTTTTAAAAATTCAATAAAAAATGAGTGGACAAAATAATATGGCATATTAATAATGTGTGTGGTAGGTTCTTGACTATTAAAACTTTATTAGCTTTATTGGACCCATATAAATAATGTGACAAGAGCAGAGCTGGTAATATCATCCCCACTTGACAGATAAAGAAACAGAGGCTTTAGCAAACTAGCAAGAGGTAGGGTCAGATCTTAGATGGATAACCAATCCTAGTTTCACTCTCTCCCCTTCTCACTAAATACTTTGCCCCAGGTTCCAGAATGTTAAATTGAAGGCAGAATGGTTATAAATTAGCAAGTTGGATAATGCAACAGTGAATGTAAATGAGTTATAAGATAAATGACATTTAGTGACATTAATTAACTGATTAAATTAAACCTGATATTTCAATCAGAATTTGTTTGTGTAAAGTGCTAGATAAAATGAAATGTAGTTTAACCTAGTTACTTTAAAAATTCCAGTTACCATAACAACTTCTTGTGATTTCAATTAAAGGTGGTCTTTTCTTTATATTATTTTTAGAACTTTGGTTACCATAACAACCAGATGCCGTGTATTTGATCAGTTAAATTATTCCCAAAGAGTTAAAATATGGTGTTCTCTTGGAAACAATCAAAACATGATAAGTGATGTGTCAGGAATTAATGCCCAAATGGCGACGCAAACTCAATTTTTCAAGGAGCTCACATGTGAAATACACGACCAATGAATCTTCCTTTGTATGTTAGGCTTATGATGTTCCTCAGTTAGAGAAATCAAAAAGAGATTATTTATCAATTGGAGGAAAGTGGAGATGTCAGGTTCTGCGGTAATATGAATTGTCAGAGCTACAAAGAGAAATGATGTAAATGATAAACGCGTCTTCACTGGGTTTGGGGGCTTTGCAGGAAATAATATTACCAGCGCTTTGGCCAAGCTGGGGGTGGGGAGGAGTTTGGCTCTCCACAATAGATTACATCTGAAAAGAGCTCTGCCTTTCTGTGTTTCTTTCCTACCCGCTCCCCTCCCCTCTCCCCTCTACCTCATGTTGCAGAATGTTAAAGGAGTCTGGTCCTATCTTAAGAAACTGGTTTCCTGATATCAAGGAGAAGAACCACCCCATATTAATAAGCTCTGCAATTAGAGATTGGGGTGAGGGTGGGGAAAGTTCAGAAACAGGAGGATGGCTGACCAAGAAGTCAAGAGAGCTGGGAAAGGGTTAAGGTACAGGGTGAGGCTGACACTTGGAGGAAGGAGGAGAGAATGAGGGGGCAGGGTAGGAAAAACAGCCTCCTCTGTAGCCAGAGGGCCCTGAGTAAGACAGAATAGGCCTAAGCTAAAAATGCTGATGGCTTTCCACCTCCAATCATGTGGAAATATTCCTGACATAACGGGCCCAAACGCTGGGCAATGGAATGTCTGGAAAATTCTCTCGCTCTCAGGAATCAAAGTCCTCACCTGCTTGAGGTAAACTGGCCCTTCCGAGTAGATGTCTTGCATTATTTGATGGGCACCCATACACAGTGGAGGTGGCTAAGGACAAAAGGCACATCTGGTTACCCTGGAGGAAGGGCCAAGTTGCCTGTTAAGTGATAAATAAAGATGGCCTTGCCCTGGTCTTCGCCCTCTGCCCATAAAATGCGGAGGAGTGAGCTGCCTTCGTGCCCAAAGCTGGCGCATGAGCCACAGACAGATATAGGAGTGTCAGGCGTGGATTCCAGGTTTAATTATAGTCCTCTTGCTTAATGAGGTTTCATGAGGAGGAGGTGGGGGATTGGTGTGCGCTCCTCTGGCTGGGAGTTATTTAATTAAAAAACAATAAAGCTGCCAGCCGCCATGAGTTAACAATCTGGAACCCTCCTCATCCTCCACCCAGATAAAAGCTCGACACCAAGAGCTGACGCCTCTCTACCTGCCCTGTACTGAGATTCCGTTGGCACCCCTCCTCAAACCACCTCCATTTCCTTCCCCAGCTGCTTTTGCTTGCCAAAAACATGGCTATCAGGGAATCAAACTGAGCCGAGTAACAGGGGAAAAAAGTTCTATCAAAAAAGTTCTATCCAGAAAGAAACTTCTATCTAAAAAAAAGTTCTATCCAGAAAGAGAGTTCTGTCTTTCCAAATGTGTCTCTGAAATAGACACAGAAGAATTGAGCAGAAACTAGCATGCTCCCCCTTCTCCCCTCTCTGTGTATTCTGAAGATAGAAATGGTGGCGGATGAATCTCCTAGTTGCTTCTGAGAGGAGAATGGGTGTCTAGTTTCCTGCTGGCAAGGCTGCTAGTTCTGATGACCCAACAATCACCTGGAGAACTTGCTTAAAACTTTATCTAGTAAACACATAGAGACACAGATGTAGCTTCCAGCTCCTCCCTGGAGATTCTAAATAGGTTTGTCTCTGAATCTACTTTTAGGCTTCACTTATGGCTCAGCTGGTAAAGAATCCACCTGCAATGTGGGAGACCTGGGTTTGATCCCTGGGTTGGGAAGATCCCCTGGAGAAGGGAAAGGCTACCCACTCCAGCATTCTGACCTGGAGAATTCCATAGACTGTATAGTCCATGGGGTCACAAAGAATCAGACAGGACTGAGTGACTTTCACTGAATCTACTTTTAATAAGTGCCTTAGCTGATTTTCACGGCCAGGAAAGTTTGAGAAATTCTCTCTCACTGTTCATATAGGGGACAGGAGCAGGGATGGAAGAGAAGGGGGTGAAGGGTCCCTGATGGGACAGGTGCAGCCTTGCTATATTCAGTTACAAAGGACCAACGCCTGTGTATGATCTTCACTTTCAGTGAATCCCCCATTGCCTAATGTCTTTAACTCAGCTAGCCAGAAAGCAATAGAATATAACCACGCTGTGTATTTCTATGGGGTAACAGCTATGTACTGATTAGGTGTGGTATCTGACATTGTTCTTATTTTCACCAGAAGCTGAAGGATTCCTGTGGCAAATTATTGACTCACTGGCATGGAACTTAAACCAGGAGGCCCCGCTTGTTAATCCGGTTCACAGCTGACATCCGGTTTCACCCCTTAGTAGGTGATAACCACCCCTATCTGTCTGGGATTGTTTGGGTTTTAATGCTGAAAATACTATTCTGGGCAACCCCTTAGACCCAGGCAACCCAGGGTATTTGGTGACTCTGCCTCAAGTAAACTAGAAACCAGCTTGCATTGTTAGCACCTGTCTTGGAATTATTTAGCCATTTTTGCAAGTCCAGGTGCACCATTCACCTGGCAGGGGTGTCATGCATCCTGGGATCCTCAGCCTCATGTGTTCGTTCTCTGGACCCCATATAGTACCTTGTTCTCAATGTTCTCTTCTTTAGTGTTTATCAAAAAAGCCAGTTTATTCTCTCCCTGGCTTCCAAGCATCTAATCTCTTGCCTAGCAGTCTCACATGTCTGAAAGTCCTATATTCTCTAAATCAAAATTCTGTGACTTTTTCATTATCCTTAGCCAAATAGGCCAGACTGGGATTAAATCATCTTTGTAATTACATTGTATTTGCATTTTTAATGTACAATTTGCATGACAATTGTTTATGCCTCAGTCACATTGGTTCTGATTTTATCCACGAGTAAGGGGACTCGTGGGCTGAGCGTGGGCAGTCATTGGCCCTTGCCACAGGCAGGGCAGGTTGGTGGGCCCCTGGTGAGTGCCTTCCTGCCACCTTCCTCACCTCGTGGGTTTCTGGCTTGCTGCCAGCATCACCCCGCAATGCCCAGCTCCTTGTGCTCCCTTCTCTTGGGACTTCCCTTGTGACTCAGCTGGTAAAGAATCTGCCTGCAATGCAGGAGACCTCAGTTCAATTCCTGGGTCAGGAAGATCCCCTGGAGAAGGAAAAGTCTACCCACTCCAGTATTCTGGCCTAGAGAATTCCATTAACTGTATAGTCCACGGGGTTGCAAAGAGTCAGACACAGCTGAGCGATTTTCAAGAAGAAGGGGACTATAATAGGAAAATCCTGGGGGCTCATGGTCAGAAAAGCTGACTCCAAATTCTGGCCTTGATCTTTACATGCTCAGCAACCTTACAGCAACCAGTATGATGTGACACATGGTGCTATGGGTTGAATTGTGCTCAGTCATTCAGTTGTATACAACTCTTTGTGACCCTATGGACCATAGTCCTCCAGGTTCCTCTGTCCATGGGGTTTTCCAGGCAAGAATACAGGAGAGGCTTCCCATTTCCTGCTCTAAAAGGTTTAATTGCATTCCCCCAAATTCATATGTAGAAGTTCTAAGCCCCAACATGATGGGAATGTGATCTTCTTTGGAAATAGGGTCAATGCAGATGTAACTAGTAAAGACAAGTTCATGCTGAAGTAGAATGGGCCTCTAATCCAGTGTGACTGGTGTCATTATAAAAGGGAAATTTGGAGACAGGAACACATAAGGAGAATGCCTTGTGAAGACTGGAGTTTATGCAATCACACGTTAAAAAACTACCAGAAGGTAATTAGTGAGAGACCCAGAATAGAGTCTTTCCTAGAGCCTTCAGAGGGAGTGTGGCCCTGGTGATACGTTGATCTCGGACTTCTAGCCTCCAGAACTACAAGGCAACAAGGTTTCGTTATTTTAAGCAGCTCAGTGCGTGGTACTTCGTTATAGCAGCCGTAGCAAACTAATACAGATGGTAACATCTGCTTCAGAGGATTTTTCCAATGGTTAAACATTTGATTATTCATGTGAAAGTACTTGGTATATCAGAGTCATTAATGAATAATAGGAAAATACAGGGTGGTGGGTTACCAGGAAATTACAGCTTTCAGTGTCGGGATTCAAACTCCTTTTCCTGCTCTGTTACAATTTAGCTGACAACAGCAAATCAATTCAACCTCTCATCTCTTTGATCCTTATTTTCTCATATGTAAAATGCACATAATGGCACAGACTTCATAGGATACTTTCGATGATTAGGTAAAATAATGTATGAAAGTGTATTAACCAGATTTATAAGCAAGGCGACATGGTTTTTGCCCTTGCGATGTAAAAGGCACAAAACTTTAAGCCTCTTCTTTCAGCAGCATCCCCCACCTGTGCCTCCTTAGCCCAAAGTCTGAGGCCAAGAGTGATGACAGCTGATGGATGAATGAGCCTGAGATCCTGCCAACCCTTTGTGTTTGGGGACCCATAAGGACTACCCTTTCATTTCTCCCTCCCTGCCCACCCTCCCATTTGAGGACAAGTTTCTTGCTTCTTTTCCTCAGGATCAAAAGAACTATAACTCTAATAGCTAAACCCCCTTTCTTTTCTTTTTTGGAAGAAACAATCTGATAGCTATAATTATTCCTGCAGACTCGATTATTTTCACAGAAATTAAATATGTCTGTGGTAGTACTTCAATAGATCAATGTGTTTGTTACACTATCAAAATAACTTTTTCCCCCCTGCTATGTTGAAGAAATGAACAATTGAGTGCCAGATTGCAAAACTGAGGTTTTGTTTAATATTTACTGCTAGCTGGCACATTTGCTCTCAGAAAAAAAAAAAAGAAAAAGCACAGAGCAACGCCATTTGTATCCTATAAAACCCATGATAACAATTCATGTGCAAACCCTCCCCCTGGATTAAGCATATAATATTGGTAATGAAATATTAGCTCCAAAATGAATGTCTATGGCCTTAAAATATAAATGCCCTTTGACCCAGTAAATCTACTGGCAGAAATTTTTCCTGAGGAAAGAAATGTTCAAGTGTTCAACTTTGCAAAGGTTTGTATATCAAGGATATGGGCTTATCTCAGAGATACTGATGACTCAGTTCTAGATCCTGCAATAAAGTGAGTCACAGAAATTTTTTGGTTTCCCGATGCATATAAAATTTATGTTCGTATTGTACTGTAGTCTACCAAGTGTGCAGTGAGATTATGTCCAAACAAACATTGCTTTTTAATATACCATATTTGATATGCCTTAACTGATAGTTTAAGGTATATAACTTAAGTACTTTATTGCTAAAAAATGCTAACCATCATCTGAGCCTTCAGAGAGTTGTAAGCTTTTTGCAATAGTAACATGAAATATCACTGACCACAAATCACCATAACAAATGTAACTATGATGAAAAAGTTCGAAGTCTTGCACACATTATCAAAATATGACACAGAGACAAGAAGTAAGCAAATGGTGTTGGAAAAAATGGTGCCAATAGACTTACTTGACATAGCTTCCACAAATCTTCAATTTGTAAAAAACATAATATCTGCAAAGCTCAATAAAACAAGGTATGCCTGTGTTCAGCAGAGATTATTTGTAATATATTTTCTTAAAAGTCCTAAATTTCAGTATTTGAGATTGGTCCAATACAGTGTGGTTTATCTTATTAACTGCATATTGTCTAACTATTAATAGTGGAAAAATAGATTTCTATTGAGATGAGGAAACTCTTAAGTGAGCAAGTTACAAAACAATATGTAAAATATTATTCAAGTTTTCGGCTAAATGTTTAAATGTATATGGAGAGAGTATATATATGAGAAAAGAAGAAAAGGGGCATTCACTAAAATATTAATAGTAGTTCAGAGTAGAAATACTGTTTTTTATATTGCTCTTTATGGATTTCTATTTTTATTTTTTAAGTGAGTATGCTTTATCTTTATAATCAGAAAGGATTATTAAAGCTTTATTAGCCTAGAAACCTTAAGGGGAATTAGTTTCAATCAAAGGAAGCAGTAGGCTATAGCATTTCCCAAACCATGTCTTGAAATATGTGGTAGGAATTCTTCAAAGCAAGGGTTCCCTTGTGAAATAAGTTTAGAAAACATCTTTCTTGTTCCCTCTCTTTCTCAGTTTCACAATGAAAATTAGTAGCAACAGCAAATAATTACCTTAACTTGATTTGATCATAAAGCATCATTTTTTTCTTGTTTCACCTCTTAATAATATCCCCTGCTAGTTAAGTGCTTTGAGACACTCAGTTTGGGTGGAAAACACTGTTTAAAGCAGGAATCTTTTTAGCCTCCATTAATCAATTTGGAGGGATAGAGGAGACATTTGCTGTTTCTGTATCTGCATGCATTCTCCATATTCCTAATTCCCAACAGCAACCAGACTCACCTTTGTAAAACCAATCTTCCCTACTAAGGGCTGTGTGAATGGGGGCCAGGGGTATAAATCAGTAACATGACATCCATCCTTTAACCACAGTGGATGAGCGATGGGTAATAATCCTTAGCCTAATCCACCCATAGCATTTCCCCAACCACAGTCAGTGATAAAGGTGAGTTCCATTGGGTCAGAAATTAGGACATTTGTTGAATAACTGTGCTAAGTATCGTGCTAACAGTCCCTGGACATGAAAACACAGAGCACCAGTAACTCTGAGAGCAGCCATCTTGTGACCACGAGGAGCAAAGCCAGCCTTAGAAAAAATTGTATCTGATGCCTGGCACACTTCCGGCCAATAAATCTCCTTTCAGTTTGGATTTGTTTTTCTATTACTTCCAAATGAACAGCTTTTGATTCAGGAGACTCAAGAAGAACTTCAATGAAATAACTAAGGCTAATCAAATGCCTTAAAATTATAGTTCATATGGGCCCAGTTAATCTATGCCTCACTCACCTGTCCAATTCCACAGCATCCTTTCCATTATGCAAATGTTATATTTTATATCATATGTATATATTCACATTTCCTTACTTTTAATTGTCCTAGAATACATATCCACATCTCACCTGGAGATTGGGAAGTCAGGGATATCAAAGTTTCCTCACTGGTTCTCCTCCCTATGGCTGGCCAAAGCCCACATCCCTGGAATGAATCCCACCATAGTGGCAGTCCAGCAAGGAATGGTAGCCATCTCACTAGGTATTATCCTCATGCATCAGTGAAAGTGCCAGAGAGTTATAGCATCAGATCCATAAGCAATTTGCCATCCATCAGTGTCTCTTCCTATTTTTTTTTTTTTTTATTACCTACTGCTTCCTGGGCTGTTACTGAATCCATACCATAGGATGTCTGAAAAGTACAAATAATCTAATAGAAAATGAAAGTTTCAAATGGATACACTACCCTCCTTGACTTAGGTTTCTTTCCAGCAATTTCCATCTCATAAGTCAAGTGACTTCTGACACAAATGATGTCATAAAATCACCAGGAAGAACTTGCCTGAGAATTTAATTGGAAATATCAACCAAAGAAGCATCCATATTGTACCTATAAACCATGTCCCAAAAGGCTTGAGAGCCTATCTCCTGGTACAGTGTAAAGTTTCTATTGACAAATGGATTTTACATACACATAAGTGTGGCTGGATATGAAAGGCTGTTTGACTCTGCATACTCGAGTAAAAGCAGTCCAGAAACAACAGATATCACCCTGGAAACAAGTCACTATAGGGTTGGGAGGAGACATATAAAGGGTGAGTCATATTCTTCATGGACTTGATATGAAGTTGAGGATAAAACCTATGTTAATCTTTTTTTTAAAAAAAAATCAAAGTAAGGGCCTTCTGATAATAAATGCATGAAATAGAGGCCAAATATCCTAGACAGGTGCTATGCTCTCAAATGCAGACATACACCACTAGTTCCCACCACCAAATAAACTTAAGCCACAGTTCTCCCTGCTCTATGAAGCTGAAACAGAGTCAGAGTTTGAACGTCATTTGTTTACAATCGGTGGTCACCCCAGATCAGGGTTTTTCAACCTAATCAGTGTTGACATTTCGGATAAGATAATTCTCTGCTGTGAGGGGCTGTCCTGTGTGTTCTAGGATAGTTAGCAGCATCTCTGGCTTCTGCACTAGATCCCAATAGCTTCTTCTCAATTGAGTCAACCAAAACACGTCTCTAGACATTGCCTAACGACCCCTGAAGGCAAAATACCTCAGATTGAGAACCAATACACTGTATTATTCTTATTGTGGTTGCTTTGTCCTCTCTCACTTTAGTTAACTGGGAGCAGTTCCCCCCAGAATTCCTTCTTTGGTATGTTTCCAGGTTGGGAATGAGTACAAGAGGCATTTTGCCTGAGATCTGTGAGGCCTCAGCTGTTTGGTTATGCGCTGAGGTTCTGCAGAGTGCCGGGCACTGTGGCAGCCCACGCACATTGTCACTGACCTGCTGGCTCACCTTGTTGGCCTGCAGGGGACCGAACCCCTCAGCTTCTCCAGCACATGCCAGATCTCCTCTGTTAGCTGAGTCCTGGCTGAAGGGCACTAGCTTTCCTTCCCAATCGCTCGTCTAGCTGAATTTTAGTGACTTCAGGCTTAACAGTAGCCATGAAGGCAGTGTCCTACATAAACCCCCCACTTCACCAGCTTCCACAATTGAATAAGATCTAATCCCCATAATAAATTCTTTATTCTGTGCCACTCATAGTAACTCTGCCTCTCTGATTCAACTCTGATGGATACACTTACAAGTGGGGGTCTCAGGGTGTAGCAACATTTTGGAGAAGAACTGGAAGACTTCCCAACATTCATTCCACCCCAGATAATTAGTCAAAGCCAACCCAGGTGGTTCCATCCTCTTGCCAGGGATTTGTTCAGAGGTGAACAGACCCAAGTCAGCCTAAGCCAACGAGATGCATAGAGAGGCTTGCTCTGAGCTTCTGGAAATCAAAAGTCCATCTTTTTCATCCAAATAGAGATAAACACAAAAGCATGCATGCTGCATCAATTGCTAATGGCAGCTGTCATGCGACCATATAGGGAACCACTTTTAGGATAGAGTGGAGACATTGACAGAACACCCAAAACAAACCTACCTAGGTCTGAAAAATTCTGAGCTGTGGAATTAATAAACCCTAAAGCCTTCCCTATTTCTGAAAGGAAGTCCTTTTGCATGAGATAATAAATAAATTGCTCTATTGTTTAAGCCAATCTGGTTGGGATTGTCACATTCTTAAAGTAGTTTTGGAGTCTGGTTTAGATCTTGGATACAAATTATTCTCACTTCGTAAAGATGATTTGACCTGATCACCCTGGGGTGAAGGCTCTATTATGCTTTCAAATGTACTCTCCTGTTCCTAGTCCTCTCAGCCCTGCAAGCCTGGACAGCATTCCTTTGATGCTTCTATCAATTTCAGTTGAGTCTTCACTGCCTACTTATCTCAATCTAAAACTTCACCTAACACTTGATTTAAAAGGGCTTCCCTGGTGGCTCAGACAGTAAAGAATAAGCCTGCAACACAGGAGACTTGGGCTTAATCCCTGGGTTGGGAACATCCTCTGGAGAAGGGAATGGCAACCCACTCCAGTATTCTTGCCTGGAGAATTTCATAGACAGAGGAGCCTGACAGGCTACAGTCCATGGGGTAACAAAGAGTCAGACATGACTTTTGATTTAAAAGCAATAAACAGAATTCAGCAAAAGACATTCTCCAGGAAATCTGGGCATGTATGTTTTTGCCTCTATCAGGACCAGGATACACCTGTAAACTTTGAGCTTTCTTCAACTATGATCCTCACCTAGCAATCCTAGGCCACCTACACCCAACAGGAGACAGGCAATTATAAAGGCAATAAGTTAAAACCCTGACTAGAGCCTCAGTGCCGGAGAAGGCAATGGCACCCCACTCCAGCACTCTTGCCTGGAAAATTCCATGGACGGAGGAGCCTGGTAGGCCGCAGTCCATGGGGTCGCTAAGAGTCGGACAAGACTCAGCAACTTCACTTTCACTTTTCACTTTCATGCATTGGAGAAGGAAATGGCAACCCACTCCAGTGTTCTTGCCCGGAGCAATCCCAGGGATGGGGGAGCCTGGTGGGCTGCCATCTATGGGGTCGCACAGAGTCGGACACGACTAAAGCGACTTAGCAGCAGCAGCAGCAGAGCCTCAGTGCATTCTGTTATCTGGGGCTACCTTTATCCACTGTAAGCTTTTAGATCATTATTCTTTACACTTTGGATGCTTGGTCCATGGGGACAGAGGGACAAAATGAAGAGTCCCTCTTCATTCAGCCTCTGCTGCCGGCTGAAGGTGGATATGGTGGATAAGAAGGGTGGAGGCTGGATTTCATCTCTACTCACTCCCAGCACCTGGCACCTCTGCACCAGCACACAACTGGCAGCACCTTGAGGGATGCTCTGGACAGAAACCCTGGAATTAGACAAACTGAGATTCAAAGCTTTGCTGCCCTTACTGGAAAATGGGCCTGTCGAGCAACCTCTTAAAATCTCATTGTCTGATTAGTAAAAGAACAGGAAAATGTCATCGCGTATGGCGCATGGTGAAAGTGAAAGCTGCTCAGTTGTGTCCAACTCTTTGTGACCCCATGGATTGTAGCCCCCCAGGCTCCTCTGTCCATGGGATTCTCCAGGCAAGAATACTGGAGTGGGTTGTCATTTCCTCCTCCAGGCGATCTTCCCAACCAAAGGACTGACCCTGCATCTCTTGCATCTCCTGCATTGCTGATGGATTCTCTACTGTCTGAGCCACCAGGGAAAGTCTCATGGAGCGTGGTGGAAACTCTATAAACACTACTCTCTTGGTGTGATCCTCTTCCACCTCTTCACTGCTTTAGCTGACATCTCTCACTCCTGCTCCCTCCTCCTAAATATCCACCAGACCCTTCAGCTTAGTGAATGGCTGGTCTGCCCACATTCTGGCAGCTGGAGGGACTTATAGTAGGAAAAACCTACTGTCCAGGTTCAAGGCAGGCAATGAACATTTCTGGCTCTGTAAATAGAGAGAGACACTTAGCCCCTAGGACCGGTGGGTAGAAATGGAGATGTCAGGAGAACTTGCCACATGTATCAGTATATTCATGTCGTATTCACCATATATTCACGTCAGGACTGACTCAGGCACCTGACCCTAACGTTTCAACCCCGCCCACACCAATCACTGTCAAGCTGGCTTCTGGACTCATGGCTTGAAAGAGGTGTAATATGCACATGGCTGAGATCCAGCAACCTTGAGCTTAGTCCTGTTCTACTGTTGGTTAACTGTGTGACTTCAGAGAAACCATTTCAGCTCAGTTTCCTGTGGAACCTGATTGGGGGATTATCTCTCACAATCTCAGATCCTGGATCATCTGGGGCTGGGGATGGAGTGGGGACATTAAGAAAATTGCCCTCCTCTGGTTTATTTTAAGGATTTGGTGTCTTTTCGACCAAATAATCCCATGAAAGTCTTAGTTTACCTCAAGCATCCGTGTTTGAGCTCACCTGCACCACAGAGGTGTTGCCCATACTTGGCTAATTGAATATCATTAGAGGCTGTGAAACTGCCTCTGCATTTCAAAAAGCTTATTTCTTATTAAGAAACATATATATTTATATACACATAATCATTCAAAATTGTACTATAAGAAAGCAGCTGCCTTAAGAATATTTCTGTGGAGGAGCCAATTGTTTGGGAATTGAGATGCATTCTGCCACTTGTGAAAAGGAGCGAAAAAAAAAAAGGAGGAAACAAGAGAAAGAGATGCAAGGCACAAGTATATTGACAGATGAGAAGAATAAATGTTTTCTTTGCATAGTGTGGAGGTGTCGCACATACCAAATTATGACATAACTGTTGGAGTAATGGCTGCAGCTGTTGCCTTTGTAAAGTGATCCACAATACCCCACTCTAATAAGTGCAGCGTGTGTCCAAGGCACTCCACACAATGAGGACAGCCTAATCCCAGGCCACGTGAGCTCTGTGCCAAGCATGGTCATATCACAGCAGCAGAAGCAAGCTGGGAATAATCATATCCTTAGGGAAAAAGCCCCCTGGGTAACACATTGAAATCCCCTTTAAACAAAGCAAGCACATGAATCTGCTGGTGAACAGGAAAATTCTGTGATGAATTGCCAAGAAAGGGCACTGGGTAAAAATTCCATATGTTGCCCCCATTTCCATAAGGTGAAAACTACAAGAAAGAAGAAGTTGACTTTAGTGAACATAGGAAGATGCTGCTGGGTTGCAGTCATTCCTTGATTTCTTCATTTGTTCAACAAAAATTTCTTAAGCATGTGTGCCAGGTACCAGGCTGTGAACCAGAAATACAGAGAAAGAGGTAAACATTGAACAAGTAACAAAATAAGTCATTAATTCACAGCAGTTGTGACAACTGCCTTAGGCAAAAGGACTGGATACTAGAAGGGTGAATTACAGACTATAGTTTCTCTTTAAGAGCAGGCTGAAATGTACAGATTGCAATCACTATAAGCCTAATTTGAATAATAAGAGACAACGAGTTAGTACCCAGAGAACTAGAAGTTCCATTGATTATTGTAAAAAATCCTTTTTTAAATATTTTATTTGATAGCATATTCCTCTCATTGAATATTCAGAATTTGGCAGTGACTGTGTCAGAATCATTTTTATTAGCTCAGCAAGTGGTAAGCACTAATGGTAACTGTAGATATGGGGAAAATCCCCTGGATAAAAATATGCTTCCCTGTATCTGAGTTGGTTCACGTCATGCCCAAGATCATAGGCTCTGGACCAACGTGCCTGGGTTCAAGTCTGTCTCTTCTGCTTGCTAGCATAGATGTCAACTTATTTAAACTCTCTGAGCCATGGTTCCCTTATCTGTAAAAGGGGAATAACTCTTATTATTTCCTTCATAGGGTCATTGTGCGTATTGGGTAAGTAAATACACTTAAATCACTTTAAATAGCACGTGGGTTATACTAAATACTATGTTAGAGTTGTTATTACTATTCCTTGGGCTTCTTGGTGGCTCAGATGGTAAAGAATCTGCCTGCAATTCAGGAGACCTGAGTTTGAGCCCTGGGTCGGGAAGATCCCCTAGAGAAAGGAATGGCTATCCACTCTAGTGTTCTTGCCTGGAGAATTCCATGGACAGAGGAGCCTCGCAGGCTACAGTCCATGGGGGTCACAGAGTCAGGCACAACTAAGTGACTAACACCTTTCACTATTCCTTGGACATAAATTTAGGACCCAACGCTGTAGCTAAATTATTTATGACCTCTCTAAATATTTTATTATCATCTAAGATATTCATACTTGGGTTGTTCATTGATCTCAACCCTAAATCTCTGCTTTTTCCAGATGTGGAAATCTCTTGACTCTTATATCACCTCTATTAATTTTCATCCTATCAATCAAAATATGCAGCCAGATATATAGTCTATTTCTATCCATGACTAATCATTTTCCTATTTCTCAGGTTTGACCAGGAATGATTTTGCTAAACCACTTTCTTCTGTGTGAACCAGAAGTCGCATAGCAGAGGTGCCAGTATATCGCCACAACTGCCATTAAATTGTTTAAGAATTAATATTAAGCGGAAAACTTGGCACCTATTTCCCTAAACCTCACTCCATGCCCTAGCCACGTGGCCACCTTCAAGGAATGTAAGCAACTAAAAGGAAGTTTGGAGTGGCCAAGCACCAACACATACATCCTTCATCCTTGAAGACCACAGAAAGACACACTAAGCCCCAAAATGAAATAAAAAGTCTTAGTAAGTCAGGTAGATAATAAGTTATTTGGCCTTTGACTTCCACTGTTTGTGGAGGGTAAGGGCACCTTTGACATCTCAGAAGCAGATTGATTTTCTTGAGTAGATGATGGAGAAAATTGTGCTGAGTTTTGATCATTTGTGTATTCCCAAGTTCCTCCACACAACCAGACTGTGAAGGAAAACAACTCTAAAGACATGTAAGCACTATGGTTAATTGGGTATGCAGTAAATACAATTTACTCCTGAAGAAACAGTTTGCTGTTTATTCACTGGGAAAAAAAATACTCAGCTTGATAATACTGACAGAACACGAATATTGTGCGACAGGTTGAAGAAAAATCCTATTTAAAATGCTTGTGAAAGGGCGAATAAAAGCAGTCTGGTTTCTCTTCCTTTTGCAAATCTTCATCTCATTGCCTCATTTGTTCTTCCCTTTCTTTTTTCCTGCTTCCTTTTAATTTTTCCTTCTGCACTGCTGTAGAAGACTTTCCCAAAGAAAGTTTTCTGAGACACATCAGTTTATTAAGTATTTTTCAACATTATTTCTATACCTGATCTCCTGGCAGCCCTACAAAATATCTTGTTGTATTCTTTATTCACCCTAGAAAGATTCTGGGAAGAGGTGATTAATTGAAAAGTGAGAAAGACTACATTGTCTAGAGACACACAGAGCATATCAAAATCATTCAGAGTCAAGTTCTTGAACCCAATTCTGTTTCCCTTCCATGTACAGAAGCCCCATGGGAACCTCATACAGCTTCTGGTTCAGCAGGAAGCCTAGTTTAGGTAAAGGCAGCAGATAAACCTGTTCCACCCCTATGTGCTGTATGTTAAAAATCCACCTCTCTCATCACTTTTACTCTTAGGTTCCCCAAACAAAGTCCTGGCACCACCTGCCAGGCATCACTTAGCTGAGCGGGCTGCAGCTGATTCTTCCCCATTGCTGACACTGTAAATTAGCTACAACTGGTATTTGAAGGTGAGGTCATGCACCTGCTGCCCTCATTTGGTGATAAGAGACTTGTCTTCCAAAACATACTGCCTTGCCTCTTGTCCTCCATCCACCCTAGAAACATATTCTTTTGATTTCTGATAGTCTTTCTGATGCAGTGTGTTGTTGGCTATTTTTCTATCCTGGTTTTCCATTTGATAAAATAATTGAAGTGACTTAGATGCTACTAGGTTGGGGGAGAGTAGATAATTTCCTTCACAGGAGTGAAAAATATACCTTCCAATCCACTACAAGTCATAGGAAATTATGTTTTTTGGTGAATTGAGGTTCTGCCCATGGTGGGTAATAAGTGTCAGCAACCACCAGCAACCACCTGGGCTACAGGTGGCTCAGCGGTTTAAAAAAAAAATCTGCCTGCCAATGGAGGAGATGCAGGAAGAGGCAGGTTAAATCCCTTGGTCAGGAAGAACCCCTGGAGGAGGAAATGGCAACCCACAGCAGTATTCTTGCCTGGAAAATTCCATGAGCAGAGGAGCCTGGTGAGCTGCAGTCATGGGGTTGCAAAGAGTAGGACACGACTGAAAGAACATGCAGTAACACAACAACCACCAGCAGTGGCAAAATAAGGATGGTAAGGCCAACATTTGGCACCCCACTCCAGTACTCTTGCCTGGAAAATCCCCTGGACGGAGGAGCCTGGTGGGCTGCAGTCCATGGGGTCGCTAAGAGTCGGACACAACTGAGCGACTTCCCTTTCACTTTTCACTTTCATGCATTGGAGAAGGAAATGGCAACCCACTCCAGTGTTCTTGCCTGGAGAATCCCAAGGATGGGGGAGCCTGGTGGGCTGCCGTCTATGGGGTCACACAGAGTCGGACACGACTGAAGCGACTTAGCAGCAGCAGCAGCAGCAGCAGCAGGGCCAACATTATGTGTCCCCTTCAAAGCTGCATGCTTTGATAATAACAGTTTCCTTTTCTGTGGTGGACCCGATACCATGACCAAAACTCACTACATGGATAAGAAACTGGACGCTTACCTGCTATGGATTGAATTCCATCATAACTATGTCTCTGGCACATTCAATGTATATTGACTCTATAGACATGCCCAACTAGCCCAAATTACTTTGTACACACACAGCATTCAGTGTTCCAACAAACTGAGCTTATCCGTTGAAGCTATAAGGGGTCCACTCTTCCAAAATGTTGCTCTTCATGTGTCCACCTAGAGCAAGATGTTTCTTATTATGAAATGGGATTTTTTTTCTCTCTTATGAATAATAAATAGAATCATGAAAGCTAAAAAGAATATAACAGGATCCTGCAATTGGAGATGACATTTACTTAGCAGAAAGTAAAATTATGTTAAAAAAATCAATATGCTTGGTGAAACTTCCCATATTTTTAATTCACTTGCAACAGATAATTAGCTCATATATTTAAATTAGCCTGATGCATTTTATTTAGCAATTTTTTAAGGAGATCACATTCTATTTTATTCCTATATCAATTCAGCCACTAATACAGTACACAGAGACAGCTTTCCTGCACCCCTCCCCAATAAAAGGCTGTTTAGGGCTCCCTTTCCAGCCAAATGATCTGGGGAGTTTTCTCTCAGTGCCATGCATGATTTTGCCAATGAATCTTAAACCTCTGTGAGGGAGGGGACTGAAGATAAGAGGAGGAGGGGGCAGAAAGACAAGGGCCTAAGGGAGCATTTGGAATCTATAACCTTCATCTGGCTTCACCCTGTCTGACTGTGGGTGACTTCAGCTGAGTGTGCATGGCCTTATTTTTCCCTTCTTCTCCAGTGGGAACACCACACATGATGGGAACACCTTGCCAGGCAGGAATTCTTTTGGAAACATTAGCAGAAGGGGGCCTCAGAGAACATGGTGTTCTCCTTTAAGAACCAAGTTCAAGCCCAATGCATGGTGTAAATGAAAATACACCACCTTTTAGAGGGAGGAGCAGGGCTGAGTACATTTTCTTTATCTTCTTTGCTTTGTTTCTCAAGAGCATCCCAGGTGGGGGAAGGTCAAGCTTACTGAGGCCTTGACCTGGCCTTTCAGTCTTACATGGGATTATAAGTTTCACTTATAAATGTCATGCCACATCTTATTCATAGGTAAGGGTATCTCCTTTCTTTTTCATCTTTTTTCCTTTTGCCATTATATCTAGTGAATTTCAGATCCTTCTCTCCTGTCATCACTGTTCCTTCCTTCATCTGCAGTGTTTCTCATTCCTCAGCTGAGAGTTTGCTTTCTTGCCTTTTCTGAGACTGGTCGTTCCTTCAGGAACCATCCCCCAGCCTCAACCCATCTCTGATGAGAACATTCTTGCTGACACGTTCTCAGCAGGCTGGGCGCATCGTGACTGCATCTATATTGAGAGGGGGAGGACAAGATTGTTTACTTTCTCAGAAGGCTAAATATCTCGGCTGTGAGTCCTTGACTGTGTGTTTAAGGACACAGACAGAAAGGACAAAGGCCAGCAGAAAGAGCTTCTGCCACGGCGATTTGCATCTGAGTTCAATTCAGCTCTGCTTTAGAGTCTCATTTGAATACACAGTACATTAACTGCACTATTGCTTCAGATCCAATATGGGAAATACGTTCATAGCTCAGTAACCTCTCCCCCACCTAGTCCAGACAGTTGGGGAAGAGGGTGGGGCAGGGCTCCAACAACTGCAGAGAAACTGTATTTCAAATGGAATGTCTTTCATCACCTGCCTATGTATCCCACAGCTGTACTCCCGATAGGAGATTTGCATATTTTTTCTTACTAATGGAAATAAATATAGGATGAAGATTTTGTTTGTCCATTTAAAAATCCTGCTTTGCCCCTCATGCTCCAGGGCTTCTAAATATGCGATGAGAAGAAATGGTTTGTTAGACTAAAGAAAATCAGAAGTTCCGGATGACATGTCTACTGTTATCATCTATGTGAAGGACTGCAGTTAGAAATCACCTCCAGAATTCCTTCTGGCAAAAAATTAGTAAGTAGATTTATAATATAAGGCTATGTGAATGTAGTTACCTAAAGGACCACTGATCTAAACTAAGTTAACCTGCAGAGAGTCCTAAATTATGCACAAGGTTGAAATGACATTAAATGCACATTGTCTATTCCCTTTCTTTTTAATTTTCATGGGAATTCAGATATACCTTGCAGTCTTTGTGTATATTTTCTTAATCCCTTGACTTCTTTTGACCTGAGAAAGCAAAGGGCAAATGAAGGATAAGACTCTTAAAGAGTGTAAGAAGTGTGGCCTTGATGAATGTTTGAATCCTGGGGTGGTTCTTTATCTAGCCAAAGTCTATAGACACGAAATGTAATAATAGTAAGATAATGATATTGACTTTTTTAACAAACATACTAGAACTTCTATATAGCTCAGACTTTTATCAATGCCTTAAAACAGTCACCTTAGGAGGCTGAGGTTTTGTTTAATTTTAGCTTTTAGTTTTTAACAGTGGTTTTGTTTTAACACCGCAGCAGGAATTGCTACTAAGGCTGCCCAGCGTTTTCTATTGAATATTGTCAATGGAGAAAGATTTTTGTCACTCGAGGGTGGGTTTGATTTTTGAAAATAGTCAAATACTATCTGGAGCCAGGGTAACCAGTGAATGGGCAGCTAAGTGTTAGGTTTTTTTTTTTTTAATTTAAATTTATTTATTTTAATTGGAGGCTAATTACTTTACAATATTGTATTGGTTTTGCCATACATCAACATGAATCCACCACGGGTGTACACGTGCTCCCCATCCTGAACCCCCCTCCCACCTCCCTCCCCGTACCACCCCTCTGGGTCATCCCAGTGCACCAGCCCCAAGCATCCTGTATCCTGCATCGAACCTGGACTGGTGATTCATGTCTTATATGACATTATACATGTTTCAATGCCATTCTCCCAAATCATCCCACCCTCTCTAAAATAACATCCTCTTCCCTAAGTTTGGCTGTAGCAACACAAAACGTCTTCTGAGCTTATTAAGTGCTTGTTGGCAAATGTAAGACATGTAAAAATTCACACTGCCCCTGTGCCTTTAATCAAAGAACTGTAGCATTAGAAGAAATCTTAGAGGTTAGAAAATTCAAACCCTTAGTTGAGAGAAATAAGGTCAAAATGGTGACATTTCACTTAAGATAATGCTTTTTTCTTGACTGTAGAAGTTTAAGTAATTACAATTTTGTTTAGTTCTTGAATACTGCAAACATTTGGATGTTGTGTGTATGTGATCAGTGACTGTGTTTGTATTAGTAGGACCTACTTCCAGAGTGTCTGCCCAGCTCTCAGGTCATTTCCTTACTGTGCAACTGTCCTCTTGCTCCACATCTAATTCTTGAAAGCACAGATGCATGACCCTGCTGTCCGTGTTGGGAGGGTAACACCTGCCCTTGGAGATGGCTGATTGGACCAGCAGTAACACCTGACCCAAGATAGACCAGTGAAATCCTCTCTTCTGGGAATTTGAAATTGGCACTTAGGAAGTTGTTCAATACGGCTGAATCTAGAAGATACAGTGTCAGGAATTAAAATTTTTCTCCTGGACCAGAGAGCCAAGAAAGCTGGTCTAGAGAGAAAGAAAAGTAATACAGAAGACATGATGAAAAAGGTAAAAATAGGATTAAGGCTCCCAGTTAGAGCCTTCCTGAAGCCTGATTGTATTATTGCCCTGAAGTCTTTGAGTTAACATTTCATCCTCAAATGATGTGGTTTAAATGTTTATTTTTAAGTTAGATTGAACTGGTTTGCTACTTGCAGCCCACTAGATCATACCCAACAGATTGCAAGTAAAAGTCATTCAGTCGTGTCCGACTCTATACAGTCCATGGAATTCTCCAGGCCAGAATACTGGAGTGGGTAGCCTTTCCCTTCTCCAGGGGATCTTCCAACCCAGGGCTTGGACCCAGGTCTCCTGCATTGCAGGCGGGATTCTTTATGAACTGGGCTATTGGGAAAGTCAACAGATTATGTATATATATCAGTTCCCAGGAGGGAAATGAATCTGCCAGCCTCTCTCAAGAACTGAAGGTCCTTTCATGAGGATCTGATGGCTTCTCTGAGAGAAAGGGACAACTTTGAATGTGACCTGCATGAACCTGTGAAAGGTCCTATTTGATGCAGCTCTGGGGAAAGAAGGAACAGCAACTATAACACTGCCATTCTCATGCATTCAACTCATTTAGAGGCAGCCTCCTCACCCCCATTGCTTAGAAGATAGAAACCCAAGCTCTTAAAGAAGATGCACAAGAAGTAGGGCCTGATGTCCATCTTCACTCACCTTCCAGCACATTCATGCTTTCTGATGCAGAACCATGAAGCTACTGGCATGCCCCTTCCCCTCTGCACACCTCCATGCATGCATATGCCAAGTTTCCTCTGCTTGGAATGCCCTGCGTGCCCACCTCTCCTTCCCAATCCTAGCTCCCCACTCCCTTAGCCTAGAAAATTCCTATTCAACTTTTCAAACTCTCTGTGACGGTCAACACTGGGAGAACTTCTCTGGCTTTTCTCTACCACAAGATGAAATCAATCCCTGTTTTTTCCTGAACTACTTCAGTACCTCATAACACATTTTCACAACCGTCATCTCTTGCACTCTGTTGTAATGATTTGATGATTTTTCATCAACAAACTGAATTGTTGTTTCATTTGTTAAATGAACTGCCACACTGTGAACAACGTGAAAGCAGGAACCATGTCTCATTCACTGTTTGTTTTTTTTTAATATTTTTATTTATTTGGCTACATCAGGTCTTAGTTGCAGCATGCAGGATCTTCTATCTTCATTGTGGCATGCAGGACCTTTTCATTGCAGCATGCAAACTCTTAGATACGGCATGGGGGATCTAGTTCCCTGACCAGAGATAGAACCTGGGCCCCCTGCATCGGGAGTGTGGAGTCTTAGCCACTGGACCACCAAGAGGTCCCTCTCATTCACTTTTGAATGTCCAACAACTAATAGTTAGTGAGTCCACAATTAGTACCCTGTAGCTGGTAGCTACACATTTTGTGTGTTCAGTACACATGGAGAGAAATAAACTGAAATTATGTAGTCATTTTCTGCTGCTGCTGCTGCTAAGTCGCTTCAATCATGTCCGATTCTGTGCAATCCCATAGATGGCAGCCCACCAGGCTCCCCCATCCCTGGGATTCTCCAGGCAAGAACACTGGAATGGGTTGTCATTTCCTTCTCCAATGCATGAAAGTGAAAAGTGATAAGTGAAGTCGCTCAGTTGTGTCTGACTCTTAGCGACCCCATGGACTGCAGCCCACCAGGCTCCTCTGTCCATGGGATTTTCAGGCAAGAGTATTGGAGTGGGGTACCATCGCCTTCTCCAGTAGTCATTTTCTACAGAGGTACTAAGATATTTGTTCTAGAGACCTCCCTTACCTTCGTGAAAATGACTTTTGAAACTTCCTGCATTCTTAACTATGCTGCCTGCTGCTTTCCCAGGAGGTTAAGTGGATGTTCTATACATGAGAGCTATTATAAGCTATGTTGCTCAAGAGGTTTATTTGTGTACAAGGGGCTCATGCTAACCCTGGGGACCATGAGCGTCCACATTTACCGTGAAGACAAACGTCAGTTACTTCTCCTTGGTTCCTATGAACCCTCCTTAATACAACTGGAAGAGGTTCTGCACTGGCATAACTCTAAAAACTCTGTGAGGCAGTAATGATATCTGTTTTCTACTCAACATTTTAGGCATATACTATACAGATACAAATGAGGCAGTCAATAAATATGTATTAAAAATAAAGGATGGGAGGAATGGAGGGAAAGGAGGGGTAAGGGAAGGAGGAAGAGTAAAGAAAGGAGGGGGGCTTTATAAGGAAAGGTTCTAATTATTGGGTAAAAACTAAATTCACCCTGTAAAACAAACCACAAAGAGCAAAATCAGTTAAGTGTAAACATTCACAGTAAATAATAAATATTGTACAGCAATAGTCCCCAGCCTTTTTGGCACCAGGGTCTGGTTTCATGGAAGAAACTTTTTCCATGGATTTGGGGAGGGGGATGATTCAGGCGGTGATACAAGCCATAGGGAGCAATAGGGCACTGCTTACCTCCTGCTGAGCAGCCCTGTTCCTAATGGACTCTCCTACAGGGGTTGGGGTTTATGGATCCCTGTTGTAGAGAATGGTTTCATTGTTTATTATACACTACCCCTTCCAACTAGTCAAAGCTATGGTTTTTCTAGTAGTCATGCATGGATGTGAGAGTTGGACTATAAAGAAAGCTGAGTGCTGAAGAATTGATACTTTTGGACCGTGGTATTGGAGAAGACTCTTGAGAGTCCCTTGGACTGCAAGAAGGTCCAGCCAGTCCATCCTCAAGGATATCAGTCCTAAATAGTCATTGGAAGACTGATGTTGAAGCTGAAACTCCAATACTTTGGCCACCTGATGTGAAGAGCTGACTCATTTGAAAAGACCCTGATGCTGTGAAAGATTGAAGGCGGGAGGAGAGGAGGACAACAGAGGGTGAGATGGTTGGATGGCATCACCGACTCTACAGACGTGAGTTTGAGTAAGCTCTGGGAGTTGGTAATGGACAGGAAAGCCTGGCGCGCTGCAGTCCATGTTGTTGCAAAGAGTTGGACACGACTGGGCAACTGAACTGAACGGATCCCTTACCAAGGTGATGGTAAAGGTTTTCCTTTAAGTGGTGGCATCAGCCTAAAATTAAGATCCCTGTGTGATCCTGTATCTCCAACCTGAGTTTCTTCCTTGAAGATCCCACCCTGGCCCTGGTATTTGGGTGTTGATTTCAAAATCTTTTCAGTTCCTCAGTTGGAATAACTGAGCAGTCTGTCCATAAGCTCCAGTCATTCCTTATCCAGTGAACAGAGTTCAGTAACTATACTTGTGTTACTCATACAATGGCTACTTTACTCAAACTTGTTCTTCATCCAAGGGCTTCCCAGGGGACTCAGTGATAAAGAATCTGCCTGCCAATGCAGGAGACCAAGGAGATGCAGTTTTGATCCCTGTGGGGAGGATACCCTGGAGGAAGAAACAGCAACCCACTCCAGTATTCTTGCCTGGAAAATTCCATGGACAAAGGAGCCTGGCTGGCTATAGTCCATTTGACACAAATAATGAGGTTATTTTCCATACCACCTTCTCAGCTGGAATCGTCCATGATACCATTTCATGATCTAATGTGTCTGTAGCTACCACAAAACACTTAATTGGAAAAGACTTATGGCATAGTTTTATTGAATTATTATCACTTTAAACTGTTATCACTCTAAAGCTAAGGTATGATTTAAAAGTGATTTAGGAAATAATTATAAAAGAAAGAGAATTTCAGTAAAAGGGACACTCTCAGCCTCAAAGATCTTCTTTATGGGCATGTATCCTCTGAAGCCAAGAATGTCTAAGCCACTTCTTTTGTACAAAAGCAGGAAATTTTTTAGAGAAGACAGCTCTTTGACAACTATATAGCTTTGTGGAGCTCCCACTGCTCTGGTGTTACATGGTTTGAGGGAAGAATGTGCATGTGTGCTCAGTAGAGTGTGATAAGTGTGCCTACCTCAGACAGCTGTTGTGCAAACTAAATGATAATGCATGTATGCAGTTAGCACAATGTCTGCACATAGTAAAAAGACAAAGTAGCAGAATTGTAACTTACATTGAACTTGGCCTCATCCCATGTCCTCAACAACTGATCACGAAAAAAGAGAATATAAATATTTAACTTGTGTGGTCACTAAATGAGTGTGCAACCTGAGGGGAGCAGGAGAAGGGAGCTATGACTCTGTGGGCCCTAGGTCAGTCTCAGCGCCTAAGTGCCTCTCATACCACGAGCATCTCTTGGCCCCTCAGTAGATCTTTAAAGTATACATTTGTTCATGCCATGTACCTTAAATGTCAGCCAGCTATTTCATCTGGTGCACACACTGAAGAAACACCAATCTGCTCTGACGCTGGAAGAACAGATACACATGTTAAGCTTGTTCAGAGTTGTGGTTTCCTGGACTCCAGAATGACTTTCTAAGAAATCAAAGAAAATTCTGATGAAATGTCATTCTTGCCTTAGGCTTTGCCTTGCTATTCTAATTCCTTCCTTGGATACACTGGCACCTTAAACATAGTCATCATGGTAGTTATCATCATCGTCATCACTAATGACCTGTCACAAGTCCCTATTGTCAGTCTGGAAATTCCATCTTTGGGCTTTGTCCTCAGTTGTTAGCTGTTGTTGTTCAGTTGCTGAGTCACCTTCGACTCTGTGACCCCTGGACTGCAGCACACCAGGCTCCCTTGTCCTTCACTATCTCCTGGA
This sequence comes from Bubalus bubalis, assembly GCF_019923935.1. Lineage (NCBI taxonomy): Eukaryota > Metazoa > Chordata > Mammalia > Artiodactyla > Bovidae > Bubalus > Bubalus bubalis. The sequence continues at coordinate 144,763,876 of NC_059158.1, forward strand.
ATTTGCTCAAATTCATTTCCTTTGAGTCAGTAATGCTATCTAACCATCTCACCCTCTGTTTCCCCCTTCTCCTGCCCTCAATCTTTCCCAGCATCAGGGTCTTTTCTAATGAGTTGGCTCTTCACATCAGGTGGTCAAAGTATTGGAGCTTCAGAGTTCCCCTCAAAAGATTAAAGTCTCCCCACCACACACACTGTACAAGCAGAACTCTCCCTAGAGTCTCTTGGGGTGGGATGCAGAGGGTCTTTCAGGCTCTCTTAGTTGATCAGCACATAACTCGGGGATCAGTTCTAAGATCCTGTGAACCTACTCAGGGCCAGGACTAGGGAGAGGCTAGTGACATCCTGTCTCAAGCACAAAGTCAAGGGGACACAAAATATCAATAGGTAAATAATATCTTAATGCAATATTTTTTAAAATTAATGCAACATTTTTTAATTAAGCAAAAATTCTATAGGGAACAAAATGTTAAATAAAGACAGGATTGGTGACTTTTTTCCTTTTGCCTTGTACCCAAAATAACTTGGCCTGGCGCTGACCTTACTTTCCAGGGTCCCTCACCCTCCTCAGCACACACGCCAAACATGTGTTGACCCTCAGAGCCCCTTTGAATGACTGTTGAATCATAAAATCAGCTTGGTTTTGTCATATAATCCATACACTGTAATTCTAAATGGAAGGCAGTATTTTAGGTGCCTTCACTATCACAGTAAATAACCAGATAAAATTCTTGCCTCCGTGGGGCTTGCATCTAAGTTGGGGAAACAGCAAAGAAAGAAATGAAAAAAATACAAATAGTGTGTCAGGTGCAGTAGAGCAAGAGAATCAGGAGTCCTATGGGTGGAGCTAAGAAGTGAAAATTTAAATAGGATGGCCAGGAAGAGGGAGGAAGCAAGTGATGGGGTATCTGGAGGGAAGTCAGCCCATGCAGAGGGACCAGCAACTGCAAGCTTTCTGGAAATGGTTGTTCTGAGTGGGGGTCAAGGTTAAAATAGCAGCCTCCCTGCCAGAACAGAGAGCTTCATGTAGATCAGTTCAGTTCAGTCGCATCTGACTCTTTGTGACCCCATGAATCACAGCATGCCAGGCCTCCCTGTCCATCACCAACTCCCGGAGTTCACCCAAACTCATGTGCATCGAGTCAGTGATGCCATCCAGCCATCTCATCCTCTGTCTCCCCTTCTCCTCCTGCCCCCAATCCCTCCCAGCATCAGGGTCTTTTCCAGTGAGTCAACTCTTCACATGAGGTGGCCAAAGTACTGGAGTTTCAGCCTCAGCATCAGTCCTTCCAATGAACACCCAGGACTGATCTCCTTTAGAATGGACTGGTTGGATCTCCTTGCAGTCCAAGGGACTCGCAAGAGTCTTCTCCAACACCACAGTTCAAAAGCATCAATTCTTCGATGCTCAGCTTTCTTCCCAGTCCAACTCTCACATCCATACATGACCACTGGAAAAACCATAGCCTTGACTCGATGGAAATGGTAACAATCCATGCCTGGCAGCACTGGCAATAGAGATAGCAAACTCAATGACAAAAAGAAAATCTTTCATTTGGGTGGATGGGTGGATACCTGAAAAAGAATGAGGGTTCAGAAAGGAGGAAGGGAAGTTTATGGGTGTCTGCCTTAGGAACTCACTTTGTAATAAGAATGTGAGATGAAGTGGACTCCTAGAAGTAGAGGTCCTCATATGGAGGTGATAGTGTTGACAGGGAAGGAATAAAAGAACAGCATTTGTGTTTAAGGAAAACAGGAACCTCTCCTCACTTTTTTGCCCTTCTTGGTACATAGAAAGTGGTATCAAGACAATATAGTCAGAGGCAGAAAAATTTTTGGTCTGCACTTCAATCTCATAACAAGAAAACCATTAATTACTCTAATGGCTAACAGAGCTTTTCCTTGTGCATGTAACACTGGTCCTAAGATCATAGTATGGAATAATGGGCATGGAGTCCAATTGGAATATCTTGAGGCTTATATCAGCAAAATGGTTAACACAAGCAAAGCTTGTGGTTGTCATTCAAGCTTTATTTAGCTTGCTGGCACCAAATTCTGAATATGTGGGTGATGTGAATTGCAGTGATCAGTGCTTAATCATTATTCCAGACCTCTTCATAGGGTAAGGACTACAGAACCCTTCTGGTGATTAGGCTTCTGATGAATAGTCTTCTTTCTTGCTTCCAATCAAGAAATGCCATAAAGGTTGATAAAGAAACTAATATCTGAAATAGTACTGTTATACCCAGATACTTGGTATTGAATTCAGTCATGGTGTAATTGCTTTATATCAGTTAATAATAAACGTCCAGAATTCCATGTAGAAGTATCAGTCTACAGCATTGTCAAAGATTTTTGAAGATGTTTACAAGCTTAAAGGAGCCTACATTGTTCATTTTTGCTCAAAACAATATTATAATTCTTGAGAGTTGATTTCTTTCTTGACCCAGAAGATGAAAGAACACTGCTAAGATTTTTTCTTGGGCAAACTCTTGGATTTGTGTTCAAAAGACAGAAACCTCTAAGCTAAAGACAAACCTTAGACTGAGGAGACAGGAGAGATCTAATAGAGAGCCTGAACCAGCGCTTCCAGCAATGGCAGAGGGCAACCTTTTGCGAAATAGCTTTTCTTCAAAAATTGTTTTGTAATGCTCAGATCCTTGGATTTAATTTTCAGTTTATATAAAATGTCATCTCATGAATTCTAAAATCTTATTTCATCTTACACATAATTTCTATTCTGAGATAAAAATAAAAAAGAACTCTGCCTGCCTTCTCTCCAATTTGCTAGACTTGAGAATTATCTCAAAATTTCCCATATTTTGAATCTTCTCTGAATAGAAGAGAATATTAGTCAGGATAGACTAAGTTATGATACAGTTACACATATACCCTAAAGTCTCCATGGTTTCATTCATTCCATAAATGTTTATTTCTAGCTCTTGCCTAGTTCATTGTGTGTGAGGCAGTCTTCCCCCATCTTATCAACATAGCATCAGGAACATGAGGGATCTAAGAATATTGTGGTCCCCATGGCAGAAGAAGAGAGAGCTGGAAAATTAGATGGAGTCATTCTACCTACTTCTAATGACCAGACCCCAGTCACATGACCCCAACCAACTAGGGAAGCTGGGGAGCAAATGCACGAGAGCTTATGCATGACATAATGAGCACCATCAGCTCTGCTTCAGCCTGATATTTGCTTCAGGGTACCTCTTTGCTCCTTGCTCTCACACACAGAAACCAGTCACATCACCACCACCTCCCAGAGTCAACCCTAAATCTACTACATTCAGCTTCAAGTTCAGGGTCTCTGTGCGATAGGCAATAGTTTCTATTAAGTTCGCACGTGGCTTCTCCCAGTCCAGAGACCAATGAACTTTAAAAAGATTCTCTCTCTAGCCAGTGGGAATTTGCTGTATGACTCAGGGAGCTCCCCCTGTGCACTGTGACAACATAGAGGGGTAGGATGTGGTGGGGGTTGGGAGGAACGTTCAAGAGGGAGGGGATATATGTATACCTATGGCTGATTCATGTTGTTGTATGGCAGAAACCAACACAAAATTGTAAAAATCAAATTTTTACTATTAAAACATTTTAAAAATTTGACAAAAAAGATAAATGAAGGAAAAAAAGATTGTCTTGTCCAAAGTACAATTGTGTAATAAAGACAAATCACCACAACAGATGCTCCTAATTCAAAAAGCAGAAGAAAGAGATACAAAGTAACCACATATCTGGGGTTCTGAAATCCTGCTGGCCAGGCTGGGGAGACTCCATGCAGGGTGAGGGTAGTTCCTTGATTAGCCCACCAACTCAATGGACATGAGTTTGGGTGAACTCTGGGAGCTGGTGATGGACAGGGAGGCCTGGCGTGCTGCAGTTCATGGGGTCACAAAGAGTCGGACATGACTGAGCGACTGAACTGAACTGAACTGTCCTCTAAAGGGACTTGTATAACCTCTTCTCTGATCACTCCTGAAATGGGGGTGAGAAATCATCTCCTCCTCAATGCTGTGACTTTCAACATTTGCTTCTGTTCATGGAAGGCTGGGGACCAAACATTATAGAACTCAATATACTGCTCCCTCAAAAATTCAATAGAATTTTGATCTATTTTATTCTCATCATCTCCGTGTAATAATAAATACATCCAAAGATATCTTTTAGTCATTGTTTTCAAGTCTACTCTATTTCTTTGTTTCCTCTTTCCATTCCTATCTTTTTCAACTAAATGGTGGCCACCTTTCAAGTTTGGAAAGTCACTCCTTTAATCTGATCTGTGTTCAGTCACTTTACAGTTTATTGGGTGTTTGCTCCTCAAAGCATTTTTCTGCTTCTTGCCTTTTAGAATCTAGAAGCAGTAAGCTTTTCCAATCCTACAGTGCCTCAGATTTCTGAAATCAATTTTTGTTTGTAAACTGGTCAGTTCTCTTCTGAGCTCATCTTTTCTTTATCTCTTCTCCCCCCTCCCCAACCCCCAAAACATAGCCAATTGTAGCCAACACACAATACTAACATGCTGTTTCCCAACATTTTCTCCTAGAGACAACAGCTCACTAAGCACATGGTTTGTCTCCCAAAGTATTGTAGATGGTAAGTTTTCCAAATGTTTTGGCTCACATAACATGAATCAAGATTTTTCAAGACTGGAGGAATCAACCTGCCTGACTTCAGGCTCTACTACAAAGCCACAGTCATCAAGACAGTATGGTACTGGTACAAAGACAGAGATATAGATCAATGGAACAAAACAGAAAGCCCAGAGATAAATCCATGCACCTATGGACACCTTATCTTTGACAAAGGAGGTAATATACAATGGAGAAAAGACAATCTCTTTAATAAGTGGTGCTGGGAAAACTGGTCAACCACTTGTAAAAGAATGAAACTAGAACACTTTCTAACACCATACACAAAAATAAACTCAAAATGGATTAAAGATCTAAACGTAAGACCAGAAACTATAAAACTCCTAGACAAAACATTCTCCGACATAAATCACGGCAAGATCCTCTATGACCCATCTCCCAGAATATTGGAAATAAAAGCAAAAATAAACAAATGGGACCTAATTAAAATTAAAAGCTTCTGCACAACAAAGGAAACTATAAGCAAGGTGAAAAGACAGCCTTCAGAATGGGAAAAAATAATAGCAAATGAAGCAACTGACAAACAACTAATCTCAAAAATATACAAGCAACTCCTGCAGCTCTATTCCAGAAAAATAAATGACCCAATCAAAAAATGGGCCAAAGAACTAGACATTTCTCCAAAGAAGACATACAGTGGCTAACAAACACATGAAAAGATGCTCAACATCACTCATTATCAGAGAAATGCAAATCAAAACCACAATGTGGTACCATTTCACGTCAGTCAGAATGGCTGCTATCCAAAAGTCTAAAGCAATAAATGCTGGAGAAGGTGTGGAGAAAAGGGAACCCTCTTACACTGTTGGTGGGAATGCAAACTAGTACAGCCACTATGGAGAACAGTGTGGAGATTCCTTAAAAAACTGGAAATAGAACTGCCACATGACCCAGCAATCCCACTGCTGGGCATACACACTGAGGAAACCAGAATTGAAAGAGACATGTGTACCCCAATGTTCATCACAGCACTGTTTATAATAGCTAGGATGTGGAAGCAACCTAGATGTCCATCAGCAGATGAATGGATAAGAAAGCTGTGGTACATATACACAATGGAGTATTACTCAGCCATTAAAAAGAAAGCATTTGAATCAGTTCTAATGAGGTGGATGAAACTGAAGTCTATTATACAGAGTAAAGTAAGCCAGAAAGAAAAACACCAATACAGTATACTAACGCATATATATGGAATTTAGAAAGATGGTAACGATAACCCTGTATGCAAGACAGTAAAAGAGACACAGATGTATAGAACAGTCTTTTGGACTCTGTGGTAGAAGGGGAGGGTGGGATGATTTGGGAGAATGGCATTGAAACATGTATAATATTATATGTGAAATGAATCGCCAGTCCAGGTTCAATGTATGATACAGGATGCTTGGGGCTGGTGCACTGGGACGACCCAGAGGGATGGGATGGGGGGAGGTGGGAGGGGGGTTCAGGATGGGGAACACATGTACACCTGTGGCAGATTCATGTCAATGTATGGCAAAACCAATACAATATTGTAAAGTAATTAGCCTCCAATTAAAATAAATAAATTTATATTAAAATGTAAAAAAAAAAAAAAGATTTTTTCCAGACTTCAGTATTAATTTCTTTACCATCTGCTGATCATCCACTATTCATTGCCACATACTAATACCTTGTGACTTAACAAAAGGTGACTTAGTGATTTTTAATGACTTAACAAAATATTATTTCCAGCTCATACAGTGTATGATACATGACAGATAGCCCTCTCCTGTCTTATAGCTATAACATCTTGATCCTGGCCTGCAAGGTCACTGGATCTGGGGGATACAAAGCCTGGATAACCACACTAGAAAACTTTAAGGGATGGTCTAGAAGTGGTTTACATTATTTCATCTCACCTTTCACTGGTCAGATCCCCATGAAAAACCCTAACCTAAGGATCATGGAAAAAGGAAGAGAGTTCCAGAAAAACATCTATTTCTGCTTTATTGACTATGCCAAAGCCTTTGACTGTGTGGATCACAATAAACTGTGGAAAATTCTGAAAGAGATGGTTATACCAGACCACCTGACCTGCCCCTTGAGAAACCTATATGCAGATCAGGAAGCAACAGTTAGAACTGGACATGGAACAACAGACTGGTTCCAAATAGGAAAAGGAGTATGTCAAGGCTGTATACTGTCACCCTGCTTATTTAACTTATATGCCGAGTACATCATGAGAAATGCTGGGCTGGAGGAAGCACGAGCTGGAATCAAGATTGCCGGGAGAAATACCAATAACCTCAGATATGCAGATGACACCACCCTTATGGCAGAAAGTGAAGAGGAACTCAAAAGCCTCTTGAGGAAAGTGAAAGAGGAGAGTGAAAAAGTTGGCTTAAAGCTCAACATTCAGAAAACGAAGATCATGGCATCTGGTCGCATCACTTCATGGGAAATAGATGGGGAAACAGTGAAACAGTGTCAGACTTTATTTTGGGAGGCTCCAAAATCACTGCAGATAGTGATTGCAGCCATGAAATTAAAAGACACCTACTCCTTGGAAGGAAAGTTATGACCAACCTAGATAGCATATTCAAAAGCAGAGACATTACTTTGCCAACAAAGGTCTGTTTAGTCAAGGCTATGGTTTTTCCAGTGGTCATGTATGGATGTGAGAGTTGGACTGTGAAGAAAGCTGAGCACTGAAGAATTGATGCTTTTGAACTGTGGTGTTGGAGAAGACTCTTGCGAGTCCCTTGGACTGCAAGGAGATCCAACCAGTCCATTCTAAAGGAGATCAGTCCTGGGTGTTCTTTGGAAGGACTGATGCTAAAGCTGAAACTCCAGTTACTTTGGCCACCTCATGCGAAGAGCTGACTCATTGGAAAAGACTCTGATGCTGGGAGGGATTGGGGGCCTGAGGAGAAGGGGACGACAGAGGATGAGATGGCTGGATGGCATCACCGACTCAATGGACATGAGTTTGGGTGAACTCCGGGAGTTGGTGATGGACAGGGAGGCCTGGTGTGCTGCAGTTCATGGGGTCGCAAAGAGTCAGACACGACTGAATGACTGAACTGAACTTGACTGAAGTGCAGAGTAAGTTAAGAAACGTCATAGAGCACACGGGTTTAGAGATGGAGCACTCTGTCACATATAGCACCAAAATACCAAATCCAAAAATAACTGCAAAAGAAATCTGAAGTTTGGGCAGATTACTTTACCATTAAGTCTTTGTTCTTGTTATAAAATGAACTTTATCTTATATAACTATAAAAGCGTGATTGTGAATATTTAACACCACAACATGTAAAGTTTTAACATAATATCTGGTTAGAATAGTGTCTCCAAAAAAGGTTTGTAAAAGCCCAATAAAGTACTTCTTGTTTGTTCTAGGTTTCATGCATTGGGATATCCTATTCTAATTCAGGACTTAGTGTCCTTTATAAAATAATTACAGGAAGCAGTTTTGACCATTGGCAGCCATGCAAGTTCCCTTTCAGATGTCTGTTGATTGCAACTTTAAAACTAGGGGCTTTCCTGGTGGCTCAGTGGTAAAGAATCTGCCTGCAATGCAGAAGATGAAGGTTTGATCCCTGGGTTGGGAAGATCCCCTAGAGAAGGAAATGGCAACCCAGTCCTGTATTCTTTCCTGGGAAATCCTACGGACAGAGGAGCATGGCAGGCTATAGTCCATGGGGTCGCAAGAGTCAGAGATGACTTAGCAACTAAACCACCATCACCACTTTAAGATTTAGGGGGTTTTGTTGGGAATCTTGGCATTCCTTATGTTGTTGCTTTCAAAAGCCCCAGTTTATGTGTAGATTGGATAATTTCTGAAGGATCTGATAGGAAGGATGGACTGATGGTCCAGATGAGATGATGTTCTCTTTGGACTGGGTACTTGAGCTAAGGATAGTATACTTGAGAGGTGATTCCAGGAAGCAGGATAAGTGAGAAGGGGACTGAGGAAGGGAATGAAGACAGTAATGGGTATGTTGTGACTGGGTTACCATAGTGGGCAACGGGGAGTTCTCTGGGGCTTTCCAGGACATTCTAGAGAACATGCTAAAGCGTGTTCTCTAGAAATATAAATATATTTATATATAAAGTATAAATATATTTATATTTTATATAAAATTATTTATATTTTATATAAAAAATAAACATATTTGTATTTATATAAATATTTTTTCCATGAGAGCTTGAAGAACCTGGATCAACTCCTGTCTCTTAATGTTTGATGATCATTCCTGGGACATTACTCTCCATACCTCTAGCCCTCCTCCTGCACGAGTGGGCATGTTCCTCTAGCCAGATAGCTCCCCCAGGCAGCAAGAGAGAAGACACCCTTGGAGCATCTGGGAATTGTCTGCAGGTGATCTCTGGAGTGGAGGTGGACCTGGAGATATGAGTGGGATACAAATAGCAAAGAGCCTATATTAAAATAATTCCCCTTGGAATCTCTGAATCACCAGGCCATGTAACCACAATTCCTTACCAGCATCTCTCTCTTTTATTATTATTGATAACTCTTCGATGTATCTTAAAATTTTCAAATTATGGCTTCTCCCAAGAAATAAAGAAGTTATACATTTTAAAATTTGCTTCTTTCTCCGTGCAGGGCTCTCTTGCTGCTCTATACTGGATTTTGCCACTTTCTCCTTCTTGTTATATTTTATAAGTGCCAAATTCTCCCTTTTATCACAAAACAATGCCTTTTGTCCACAGAACAATGTTGAAGAGCTCTTGACTACCCAGCTGGTAGGGTTATTGAGAAGAGGAGGGAATTTTTACTGAAGCTAAATAGATGGCTACCATAAATGTAGAAAAGAAGTGAAAGCAGAGTCATAAACATAAGCCCAACAAACAAAGAGGAGGATGGGTGAGTTACAAAAACCAGAGAGGGCAGCAAGCAGCTACTTTTGAGGTAGAGTCCAGAACCTAGGATCAGGAAGACCAGAGGTGAGCAAGCATTGGTTGAGTATGAGTGGGAAGAGCAATTGCTTGGAAATGTCTGCTATCTTCAGTTTCTGTTTAGAAGTCAGGCTAAGTGAGCACCTGAGCTTAAAAGTCCAGGATGAAGCAGACAATAGAAACCCTGATACAATTCCTAGACTTTGCCTCCCTAACCACCCAATCTCAGTCACTCCCATTTGCCATTTTATTACATTTGAACTCATTTTTGTTGTCTTATTTTTCAGTTTAAAATGTTTCCCTGGGTTAGAGTTCCCTTTTAATTCTGGATTAAAAAGTTATACTCTTCATAACTCGAACAACAACATTTTGGCAGGAAGTTAGCAGGAACATATGGGCCTCAGCATTTTGATGCCCAGACTGGCTTCTGCCAAAACATTTCTTTGCTGTCATATAGATAGCAGCAATGTTTGGGACTGTTGGGGAATCATCCCACACAGCTCGGGCTGGGGAATGCTGCCGCCTGACAGCCTTTGTGCGTAGCTAAGGGGCTTCCTGTCCCTAAGTCTGAGCACTGTTAGGGGCGAGAGGGCAGTGGAGTCAGTCAGCGTCCACTTGTTAGAGCCGCATGAGCTCCAGGCAATGTCCCCTAACTTCAGGCATCCAAAGGCACTGACAGGAGGGCTGGGACAGGAACGCAGAGGGTATTGGTCAGAATCCAAATCAGAAAACAAAAACCACTTTCTTTTTAAAAAGAGGGGATTTAATCAAAGTGATTGGGTATACAGGTAATGGAAGGACTAAAAGTTAACCAGGAGATAGTAAAGCAACTCAGAGATTAGCTGGAAGAGGAAGCCATTAGGAAGTGCTCCTTTGAATGGACGAGTCAGTGGAGCTCAGTGGAAGCTGAAACTGTGATGGGCTTATCCAATGGGATCTGGAACCAGAGAAGAAACTTGGTGACTGCAGACACCTCCTGAGGCTGCCAGGTAGGGGGAAATGTCCTGACTTTTCTGCCTCCCATACTCCTGTTTCTTCTGGTGCCTTGTACTAAATGAAACAGAAGATAGTAGGCGTGGGAACCTGGGACACTCTTCTCAGGGAGTAGACCCCTTGAAATATAGAACTGAACAAAAAAGAGCTAGGGTGGATCTGAGAGCAAATAGGCCAGGACTGACTTGCATGGGGTAGGAAATTTTAATAGCTGGAATGGAATAAGCCATCCAACCCCACAGTCTAAGGTAAGTACACCCAAATATCTACCAATTTTTCTTGGGTCAACTCAGGACTCAGAATGTCACAAAAGAAAAATAACAGTCACATCATCATCATCTGATATTTACACTAGTTATTTGATGTAACTATTCTCTGTTCTGATACACTATTAATTCTCCAATGAGTACACGAGAAAACTCAGGCAGAGAGAAGTCATAGATTTGTCCTAGGAAGCAATAGAACCAGTGTTATGACAGAGATTGTCGAGTTGCAGAGCCCATTCTCCATCTGCTCCCTCACCTCCCCCATGCTTCCTCAACTCTTCTACCTCCAGTCAATAGAGATCTGAATCTCCTCACATACTATTCTCAGAGGGGCCTAAGGGACCATGACTTAGAAGTCTGTGAGCCCCTTCTGAGAATCCCTCATGAACAGCTATCTCAAAGTAACTTGTAGAAGTACCCGAGGATAAAATGATGTTTCTTACCTTCTTTATTTCTCTGTTGCTTAAAGGTTGCTCATTCATTCCTGGCCCCTGTCCTTTGGTGGCAAAGATAAATGATAGGTTTAGTTTTTCCATTTGCTAATTATAAATCCACCTTCTGCTGCTGCTGTTGCTAAGTTGCTTCAGTTGTATCTGACTCTGTGCGACCCCATAGATGGCAGCCCACCAGGCTCCCCTGTCCCTGGGATTCTCCAGGCAAGAACACTGGAGTGGGTTTACCATTTCCTTCTCCAATGCATGAAAGTGAAAAGTGAAAGTGAAGTCACTCAGTCATGTCTGACTTCACGACCCCATGGACTGCAGCCCACTAGGCTTCTCTGTCCATGGGACTTTCCAGGCGAAAGCACTGGAATGGGTTGCCATTGCCCTCTTCTAAATCCACCTTATTTTCCCTTAAAATCTACGCCAACAATTTCTATTAGATATGTACCAGCTATCCTAAACCCCCTTTATCATGATCTTTGTGTTATTTTATTTCTAAGCAACTGGGGACCCTAAACATTAATTGCCATTAAGGTAGCAATGGCAAGCTAGTAGGTGACAGAAGACACCTCTTTGAGCAGAAGTTAACTCTTGCAACTTGTAGCTAAGGGATCTCCAAGCTGAAATAAAACAAAAACAAAGCAAAACTTGAGTCTGGAGATTATAGAGGTTGGAGTATGGTCTACAAAGAGGCCCAATCTACCCCCAAAGGCCTATTTCTTCAAAAGACAGAAGGTCTATGTCAGTGGGTGATAGAAAGTCATGTAGGGACCATAGCAAGACTATTTATATGATTAAACCAGGCCACAGAGGACTGGAGAGACACTGGAACACCATATTGAGGCTTTAAAATCCCCCCAAAAAAACAGAGTAGGCAGTCATAGTTATCAGAGTACAGAGCTCAGCTGTGGAGAATGTATTTCCTTCACCTATTTGTAACCAAATTTTTTGAGGCTGGAGATGCTAAAGCCCAACTGTGCTTGCCTCTGAGGTATCTACAGTGCAACAGGGAAGGCCTGAAGTAAACACATAATCAAAAAAAAAAAAAAAACTACAATAAGTAACATAATAACAAAAGGTGATGAGGACATAAAAGGAGAAGCATCCTAATTCCCAGGAAGAAGCAATAATATACTAGAAATCTCTTCGATAACAGAGGACATGGCTTGCTTAGGAAAATGCAAATGGTAGTCATGAGAAGTGCCATTAGAGAGATGAATTGGGGGCTACTTAACTGATTAGGTTTAGAAGTTATGTTAAAGGATATGTTTTCTTTTTCCCAAAGTCAGTTGGAAAGGGTTTTAAGAAGGGGAGGCACATAAAGAAATGTGGGTTTAGAAAGACCATCCTGACACTATGACAGATGATGGATTGGACAGGAATCAGGCTAGAGGCAGGAGAGAGGTTAAGGGATTGTTGCAGTAACAGGGAAGAAATGGAAACATTCTATAATAAGATATTAATAGTGAGAATGAATAGAAAGGGTGGATATAAGAGATTACTTAAGAATATGTAAGTGATAATCATTAGTAACTGCTTGAAAACAGGGGTGGGAGAGAATTATGATTATGGCCAACTTTCAGGTTTGAAAACTTTCAAATACTTCCATTCTCTAAACCAGACAGCACAGAAGTTGAGGTCAGTTTTGGACAGGTTGGATTTGGGCTTCTGTGAGATAATTCAAGTAGAGATCCTGCCATAAATTTAGCAGAAATATCTAAACTAGTAGTAAATATTTGGGGGAATCGTTAGCATTGGTTTGGACCACTGGAATAGAGAAACATCATCACCCAGGAAAGACATTGGCGAGAAGAATGTTGTAGTTGGCTCTTTGGGGAATACCCACATCTAAGGAGATGGGAAAAGAAAACTAAAAAGGAAGGGCCAGAATAAAAGAAGGAAGAGTTCAATATCACAAGAATCAAAGGGGAGAATTTTCAAAAAAAAATTTAACATGGCCAAAATACTACCAATAAGATGCTGGCTAAAGTGTTTGTTGGTTTTGACAAGTAGATCACTAACACTTTTACAATTCCTCTGGGCATTTCCTCATTTCCTTTGAGCTGTGTGACTTTAAGAAAGTAGTTTAATATTAATCCTACTTCACAGAGTTTTTGTGAAAATTAAATGAAATCTCTGCCCAACTAGGACAGGCTTGTCTCTTTCTAGAATTTACCTCCTTTAGGCATATCTGCATCCACAGTGTTCCAATATGTTTTTAAAAATACATGACCTTGAAGAAAAGATAATCTTTTCAATAAATGATGCTGGAGCAACTGGACATCCACATGTAAAAAAAAAATAAAATTTAAATTAAAAAAAAAAAAAAAGAATTTAGACACAAACCTTGCACCCTTCACAAAAATTAACTCAAAATGGATCAAGACATAAATGTAAAATGCAAAACTATAAAACTCCTAGAAGATAGTATAGGAAAAAATTTAGGCAACTTTGGCTATGGTGATGACTTTTTAGATAAAATACCCAGAAGGCATGACCCATGAAATAATGGATAAGCTGGACTTTATTAAAATTAAAAACATCTACTCTGAAAAAGATACTGTCAAGAGAGTGAGAAGAAAGCCACAGCCTGGGAGAAAGCATTTACAAAAGACATATCTAATAAATAATATGTCTTTGCAGAAGACATATATAATAAAGTTCTTTGAATGTCCAAAATATACAAAGAACTCTTAACACTGAACAACCAGATTTTTTAAGTGTGCAAAAGCTTGAATAGACACCTCACCAAAGAAGATACACATGGAAGATAAGCACAGAGAAAATTCTCAGCATCATATGTCATAGGAAAATACAAATTAAAACAACAATGAGATACCACTACATACCTATTATAATAGCCAAAATCCAAAGCACCAATCACATCAAATGCTCATGAGGATTTGAAGCAACTGGAACTCTCATTAATTGCTGTTGGGAATTCAAAATGGTATGGCCACTTTGGAAGACAGTATGATTTCTTACAAAACTCAGTTCAAAATTGATGCTTTGAACTGTGGTGTTGGAGAAGACTCGTGTAAGTCCCTTGGACTGCAAAGAGATCAAACCAGTCAATCCTAAAGGAAATCAGTCCTGAAAATTCATTGGCAGGACTGATGCTGAAGCTGAAGATACAATACTTCGGCCACATGATGCAAAGAGCTGACTCATTTGAAAAGACCCTGATGCTGGGAAAGATTGAGGGCAGGAGGAGAAGGGGACGACAGAGGATGAGCTGGTAGGATGGCATATCAACTCAATGGACATGAGTTTGAGCAAACTCCAGGAGATGGTGAAGGACAGGGAAGCCTGGTGTGCTGTAGTCCATGGGGTCACAAAGAGTCAGTCACAACTGACCGACTGAACAATAACAACATGGAGTCAATAAAAAGATTAGCAGTTGCCAGGAGGTGGGAGTGTGGGGAGGAGGATGAATAGGCAGAGCACAGAGTAATTTTAGGGCAGTGAAATTGTTCCATATGGTACTACAGTGGTGAATGCATGTCATTATACATTTGTTAAAATCCACAGAATATGCACACCAAGAGTGAATGTAAATGACAGACTTTGGTTGATTATGATGTCTAGATGTACTTAATCAGGTATAACAAGTGCACCACTGCAGTGTTAGATGTTGAAAATGGGGGAGAGTTTGACGGGGAAGAGGACCAGAGGATATATGGGAATTTTCTGTACTTTCTGCTCAATTTTGGTGTGAACTTAAAAATTCTCTTTTAAAATGATGATTTTAAAAAATCATCTATTAAATATATATATATAACTTAATTTTAATGTATTCTATATAGAATTTTTTAATTTAATTTTTCATTTTCCCCCAAGAAATAATGATTTGCCAAAGTCTCCTATATCTCAACTGAAAGTAGAAACATAGACAGCATACATCACATTTGATAATATTGCTCTAGCTGATGTACTATATGACCCAGCATGTCTTTCCCTTAAATTTGGAAAAGTATTCAATATTTAACATGGAGTGTTATCTTGATAAATCTGATAAAATTGGAAACAAGTCAATGACTTTCACTCTGTTTCCAGTTTATGCTGGACTTGAGGTCCTAGCCAGTATATATCTATATCTATGTATATAAATCAAGAAAAAATATGTAGAAGATATAAAACTGTTTTTGCATATGATATGATTACATACTTAGAGAATCAAAGGGAATCTACTTTATAGTAAAATGACCAAACTGACCTATAGACTCATATAATCCCAGTCAAAATCCCAGCAAACTATAGTATATACATTGAGAAGATGATTTTTAAATTTAAATGAAAATTCAAAGGACTTAGAATGGCCAAGATAATCTTGAAGATGAAGAAATTTGGAGTATTTACACTGTCAGGTTCTAAGACTTCTTTTCAGATCAGATCAGATCAGTCGCTCAGTCGTGTCAGACTCTTAGCGACCCCGTGAATCGCAGCACGCCAGGCCTCCCTGTCCATCACCAACTCCCGGAGTTCACTCAGACTCACGTCCATCGAGTCAGTGATGCCATCCAGCCATCTCATCCTCTGTCATCCCCTTCTCCTCCTGCCCCCAATCCCTCCCAGCATCAGTCTTTTCCAATGAGTCAACTCTTCGCATGAGGTGGCCAAAGTACTGGAGTTTCAGCTTTAGCATCAGTCCTTCCAAAGAAATCCCAGGGCTGATCTCCTTTAGGATGGACTGGTTGGATCTCCTTGCAGTCCAAGGGACTCGCAAGAGTCTTCTCCAACACCACAGTTCAAAAGCATCAATTCTTCAGTGCTCAGCTTTCTTCACAGTCCAACTCTCACATCCATACATGACCACTGGAAAAACCATAGCCTTGACTAGATGAACCTTTGTTGGCAAAGTAATGTCTCTGCTTTTGAATACGCTATCTAGGTTGGTCATAACTTTCCTTCCGAGGAGTAAGCGTCTTTTAATTTCATGGCTGCAGTCACCATCTGTAGTGATTTTGGAGCCCAGAAAAATAAAGTCTGACACTGTTTCCACTGTTTCCCCATCTATTTCCCATGAAGTGGTGGGACCGGATGCCATGATCTTCGTTTTCCGAATGTTGAGCTTTAAGCCAACTTTTTCACTCTCCACTTTCACTTTCATCAAGAGGCTTTTGAGTTCCTCTTCACTTTCTGCCATAAGGGTGGTGTCATCTGCATATCTGAGGTTATTGATATTTCTCCCGGCAATCTTGATTCCAGCTTGTGTTTCTTCCAGTCCAGCGTTTCTCATGATGTACTCTGCATATGAGTTAAATAAACAGGGTGACAATATACAGCCTTGAAGACTTCTTTTAAACCTATGCAATTGAACAGTGTGGTGTTTGGATACAAATAAATCTATGTAACAGAATACAAAGTCCAAAAATACACCAGCATGTATTTAATTTTCTTATTTTCAACAAAGGCCTCAGTGCATTTCAAAGATGAAAGAAAATTCTTTTCAATAAATGATGCTGAAGTGACCTATGTGGAAAAAATGAACATAGACCACTAACTCACACTATACATATAAAGTAACTTGGGATGGGTCACAGACATAAATGGGAAAGTATAAACTATAAAGTTATAGGAAAATATCATTATAACTTTACAGTAAAGGAAGATTTCTTGGACAGAATGCAAAAAACACAAACCACAATAGAAAAAAATTAGTTGGGCTTTGTCCAAGTGGTCCACTTCTCATCAAGAGAAATGTTTAAGAAAGTAAGAACTGGAAGCCCAATGCTTTGGAGAAAATGTTTGCAATATGTTTGTCTAACAAATATTTGCAATATGTATGTATCGAGACTATGGAAAAAGACAAATTCCAATAGAGCAATTGGTAAAACACCAAGCATTTTACCAAAGAAGATATTCAAGTGGCCAATAAGCACATGCAAAGATACTCAACATCATCAATCAATAGAGAACTGAAAATTAAAACCACAATGGAAAATTAAAAACACAAACACAAGAATGGCTAAAATTGTTTAAAGATGGACAAAACCAAGTTGACAAGGGTAGAGAATAATTCAAACGCTCATGTGTAGCTAGTGGAGATATAAAATGACCCACCACTTTGGAAAATTGTTTGACAGTTTCTAAAGAAGTTGATGTATACTCACTTGTGACTAGCAATTTCATTCTCATCTGTATACCCAAAATGAATGAGTGCATGTGTCCCAAAAGTTGATCTAAAAATATTCATGGAAGTTCATTCATAATATATCCAAATGGGAAACAGCCTAAACATCCTTTAGCAGAAGAATGCTGCTGCTGGTGCTAAGTCACTTCAGTGGTGTCCAACTCTGTGCGACCCTAGAGACGGCAGCCCACCAGGCTCCCTCATCCCTGGGATTCTCCAGGCAAGAACACTGGAGTGGGTTGCCATTTCCTTCTCCAATGCATGAGAGTGAAAAGTGAAAGTGAAGTCGCTCAGTCGTGTCTGACTCTTCCCGACCCCATGGACTGCAGTCTTCCAGGCTCCTCCATCCATGGAATTCTCCAGGCAAGAGTACTGGAGTGGGGTGCCATTTAGATAAGCTTATTTTGATATATGGAGAAGGCAATGGCACCCCACTCCAGTACTCTTGCCTGGAAAATCCCATGGACAGAGGAGCCTAGTAGGCTGCAGTCCATGGGGTCACGAAGAGTCGGACACGATTGAGTGACTTTCCTTTCACTTTTCACTCTCATGCATTGGAGAAGGAAATGGCAACCCACTGCAGTGTTCTTGCCTGGAGAATCCCAGGGACGGGGGAGCCTGGTGGGCTTTCGTCTATGGGGTCACACAGAGTTGGACACGACTGAAGCGACTTAGCAGTATATCCATTTTCTGTGTATCCACAGCGAAATACTATGCCATAAGCAAAAAGAAGCAATTACTAAATGTGAAACAACATACACATACTTCAAAAAATAACATGCTGAGTCAAATAAGCCAACATGAAAGTACATGTACTACGATTTCATTTAGATGAAGTGAAAAACAAGTTGAATTAATCTATGAAGATAGAAATCAAATAATTGGTACATTTGGGGGGATGGAATACTGACTGGAAAGGTCATGAACAAATTTCTGGGAATGTCCTTGATATGAACAAATCTGAGTCATGATTACTTCATCTCTCTGTCTCTATACAGGCTTCCCTCATAGCTCAGTTGGTAAAGAATCCACCTGCAATCCAGAAGACCCCGGTTCAATTCCTGGGTCAGGAAGACCCTCTGGAGAAGGGATAGGCTACCCACTCCAGTATTCTTGGGCTTCCCTTGTGGCTCAGCTGGTAAAGAATCCACCTGCAATGTGGGAGACCTGGGTTCTATCCCTGGCTTGGGAAGGTTGCCTGGAGAAGGGAAAGGCTACCCATTCCAGTATTCTGGCCTGGAGAATTCCATGGACTGTATAGTCCATGGGGTCGCAAAGAGTTGGACACAACTGAGCGACCTTCACTTTAACTTTTTTGTATATATATATATGCACACACATATATATACATAATAATACACTTAAGATTTATACTTTTTACTATATGAAAAAATTAAAATGAAGAAATAGTGCTAAAATGCGTATCTCTTTTCTTCATGGTAGGAGATTCAAGATGCAGTAATTTGTCTTTTATATTGGAGGGAGTGTCCTGGCACAGTAAGACAATTAGACCCCTAAAAATACCACCAATGTGTGAGGTGCCTAGATCTTCATAAGATTTCTCTCTCACTGTGTTGTGCACACGTGTTTCAGGACATTCAGAGTACTTGCCATTTCCTGCTCAACAGTTCTGGCTAACAAGATAACATTAGTATGCTGGGTCAACTTCCTATCTTTTGGAATGTCAAGACTATCAAAACTAGGAAAGTATCATAACCCTGGGGCATAACTGTAAATGAACATGTACTCTTCTCATTGCCAGGTGAATCTGAACTTCTTTTGATCCTCCTTCATGATGGGAATTGAAAAGAATGCATTCACCAGATCAATAGCTGTATTCCAAGAGCTAGAGGCTATTTTGACCTTTTTTTTTATTAAAGATACCACATTTGGCACAGTAGCTGCAGCTAGGGCTCCCACTTGTTTAAGTCTGTGATAGTTCACCATCCTCTGCCATGATCCATCTGATTTTTCAGGGACCATACAGTGAATCAAAAAAGAATAGTATCCACTACCTCAGCAACCTGTAAGTCTGGAGAGTAGTACTCAGCTCTGCTATTCATCCAGGATGCAATATTGCTTTAATTTTAATTCCTTGCCGGGTGGATAGCAGTGGTACAAATTTAAGAGCTTCTTCTATTAGTTTTCTATTGTTGCTATAACAAATTACTACAAATTTAGTGTTTAAAACAACAGACATTTATTATTTTACAGTTTTGAAGGTCTCACTGTGATAAAATCAAGGTATTGGGAGAACTATATTTAGTCTGGAGGATCTGGGGGGAATCTCTTCCCTTGACTTTTCCAGTTTCTAGAGTCTTCGGCATCCCTTGGTTTGTGACCTCTTCCTCTGCCTTCAAAGCCAGCATCATATCATCTTCAGATCTCTCTTTAAATCAGATTTTCTCTTCTGCCTCCTTTTTCCATTTATAGACCCATGATTACATTGGGCCTCCCAGATAATCTCAAATAATCTCTTTGGCCAAAGTTCAGCTGGTTAGCAACCTTAACCCTTTGCCATGTAACTTAACTTATTTGCAGCTTCCAGGGAGTAGGAAATGGACACCTTTGCGAAGCCATTATCCTGCTGCCATGCTTCCACTAACTTCCTCTAACATAACACTCCTCAGTCAAGGGATGAGTGTGAGGGCTCTGTCAACCTCTAGGTAAATTCAGCCTAATGATGCATTTAGGGCTTGAAAAATCATCACTGCATGGCCCACAGATCCACTGTGTTCACTGTAAGATGGACTTGGGACTGCACTCTATTATATGACTTCCATAGCCCTGCTAGATGATACTCTATCACTATCATCTATAATCCAGTACCCAATCGCCCTTGGAAGATCTGCTTTTCCTGAGTGTGCCGTTATGGGGTAAATAACCATAAGTCCTTTGGGGGTAGACTGGGGAAGTAGCTACTGCTATGACATCACATGCTGCTATGTGATGTCATACTTATGTGACATCATAGCTCCCTTCCTCCGAAGGAAATAACCTTCCCTTTAACTAGTGGATTCTGAGCCTGAGAATAGTGTGAGGGACTGTGATTTTCCAAAATACAGCATCTGACATCAGTTTTCTGTTGGCCCCCTACTGATTTTTTTGTGATAGAAGTCAAGAAACACCTTCATCAGAGGCTCAATTGTCTTGCCCCTAGGAATACCTTGATCTGTTAGATATCTTCACAGATTCCTGTGGGGCATGGGCTCCTCATTGTCATTCTAGCTGTACACCCATTATGGAAATTATATTCACCTTGCTTCTGATGGTTAAATGCTCCCACCTGGCCTCTAGTGGGCTGGAGGCTTATCATCCCCAATGATGCTAAGTAGCCCAGGTCTGTAATAACCTTCATTTCACCCTGCCTGGCTCACAAATGATAACCACCATTAACTTCTCTCCTCCCCTATTGCAATAGTGAAGGGATATCTTCTGGACCCTCTGGGGAACATAGAGAGCTGGGTTTTATTTTTACTTTTTTATTATGTAATAAATCCATTCATAGATGTCCATTATCTATGATCCTTTTGACCCTTTCCTTAATATGGTGCCAAGACAATTCTGGCATCTCCACTTTATTTACTCTAGGCCTCCAGAAAATGGGAGGCTTGTGAGTTAAGTTGCCATTGCTGCAGTAGATTAGGCTGGGCTCCAATAGCCCTTGCCAGGATGTAGATCCTGCCAGCACTCCTATCAATACACTTTTCCTTATCAAACCTTATATTCCTCTCTGAACAGCCTCAAGTTGCATTCCCAAGCATGTTGCCTTGAAATTTGTTGGTATATATAAGCCCATGTGTGCATACAAACATGCTAAGTCGCTTCAGTCATGTCCGACTCTAGGTGACCCCACAGACGGTAGTCTGCCAGACTCCTCTGTCCATGGGATTCTCCAGGCAAAAAACTGGAGTGGGCTGCCATGCCCTCCCCCAGAGGATCTTCCCAACCCAGAGATCAACCCAGGGTCTGCTGCATTGCAGCAGAGTCTTTACCATCTGAGCTATCAGGGAAGCCCCCATTTGTAAGCCCTTTTGTGAATAATTCCCCTTTTCCCATAGTGCCGGACATTGTGAGAAGTTGTAATTTTCCAAGGTGGTACTTAACATGAACTTTCTACTCTCCCACTATTGATGTTCCGATTGTATAAGTCAAGCAACAGAATCATCAGATACCCAGCTTTCTTGCCCCTAGGAATAGCATAGTCTCTTAGATACCTTCCCAGAGTGCTGTGGTTCATGGGTCCTCATTGTCAGTCCAGCTATTTTCCTTTTTATGGAAATTACACTCATCTGATGCATGAACAGTGCTTCATGCTTGCACTATAGTAAGACTTGACCCTAGTTTTTGTTATAGACCAGAGGTGGGTCCATGAGGGTACATGAGCTGGACACTGAAAGTTGCTGTAAAATTAAAGAGCAGAGCTATGCCCATTTATGTATTATCTATGGCTATGTTTATGCCTACAATGTGGGAGACCCGGGTTCAATACCTGGGTCGGGAAGATCCCCTGGAGAAGGAAATGGCACCCCACTCCAGTACTCTTTCCTGGAAAATCCCATAGACTGAGAAGCCTGGTAGGCTACAGTCCATGGGGTCGCAAAGAGTTGGACACGACTGAGTGACTTCAAGATAGAGATGTTCATGCCACAGAGGCACAGTTTAGTAGTAGAAACAAGGGCCATATGGTCTGTAAACCCTTAAATATTGAATTTCCGTCTCTTTTAAAAAGTTTGCCAACCCTAGTCTACATCAGTTATGTCTAATAGACCTTTCTGTGGTGATGAAACCGTCTAACTGCATTGTCCAACATGGTAGCTCCTAGCCACAAATATTTACTGAGAACATGTAATATGGCTAGTGACAGAGAAAAGATTCTTGACTTTATTTCATTTGCATTAGTTTATAGTTACATGAGGCTTGTGGATGTTAAATTGGACAACACAAATGTTAAAGCAGTGAAGAAGTCCAGAAAAAGTGGCGATCTCAAGGAGGACAAACACATCTTGAAGTCATCGTTGCAGGAAAGGATCTTGCATAGTCTTCAGAAAATACAAGGTTGCTTTCCTCCAGTCAAGGGGAAAGGCTCCCCTTTATTGGTCCAGGGGTCAGAGAAATCTAGGGGTTGACAGAGCTCAAGCACCTCCACCCAGAAGTCCTCATTCTAGGTCTCAAGTTGTGGATGACTTCAAGAGGCTGACTTCATAGTTCCAGCACTTATATCTAAATCTTGGATCTGATTATTAGCACAGCTTTCTGGATCCTTTTAAACAATACCACTGATGCATTTGGTTTTCAGACCACACCTTGAATTGATAGATTGTTGATCTGAGTCTTCTATTTTCTTCCTTCGTTTGTATGTTAACAACAGCAACTAATTTCCCAGTCCTCATATCTTTCAAGCTTTGGAGCTACTGCATAAACCAGTACATCTCCTTCCACAGGATTCCCTTCTCAGTCCAAAATAGGTGAAATCTAAGAAACCAGGGCTTTGCCACACCAGAGGTAATCATCACCAGACTTAAGTGGGGCTAGCCCATCTTTCCCATCGGTATCTCATTCTGAGTGTCTGCTTCCTATAACAACTGTTGGTATCAACGTCCTTAGGCTGGATTCTCCCAGAAGCAGCCTCTGAACAAGGATATGAGTGTATGTGGTTCATGGGGGGCTGATTCTAGGAGAGAGGGGTCAGGGAATGAGACAGCAAGACAGGAAAGGGTAGGAAGCCAAAATAAGGTATATTAATAAGCAAGTCACTGTGGAGTGCATCTGGGGTTCATTCCTGCTGGGACCTCTGGGAAACGTTATAGAGCATATCTCAGACTTGTTCTTCTATAGCCCTGACTGAGAGATGTTCCCAATGTGTCAGTTTTCTGGCACTTCCTGCCTGTCCTATTCAGAAGATGAGATAAAAATTCTCAGGTGAAGAGTTGCAGGTGTTTGCCATCTTCATATTCAGGACTGCTGTGTGTTGGGGTGACATGAACTGGGGGGCATCAATGACATCTGCTACAACACTGACTATGTTAAAAGGTTTGTGAGTTCATAATGGAACTCAAACAAAGAGGAGTGGTCAAAGCAATAAAAGTAAAAATCAAAATGCAACACACACACACACCCTCCTCCGTCCCCACTGGATGTCATCGGTATACAATACTTCACTCTGACAATTGGCAATTAAAGAGGAAAATGAAGCATTGAACCTAACTTTCCTGTATGAATTGTGTTTCAGTGTAATCAGCCCTGGTCAATGAAAAAAAAGTTAAAGAAAAATTATCATTTTCACCATTGTTTTGTGGGAGCAAAATAACATAAAGTCACTAATTCACTTTAACATATTTCAGAATAAAAGAGGCAATGGCTGAAACAAGTAATGAGAAATGTTGATAAATGTCGAATAAATGGTGGTTCACTATACATTTTTTTTTTAACTAAAAGAGAGAGAAAGTCCTTTTCTTTTCCCTTCCAGCACTGTCATTAGCCTTGGGTTGCATACACATTCTTAAAATTCTGATTACCCATTATTAAAATAAACAAAGCACTAAATAATGAACTGCAATTGACAGCTTTTTTCCTAAGATGCAAGTTCCAAATCATGGTGCCCATCCCTGCTTTGATCACACTATAACCTTCACATTTCCCTAATGAACTGATTCACTTACACAAAAGGTGTTATGAAATCTTTCTCATGTACACATCTCATAGGTTTGTTATGTGGATTTATTTTGTGTGTGTGTGTGGATTTTAAAAACAGTGACTATGGAGCTCCCGTCAGAGGCTTTGGATCAACGGGAAGGTCCTAAGTGTTGACACTAAATGCTTCCCACTATCTCCTCCCCTTCCCAAACCTAAGAAGGAAAAAGAGCCTTTCGGTTCCTTCCAAATGTAAATATATTACCTGAGAAGGGCACTAAGTAAACTTATTAGCACCTTTTAACAAATAAGCAGAGTTTACTTTATCAGATTAACTGCAGCAAACAAAGTCCCTAGGCAAGGGGACTCCAGCTGCATGAATGTCAACAAGGACAAGGCAGTGGGGAAAAGGAAATAAATAAAATTCTATCTTACGTTTGTTTGTGGATACGTACTTTCTGATCTTTCCCAGACTCTGATGTTGGGAATGATTGAGGGCAAGAGGAGAAGGGGGCCACAGAGGATAAGATGGTCGGAAGGCATCAGCGACTCAATGGACATGAGTTTGAATAAACTCCAGGAGATAGTGAAGGACAGGGGAGCCTGGCATGCTGTAGTCCATGGGGTTGCAAAGAGTTGGACACAACTGAGCGGCTGAAAAACAGCAACAATGTACTTTCTGGGTGGCTATCTCTATGATCTAAATGTTTTCAATCTCATTTAATCATCACAGACCTCTGTTTAACAGAGATGGCTACAGTTAAATCATGGTCCCAGGTTCCAAAAGCTAATAATAACTGGTAGCATGAATCTTCTGACTCTGCAGTCCAAATGAAGAGTGGATGTCTGGAGACCAGAATGAGAACACTGAAGAACAGCAATCAGCAGAGTGAGGACTTCTTAAACAAATATTGTATTTTAAAGCATATATATGGAATCAAGAAAAATGGTACAGATAAACCTATTTGCAGGGCAGAAAAAGAGGTGCAGATGTAGAGAATGAGCATGTGGACACAGAGGACAGGGAAAGGGAGGGTGGGACAAATTGGGAGATTGGGATTACATATATACACTACCATGGATAAAATAGGTAGCTAGTGGGAAGCTGCTATAAAACACAGGGAGCTCAGCTCAGTGCTCTGTGACCTAGAGAGGTGAGATGGGGAGTGGTGAGAGGGGGGCTCAAGAGGGAGGGCATATATATATATACATATAGCTGATTCACATTGTTGTACAGCACAAGCAACATGGCAAAGAAAAAATTTAATAAAGCTTTGTTATACTTAAGAAAGGAAGAAAAGGTGGGATATTTGCCCCCTAGACAAGGGGGTCCCCTTAGGCCTCCCTGATGTATCTGGGATTTCAGTTTCTATATTTGTCTCAAACTCAGTTCAGTTCAGTTCAGTCGCTCAGTCATGTCCGACTCTTCGCAACCCCATGAACCGCAGCACACCAGGCCTCCCTGTCGATCACCAACTCCTGGACTCCACCCAAACCCATGTCCATTGTGTCGGTGATGCCATCCAACCATCTCATCCTCTGTTGTCCCCTTTTCCTTCTGCCATCAATCTTTCCCAGCATCAGGGTCTTTTCAAATGAATCAGCTCTCCACATCAGGTGGCCTAAGTATTGGAGTTTCAGCTTCAACATCAGTCCCTCCAATGAACACCCAGGACTGATATCCTTTAGGATGGACTGGTTGGATCTCCTTGCAGTCCAAGGGACTCTCAAGAGCATCAATTCTTCAGTGCTCAGCTTTCTTTATAGTTCAACTCTCACATCCATACATGACTACTGGAAAATGTCTCAAACTAGTCAATCCTAAAGGAAATCAACCCTGAATATCAATGAAAAGACTGATGCTGAAGCTCCAAGACTTTGGTCACCTGATGCGAAGAGCTGACTCACTGGAAAAGACCCTGATGCTGGGAAAGATTGAGGGCAGAAGGAGAATGGGGTGACAGAGGATGAGATGGTTGGATGGCATCACTGATTTGATGGACATGAGTTTGAGCAAGCTCTGGGAGTTGGTGATGGACAGGGAAGCCTGGTATGCTGCTGTCCATGGGGTCACAAAGAGTTGGACACGACTGAGCAAACAAACTGAACAGCTAAAAGCAAAATAAGACATTTCAAAATTTCTTAAACAGTTTGCAAATTATACCTATAGAATATATTATGATTCTAAAAAAAAAAATCTAATTTCAGTTTTTGTATTTTTGACTTCATGCATGCTTGCTCAGTCAGTTCAGTCATGTCTGACTCTTTGTTACTCTGGACTGTAGCCCACCAGGCTCCTCTGTCCATGGCATTCTCTAGGCAAGAATACTGGAGTGGGTTGCCACACCCATCTCCCGGGGATCTTCCCAACCCAGGGATCGAACTCGAGCCTCCTATGTCTCCTGCACTGCAGGCAGACTCTTTACCACTGAGCCACGGAGAAAGCCCTCTTGACTTCATATATGATATTTGAGATATCTGATTTTTTTTCTTGAAAAACTATTGATAATTACCCCTATTTTAGTCATTTGAAATCCAAGACACTGTGAATTTTAATGGCAAAAGACTGCCTAATTTTAACATCCTTTCCTGTGGAAAACACTTTAAAAAGGAAAGGTTTTTGTATACCTTGCTGATCTTATAAGCCACACATATTTGTAGTTTTAAAAATTCAATCATTAGAAAAATCTATATATGAGACAGTTTCCCTCACAATCCTATTTTTCAGCAGAAACCCCAGTTAATAGCTATATGGCTCGTCTTTCAAACTTTTTATTTTGCAGAGTTTACAAAGCACTTTCACATACTTCATCTCACTGAAACCTCACAACAGCAGTATTCAATTATAAATGTGAGATTGGGGAAATTGTTTTCCAGTGAACTTTAATAACCTTCTCACAAAAGGGAGCTACCATGACTGACTACCTTCTATTCACATTTTTGCAAACCCAGGCCAGGATTTATTTACTGTGACCTTTCATGCTCCATTCATACAGCAAAGAGCAAACTGGGCGGCAGAGAGCGGAATCAATCCAAAATCTGCTAAGCGTTTTGGTTCTATCAGCTACAGCCTCAACTAAACACAAAATGTTTGCATGGATAATAGATAAAGATGAAACAGTGTTCCAAAACACCATCAAGGATGCTTCTTCAAGATCACTCTAACAAAGAAAAATCTGGGACCTGCCAGTCTAAACTGTGGTATAAAACTGAGTTCAAATTACAGTAAATTGTGTCTCCTCCCACATAAGCGGGTACAGATAGACTTAACACACCAATTACCGCTGGAGATAAAGTAACAGCTCTCAAATTAATGGAATAAAACAAGTCCCCCCAGGCTAAAGGCACAGTCTTGGGGTTAGCTGCTTAATTAGTAGGCTCTTTGTTCTAATAAATCTTTTAGACAAGATCTTGAAATCAAGTCTGGGTCATGGGGAGGAGGGTATTAGAGAGAGTTGAGAGTCTTAGGTGAATCTGGCCACCATATTTTTAAACTAGACTAATGGAAAGATAGGGACCTTGATTCCAAAAAGAGACAAAGCAATCTGATCTCTTGAATTAGTTTGTATGTAATGAACTATTTCCTTTGGCCTAGGAAGTAGCTTCAATGAAACCATTATAATGGCAAGGACTAACCATGATTAAATTTCCCTCCAAGGACAAAGGAAAAAATAGTTAATTTTTTTTTTTAGTCTTAATCCATTTTCCAAATCATAAAACAAAACCATTTACTAGATTAGTCATTTTTAGTATTGTGGCTTTAACACTTGATGCTTGTATATTTCTCTTCAACTCTTTGGTCTCAACCGAAAGCAGCAGGAAGTGGTGCTCCAATGGATTTGATTTCCACTGAAACAAACAGGCAACAGCAAGTCTCTGAGCTCCCTGGCCTCAGAGCAAAATGTAGAGTGATCTGGAGTACTGTGACCTAGCTTGAAATGTTGTAATGGCCCTGATAGTGATTCATGTCTGCACAAAACAAACAGCTATCTCTCTAACCCATCACAGCTTAGGCGGGGCCTCCACCACAGAGCTGCCTTTGGTCAGCTCTGCTGGCTTTGATGATGAGAATCTGGCAACCCGTCTAAAGAAAAGACATTCAGGGAATTTTAAGTGGTTAGGCTCAGCAGTTGTCATGTACAAATGATGTTCATTTATATTTTACTAGCCAAAATCTAATGCCGCCCCAAATTGGGAAAGAAATATTTCAAATACTCATCAGGCCCAATCCTGCTTTAATGTAAAAAATGAGCTGTCCTACCTTTTTCCATCCTAGTCTCAGAAGGGAGATTTAATATTTCCTGACAGTGCTTTAAATACTTTGCTGTTCAGACTTCAGTGAATCCACAATAATTATATCAGTTAAACCAGCTTGGTTTTTCCAAAGCTGTTTTAAGCTTAGGGTACTTTTGAACTCCTTATCTTAGCATTCTTCCTTTGATATTAGGTTTACTAGAAAAAGAACCAGTACTCAGATGCGTCACTGCTTAACCATTGAACCTATTTACCTATCGGCTATCTTTTTGTTTGTTTGTTTCTTGTTTTCATCTGTCAGTTCAGAGGTCAACAATTTCCCTGCCTCCTCCTCTCCAGGAACTTAATTGCACAGACTCCAGGAGCCATACGCTATTCTCAGTGGAGGCTTTCAAGGAAGGCCCAGTGGTTTTTAATTCCCAGAAGATGAAGCAATAAAGACTTCAGTAGATTATCATTAAGAATTGACTTCACAGTTAGTGTCTAACTAAGCCTTTTATAGGAGCTTTTATTTTGTCAGTGCCATGAAGGAGACTGAAGAATTCTCTTTGTTTCACAGATGAAGAAAGTGTGAGATAGTGCACCATTGTTTTTGTTTGTTGGTTTGGTTTTGGTGAGGGAGGTATGGGGAACTACCAGATTCTTTAGCTGTAGCTTAATGCTACCTACTCCTCACCACTCCCTCAAGAAATCCAACAATTTCATCATAGTTTTAGCTTCAGTTGATGTACTCATGCTTACTGAACCTCATTCTCCAGTAAAACAAGACCTCAAAATGTTTTATTGGCAATCTCCAGCCTTCACCTCCACAGCCATCAAGCAAACATAAGATCACAGTTGAGAGTGATTTACCTAAACAAGAAAAGCCAGAGAACCCTAAACACATTTACATATAGCCATGAAGCACGTGTAGGAACTGAAAGGCTTCCCCCTCTGTGTGAGCTTGGCCCCTCTGGGTCTCTGGGCCCAGCTTGGAAGAAGCATAGGAATGGCAGGTGTAGACCCTCTTTATTTCTTCAGATGACCTCTGAATACCCACAGCAGAATCTGTTTTGGCTTCTTCAAAAGTATAAAGCAAGGATCCCCACCCCCTGGGCCACAGGCCAGTACTGGTCCTTGGCCTTTCAGGAACCGGGCTGTACAGCAGGAGGTGAGTGACAGAGAGCAGCAAGCGAAGCCTCGTCTGTATTTATAGCCACTCCCCATCACTCGTATCCACCTGAGCATGGGTTGCTGGTTCCTTATGAGGATCATTCCAAAACCATCCCCCCACCCCCGGTCCACGGAAAAATTGTCTTCCACAAAATTGGTTCCTGGTGCCAAAAAGATTGGAGATCATTGGTGTAAACAATATCACTACAAACTGGTAATCATATTTGGGAACTCTTTGTTTTCCCAGAATTTCCTCTGAAAAAATAAATTAGAAGCCATACACAGTGTGGTCACTTATTAATAATAATAAGAAAAAACTATCAAAGAGGTTAACATAAATGGTTATGAAATCAGAGCAGGCCTGCAAAATATAGACATTGCAGTGTCAAAATAGAAGAGGGATGATAGACAAAGTTTGCTTTGAACCTCTCAGCAACATTTATCCTGTTTTCTCTTATTTTCTAATAAATGATTTGTTATGTATGAAGGTCAGGAAGCAACAGTTAGAACTGGACATGGAACAACAGACTGGTTCCAAATAGGAAAAAGAGTATGTCAAGGCTGTATATTGTCACCCTGCTTATTTAACTTATATACAGAGTGCATCATGAGAAATGCTGGGCTGGAAGAAGCACAAGCTGGAATCAAGATTGCCGGGAGAAATATCAATAACCTCAGATATGCAGATGACACCACCCTTATGGCAGAAAGTGAAGAGGAACTAAAAAGCCTCTTGATGAAGGTGAAAGAGGAGAGTGAAAAAGCTGGCTTAAAACTCAACCTTCAAAAAACAAAGATCATGGCATCCGGTCCCATCACTTCATGGGAAATAGATGGGGAAACAGTGGAAACAGTGTCAGACTTTATTTTTGGGGGCTCCAAATCACTGCAGGTGGTGACTGCAGCCATGAAATTAAAAGACGCTTACTCCTTGGAAGGAAAGTTATGACCAACCTAGATAGCATATTCAAAAGCAGAGACATAACTTTGCGAACAAAGGTTCATCTAGTCAAGGCTATGGTTTTTCCAGTGGTCATGTATGGCTGTGAGAGTTGGACTGTGAAGAAAGCTGAGTGCTGAAGAATTGATGCTTTGGAACTGTGGTGTTGGAGAAGACTCTTGAGAGTCCCTTGGACTGCAAGGAGATCCAACCAGTCCATCCTAAAGGAGATCAGCCCTGGGATTTCTTTGGAAGGACTGATGCTAAAGCTGAAACTCCAGTTACTTTGGCCACCTCATGTGAAGAGTTGACTCATTGGAAAAGACTCTGATGCTGGGAGGGATTGGGGGCAGGAGGAGAAGGGGACGACAGAGGATGAGATGGCTGGATGGCGTCACTGACTCGATGGACGTGAGTCTGAGTGAACTCCGGGAGTTGGTGATGGACAGGGAGGGCTGGCGTGCTGCAATTCATGGGGCCACAAAAAGTCAGACATGACTGAGCGACTGAACTGAACTGAACTATTTTACATTTGACCACATCTTGCAAATCTAAGCTTTCATTACCTGATGCTCTGTTGTTGTTTTTTTTAAATTCTGCCTTAATGCCATTTACAATGATGCTCCAAGATAAATAGCAGCAACTAAATTTGCTATTTTTACTTTAAGTGGAAAAATTTTTGATAATAGGCTAACTTAGAATAGGCTACTTCTTAGGGTAATGACTTTGGACTGTTTGTAGAATTAATGTCAAGTTGGGATGCAATAGTAGTAAGAATTGTCAAACTGGGGAGTCAGAGGAGCCAAGTCTGATTTTGTCCTTTATTAGTTATATGAGTTGCTTAATAGAATGTGTGTAACTTAAACATCCTCTTTAGTTTATACGGAGTATAAAATTAGGATATGTCAGTTAGCTTAAGCTACACTTGAAGGATGATCATTTGCCCTAATCAAAATGTCAACCCTATGTGTCATCAGTCTTCTATTAAGAAATTTCCTTCTCCAGGGGTGCTTCCTAGCAAGGATTTAGTTGTCTTAGCCTTCCAACACCACCACCAGAGTATTCTTAATTAGTAGAATGTCTGTTAAAAATGGATTTTCATTGGTAAAATTAATGACTTGTCAATATGCATTAGGGATGTTAGAAATGGGTTTTAACTGGTGCAAATAGTGAATTTAAGATATACGGATTGCATAACATATTCTAAAGACTCCCTCTCCCATTGTATAAACAGAGTAAAAATCTAGAAAACCCTGTGACCTGTACCCTTAGGGATATTGTTCCTAGATTGTCCTGTGCCTGGCCATTGGCTTAGTCTTAGTATGCCAGGGCCTGATATCTACTATGAGGTTAATGGAACTCTGCCTCTAGAAAATGGTCATTTCTGCTTCAAGTGAACACTGCATGCAACCTAAAAGGCCAACTGCTGAAATTTCATTAAATTTACAAACTTGGTTATATGTGGTGTTTTGTGCCTGCTTCATAATAAATGCTAAATATATACCTTTATGTATGACTAAATTTGGTCAGAAAATTATTTTTAATATAAACCGGTGAAGAGTTGTGTTCAACACAGTCACTGCTCATTCATCTCTAGTGGTGGTTACATTATCTGCAGAATAATCCTTGCACATTACCCTTCACTCAGCATTGATCTCTTTTTAGCCACCAGGTAGATATTGTTAATGTCACCCAGGTATTTATGGTATAAACCTCACAGATCTCCAGACTCTAGACCCAGAGGGAATCAGTGGGATTCAATGGATGCATAAGCTCTCCTGGGTGAGTAGTCCCCTCAGGACTCTATGGTTTGTTCTGACTACTGCATGGTCCTTGTCTCCAAGTTCCAGAGGCAATTAAGATTCCTCCACTGCCCTTATGAGAACTGAAGACCCGAGGAGTCTTAAGCAATACTTTCTGCAGATTAAGTTTCTTCCATGGAGCCTTGATCAAACCCTTTGGTAATTAACACAGATGTGGACATCCTAGAACCATATAGACAGAGATGATGATGATGATGATTGTTAATACAATTTCCACAGAGCTAAAGTCAATGTCATCATGGATTGTGTTAGGCTGCATGTAAAATAAAACTTCTAGATGTTCAAGCTGGATTTAGAAAAGGCAGAGGAACCAGAGATAAATTGCCAACATCTGTTGGATCATCAAAAAAGCAA
The DNA here is from genome assembly GCF_019923935.1 of Bubalus bubalis. Taxonomy (NCBI): domain Eukaryota; kingdom Metazoa; phylum Chordata; class Mammalia; order Artiodactyla; family Bovidae; genus Bubalus; species Bubalus bubalis. Next base: position 144,796,399 of record NC_059158.1, read on the forward strand.
GAGAGTTCCAGAAAAACATCTACTTCTGTTTTATTGACTATGACAAAGTCTTTGATTGTGTGGATCACAACAAACTGTGGAAAATTCTTCAAGAGATGGGATTACCATACCACCTGACCTGCCTCCTGAGAAATCTGTATGCAGATCAGGAAGCAACAGTTAGACTGGACATGGAACAACAGACTAATTTCAAATAGAAAAAGGAGTACATCAAGGGTATATATTATCACCCTGCTTATTTAACTTCTATGCAGAGTACATCATGAGAAATGCTGGGCTGGATGAAGCACAAGCTGGAATCAAGATTGCCAGGAGAAATATCAATAATCTCAGATATGCAGATGACACGACCCTTATGGCAGAAAGTGAAGAAGAACTAAAGAGCCTCTTGATGAAAGTGAAAGAAGAGAGTGAAAAAGTTGGCTTAACACTCAACATTCAGAAAACTAAGATCGTGGCATCTGGTCCCATCACTTCATGGCAAATAGATGGGGAAGCTTTGGAAACAGTGAGAGACTTTATTTCTGGGGGCTCCCAAATCACTACAGATGGTGACTGCAGCCATGAAATTAAAAGACACTTGCTCTTTGGAAGAAAAGTTATGACCAACCTAGACAGCATATTAAACAGCAGAGACATTACTTTGCCAACAAAGGTCTGTCTTGTCAAAGCTATGGTTTTTCTAGTAGTCATGTATTCATGTGAGAGTTGGACTGTGAAGAAAGCTGAGCACCGAAGAATTGATGCTTTTGAACTGTGGTGTTGGAAAAGACTCTTGAGAAAGTCCCTTGGACTGCAAGGAGATCCAACCAGTCCCTCCTAAAGGAAATCAGTCCTGAATATTCATTGGAAGGACTGATGCTGAAGCTGAAACTTCAATAATTTGGCCACCAGATGCGAAGAACTGACTCATTGGAAAAGACCCTGTTGCTGGGAGGGATTGAAGGCAGGAGGAGAAGGGGACAACAGAGGATGAGATAGTTGGATGGCATCACCGACTCGATGGACATGGGTTTGAGTAGGTTCCGGGAGTTGCTGATGGACAGGGAGGCCTGGCGTGCTGCAGTCCATGGGGTTGCAAAGAGTTGGACACGACTGAGTGACTGAACTGAACTGAAAATAAAACACGAGGAATATTGGTTTAAACAACTAAGGTTTTTTCTTTTCGTATAATACATCTAGAGTTGGGCAATCTAAAGCTGGTACTAGGCCTCAGTGATGCAGTCTGGGACCCAAAGCCTATCTCCCTGCTCCATCATCATTCGTTTGCGGCCCTTGCCCCCACGCTTTCAAGATGAGTGGAGTATCTCCAAGCATCTGATGGGGAAGCACAGAGAGCAAAGAGATTTCACAAAATAAGTTTTTGCCTTTTTACTCGGAAGGAAAAGTCTCTCTAGGGAATTAAACTTACATTGACTTTGGCATCCCCTAGCTGCAAGGCAGTAGGGAAATGGAGAGTGACAGGCAACTAGTAGTGCTTACTAATCTTGCTATTTATTGGTCATTTTGTCCTATACTCAGGACTTCCCTGGTGGCTCAGTAGTAAAAAAAATCTGCTCATAATGCAGGAGACCTGGGGCTGATCCCTGGGTCAGGAATACCCCATGGAGAAGGAAATGGCTACCCACTCCAGAATTCTTGCCTGGAGAATTCCATGGACAGAGGAGGTTGGTGGGCTACAGTCCATGGGGTCACAAAGAGTCAGACACAACTGACCAACAGTTGTCATATATTTTACATACTTACCATCTCTTACATAACCCGGTGACCATTTTCTAGACAATGAAACTGAGAGTCAAAGACTTTTTGTAACTTCACTAAGAAAAGGGTATATCAATGATTTGAATCCAGGTCAACTTGATTAATAGCAGCAACAACACCAATAATAATAATAGCTAAGATCAGCTAAAATCAATCTAATGCTTGCTATGTGTCAGATATCCCTCTCTATGTTTTATATGCACTGACTTACTTCCTCCTCATAGAAACCCTCTGAGGAAAGCATTTTTATTATCTTGATTATCATATGAGGAAACCAAGTTTCAGAGAAGTTAAGAAACTTGGGTAGACTCACTCAGGTTATATGAAGTGAAATTGAGTTTAGCCCAGTTCTGTTGTGAATCCTTAGTTTTTGACTACCCACTATGCAGCTGGTGAAAAATCAGATCCCTCAAACTGTGAACATTGCTGCCATCTTACATGGGGAATAGAGGCACCAAGCAAACAAGGCAATAGTTAAATGTCAATAAGGCAAATATCAATACTCCAACTTAGAAGAATTAAATAGAGGAGACATGTGAAAATGGAACCTGAAGATTCCAGAAATAGTAAGAAAATGAGTAAGGTCCAAGATGGTGTTTAAGCATATGCCAGAATATCCACTTAATATTTTTCCCTGATAGGAAGGCCTTCTTTCTCTACACTGGTGTGTACTCTTGATGAAGTTGCAGGGAAATATCTACCACAGGAGATGACCATTGCTCATTGCCTGCCCAACAACCATTCTCTATTCTTTACTAATGGAACTTCCCATTTTACTAAGGGCAGGAATAGGCTCAGTTAAAATGATTCACTTCCATAGACTTCCTTGCCTCTATGGGCTGGCCAAATGACCCAAGATTGTCCAATGATGTATAACTAAGCACAGTCTTTTGCTTAGGGCTTCCTGAAAAGTTATTGATTGTTGCTAAAAAGATACAAGCTTGAGCTTGCTTTGGCAATACTAAAAATGGAACAATATGGAGAGTAGCATGGCCCTTGTGCAAGGATGACATACGTATTTCTGAAGTGTTCTGTATTTTGCAGAGTTCTCAGAAGATCTGATATTTCACTGGCTAATACCAAAAGAACAAATGAGTTAAAGCACAATGTATAGAATCAAATATTAAAACTGTTATTTTTTTTCCTCACCAAAAGGAGAGAGAGAGAAAGACCGAGGAGGAGGGAGACAAGCTCTACTGGCTCATGTGTGCATGCATGCTCAGTCACTTCAGTCATGTCCAACTCTTTGCAACCCTATGGACTGTTGCCCTCCATGCATTTTCCCTTTATTCATTCTTCTTCTCCCTGCCTGAATGTAGTTGTGATGTCCAGTGGGGCAGCAACCATCTCATGAGCCTGGGGATTATAAGTTCTTGCTAAGGATGGCACAGCAGAAAGATAAACAGCTGCTTAACTGCCAAGTCCCTGATAGGTTTGAGAAGTCTCTGTACCAGCCTAAGCTTGCCTATCTCTGGATTTGTGATGATTTACAAAAAATAAACTTCTATTTAATTAAGCTGCAGTAGCTTTATTGTTGCTGTTGTTATTGTTACAGGAAGCTGAAGACAATACCAACTGATAGAGGTAGGCTTGCTATTCTCCCCTTTGATCAGGTTTATTCTCTGTTTACTACCAAAGTTATCTTCAGCATCAGTTCAGTTCAGTTCAGTGGCTCAGTTGTGTCTGACTCTTTGCGACCCCATGAATCGCAGCATGCCAGGCCTCCCTGTCCATCACCAACTCCTGGAGTTCACTCAGACTCACGTCCATCGAGTCAGTGATGCCATCCAGCCATCTCATCCTCTGTCGTCCCCTTCTCCTCCTGCCCCCAATCCCTCCCAGCATCAGAGTCTTTTCCAATGAGTCAACTCTTCGCATGAGGTGGCCAAAGTACTAGAGTTTCAGCTTTAGCATCATTCCTTCCAAAGAAACCCCAGGGCTGATCTCCTTCAGAATGGACTGGTTGGAACTCCTTGCAGTCCAAGGGACTCGCAAGAGTCTTCTCCAACACCACAGTTCATAAGACATATCATTTTCATTGACCTAGCTTCAACTGTATCAGGGACCAGGTGTGATGTTAATAAGCCTGGAAGGAGAACATTTATGGTTCTGGGAGCTTGTACTAAAGAAGGCCTCAAAATAGCAACATGACATTGTACAGAGCATGGGCTTTGGTAAATCTAAACTTCATGACAATTTTCACTCCTCCGCTGAGCCTCAGCTTCCTCACCTCTAAAATGAAGACTGTACAAATCGACCTTCAACGTTTACTGAGAGTTGCATGGAATGCCAAACTCAAGTGTTACATATGTGCATATTTTTCATGATTATGAAGTCACCTCTCTTAATAATACAAATATGGAACAGATCATCTCACCCTCTACTACTCTTTCCTCAACGCATCCTGTATTCTTTTGATAATAAGAATGGTTTTGGGAAAAGGATCTGCCCCTAGGATTTGGTCTTGGTTTTCATTTTATGTAATTTTTGAGGCTAAAGAAAAAATTGGTGGGGAAGGAAGTGGGGAGAAGGAAAAGGTCTATAGAGTTCATAACCCTAGGCATGTACGACTCTGCTTTCAGGGAGAAGAGACCCCACATGAAGAGAGCAAACATCTCCCCTTTCCTCAGAGCTTGCATTTTTCCCAAATGAAAAAGAGATCTGAGTTTGTGACCAGTATCTTTAAGCTCATAAAGTATAACTGTATTTTTAATTAGGATTTTCCTTGAGAGCTAAATCTTCCAAATATGCTCTTGGTATCAAGTCATAATCATTCGTACTATATATTTGTAATATGTTCGTATATACATACCACATACATATTTATATGTAACATTAGAGTCTGTTACCATGACAACTATTACAGTACTAACAAATTAAGCATTGTGACTCCACTGTAATAAGAAAAAAAAAAGAAATTCAAATGATACACCAAGCATTTGCTTAAGTACAAATAGCTTTAGCAATTAAATACACAGAGACAATACAAAAAAACCCACAAATTAATATTTAGAAGTCTTTCCAGTGTGAAAATCAGCTTTAATGTTATTTTCCCTTTTTCACTGCACTGCATTGTACATCTTTATAAATTAAGTTTGGCATTGGGTTAATGAGAATAGATCTGCTGTGTTGGAGCCCTCACCCACCCCAAAGCTCAGCTACCATTCTGAATAGTGACACCTTCCATAGTCAGTGAGAAAGATTTTATGGCTCTCTTTATTCATCAGAAAGAGGACTTTTTAAAAAGCAAGCTTAAATGTGAAGTTGGTCTTACATCTCCTGTTTCACTCAGACAACATGTAGAACCACCCCTGGGGTTTTGAATATATTAACATCCTTTTACAATTAACCCTAATGGGACAAGTGTAGCATTTTTCCAAGTAGATATATTCAAAGCTGGAAAATACATAGTGTTTAAATAGATCTCATTATATCAGCTACACCAAATCTCTCCTCTTTATATACAGAGGATTGTACCTCTTTTCACTGTCATGCAACATTAAAATAGGAAGGCATACACAAGGATGACATGGATTTGACAAAAAATTAATGATTTGTACATCACTTTAATGCTTCAAATCTGCAATTCATGTATGCTAATTAGTTCATAATGGGCTGTTGAAGAACAGAGCTGTCATCCTGCTGCTTCACAGGTTTCTGGAAGCTCCGATTCAGCACAGACTTGCCCGGTTGGCTGCTGGATTCTGGGCTGTAACATGGCAGATCTATGAGAGCATCCCTTCCCCCCACAACACAATTGTTTCCTGGCTGTGGTGCTTTAATCTATCAGAGTTACGATGGCACATCTCAAATAAGTGATTCCTGGGTGCTGCAGCACACACCAGGAGCAAGAGCAGAGCATCACTACATCTAAATGATTGATTTCTGGATTTTAGGCCGTCAGGCTGTGCCTCAGAGGGCAGCTGTCAGCCTCCTAAATGTATGAAGTTGTGTTATGCAGCACATTTTGAAAATGTGTGTACAACTTTTTTTTTCTTAAACACATAAAAAGAGCTGTAAAACTTGGGGAGAAGAAACAAAGGGGGCTAAAAAGATCGGGTGTCTTTTTTTTTTGCTGTGAAATCATGTCTGTTTTCTCCAAAGCAAGGAAAGCAGCTACTGGTCCCATTTTCCTTTGGTATTTGTGCTGCTAGGGCGTAGACAAAGCCTGTCGCAACAGCAGGAGAGGGTGAGTTTAACTGCTTCACAGACCAAATGGAGACACTAGGGCTTGCTGGGAGCTGTGAGATTTGAAAACACGCTACTCTGTTTTTACTGGCAGGAAAACTGATTTTCCTTGATCTCATGATAGAGGCTTGATCACCTCTGCTGATCTGTGAACCCAGCTACTGTGCATGTCTGAAGACGAGTTTACATAAAGAGAATAGGCATTGAATTCATCTTCAGATTTGAAGTATCAGTCAGGTTCCTGCTTGCTGAAATTTTGTCTTGAAGACTCTAAAACGAAGATGTATTTTAGTTTTTCACTGGAAAATATGAATCAGAGATGATAATGGAAGAGCTGAACTAGGCTAGGAAAAAAAATGTTTCAAATGTAGCTGAGCTATTAAAAGATTTTTAGATGATGATGAATAGACAGTTAATAAATGTGCAAAATAACTGAAAGGGAGTTTAAAAGTGATCAAATTAATTTTTTTTCAAATTTTTAAAAAAATTTTGTTTAGAGCTTTAGTTAAGGCTTTTATGCCTCCTTAAGCATGGAGGACCAAACATTTACTACTCAGAATAGATATTTAATAAATGTTGAATGAATGAAGGCTACTCTTCAAATAGTGCTGTGATTTAGGAAAAATATAAAATTATATTTCAACCTAGAGGCTGTATATGGCTCTCCCATCAGCAACAGGAAACCTCACGTTGACAGGAACGACAATGTCACATTGACAGAATTTTATCTATGTCAAACCTCTGAATAACACTTTCTTGTGAAGGAAACTAAACCACAAACTTGAAGCTCCCTCCAAAATTTGGGTTACCCAAATGTGCAGAGCTAAAGTTGTGTCTTAGAAACTATGTAAAAGTGGGATGGCTAGGTGGTTTAGCAGATGTGTACTCAACTTCTTGAGAAACCGACAAACAGTTTTCCAAAGTGGTTACACCATTTTACATTCCCACCAGCAGCTTATGAGGGACGCCGTTCTTCCACATCCTCATCAATACTCCACATCGCCCATCATTTTACCTGTAGACATTCTAATAGGAACATGATTATATTTTGCTGTGATTTTGATTTGCGTTTTCCTAATGACTAATGATGCCTTCACTTCATGGGAAATAGATGGGGAAACAGTGGAAACAGTGTCAGACTTTATGTTTTGGGGCTCCAAAATCACTGCAAATGGTGATTGCAGCCATGAAATTAAAAGACGCTTACTCCTTGGAAGGAAAGTTATGACCAACCTAGATAGCATATTGGAAAGCAGAGACATTACTTTGCCAACAAAGGTCCATCTAGTCAGGGCTATGGTTTTTCCTGTGGTCATGTATGGATGTGAGAGTTGGACTGTGAAGAAGGCTAAGCACAGAAGAATTGATGTTTTTGAACTGTGGTATTGGAGAAGACTCTTGAGAGTCCCTTGGACTGCAAGGAGATCCAACCAGTCCATTCTGAAGGAGATCAGCCCTGGGATTTCTTTGGAGGGAATGATGCTGAAGCTGAAACTCCAGTACTTTGGCCACCTCATGCAAAGAGTTGACTCATTGGAAAAGACTGATGCTGGGAGGGATTGGGGGCAGGAGGAGAAGGGGACGAAAGAGGACGAGATGGCTGGATGGCATCACTGACTTGATGGACGTGAGTCTGAGTGAACTCCGGGAGTTGGTGATGGACAGGGAGGCCTGGTGTGCTGCAATTCATGGGGTCGCAAAGAGTTGGACACGACTGAGTGACTGAACTGAACTAAATGACTAATGATCAGCATTTTTTCATGTCCTTATTTGCCATCCATATAATGGCTTTCTTCCATGAAGTGACTGTTCAAATCTTTGCCAGTGTTTAACTTGGGTTGTTGGATTTTTATTTTAAATCAAGTTTTGAGAGTTCCCTATATTCTAGATATAGGCTTTTTATCAGATATACAATGTGTAAATATTTTCTCCTATTCTGAGTCTTCACTGTTCATGTTCTTACACTATTTTTGGAATAGCAGGCATTCTTCATTTGGTGAAGTTCAAGATGTTATGGAAAAACCAGAATGAACTTTATGGCCAACCCAATACATACATATATACAGACACATACATATATGTGTGTGTGTGTGTGCCATTGGTGTTTTCTTTTCCTAATTAATCTGTCAGTTTGCTAGAAGTTTATTATTTTATTATCTTCTGAAAAACTGTATTTTTTCTTTATTAATTTTATCCATGTTTTTCTGTTTTTAATTTCATTAATTTTGGCTCTCATCTTTACTGTTTCTTTTCAAATGTTCATCATACATTTCATTTGCTTTTATTTTTCTATATCTTAAAGTGGATGCTGAGGTCATTGATTTTAAACCAAAGAGAAATGAAAACATATGTGCATACAAAGATTGTTATATAAATAGTCATTTAATTTATTTTTAATATCCCAAACCTGGAATTTGCTCAAATGCTCATCATCAGATATATAAATACATAAGTTGTGCAATGTTTATGCAATGGACTCAAATTAGATCAGTCGCTCAGTCGTGTCTGACTCTTTGCGACCCCATGAATCGCAGCATGCCAGGCCTCCCTGTCCATCACCAACTTCTTGAGTTCACTCTGACTCACGTCCATCAAGTCAGTGATGCCATCCAGCCATCTCATCCTCTGTCATCCTCTTCTCCTCCTTCCCTCAATCTTTCCCAGCATCAGGGTCTTTTCAAATGAGTCAGATCTTCGCATCAGGTGGACAAAGTACTGGAGTTTCAGCTTCAACATCATTCCCTCCAAAGAAATCCCAGGGCTGATCTCCTTCAGAATGGACTGGTTGGATCTCCTTGCAGTCCAAGGGACTCTCAAGAGTCTTTTCCAACACCACAGTTCAAAATAATTAATTCTTCTGTGCTCAGCTTTCTTCACAGTCCAACTCTCACATCCATACATGACCACTGGAAACACCATAGCCTTGACTAGATGGACCTTTGTTGGCAAAGTAATATTTCTGCTTTTTAATATGCTGTCTAGGTTGGTCATAACTTTCCTTCCAAGGAGTAAGCATCTTTTAATTTCATGGCTGCAATCACCATCTGCAGCGATTTTGGAGCACAGAAAAATAGTCAGCCACTGTTTCCACTGTTTCCACTGTTTCCCCATCTATTTCCCATGAAGTGATGGGACTGGATGCCCTGATCATAGTTTTCTGAATGTTGAGCTTTAAGCCAACTTTTTTACTCTCCTCTTTCACTTTAATCAAGAGGCTCTTTAGTTCTTCTTCACTTTCTGCCATAAGGGTGGTGTTATCTGCATATGTGAGGTTATTGATATTTCTCCCGGCAATCTTGATTCCAGCTTGTGCTTCCTCCAGTCCAGTGTTTCTCATGATGTACTCTGCATAGAAGTTAAATAAGCAGGGTGACAATATACAGCCCTGACGTACTCCTTTTCCTATTTGGAACCAGTCTGTTGTTCCATGTCCAGTTCTAACTGTTGCTTCCTGACCTGCCTACAGGTTTCTCAAGAGGCAGGTCAGGTGGTCTGGTATTCCCATCTCTTGAAGAATTTTCCACAGTTTATTGTGATCCACACAGTCAAAGGCATTGGCATAGTCAATAAAGCAGAAGTAGATGTTTTTCTGGAACTCTCTTGCTTTTTCAATAATCCAGTGGATGTTGGCAATTTGATCTCTGATTCCTCTGCCTTTTCTAAAACCAGCTTGAACATCTGGAAGTTCATGATTCACATATTGCTGAAGCCTGGCCTGGAGACTTTTGAGCATTACTTTACTAGCGAGTGAGATGAGTGCAATTGTGCAGTAGTTTGAGCACTCTTTGGCATTGCCATCTTTTGGAATTGGAATGAAAACTGACCTTTTCCAGTCCTGTGGCCACTGCTGAGTTTTCCAAATTTGCTGACATGTTGAATACAACACTTTCACAGCATCATCATTCAGAATTTGAAATTTTAGATAGCTTCTATTGCTATGTCAAGTTCACTAATCTTTTTTTCCTCCAGTGTTGAATCTGCTGTGTATTTTATATCAGATATGGTATAAAGTTGGCCTAAAATTTCATTTGGGTTTTTTGTAAGCTGTTAAGGAAAACTTGAACAAACTTTTTGGCCAACCCAATAGTTTTCCTCTTTAGAAGATAATTTGGGTCTTTTTGTGTCTTTTTGGTGACTAGTTTTCATGTGCAATCTTTCCTCTAGCCTCACTCCAGTACTCTTGCCTGGAAAATCCCATGGACGAAGGAGCCTGGAAGGCTGCAGTCCATGGGGTTGCGAAGAGTTGGACACGACTGAGCGACTTCACTTTCACTTTCATGCATTGGAGAAGGAAATGGCAACCCACTCCAGTGTTTTTGCCTGGAGAATCTCAGGGACTAGGGAGCCTGGTGGGCTGCCATCTATGGGGTTGCACAGAGTCAGACATGACTGAAGCGACTTAGCAATTTGAACTTATGAGATACTGTCATAATAATTTTTTAATGTCTTATCTACAATACCAATTCTATTATATGTATACCTCTTAGATCAATTTCTATCGATTGATTTTTGACCTCATTATGGGTCATACTTGACCTCTTTTGAATGTTAATTCTGTTCATTTCTGAATGGATGTCAGACATTGTGAATTTTACCTTTTCATTGGCTGGATATTGTTGTATTTTTGTAAATATTTTTGAGTTTTGTTCTGGATGCAGTAGAGTTACTTACAAACAGTACTACTCTTTCAGAATTTGCTTTTGAGCTTTGTTATGTGGAACCAAGAGAGGATATTAAAAAGCAGAGACATTACTTTGCCAACAAAGGTCCGTCTAGTCAAGGCTATGGTTTTTCCAGTGGTCATGTATGGATGTGAGAGTTGGACTGTGAAGAAAGCTGAGTGCTGAAGAATTGATGCTTTTGAACTGTGGAGTTGGAGAAGATTCTTGAGAGTCCCTTGGACTGCAAGGAGATCCAACCAGTCCATCCTAAACGAGATCAGTCCTGGGTGTTCATTGGAAGGACTGATGCTAAAGCTGAAACTCCAATACTTTGGCCACCTCATGCGAAGATCTGACTCATTGGAAAAGACCCTGATGCTGGGAGGGATTGGGGGCAGGAGGAGAAGGGGACGACAGAGGATGAGATGGCTGGATGGCATCACTGACTCGATGGATGTGAGTCTGAGTGAACTCCGGGAGTTGGTGATGGACAGGGAGGCCTGGCGTGCTGCGATTCATGGGGTTGCAAAGAGTCGGACATGACTGAGCAACTGAACTGAACTGAACTGATGTGGAACTAGAGCAGACTTTATTCTAGGGTACCTTTGTCTTAAAACTTATGCTAAGACTTTGAGAACTCTACCTGATGCCCCATGAATTATGAGGTTTTCTACTCTATGTGGTGAGAACAGGAACCATTTCTGGCTTTGTGTGAGTTCCTGGCACTGTTCTAATCTTTTCAGAGAGCTCTTTCCCCAAACCTTGATAGTCTCCTCACAAACCTGCACTGATCAGTACTTAGTGGAAGACTCTAGCAGAACTCTGCACAGACCTCTATTCTCTCCTCCAACTCTCTGCCCTGCAAACTCTGTCCACACAAACTCCATCAATGTATCTCCCTGTTATCTCCTTCTCTCTGCCTCAGACAGAAACCCCCTCCAGGGAGTAAATCAGGGCAAGCATAGGGCTTATGCATATATTTCCCATTTCTCAGGGCTCAATGTCTCTTCACTACCGTGGTGCCATATGTATTGTCCAGCTTTTTAGCTGTTTCAGGAAGGAAGGTAAATCTGGTCCCTGTTATTTAGACATCACTGGAAGCAGAAATTCCATCTAATTTTGCTCCACTGTTCAATGATGTCTTTCAATGAGCAAGTTTTAAATTTTCAGTAAGTCCATTTTATTGACATTCTTTTCATCATGCTAAGGACTCTGAAGAATACAATAATAAGTAAGTAGAACACAGCATCTGCTTTTTAAAGACACTTTCAATCATATAAAGGAGCAGGAAGCTACAAATAAATACTTTGGGGGAAAGAAGGCTCAGGTGGTCAGTTGAGATGAGTAGAGCAGGAAGAGTTAAATACAGAAATATCTAATAATTTCCAGTTTGTATATAGAAAAGAGTATTGTGTTTGGCAGAATAGCCTCCAGAGATATCCAAGTTTTAATCATTGAAACTGTGACTGTATTACCTTACATGACAAAGAGGATTTTACACATGCGACTAAATTAATGATCTTGAGATGATCTGGGTTATCTGAGTGTGCCCATTGTAATCACAAGGGTCCTTATAAGAGGAAGAGAGAGACAGGAGGGTCATAAAAGGAGATGTGACAATGGATGTAGGTGTCAGAGGTGTGAGATTGCTGGACGAGGCCATGAACCAAGGATTGTGGGCAACTTCTAGAAGCCGAAAAAGGAAATGAAATGTATTGCATTGGCCAAAAAGTTCATAACATCTTTCTTACAGAAAAAAAACCCAAATGATCTTTTTGACCATCCCAGTATTTCCTCCTAGAATCTCCAGAAACAAAGTAACTCTGCTGAAACCTTGATTTTTTTTTTTTTTCCCAAAGAGACTCATTTTGGACTTTGGGATACTAGAACTATAAGATGCTAAGTCTGTGCTTTAAAACCTGTAATGGTGGGGAAATTTGTCTCAGGAGCAATAGGAAAGTAATACAGGTATTGATTAGAAGGGTTGATTTTTGCTCTAGGCACAACAAGGAGATAATGTGGGTAAGTAAACTTCTCATATAGAGGCTTCTTCACACACTGGGGATCATTGCATACCTGTTGGTACTAAATTCAAAATGATGGTCAGTTTCTGTCAGCCTCTGTTGCTGGAATACATATTTGGACTTAGAATGATAGCTCTTTGGTAGGTACTGGTAGTAACACTGGTTTCCTATGAGTCAGGAGTCCCTCACTCTCTACCCTCACCCCTAGAAGGGATCGAATCAAATAAGGACTGAAGGGAGGCAAGACTTTACAAGACCTGGACTTAGAAATTTTATAACAATTTTAGCACTCTAAATGCAACAGTCTTGTTCTTTTATAAAACTTAAGTCTATTCTTCGAACTTCTTGCTTATATTCAGAAACACAGCCTTGTATATGTGGTCTGTTATGTCTGACTCTTTGTGACCTCATGGAGTGTAGCCCACCAGGCTCCTCTGTCCATGGAATTTTCCAGGCAAGAATACTGGAGTGGATTTCCATTTCCTACCTCAGGGGATCTTTCTGACCCAGGGATTGAACCTACATCTCCCGCGTCTCCTGCATTGGCAGGCAGATTGTTTACCACTGCACCACGTGGGAAACCCCACATATGACTCTCTTGGCCATATTTCTCTTCATCTTGATTTCCCTTTGCTTGAAGGAATTTTCTAGTATTGATCCAGTGAAGTTCTTGTCATAATGCCTGGATACTTTTGTGCCCACTTGAGGTAAAGTCATAATGCTTCTTTATTAATGAAAATGCCTTAATAACCAGCACAAGATGTCTGTATAAAGAGTACAAGCAAACTCAAGTCTTTTGCTCAGATAAATGCATTAGAGGGTCAGCAGCCAAGGAGATAGAATGCAGAAAGCAGATAAGTCTCCTTCCTGTCCCTGGTGGGAACAGAGCCAAGGACACACGGTTGTCACTTTGGATTGTAAAAGTCCTCCCTGCGTGTGGGGATGTGCACAGACAAGCAATGAGCTGAATGTGCAGAAGCATTGTATTGGATGAGAACCTTGCTCCTGGCCAAATAGCAAATAGCAGGGTGCATTGTTGAGGCTAATCCCAACTCCCTTGGCCTCTCTGTGAACAGTGAATGACAATCTGCAGCCTCATGTGTCCAGGCATTGTGCTCTGAGTCTGGGCAAGGCTGGGAGGAGACAATGGGCTTAACGACTGTGTTGCTCCATTTTCTGGGGTGTGGGGCAGGGGGAACGCTTCATGAGGTCCTCGTGAAACAAGCTAAGACAAGATTTCAAACCAGAACAGGTGAAACAAGATGTTCATGAGCAGGACTAAGTTTAACAGTGTCTCAAATCTGTTTGGTTTTTTTGAATAATACTTTCAAATTGGACTGTGCCTATATAGGATCAAGACAGCTGTAAAAAAAATCTTTAGATAACCGATTTTTGCTTTCTTGATGACATGACATTGAGGAATTGGTTTGACTGACAATTTTCTCTTTTTCTTTTAGTAGATTGAAAGTGTTCACTTATTTCACTTACCTACGAAAGTTTCCATTTAGAAACGGGTTCAATATGCAGTTGTAGTGTATCCCTGCTTTAAACACGCGCACACACACACACACACACACCCGTTTCTTTCACCTCTTCTTTCCCTCTCCTGACCTGAGAGATTCTCAATATGGCAGAAGCTAAAACAATACTCATAAAATTGAGTTTAAATTATTCTACCTTTTTGTACCATCATCTGGCCCTCAGAATAGTATTATCAAAGCCCCCAAATAATAAATTCTAGAGAGGGTGTAGAGAAAAGGGACCCTCCTACACTGTTGATGGGAATGTTAATTGGCAAAGCCACTATGAAAACAGTATGGAGGCTCCTCAAAAAGCTAAAAATATAGTTGCCATATGATCCAACAGTCTCACTCTTGGATATATACTGGACAAGACTATAATTCAAAAGATACATGTATTCCTATTGTTCATAGCAGCACTATTCACAACAGCCAAGACATGAAGTGAAGTGAAGTGAAGTAAAGTGAAGTGAAGTTGCTCAGTCGTGTCCGACTCTTTGCAACCCCATGGGCTGTAGCCCACCAGGCTCCTCGGTCCATTGGATTTTCCAGGCAAGAGTACTGGAGTGGGTTGCCATTTCCTTCTCCAGGGGATCTTCCTGACTTAGGGATTGAACCCGGGTCTCCTGCATTGTAAGCAGACGCTTTACCGTCTGAGCTACCAGAGCCAAGACATGGGAACAACCTACATGTTCATTGACAGATGAATGGATGAAAAATATGTGCCTTATATATCATACTATGTGAAGTCAGTCAGAAAGAGAAAAATGAATACCATATGATATCCCTTATATGTGGAATCTAAAATATGACACAAGTGAACCTATCTACGAAATAGAAACAGATTCACAGACATAGAGAACAGACTTATGATTGCCAAGCGGGAGACAGCATAAAGGAGGGATGAATTGGGAGTTTGGGGTTAGCAGATACCAACTAGTATACACAGGATGGATAAACAAGGTCCTACTCTATAGTACAGAGCACTACATTCAATATCCTATAACCATAATGGAAAACAATATGAAAAAGAATATATATATACACACACACACACACACACACACACACACACCAGAATCACTTTGCTGTACAGCAGAAACTAACACAACATTATATGTCATCTACAGTTCAATAAAATACATTTTAACAAAGAATACTGATATCAGGTATTCCATTTGTAGAGCTGCCAATAAAATGGTCTGATGAGGTTGGAAATAGTGTTTGAAGAAATCTGACTTGGAGAAACACTCAGGGGCAGATGTCTCTTCGAAGCCTGTAGAGCTGGAGGATGCAAATGACTCATGCAAAATGTGGCATTCATGAAGGCAGGGGAGAACACTCTCAAAGTAGGAGGAGTTCAAGGGAGTTTGGTCCTAAGTGTTAGATGAATTAGTCAAGATAATTTAAAGTAGAAAAACTCTATAGATAAAAATACTGAATTACCGAGTCATGGAACCAGGCAGGTTTTAGAGCAATTTTGATGTGAGGCCAGAAGGTTTAGGTAGAATGGGCCCTCTTTTCTTAATGGTTACAGAGCTACAAAATACAGTCTAGTCTTACAATTGGAAAGAAAACTGCAAATGGAATTCTAAAATCTAAGCCAATTGCCTGCAAGTGGCTTCAATGCTGTTACTTTGTGCAGCAAATGCATTATTTAGCACTTCAATGTGCAAGGCACCCGCTGGTAGTCCAAGTGCAGCAGTGGACAAGACAGGCATGGTCCTTATCTTCAGTGGAGCTTCATATTCAGGGAGAACATGAATGTGGTAGGCCAAACAATGCCCCCCAAAGATTTCCACATCCTAATTATTGGACCTTGTAAATATGACTTGCAAAACAGTCAAAGAGACTTTGTAGATATGATTAAGTTAAGATTCTTCAGATGGAGAAATGAGCCTGGATTATCCAAGTGGGTCCAGGGTCATTTCCAGGTCCTTAGAGGGGTAGGAGGACAAGACTTGAGAGATGTAATAACAAAACAGATTTGGGAGAGAGAGAAGGGGCCACAAGCCAAAGTAGGTATGTGACCTTTAGCAGCTAGAAAAGGTGAGAAAATGGATTTTCCTCTAGAGTTTCCAGAGGGAAAGCAGCCCTGCCGTCACCTTGATTTCAGCCCAGGGAAACCCTTTTTTAGCTTTTTAACCTCCAGAAATGTAAGATAATAAATTTGTGTTATTTTAAGCCACTAAGGTTGTGGTAATTCATTAATTACAGCTGCAATTGGCAAATAATCACTCTAAACCCTGTTTCACAATCCTTGTGAGGGCTCCATGAGGGAAAGCACAGCACACCACTAGTAAGGGTGACAGAGTGGCACTCTAAAATGGGACCAAAGCCCACCTCCCTCAATCTGCACCTCCTGGAGTAGACAGAGGAGTCAGTTGAGCAAGAGAAGATGGTGAAAGTGAAAGTCACTCAGTCGAGTCCAACTCTTTGCAACCCCATGGACTATACTGTCCATGGAATTCTCCAGGTTAGAATACTGGAGTGGGTAGCCTTCCCCTTCTCCAGGGGATCTTCCCAACCTAGGGATCAAACTCAGGTCTCCTGAATTGCAGGTGGATTCTTTACCAACAGAGCCACAAGTGAAGCCCAAGAATACTGGAGTGGGTAGCCTACCCAAGGGGATCTTCTCAACCCAGGAATCTAACTGGGGTCTCTTGCATTACAAGTGGATTCTTTACCAACTGAGCTATGAGGGAAACTCTTTAGAGAAGATGGTGAGTGCTGTGTTTTGGGCAGAACAACCTTGGCCAGCTCCCAGTGCATGAACAAATTTGACACTCTGGTGGGGAGGGGCCTGCATCACAGTGACCAAAGGCAGGAGCATGAAGAAGGAGAAAAGGAGCAGATTCTCTAAGGCTTGGATAAACACCTAAGAGTCAAACTGCTGGGTCAAGAGGGAGGGGTATTTTAACCTTTTAAGAAACATTTCATACTCCCTTGGATGATTGATTGGATTGTGAGGGTGGTGCAAAAAAGTCAAGCCTATTCTTTCAAACTGAACAATATGCCAAGCTCTTTACACAGCTCCTTATGATTTGAGTGTTTCTAGAGACAAAGAGGTGAAGGTCATTATTCTATGGGCATCTTCCCTGAAATACAGAATCCTTATTTCCTTGTAAAGGAGGAAAAAAAGCTTCTTAGATTGTCACCAAGTCATTCAGGGAAGTATTTTGCTTGTGAACTTGTAGAGACTGTATTTCACCAAATCAAATACTAAGATTGGATCAGAGGCTCAAATTTCAGAAGCTAATTGCTCTTAGACTATGTCAGACAGGGAAACTGAGACCTGGAGCTGTTAGGAGATGCTGATATCCTCCTATTAATCCATGAAGGAGTGAAGTCACTGAAGTCTGGTCTTGGTCTATACTGTGACCTATTCTGTGCTCGCCTTTCTCTTTCAGACCTTCCCCATTCCTGTTCCAAATGTACAAGCTCAGACAAAGACCTCTCCCTTTCATCATTCATCATACACTAAACAGAGTCCTTTCTGTCAGTTGTCCTTCAAATGCTCCCTCCAAAAAGGAAAGTAATCCAGCTAAGGGGTATCATCCAAACCAAGATTTTGACAGTTAAAGAGTGTCCCACCCAGAAAGGACACTGAGATGAACAGGCTCAAATCAGGACTGTCTCAGACAAACCAGGATGTACAACCACTGGTCTGGAAAGCTAAATTGGACTACATAGTAAAGTAACAAAGGAAGGATTATGAAAGGTATACCTATTAGAATGAGAGCTGAATATGTAAAACCTTAAGACCGAATGGATTGTGAGTTTCAAGGAAGATCTGAGAGGGAGATCACAAATGAATTATGCTCTTAAACAGTTTTGGCCTATAAGAAAACTGGAGAGGCAAGAAAAAGTATCCTACAAAACGCCTCGGTGGGTTGTGAATGGATTTCTTTTTGATTGTTCTCTTACCTAGGGTGTAAGAAATCTTTGAATTTAGAAGAGGTTCAATGATGGCTTCCCACCAGTGGATGTGTCTACCCCAAACCTCTGGTGGGATGTTATGCTGAAAAAGAGTCTTTGCAGATGTCAGTAAGTCAAGATGACCTCCAGATGAGATCATCCTGGATTATTTGAGCATGCCCGGAATCCTAAGACAAGTGTTCATATAAGAGAAAGGCAAAGAGAGAAGAGGAAAGGGCTATGCGAAGTCAGGGCAGAGGCTTGAGTTCTGTGGCTACAAGTCAGGGAATACTTGGAGCCACCAGAAGCCATAAGAGGTCATGAGGGATTCTCTCTTATATCCTTGAATGGGAGTTCAGTTCTGCCAACACCTTAGATTTCAGACTCTGGCCTCCAGAACCATGAGAGAATGAGTTGCTGTTGGTTTTAAGCCACCCAATTTGGGGTAATCTGTTATGCAGGAAACTAATGTTGGGTGTAAGATAGATTCTTGTTCAACAGGTCTGAGGAAAGGGGGGTGAAGTGAGGTAATGAATATGTGAGTATGAATGGGTGTGAAATTCCAGATAAGTTCAGACAGAGTGGAATCTAAGGGCAGAGGTGGGGAAAAGCAGAAATTGTCTACATGGTCAGCTTCTCTTGAGGGGCCACAATGAGGGTGACCCCAGGGCAGCCCTCTCACTCCTTGTTCTTATATTATCCACCCAGCTTGGGAACAAAATCCAGTAAGAGATTGGGAGGAACCTGCTTCCCCCAGCTCTCCTGTAGGTTCCATAAATACACGCAACTTCTTCAGTTAGTTCAGGCTCATTACCAGTAAAGCAAGACACACAATTCAGTTCTTTTAATCATTTTTCTCATTATTTTTTGTTCTCAGTTTTAGTTGTCTCATATTTCTTCACTTCTGTCAACCACTCCCTTGGTTATACATTTTTCTTGTCATTTGCCTTGGAAAAACAAAACTAAACAGCATAATTAGTATTGCTTGCATGAAAGATATGACTTTTTGTGGGGGGTGGAGGGGAGATGTTACTCTTAATTGCTGATTCACGTTGTAAACATCTTTGACTCCTGTGAGTGTACTGGATTTCTGGTGCCCACAGGCCCTTCATGGGGTCTACAGACTCTGTCCAAAACGGTGACTCAGGTGTGACTGTAGCAGAGTGGCCTGGACATGGGGATACAGGGCTAAGATTAGGGTGGTATGTGGTAGGAAGAGACACCTATTCTCAGCCACCACTCCTCCAAACTGGCTGTCTATGTTTAAAACTTCAAACCCAGGATTTTAAAAAGGAGGGCATTTAATCCTAAAAAGTTAACAACTCCCTTTGAAATGTGTTCTCTTTAATCCAGTAACATTTGATGTTTGCATATGGTTTTCCTCTGCAGAGCCTAAAAAGAAAAACTTTCCTAAATCTGTCTCTTGAACCTCACCCCACCTCACCCCCCAGCATCAGAGGATTAAACTGCTAAATTTGATTCACATTTAAAATTGGGTTTAGAGTTGGGAAAAGTGATGTAAGGGGATGGCTAAGCCTGAGCTTCAGGTAAAGGTGGATCTGTGTTTTGAAGTGCAAACATGTCCAGCTTTGAGACCTGGTCTATATGATAACAGGGCTGTTGTGAGCACCAAAGGAGAAATGTCTGCAAAGGCCAGGCACACAGTCATCATTCAATGAACATGTTCATTTCAACAATACTGGGGTGGGCTTGGGGGCTTCCCAAGTGGTAAAGAATCCACCTGCTGATGCAGGAGACATAAGAGACATCAGTTTGATCTCTATGTAGGGAA
The DNA here is from genome assembly GCF_019923935.1 of Bubalus bubalis. Lineage (NCBI taxonomy): Eukaryota > Metazoa > Chordata > Mammalia > Artiodactyla > Bovidae > Bubalus > Bubalus bubalis. The sequence goes on from NC_059158.1 coordinate 144,816,263, forward strand.
GATCCCCTGGAGAAGGGCATGGCAACCCACTCCAGTATTCTTGCCTGGAGAATCCCATGGACAGAGGACCTGGTGGGCTAAAGTCCATGGGGTCGCAAAGAGTTGGACATGACTGAAGTGACTTAGCATGCACCCACGGGGTGGGCTTACCCCACCATATGTGTGAAAGTGAGATCTACCCCTTTTCTTTTTTGATATCTTTCATGACTTCTACCCTTTAAGCAATTAAGAAAAGCCTCAGGGAGTGGTCCCAGCAATCCCTCCTGGGCTTTCTACTGCAGCCTTTGTCCACTGTGCTTGGCCTCCACTGCACCAGCGCTGGGCTGTCAGGCTCTTGACTGAGATTCCCAAGGTGGTATGCAGCTTCCAGCCTCTCTGGGACCCAGTAGCCAGCCCTGTTTGGGTCCTTCCTACCCTGTGCAGGTCCCTAGTGCTCTCAGGGACCATGCTCTGAGAAACTCCTTGAGACTATCCAGCATCAGGGGCCTGGAAAATGACAGATTCTCAGTTCTTTCTCAGATCCAGGGAGCTGTAAGGCACTGGGTACAAATCCAGGCCACCCTTCCAAGAGGGAGAAAGCATCATTTTCATCATATTCAATTGGTCAAAGAAGTTATAGACTCAGATGAGACAGAAATGCTCAAAGGCTTGGATACTGAAAGGCATGGTTCTTTGGGGTAATCAAGAAACAGTCTATCGTATCTATTTTGCAGGTTCTGTTGTACTTACAAAATAATGCTAGGTCTCATGTATACTGGGCATCCCTGGTGGCTCAGATGGTAAAGAATCTGCCTACAATGCAGGAGACATGGGTTCGATCCCTGGGTTGGGAAGATTCCCTGAAGAAGGGAATGGCTACCCACTTTAGTATTCTTGCCTGGAGAATTCCACTAACAGAGGAGCCTGATGGGCTACAGTCCATGTTGGACGTGACTGAGCAACTCTCACTTGTGTATACTATTGAACTGAACATATATTTATGAATGCTATCAGTTTCAGCTAACTATACTAAGTTTTGTTTTGGGTTTTGTTTTTATTTATGGAGTAGATGTTTGTTTCTACATTTACCTAGGGATCTCACAAGTGAACAAACAGAACAAATACACAGGTATACAAATTCCAGTGGAAGACATATTATGAACCCTTGTGATTTAAATTGAAAATGAAGAAGATTTAGTGAAAAGAAAGATTATTCTGCAATATGGGATTAGGGGACAGTTAATAGAAATTGCTGAGAATATGCTTTAGAAATTATAAACCAAAATTTAAAAATATAAGATATTACCATCATAGCTATAAAATCACAGCCTCTTCAATAACTATATTTAGGAGCTCCTGATTCCTCAAAGTCTGGTGGACCAATCTGTTCACTTCTCACAAGCATACTGGTGAAGAGTTTGGGCTCTAGAGTCAGCCCACCTGGGTTGAAATCCTAACTGACTGACCTTGGGTAAGTTATTTAACCTCTCTGTGCCGCAATGTCATGACCTTAAGGTAGAGAGAATAATGTCTTTCTCATAAGGGTTTTATGTTTTAATGTGTTTGAGGTTGCTAGAATAATGCTTGGCACACAAAAAATGCTCATGTTAAGTATTGTTGATGATTGTGATGGGCTGAATAAAACCCCTCCCCCAGAGATGCCCACCTCCACAGGAACCTGTGAATATGTTACCTTACATGGCAAAAGGGACTTTGCAGAGGTCACTAAGGGTCTTGAGATGGGGGAAGAGTATCCTGGATTATCCAGGTGGGCTGATGTGATGACCACAAGAGGGATGCAGGAGGGATCAGAGTCAAAGGAGATAATGTGATGATGGAAGCAGAGGTCAGACAGATGCAGAGAGTCACTGACCAAGGAAGGCTGGCAACCTGTAGAATCTGGAAACGGCAAGGGACGGATTCTCTCCTATAGCTTCCAAAAGAAACACATCCTTGCTGACCCATTCAGGACTTCTGATCTCTAAAACTACAAAATAATAAATCTGTGTTGTTTTCACCAAGTTTGGGGGGATTTGTTACAACAGCAACAGAAATTAATGTGATGATGATGGTAATGATGATGATCACCTGAAAGTCAGTGCCTCTTACACACAGTCGAGAAACAGAATCTAACCAATCAGAAAAGGTTATGCTCTCTAACACTAGGGAAAGATATTAAGTAGGGGGCTTGATAAGACTGAAGTGATTCTGTTCATTGGATTCAATCTAGCTGTCACAGTGGTTTTTTTTCTCTTTAGATTTTGAAATCACTAGTTCGAACATCAAAACAATGCTATTTTGTATTTATATTTTATGATTTGTTTTTGAACATTTTCATTAATATTTTATCATGAAGTCATGAGTTTTTCTTTAATGATATATTTTATAAAATTTTCATCATGCTGAAGTATGATTTTCCTATATATTGGGACCATTTGGGGGTTCCTTTCGCCTTTGGGTTACACATCTCCAAGCACATTATAGCAGGTAAAGAGACATGTTCAGCATTCTGAAGTTACTAACAATTCACCTCTGCAGGGCACTTTACAGGTTCTTTTGTCAGCCTCATCTCACTTTCCCTTTAAAGATTCCTGTGAGTGGTAAGCAAGACTTGGGAAGGTTGAGGATGAATAATGGGAATGGTATGGCTATTAAACAGTAGAGACAGGTTTTAATACAGGCCTCTTGACTCAAAGATCACTATCCCTCGGATATCTTCAAAGAGTTTAAGGAAATATTTCAGAGACTTATTGACTTGGAAAAGAGAGTTTCCCGTCTCTCCCTTCCTCTCCCCCACTGCTCATTTAGTTTGGAAGGGCCTAAAATGTTCCAGATGTGAAGATACACGCATGACATGCAATACAGCTGTCATGGTTAAGTCCAAGTTTTGAACACTGGTCCATTAAAGCATGTGTATTCCCATAATTGAAAGCAAGACTTTGGGGATTGAGTGCTAAATATTTGTTAACACTACCAATGGAAGACACATTTCTTAGGGATCTGGGAATGTGAGTGAGGGTTGTGGAGTAAAAGAAGACAATAAGACTTTTTGGCTACCAGCCAGTCTTTCAGAACCATTCTATGTTCAATTTCAACCTAGTAAGCCAAAAGCCTAAAATGTTTAATAAAAAGCTTGGCTGTTGTCTTCCAACATAGTTCCTAGTAAGGAAATCAGAATTCAGGTCTTAGCTCTTTGGATTTGGGAACAAAAAATGTTATTGACTACCATTAAGAACACTGTGAGCAATGCTGGAGATGTTTTAGGAATTTTTGATGCAACGCTTACTCAGCCTATCATATAATAGAATCTTTGGAAATAATTGTGCAGGTAGGGATTAAATAATAATAAAAAAAAATGCAGAGGAGCCTGAAGGAAGCAGAAATAGCCTGTCGCTAAAAATAAACAGACTTAAGATAGTCCCACCAGAAAAATAAGTCTTAATAATGATAGCAATGAAATCTCACCCCTTTCATGAAGCTTTTCCTTTGACCTTGACCAAATATCACCTTCCAATTACAAAGTTCTGTAACGCCTACGTTCTAGCACTTTTAGAGCTGAAATGGGAATCCTAGAAAGCATCTAAGGGAAATAATCTAGCCAACTATCTGAATACAAAATCAAGTTAATAAAAATATAATAGTTTTGCTACAAACTAGAAAAAAACCAATTTGAAAAGGCAATAGGGAAAAAAAATCCCACTCACAATAGAAACCAAATAATACATAGCAATAAGTTTAACAAGAGTATGCAGAACTTATGTAAGTAAAACTAAAGCTATTGAAATAAATATGAAAAAGCTAAATAAATATGGAAGATATAAATAAAGGTAGAACTATACTATGTTCCTAAATGGAAATGCTGAAAATTTCAAAGATTTTAATTCTTCCCAAATGAATCCATAAATTCAAAGTAATCTCACTCAAAATTCTACTGAATTTTCACAGAACTTAACAAGCTTTTTTTTTTTTTTAATTCATATGGAAGCAAAGATGGACAGAATTAACTAAGGCCTCTAAGAAAAAAACAGAGGCATTACTCTAACAGATTGCAAAACATACCGTAAATCTATAGCTGTTAAAAGAGTGTGATTTTATCATAGAAATGTATTCTAAAAATCAGTGGGGTAGCTTAAAAGTGTAGAAAGAGAATCATGTATCTATGGGCATTTGGTACTTGATATAGATGGTGTTTAAAACTGATGAATATAAGTTATGGATGCATTCTGTAGCAAGTAACAGACACCTGAAAAATAGTGGCCTCATCACCAGGGATTTATTTTCCTCACATGAGAAGTGGAGGCTTAGAAGATCCATGTTCCCTTCAGCTTTGTATTTCAGCCTCCGAACCACATGTTCTTACCTTCATGTTCATTGCCTCCAGGGAGACCAGCTTCCCAACCTTCAGTTTCATGTCTCCATTTTAAGCAGGAGTGCAAAATAAATAAATAAAAGAAACAAGGAATACTGGATGTTTTTTGATAGCAGGACTTTTCCAGAAGTCCCAGTAGGCTTCTGCCTCTACCTCATTGGTAAGAATTCTTGTCCTGCCATCACTTCAGCTTCAAGGAAGGCTAGGGCATACAGATGCTGAACTGAGAACACTGACACTATGAACAAAAAAAACCTGTTTTTTTTCTCTATAAAGAAGAGACTGGCTGTGCAGACATTCAGCGTTTGGGTTTTCACACATGAATTTTAGGATGCACAATCTATAAAACTAGCTTAGCAATTATGCTGCTGCTGCTGCTGCTAAGTCGCGTCAGTCGTGTCCGACTCTGTGCGACCCCATAGACGGCAGCCCACCAGGCTCCCCCGTCCCTGGGATTCTCCAGGCAAGAACACTGGAGTGGGTTGCCATTTCCTTCTCCAATGCATGGAAGTGAAAAGTGAAAGTGAAGTTGCTCAGTCACGTCTGACCCTCAGCAACACCATGGACCGCAGCTTTTCAGGCTCTTCCGTCCATGGGATTTTCCAGGCAAGAGTACTGGAGTGGGGTGCTGTTGCCTTCTCCGAGCAATTATAGTAAAGCATAAATGGAATAGACATTCCAGTCAAAGGAAATGATTGGCAGAATGAGTTAAAAAAATGACTCAAATATATACTGTCTACAAAAAACATACTTTAGATTCAAAGACACTGATACATTGAAAGTAGAATAGTGGAAAAAGATATAATAGGAAGGTAAAGTATAACAGATAAACAATGATCATTAAGAGAGCTGAAGTGGCTGAAGATAAAAGACTTGAAGGCAAAAATTACTACTAGAGACAAAGAAGGACATTTTATAACGATAAAAGGGTCAAGAAAATATTGCATATATATATGCACCATATATAGGTATTATTTATTATATACATTACATAGCTATATTATATTGTAAAATATATATATGTGTGTTATATGGATGTATATAATATATATTGCACAAATAAATGCATGCTGCTGCTCCTGCTACTGCTGCTGCTAAGTTGCTTCAGTCGTGTCCGACTCTGTGTGACCCCATAGATGGCAGCCCACCAGGCTCCCCCGTCCCTGGGATTCTCCAGGCAAGAACACTGGAGTAGGTTGCCATTTCCTTCTCCAATGTAAGAAGGTGAAAAGTGAAAGGGAATTCGCTCAGTTGTGTTCGACTCTTAGCAACCCCATGGACTGCGGCCCACCAGGCTCCTCCGTCCATGGGATTTTCCAGGCAAGAGTACTGGAGTGGGGTACCATTGCCTTCTCCAATAAATGCATATATCTATATCTATCTATCTATCTATCTATATATATATATATAGCATGTGTATGTGTATATGTATATATAAAATGTGTGTGTGTATATATATATATATATATATATATATATATATATACACACACACACTTAACATATATGCAGGTCAGGAAGCAACAGAACTGGACATGGAACAACAAACTGGTTCCAAATAGGAGAAGGAGTACGTCAAGGCTGTATATTGTCACCCTGCTTATTTAACCTCTATGCAGAGTACATCATGAGAAACGCTGGGCTGGAAGAAGCACAAGCTGGAATCAAGATTGCTAGGAGAAATATCAATAACCTCAGATACGCATATGACACCACCCTTATGGCAGAAAGTGAAGAGAAACTAAAAAGCCTCTTGATGAAAGTGAAAGAGGAGAGTGAAAAAGTTGGCTTAAAGCTCAACATTCAGAAAATGAAGATCATGGCATCTGGTCCCATCACTTCATGGGAAATAGATGGGGAAACAGTGGAAACAGTGTCAGACTTTATTATTTTGAGCTCCAAAATCACTGCAGATGGTGACTGCAGCCATGAAATTAAAAGACACTTACTCCTTGGAAGAAAAGTTATGACCAACCTAGATAGCATATTCAAAAGCAGAGACATTACTTTGCCAACAAAGGTTCGTCTAGTCAAGGCTATGGTTTTTCCAGTGGTCATGTATGGATGTGAGAATCGGAGTATGAAGAAAGCTGAGCACCAAATAATTGATGCTTTTGAACTGTGGTGTCGAAGAAGATGTTTGAGAGTCCCTTGGACTGCAAGGAGATCCAACTAGTCCATCCTAAAGGAGATCAATCCTGGGTGTTCATTGGAAGGACTGATTCTGAAGCTGAAACTCCAATACTTTGGCCACCTCATGTGAAGAGTTGACTCATTGGAAAAGACTCTGATGCTGGGAGGGATTAGGGGCAGGAGGAGAAGGGGATGACAGAGGATGAGATGGCTGGATGGCATCACCGACTCGAAGGACATGGGTTTGGGTGAACTCCGGGAGTTGGTGATGGACAGGGAGGCCTGGCATGCTGCGATTCATGGGGTCGCAAAGAGTCTGATATCACATTGCAGGCACGACTGAGCGACTGAACTGAACAAAGCACCCCAAATACATGAAGCAAAAACAGGCAGAATTAAAGAGAGAATTAGACAATTCAACAATAATGGAAAACTTCAATATATCACTTTCAGTGATGGATAGTACAACTAGCCAAAAGATTAGCAAGGAATTAGGCTTGAATCAGTCTACGAAAAAACTAGATTTAAAAGACATTTGTAGAAAACTCCACTCCATAATGGCAAAATACATATTCTTCTCAAGTGTACATGGAACATTCTTCAGGACAAGTCATAAGATAGGTCATAAATCTCAAGAAATTAAAAAGTATTGAAATAATACAAAGCATGTGTTTCCCAGTCACACTGGAATGAAGTTAGAAATCAATAACAAGAAATTTGGGACATTCACAAAAATGCGGAAATTAAGCAACACACTCTCAATAACTAATGGGTCCAAGAATAAAACCACAAGGGAGATCAGAAAATACTTTGAGATGAAGGAAAATGAAAACACACTTACCAAAATTTATGGGAGGAAGCTAAAACAGTGGAGAATTTTTGCTCTATCAGTGTTATTTGAAATTCTAAAGAATGCATTCAAGGGCAATCAATTTTTTAAAGTTTGTAATTGTCGAAAGCTTGTCAATTCCTCACTTAACGGTTGGATGCCCAGTGGCTCGGAAAGGCTGAACAACTTTCTTACAGTCACAGCGCTTGTCAGTGGAGACTCAGCAGAACCCAGGACCCCAAGTCCCTGCATTAATTTTGGATCATCACGTATTTCTTCCTTCTCCATCATACACTTTCTTTTTTTTTTTCAATTGGAGGATAATTGTTTTAGAATATTGTGTTGGCCTCTGCCATACCTCAACATGAATCAGCCGCAGGTATACATAAGTCCCTCCCTCCTAAGCCCCCCTCCCATGTCCCACCCCATCCCACCCCTCTAGGCTGTCACAGAGCGTTGGGTCGGGCTCCCTGTGTCACACAGCAAACGTATACATTGCGATGTGTAAACTATATAGCAGGTGGGAGTTTGCGTCATCACACTTCTGATATCACATTGCTAATATTCAAATCATTCTTTCTTTCCTACCACAGACTACAATTCTTTGTACATTTATTTTAATCCTCTAGACTATTAATTCATCAAATACGAAGACTTCCTTGTGTTTCTCTGGGTGCATTTGCATGGCACTTTGAGTAGTAATTATGAGAGCGTATCTTGGACACCCATTATATTGCAGGCACTAGGCTGCAAGTGCCTGCAATATAAGGCACTTTCATTGAAGAAGGCACAGTCCTGTCTGCTGAGGAGATCAGTCATAGTCTAGTACATGCTCAATAAATTCTTCGCTGATAAAGAAAATGGATTATGAAGCCACCAACTGGGCCATCCTGCCTACAAAACAGCGCTTGCTAGATTTACTGAAATACTTTAAACATCATATTAAAAAGCTCAGAATGAAGAGCTACTCAGATACTAACTTCTCCAATAATACATTAAAACCACTAGTGAGCATCTCAAGCTCAGATTTTTTCAGATCAAAACAGTCTAAAATAAGGTCTGAGGAAAGCTTTTCCCTTTCAGAAAGGTGATTTCTGCCAACGAATGAGATCATATGCTTCCAAGCAGTAGGTCCCTGGGGATAATTCCTGCACTTTGAAAAATAAACTTAAAAGAGATTTCTTTTTAAAATATTGACAGCAACAATATAAAGTGCATTCCAAGTTTGGAAGGTAAATTAAATTACAGATGTGATGTTAACATACACACACAGAGAAAGAAACCTGTAAGAAACTGGGTTGCATTGCAGACTGGATTTGGTCGGGTTCAGGTCTTTCTAAAGAGCAGTAGGTCCTGGGCCTTTCCAAGCTTTGTAACCACCGGACATACAGAAGTGCCATAGGCAGGACTGTGCCAAGGCTCTGAGGAGCTGGGCAACACTGGTTTTACTTCTCTGTGGGCTCTGAATGTCAGGCTGCTGCAAAATGTAGCCCTGGAAAGACCCGGCTAGTCTGCTTTCGGAAGTCACACTACTTCTTGATGCTTGCTGGATCTTTCCCCTAAGCGAAAAGGAAAGCTCTGTTATTGACCAGTTCAGTGATAAAGAATACAGACTAGAAAGGCAGAAGAATTCATGGGTAACAGCAGGTTTCAAAAATGGGATCTAGAATCAGAGTCAGGGTGATCTAGAACCGAAAGAAGCATTTTCATTGCTGCTTTTTTAAAAATTAGAGTATGATTGCTTTATAATCTTGTGTTAGTTTCCGAGGTACAGTGAAGTGAATCAGCTATATGTATACATATAGCCCCTCCCTCTGGTACCTCCCTCCCACCACACCCCCATTCCACTCCTCTAGGTCATCAGAGAGCACCGGACTGAGCTTCCTGTGCTTTATAGCAAGTTCCCACTAGCTGTCTGTCTATTTCACACAAGGTAGTATCTATGTCCATCCTAATCTCCCAGTTCATCCCTCCTCTTCCCCTCCTACCCCATTGCACACGTCGGTTCTCTACATCTGTGTCTATTTCTGCCCTGAAAATAGGTTCATCAGTACTATTTTTAAATTGATGGCTCAAATCACTGAAATCAGATTAAAAAAAAATCTTAACTTAGTATTGATTAGTATTTAGTGAATATTTTAGTCAGACTTGGTTAGGTTATCTTGTTGTTCAGTTGCCAAGTTGTGTCCTACTCTTTGCCACCCATAGACTGCAGCAGCATGCCAGGCTTCCCTGTCCCTCACCGTCTCCTGGAGTTTGCCCAAGTTCATGTCCATTGAATCAGTGATGCCATCCAACCATGTCATCCTCTGTCTCCCTCTTCTCCTTCTGCCTTCAATCCTTCCCAGCATCAGGGTGTTTTCCAATGAGTTGGCTCTTCACATCAGGTGGCCTAAGTAGTGCAGCTTCAGCCTCAGCATCAGTTCTTCCAATGAATATTCAAGGGTTGACTGCATGTAAGATTGACCAGTCTGATCTCCTTGCTGTCCAGGTGACTCTCAATAGTCTTCTCCAGCATCACAGTTAAAAAGCATCAGTTTTTCAGCACTCAGCCTTCTTCCATACATGACTATTGGAAAGACTGTAGCCTTGACTATATGGACCTTCGTCAGCAAAGTGATGTCTCTGCTTTTTAGAACACTGTCTAGGTTTGTCTTAGCTTTCCTGCCAAGAAGCAACCATCTTCTAATTTCATGGCTGCAGTCACTATCCGCAGCTATCAGATCAGATCAGATCAGATCAGTCGCTCAGTCGTGTCCGACTTTTTGCGACCCCATGAATAGCAGCATGCCAGGCCTCCCTGTCCATCACCAACTCCCGGAGTTCACCCAAACCCATGTCCATCGAGTCGGTGATGCCATCCAGCCATCTCATCCTCTGTCATCCCCTTCTCCTCCTGCCCCCAATCCCTCCCAGCATCAGAGTCTTTTCCAATGAGTCAACTCTTCACATGAGGTGGCCAAAGTACTGGAGTTTCAGCTTTAGCATCATTCCTTCCAAAGAAATCCCAGGGCTGATCTCCTTCAGAATGGACTGGTTGGATCTCCTTGCAGTCCAAGGGACTCTCAAGAGTCTTCTCCAACACCACAGTTCAAAAGCATCAATTCTTCGGTGCTCAGCCGTCTTCACAGTCCAACTCTCACATCCATACATGACCACAGGAAAAACCATAGCCTTGACTGGACGGACCTTTGTTGGCAAAGTAATGTCTCTGCTTTTGAATATGCTATCTAGGTTGGTCATAACTTTCCTTCCAAGGAGTAAGCGTCTTTTAATTTCATGGCTGCAGTCACCATCTATAGTGATTTTGGAGCCCCAAAAAATAAAGTCTGACACTGTTTCCACTGTTTCCCCATCTATTTCCCATGAAGTGGTGGGACCGGATGCCATGATCTTCGTTTTCTGAATGTTGAGCTTTAAGCCAACTTTTTCACTCTCCTCTTTCACTTTCATCAAGAGACTCTTTAGTTCCTCTTCACTTTCTGCCATAAGGGTGGTGTCATCTGCATATCTGAGGTTATTGATATTTCTCCCGGCAATCTTTTTTTTTTTTTAATTTTATTTTATTTTTAAACTTTACAATATTGTATTAGTTTTGCCAAATATTGAAATGGATCCACCACAGGTATACATGTGTTCCCCATCCTGAACCCTCCTCCCTCCTCCCTCCCCATACCATTCCTCTGGGTCGTCCCAGTGCACCACCCCAAGCATCCAGTATCATGCATCGAACCTGGACTGGCAACTCGTTTCATACATGATATTATACATGTTTCAATGCCATTCTCCCAAATCTTCCCACCCTCTCCCTCTCCAACAGTCCATAAGACTGTTCTATACATCAGTGTCTCTTTTGCTGTCTCCCGGCAATCTTGATTCCAGCTTGTGTTTCTTCCAGTCCAGCGTTTCTCCTGATGTACTCTGCATATAAGTTAAATAAACAGGGTGACAATATACAGCCTTGACGTACTCCTTTTCCTATTTGGAACCAGTCTGTTGTTCCATGTCCAGTTCTGACTGTTGCTTTCTGACCTGCATAGAAATTTCTCAAGAGGCAGATCAGGTGGTCTGGTATTCCCATCTCTTGAAGAATTTCCCACTGTTTATTGTGATCCACACAGTCAAAGGCTTTGGCATAGTCAATAAAGCAGAAATAGATGCTTTCTGGAATTCTCTGGCTTTTTCCGTGATCCAGCGGATGTTGGCAATTTGATCTCGGGTTCCTCTGCCTTTTCTAAAACCAGCTTGAACATCAGGAAGTTCACGGTTCACATATTGCTGAAGCCTGGCTTGGAGAATTTTGAGCATTCCTTTACTAGCGTGTTGAGATGAGTGCAATTGTGCGGTAGTTTGAGCATTCTTTGGCATTGCCTTTCTTTGGGATTGGAATGAAAACTGACCTTTTCCAGTCCTGTGGCCACTGCTGAGTTTTCCAAATTTGCTGGCATATTGAGTGCAGCACTTTCACAGCATCATCTTTCAGGATTTGGAACAGCTCAACTGGAATTCCATCACCTCCACTAGCTTTGTTCATAGTGATGCTTTCTAAGGCCCACTTGACTTCACATTCCAGGATGTCTGGCTCTAGGTGAGTGATCACACCATCGTGATTATCTGGGTCATGAAGATCTTTTTTGCACAGTTCTTCTGTGTATTCTTGCCATCTCTTCTTAATATCTTCTGCTTCTGTTAGGTCCATACCATTTCTGTCCTTTATCAAGCCCATCTTTGCATGAAATGTTCCCTTGGTATCTCTGGTTTTCTTGAAGAGATCTCTAGTCTTTCCCATTCTGTTGTTTTCCTCTATTTCTTTGCACTGATCGCTGAAGAAGGCTTTCTTATCTCTTCTTGCTATTCTTTGGAACTCTGCATTCAGATGTTTATATCTTTCCTTTTCTCCTTTGCTTTTCACTTCTCTTCTTTTCACAGCTATTTGTAAGGCCTCCCCAGACAGCCATTTTGCTTTTTTGCATTTCTTTTCTATGGGAATGGTCTTGATCCCTGTCTCCTGTACAATGTCACGAACCTCATTCCATAGTTCATCAGGCACTCTATCTATCAGATCTAGGCCCTTAAATCTATTTCTCACTTCCACTGTATAATCATAAGGGATTTGATTTAGGTCATACCTGAACGGTCTAGTGGTTTTCCCTACTTTCTTCAAGTTAAGTCTGAATTTGGCAATAAGGAGTTCATGGTCTGAGCCACAGTCAGTTCCTGGTCTTGTTTTTGCTGACTGTATAGAGCTTCTCCATCTTTGGCTGCAAAGAATATAATCAATCTGATTTCGGTGTTGACCATCTGGTGATGTCCATGTATAGAGTCTTCTCTTGTGTTGTTGGAAGAGGGTGTTTGTTATGACCAGTGTGTTTTCTTGGCAAAACTCTATTAGTCTTTGCCCTGTTTCATTTTGTATTCCAAGGCCAAATTTGCCTGTTACCCCAGGTGTTTCCTGACTTCCTACTTTTGCATTCCAGTCCCCTATAATGAAAAGGACATCTTTTTTGGGTGTTAGTTCTAAAATGTCTTGTAGGTCTTCATGGACCCGTTCAACTTCAGTTTCTTCAGCGTTACTGGTTGGGGCATAGACTTGGATTACTGTGATATTGAATGGTTTGCCTTGGAAACGAACAGAGATCATTCTGTCGTTTTTGAGATTGCATCCAAGTACTACATTTCAGACTCTTTTGTTGACCACGATGGCTACTTCATTTCTTCTGAGGGATTCCTGCCCGCAGTAGTAGATATAATGGTCATCTGAGTTAAATTCACTCCTTCCAGTCCATTTCAGTTCGCTGATTCCTAGAATGTCGACATTCACTCGTGCCATCTCTTGTTTGACCACTTCCAATTTGCCTTGATTCATGGACCTGACATTCCAGGGTCCTATGCAATATTGCTCTTTACAGCTTCGGACCTTGCTTCTATCACCAGTCACATCCACAGCTGGGTATTGTTTTTGCTTTGGCTCCATCCCTTCATTCTTTCTGGAGTTATTTCTCCACTAATCTCCAGTAGCATATTGGGCACCTTCTGACCCAGGGAGTTTCTCTTTCAGTATCCTATCATTTTGCCTTTTCATACTGTTCATGGGCGGTTTAAAAAGCAAAACAAACAAACAAAAAAACCCTCCAAATACCTTAGTGGGTTAGTGGCTATTAATAAAGTTTTATTTTGTTCTGGTAACATGTCTATTAGAGGTTGTCGTAAGCCTCTGCCCATTGCAGACACTCAGAATTCTAGACTAATGGAGCTGTCACTGTCTCAAACACTGCTGCTCATCATGTCAGAGAAAAGGTGGATCTGGAGGGTCTTTTTCTGGCAGATATATGATCTTTCCCAAAGTGACAGATGTCCCTCCAATGACAACACATTTGGCAGAACTAGTCACCTGTACCCACCCAACTGCAAGAGGGCAGGGAGTGCATGCCTACCATGTATCCAAAGTCAGAGAGCCAGAAATAGTTGGTGAATAGCAATGACCTTCACAGGTAGGATGGTGATAATCAAAGCAGAACAGAAGTTCCAGCATTCCAGCTAGTAAAGCTCTCCCTGTGTACCATCAACCCTTCATCAAAAATATCTCAGCTTCTACTAGGGACCAGGCTCTGTATTACTGTATTCCAGACACTTGCCCCATTATTTTGTGATTGGCCTGGGCCTGTCATATTCAGCCCATCATTTATCCACCAGCAGGCAATTTGGCTCCTACCTTCTATGCTTCCATTGATTGCAGAACCCACCATGTGGATAAGCTGTGACTAAGTAATCGGTTCAACTGAAAATTGCAGGAGGAATCATTTCAGAACAGGTTCTGCTACAGTAGAATATGGGGGTTAATACGATTTGGAGTTTAATATCTGAAAAGACAGAGTTGCAAACTCCACTGCCAGCAGGGGACAGACAGGTAACATAATGGCATGGAGAGCCTGGGTGTGGGAGGCGAGGTGTGGTGGGGGCTAAGCTGAAACTGGAAAGAATGTGGCCTATCTGAAAGGCGCAGAGGTTCTCATCTGGATTCTTAGGGGAAATCTTGGTTTGGGATTTTGTTCTCCCCAAAATCAATTTTTTAAAACTACACTCTATGAACCAAACAAAGCATATTATAAGCAAAATTTTGCCTGCAGGCTACCAATTTGCACTCTCCGCTGAAAAGGTTTGGGTTATTAATATGTGTCCCATGACTACACAGTGGAAGTGAGGAATAGATTTAAGGGACCAGAGCTGATAGAGTGCCTGATGAACTATGGACGAAGGTTCGTGACATTGTACAGGAGATGGGGAGCAAGACCACCCCCAAGAAAAAGAAATGCTAAAAAGCAAAATGGCTGTCCGAGGAGGCCTTACAAATATCTGTAAAAAGAAGAGAGGTGAAAGGCAAAGGAAAAAAGGAAAGATATAAGCATCTGAATGCAGAGTTCCAAAGAATAGCAAGGAGAGATAAGAAAGGTTTCCTCAGCGATCAATGCAAAAAAATAGAGGAAAACAATAGAATAGGAAAGACTAGCGATTTCTTCAAAAAAACTAGAGATACCAAGAGAACATTTCATGCAAAGATGGGCTCAATGAAGGACAGAAATGGTATGGACCTAACAGAAGCAGAAGATATTAAGAAGAGGTGGCAAGAAAACACAGAAGAACTGTACAAAAAAGATCTTCATGACCCAGATAATCAAGAAGTTGTGATCACTCAAACTTACCTAGAGCCGGACATCCTGGAATGTGAAGTTAGGTGGGCCTTAGGAAGCATCACTACGAACAAAGCTAGTGAAGGTGATGAAATTCTAGTTGAGCTATTTCAAATCCTAAAATATGATGCTGTGAAAGTGCTGCACTCAAAATGCCAGCAAATTGGGAAAACTTAGCGGTGGCCACAGGACTGGAAAAGGTCAGTTTTCATTCCAATTCCAAAAAATGGCAATGCCAAAGAGTGCTCAAACTACTGCACAATTGCACTCATCTCAACACGCTAGTAAAATAATGCTCAAAATTCTCCAAGCCAGGCTTCAGCAATACGTGAACCATGAACTTCCAGATGTTCAACCTGGTTTTAGAAAAGGCAGAGGAACCAGAGATCAAATTGCCCACATCCACTCAATTATCGAAAAAGCAAGAGAGTTCCAGAAAAACATCTACTTCTGCTTTATTGACTATGCCAAAGCCTTTGACTGTGTGGATCACAATAAACTGTGAAAAATTCTCAAAGAGATGGGGATACCAGACCACCTGACCTGCCTCTTGAGAAACCTGTTATGTAGGTCAGGAAGCAACAGTTAGAACTGGTCATGGTACAACAAACTGGTTCCAAATAAGAAAAGGAGTACGTCAAGGCTGTATATTGTCACCCTGCTTATTTAACTTACATGCAGAGTACATCATGAGAAATGCTGGGCTGGAGGAAGCACAAGCTGGAATCAAGATTGCCGGGAGAAATATCAATAACCTCAGATATGCAGATGACACCACCCTTATGGCAGAAAGTGAAGAGGAACTAAAAAGCCTCGATGAAAGTGAAAGTGGAGAGTGAAAAAGTTGGCTTAAAGCTCAACATTCAGAAAGTTAAGATCATGGCATCTGGTCCCATCACTTCATGGCAAATAGATGGGGAAACAGTGGAAACAGTGGCTGATTTTATTTTTCTGGGCTCCAAAATCACTGTGGATGGTGATTGCAGCCATGAAATTAAAAGACGCTTACTCCTTGGAAGAAAAGTTATGACCAACCTAGACAGAATATTAAAAAGCAGAGACATCACTTTGTCAACAAAGGTCCATCTAGTCAAGGCTATGGTTTTTCCAGTAGTCATGTATGGATGTGAGAGTTGGACTATAAAGAAAGCTGAGCACAGAAGAATTGATTCGTTTAACTGTGGTGTTGGAGAAGACTCTTGAGAGTCCCTTGGACTGCAAGGAGATCCAACCAGTCCACCCTAAAGGAGATCAGTCCTGGGTGTTCATGGGAGGGACTGATGCTAAAGCTTAGACTCCAATATTTTGGCCACCTGATGCAGAGAGCTGATTCATTTGAAAAGACCCTGATGCTGGGAAAGATTGGCGGCAGGAGGAGAAGGGGACGACAGAGGATGAGATGGTTGGATGGCATCACCGACACAAAGGACATGGGTTTGGGGTGGACTCCGGGAGTTGGTGTTGGACAGGGAGACCTGACATGCTGTGGTTCATGGGTTTGCAAAGAGTCAGACATGACTGAGCCACTGAAGTGAACTGAACTGAAGCAAAATTTTGCCTGCAGGCTACCAATTTGTACTCTCCGCTGTAAAGGTTTGGGTTATTAATATGTGTCCCATGAGGCTGATTACTCCCTTTTAGGAGCCACTGCCTGTTAGGCATATAGGTTCCTACTTTAGGTGCCTGCCACTGGGTTAACGAGGAAAGGAACATCTGAAGTCAGAGCTGTGAGTGAGTCTGCAGTGTTCAGTTCGAATTACTGAAAGAGAGGGGCAGAGGGTACAAGGTTACCTTGATGAACTACCAATCATTTGCAGAAAGATCAGTCTAACAAATTGAAAGGACATTGTTTAGTAATAGCTAATATTTCCTTTTAAGCACAGAACACTAAATACATATTCAAATAAACAGCATCCAGTTACAGAAAATACGTGGCTCTCACTAAATTTCACTTCCCTGGTGGTTCAGACAGTAAAGAAACCCCCTGCAATGCAGGAGACCTGGGTTTGATCCCTGGGTTGGAAAGATCCCCTGGAGAAGGAAATGGCTACCCACTCCAGTAGTCTGGCCTGGAGAATTCCATGGACAGAAGAGACTGGCAGGCTACAGTCCATGGGGTCGCAAAGAGTCGAACATGATTGAGCAACTTGCACTCACACAACATTTCATTATTACTAAATTGTATTGTGATAAATTTCTATTTCATCCAGTGGACCCTCTCAAGATTTGCCTCAGGTCACAGTTTAGTGGTGCCAGAACTTGGAGTATGGAGTCAAATTAGACTTCATCAGCTTCATCACCTTAGGTAAGTGGCTGAACTTCTCTGTGTCTCAAATTCTTATCAGAAAAATAGGGATAATAATAGCACCTTTTTCTCTTAAATTAGTTTTTAACACTTTTTTTTTTTATTAACTATAGGAAACTTCTGTGCTGTCAGTCTTTACTAGAAAAAAAAATGATTTTTTCTTTTCCAACAAACTCTGTTCTTGACAGCTATTCTTTGAAGGTTACTCAAAGTCTTTCAAGGCAAAGAAATGTCCGTACAGCTGCAGTAAAATCTTAGCACCGTGGTCCTTCTTTAGTTAGGGTTTTCATTATCATTTCACAAGCTGGTTCTGGTCAGAAAGCCCAGACCTTGTCTCTTTTACTTAGCTGGTGACTTCTATCTCACACCCCATTCCTCTGCAGAAAATTTCAAATGCACTTGAACACTATAGACCAAAGTAAACAATAATTTCTTCACAGGAGACTCCTAAAGGGATCTGTGGTGTTTTGATAATTTGCAGTCATGGAAACAGCACATAAAGTCTTTGGGTCATTGGAATGCTTTTAATTCACGCTTCCTGTGGCAGAGACTACTAATTGCTTCTCAGTAGCTTTTCTCCCCTTCTTTTAAAGAGAATTTTAGCTGAGCACATTGCTGTCCTACTGAAACATTTCTCTGGCAGTTAAATGTTGCCATGTGAAAAAGTTGGCTGAAGAGCTGTAAGCAGGAATGGTGCGAGCCTTCCAGGTATTCTTAAAGGCAGAGTACCAATCTTTTCTTCAAACTTTTCTCTATTATGACACCTTGAATGTGGAAATAATGGCTGGAGCTCCAGCAGCTATTTTAGATTATGAGGTTTAAGACAGTAATTCTCAGTGTAGACTGAGGACACATAGGCTCTCCTAAACTCTTGTGTGGGAGGTTTAAAGCCCTTTTTCCAATCACATATTTATGTGAAGCCTAGAATTTTCTTCATAGACTTCAACCAAAGTAATACATTGCAAGGGACTGCATGCAATAATAGATATTTGATTCATATTGTATTCTAATTAAGTCAGCTAGAGATTTAAAAACATGTAAAACAATGTTATTCTTAATAATTTCTTTTGTTTTCTAAAATATCATTAATGTTCAGAAATCTGTGTTATTAGTGTTTATATGCAATGGGTTTAGTATTATTTTAAAATAAATAAATGTGTAAAAAAATTTCTCAGTTTTCATTTTTAACATAGTAACCCACATTAAAAAAAGCTCTTTGAGAGGCCTGAGTAATTTTTAAGGTTGTTAAAGCTATAAAGGGTGCCCTAAACTTAAAAACTAAAACTATTCTAGTCCCACATTCCAGGAATGGCAGAGAAATGAGCTACAAAGAACTTGAGTTAGTTTCAATTTCCTTGTAGATGAATAAAAATTAAACTTCTATTTTGTGTAAGCCACCATCATTGAAAGCATTTCTGTTATATACAGGCAAACTAATTTTAACAGATAGATTCATACCTTCTGTTATTTCAGTCAAGACTGTGGCTAAGAACACAATAAAGCAATTAAAAGCTCAAGGTGTTTTATGAAGCACCCTTGGTTGAGAGCACTATTTAAATAAGACAGTGTGAAGTGTGCATTCCTGGCCTTTTTTATATCTGGAATGTCACAGATACCTAACTGCAGATTTTGCTGAAGTTCTGTATCCACTAAGTCCTTCCTGTCATCAGACCTAATTAAAAAACAACAACAACAAAAAAATCCCCTAGCTTTAAGGGAACAAAACTGACTCCAATAGCTGGGTACCAGTGTAGCCAGGGTTGGGGCCGGGAGATTCTTCTGCATCTGAAGATCAGGTTTGGTCACATGGCTGCCCCAGTGCCCTTGGCAGAGAGCCAAGTGGGGTGGAGCAGAGGTCATGCCACTGCGCAAGCTGCCTTCAGTCTCCAAGGCACCTCCTCTGTGTTTCCTGCCTTCAAAAAAGACTCGAAGGAAAACCCAGCAGCTGATGACTGCCAGGAAGTAACGGACACAGATTCTAGGGCCGTGGGAAAGGGGGAGGGGGCGGCGCAGGGGAGGCCCTTCCATTCTGAGCACAAACCTAAGGAGCATTGGAGAGAAAGAAAAACAGGAGCTTCCTGTGATGTGAAACCTACTTTCTGCACAGAAATGAAGAGCCTCTGGTCTGCCATACAAAGTGCGTAACATTCCCCTTTAGAACAGAGGACTCAGCAAGTGGGCTGTACTTCCCATAATGCACAGGGCTGAAACTCATTGTTTCTAAAATTCAATTTGCTGCCAAAATTTAAACCTGGTTTGTGCTGAACACTGAATAGAAATAAAGCAGAATTTTCTCCATGTATTTGCAGTACATTTTAAAATCATAACTCTCTTGAGAATAATATGGCAAATTTGCTTTAAAAGGCCCACCAACCACTGTATTTTTTCCATCTTAGATTCTCTTCACTTTCTTTACATTGTGGTGCGTCTCTATCCGGTCTGTGTACCACTATACCTCCAGCACCTATAATAATATTATAGGGCTGAAAATGTTGTCTTATTATCAGTTTGTCTTCTACTAAAGGAGTCATTATGCTTCTACAAAAGTGTAGGGTCTTGTGAGACCCTTCAGTATATTCAATGGTCACACAAATATTATTTGGAAAAAATTACTTAAACTGTACTTTGGCAGGAATTAAATATTCAAGTGTAATAGTTTAATTGATTAAGGGATTTAGTATCCCAGATGATGTAGTAACTTAAAAATCATATTGGTGAGAATGTACTTTTAAGAATATATTTAAATAATTGATTTCCTGTATGGCTCCCCCTTAAGAAACTGTTTTGTTCCTACTGAATGGAACCATCCAATCAAGGGCTGTGAAATCATGGAGATGTCTATGAAGAACTTAGCCAGAAAGACCTGTCCTTGTTCAAACTGGATGCACCTCACCAGTGTGTCTAGAGCCCAGAACTGGGGACAGGGGGCTCTTCATCATTTTTCTCCAGCTTCTGAGCTAATTCTCAGATGATGATGTCTGTTGTATCCAGTTGTTCAAGTTGCTATCCTGCATCCCCCCAGAAAGGCCCTGGAGTGCCAATTGTGTGTGTGTCCATGATTTTCTGTGTTGTGCTGTATTGTATACTCAGCTGGAGAAGCAGGACTCCTAGGTTAAACAGGGGTGAGTCATGCTCTTGACGAGAACTTTAAAA
This sequence comes from Bubalus bubalis, assembly GCF_019923935.1. Taxonomy (NCBI): domain Eukaryota; kingdom Metazoa; phylum Chordata; class Mammalia; order Artiodactyla; family Bovidae; genus Bubalus; species Bubalus bubalis. The sequence goes on from NC_059158.1 coordinate 144,836,719, forward strand.
TAAATGCTAGTGGGCTCTCTGAATTGTTAAATGAAAGATTGAAAATGTCATAGTAATAGTGTTGGCAATTAGAAGGAAAATGCACATGTTATCTCATAAATGAAGAAACAGAGTCCTGGAGAGGTTTCATGACTTGCCCCAAACCACACAACTAGTTAGTGATAATAGACCTAGCCTGGCTCTTAACTAGTGCTCATTTTCTTTGCCACATCACCAAAGGTAGCCTGTAAACAGTAAAGCAAAAGTGTGAGGGCATTCTGAATATACTTTCTGTGTCCTTATGGCATTTATCACCATTTATTAAAACTATCTGCTGATATATTTCCTCTGCCAAATTGTGAGCTACTTAAAATAAATAAATATGTATTTATTTATTTGCTTCTCCTGTGCCTAGACCCAGTGCCTTACACATAGTGGGCACTAAATAACTTAGGAAGAAAATCCTCATTTAATTTGAATTCGTCCTGACCATTCTTATGGGAAGCTACCCAAGTGGCCATACTTGAAAGATGTTCTAGTTAGGGTCCAGCTAAGGAAACAGAAACTACTGCACATCTCTATAAGGTATATATAATATAGGAAATTAGCTCCATAGCAGAGACCTGTGAAGGCAAACAGTGGATGATGAGGTGAGGATCAGACTATTAATGGAGGGAAATTGGGAAGAGATTGTGCTAACAGAAGTACTTAATGGTAACTGGCATCATGAAAGGACTGGTTGTCCTGCAGGATCTGGGGTCTTTGTGGAGATGGACCCAAACTGGAGGGGCCATAAGAAGCAGAGAGAGAGGAACAATACCCATGTCCCCTCCTACCAGCACTTTCTTGTCAGTAAAGGGAGAAGGAAAGAGGACATGACCCCTGGGAGCCTGACTCACTCCTGTGTGTTTGGTGGATCACTGCCCCCAACACAATGGAGGTCCTTGAAGACCATCCACTTCTCCTCAAGCTAAGTTAATATTCACCAAGTAGCCCTCAAACCTCAAGCCTAATTCCATTTGCCATGTTGTTATTTCAACCAAAGTGTGAAAAACTTTTTTTTTTTTAATAGCTAGTCAACTGCTCTGCAAAGAGGGGAAATTGTCAATGAAAATGACTAAAATTTGTTAGTTTAGGGACTTGACTTTTTTTTGTAAATTACAAATGAAGGACATAAAGCTTTTTGACTGATGCAACAATTAAAGCATATATTTTAGCACAACCATTGAGTGTCAGTGAGAGAGGGTGGGCCAGGGCACCCCCCAGCAAGAGTCCCAGAGTGGCTTGGATTATTTTACATGGCCCATAGGAAGGTCATCTTTAACAGGTAGATGTTTCTTCTCCCTTTATTTTGGAAAAAGATAGAAGTATAGCCCAGAGAAAGAAAGATATACTGGCCTAGGATTAAGAAAAAGATGAAGAAATAAAAGAGGGAGAGCTGCAGCTTCTTTATGCTGAGAACCTGCTGCCTGCTGTCTCCAGCAGTCCTGGCCCCATCCCTGAGAGTGAGCTTCCAGAGAAGCCCAGAAAGAACTCCCCTTACTCTTGACTCTCAGATACATGTGCAGTTAAATGTGTAGATCTCAACGTTTGCAGCAGAAGCTGACAGATACTGACATTTAGGGAAAAAATGCTGCAGGCCAGATAAAATTGAGATTAAATCAGAGCAGCTCTGAGGGCCAAAGCTGCCCCTGCTCCCCAAGTCTGGCTGGCAAACACACTGCATCTCTGCATGTTAGATGTTAATGGGGCACTCTTGCTAGTGTTCTTAGTTATGATACTGATAGGGTGGTTAGAAGATTGTGTACAGTCTTAGGAGGTGCATGCAGAAGTATATAGGGGTAAAGCTTTAATGGTGTTTGCAGTTTATTTTCAAATGGTTAAGCAAAAAATGGTATAAATGTAATATGTGTATATATACATGAGTGCGTGCTCAGTCATGCCCAACACTTTGTGACCCCATGGACTGTAGCCCATCAGGCTGCTTTGTCAATGGGATTTCCCAGGCAAGAATACTGGAGGCGGGGGGGTGGGGGGGTTCCCTGGTGGTCTAGAATCCTTCTTGCAATGCAGGAGACACGGATTTACTACCTGAACCAGGAAGATCCCACATGCCTCAGAGCAACTAAGCCCATGTACCACAACTATTGAGTCTGTGCTCTAGAGCCTGTGAGTTGCAACTACTAAGGCTCTAGCATGCCTTAGAGCCCTGTTTCACAAGAAGCCCTCTCACCACACCTAGAGAGTAGCCCCCACCAGTGTCAATTAGAGAAAGCTCGAGCAGCAATGAAGTCCCAGCACAGCCAATACATAAATAAATAAATATAATATATATATTATTATGTTTTATATATATATATATATACTATAATATATAATGGAGAAGGCAATGGCACCCCACTCCAGTACTCTTGCCTGGAAAATCCCGCGGATGGAGGAGCCTGGTAGGCTGCAGTCCATGGGGTTGCTAGGAGTCGGACACGACTGAGCAACTTCACTCTCACTTTTCACTTTCATGCATTGGAGAAGCAAATGGCAAGCCACTCCAGTGTTCTTGCCTGGAGAATCCCAGGGATGGGGGAGCCTGGTGGGCTGCCATCTCTGGGGTCGCACAAAGTCAGACACGACTGAAGCGACTTAGCAGCAGCAGCATAATATATAATATTATAATTTATATATATATATATATAAAATATCAGGGCTTCCCTGATAGCTCAGTTGGTAAAGAATCTTCCTGCAATGCAGGAGATTTTAGTTAGATTCCTGGGTCCAGAAGATCCACTGGAGAAGGGATAGGCTACCCACTCCAGTATTCTTGGGCTTCCCTTGTGGCTCAGCTGGTAAAGAATCTGCCTTCAGTGAGAAAGACCCTTTCTTTCTCACAGGTTCAGTCCCTGGGTTGGGAAGATTCCCTGGAAAAGTGAAAGGATACCCACTCCAGTATTCTGGCCTGGAGATTTCTATGGACTGTATAGTCCATGGGGTCACAAAGAGTTGGACATGACTGAGTGACTTTCATTTTCACTATATATAAAAACAAAAGGATACTGGAGGGGGTTGCTGTTTCCTCCTCGGTGGCATCTTCCTAGTCCAGGGATTGAACATGTATCTCCTGCGCCTCCTGCATTGCAGGTGGATTCTTTACTGCTGAGCCACCGGAGAAGCTCCGTATACATACATGCACACCTATAAACATAGATGGTTAAATGATGTAAAAATGGAAAAAAAAATGTTACTATTAAATCTAGGAGGTGACTATAAGGGTGTTTTGCATTTGCTAAACTTTTATGTTTGAAAATTCACAATAAAATTCTGAGGAAAATAAAACTGCTATCCATTTGGCAATTATAGTTCCTATCATCCACTATTAACATGGAATTACTTTATTAAGAAAAAATCCTTATCTCATGAGTTTGGCAAATTTGAACAAATTAACTACAGTCTAAGTGAAATAAAGAATGGATTTTCTAACCTTGGTAAGCTTTGAGTGATCAAACCCTGGACAAGATAGAGTTCACCATGATGAAACAAGAATTAATACCCTTCAAAATACTGTGAAATTTCCACTACTCTAATATGAACATCTGTGGTACTTACTTTGACTTAGGGCAGTATTCTCAGCTGTTCATTCATTCATTCAGCATTAAAGCACTTGCTATGGCCCTAAGATTGGGGAATATATACAGTCTACTCTCTAGGAGCTCCCAGACAATAGAGGAGATGAACATGGAAACAAAGTGGGCAGTGGAGTATGATCCGTGCAATGATTCAAGGGATTACAAGGATAAGAGTGGGGACAAAGGAAGGAGTAGGCACTTCAACTGGGGTTCAGTGAAGGACTAATGAGATGGTATTCCATAAGGAAACTTATCAGTTAGGGAGGTTAATGAAGGGATGATTTATAAAAATGTGGCAGAGTTAGGGAAAACGCATGATGGTAAACCCACCAACTGTGGAGCCATTTCCAGCTCTCAACCTAAAAGGAGCAAGAGGAAAGGGCACTACCAGGATTCAGAGAAAGCAGTTACGGCTTTTGGTTGAAGGAATACGTCAACCTGCAGTGACCCAGCAGGGAGGGTGCCCAAGAGGAAATATCCTTGTCCTGTCTTCCCTCCCAGCTCTCAGCTCAACACCAAGGCCTCCCATTGGCTCAGCCTGAATGGAAACCAGGAGATCAGAAAGCTTGGTTGATGCAGTCCCCAAGTTCAGCCCCCAGAGGCAGAGGGCAAAGTAGAGGTCAGGACCAACAATATTATTTAGCAAAATGGACAACACTGAAGAAGGCCTTGAAGTAGAAGTAGGAAAAGCAGGGGGGTAGGGGGGTGGGGGGGGGGAGGCAGTAGAGAGGTGTCCACTATGAGAAAGCAAAGAACATGTTATACAATGGGACCAGCAAGAGGCAAGGCAGAAGTTAGCCTCACATGCTCAGGAAGTGCAGGCATCTTTGAGTGAGTTTGAACTGTTTTATGCATCTCCTTCTCTCATGGACACTCTTTTAGGATCAACTTCTACCATTTTGCCATTTTTATATATGCAAAATAAATGAGCTTCAAATTCCTTGAGAATTGTGGCTGGCACCATTCCCTTAAAAGTTATTTTGGCCTGGTGTTGTTGATTTGCATGTCATGTGTATATCCTTTGTCCTCCCCTCCGAATTTTAAGCTTCTTGAAGACAGCCATAAGATTGAATTTGTCTTTGTACCTTGTACAGTGCTCTACATATGTAAATAGTGATAGATGTTTAATGATTGTTTCATAGACAAGGTAAGACCTGCATCCATGTTCTGAGATCAGAGAAACTTAGCTCTTAGAATTAACTGTGATTAATTATAATACTAATAGATCACAGATTGACTTAAAATGTTTTCTTAATTTGTTTAAGTATGAAGATCTCTGAGTATAGATTATTTTTGCAGTACACACACATATTAATAGGCTTCAGTTCTGTGCAGTCACTCAGTTATGTCCGACTCTTTGAGACCCCATGAATCACAACACGCCAGGCCTCCCTGTCCATCACCAACTCCCGGAGTTCACTCAAACTCACGTCCATCGAGTTGATGATGCCATCCAGCCATCTCATCCTCTGTCGTCCCCTTTTCCTCCTGCCGCTAATCCCTCCCAGCATCAGGGTCTTTTCCAATGAGTCAGCTCTTTGCATGAGGTGGCCAAAGTATTGGAGTTTCAGCCTCAGCATCAGTCCTTTCAATGAACACCCAGGACTGATCTCCTTTAGAATGGACTGGTTGGATCTCCTTGCAGTCCAAGGGACTCTCAAGAGTCTTCTCCAACACCATAGTTCAAAAGCATCAATTCTTCGGTGCTCAGCTTTCTTCATAGTCCAATTCTCATGTCCATACATGACCACTGGAAAAACCATAGCCTTGACTAGACAGACCTTTGTTGGCAAAATAATATCTCTTCCTTTTTATATGCTATCTAGGTTGGTCATAACTTTCCTTCCAAGGAGTAAGAGTCTTTAATTTCATGGTTGCAGTCACCACCTGCAGTGATTTTGGAGCACCAAAAAATAAAGTCTGACACTGTTTCCCCATCTATTTCCCATGAAATGATGGAACCAGATGCCATGATCTTAGTTTTCTGAATGTTGAGCTTTAAGCCAACTTTTTCACTCTCCTCTTTCACTTTCATCAAGAGGCTTTTTAGTTCCTCTTCACTTTCTGCCATAAGGGTTAGTGTACAGTAATTTATGAGTGCATGTTCAGTTGCTCAGTCATGTCTGACTCTGTGACAACATGGACTATAGCCCGCCAGGCTCCTCTGACCATGGGATTTTACAGGCAAGGATACTGGGATGGGTTGTCATTTTCTACTCAGTGATGACAAAATTGTTCTGGGTTCATATATATTTGTAATTTATTAACCAAAGCATCCACATTCATTTGAAAAATAGTTGTATGTATTATTCAATATATATTTAATGCTTGGGGTGCATGTGGATCTTTAGAAAGCTTCACAATAACTCCATAGTTAAGAGTCTTCCAACTGTAACAGACTCATATTTACCTTAATTAGCATAAGCAAAAAGGGAATTAATAACTGAGACATTCAAGAGGTGGCGTGAGTTTTAAATAAAGCCCTATCCAGGCATTGAAATAATGTCACCATGCCTTTCTCTCCCTCTCTTCACCTAGCAATTTTTTCTTTCTCCTCTGTTGGCTTCAGTCTCCAGCTAATCATCTTTAGCTGGTGGCAAAGATGGCCACAGGAAGTTCAGGGATACTTTGTGCTCACTGCCAGGGAACTAGGAAAAAAAAGAGCAGCATATTTCTCACTCAGTATTCTATCTGTCCTTCAGTGTGGATTTACATCAACCCTGATTGTGCTAAATGCCCACCTCACTCAAACATAGTAGCCAAGGAGGAAGACCTCTTTGTCATCCAAGATCAGGTGATCATGATGTGAGGGGAAAATGGTAGAGGATGGGTAGTAGTAATAATTAGGACTGGACTACTCCCGAAAGGCCAGAATGCCAAACAGACTAAAAATACAGATGGGTGATACTGCAATTTACACCATGAATAATACCCTTTCCTGCTGCTTTTTTCCCTTTTCCTCATTTATGCAGGCAGCATTTTTGAAGAGTCACTTTGTATCAGGTGCTGGAAGAAGAATGAGACACCATGAACCACGAAGCCCAGTAGTAGTTTATAATCCTTTTCTTGTTGTCGCTGTTGTTACTGTTTGTGACGATTCTTATGTTGTTGCTTAGTCTCTAAGTCAGGTCCACCTCTTTGGTGACTCCATGGACTGTAGCCCTCCAGGCTCCTCTGTCCATGGGATTTCCCAGGTAAGAATATTGGAGTGGGTTGCCATTTTCTCCTCCAAGAGATCTTCCAGATTCAGGGATCGATCCCGGGTCTCTTGCATTGCAGAGAGTTTCTTTACCACTTAGCCACCAGGGAAGCCAGATGATTCATATTCCCCTCCCCCCTAAATGCAAGCTCTATTATAATTCTATACTTTGTTTTACTTTTCCTGCATATACATTCATTCAGCCAATAATTTATTGAACAACTAAAATGTGCTAGATAAAACAGTGAATATGAATATAGGATTTAAAATGTTTGGGCGTTTTTATTTGCCAAAATCTAAATTAAGAATTCTTTAAACAGTGAATAACATTACAACTATTCAAAATAAGTTTCCATGCATGTCTATAGCTATCTGTTTATATTAGAACTATTGCTGAAGAAATAATACATTATTTTTACCATAAGGAAAGAGAGGAAAATGATCTTTGTGTCCATTTTTAGTGATTTTTAAAAAATATTCTGTCTGTTTTAAAATATTGAGTAGATTATTTTAACTCTTGAATAATCATGCTGTACTTTTATACTAGTAATGAGATTTTAATACAGGGTTATAAGTATTAATTACATATTTTGCTTATGAGCTATAGTATTTGAATTTTAATGTCTTAATTTTCTTGAATTTATAGAAAATATTTTACTCTGCTGACCTTTTTAATACTCTGCTTTCTCATTGGCTATCTATCCTAAACTTTTTTTCCATGTTAGTAGCAATTGTTGCAGGAAGAGGAGGAGTGGAAATGCCAGCCAGTCAGCAACCAGAATATTTAAAAGGTCAACATCATACAGTTTTCGGCTATAATTCGTAAAAGTATTAAACATCCAATATTTCATCTCAGGCCCAAGATTGTAATAAGAGCAGAAAATGGCACAACATTAATTCATCTTCATGACAAATATTATAAGGTGAAAGGAAGTATACAAACTATGAATATTTGGTTACCATTTAAAAAAATATAATCCTTTATAATGTAATGAGAGTAAATTTATACTTCCTCAAGTTGAACTCTTTTACTAAATACCTGCTACCTTTTAAATTAATAGGACTCCTCTGGACAATACTGAAATTAGGCTTAATCCCCAAGAGAGCTACTAGTACCAGTAGTAGCTAATTAAAGACATTTATTATTTTTAAAGAATAAGTAGAAGTTTTATTTTGGCTAATAGTTCACTTTCACTGTTATTAAAGTATTTGGATATGACTAATTTGCTCATCATTTAAATTGTTACTTCATTACTACCTTTATATCAACATAATTCCCAAGTAAAGTAGTATTCCTTCATGATTAATTCTATCATGTGACTTAAGTTGCACTATGTAACTAAGAACAGAAATAAGGGTTTGTATATTCAGAGTCTGAGAGAGCTCAGGCAGTAGTCAATCAATTCAAATCAGATAATATAAGCCCCAAATGCATTCAACACAGTTTTGTATTTGTCTTTTCATTTGTGTGTATGTGAGATAAAAAGGAGTAGAATCAGAGTCCTAGCTCTCTAGAACTTGGAATCCAGCTCAAATCATTAACTGAAAGGACTTATGGCAGAGGTATGAGCAGGGGTAAAGAAGCCTGCAGGCAGAGACTAGCAACAGCAGAATTTCATGATTGCTGCTAGGAAGAAGGGCAAGGGAAGGAAATGTTGGCTGGAGCTCTGGATGAGAAGCTGGTACTAGGAGCTATAGCATGGAGAGATGAAGCCCCTGGCAAAAGAAAGAAGCAGAGTAGAGAGGAGAGAAGAGGAAGAAATACCTGGACCTTCCTCCTCCTAACATCCCATTGACTAAACCCAACCTAATGCCAGCTGTCAAGGAAGCCTGGGTGAAGGAGGCACCATGGCTAGGCTCTCTGGCTCAGAGGAGGAAAAATGATGGGCAGGAGTACAAATGGACAATAAACAACAGAGATGCCAAGAGGGGATTCTAAGGAGAACTTACTGGAGGCAGTATTTGAGGTCTCCTAATATCAGGAGCACAGTGGAGGGAGGTGAGAATGGCTGAATGACAATAGAAATGAATGGACAGAATGAAGGAAAAAGGAATCAAATATACTAATAGCTGTCGGGGTCAGACTAGAATGTGGGTAAAATCATCTTTTTTAGAATATTATTTGAAAAGCTGCCTTAAATGATGTTAAATCAATCTGCCAAACAGCAGTATAGAATATCTCCTGGTGCATTCATTTTGAAATGAGAGATGATGCTGAGAGACTGTAAACTTCCATCTTTGGTATTTTTCTTTTTCTTTTATGAGAGCTTTGGACATTAAAAAAAAAAAATCCTCCAAGAAATCTGTCACTTCAAATTCTTTGGTATTCAACTTGTTCTTGATAGAGTGAATGCAACTAGAGTGTTGAGTGACTTGTTAAAAAGAGTATCATCACTGCTTGCCTTTTTACCATACCTTATTTACTACTAGCAAATATCATCTTGCAATGCTAAAGAGTGCCTTTCACCCACTAGATCCCGGACTGCTTTATGAACTACGAATGCAGGAGCAGCTGAAATAGAGCTCTCTCTGGGGTGGAATAAGACAGCTGTTAGCCTTGCAGAAATGTTGCACAACAGCCTGAGTGGAAACCAGGGAAGAGTTCTCAATCTAATTGAAACTGCAAGAAGAATTTAAGTTGATGGACTAATTGCTGAGGCTGGCATTTATTCAAAAAACCAGGGTTTATTCTTCTCTGGTAGTGATCAAGATACTTCACTTAGTTCCATTTAATAGATCCTGTTGCTTCCATTTAAGAGATGAGGAAACTGAAGTTCAGGGCCGCAAACTGTGCTCAAGAGAATTGGGTTGTGATGTATGCCTTTTGAGTTTCCGGTTACTACTTATCTTTTGAGTCACATGGCAAACAAAAGCATCGGCAGGGAAGCAATGACAGTACCAACATGAGAGAGACAGTACATACAAGGTGGGCACATTTCTGCAGAGATTGGGCTGCTCTGGGAGGGTCACCATGTGATCCTGGCCCAACTTGAACCTGCATAGTTCATCAACTCAGACAAGTTCCAAGAGGTAAAGGGGATATGAATGCAAAACACTCATGTCTTTAAGATACAGCAGATTGTGAGTCAATGAAACTTTAAACTGATTAGCTTCCAAGGGGTTCCTCTTGCCTCAATGCTTCTTTCATGCTGGAATGTCACATTAACTGGTTCTTAATTGAACAATGTGCTTCCAATTTTCAAAACCCAGCAGACTATAAAACAGGAAGTCAGACTCTTGCTCTTTGGAATAGAGAGTCATGGGTAAAGCTACAGTTCATAAGGATTAAACTCTCATGGAGGTTGGAAGCTGTCATGCAAGCAGTTCTCTACTTAGCACTGTAAGGTATAGCCCTTCAGGTTGTTGATTTTTACATGGAAAGCATTTTAATGTTACTTGTTTGCAGGAGTCTGTCATCTTGTACTTGTGCTGTAAGATGATGACAAAAATTTGCTCAGCTACTTGATTTCTGAAATACTAACATCTCTGAATGTATCAGTGTGTTGCATATGACTAATTATCCCTTTCCTCTATAAACAAATACTTTCTTTTAATTTGTGTATATAAAATAAGCCATCATTGGACAGTAGCTAGTTAAGTCCTAGACAAGAGTCTCTTATCTGCAATTAAATTTGGGCCAAAAGATCTACTTTCCACCTGAAATTAAAAACCTGTTTGTTCATGTTCTCACTTTGGAAATGTTCCATGTACAGGCAAGTTTATTTTTCTATTCTGAAGAAATATTATTTTTAAACAGGAGCTGTGTTCTGAATTTACATGCTGTGTAAAGTCAGAGATAGAAGGAAAGTTGGTTGCTTGCAACAAATAAACCTCTGGGGGGAAAAAAAAACCAAAAACTTGTCAAGTTGCTGCACTATTTTTTCCCCCTTATATGACTGTGCCTGGGGGAGAAAATTAAGCAGAGTTCCTTAGCTTAGGATACTTAAGAGTTAGTTTGTTTGTTTTCACTCACATCTGGATCACACTTATGAGCAAGAGAAGGGTTTTTCTGCTTGCATGCTCAAACATTGATCATTCATCAAAGTTGGGCTATTTCTGCCTCTTGCATCAGAAGTAGAAATTACATTCTATCTCCCCCTTGCATCATAAAATATGGTCTTATACAGCAATTAATTAGAAATTAATAATGCAATTGATAGAGACTTTGCTTCTTCTTTCAGGGAGGTACTGGTCCCCTGGTTATTTTAAAGGTAGATAGAAAAGGGAAAAATAACCCATGAGGCAATGACATTTTAACCAGAATCTCGGATTTTACTGTGTGTGTTATGATGATATTTTGTATTAGGATGCAGTTAGATTATTGTTTAAAAAAACAAAAAAAAATCAAAAAAACCCAGACCTTCCTTGTGGTCCAGTAGTTAAGTCTTTACCTTCCAGTGCAGGGATTACATACAAGTTTGATCCCTGGTGTAGCTAAGATGCTACATGCCTCTCTACCAAAAAAACCAAACATAGAACAGAAGCAAGATTGTAACGAATTCAAAAAAGACTTTAAAACTGGTCCACATTAAAAAAATTTTTTTAATAAATTAATTAGTTAATTAAAAAATTCCCAAACACCATGTATCACCAAGAAATCAAATACTACTTGCTTTGTTGCTATTGTCTCTCATTAGTAAAGAATTCTTGTGGACTTGCATCTTTGAGAAACAAAGTCTGGAATAAAGGGCAACCAAAGGTGTATCTCCAGTAACCAAAGCTGAAACTCCAGTACTTTGGTCACCTCATGCGAAGAGTTGACTCATTGGAAAAGACTCTGATACTGGGAGGGATTGGGGGCAGGAGAAGACGGGGACGACAGAGGATGAGATGGCTGGATGGCATCACTGACTTGATGGACGTGAGTCTGAGTGAACTCCAGGAGTTGGTGATGGACAGGGAGGCCTGGCGTGCTGCGATTCATGGGGTCACAAAGAATCAGACACGACTGAGCGACTGAACTGAACTGAACTGAAAGGTGTGTCTAAGAAATACATCATGATCTCAATGAGTTAATTCGGAGCATCTCCAGCTGTGGAAGCCCTCCAACTCTCCAACCTTGTGGCAATTTACTGTGCTGACACCCTGATCACACTTCTTCAAGCTAATTAGTCTCATTCACTCAACACCCACTCCTTCTGCTCTAACAAGACTTCCTTAAACATCACTGGGACCAGATCTGGTATCAGAAAAGCAAGCAGGGCAGCAACACTGCCACAAGAGATAAATGTTTCCCTGGGTACAAACTCAATAATAAGTGCAACATCTGACAAAGAAGAATGCCTTTGGCAGCCCTGTTCAATCTCTCTAAGAAATTGACACTGTAGAGTACAGGAGCAAACCCCAGATAATGACAGCTACAAAAAGCTTTTGTAAGCAAAGTCATCAGGCCCATGTCAACCGTTCTCTCCTCTCATGATCTCTTGCCTGAACAGTGGGTAAAATGTGATCAATGAGATATTTTTCAACATCTACAGCAAATCATCCATCAGTGTGAGGTGGTATTCAACAGCAATGACCCAACAGCAACCAAGTAGGAAAGTGTTCCCTAAAGTGAGGAGAGAGTTGCATATGGTAGATTACAACTTGCAGGACTCTTGTCACCCATGGCTCACTCAGCAGAATTCATTCACTATTTTATACAAGCAGCTATGCTCAGCTGATTTCTGTGCTCTGTTGGTGCTTACAGCATCTGTATCTTCTCTGCTTCTGGGTGTAGGGAGAGACTAAAGATTTCTCTCTTTAGTGAAATTATTGTGCGGAGTGATTTATCCTCCCCACCCACCTCCCATTGCTCCACTTGTAAAATAGAGGTACATGGTGGTGGTGGTTGTTCAGTCGCTCAGACGTGTCTGACTCTGCAACCCCATGGACTGCAGCACACCAGGCTTCCCCATCCTTCACCATCTCCTGGAGTTTACTCAAACTCAAACATAAATGGTTACAGGTAGAAATCATTGTTGTTGAATTCAATGATCCTCTCAATTTAGAAATCTCTCCTTTAATTTAGAAATCTTCCACTTTCAATAGGTACAATGATGAGGTTCTGTGTCAGCTTCTGTGAGAGTTTGTCACTGTGAGGGTCCTTTATGAACACAAGGAGTTTTCTGTTAGAGTGGGGATAAGCACTGCTTTAGAGGACGGTGAGTTCCATAATATTAGTATAATGTGTGAAGGTGATCCAAGGAGGTGTGAAGCTCTTGTGGCAGTAATTAAAAGGAATTAAAGGGAGGGGCTCCATGAGGCAGTGGCATTTGAGCTAGGTCTCAAAGGATGCATAGAATTTTAATCTGTAGAAATAGAAAGTAAACAATGCAAATGACAAATATCAAAGCAGAGAGGCTCCTTACTAAGATGTTTAGGGTGTTTTAGATGTTTTGGCCCAAGGGAGAGGGGTCTGGGTATGACCTGGAAGGTTATTAACAATGGATTTCTTGCTTTAACCTTTACAAAGTATTATACAATAGTCCCCTATTATTTGGGTGGGGGGGTTCAAGATCCACCTCCCCCCAGTGGATGCCGGATACTGTGGATAATACCCAACCCTATATGTACTATGTTTTTTCCTAAAATGCATACCTGCGATGAAGTTTAACTAATAAATTAAGCACAGTAAGAAATTAACAACAGTAACTAAATATAAAATAGAACTATTATCGCAACATACTGTAATAAAAGTTATGTGAATGTGGTCTCTCTCAAAATATCTTATTTTACAAATTTTATGCTTTTCTCCATCCTAACCACGCACTTATCCTACACTCTGGCCATAACTTTTGCAGTTTGAGGTGCAACAGAAAAACTGGCACAAGTTTCTTTTTCCATTTTCACAATTTCAAGGATAGAAGATTCTTACTGTAGCTCTTAGCAACATCAGCATACAAATCTTTTTTTCTTTGCTTATTGGATTGAGAGTTTCCATCTTCTCACTTAAAGGAAGCACTTTATGGCTTCTCTTTGGCATAACTGATTTGCAAGCATCACTACTCTTATGCTTAGGGCCATTACTAAGTAAGATAAGGGTTATTTGATCATAAGCACTGTGATACTATGACAGTAACCAAATCACCTACTAAGTGACCAGTGAGCTCGATGCTCTGGACAGAGGAGTGATTCATATTATCCCTAGCAGGATGGTGTTGGGCGGTGAGGGACTTCATCAGGCTACTTACAGCAGTGTGAAATTTAAAACTTGGGTTATTTATTACTGGAATTTTATATTTAATATTTTCAAACAGTAGTTGACTACAAGTAACTATTGCAATTATGGAAAGTAAAACCACAGCTAGACAGGGGACTGTTGTATCCACTCAATCTTAGAGGGCCTTGTGTGATATGGAGGTAGAAATGGAGATTTGAAAGCCCTGGTGCCTAGGCTCACAGTCCAACTCTGTCACTAAACTGCTGTATGACATCATTCCCTCCACTTGATATGGACAGAGTAAAGGGACAAAAGAAAGACAGAAAGTGAAATCGCTCAGTCGTGTCTGACTCTTTGCGACCCCATGGACTGTAGCCCACCAGGCTCCTCTATCCATGGGATTTTCTAGGCAAGAGTACTGGAGTGGGGTGCCATTGCCTTCACCAGGGGATCTTCCTGACCCAGGGATCAAACCTGGGTCTCCCGGATTGTAGGCAGACACTTTACCATCTGAGCCACCAGGGAAGAGTCAAAAGGACAAAGTAGGTAATTAATTAGGGGATTGTAGGTAGAAAAAATATTGGAGGCTCCTGAAGACTTTTGAGAGTCCCTGGGACTGCAACAAGATCAAACCAGTCAATCCTAAAAGAAATCAACCCTGAATATTCATTGGAAGGACTGATGCAGAAACTGAAGCTCCAATACTTGGCCACTTGATAAGAAGAGCCAACTCATTGGAAAAGTCCCCGATGCTGGGAAAGATTGAGGGCAAAAGGAGAAGAGGACGGCAGGGTATGAGATAGTTAGATGGCACCACCGACTCAACGGACATGAATTCGAGCAAACTCTGGGAAATAATGAAGGACAGGGAAGCCTGGCGAGCCGCAGTCCATGGTATCGCAAAGAGTCAGACACAGCTTAGCAGCTGAACAACAACCTGATAATTAATGATTATTCGAGAAATCAAGTTTGCTCAATCACAAAACCAGGCAAGCTTGCTTAACAACAAAACCATGCAACAGAAGCACAAGACGTACCCCAAAACAATAAAACAATGGTGCCATGAGACCCACATCCTGCCCAGTGAGCTCAGTAAGTTCATGATCCCTAGGATATGCTCTCTGCACACATAAAAAACCATAATTTGTGAACCTAGCTTGACCATGTAGGGACAAGAAAACTCCCCTACCCAACCTGGAGGAGCAGCTGATGTTAGAAACATGAGGTTTACTCCAGAAAAACATAAGAGGTGTTCTCCCCCTCCCAACTTTTCTTTTGATTATTAAACTGTAGCCCACTAAGTTCTCAGGGTGTGGCATTTCTCACCCACCTGCTTGTAAGCCTCACAAGCATCCTATTCTAATAAATCACTTCTTATCTATCTATCAGCTTTGCTCTTGCTGAATTCTCTATGCTGAGACATAAAGGACTATGGTACCGGAGCTCTTTGGAGCCCCTGAAATTACAACCAAATGGTTTATGTTCCCTAAGCTCTAAAATGGGGATAATTATAGTATCTATTCCATAGACTGATATGGGAATTAAATGAATTGATTCATCCAAAACACCTAGAACTGGGCCTAGAACACAGTAAATGTTCATTAGATAGCAATTTTCTGTTCTAATTCTCACAGGACTCTGTAAGGGTAGGTACTACATAGCAGACGAGTAAACAGTATTGTTCAGAGACTACCTAAGGGACTGGCAGAGCTGGTGGTCCCATCACATCCTCTGTCTCTCAAACATGTCTCAATATGCCCCAGCAAGCCCCAAGTGAGAGTACTTTTTTATTAAAGTGTACCTGATTTACAGTGTTGTGATAATTTCTATTGTTCAGCAAAGTAATTCAGTTATACATAAAAATATACACATTCTTTTTCATGTTCTTTTCTATTATGGTTTATTACAGAATATGGCAGGCTATAGGCCATGGGGTTGCAAAGAGTCAGCCACAACTGAGCACGCTCCTGAGTTCACCTCACTTCATTGAATATAGATCCCTGTGCTATACAGCAGGTCCTTGTTGTTTATCCATCCTATATATAATAGCTTGCATCTGCTAATCCCAAAGCCCCAATCTCTTAAACACAGTTTACAACCGCTCTCTGATTCACACTCCAGGACATGTAAACATCTACAGTGAGTAGGAAAGCCCCATAACCAAACCGTTTTCAGCCTCAAATTAAAATAGTGCCCACGTTAAGGAAACCTGATGTAGCCCTATCTTCATATTTAAATGCTTTAACAAGACTCCCTTTTGCATACAATACTTTGCTGAAAACTATCAAAGCCAGGGGCAAATTGTGAAGTCAGTGAAAAACCTTAAGTGTTGATAGATCTTTAGATAGATCTTTAGTTTGATAGATCTTTTTCCTCTTGAATAGAATGCCTACATTAGAGAGTTGAGGGGGGGAATACCTAGCATTATGAGGAAAAAAAGAGCAAATCACCTGAAACCATGCTCTACTAAAAGAAACCCTAAAAAGGAAATTTCAGCTGCTATAAGAGGTACACAGTCCATGCCTTCTGCCTGCTTCCCACAGTGTTTAAAGCCTCCAGCTTCACACAGATACATACTCAAAAAAAATAAGTTATTTATTTCCAGCTAAAGCTCAAGGCTACCTCACCTGTCAAAGTGCTAGAGAAAAATTTGTCCCCTTCTTCCTATAGTTAATCATCATTCAATCTGTAAGTATCACTCATTCCCTTGATGGTGGCATGATTATACTTATTCTCTTTAAAAGGCCATTAAATCAAGTGTAAAAGACCCATTAATTTTCTACTATAAATAGGCTCAGAAGCACTAAATACTTCATTGTTTAAATTAGTCACTGTAGTTTACGCAGATGAAATTCTCTGTGAAGCCGTGGTTTTATGCCTTGTGTCAGCCACTCTCATCTTTCCCCAGTCCTGGGAACAATAATTCAGTTTCCAAACGCATTAAATGCGTTGTAAATAGTACATGCCTCCACAGCGCCACCTTGATGGACCTTGTTGCAGTGTCATAAATTTGAAGGCATCTAATAAAAGCTGCCACATGCAGCCAGACATTTTTGTTTTGAGACTCACCAGGCAGTTCAGCAAAGCGACTCACCTTGCTCATTCTTCCCTTGCCATCACTCCCATCTTTGCTCCTTGAGACACACCATCACTACATCTTAGTAACAAGAAGACGTCTAAAACTCACATTTGTGTAACACTTTCCAACATATAAAGGACATTAACTCTTGCCTGGAAAGTCCCATGGATGGAGGAGCCTGGTGGGCTGCAGTCCATGGGGTCGCTAAGAGTTGGGCACGACTGGGCGACTTCCCTTACTTTTCACTTTCATGCATTGGAGAAGGAAATGGCAACCCACTCCAGTATTCTTGCCTGGAGAATCCCAGGGACAGAGGAGTCTGGTGGGCTGCTGTCTATGGGGTCGCACAGAGTCAGACACGCCTGAAGCGACTTAGCAGCAGCAGCAGCAGCAATGAACATCTTCTTCTTCGATCGCCATAGCAATACTTTAAGCTTGGAGTAGCAGCTCTTATAAAATAACCCACATTTGGTGCATAGGAGAACACTTACTACTGACTCAAGTCATATAAAAACCTCTTCCAAGACCTCAGGTCAGCTAAGACAAGCAAGACATACAGGAGATGTTCTCATGGTGGTGCAATCTTAGCTTGGTTTCCTCCAGAAGCAGAACCTGAAACATGGATTTGTGTTTAATTGATTTGAGAGATGATCCTAGGAAGTACCAGGGAGGGAGTGGGGAAAGAAGACAGGATGGGAGACAGTAAAGGGTGCCCTATGAACACGTGACCAGTGTGGCTGCTCCAGCTCAACGCTACAGGGAGGCTCTTTGGATAGTGTGAGTTGTCCTCCCTAAAAGTGGGGAAACTGGAATATTGATGTCCCACTTCCCATCTATTATCACCTGAAGGCTGTTCTTTGGAGGGCAGATGGGATTAACACTCTGGCTCTCT
The DNA here is from genome assembly GCF_019923935.1 of Bubalus bubalis. NCBI lineage: Eukaryota > Metazoa > Chordata > Mammalia > Artiodactyla > Bovidae > Bubalus > Bubalus bubalis. The sequence continues at coordinate 144,854,626 of NC_059158.1, forward strand.
GTCCAGGCTGAGAGAAAACCCTGGAGATTTAGGTGCTTGATGGAGGACATGAAGATGAGCCAATGAAAGGCTGAGTGCACAAGGGTAGTGCTGTCCTCAAAGCCATTGGTGTCAACAGGGGTAGCACAATGCCAAATCTGCTCAGTGAGAATGTGGAGATGGACTTGAGCTCTCTTTCTGTGCCACTGTATCCCTGCCACCTTTGTGATTGGTATCTTTTAATTGTAATAGACTCTCTCCTCTGACTTTCGAGGCTTGGTACCTTCAGACACATTTCTCCTCCACCTACTGGTAGGACATCTTCTCCTGTCTTAAAGCTTCTTCTCAGATTATGGATTTACTCAGACAGGCTTATCTCAGATTATGGATAAGCACGTCTGCTTAATAACCTCAAACATCTTCCTTCTTAGACAGCAAAGCAGATGAAAGTCTTAATCAATGGTAGTCCCAAAGATGGGTCTAGGCCTATACAATGTTTGTGGTGGTGGTTGTTTAGTTGCCAAGTTGTGTCTGACCCTTTGCAACCCCATGGACTGCAACACACCAGGCTTCCCTGTCCTTCACCATCTCCCAGAGCTTGCTCAAAGTCATGTCTATTGAGTTGGTGATGCTATCCAGCCATCTCGTCCTCTGTCGTCCCCTTCTCCTCCTGCCTTCAATCTTTCCCAGCATCAGGGTCTTTTCCAGTGAGTCGGCTCTTTGCATCATGTGGCCAAAGTATTGGAGCTTCAGCTCCAGGATTAGTACTTCCAATGAATATTCAGGGTTGATTTCCTTTAGGATTGATTGGTTTGATCTCCTTGCAATCCAAGGGACTCTCAAGAGTCTTTTCCAACACCACAGTTCAAAAGCATCAAGTCTTTGGTGCTCAGCCTTCTTTATGGTTCAACTGTCACATCCATACATGACTACTGGAAAAACCATGAAAGTGAAAGTCACTCAGTCATGTCTGACTCTTTGTAACCCCATGGAGTATATAGTCCATGGAATTCTCTAGGCAAGAATACTGGAGTGGGTGTTCTCCAGGGGATCCTCCCAACCAGGGATCAAACCCAGGTTTCCCACATTGCAGGTGGATTCTTTACTGTCTGAGCCACCAGGGAAGCCCAAGGATACTGGAATCAGTAGCCTATCCCTTCTCCTGGGGATCTTCCCAACCCACAAATCAAATCGGGGTCTCCTGCATTGCAGGAGGATTCTTTACCAGCTAAGCTACTGTAGCTTGGACTATACAGACCTTTGTCAGCAAAGGTTGGTTTGTCCCAATAATGGCTTTTATATTTTTAATTAGCTGCCATATTTTTTTAATTGAAATATTTCACCTAAAAATTGGAACCCCTATTTCTCCTAAAGCATCAGATGATTGGCAACCAGACTCTGGTGAGGGACCTGCTAGAGTGGGATGGAGGCCACTGTCTAGACAAGGCATGTCTTCTCCAGTGAGCCCCACACATCCCTGCCACCCCTACATTCAGCATCTCACTCAATCCAGCCACACCTGCTTTTCCAGGCTTTTGAATTGATGTCCCTGACTTATAGTACATTTGAGAAGAGGGAAAAGATTCTTAGAGGTTACTGCTTTTATTTGTCATCTGTCTGCGTCCTTGAAATCACACTATCCAGTGAGTCTCAACCTAACCTTCTAACTCTGTAAGAAAGGGTTTGTTGCAATCTTTGTACAAGAAATGACACAGGCCATTATATAAACGTGTATTTAATTTTCATTAGACTTATCCTAGGTAGTGCTTGAACTTTAAATCCTATATAGCAGAAGCAAATGTGTGTTTGAAATAGAAATTGCCAGAAGAAAGAACAAGGAAGACATTTAGATAATTTCCTCTGGACGTGTGAAGTCAGAGCAAGATCCATCTTTGCATTATCTGTAAGTTGGGAGCCACCTGTTCTTCATGACTGACTGACGCTTGGAATTTGAGGCCCTGAGTTTAATTAAGTTACACGTGTGGGAGGAACAAGCTTTGTAGCAGCAGCAGTTAGATTATTAATGGACTCCTATATTGAAGTGTTCACATGTTTGAAAGGCTAATTATAATATAATTTTAGTTTTAAAATATTGTTTTGCTAAGGGTGGGAGTTGTATCATGTATTATGAAGTGGTATCTTTTTTTTTTTTCAATCTTAGGGGAAATATTGTTTTTGTTGTGGTTCTTTCCCTTGCTTTTGTACTTTATGCATCTAACCCTTGGAATAGAAAAATATGCTCCACGACTGTCAAATACCAAAGACACACTGTAGTTACTTTTTTTTTTTTTTGCATGTAAAAAAGTGTTTTTAAATTGAAGTACAATTAATTTACAGTGTTGTGTTAGTTTTAAATATAGAGCAAAGTGATTCAATTATATATACACATATACATGCATATATATTCTTTTTCAGATTCTTTTCCATCATACATTATTATAAGATATTGAGTACAGTTCCCTGTGCTATACAGCAGGTCCTTGTTAATGATCTACTTTATATATAGTATTGCTATATGTGAATCTTAAACTGCTTAGAGATTGAATAAACTAAATTTCATGTTTTTCTTTGCTATTTAAGACCTGTGATCTTATCAGCCATACAATTTCACCATTTCTGGGGAAAGATTGAAGTGGCTGTCTAATGAGCTAATTCTGCAATTCATGCTACCATTACTTGGTTATGGATGCACAAGTAGGGCTCCAACTAATTGTAATGGGAATCACATGATATTTAGATTCAAAGGCCTAATTTAGTGTTCTTGTGTTGGAAGCTCTATTTACTACATAAATGGAAATCAACACACATACCTTCTACCCGCATATCCTCCCAGTGAAAATCACGGTCACTCAGTAAAATTTCAGTTTTACCAGATCAGAGAGAATGAACCTATAGAAAATGAGAATAGTGAATAATCAGGACTTTTACAAGTACTGGGAAGAGCCACGGGGAGACATTGTACAAACAGCACCTATTCAGAGAGGTCTTCCATTGGGGCCAGGGCTAGCAGGGTAGCTGTGTTTATTACATAGGTTGTCATCAGCACTGGGGCTTCCCAGGTGGTGCTAGTGGTAAAGAACCTACCTGCCAATGCAGGTAGACTTAAGGGACGTGGATTGGATGCCTAGGTTGGGAAGATTGCCTGGAGGAGGACACAGCAACCCCTTCCAGTATTCTTGCCTGGAGAATCCCAGGGACAGAGGAGCCTGGCAGGCTGCAGTCCATAGAGTCACACAGAGTCAGACATAACTGATGCAACTTAGCATGAATACGTGCATGTCATCAGCATTAAAGCTTCCCCCAGCTCAGCATCTCCATGTGACTGTCAAGACAAATATTGCAGTAGCTGGCTGAATACCCTGCGATGACATGAGGTTCATTTTCCTACCATTAAATTTTTCTGTATTTTATTTTTTTTAAAAAATCATTCTGTCTGAAGGGAGTACTAGAACTGAGGAGAAAGACCTCATGTGCTCTGGAAGATCCCTTAGGCCATTCACGTCACTCTCTTGTCTAGAGTCATACTTTCTCCTGCATGACCGGTTCCTAGCAATGAACTGGGATTCTGCCCAGTTCATTGGGCAGAATCTCTAATCCTTTGTTCAGCCAAGCCCTTTTATCCTGGGAACAGAGGGGTGCCCGTGGAAACTATACCAACATGAAGTATCCTTTTATCTCATTATTCCAAGGCCAAGGGTATTCCTACATTTTTTTGAGCCTGTGGCAGAAGTCCAGTCCTGCACTTCTTCTTTGCTTCTTATTGCCAGTGTACTCTGGTGGAGAGCTACATTTTCATAAACCATCAAGAGCTAGTGCCATATCTTTTGGTGCAAATCTGCCCTACTGAGACAGAAAGGGGGCAAGGCACAGTCTCTAAAAGAATGACAAAGCCCGAGGACACAATATAAACTGATTAGAGCCAAACAGGTCCAAGATGGCAGACAAGTTGACTTCCACTAGACCTTGAGCCTCAGTCTACTATCATCATTGTAACACACCAGCAAGCTAAATGATACATCCACCTGCACCATGATTATAAAGGTCAAAGAGTAGATGGTGGCCCAATTCCTGGAAATCCCCACCCCTGCCCCAAAATATCTGGAATACTCCTCCCACTCATTAGACTATGTAACCCCCACCTCCCATAAAAAATGACAACCCCATACCCTGGTGTCTCTCTTGTCTTCTGAGACAGCCCATTGTTTGTCTTCAGAGTGTGTATCTTCCTGAATAAAATGTTCTTTCACTCTATTATTTTGCTCTTGAATTCTTTCCTACACAAAGCCAAGAGCCTACACCTAGCAGCTGTCCTGAGGATCCAGATGTGATCTGGGATGTGACCATCCTCTCATGACAATTCTCTTTTCTGCAACACTACCCCAATTGAGGCTTCCCAGATATTTCAGTTTGTAAAGAATCCACCTGAAATGCAGGAAACCCTGGTTTGATTCCTGTGTCAGGAAGATCCTCTGGAGAAGGGAAAGCATACCCACTCCAGTATTCTGGCCTCGAGAATTCCATGTACCATGTAGTCCATGGGATTGCAAAGAGTCAGACACAACTGAGTGACTTTCACTTTAATCCCAGCTGAAACCTCTCCCAATGTTGCCTACATATCTTCACTTCTAACCATAGCAATGAGTTAGCATCCCATCCCTGATTTGCTCTTATAGTTCAGCTCAGTTTAGTTCAGTTCAGTCGCTCAGTCATGTCCGACTCTTTGCGACCCCATGAACTGCAGCACTCCAGGCATCCCTGTCCATCACCAACTCCCAGAGTTTACCCAAACTCATGTCCATTGAGTCGGTGATGCCATTCAACCATCTCATCCTCTCTCATCCCCTTCTCCTCCCATCTTCAATCTTTTCCAGCATCAGGGTCTTTTCAAATGGGTCAGCTCTTCACATCAGATGGCCAAAGTATTGGAGTTTCAGCTTCAACATTAGTCCTTCCAATGAACACTCAGGACTGATCTCCTTTAGGATGGACTGATTGGCTCTCCTTGCAGTCCAAGGGATTCTTGGACTCTTTGCTCTTACACTTTATATTTAATCATTATAGTACATCCAATCCTCTGATCCCTCCAGCTGAAACAGTTTAACTGCTGATAGAGGAAGGGAAGAAAAATTCGACCACTTTTGTATATCCTGTTAGCAATATTAAGAGGTTCAGAAAGAATAAAGAGTGGGGAAAATGCCAAGACTACATGCTTGTAAGAATGCCTCAAGACTGGTGAGGATATGATCATAGAAGAAGAAAAACAGCCCTTGTTATGCACTAGCTGTGGACCAGACTCTCTGATCAGGTTCTACTTGGGCTGAAATTAGGACTAGAGTTCGCTGCAGTTAAAGATGAGTCTGTGACCTTGAGAGAGAAGAAAGTCAGGTTCGGACAGAGCCTGAACTCAGAACCTTGTATGCCAGAGGTTAGAGCTGATACTCAAGCTAGAAAATGGGGAGATGAGCCAAGATGATTGATTTACTCAGGTCCAAGATACATGCAAGATCATGAAACAAGTGATAAAGCAAGGAATGGTTTGATATTAGGTCTCTGGGATTTTATTAGAGTTGCAGAGTTTGGGGGCACAAGAAAAAGAGGTGGCAAGTTTTTAAAAGGCTTTCTGGTTTTCAGTCTATCTCAGGCAGAAAGTATTACCTGCAAGGGCTGCTTAATGTGTGTATAATTAAGCCTTTAAGCTCTCAAGCTCTTCAAGTCATTTTCCAATGAGGACCCTGATGATTGAGGCTCTTAAGATAAACTTCTTCACTGCCTCAGGCTCTTGGGATGTGTGACTCAGACACTCCACAAGGACCTCCTCAGGACCCTGAGGCCTCACAACTTATGGATTGACCACTACAGGAAATGAGTGATGGGTCTCTTCCTGTGTCCTCCTTCTGGTTTTAGAATTGGAGAACAGTTTGACATAATTCCTTCCTCCTTTCCTCATTCTCGATTGCACTTTTATCCCACAGTCTACACTACCAGCGGCAACCCAATCTAAGGTACTCTGTTGTTGATCAGTCGCTCAGTCGTGTCCAACTCTTTGTGACCCCATGGACTGCAGCACACCAGGCTTCCCCGTCCTTCATTATCTCATGGAGTTTTTGCGTGAATTCATGTCCATTGAGTCAGTGATGCCAACCAACCATCTCATCCTTTGTTGTCCCCTTCTCCTTCCCTCAATCTTTCCCAGCATTAGGGTCTTTTCCAATGAGCCAGATCTTCCTATCAGGTGGCCAAAGTATTGCAGCTTCAGCATCAGCATCAGTCCTTCCAATGACTATTCAGAGTTCATTTCCTTCAGGATTGACTGGTTTGATCTCCTTTCTGTCCAAGAAACTCTCAAGAGTCTTCTCCAACACCACAGTTCAAAAGCATAAATTCCTTGGTGCTCAGCCTTCTTTATGATTCAGCTCTCACATCCATACATGACTACTGGAAAAAAAACATAGGTTTGACTATACAGACCTTTGTCAGCAAAGTGATGTCTTTGTTTTTAATACGCTGTCTAGGTTTGTCATAGCTTTTCTTCCAAGGAGCAAGCATCTTAATTTCATCTTCAGTCTTCTAATGTACTAAGGTGCATTAATTAGCTCTGAGTAAGGGCAGAGGCCTCAGAGAAGGCAATGGCAACCCATTCCAGTACTCTTGCCTGGAAAATCCCATGGACAGAGGGGCCTGGTGGGCTGCCGTCTATGGGGTCACACAGAGTCGGACACGACTGAACGACTTCACTTTATTTTTTCACTTTCATGCATGGGAGAAGGAAATGGCAACCCACTCCAGTGTTCTTGCCTGGAGAATCCCAGGGACAGCAGAGCCTGGTGGGCTGCCGTCTATGGGGTCACACAGAGTCGGACACAACTGAAGCGACTTAGCAGCAGCAGCAGCAGCAAGGGCAGAGGCCTACATACCTATTGTGCAAAAGCCCAGGTGCCCAAGGGAGGCTTTCTGTACTTATTTGCATGTGGGCACAATGGTATGCTCAACTTTTGGCAACAACTTGTCAGTATAATCCTTATCTTACATGGCTCCCATGGAATCTCTTTTCCCCTGGGCTATACTCTGTCACCACCCAAATAACTCTGAGTTGCTAGGTAATGTCCTTCAATGCACAGAAATCTAGGGAGCCATGGCTAACCTCCACCTGGCACCACTTTGAATCTGTAGTGAGCCAGGAGATTCAGGTCAAAAGATAAGAACCTTAGCTCCAGGTGCAAAGGTGTGGTTGTTTGGGTGAGAAAGAAATGAGGTCAAAGAAGGTAGGAGATTATCAGTTACATGTCATTGTGCCCTCAGGACACAGGCCTTCCCGGGAAATGCCTGGGTCTTCTCAAACTCTTCTCAGTCCTCCTGCAACTGCTCTGCTCCCTGAGGATAGTGCAGGCCCTATGTCCCCTCAGGGAGAGGCACACATGCCTCTCTGTAGATCTTTCCTCCCCCTGTCCCCTCCCCTATCATTATGGCTTCCAAACCATTTGTCTTCCCTCCTTAGAAAACCCCACTCAGGTGAAGCTCAAGACATCTACTACCCACTTCAGCTGTTCAGCCGTCACCACTCCTCCCCACACGGTTATGGAGGATTTCAGCCCTCAGCTCATTTGAAAAGACCCTGATGCTGGGAAAGATTGAGGGCAGGAGGAGAAGGGGATGATGGAGAATGAGATGGTTGGATGGCATCACCGACTCGATGGACATGGGTTTGGGTGGACTCCGGGTGTTGGTGATGGACAGGGAGGCCTGTCAAGCTGCAGTTCACGGGGTCACAAAGAGTCGGACACGACTGAGTGACTGAAATGAACTGAACTGAACTGAACATCCCAAGGCCCCATTCAACAGCCCAGTCTGTGTGTGGGGAGGGGAGGGAGGCGGGGGGGGGCCTGTTTGGTCCCTGGCTCAGTGGTAAAGAATCTGCCCGGCAATGCAGGAGACATGGGTTTAATCCCTGGGTCAGGAAGATCCCCTGGAGGAGGAAATAGCAACGCATTCCAGTATTCTCGACTGGAAAATTCCATGGACAGAGGAGCCTGGCAGGCTACAGTCCACGGGGCCACAAAGGTCGGGCATGACTGAGCAGTCACACGTTTGCCACCATCATTTTCCTCCATCTGCCTCAGCCATCTCTTCACTTGGTTGTGCTCTGGTCTGTCGTCACTCTTTCTAGATCTCATTCTTAGTCACCATTCCCTGTCCTTCTAGGTCACTCTCTTTCTTTTTTAATTAATTAATTCACTAATTTTGGCTGTACTGAATCTTCCTTGCTGTGCTTGGGCTTTCTCTAGTTGCAGTGTGAGGGCTTCTCACCGCAGTGGCCTCTCTTGTTGCAAAGCACTGGCTCTAGGGTGCGGGGGCTTCAGCAGTTGCAGCGCATAGAGTTAGTTGCCCTCCCACATGTGGAATCTTCCTGGACCAGGGATCGAACCCATGATCCCTTCATTGGCAGGTAGATTCTTAACTACTAGAACATCAGAGAAGTCCTGTCACTCTCTTTTGAGAGAGCTGTGTACCTCCATTGCAACAATTCATCCATATCATGACATCTCCAATTTGTTAGACCCTCCTATTTTTAACTATTCATAGGCATTTATCCTGGTCTTCTTTCTCCAATTTATCCAGCTAGATTCCAAGGTCCTTTCCTGAATCACAGATGCAGGTATCCTAAACGTCTGCCCTGCTTGGCCTTGGTCAGACTGGAAATGGTAACATTTCAACCACCCCCTGGCTTGACACACACCTGGCCAGCTCATTGTGACTGGAAAATATTAAACAACCAGATTAACTACTGTTGCTTTCAATTTGTGACCACTCAATTTTACTCATCAACTATATTCTTTTTCCCTAGGGAGTATGGCTCATCTTTTGAGAGCATGAAACTTTCCCTACTTCTTTCATTTTTCTGCACCCAACTGATGGCTCTTCCTTCATTCACAAAATAAATACCATCTGAGCGAAACACCTTTATTCCCCCATCACCAAATGTACAAACCTGCCTGTTACATTCTATTGTACAGGAAAGAGAGTCCTCGCTCGTGGCCAAGTGGGCTTCTTTCATGGGGTTCTGATACCCACCTCCTCTCACTCCTAGCAGACATCACTCCTTAGTTATCATTTCTATTTCCTGCACCATCAAATGATTTCTGTCTCTGTTTGGTCACCAAAACATGTTCCAGCAAAGGCTATTTATTTAATTTTTGGAAAGGTGATGCATTTACATCATTCAGGTTTTGAAAGGTACAAAAAGGTTGACAATGGAGAACCTCCCTTTCCCAAGTGTGCTCAAATTACTTCATTCTCTACTGTAGAGACAGGCAGCATTTTCACCATCTAGCATATCCTTCTTGAAATACTTTATGTATAGATGTAGTTACAAATACAAATAAATATGTTCATTTTCCTCTTTTGAAAACAAAGGTAGCATACTAGAAGTATTCTGCACTTGTCTTTCTCACTTAAAGGTACACATGTTACTCATTACGTTTTACAGCTGTATAATTCTATTGTGTAGATGTATCACAATGCATTTAAACCAGTTCTGTATTAAATATCTGTTTTAAAATGGGCAAAACTACAGGCTTCTGTGCACTTCTGTATTCCCCCTTCAGTTACCTCTCATTTCGCTGTTTCTTTTTTCACCCAAACTCCTCAAATGAGTTGCTACTCTTGCTGCACCTAGAACTTTATCTCACATTCATTCTTCACCTAACTTCAATCTGGCTTCATTTTTACTGCAATTGTTATTTTCTAGGTTACTTAATTCAAAGTCTATTTCTCTGACTTCATCTTGCTTGAATTTTCAGGATCAACGTTAATCACATTCCCCTCTTCTTCCTAAAACAGCATATACTCATGGTTCTCTATATTCCAGTTCCTGGTGCTTTCTCTACCAACTTTTAATTTTAGGTCTTCTTCTTGTCTATCCACCCACTATTCCTAGAGGAATTCCATCCTGACTTTTGGCTTTAAATTCACATGCTTATGGTCTCCTATCAATATTTCAAACTTCATATCCACTTCCCTGTTCTTAATATCTTCACTTGGATGTTAAATAGGAACCTCAGCCTAGACTTTCATGAGATCCTCTTGATCCTCTTCCTCTTCCCCAAGTCTGTTCCTCCATCAGACTTCTCACCCCAGTGCATAGCAGTGCTCTCCAGCATTACTGAAGCCAAAAACCTAGGGTTCATCCTTGATTTGTCTCTTCTAGTTGTTCAGTCCTTATCCAAGTCCTGTGAGTTTTACCTGCAAACATACTCGAGTATGCCTACTCTCCCCATCTTCATATCATCCACCACATCAAGCTGCCATCCCCTCTGCCTTGGATGGCCCCACCAATCTCCTGGGGCTCTCTGTTTCAGCTCTTGTCCTCTCCAATACATTTTTCTCAAGGAGCCAACATAAGCCCTTAAAAATGTAAATGGGAACATGTAGATCAGACCTCTTTATCACTCAAAATGTTCCCGTGGCTTTCTTTTGCATCAGTTCCTTGTGATGGCCATAAAGATCCCAGAAGAACAGGCCAGGGTCTCCCTGTTGGTGGTGGTTTAGTTGCTAAGTCGTGTCCAACTCTTGCGACCCCTTGGACTGTAGCCCGCCAGCCTCTTCTGTCCATGGGATTTCCCAGGCAAGAATACTGTAGTGGGTTGCCATTTCCTTTTCAGGGGATCTTCCTGACCAGGAATCAAATCCGTATCTCCTACACTACAGGTGGATTCTTTACCACTGAGCCGTTAGGGAATATTCCCCTAATTTCAGCCCCAAGTACAATGACCTCCTTTTACTACCTCTACTCACTGTTCCCTCCTCCTGGAATGTGCTTCCATCCATATGGACATTACTGGCTCCCCTGCATCCTTTAAATCACAGCATCAATGTCACCACCTCAGAGAAGTCCTCCCTGACTATCTCCTTTGCCCACCATCCAAATCTCTCACAACATGCTGTTTATTGCCTTCATGGAAAGTATTACATATTATCATTATCCCATGTATTTGTTTACTATTTGTTTCTGTTTTTCCCATTAGGACATAAGCTTTCAAAGGCAGGACCCATCGATCTTCTTTAGGTTTTGCCTCTGGCACAATGCCTGGAATTTCCTGGAATCTCAGTAATTCTTTGCAGGAAAAAATTTTCCCTAAACTGTAAAATTACTTAAAAATTTTGTCTAGTGTTCTGATTTTACCCAAAATCTCATAAATAGTATACATTTCATCCTACTTCTAAAAATGTTTTGTATTTTTTATGGTAACGAAGTATTTAAGTTTAGGACCAAAAAGTACATATGACTCTTTAAAATCTAAAGATTTTGCTTGATTTCAAGGCTTTTTTTTCAGAACATCATAAGCAATACTTGTCCTACAATTTCGTAAAAAAATTTAAATGTTAAAGCTTTTGACTTTTGTAATCTAATTATTTTTATATGATTGAATGAAAAAAGCATTAAATAAAGTTCTATTATTTCATAGGCACATTATTTCTCTAGAAAGGCTCAGAATTTAACAGGGGAAAAAAAAATTAAAACTTTCATGGGATTGTATAGCTAACAGTCGATCCACATGAGGCTACATCTTATCCCTAAATACACATCTATTGCGGTCATGCGTTAGGAGTTCTAACCTCAGTTCTTAAAGAAACTATTGCTACTCTGTGATTAATGTTGGCCAAATCACCACTTCCAACCACTTTTCTCTCCACCCCTTGTCTGTTGCCACAAAATGTGGTGTATTCTCCCCAGAGCTTTCTTAATGCAAAGTCATGCATACATGTTGTAGTTCAAACAAATAAATCTTTGTCTGTTCACTGTTTACTGTTTATATCACAAAGCTCCCACTGACCAGCTGGCACACATGAAGCCTCTAAAGGTTCCGGGGCTTGATTTATTTTGCAGTCTCTTAATTCATATGTATGATGCCACTGTTGCATATTACAGGGGCAGGGCCATCTCTTCCATAAATTATGCAATCAGTTGGAAAGCCTGATTACCCGTTAGCGAATGTGGGCCCTGTGAACATTAATCTACACACTGGGCTGCAGTCAACGAAGTCCTGGCGCCAGGCCAAGCCACCGGTGCTGGAGCACTGTGGACTGCAAGTCAGTTTCACCAAGTCAGACAAGTGTGGAAGATGGATCGCAGAGCAGCCCTCACGGCGCTGGGAGGATGCAAAGGACAGTGGGGACTTCAGGCTGAAGAAACTTGAGAAAGACTCAGCAGAATATCTTCAAGTAGACAGTGACAACTGAGAAGCCACTGCAAAACCCATATCTTTTTGGCAGAGGGGAATCAGAGATAGAGTGACAGAGACATCACAGGAGAGGGGTGGGCACGAGGCAAAGCAGCCGTGGGTCCACAAGGAATCGGGATCTGGGAGAAAGAAAGTAGCTGATTAGGGACATGTATGCTGTGCACACTGGGCCTGGAGAGATGCATGTGCGTGTGTGTGTGTGTGTGTGTATCTGTGTGTATGTGTATGCACAGATGCTGTTGTTGTTTAGTCTCTAAGTCATGTCTGACTCTTTTATAACCCCTTGAACTCTAACCCACCAGGCTCCTCTGGCCATGGGATTTCCCAGGCAAGAATACTAGAGTAGCTTGTCATCTTCTCTAGGGGATCTTCCCAAGCCAGGGGTCAAACCTGTGTCTCCCTCTTGGCAGGCAGATTCTTCACCACTGAGCCACCTGGGAAGTCCTGTATGCACAGATACATCTACCAATGAAGCCAGCTTCCTTCCATGCTTACCCCATTTGTCAGCCATGTCATCATTTTCAAAGTCCTCCATAAATCTTAGGACTACATTATAAAATTTTCTATAAAAATAACACACGGCCTTTTCAAAACACACACACACACACACACACAATTGTCCTGAAGTGTATAAAGAGTATAACATCAAATGCAAAGTGCCCCATTTGCCAACCCCCACCCTTCCACCTCAGCTAACTCTATTCCTTAGATGAAACCACCATGAAGACCTTCCATCCACAGACTTTCCCTTTGTTCTCTCTCCAAGAAAGGAAACATGCATGGAACTCATGTGTGTATGAGTGAGGGGAATTCTCTAACTTTCACCTCTGCATTCACCTACTCCGCAGCCAGGACTAGAATAGTTTTCCTAGAGTACCGTTTTCTCTTAGCAAAGCCCCAGCGGCTCCCCCCAGTGCCTACCATATGGAGTGCAGACCTCCATCATTGTCCTCAGCCCTCACCTTAGCCATCCTTCCCTGGTATTTCTGCCTATGCTGTTCCTCTGCCTGCCACTCCAGCACCTGTGTTCTCCATCCCACATTCCTCTTGTGAGTGCTTAGCTTATCTCTTTCCATGCTCTTCTTCAATGCACAACACCACATAATTTCTCAAATGCCCACCTCACTCTCTAATTCTTCTATAAAACATGTCTGCCCCTCCAACCAGCAGCTCTTTCCTGTCCCTAAATACTTATACAGTCACAGGATTAAACGTTTCTTATTTTCTAATTATTTTAGAAGTGCTAATTCTCTCTCTCCCAATTAAAAAACAACTTTGAGGTTAGGAAACTCACCTTTACAGTCGGCTGGCCCCACAGAACCTGGTGTCACATGGATGCTTGGGAACACTCAGTGTCCCATAAATGCATAGGAAATGAGCAGATGACACAGAAAGTGTCCCTTTCATTTAAATACTCATCCCCCCACTGGTTTGTACATTGGGCTAGCTTTCATTTTTTGGGTTTTCATTTACAACACTGTAACCATCCCTTTCACATGGTCATTAAAATACAGATGAAATATCTTCAGTGCAATGTTATTAATAGGACTGATAGATTAAATGCACCTTTCCTTTCAAGGATATGAATTTTTTGTATGTGTCCTAGAAACTTAGAAAGATATTTATAGTTTCAAAAAACCAACCCTAAGAGGTATAGCAGGTAGTTAAACCCTACCTAAGGTTTGAGACCCCCTTGATTTTAACCTTAAATGTCTAATCCATATGACATTTTAACAAGTCATGAAATGCTTTCTTTGTTCTCATTTTAGTGTAGAAGAAAATTTTAAAGAAAAGGGTAAATCTTCTGCTGTATGGCATATGGAGGTCAAGATCTTACATAGATTTTCAGCATTAAGGCAGAACAAATGGACTACTAGATTACAAAGAAAACAAATTCAGAGCAGTAACCTTTTGAGAACTGCCAAATTGCTGGCAAGATGAAAATGGGGTTGCATTTGAGAAATTATGCGGTGTTGTGCTTCTCAGAGAAATGTACAGCATAGAGAAAGATATGTGTTTTCATTTGAAACTCTATTTTTAATATTCGTAATGACAGCAACTGAAGCAAATCTGCCTATATGTAGAACACCCAGTAAATGGTAAATGGTGGTGATAGGGAGGAGGGAAATATAAATGGAAATAGAGGCTCTGGTGTACCAAGTATATTTTTGAAATATCAAACAGACACCTTCAGCCTGGATGCTGAAGATCACTGTGCAGGGTGAAAAAGAAGTCGAACATTTGCCCAGAAAAAAGTCTGAAATCACAGCAAAGCAAGGGCTGGATTCTCAGCAGTTTGAAGGAAGGGAATATATGAAATAAAATGTCTCTCTGCATATCATAAAAACAGAAAAATTTCCAGCATATGCTGCTATTTTACTTTTTTATTTTGGCAGAGCATTTGTGACTAGTTATGGGCGGGGTGATTCTCAGATGTATGTTTCAGCCAAGGATGATGAATGCTCAGACTATTTTTCCCAACCTTACATGCATGTGCTTCTCTCTCTCTTTTTTTTTATTCCCCATGTGCCTTCTCCTAATGTTTTTATCAGATGGGGTTCCCAGGCAGCTCCATTTGGGGTCACATCAGACATGTTTGGAGTAATTCCATTTAGATATAAGACTGACCCATTCCTGAAATGTGTTCCTTTAGTTCCTACATTTGTTTTGATATAACACGACTGAGCAAGCCAAGGAAAATTTAAGTAACATAAAATTAATAAAGAAGCAAAACACACACTAGTAAAGTTTTAACTCCTATATCCATCTATTTTTTCTAGACTTTAAGTAAATTACACTTAAAAGTTTTTCCGTAGTTCAGTGTATTAGGTCTTTGGGTTGACATTATAATTCTTCTTTTCACTCACATATTTCTCTATGTTGATAAAGCTCACATATTTATATTTAATACTTGCTTGATTGTTACATTTCTTAAGATACAACAACTTGTTTTAGCTGTTTCCCTTCTGTAGTGCATCTGAGTTACTGTCAAATTTTTACTATTATATACAGCAATACACCTGTGTAAGAGACCACTTAGTTTGGTCTCTATTAGGTTACATTTTAGGTTTTTTCCAAAACTGGAATTCCTGCATGAAAGAGAGACAAATTATGGTTCAGAAGCTCCCAAAACCTACTACCAAATTGTCCTCCAGAAAGCTGCAGTCAATCTGTTGTGCCAATTTCTATTGAAAGTGTATCTCTTTCCCCAGATCTTTTATAAAATCGAGCTTTCTCATGTTTACTAATTTGAGAAACTAACTGAATGACTTTTCATTTGTATTTCTCTGATTTCAAAAAAGACTTCTCATTTGCTATAGTCATTTTACCTTCCAGTAGGGACTCTTAAATGGTTTAATTGTATTCAAAGTATCTGCCTTTTATGTCTAGTTACTTAAAACATCCAGCAACAGTGAAAAAAAAAAACTAACTTAAAACTCAACATTCAAAAAACTAAGATCATGGCATCTGGTCCCATCACTTCATAGCAAATAGAAGTGGGGGAGAGTGGAAACAGTGACAGGTTTTATTTTCTTGGGCTCCAAAATCACTGTGGATGGTGACTGCAGCTATGAGATTAAGACACTTGCTCTCTGAAAGGAAAGCTATGACAAACCTAGACAGTATGTTAAAAAGCAGAGACACCACTTTGCCAACAAAGGTCAATATAGTCAAAGCTATGGCTTTTCCAGGAATCATGTACGGAAGAAGGCTGAGTACCCTGGACTGCAAGGAGATCAAACTAGTCAATCCTAAAGAAATCAACCCTGAACATTGACTGGAAGGACTGATGCTAAAGCTGAAGCTCCAATATTTTGGCCACCTGATATGAAGAGATGACTCATTGGAAAAGACCTTGATGCTGGGAAAGATAGAAGGCAAAAGGAGAAGGGGGCAGCGGACGGTGAGATGGTTAGATAGCATCACTGACTCAATGGGTATGAATTTGAACAAACTCTGGGAAATAGTGACGGACAAAGAAGCCTGCGGGCTGCAGTGCATAGGGTAGCAAAGACTTAGACAGGACTTACCGACTGAACAACAACAATCAACAGCTACTTTCATTGGTACCATACTAATTGCAAAATAATGCCAGGAATAATCAAAGTTCAGCTTGTTATACAGACTTTAAATGAAATACTTAATGTATATAAACTATTTAAGCCACAGAATATAGATTCAGGGATTGTTGTCACAATGCTAAAACCAGAAAAAATGTGAGAAATATATTTTTAAATCTTATTTTTAACACATTATAATAAATACTGCAATATCTGGAAGCCCCTGACTGTTTGGAAGGAGCTTTTTACTTGCCATTGCATAAGCACAGCTACAGCCTCTGTTTATCAGGAAGTGCATTGACCAGCAAATGGAATATACTCCACCAACTGATATTGACAGAATTCTGTCATTCCAAGTGTCTGTTCCATTGACATTATTTGCTATTTTTCAGAGAAGTGAAGGAATAATTACAAGCTGTCTCTTTGGCTTATACGAGGTTTATACACCAATTTCTTTTTCCACCTTTCAGACAGTTCTCCAAGTTCAATAGCTGCTTCTTACTCGATGTGTGTTGCTGGACATGGTGCTCGGAAAAATGAAATAAAATGAAAGCTGAATTTATCAGTCATATTAGCAAAGATTCTAGGACTATATATTATGCAGAATATATTGAATATTATGATTTGTTCATCACATTCTCCCCTATTCTTTCCTTTCAAATTTTAATTGGTGTGTTTCACTGTGGGCAAATTTTCCTGGTACTTTTGTTTTTAATTTATATTTATTTATTTACTTTTGGCCATGCAGTGTGGCATGGGGGATCTTAGTTCTCAGATGTAGGGATCAAACCCAGGGCCCCAGCAGTGAAAATGTCAAGTCCTAACTACTGAACCACCAGGGAATTCCCTCTCCTGGTACTTTTGAATATGTTGTTGCTTAGTTGCTAAGTTGTGTCCAACTCTTTTGCGACACCTTGGACTGTTGACTACCAGTCTCCTCTGTCCATGGGATTTCCCAGGCAAGAATACTGGACTGGGTTGCTATTTCCTTCTCCAGGGGATCTTCCTGGCCCAGGGATCAAACTTGTGTCTCCTACATTGCAGGCAGATTCTTAACTCCTGAGCCACAAGGGAAGACCCAGTTTTGAATATACATGTAGGAAATATAATGCAGGTCTTCCTGTTAGAAGGGCATCCCTGGCACCCTGAGAGACAGACTAATAAAGCTGGCACGTGATGAATAAGATCAGATACATGCAAAAGTCACATGGACAGGGAAGGCGTAGGCTAAAAGCAGTAAGATAAGGTCTTGGCATTGGCTAATCATGGGGTTAACATAGCCTAAGAAAATGTATGTCAACTGTGTGGAATTTGCAGCTTAGAAATCCAGAAAATGAGTGTGAGGGCCAATGTTTCAGAGTTCACGTCAGTCATCTGGGAAGAGGGGCTCATTGGGCAAAATGTGAAAGTGTATTAGAAACACCACAAGGAGCAGAGGGGTGTAGAGGGCAAAAATAGAAGGTACGCCTGTCTTCAAATCCCACTTCTTTCTTACCAGTTAGATGACTCAAACCCTCTGGGCTTGTTTTCTCACCTGTAAATGGAGATGGTGATAATAATATTACTTACCAGTAATATCATGAATAAAATATGCATAAATAAAATATGTAAAATATGAATGTATTTCAAACACTGCACAGCACATAAGAACTATAGAAGTCCATGATGACTAGAGCCCAATTTAGGATTCACCTAATACATAGTAAGCACTCAACAGCTGTTTGATGCTATTCATCACACATATCATTGTGCTTGGATGATATAGTCACCAACGTGACCCTCTGATGATCAAGCACCTTCCCATATACATTTTCTCAGTGGGACAGGATGTGCTGATCTAGGGAAATGATTATCCAGTCCAATGAGGTGGTTTGAGCTTTCATGGAAATTAATCGTCTGGTGTAGACATCGATTTGCTATATGTTTGATTAGTATGACTTCGGCTGAGGAAACAAGATCTGCTTTTCAGACCAGCAACCCTGAAAACCTGACTTTGGGTAGAGGTGATTCCATGGATATGTTATCCCTTTTCATGCTTATGATTGAGTGACAGAATGACCACAGCAAGTCAGAGTCATGTCTTCTAGGAGACTATTAATGAAATGAAACTTGTGGAGCTTGCATGAGAAAGTTCTAAGGGAGCTGCAGGAAGGTTAGTTGATTGGTGAGCATACATATCCTCCAGGCTGACAGTTGAAGACCAACAAGAGTCTCAGGGGCATGTAACTTTGACCCTGAGGTCAGATAAACATAAAGAATGATATGCAGTCTAAGTGCTTCCCTGTTAGTATCAATTACGCAACGAACTGCCTATTCCAACAAAGATGTGGCATACACAAAAATGCACAGTGCTTTTTGTTCTAATAATAATATTTAAATAATTAATTTTGTTGTATCACCCATTGTATTTACTGAGTGACATTAGTTTGACAAGCGTGGCGATATGAATATCCATCAAACACCCCATGGGTTTCAGGAAGTCCTGCAAAAGGTCACTGAGTCTGCTGGAGACTTTACAGAAACTTTGGCTGGAAACTCCCACTGGGAAGATATGTTTTCTATGGTCTTATTATTTTAAAATTTAATAATTTTTCAGTATTTATGGCTTCGACAACAAGCTCCCATTGGAAAGAAAAAAAAAGTAAAAATCCTCCCTCTTATTTCAAACTCGAATAGTTTTATAGGATGCTATTGTCTGAAACCAAATGCCAGGACAATGATGTTGGAGCTGGTGAAAGCTACTGGCTGGACTCCAGGAAAAGGGCTCAAGAGTAACTTTGCTCCTTAGTCCCAGAGACCAGGCTCATTGGTAAATAATAGAAATCAACTTCAAGCACTAAGGATGCTTTCATGATTCAGAGAATCATGCCCTCGTTGCATGGACAGCATCACATGGACAGCAAGATCTGGCATTCTTCCTGGACTTGGAAGACAATGAATAGGTCCCCTACTGAATCTCTTTTCTCTTTAGGTTAGACATCCATAATTCACTTATCATCTCTCCCTTTTAAGAGATGGTTTGCGTTCCATCATCATCTTGATAAGATTTTCCCAGAAGACCCTTCAAGAGGACCAGATCCTCTGTAGGTTTTAGTCCCAGAATATTGGGTATCCTTATTTCAGGAACCAAAGGAAGAAGGTTATATCACTTACACTCACTCTCAAAGTTGTCACGTAAGTACTTTTCTGTGTCCATTCCAGGAGGTCCTCAGAAAGAAACCATGTGCTTGGGTGACTCAGCTTTAACAAAACACTCAAAACTCACCATGAACTTGTCATTCTTGAGACACAGCAAAATTGTGAGAGCATTTTTTTGAAAATTGTCAAAACACAAGGGGTCAACTTAGAGGATAATAAAAATAAGAAAGGAGTAGTAAAACTGCCAACTCCTCATTTCTCTCCAAGCTGTATTTTGGCAAAATTCTATTAGTTCTCTTACAGAAAGAAAGACTGTCAGATTTAAGGGCCCAAGCAAACAAGAAACAGGGCATGTTAATTCAAAGAATTATTGTAATCGAAGTTTGAGTGCAAAATTACATCCTTCATAATTTTACACTTATGTGAAGTATATTTCTGCCCATGCTTGTAAAGACAGAGAATTTTCCTCATGTCTGACACATCAAATACCAATAACCTTGCTATGCAATAACCAGAGAAGAAGGTTGAAAGAATGTGAAAGCTTTCTTATTGTAGTGAACACAGTCAGTCAGTCAGTTCAGTCGCTCAGTCATGTCCGACTCTTTGTGACCCCATGAATTGCAGCACGCCAGGCCTCCCTGTCCATCACCAACTCCCGGAGTTCACTCAGACTCACATCCATCAAGTCAGTGATGCCATCCAGCCATCTCATCCTCTGTCGTCCCCTTCTCCTCCTGACCCCAATCCCTCCCAGCATCAGAATGTTTTCCAATGAGTCAACTCTTCGCATGAGGTGGCCAAAGTACTGGAGTTTCAGCTTTAGCATTATTCCTTCCAAAGAAATCCCAGGGCTGATCTCCTTCAGAATGGACTGGTTGGATCTCCTTGCAGTCCAAGGGACTCTCAAGAGTCTTCTCCAACACCACAGTTCAAAAGCATCAATTCTTCGGTGCTCAGCCTTCTTCACAGTCCAACTCTCACATCCATACATGACCACAGGGTAAAACATAGCCTTGACTAGACGAAACTTTGTTGGCAAAGTAATGTCTCTGCTTTTGAATATGCATCTAGGTTGGTCATAACTTTCCTTCCAAGGAGTAAGCATCTTTTAATTTCATGGCTGCAGTCACCATCTGCAGTGATTTTGGAGCCCCCCAAAATAAAGTCTGACACTGTTTCCACTGTTTCCCCATCTATTTCCCATGAAGTGATGGGACCAGATGCCATGATCTTCGTTTTCTGAATGTTGAGCTTTAAGCCAACTTTTTCACTCTCCACTTTCATGTGCAAAATGCATTGTCACTCTGTTATGTAGGTCTCTAGGTGTGGGATAATTGATCAAAACCCCTGAAAGTGGGACTTGAGACAACAAAGCATGTAAAAAAGAAGTGTTTTTGTTCTTAAAAAAAGCTATAAGTATATAACTTTTTATATAGTATAACCTTTTTTATATTGTATATTTAAATATTATGATCTAAAGTTTTATAAAATAAATGCCAGTTAAATGAATCCAGGCACAACTGGATAAATGTCACTGTACTCTGTGCATTTGTGACACAATACAAAATAGGGGTCAGAAAAGTATAAGGCACTGATGTTTCTTTTTAACACCTATTTTGTTTTAACTGATTGGTAGATGCAATCTACATGTATTATAAAATCCTTCAAACATCAGGACTAATTCATACAACAAGGGAAAGAACTCACAAATGAACCAGAATCCCTACGTCAGCTCTGTGGATAGTGCATTACTTTTATAATAAGCACCATAAGGGCTAATGTTTCAACTGGTCCTGGATCTTTTTCTCTGTAACAGCAAAGAACTTTTCTGAGCCATCTCTATGCTTTCCTTTAGTTTATCTTATGACAAATGGCTTCAAGTAATTAAAAAGCAGAATGGCATAGTCATCAGAATGTCACAAGGACATACAATTTCTCTATGTCAAGCTAAACAATCTTGAAGTCAGCATTCCTTAAGGTGAAGTTACATGCACCTATATTAGAATCCCCTAAAAGGCATCTTGTTTATAAACAAGATTCCTAAGTTCTGTCCAAGACTTCATGAATCAGACTCTCCCCAGTCTGGGAACTGGGATCAGGCCTTTTCAACAAGCTCTCCAGGTGATCACCTATACACTAAATCCTACACATTGTCTTGAGAAATAGCCCTTAAAGGAATTGCTCCAGGGACTTGGATTCAATTAGCTGTATATAAATCAGTGGTTCACATCCCTGGCTGTGAGATAGAATCATTTGTGGGAGGTTTAAAGCCACAACCATGATTGCACGTAATATCCAGAATATCTAATTTGTCTGGCCTGAGGTGATATCTAACATGTTATTCTAATAAATAACTAGAATTGCATGCTCTTAGTAGCATTATTCACAATACTTGAATATAGGGAGTAACTCAAGTGTCTATCAACAGACAAATGGATAAATAATTAAGATGTGTGTATATACACAGTGAAACACTATTCAACTGTAAAAAGGAATGCCATTCTGATATATGCTCTAACATGAATGAACCTTGAAAACCTTATGCTAAGTAAAATAAGCCAGACACAAAAGAACAAATTCTGTATGATTCTTCTTAGATGAAGCATCTAGAATAAGCAAATTCATAGAGACACGAAATAGAAGTTACCAGGGGCTGGGGGGGCAGGGGTGGTGGTGGGGAGGAAGAGAAAGGTTTAGCAGTTAGAGAGCTTCTCTTTAAGGTGGTAGAAAAGTTTCAGAAATATATAGCCGTAGTGGTTACTCATACTGTGAATGTATTTTATTGCACACTAAATTGTACACTTAAAATAGTTACAATTATAATCAAAATTACAACTAATTTCAGTTATAAACTTCCTATTATATACATTTTACCATGATAAAAAAGTTTTTAAAAGGTAAAAGACATATGTAACTAGGATTGAGAATTTCTGTACCTAACAGAGATGAAGCAAATCACCTGTCAAAGAAACATTTGATAGGTGGTCACTGCATTAGTAGAGAAGGAAATGGCACCCCACTCCAGTACTCTTGCCTGGAAAATCCCATGGACAGAGGAGCCTGGTAGGCTGCAGTCCATGGGGTCACTAAGAGTTGGACACAACTGAGCGACTTCACTTTCACTTTTCACTTTCATGCATTGGAGAAGGAAATGGCAACCCACTCCAGTGTTCTTGCCTGGAGAATCCCAGGGACTGGGGAGCCTGGTGAGCTGCCATCTATGGGGTCACACAGAGTCGGACACGACTAAAGTGACTTAGCAGCAGCAGCAGCAGCAGCTCCCTAGACCAATGCAATCAGTTTATTTCAGAAGTGGGAACCGAGCATCAATCATTTTTGTAAACACTCCCCAGATGATTCTAATGTGCCAGCAGGGCTGGGAACCACTTCTGCACTTGTTGCTCAGTGTGTAATCTGCTGACCAGCAGTCTTGATATCATCTTGGAGTTTGTTAGAAATGCAGAATCTCAGGACTCATTTGAGACCTACTGACTCAAAACTTACATAGTAACAAGCTACATCAGTAATTTGTGTGCCCATTCAAATTTGAAAGAAAAGTTATGAACAACCTAGACAGCATATTAAAAAACAAAGACGATACTTTGCCAATAAAGGTCTGTCTAGTCAAAGCTATGGTTTTTCCAGTAGTCATGTATGGATGTGAGAATTGGACCATAAAGAAGGCTGAGCACCAAAGAATTGATGCTTTCAAACTGTGGTGCTGGAGAAGACTCTTGAGAGTCCCTTGGACTACAGGGAGATCAAACCAGCCCATCCTAAAGGAAATCAGTCCTGAATATTCATTGGAAGGACTGATGTTGAAGCTGAAACTCCAATACTTTGGTGACCTGATTGGAAGAACTGACTTATTTGAAAAGACCCTGATGCTGGGAAAGATTGAAGGCAGGAGGAGAAGGGGATGACAGAGCATAAGATGGCTGGATGGCCACACCGACTCAATGGACATGAGCTTGAGTAGACTCTGGGAGTTGGTGATGGACAGGGAAGCCTGGTGTGCTGCAGTCCAGGAGGTCGCAAAGAGTCAGACACGACTGAGCAACTGAACTGAACTGAACTGAAGGCTCATCTCCGGACTTGAAGAAGCCCTCTCACAGCCACTATAGCCTTGTTAACCACACCTGCCTAAAACATACTTCTATCTATTCAGTTCTCCCACTGTACTAGGATTTTGAGGTCTTGCATGGATGCTAAGTCACTTCGGTCATGTCCAATCTTTGCAACCCTATGGACTGTAGCCCACCAGGCTCCTCTGTCCATGGGAATCTGGAGTGGGTTGCCATGCCCTCCTCCAGGGGATCTTCCCAAGCCAGGGATCAAACCCACATCTCTTATGTCTCCTATATTGGCAGGCAGGTTCTTTACCACTAGCGCCACCTGGGAAGCTCTGAAATCTTGAGGTTGGGATAATATTTTATCTTCCTATCTCTAATACCCAGCATGGCATCTTCTATGGTAGCTTCCATAAATAATTACTTGAACTATATTAAAATTTAAAAGCAACATGAAATCTAATAACTAGCATTTCAAAGATAATAGTAACACTCTTAAAGTAAAGAGTAAGACACGACAGGAATAAAGGAACCTATGTATTGAGCAATGATTATGTTCCAAGACCTTCAAACATGGTAGGTGCAATCCTCACAACAGCTCCATGGAATAAGCATTTCCATCTATTTTATAGATGGAATAATTGCAGCTCAAACAACAAGAAATGTGGTCACAGAGCTGATACAGGATGAGAGTGGGATTTGTCTCCAACTGTCTTATTTCACAGTCCATTTTGCTGAGCTTCTAGTAATTTAAAAACTAGCTCTTTTCAGAACCTCCTGGAGGTATCTTTATTCTCTTTTCTATTCCTATGCTTATCTGCTTCTCATCATCTCTTCCTCTTTACCATGGACTGTGACCTTCTCACTTTGTTCCAAATACTTTTTCTTGTCTCCTTTCTAAGTCTCTGCTTTCCTTCCCCTCAATGACTTACCTGGTCCCTCAGCAGGAACTGAAGTACATTTAAGACTCTTGTTTTAATTATCAAATGTATTTTCCTTTCCTAAAATTTAATATCAGGTCAATTACACTCCTCAGTAGGTGTTTAAGATTTCTGATAAGTTCTCTTCTGATAGGACTTGAAGTGAGTTATAGATTAAAACACAATTTGATGGCAATTTTAATTGAAAGTAAAGGATTTTATTGTTGCTTCTCTTTGGTTTGATTTTAGGTAAAAGATATAAATTATAAGCCTAAATTAAGTTGTTTTTTTATTGAAAAGTAGGGCTCCAAGGATAACTCTTGTCCTTCCTTGCCCTTCAACAGAGAAGAAACCCAATTCTACTTCACTTCTTTTTCTTCTATGTGTTAAATGTCAGACTGGATAGAAACATTAATTTGAGAAACTAAATGTTTTATTATTTATCTAAATATCATACATAAATATCTTCACTGAGAACTATAACAACTGGACACAATCCAGTTAACAAATACATATTTTTTCTTTGAAATAGTTTTTTTTAATAGAACGCTTCAAAAACTTCCTAAGAAAAAGCAATGATAACATTAACTTATGCAAAATGTCAAGACCAAAAAAAACCAAATTTAATATAGAACAATAATTCCTTTGTTGGAATAAAATTTGAATGGAAAAGAAATAGAAGATTTATGTATAACCCAGTATATCCACATGAAGATTGGGTTATTTTAAGATAAAGCCAAATGGAATAAAAGTATTTCAGGGTTGAGCCTCCACAGTTTCAAAATAACAAAGTTGCTTTGGTAATTCAATGCCAAACAGTAATGCCTATGATGTTCATTGTATCCTCTTTGAAAGTCTCCTTTATACTCGGTGAGGACTGTACCTGTTGTGAAGAGTTAGCCATCACTGCAGAGTGACCAGCTTATCTGGGTTTGTCCAGAACTTTCTCAGTTTTATCTTTTGCCCCTGCCCTCAAAACCCCTCAGTCCCAGGCAAAATGTGTTGGCTGATGACCCCATCTGGCAGTCATGTTGTGCCTGAACACACCCCTTCCTATTTGCACACAGAGGAGTGAGTCTGTCACATGGCTCTCTCCTGGTTAATCTTCCTTTCCAAATGTAGGTCTGAACTGAAGAGATGTAAACCAGACCTAGAGCCAGGGCACTGCATGGTGGAGCTGGTTATGCCTTCTACTCGGGCATCACGTCTAAAGGAAGCTGGTTATGCCTTCTACTCGGGCATCACGTCTAAAGGAACATACAACACTGTAAATGTTGTATGTTCATTTGACATTTTTTTCCAGTGGTAAAGAGTCTTATTACTACAAAGTCATCGTATTATGATAATTCTCTGACTGATGGAATTACAATTATTGAAGAAGGAAGCCTATTTCTAGTTGACACATACATGCAATGCGGGCTGGTGGCTGCCCTGGAGGCCACACGTTTAGTGAGATGCTTTAGGGGAATCTGAGTCAGCCACTCGGTGGAGACAAGGGAGGATGAGGAAGCCATTAATTAGTATAAGCAAAGACAAGAGCCCATGTGTGTGAGGACAGGGGAGGCTGCCTCAATTCTTCATTCTAGTTTTCTATGCCTGAGCCTGCCTGCTTCCTTGAGAAGCAGCTCAGAGACCTTACAACAAAAATCTCCTCTTTTATTTAAACCAAATGAATGGATCTTATACCTCAGGATTAACCAAGTTAATTCTGTAATTTGAATATAAAAGTTGAAGATGTGAAAATAAAGCAAATTTATCTGAGAAAAATGTTCATTTTATTTATTTTCTGAAATGACCAGAAAGTTCAATAAAAATAATCTTCTTAGCACATTGCTCCATGCGGACATAGCCTCTGCAAAAAAAAAAAAAAAAAAAAAAAAAATTAGAGAAATCCTGCTGGGAAGAACATTTTGAGTGTATGTTGCCAATTACATTTAGCAAATAATAATAAGGACATTTGGGAGTGCATTATTAATAGTAAAGTACCCTTTGGATTCTCTGTAAATAGATATTATTAAATCTTAGTAATCTAACAAATTCTGTATAAGAACTTAGGCTGATTGGGGAAGGATGTTGTTACTGGCAAAGAGATTTAAAATGAGCATCAAATTTGTTTATCTCTCCCTTTCAGTGACAGGCATATAATGCCATTCTTGAGATTGTGAAATGAAGGAAGTCCTCAATTAAAGACTTGATAAGAAACTGCAGAATATCCATGCCACTTCATATTCTTTTTATAATTATAAGTCTTGATATTTCCCAAAGCATATTATGTGTGCTCAATCACATGTAATATCTAGAGTCGATCACATAAAATGTAATTTAGTTGTGGGTTTGCAAGGTGTCTGTTCTGTAATATCACTCATAGCAGTGATACTACTGTGTACTTCTAGAGGGCTTTGCTTGAAAAGTGCTTGAGTAAAATAGATGACCCAGTGCAAGTTCGATGTATGAAGCAGGGCACCCAAAGCTGGTGCTCTGGGTGCTCAGAGGGATGGGATGCGGAGGGATGTGGGAGGGGTTCCAGAATTGGGGGACACATGTGTACCACTGGCTGATTCATGTTGATGTATGGCAAAAACCATCACAATATTGTAATTATTCTCCAATTAAAAGAATTAATTAAAATAATAAAAGTAGTTGAGAGAATTGTCTTCCTGCTCTGTACCAGTGAGATAGATGCAGTGCTAATGCTGTGCACAGGAAAAAGGAATCTTTCTAATGTATTCTAAAGAGAGTCACTTTCTTCAAATCTTTACTTACCAATATTATGCACTCTGTGATAACAAAGTGAGCTCTGCATCTCCTGGCATAATTGAAAAGCTTATTTTTAAATGCCATATGTTGCTGTGATTCATGCTGTGTTTTAATGATTATCACACATGCAAGCAAAATGCTATATTAGTTTTATATTCATGTAATTCCTGATTATCACAAATCCACACAATGAAAGACTGAAATGATATTAGGGTGCCAGAGATGTGAAGAATCTCAAAAAGTTCTCTTATCTAGCATCTCATCTTTCTAGACAATTGAATTTAAGTCATACAAGACAAAGGGGAGCATTTCCTTTTTCAATTTAGTAAATGTTTTATGGAGGTCCACAATGTGAACTATGCTGTGGAGAATAAAAGTTGAAGAACCCAATTCTGTCTTGTCCTTAGGGAATATACAGTATTTTTTCCAAAGAAGTATAAAATAAATGGAAAATAAATAATAGTATATTAGTACTGCATGTCTTGGAATGGCATATAACACAGGTTCTCAAGTTTTAGCACGCACCAGAATCTCCTGGCAGGTTTGTTAAAACACAGATTGCTGGACTCCTGCCTCCCATTTCTGATTGAGTAGCTGGGATAGGGCCCAACAATCTGCGTTTTCAACAAGTTCCCCAGTGATACTGGTTCCTAGATAATGCTCTGGGAACCACTGCAGTAAAACATTGGGATTAAAAGTGCAGGCTCTGGAGTTCAGGGGCAGAGTTTGAATCCTGAGTGGATTTGAGTTCAAGTCCTGCTTTATTGAACTACAATGATAGTATAAATTTACAAAGTACTTTTCCTTGGAAACAATTTTCCTTTACTTTAAAATAATATTCTCCCTAATTTTGGGTGTTGAAATATATTTATGCCCATGAAAATAATGGTAATGGATATTGTCATTTATGTATTAGTATAATAAAACCTTGGCAATACCATAACTGTTTCCCTCCTGCATTATAATTTGGGGATGAAATTTAAAAATACATAAATAAAGGAAAACTGGGATTGGGCCCTTCCCAAGAGTGCCACCATGACTGTGTCCTGCTGCAAGTCTCAGAAAGGGGATGGGACATTCTTTAGGAATGATACTCAGTTGTAGCATGAATAGCAGCCGTGGGAAGAGGTCAGAAGGGCAGTGTGCAAGAATGGAGTGCACAAAACACAGGCTGGTTCTGTTTGACTCACTTGATGTAACAGAACAGGGAGCTGAGATGTGCTGGGGTGGCCTCCCTGTGACCTCCCCGATAGGTCAGTTCACATGCAGGACACGCATCTCTGTTGTCATAGCAACTTTAAGGCACACCTATCGTGAGACCTAAAGCAACAAGTCAGGGACTAGACTCTGTCCTGACCATTTGACTGATGACTTTTCTAATATAGGGTTCAATAAAGCAGGACTTGAACTCAAATCCATTCTATTCTGCCAGAGTAGGAATGCAGGAATTATCTCCTGGGCTTCGGGAATGGGCCTGGTGATGGCAGTCAGATGTTTCTATTCTTGCCACTCTGATCCATATTGAATCATCAAGCAAAACACATTTAAGCCATATGAAGCTCTTAAAGATAAAATACAGTATTTCCTGCATATTTTAGTTTAATGTTTTGACCCGAACAGATTCGTTATGATCCCGTGGACTTCAGCACGCCAGGCTCCTCTGAGCTCGTGCTGCAGCCCATGGTTCGCCAAGAGTCAGATATGACTTAGCAACTGAACAACAACAAACCACATTCTCAAGACTTTAGATTAGAAAAAACAATTTTAAGAAAAGATTTCAAAGAAACATTTTCAGTCCCAGTCAAACCTCTTTAGGTAGAGGTCAGGAATTGAAATCAGAGAGGTGGTAGGATTCAGGTGAAGGGTAAGAGTCAGTGATACGTTTGGGGCCCACCAGTAGGTAATGACCAACCCTCTTAATGGTTCAATAATCCCATTTTGAGCATAAAAATGGATCCCCAAATGAGCCACAGCAAAGGGACCCGCTTCAAGGTAAACAGAGTAAATGTTCTCAGTAACTAAAGATAATTGAAAAGTATTGTCTTAGGGGATGGGAGAAAGTAACTGCAAATCATATATCTGATAAGGGGTTAATATTCAGAATACATAGGGGATTCATACAACTCAATAGCAAAAAAACCAACCCAGTTAAAGAATGGACAAAGGACCTGAACAGACATTTCTCCAACATATAGATAGCCAATGGCCAACAGACATATGAAAAGGTGTTCAGTATCACTCATCATCAGGGAAACACAAATGAAAACCACAGTAGATATCACCTCACACCTGTCAGGATGGCTTTTCCTAAAAAATGAAAGATGTTGATGAGGATGTGAAGAAAAGGCAATCCTGTTACTCTGTTGGTGGAGACGTAAATTGGCACAGTTGTGACTGAAAACAGTGTGAAGTTTCCTAAAAATATTAAAAATAAAACAACCATATGATCTAACAATCCCAATTCTGGGTATTTATCCTAAGGAACTAAAATCAGAATCTGGAAGTTATACCTGCATCACATGTTTATTGCAGTGCTATTCAAAATAGCCAAGAAATAGAAACAACCTAGGGCTTCCATGGTGGCTCAACAGCGAAGAATCCACCTGCCAATGCAGGAGATGCAGGTTCGATCCTCCAGGCTTGGAAGATCCCCTGGAGTAGGAAATGGCAACCCACACCAGTATTTTTGCCTGCAAAATTCCATGGACAGAGGAACTTGGCAATGTGACTGAGCAACAAAACAACAACAACAAGAACCAACCTAAATGTCCCATCTACAGATGAATGGATACCGAAAATGTAGTATATCTGTATATATGGAGATTTATCAAGAATGGTCATCAATATGGCCTCCTTTGGGCTTTATTCACCAGATTAGCTTGATGTCTGCAGCCTGGCTTATGCTCATGCTTCCTCTGGCATGGTTATCATAATTTTACAGTGGGTGGACAGTCCCTCATTTTAAATGAATAAATGTGGGTATGTATCCAAAGGAAATAAAACATGGATCTCAAAGAAACATTTCCACTGCCATATTCATTGTAGTATTATTCATAACAGTCATGATATAGAAATTATCCACGTGTCTGTTGACAAATCAAAGGCGATGGCACCCCACTCCAGTACTGTTGCCTGGAAAATCCCATGGACGGAGGAGCCTGGTAGGCTGCAGTCCATGGGGTTACTAAGAGTCAGACACGACTGAGTGACTTCCCTTTCACTTTTCACTTTCATGCATTGGAGAAGGAAATGGCAACCCACTCCAGTGTTCTTGCCTGGAGAATCCCAGGGATGGGGAAGCCTGGTGGGCTGCCGTCTATGGGGTCACACAGAGTTGGACACCACTGAAGTGACTTAGCAACTTGGCAACAGCAAAGAAATCATAGTACGTATGTGCAATGAAATATTATTCAGCCTTTATAAAGAGGGAAAACCTACTATCTGCAATACCATGGATGGAACTGGTGGACATCATGCTAAGTGGAATATACCAGTCACAAAAGGATAGATACTAAATAATCTCATTTATGTGTGGAATCTAAAATCACTGGGAATTCCCTGGGGGTCCAAGTGGTTAGAACTCTGCACTTTCACTGCCAAGGGCCAGCATATGATTTCTGGTCAGGGAAATGAGGTCACACAAGCCATGTGGGGTGGCAAAAAGTAAAATAAAAAAAAATAGTCACACTCATAGAAGCAAGGAATAGAATGGAGACTGCCAAAGGCAGAGGAATGGGGAAATGGTAATGATCAAAGGGTACAAAGGTTCAGTTGTCTTAAATAAATAAGTTCTGGAGATCTGCTGCATAACATGATACCTAGAACTAACAACTCTATAGTCGTAGTAGTAGTGTTAGTCGCTCGGTTGTGTCTGACCCTTTGTGACTCCATGGATTGTAGCCCACCACGCTCTTCTGTCCATAGAATTCTCCAGGCACGAATACTGGAGTGGGTTGTCATTTCCTCCTCCAGGGGATCTTCCCAACCCAGGGATCAAACCCAGGTCTCCTAAATTGCAAGCAGATTCTTCAGTCTCTGAGCCAGCAGAGAAGTCCAAAAACATACAGTGTATACTTAGTATTTGTTAAGAGGGTAGATCTTTACAATATGTTCTTGCCACGTAAAAGGATGTGATAATGATATTCAGGTAGGGACAGGAGGAAACCTTGAGACGTAATAGATATGTCTATAACCTTGATGGTAAAAATGGTTTCATGGTTGTATACTTAGCCAAACTCAGGAGCTGTACATTAAATAGGGACAGCTTTTACGTATCAATGGTACTTTTTTTTTTTTTTAAGAATGAATGAAAAGCATTG
Source organism: Bubalus bubalis (assembly GCF_019923935.1). NCBI lineage: Eukaryota > Metazoa > Chordata > Mammalia > Artiodactyla > Bovidae > Bubalus > Bubalus bubalis. The sequence goes on from NC_059158.1 coordinate 144,886,109, forward strand.
TCATACTGGGGGCTTCTCCAAAAGCCAACCCTGGGACAAAGATCTGGGTGCAAGTGGTTTATTCGGGAAGGAACCCAGGAAGCATGGTGAGAGAATGAAGTGAAGCCAGGAAGAAGGAGAGCCAATGAAAGTGGGGAATTGCAGTGGGCAACTGGGGCTCATCCCTACTGGCACGCATTTAAGAATTGTGTGGAAGCCACCTCACCAGTGCCCCTGGGATTGCTGGAAGTGGGATTCCTAGATCACGCGGTAGTTGTATTGGTAATATTTTGGCGACCCTGGACAATAACTGGATTTTTATCCACTGTTGCAGCCTGGTGAACGTGCCTGGCAAACCAGCTGTTCAGGCAGCTCATTGGCTGAGGGTCCAGTGGCCAGTGCTCTGAAATACTTGCCCACGTTTGTCCTGAGGCCACACTGCTCAGGGGCTGCCCACCAGCGACTGGTTGTGGTGGGGATAAGGCAGACATATTGCCGAGGCACATGGGACTACTTTCTTGGTAACTTTGGCTTGAGGACTTCCTGGCAGCTTCGCCAAACGGTCTTTAGGCCGCATCGCTATGTAAGATGCCTCCGCCCAACTTTCTTGTCAGTTTCCTTCAGGGTCAAACTTGCATCCTCGTCTCACAGCTCTCCTAGCCTTCCATGCCTCCTCCCTGTTTGCTTTCATAGTATTTCCTCCACATGCCTTTTAAATCTTCTCTTAGTATCTGCTTCTCGGAAGACCCAACTGAACACATCCGCCACCACCCGGCCCTCCTTGGTTGAGGCTCACTCCTGGGGACATTAACTCCCCAGCCTTTCCAGTCTACCCCATGCACTTGGTTCCACCTGTTCTCAGGACCAATAGGCCACCTGAGGCAGGGAGATAGGAAGCCTCCTAGGAAGGAACTGTTAGTTGGTGGCCCCAGGGCGAGAATCTGGGGAAGCCATCCCAGTGACAGTGTTTGCTACAAGGATTATAGTTCACTTATCTGCTCTAGTATGCAAATAGATTGTTGTGCTGTATGAATATAACCAGGAGAGAAGGAGGGCTCTAGGCAATAGTATTTCCAGACTCTGCTAAGAAAAGTTGAAACTATCTCTGCAATTCAGGTTAGTTTACTTCCTTTTGCAACCTATCTGGAGGTTTATTTCATTTTCTTCCTGTTATATTTCTCGTGACTTCTCAATGTGATGGGTTGTTATTGATTAAAATGGGAAATGCTTCATGTTCAGAACATTTATATTTCCTGGTAACCAAAAGATGTAAAAAAAAAAGTCATAGTAGGTGTTTAACAGTGTTAGTTTTCTTTCTATTTAGCAGCCTGGGGATGAAGGACCATATGTACAATATATAAGGTGCTGTGAGTCATACTCCTTGTGTGGCCATAAACAGGATCAAAATGATATAATTATATGAAAGCACTGCTGTAGACTGCAAAGGACAAAGAGGAGTTACTTTGAGGTCTTTGCAACTCATTATTTCATTGGTTCAGATGGACCATCATCAAGGCAAATCCTCAGAAGCAGGACACTTGGAAAGAGGAAAAGCTTCCTATAACATGGCTGGGTGCTTGTATGCTCAGTCGTATCTGACTCTTTGGACCCCATGGACTGTGGCCCACCAGGCTCCTCTGTCCATGGGATTTTTCCAGGCAAGAATACTGGAATGGGTTGCCATTTCCTCCTCCAGGGGATCTTCCTGACCCAGGGATAGAACCCAGGTCTCTGGTGTTCCCTGCAATAACATGTGGATTCTTTACCACTCAGCCACCCAGCCACCTGGAAATCCCAGAACATGGCTAGTATATAATATGATATGCTAAGTGGCTTCAGTTGTGTCGGATTCTTTGCTACCCTATGGACTGTAGCCGGCCAGGCTCTTCTGTCCATGGGATTCTCCAGGTAAGGATACTGGAGAGGGTTGCCAGGCCCTCCTCCAGGGGATCTTCCTGACTCAGGGATCGAATCTGTACCTCTTGTATCTCCTGCATTGGCAGACAGGTTCTTTACCACTAGTGCCACCTGGGAAGCAATTATAATATAATATGTCCTTCCATATATATTATAATATGGGCTTCCCTGGTGGCTTAGATGGTAAAGCATCCTCCGGAAATGCAGGAGACCTGGGTTCGATCCCTGGGTCGGAAAGATACCCTGGAGAAGGGAATGGCAGCCCACTCCAGTATTCTTCCCTGGAAAATCCCATGAACAGAAAAGCCTGGTGGGCTAGAGTCCACGGGGTTGCAAAGAGTCGGACACGACTAAACAACTAACACACACACATGTCCTTATGAATGTGTGTTCCACTCTATTAGCTCACTCTAAACACAACTTAAAGCTCTTTTATGATATTTAGACAATAAAAACAAGTTTTAGCCATTGAGAAAACATTCTGTTCATATGTTAGATGATGTAACTTCTAATTCTAGGATCCCTGAATATTCTATTGTACATTTATTTGTAATTTAAGAGAGTCAGTCTTCTGCCTTTGGGATATTATAGAACAATTTCATGTGTATCATTAAAAAACACAGTTGATATGTTCTACAGCCTGACTTAGCTGCAAATGTAGAGAAATTATTGATGCTGCATGATAAAAATGAAGAAACGTGAAACCTTAAGAAAAATGAAGAATCTAATTTAAAAGAATGGAAACAGCAGAGATAAAATCAGGACAGTGACTGATCCAGTACCGTGCGCTAATGTATCTTTTATCCTTTCTGTTCTTAAACTGAATAATAGAGGTAGGGCAGAATTTGCATTGGTGTGAATCACTCTGATCAAGAGATAGAAGGAAGGATATACATATATTATCTGGTCAATTTTACCTGACACAGTTCAATTGCTCAATGGTCCATCTGTATTTTCTGAGCCAGATTTGAACAAAGGTGACCCTCAGAACTTGTTACAAGATCTTGTTATTTGAGAAACATTTTATTTTTGTATTTTCTTGAGACAGCCTCAAAGATTAATGTCTAAAATAAACTCGGCTGTTGAAAAATTGTAAAGATACAATCAGAAAAGTAATTCAACATGTCCCCAATGCTTTTAACTCCAGTGATGAAATTCTAGTCTGTAACAAACTTGGGGGAAAAAGCAACAACACTCTTGGGTTTTCATACCTCCTTATGTATGTTTTTCAGCTAACAATTTTAGCTTCAATTTCATCTAAGACAAATTAAACTTCACTAGAATTCTTCAGGCATCTTCCTTCTCCCCTAATCATCCCAAGGAATAGAATTGGCACAAATTAAAATAGTAAAGGTATCCTTAAATCTATCAGAACAATGCAATGCTACCTAAGCAGAAATAAAGGAGGGGGTGGCATGATGTGGGAAGTGCTTAACTAAGAATTCTATTCTTGGCTGTATTACTCATTTGATATTGACCCAAATTTAGCCTCAACTTAGCTATAAAATGAACAAGTTCTCTACCCTTAAAATGCTATGTCCATGTACGTTTACCTTGTCTTATAATTGCTTATTATCTGTCTCATCATCAGTCTCTTTGTTCTTACACCTAACCCAATATCTATCACACAGTAGGAAATCAACAAATATGTGTTCATATGTAATAAATATAAATTTCTCTCTCTGTGACAGTTGCTCAGTGGCGTTCAACTCTTTTGCGACCCCATGGACTATACAGTCCATGGAATTCTCCAGGCCAGAATAGTGGAGTGGGTAGCCTTTCCCTTCACCAGGGGATCTTCCCAACCCAGGGATTGAACCCAGGTCTTCCACACTGCAGGTGGATTCTTTACCAGCTGAGCCAAGATGTATGTTCACTGACTAACAGTGTTAGTTTATGTAACTGATGGTCACAGATACTCAACCTGCCTGGTAGCTCAGGAAACAGCATGACAAAATAAAAAGCATGTCTGGTGTCTGGGTGTCTGGGCATTGGATCCTTTTCATATATAGGCAATACATTTAAGGGACCAGTGGTGAAATAAAGTAAGAATTCCATGCTTCTATGTTTCTGGGGCAGAAGTTCTTTCTATTGAGTGTAAATCCACAACTTGAAGGACTAACTGACTCCATTGAATTCATTAAATATTTAGAAATAGTGCAATGCTCCCTAGGAAAAGACTGGTTAAGTGCTATGTCTTGAATGTTTAATTTGACATCTTGTTGTAACATCAAAATGTTGTGCTAAGCTACCATGTGTTCTTTTGGAATAATAAATTGATAATAGAATTGAGCATCCAGATGAATTCCCAAGTTTTATAAATGTCTGCGGAAAATGACAGTGAAGTCCCACAAAAGTACATACCCTAAACTAGGAAAGAAATACTGGCCATATGCTAAATTAAAATATTTGGCCATATTTGGTGAATACTTGTGTCTCGTGCATCATATAATTTATGTCTTTGAGCATGAATGAGGTAATATTACACACAATATTAAAAGGTGATAAGATACTATTGGAGCTACTCTCCTTAAAGTCAGGGCTGTGAAACTATCCTGTTTGATACTGTAATGATAGATGGATGACATTATGCATTTGACAAAACCCATAGACAAAGACAATACCCAATACAAAGAGTAAACCTTAATGCAAGCTATGGACTTTGGTTAGTAATCAATAGTGGCTCATCAATTGTAATAAATTTGCTACACTAATATGAGTAATGGGGGAAACTGTGAGCGAGAGAGAGAGGAAGTGTATGAGAACTTTGTACTATTTCCTTAATTTTCTGTAAACCTAAAATGGCTTTAAAAGTAAAACTTATTAATAAAAATAAACCACTATTGCAGCTATTCCACCTAAAGCTGTCAAGTAAGCAAATTCCTACATCAACTGTGAGCAAAATGGTTCATTATATCATGAGAGGTGATTATACCCAAAGATGATGATGAGTAAAGAAGTAGTATTTTGATATGAAAAACACTTTACTGGTTCCAGAGCCTGGATTTAAAACACAAAGAGTCTTTACAAAGACCTCCATTAATCTTTAAGGCAAGTTCTTCTCACTGTGTACTTTATACTCTGCCAGATTCTACAAAACTAAGTAATAGGATCAGAAGAGTATGCCCACAGTCCATGTCTTATCAGATATTTGGGAACTTACAAAACAAAAGCTTTATAATAATAAAGCAAAATGTCAGGACACAAAAAAAGCTAGACGGAACCAAGGAAATGGCCCAGGTCATCCCCCTCATGTTAGTTAGGCAAGAAAAAATAAGGAACAACCATGAATCCCCTGTGACACGAAAAGCCCTATGGAAAAAAAATTAATCTCTGGTCAAATCGTAGGGCTACTTGAGCTATTGCCTAAGCAAATGATTGGTATTTAACTTGTGATCCACTGTGAAGTTTACAGGCAATTGCATTTCTGTTTCCATTCGGCTACAAGAAAGCTCAGCCCCAAATTTGTGGCCCATTTCCAACAAGTTTATAGGTTAAACCTTACGCTTACTTATCTTGCTTTCTGACTCATCTATGCAATTTTTGGACTTACTGTATTGAATGTCTTGCTGTATTAAATGTGAGGCAGATGACCTTAACAGTCCCTTGCCTGGCTCACTCTCTAATTTCCTTTTACTCTAATCATGAAGAAATATGTGGATCAGAAAAAAACATTTTTTTACACAGCAGAGATCAGAGAGAAATTATTGTAGAATGGTGCTATTCATATGACCCAGATGTTCTTTCGCTAAGAGGTTAGATCTTACAAAGAGTGTTATTATCTTGCAAGGAATAAGATCAGAGTGATGCTAATTGTGAAATAGTCATTTCCCTTGAAATTAAGTGTGCATATACCCCCAGGTGGTATACAAGATAATCTACTAGGATATAGGAGGAAAATGCATAATTTTTATTTATGCATAATTTTTATTTTTGCATAATTTTTATTAAAGCTCTGCTAATAATATAAAAATGATCATGGCCCCATCATTCTGTCCATATATCAGAATTGGTATAAGAGAAGGATTCATGAGGAATTATGAGTAAAAAGTAAGAGTTTCATGATTCATTCTTCATACTTATTACAGTTTATACAAGCCCCGCTTATCCACTCACTCTCACGAAAGGGACTTGTATAATGTACCGAACCCCTTGTATTATTGACAAGGAAAAGACCCAATAGTGAATGAGCCAGAGATATAAATAGGCAATTTGCAGAATAGTAAAATCCAAATAATAACAAACATAAAAAAAGAAGTTCAAAAGAAGTGAGGGGAAAATGAACCGAAGCAATAATGAGAACGCATACACTGGTTTGACAAAAAATAAGTACCATAACGCCCTGGGCAAAAGGTTCTTCTTGTGCATTGCAAGTGGAAATGAGAACTATTACAAGCAAGAGGCAGGAAATTATGTGTAATATGATTCCACATTCATAAACTAATACCAAAAACGCCCCTCTGTCTATGCAGATATATTTAGTACTTACGTGTTTAGATGTATATGAGTGTGGAGAGACATATGGAAGGATATATATATGTATGTACACATATACTGGAATGTAACACAAGTAACACTTGGGGTGAGGAGGTTTAGTGTAGGAAGAATAGGAAGGGGGGGAGGAAAATCAAAAAACGAGGAAAAAAGATTACACTAAAAATAATATGTATGACATGAACACATTTTGAATTTTTGCATAATTTTATATGAAGGAACTTAAAAATAAAGTGGAAAATAAAACTTCTTAAGACTTTCAACAAGCACAGTATATATTTTCTCAAAGGAACTACAGTTGAGATGGCATTCAGAAATGCAACAACTTATTTCTTTGGCAAGTCTCCCCAAGTAACAGACATCTCCCAGAAGAGTGATAATCCCCACTCCTCCAGGCGAAGGTAGGGGGATAAACCCTCAGTCACATTACATGTGCATTTTATGAAAAGCAGTGAGTCCTTCTGGTATTACATTGAAGATATGAATGAAGAAGTACATGAATAGTTCAGGCTGCAACGCTGACTTCTACCAGCTACCACCAGCATCAAAATTGGGTTCTAATACACTGAATTATGGGCTCCCCTGGTGGCTCAGATGGTAAAGAATCTGCCTGTAATGCAGGAGACCCGGGTTCAGTTCCTGGGTCGGAAAGATCTACTGGAGAAGGGAATAGCTACCCACTCCAGTACTCTTGCCTGGAAAATTCCACGGACGGAGGAGCCTGGTGAGCTACAGTTGATGGGGTCACAAAGAGTTGGACACAACTGAACGACAAACACACACACACACATACACAGAATTACAGTTGTAGAGTTAGTCTAACCTCTCATGCAGGGGTTGATAGTCTCTTCTAAACCTTTGCTGAATGTGAGGATGGTTTCCTATAACAGACTCTAGGTCTGTCCCATGGAATAAAACAGAACAAATCCTCTAGCACTTCTGTGCTATAACTCTTCACAGAGTTAAAGACAGAAAAACTATCTGCATTGGTCTTTCTCCAGATCAAAGAGCCCCAGATTTTAAAATGATGCTTCACTGGGTTTCCAGCTATGGTTTGATTTTTCAAAAAAAAAAAAAAAAAAAAAAAAAGAACCAGCAGGGAAGGACTGACTCTATTTCCATGAATTCAGCCCAAGACCACCCAAACATTGATTTTTTTTTAAATCACATTGTTGACTCAACTTGAAGTTGTGATCAATTTTCCAGTTACTTTAAAATGAACTACTCCCATATGAGCAATTGAACTTACATAATTGATTTTAAATATCTAAAGCAGTAACTGTTTAAAACTTTCCTTGTGATTTTGACCTAAGTTTTAAACTGTTGGATCACTTCACACGCCAATTCTGCTATCTGTTCTATTAGCTGATATATGGCTGTGTTGCAAAATGCTCCAAATCTTAGCAGCTTAAGAGAACAATTAACATCTAGAGTCTCATACAGTTTCTGTGGGTCAGGAATTTGAGAGCAGCTTTACTGGCTGGTTGAGGCTCAGGACATTTCATGAGGTTGCAGTCCAGGTGTAGGACAGAGCTACCGTCTCCTGAGGACCTCACTGGGCTGGAGGATCCACATCCAAGGTGCCTTGCTTACATGACAAGTAAGTTGGTCCTAGCTGTTGGCATGAGTACTCAGGCCATGTGGACCTCTCCATGGAGCTTAGGGTCCTCCCGCTTGGTGTCTGGCTTCCCCCAGAGTGCCTGAACCAAGGGGAAAGCAAGAAGAAAGCTGCAATGCTTTGATGTGTCTTGGGAGTCTCACAGCACTGCTGCCGAATTCTATGGAGAGAATTATCTCCACATTTTGAATGGAGAGGCATCACAGAATTGTGGGTGTACTTCAGACTGTTGTAGTGATTTATTTGCAAAATGAACAAAAGGAAAAGAGGAAGCAAAAGATTACTAAACAGGCTTGGGTTTGAAACCTGTTTCTGCTACTTCCTAGCTCTGCAGGACTTTAGGAAAGTTATTCACCTCTCTGGACCTCTTTCCTCATCTATGAAAGGAACATACAACTTTGGAGTGTAGTGGCAGTTAGATAAGAAGAAATGCTTAAAATACTTAGTACAGCCTCTGCAATATAGTAGATGCTCACTGAACTATTCTTATTTCTTCATTCAGTTAATTGATAGAAATGCTGAAAGGACACAGCATTGTGGTTTGAACAAAAGACTGCTTTGCCACGTGCCACAAAAGGTCATGGGTGTGAGAATGCAGGACCATATCTCTATGTCTGGGGTGTGTAACAAAACAAAACAAAAACCTGGTAATTAAGACCAGGACATCAGATAAAAAGAATCAAAGCCAAAAAGATACATATTGAATTTACATGCTGAGTAAATCTTGTGTGCACCAAGTCATTTGTGTTCAAATCCTAAGTGTCCTTTATGTGTTTTGCTGAAAAACATTTCTCTTTGGAGGAGTAGAAAAGTCATCGATGTTCTTTAAACACATCAAAGAGTAGTATAATAAAGTGAATTTTGTTGGAAATGTTAAGTATCCCATTATCTTTAGCACTCATTAAGAGACATAAGAGCTTCTCTAATCCCTAAGCTGTTTGAAACAGTTGGTAGAGTAAGTTTAGTGTTCTTTTTCTTTTCATATGAAAAAAAAAAAAGAAAACAAGAACATGGAATAAAATAAACTGATAATTGAACTTTACTGTATCAAAAAGAAAAATCAAAATGTAGATCTCTTATAACTTGTTTTCCTTGCTTCCATAGAGTGATTTCCATTTTCAAAGTTGCTTCTGAACATAAATTAATCCTTACAACACCCCAGGACATAGAAACTTGATATCACTATCTCCATTTTATAGATGGAGAAGCTGAGATACCAAAACCAAACACGTCTCAGTTCCTCAAGAAATTAGAATTTGGGACCCAGTCAGAAATCTGGCTTTTGTACTGCTGTGTTGGCTGGGAGGCATTTATAACACCAAGCATTGTAAAATAATTTTGTGTATTCCTCGCCACTTGACAAATGGAAATGAAGGTAATAACTCTAGCATGCTTTTCAATATCCAAACTTCCAGACCATTACCTAGCAGTTAAAAAAAAAAAAGACTCTGCCACCAGATTTATGAAGGCTTTCTTGAATCGATGAAAATATAGTTTATATTCCAACCTGGATAAAAGTGCTCTGACTTTCTTCTATGCAAGATCAAGTTTAAGAGGGTCCAGGTCTACCTTAGGCATTTGACAGAGGCCTGCCAACACTCCCAGTTTTCATAGACTGTCACTTATTCATTTATGGCTCGGCATTTACTGTGGTAACAGATCATCAGGCATTCATGACAATATTTAGCAGTTCACAGTTCATGGTGACAATGTGCTCTGAGTGATGGGGTTTACAATATCTACATGGTTATGATGATAAAATTGTGCATGGGCCAGGGAAAGAAAATAACCCAGCAGATTATATTTCAATGCACCCATTAGAGGATCAGCATGAGACACCATCAGCGGTGGAGGAATTCATCAACCCCATAGGCACCCAAGCAGTGTTAAGAGCTTTAACTTTTCTAGAAATATAACAAGTAATAAAAACAGACAAGACCTGACATGGTCTAATGGACCTAGCGCAAATGTGGCAGAAGATTAACAGCACTAAATTCTCAGGCTTGGAAACTTTCCCCCATATTCAGTTAGCAGTTTCTTGAAATTCAGGGCCGTCCATACAAACTTTGGTGACAGCATAAATGGGCTAGATGGACAAACCATCTTTGGTCAATATGATCACACTGAGTTCATATCCTTAAAAACTGTGTTCAAGTTCTTACCTTAAAGCAGTTTACCTTAACGCACTGCTGTAAATCCTTTTCAATCTATCTGTCAACATTTTATCTATCATCAATGAAAGTATTTTCTTCTTACAGATCACACTTAGATCGACAGACATCTCCCAGAGCTGTCTAGACCATTTATACTTGTATTTGAGTACTACATATTTGAGACACATAGAAAGTTATCAGAATAATATAATAAATTCCATCTCACTCACCATCTAACTAAAGAATTTTTTGTCAGCGCACTTGAACTTCTCCCAAATGCACTCACCCTTTCTCACTCAACAACAACTCCTTCATTGAAATTGGAATTTACAGTTCCTAATGCCAAAGAATTGATGCTTTTGAACTGTGGTGTTGGAGAAGACTCTTGAGAGTCCCTTGGACTGCAAGGAGATCCAACCAGTCCATACTAAAGGAGATCAGCTCTGGGTGTTCTTTGGAAGGAATGATGCTAAAGCTGAAACTCCAGTACTTTGGCCACCTCATGCAGAGTTGAGTCATTGGAAAAGACCCTGATGCTGGGAGGGTTTGGGGGCAGGAGGAGAAGGGGACAACAGAGGATGAGATGGCTGGATGGCATCACCAACTCGATGGATGTGAGTTTGAGTGAACTTCAGGAGTTGGTTGCGGACAGGGAGGCCTGGCATGCTGCGATTCATGGGGTCGCAAGGAGTCGGACATGACTGAGTGACTGAATTGAACTGAACTGAACTGAATGCCCTCCTAATGTATAGATAGATAGTGAGTAACTAGTAAATAGATAATATATGTGGTGGGGGGGGGGCTATATATGCAATGTGTGTGTGCTTAGTCGCTCAGTTGTGTCTGACTCTTTGCAACCTCATGGACTGTAGCCCAACAGGCTTCTCTGTCCATGGTGATTCTCCAGGCATGAATACTGGAGTGGGTTGCCATACCTTCCTCTAGAGGATCTTCCCAACCCAGGGATGGAACCCACATCTCCCGCACTGCAGGTGGATTCTTTACTGAGCCACTAGGGAAACCCAATATATGCAACGTTTACTATCATTTTCACATTATTTTAAAGTGCTATAGAAATGGAATATTTTAAGTGTACTATAGGTACACTTTTGTAACTTGATTTTTTGCTAAATATTATTTATGTAAGACTCTTTCTCACTGATAACTCTGGATCCAGTTTGTTCATTTTCATCATATGTAACATTCTTTTCTGTTGTGATGTTAGTCACTCAGTAGTATATGACTCTTTCCAATCCCATGAACTACAGACCACCAGGTTCCTCTATCCAAGAGATTTCCCTGGCAAGAATTGTAATAGGTTGCCATTTCCTTCTCCAGGGGATCTTCCCAACCCAGGGATCAAACCAGGGTCTCCTGCATTGTAGACAGATTCTTTACTGTCTGAGCCTCTAAGTGTACTATAGGTACACTTTTGTAACTTGCTTTTTCGTTAAATGTTACTTATGTAAGACTCATCTGTATTAATAATTGTGGGTCCAGTTTGTTCATTTTCATCCTATATAGCATTCTTTTTTATTATAATACCACCACTTATTTATCCATTCCCCTGTTTTCTATTAAGCAGCTTGTGATTATCACATAAACTTCAAGAACATTTTTGTCATTTTCAGTGTGCACAAAAGCTATTTAAAAAAAATGAATGTATGAATGTTAGTGGGATATATTTTCTGGGGACAGAACTTGAATATATGTACTCCTTGTTTTTGCATGGTTTTTGCTACCCCATTTTTTTTGGCTAAGCATATGATATCTGTAATGATCATATTGATTAGTACTTTTGGTTATTATTATTATTTTGCTCTGAAATAGGTAGCCTATGTGTCTAAGGCAAGTGACATTGCCTTCTAGGTATTCTTAATACCTCATCTAGTGCCATGTTACATCCATAAACATTCATGAATGGTCTTCATTTGAGAATAGTATTAATACTTTGTGGATTTATTTGTATGAGCCAAGGGTAGCTATGGAAAGAGAAACTTGAATTCAATTCAATTCAGTCGCTCAGTTGTGTCCAACTCTTTGCGACCCCATGAACCGCAGCACAACAGGCCTCCCTGTCCATCACCAACTCCCGGAGTCCACCCAAACCCATGTCCATCAAGTCAGTGATGCCATCCAACCATCTCATCCTTTGTCATCCCCTTCTCCTCCTGCCCTCAATCTTTCCCAGCATCAGGGTCTTTTCAAATGAGTCAGCTCTTCACATCAGGTGACCAAAGTACTAGAGTTTCAGCTTTAGCATCATTCCTTCCAAAGAAATCCCAGGGCTGATCTCCTTCAGAATGGACTGGTTGGATCTCTTTGCAGTCCAAGGGACTCTCAAGAGTCTTCTCCAACATCACACTTCAAAAGCATGAATTCTTTTTCTCCACAGTATAAACCTTCACAATAGCATGAAATATGAGAGTAGACCAAGACTAAGGAGAAAGGATGTAAGTGAGTCGTATATGTAGCCTGAATCTAATTTTCTAATTCCTTCAATATATCAAACATTGGCAATGATATTATTTTCCAATACTTATATGTAACAAACACTGATAGTGCTCTTGTAATCTGCCTTCTGTTAGGTGTTTCAAAGTTAAAACATAGGCTTTTGCAAGTGACAAGACAATTGTATACATAAAAAATGTTTAGGCAGAGACAGAGAATAATCATATTTCTCAGTCACAATAAATAGCTTAAACAAGGGCAGTACAATTAATGCATGGCTACATAGCCACAAATGATTCCTGTCCAACATGTTACTCATTTGAAATAAAATGTATTTTCAATCAATAAGTGAAGTGCACATTATCTTACAATGCCTCCAGGAGGACAAAGAAAAAAATTGAAAGCAAGAATCAGCCATCCATGGCATATATGATGATTGCTGCTATCTTACTATTTTCCCACATTTTTAAAAAAGATAAGTTACTTAATTCTATTTTGTGTAAAGTAATTTTCTATTACAAAAGTAATACAAGATGTGGAAAATTAAGACTATTCAAAAATTACTAATAAGAAAATAGAAATTCATTACTAATCTTATTTTTCATATATAACCACAGTTAATGTTTAAGTATATATGCATTCTCTTATCTATGAATATATATATACATTTTTTAACAGAACATGAATATGTTATAGAAGCTGTTTTATAACCTTTTTCACTAAGCAGTATATCATGCATATTTTTGTTAGTATTGTTTTTCTTTACCCTCATTTTCAGTAGCTCCATATTATTCCCTAACATGGATGGGCCATAATTTATTTGCCATGCCTCCATTTTTTAACATTTGTGTCTACCCTAGGAGGATGAGATGGCTGGATGGCATCACCAACTCGATGGACATGAGTTTGAGTGAACTCCGGGAGTTGGTGATGGACAGGGAGGCCTGGCGAGCTGAGATTCATGGGGTCGCAAAGAGTCAGACACGACTGAGTGACTGAACTGAACTGAACTAGGTTTTTAACCCTTATCAACCATGTTGTAGTAAGCATCCTTAATGATAAATCTTTGATGCATCAGTGATTGATTCACTAAGGGTAAATTCTTAGAAATGTGATAGCTGAGCCAAAAGCTACACGCATATAGAATGGTTTTCTTATGTGTTGCTAAATTGCTGTCCGAAGAAGTTGTACCAAGCTGCACTCTCACCATTACAGTTTGAGAATGCTCATTTCTTCAAACAATAGTTTTAGTATCAGTACATTGTCTTGATGACCTCAAGGTTTCACTACTCCCTAAATCTGTACCCACTGCCCTGTGACTTTGCAGTGGACTCTACTGTGCTAGGGCTCAATTCCTTGCCCCTGATCTTGACCATGTGCAATTTCTCTGGCCAATGTGATACTAGCAGTAATGATGAATAAGTTCAGGTCAGTTCAGTCGCTCAGTCGTGTCCAACTCCTTGCGACCCCATGAATCGCAGCTCGCCAGGCCTCCCTGTCCATCACCAACTCCCGGAGTTCACTGAGACTCACATCCATCCAGTCAGTGATGCCATCCAGCCATCACATCCTCTGTCGTCCCCTTCTCCTCCTGCCCCCAATCCCTCCAAGCATCAGAGTCTTTTCCAATGAGTCAACTCTCTGCATGTGATGGCCAAAGTACTGGAGTTTCAGCTTTAGCATCAGTCCTTCCAAAGAAATCCCAGGGCTGATCTCCTTCAGAATGGACTGGTTGGATCTCCTTGCAGTCCAAGGGACTCGCAAGAGTCTTCTCCAACACCACAGTTCAAAAGCATCAATTCTTCGGTGCTCAGCTTTCTTCACAGTCCAACTCTCACATCCATACATGACCACTGGAAAAACCATAGCCTTGACTAGACGGACCTTTGTTGGCAAAGTAATGTCTCTGCTTTTCAATATGCTATCTAGTTTGGTCATAACTTTTCTTCCAAGGAGTAAGCGTCTTTTAATTTCATGGCTGCAGTCACCATCTGCAGTGATTTTGGAGCCCAGAAAAATAAAGTCTGACACTGTTGCCACTGTTTCCCCATCTATTTCCCACTAAGTGATGGGACCGGATGCCATGATCTTCGTTATCTGAATGTTGAGCTTTAAGCCAACTTTTTCACTCTCGTCTTTCACTTTCTTCAAGAGGCTCTTTAGTTCCTCTTCACTTTCTGCCATAAGGATGGTGTCATCTTCATATCTCAGGTTATTGATATTTCTCCCTGCAATCTTGATTCCAGCTTGTGCTTCTTCTAGCCCAGCGTTTCTCATGATGTACTCTGCATAGAAGTTAAATAAGCAGGGTGACAATATACAGCCTTGACGTACTCCTTTTCCTATTTGGAACCAGTCTGTTGTTCCATGTCCAGTTCTAACTGTTGCTTTCTGACCTGCATATAGGTTTCTCAAGAGGCAGGTCAGGTGCTCTGGTATTCCCATCTCTTTCAGAATTTTCCACGGTTTATTGTGATCCACACAGTCAAAGGCTTTGGCATGGTCAATAAAGCAGAAATAGATGTTTTTCTGGGACTCTCTTGCTTTTTCCATGATCCAGTGGATGTTGGCAATTTGATCTCTGGTTCCTTTGCCTTTTCTAAAACCAGCTTGAACATCTGGAAGTTCACGGTTGACATATTGCTGAAGCCTGGCTTGGAGAATTTTGAGCATTACTTTGCTAGCGTGTAAGATGGGTACAATTGTGCGGTAGTTTGAGCATTCTTTGGCATTGCCTTTCTTTGGGATTGGAATGAAAACTGACCTTTTCCAGTCCTGTGGCCACTGCTGAGCTTTCCAAATTTGCTGGCATATTGAGTGCAGCACTTTCACAGCATCATCTTTCAGGATTTGAAATAGCTCAACTGGAATTCCATCACCTCCACTAGCTTTGTTCATAGTGATGTGAGTGTCCTCAAAAAATACTTATATCATTGGGCTTTCTCTTTGTGCCTCTGCCATCATTATGGGAAGACATCCTTTTACACATGGTTGACCAGTTTTTGCCTAGGTTAATTCACTGGTCTCAGGAAAAGAATGAGAAACAAGAACAGCAAAACCAACCTTCAGTCAGCCACAAAGTGTGTGATCAGGAGAGATCAGAAAATCTATTCAGTTGAGCCCAGTCATGATTAGTCAATACCCAACAGAGATGAAAACTTGTGAAAAAAATTAATTATTTTCATATTTAGTCACTGATTCTTAGAATAGTTTGTTATGCAGCAAGAGCTGACTGACATAGCTATCCATAGTTCTCTCCCCACAGCAGTTGACATTCAGATAAAAGATTACAGATTAAAAATTATTTTCATTATATTTCCTTATCACAATAAACTGTGGAAAATTCTGAAAGGGATGGGAATACCAGACCACCTGATCTGCCTCTTGAGAAATTTGTATGCAGATCAGGAAGCAACAGTTAGAACTGGACATGGAACAACAGACTGGTTCCAAATAGGAAAAGGAGTTCGTCAAGGCTGTATATTGTCACCCTGCTTATTTAACTTATATACAGAGTACATCATGAGAAATGCTGGACTGGAGGAAATGCATACTGGAATCAAGATTGCGGGAGAAATATCAATAACCTCAGATATGCAGATGACACCACCCTTATGGCAGAAAGTGTAGAGGAACTCAAAAGCCTCTTGATGAAAGTGAAAGTGGAGAGTGAAAAAGTTGGCTTAAAGCTCAACATTCAGAAAACGAAGATCATGGCATCCGGTCCCATCACTTCATGGGAAATAGATGGGGAAACAGTGGCAACAGTGTTAGACTTTATTTTTCTGGGCTCCAAAATCACTGCAGATGGTGACTGCAGCCATGAAATTAAAAGACGCTTACTCCTTGGAAGAAAAGTTATGACCAACCTAGATAGCATATTGAAAAGCAGAGACATTACTTTGCCAACAAAGGTCCGACTAGTCAAGGCTGTGGTTTTTCCTGTGGTCATGTATGGATGTGAGAGTTGGACTGTGAAGAAAGCTGAGCACCGAAGAATTGATGCTTTTGAACTGTGGTGTTGGAGAAGACTCTTGAGAGTCCCTTGGACTGCAAGGAGATCCAACCAGTCCATTCTGAAGGAGATCAGCCCTGGGATTTCTTTGGAAGGACTGATGCTAAAGCTGAAACTCCAGTACTTTGGCCACCTCATGCGAAGAGTTGACTCATTGGAAAAGACTCTGATGCTTGGAGGGATTGGGGGCAGGAGGAGAAGGGACGACAGAGAATGAGATGGCTGGATGGCATCACTGACTCGATGGACGTGAGTCTCAGTGAACTCCGGGAGTTGGTGATGGACAGGGAGGCCTGGCGTGCTGCGATTCATGGGGTCGCAAGGAGTCGGACACGACTGAGCGACTGATCTGATCTGATTCATTATTAACATAATTTTATAGATCAGAAAACCAGAGTTCAGAAGGATTATGATTTGCCCAAATACTCTCAGTTATTAAGTGGCAGAGACAGAGTTCAAACAGAGATCTTAAAACCACACATTTTTCTCTATTCCAAACTTTTTCTGCAACAAACTAGGTAGTATATTACTTAGGTTTTGCAGATCACATGGCCCCTTGTAACTATTCAGTTCTGCCAATGTAGCATAAAAGCAGCCATAGACGATACACAAATGAATGGACATGGTTGTGTTCCAATAAAACTTTATGTACAAAACCATCTTGGCCACAGGGAATATCTGTGGCTGGCACTTCCACCCCTCAAGTCAATAGGCAGCAACTTCCTCGTCAGTACTAATGAAGGTGATGAAATTTTGGCACCTTATCTTCCAAAGTGAGACCATGTATCTAAATTACATATGTATAATCTAGATTTTATATATATATATATATATATATATATATATATATATATAAGATATAGTGAATAGTTAAGTAGCTCAGTCATGTCCAACTCTTTGCAACCCCATGGACTGTAGCCTACCAGGCTCCTCCCTCCATGTGATTCTCCAGGCAAGAGTACTGGAGTGGCGTGCCATTTCCTTCTCCAGGGGATCTTCCTGTATATATATATATATATATGTACACAAAATATAAATGATAAATATATATTAATATATGTATAATCTAAATATGTATAATTATATATATGCCTAATACTAGTATATATTAAATACTATATAGAGATATATATACATACACACACATATATATACCAAGATTTCACAGATTCAAAAGTGACAAAGATTTATCTTGTTCAATTTCATTTCAATTTTATTTGAAAACTGAAGCTACCAGGGAACCGCAGGCAAGAAAAACAACTACTGGCAGTATACCTCCTTGAAAGCAATCACAGGTCGAAGGCCCACTGCTGCAAAGGAGATGATGGTTGGAAAAATGTATAAACGGCTGCTGGTCAATCATGAAAATAGAAAATAACCGAGCAGAATCCATCAAAATAGGTGATGTGTGAAAATGAGAATTTCCCAACTTGGTTCACAAAGGAGCGATTTGAAATGAAAACCCATGAATGCATGAATGAATGAATGAGTGATTGAAGAGGTGCTTAGGGAGCTAATGTCAACCAACTCGATCTCAGTAAAGGTTAATTGAGACAAGGCAGCTGTCTCATCTGCTGGGGGGTGCAGCCCATATTGAGAGGCTTGGCAGCGGCCATCATTTGCACAATTTTAAAGTGATCAGAACCATTTTCAGTGATCTCTGGCTTTAGAAGAGCTTAGCTATGGGACCATCCAGTGTAGAAAGGTGCAAAGGGTCACACTGAATATCAGGATAGAATCCCAGCTCTGCCATTTACTAGCTGTGTGCCCACAGGGAGGTTGTTTAGCCCCTCCTTAAGCCTCTAGTAAAGAATATGTAAAATGAACACAATAATAGATGCTGTCTCCTAGGATTGTTCTGCAGATTAAATGAGGCAACGCACTTAATGTGTTTCTCACAGTCCCTGGCCATATGGAAGAAATTGATAAATTATTAGCTTTCTGCTAAGGCCAGAGCTTGGTGCTGAGGATAAAATAGAATCTTTGCCCTTGCAGAACTCAGAGTTTAGTGGGAGACACAGATCCATAAACAGGCAACTACAATGTGTAAGAAGTACTGTAACAAGAGTATTTATGGGGATCTGAGGGGAAAAGAAAAGGGAATGACAAACTCTCTACTGAGTCAGAGGTACTGTTTTTGTGTGTATGTGTGTGAGAGAGAGAGAAAGAGAGAGATTATTATTAATGTTGTTGAGTAACCACAGTAATAAATGACAGTCACTAAACTATAATCTCCTTGAGGGTAGGGATTAAGGACTACCCCAGTAACCAGCACAGCCTTGGAGCTTGATCATGGTTTGATGACTATTTGTTGATTTATAGATTATAATAGACAAAATCATTACTTTAATAAAGAAAAAAATAATTTTATAATTCAATATTTGAAGAGGGAAAGCATCTAGTCTCTGCCATCCTTAGGGTCAAGTCCTATATTTTTGAGGCTCCACTGAGTTTATGATAGTGTTATTGGTAAGAGTTTGAGAATAAGTCAAATATGAGTTTGCATTTCCATTTCAGCCCTCATTTACTGACTGTTAGACCTGAGATACGGAGAAGGCAATGGCACCCCACTCCAGTACTCTTGCCTGGAAAATCCCATGGATGGAGGAGCCTGGTAGGCTGCAATCCATGGGGTCACTAAGAGTCGGACACGACTGAGCGACTTCACTTTCACTTTTCACTTTCATGCATTGGAGAAGGAAATGGCAACCCACTCAAGTGTTCTTGCCTGGAGAATCCCAGGGACAGAGGAGCCTAGTGGGCTGCCATCCATGGGGTTGCACAGAGTCGGACATGACTAAAGCGACTTAGCAGCAGCAGCAGCAGACCTGAGATAAGTCATTTATCCCCACTAGGGAAGTTTCTTCATGCATAAAATGATGTTTGGTTCAGGAATTAAGAGCATCAGCTCTGCAGCTAGGCTGTCAAATCTTGACTTTGCCATAAGTTAGCTATGTGATCATGGGCAACTTTTGGGTTCCCCACCAAAGACCCTCAAATAAGCACCTGGGTGCAGTTAGTTTATTTGGAAGTTAATCCCAAGAAGCACAAATGAAGACAGGGACAAGAAAGGAGAAAAAGCACCTCAAACTGTGCAAACGGAAAGGTTACTGCTGAGGGTGGGGGATCTGGGGCTTTGCATCCATGACGTCTCATGAAGAATCAGCCTGAGCTGTCCCACCAAAGAAAAGGAAGCTGGGTCATTGGTGCACGAACTTATGAACTTCATTAAAACCTTTTAAAATTTAAATGCATTTCATATGTAACGTTGTGTAAATTTGACTTACATTTGATTTGATATACTTATTCAGTTCAGTTCAGTTCACTCGCTCAGTCGTGTCTGACTCTTTGCGACCCCATGAACCGCAGCACACCAGGCCTCTCTGTCCATCACCAACTCCCGGAATCCACCCAAACCCATGTCCATTGAGTCGGTGATGCCATCCAACCGTCTCATCCTCTGTCGTCCCCTTCTCCTCCTGCCTTCAATCTTTCCCAACATCAGGGTCTTTTCAAATGAGTCAGCTCTTCCCATCAGGTGGCCAAAATATTGGAGTTTCAGCTTCAACGTCAGTCCTTCCAATGAACACCCAGGACTGATCTCCTTCAGAATGGACTAATTGGATCTCCTTGCAGTCCAAGGGACTCTCAAGAGTCTTCTCCAACACTACAGTTCAAAAGCATCAATTCTTCGGCGCTCAGCTTTCTTTATAGTCCAACTCACATCCATACATGACTACTGGAAAAACCATGGCCTTGACTAAATGGACCTTTGTTGGCAAAGTAATGTCTCTGCTTTTGAATATGCTATCTAGGTTGGTCATAACTTTCCTTCCAAGGAGTAAGCATCTTTTAATTTCATGGCTGCAGTCACCATCTGCAGTGATTTTGGAGCCCCCCAAAATAAAGTCAGTCACTGTTTCCACTGTTTCCCCATCTGTTTCCCATGAAGTGATGGGACTGGATGCCATGATCTTCGTTTTCTGAATGTTGAGCTTTAAGCCAACTTTTTCGCTCTCCTCTTTCACTTTCATTAAGAGGCTCTTTAGTTATTCTTCTCTTTCTGCCATAAGGGTGGTGTCATCTGCATATCTGAGGTTATGGATATTTCTCCTGGCAATCTTGATTCCAGCTTGTGCTTCATCCAGCCCAGCGTTTTCCATGATGTACTCTGCATATTATTAATATATACGTGTGATACATTCGTATATGATAGTATGATTGCCATTATAGAATAGTCAGCACTCTATCTAGTCTGCACATAATTATCATTTCTATTTTGTGATGGAAATGAGATCCAGCTTATTAGCAAGTTTACTGATCATAATACAATATTGTTGTTTATATTCACTGCACACTGCATTTGTTCTCCATTTGTCTCTTCATTGCAAGTTTGTGTCATAGACAACATCGTTCCTATTCTCTCACTCCCAGCCTCTGGTAACCACCAGTTTACTCTGTTTTTAGGAGTTTAGCTTTTTAAGATTCTACATGAAAGTGATGTCATACAGTATTTCTCTTTCTCTGCTTGACTTGTATCACTTTGCCATAGGTCTGGAGGATCAACCCATATTGTCACAAATGGCAGAGTTTCCTTCTTTTTCATGACTGAATAATCTTCCATGGTATAAATATACTACATCTTCTTTACCCTTTCACTCATCAATGGATCTTAAATTGTTTCTGTATCTTGGTTATTGTAAGTCATGCTGCAATAAACATGGGCATGCCTTATTCAATAACCTAGTTTTGTTTCCTCTGGAAGTATACCCCAAAGTAGAATTGCTAGATCATAGGGTGAACTTCATTGATCAAGAGTTATCCTTGGGGGGAGGATAAAGTACTCAGCTCTTCTAGCATGCTCTACTCACAGGCTGGGCGAGAGAAAGCCCTAAGGCAGCGAGCCTGAGATGATGGACACATGAACCAAGAAGCTGTCTTTGCACAGAAAGTGTCCACAGCCACTGTAGGCAACATTGCATCTTTAGGTGAGCCAGGGGGACAGGATCAGAGCATCAAGTGTCTGATGCACACCCTGTCTTTTCTTTCTTGTTTGTCTGAATATTAGATCTATTGAGGAGACTTTCTAAATGACAGCTAAATGCAATGCATGATCTTTGATTAGATCCATGATAAAAAGTATAGCTATAAAGAACCTTATTAGGATGATTGAGGAAATCTAAGTATACATGGTCTGCCTATTAGGTAACATGATTGTATTACTATTAAATTTCTGCAGTATGATAATCATGTTGAGGCTATTTAGGAGATGATCCTTATTCTTCGGAGATACATGCTTAAGTATTTATGGGTAAAGCGGAATGATGTTTGCAGCTTGCTTTCATTTGTTTGCAAAAGGAAAAATTAAACACACATGCATGCACATGGAGTGAGGGACAGAAAGAAGATGTGGCAAAATTTTAACAGTTGGTGAATGGAGGTAAGGGTATACAGGTGTTCACTGTACTATTATTTTATGACTTTCGCATAAGCTTCAGATATTTTTTTTCCAAAATAGAGCAGGAAGAATGTAAAGAGCAGACTCTGTCCCCTAGAACTGCTATGAGAATTAACTGAGGGCTCCTGTGGAGGGATGTGCAATGTGGCTAAGAGTAAAGACTCGGTCCAAGCTGCCTGAGCCCAAACTCTGTGTCTCTCATTAGCTACCTGGGTGACCTTAGGTAAGGGGCTTACTTGGGTTACCTAAGTTTCCTCACTTGCCATCTGGGACTAATAAAAGTGCCTTCTTTATGATGTTGTGAGGATTAAATGGAAAAATGCACATACAGCACTGAGAATAATGCCTGGTGTGTGGCAAATATGTAACCAATGTTACGTATCATATCATCACCATAAGTGAGCATACATCCTGGTTTCCTACTATTCTCTCAAAAGGAAAAGTGTCCCAATTTAGGCAGTAAATAATATACTCACCCTATCATTATCTTATTAATGTGCTGGAGAGCTAGTAAATAAAACTGTGTAAGAACAGTAACACTGTCCTAGCTGGTGCTGTCAGCTTTTTTTATCTTCCCCCAGAGCATGGTCTTGTCTATGTCAGGAGCAGAACTGTGTGGCACTAATTAGCAGGCTGGGAGTCAGGAAGGAGATGAGAGAACAGTGTGGTCCAATACCAGGCATGAAAAGTAGGGATGGATGCCCAACAAAAGAGAGAATACAGGATTCAACCATGGGAACCTCAAGTCCTTAAGAGAGATGCTGGACCACTGGGCAAGCCCCAGGCATACAGTGGAGGGGAAAACTGGGGCTTAGTTATTACAAATGTGACCAGAAGGTGAAGGTTGATCAAAGATGAAGCAAGGCAGATGGTGCAGTTAGTGACAAGCCAGAGCATGCCAGGAGAATGGTCATCATCATGCTTACATTTCCTAGGCTTACATTAGCCCTTCAAAAGCTGGTGTGGTACAATACATCCAAAGACCTAGTTTTTAGTCCTAGCTCTGCTACTGACTTGCTGAGAGACCTTCGAACATGATACTCACTCTCTAAGCCTTGACTTTATTATCTATAAAAATGAGGCATCAATTCCCTGCTTGCCTTCTAACCCTGAGGAGTCAGAGTAGTTAAGAGCACAGACTCTAGTATCAGATAGAATGGGTTTCACTCCACAACAACGTGGTGGTGGGCAAATCACTCGGCCCCCTAAGCCTTGATATCCTCACCTGTTATGTAAGGAAAATAATTGTATCTTAGGGATGTTATCAACATTAAAAGAGCTAAAGCATCAACTCAGTGTCTGTGATGGGGACCACATGTACTATTCAGGAGTAGGCTCAGCTGTAAGTCATTGATGTTCCCCCAGGTAGCACCAATATTGGACTTCACAGGTGGCACTAGCGATAAAAAACCCACCTGACATTGCAGGTAGATGTAAAAGACACCGGTTCAATCCCTGGGTTGGGAAGATCCCCTGGAGAAAGGCATGGCATTCCATTCCAATATTTTTGCCTGGAGAATCTCATGGACAGAGAGGCCTGGCAGACTACAGCCCATAGGGTCGCACAGAGTCAGATATGACTGAAGTGACTTAGCACTGAACAGGGGTGATTTTAAAAGACAAGAGTTTGCTTTTCTTCCAGGTCTAAGAAGTGCACAGGTATCAGACCAGGGGTTGAGTGGCATTCTGCCATTTGGGGCATTCAGGGACTTTCCATTGTGTCGTTCTGCCCTGAGTGACTTTCCCAAGGTCACCCACTGATTCAAGATGGGCGCTGGCAAATATTATCTTTATGTGCAGGCAACCACCAATTGAAAACCAGGAGATTTTATGGAAAAAAAGAGACATAGACCTTGAGAATAATTAGTAGTCTCCATCACAGCCTTCAGTAAGTGTTAACAGGTATTTGCATCATTACTATAGAACTATTTGCACTGTATTATAGTATTTTGCATACATTTGTTATTGTTATTCTAATGATATTACATGTAAGAATTAAATAGCCCCAGGATCTTGAATTAAAAGGATTAAAGATAACCACCAAAAAGATTATTATAAAAACAGATTCCCATTAGACTTTTACTTTCACCCCAGACACTGAGAAGCTTAAGGATCGAGAAATGAGTGTCACTGGCATCTGATTTCATATTTATAACAGTATACACGCAACAAAATGGATTACGTCCTAAAATGAATGAGAAACTGTGGTTTGGTTGATGAACTAAAGATGATATAGAAGAGAAATCAAGCAGTCATAGGCCCTTAAATGTCTGAGAATAGTACATTTATTTTAATAGCACAAAATGGAAATCCATTCCAATTTCAAATGATGAATATATATGTGCTGGAATTAAATGCTCTTAAAATGTTTACACTTCATTTTGGCTCTAAAAGGAAGAAAAACCTGAACAGCTATATGAAAAAAAATAGAGATCCATCCTTCAGTGTGGATTTTTTTAATTGGCACCATTCGAGCCAATAAGACACATGCACCATAATAAGCTAGATATTAGAAAACTGAGAAATAAGCAATAAAAATACATTACCCTAAAGATAAATGTCTAAAAAGGGAAAATATGGAATGTATATACTCAGATTCCCTTCTCTCAAGCTATGTTTAATGTTATTTGAAACTTTTCATTTGCTCACATGTACGTGAAGCCCTAAACACCAGATTGGAGTGCTGATAACAGAAGTCTCCAGAGTACAGCAGATCTCTAGACTTTTTTACTTGTTAATTCCTTAATCTTTAATCATGATATAATTTTTGGTGTGTTCAGTGATTTTTCATCTATCTTCCCTTTTGCATGGTCTGACTAAATGCAACAAGGATGCTTGTGGGAAGCCACTCCATCCTGCACATCCACCTGGCAGGGTGTTAACATGCCATTCAGGGAGCACAAGGAACACAGGGAAACAGCCGCATAATTAAATCATGCCATCAGCCTCCGAAGTGCATTCCCTACTGTGCGGCTCCAGGTGAAAGTGCTTTTAAATACAGATCACCTAGGGGTCTCGGGAGCAAATCGAAGTCTTCCTTATATTCCATCAGAAGAAATAGAACAGGATGTAGCAGTTGAGAGGCAAAGACCCCCAGCTATTTCCTCTCGATGATTTTCAGCTCATTTTGCAAAAATATCCAGCTACCATTTATGTCTACATGATGTTAATATCTATTTGGAAAGCGGAAAATTTATATAAATGAATCAAGTAGTGAGTCTAATCACCTATTAGGAATCAAACATCTGGTGTCTGCCTTGAGCGAATAGAATACATTTTCTTGCTTGACCCTGTGCTCCTGTAATGGCCCAGTGCTACCATATCCTCCTTTTCTTGGCTTCTTGTACTTGTCAGTTCACCACATCTATACAGGCACCTCCAGAGGACTCGGATCTCAAGTGCTTTCTGTAATGATCTAGCTTTGGATTTCTGATTTTCTTTGCTTTTTAATGGCTTGTATTTTAACACCTATAGATGCCCTTGCTGCCTTCTCCACTTTTTTCTCCTCCTTTGACTTATTTTTTCCCTCCCTCTTTTCCACCCCTAGGCTCTGTCTCTCTGCCCTCATCCTCTTCCAATATTTTCTATTTCCTTGGTGGTGACACAGAGTAAGTAATTTTCTCTCTTGTATTGTTTTCCCTCATTTCAGGGCAAGCTGCTGACTTAGGTGCCCCATTACTGGATTCTTCTGCAGCTGCCAGACCTTGAGACATAGGCTGCAGTCTGCGCCATAGGAGGAGATGAGCCATAGTCTCATTTTACAGGAAGGGTTAAAAGTGGCTAGGATATTTGGGAAAAGGGAAAAGAAGGGCACTGGTGCATAAGGAGAAAAAGCATCTTCTCAGATCACTACATGTTTATCATTTAACACGGAAAAGCTGAGTTGTCTCTATCAGTCAAGATTCCAGCAGGAAAACAGATGACAACTTAACAGGGGTCGATAAAAAGAGTTTGGTTAAGATGCTGTTTACAAAGGTATAGGCATGATTCAGGGGACTCAGCAAGAAATAGTGAAGCATGCTGGAACTGGCGAAGAGTGGGAAGCCAGCACCAGCCTAGGCCTAAATTGTGAGCTGTAGGGATATTTACTCAAGTAGGAAAAATCTATATAGGCAGGAGAGGGCCACCTGATACAAGTCTACAGGTCGAGACTGTGTTGTCTTACAGAAACCAAGCCAAACTAGAGTGCCTCAAGAAAAAGACACTGAGAAAATAACTGAAGAAATATTACCCTGACCCCTCTTGCCCCACAATCTCCTGCTGGCCCTCCCATTGGCCAGACCAAACAGGAAGCCAGAGGGTAAGGAAGTTGATGCTGTCCCTAGAGCATAGAAGCATAGAGGATAATTCTGGAAAGCAAAGAATATTTACTACAATAAGCTGTTTTTATGAATTTGACTTGAGCATGTAGTTTTGTGCAGTGATGCTGATGATGCAAAAATATTGATGAGGATGAAGGGGACAAATATGGTGGAAGTAGTAGTGTTGGTAATTGGTAGGGGTGACATCATCTTACTTTCATAGGATACTTCTCACTTCCAAATGGCTTCTACATGCATATCTCATTGGCCCCAGGAGTAAATAAACAAACTGTGGAGTCCTTGATTTGCTTTGTGAATGATGACGTCTTGGTAAAATGTCAGTTTGGTGGTTGATATGTAACTAAAATAGTTTTTCACTCATTATTATGATATATATTGAAAGTCTACTATGTGCCAGTCTTCATGTTAGCTCTAGAGAAAGTCGCTGTTTCTTCCTTTATACTCGATACTTACCTGTGACTTTAGACAACCAGGCTCAGGTATAACACCATCCAGAGTTATTGCTCAGACTTGGGGTTGAGTATGATGTCTGCAAGCATGATAATAGGGGCTGGGTCCATCTTATGCTTTGTACTCTACAGGGGTTTCTGATTCCTCCTTGTCGTATTTTGCTTGATGTTGAATGCTGGGAGCTTTCCAGCTTAGTGGCTTAGTGGTAAATAATCTGTTTGCCAATGCAGGAGACACAAGAGATGTGGATTCGACCCTGGGTGGGAAAGATCCTCTGGAGTAGGAAATGGCAACCCACTCCAGTATTCTTGCCTGGAAAATTCCAAATACAGAGGAATCTGGTGGACAACAGTTCCTGAGGGCTCAAAGAGTTGGACATGACTGAATGACTGAGCATGCACTCAGAATGCTGGGAAATGTGGAAATACGAAGTTAAAAGCAAATATAGCTATTACGTTCTGATTTTAGTCCCTGGAAAAGAGCAATAGCAATATTGTTTTGTTTCGGTTTTCTGTGTTTTCAGTTTGTTAAAGACCTATAGTATCTCTTTTGCTGAGGAAGTTGATTGGTGAATTAGAAAGAACATGAGGCTTACAGACAGAAGATGGAAGTTTTAAGGCCTGGATCACATTACAGACTAGCTCCTGGGTATCAGACAAGTCATTTGTTTTCTCTGAGACTCAATTTCTTCATCTATAAAATTGGCATGGTAATGTTCAGCGAACAAGGTTGCTATATGAATTAGATGAGTATGTGAAATTTTTGTTGAAACTACAAAGATTGATCCAAATTTTAGTTCTTATAAGAATTGGCTGGTGAATTCACTGAAATATTCAAATAGTTTTCTGTCAAAAATTTGGATATTGAGATCCAGTTAATTTTATTTTTCATCTAGATATTTGGCATCAGGCCACATAACCACAAGAACTTTTATAAAATTTCTGTGCAAATGCATTTCCCTGCAAATGAAGAGAATTCTTTCTATAAAAGGATTATTTCTCAATAAGTTCATCTGAAGGTAACTGTTCTTCTTTTAGAATTCAGCCACAGGCTTCCCCTACCTCAGTCCTGCCCCTTTTCTGCTGTTCATTCAGAGGATTTTGACTTGTGCCTACCCTATAACCTACTTCTCTGAAGAATCTTCCAGAGGCTGTGGTTTCAAATTAACTGGGTGAGAATATGGTGAATCCTAGCCCCACCATTTCTGAGCTATGTGACTGGGAAATGGCTTCATCTCTTTGAGCCTCAATTTCCTCATCTATAAAACGGAGGATGCTGCTGCTGCAACTGCTAAGTCGCTTCACTTGTGTCCAACTCTGTGTGACCCCATAGACGGCAGCCCACCAGGCCCCCCGTCCCTGGAATTCTCCAGGCAAGAACACTGGAGTGGGTTGCCATTTCCTTCTCCAATGCATGAAGGTGAAACGTGAAAGTGAAGTTGCTCAGTCCTGTCTGACTCTGAGCGACCCCATGGACTGCAGCCTATCAGGCTCCTCCGTCCATGGGGTTTTTCAGGCAAGAGTACTGGAGTGGGGTGCCATCGCCTTCTCCAAAATGGAGGATAGTGTTGGTTATTTCCACTTAGCTCTCACTCAGCAACAAAGCCCATAGTTCTTTCTTCTCTGCCCTGGGAGTCCAATCCCTACAGATATCATCAATGCAACTCACTTGGGTCTAGGCAATAGGATATCACTATGTAGAAGAGACAGAGGTTGGGATATTTCTTAATCCTTTCTTACCTCTCATCATTACAACTCTGCCAGTGGCCACAGGCCCCTGAGATCAGCTTTGGACCTGGTACTGCCTCCACGGTGCTAGCAATCACCATCTCTGGTAACGCTGGTCCTCCCCTTTCTCCTTCAGGTCAAAGCAGCTCACCCTTTGCTAGTCCCTGGTGCCTTGCCATCCGTATTGGGATGTCCATGTACCTGTGTATATTCTCTTCACTAAATTGTCTTCAGGATCATACATTCTCCTGCTTTGAGTATTCTGCTGGGACACTTGCTGATACAGGGATTTAATAATAATGGGTACTTTCTAGGGTTATGGATTAAAGATAAAGTGAATAAAATAAACAGACACAGAACAAGGGCTGAGATATAAGAGGTCAATAAACATCAGCTCTTATCATCTTGCTCTCCACCCATGAACCTTAGTTTTCTGACTTGCTTCTCACCCCCGCCTAGAAATCAACCTTTAGGTCCCCTTCATTCCATTCCTCAGTTCAGTTCAGTTCAGTCACTCAGTCGTGTCCAACTCTTTGCCTACCCCAGTTCTAACCCCTCTCTGGCCCAGCTTCTGAGACCTCATTTTTCTAGATTGTCCAGTAGAGAGATTGAACAAGATCAAACATTCCTAAAAATAACTAATTTACACTCTTAAAGAAAATCAATCTAAAAAATTACCCAAACAATTGGAAAGTACATTGAGTGACCACGTCATTAACTATCTTTCTTGAATTATAGCTTTGGCATATGTATGCAGTGGAGTAATTTGTGGAGAAATAGATGAAGAACTAATTGTTAACCTCAACAGGCAATCCATTCTCAGTAAATCATAAAGGGAGGAACAGACTGGATAATAACACAGACTAGTAATGGTAATAGCAGTAAATTTAAATTTGTCAGATTAATTGAAGAGGTTCATAAAACATAATAAAGTCCAGTTTTAAAAAATAATTATTAGATTTTGAGGTTTTTCAAAAATAAACAAATTTAAAAATCTCATTTTGCCAGGATACAAAATCTGCCTTTAAAAATCAGTAAGGAAGTTTGGAACATTGTAGACAAATATAATTAAAATAACTTCTGTTTTGTTTTATTTTTTAAATAGCAAACAGTCAGTGTTTCAGTGTGATTATTTCCAAACCTAAGTTGTATAATTTTAGGGGCAACTTCCACAGATACATTTTGGTACTGTACCATTTCTGGCCAGAAAACAGAGCCACTCCAAGCTGGGGCAAAGAGGGGCTGGAAGCCTGAAGCTGCTCAAGAAACAGTCACAAACTTCTTCCCAATCAGAGCTCTCAGGAGAGCCTTTAAGTTATGAGAACCTAGCCAGCAAAGCAAAATCACGAACTACAGTGCAGGATCTCTGAGAGGAGGTCTGCAAAGGACCACAGAGAGGATGCTGCCATGTCTGATCTTTGTTGACACATTATAATCCAGAACCACCTGGATTTTGAAGGGAATGGTTATTGTATCGATGAGCCAGCCCCAGACAATCCACCAGAAGTACTACCAGACACCATCTTTAGGCACTTTAGAACCCTGTCTTATTTAATCATAACCAGAATCATATGCAGTAGGTATATGTATTCCCATTTCACAGATAATTTTACAGATAAATAAACAGAGAGCTAAAAAGACATAGTAACTTGTTCATGCAAATAAGCAATATATGTACTCACACTTGTTCAGCTTTCTGTAACATCCTCCTTTTCCATATAAATTATGAAAGCCCATGATTTTCTTATCTTAATAATACAAATTACTATCAACATAGGACTAACATTTTCTATCATATAAAATTAAGTATATGAGAATGATAAGTTGGGTTAGGTTGAATGAGTTTTGCAAATGGCTGTCAATAATTTACCAAGTTCTCTCTTTTCAGATTAGTACCCATTGTGTTCTTGTACTCTGCAGTGCACTATAAATTTTACTCCCTTGAGTTGACTTACTACTCAGTCCCAGTGAAAAATACTTTGCTTTTCAGCTGCTGGCATACAGTTTGGTTCTCCCATTGGAGAAGAGTCATGAATTAATAACTAGTCAAGCAGAAGTCAACCTTCAGGAAGTCTAAGGCTGGGAATGAGTGGGTGTGTGCTCTTAATCAGAACCAGGATTTCATTTCCACCTGCTCACCCCAAGGCCCAAGTTGAGCCCACTCAGAAACATATTCAAACTCTGGGAATTGCCTCAGAATTTAAGTAGTCTTATAGCATCAGAATTTTTTCAAATAGTATGAACCTCCCCAAACAGCTGCAATCCAGACATTCGTCTCTCAACTGTGTGTTTTCTGTATGAGGGAGATGTAGGGAAGGAAAAGGATGCCAATTTCTCCTTGGTGGTCACATAAATATAAGTCTAGAAATGAGCAAAAATTAAACAGAATATAAGCTGGCCAAGAAAGTATATTAATTCAAAGAAAAGAGAGGTTGAGAGATTGAAGATCAAGGTGACAGCAAAGTGAATATTTTGATGGAGAAAAAGAGTAGGACGGATGCAAATGAATGAATCATGGTTAGAGGAGAATCTTGGAAACTAAGAGCCTCTAAAGGAAACAGCTTTAAATGAAATGGAGATCTGGGGTGCAGATTAGGTGTCAAGTTAAACTGAAGACTCAATTCAATTCAGTTCAGTCACTCAGTTGTGTCTGACTCTCTGTGACCCCATTGACTGCAGCATGCCATGCTTCCCTGTCCATCATCAACTCCCAGAACTTGCTCAAACTCATGTCCATCCAGTTAGTGATGCCAACCGACCATCTCATCCTTTGTCATCCACTTTGCCTCCTATGTTCAATCTTTCCCAGCATCAGGGTCTCTTCTCATGAGTCAGTTCTTTGCATCAGGTGGCCAAAATATTGGAGCTTCAGCATCAGTCCTTCCAATGAACATTCAGTACTGATTTATTTTAGAATTGAGTGGTTTGATCTCCTGGCAGTCTAAGGGACTCTCAAGAGTCTTCTCCAATACCACAGCTGAAAAGCATCAATTCTTTAGTGCTCAGCTTTCTTTATGGTCCAACTCTCATACCCATACATGACTACTGGAAAAACCATAGCTTTGACTATACAGACCTTTGTCAGCAAAGTAATGAGTTGAAGCCCACCAACAGGAAATTCAGGAATGGTATGGGGGGTGGGGAGAGAAATAAATGTTGATCATGATGTAACTGGATCCTCTGGTTAACCATTTTAACTATACCCTTACTAAGATTCTCTGTTCTCTGGTCCCCTTCAACTCTTTCTCCCACTCACCTTGCCAATCTTCAGATTGCTATTAGGAGAGAACCATGTAACCATGTTGATGGACTCGATTGGAGATGTATAGGTTTTTCTCTTTTTATTGAAGTATAATTGCTTTACAGCCTTGTGTTAGTTTCTGCTGCACATTGAAGTGAGTCAGCTATATGTATACATACATCTTCTTTCCAACCACCACCCCCCATCCCACCCCTCCAGGCCACCACAGAGCACCGAGCTGAGCTCCTGTGCTACACAGCAGCTTCCCACTAGCTATTTTAGTGTATATATGTCAGTGTGATAGTGTATATATGTCAATGCTACTCTCCCAATTCCTCCAACCCTATAGATTTTGAACTTCACTGAGTCCCTAGGTGTGCTTAACAATCTTCAGTTGATCCTAGTTGATTCCCATTTTTATTCACAACAGCAGCTCTTTCAAAACCAAAGCTATCTACCCTTCCTGCTGGCATCCTCATTCTGAAGAGACAACCTTATCTCCAACCTCAGAGAAAACATGTAGGGGAAATCAGGCAGGAATGTCCCTAAAATCCTCCCCTTTTATATTCAGACTTATTCATCACTTTATCTATCCTTACCTATCCTTTGTCTGCTTAATCCAACCTTTACCCAACTCCCATTAAGAATTTGCTCCATGAGGGACTTCCCTGATGGTTGAGTGGCTACACTCCGTGCTCCCAGTGCAGGGAGCCAAGTTCGATCCTTGGTCAGGGAACCAGATCCCACAGCCTCAACTAAGAGTTCTCATGCTGCAGCTAGAAAATCTTGCAAGCCACAACTAAAGATTGCATATGCCACGACTAAGACCCAATGGAGCCAAATAAATAAATAAATAAGTATTTTTTAAAAAATTTGCTCCATGAAGTAGCACCCCAAGCTTATTTCAAGAATATCTGTTTTTCTACTGGCTGCTTCCTCAAGACCTATAAATAAGGCTAAGTCTTCTTGAAACAAATATTTCCTTGCCCACGACCACTTAAGTTGCCACTGAATCTTTTTCTATAATAGACGTATTTTATGAAGCCACACTTCATCCATTTTTCACCAACCATTCACTTCTGCAATTCATTGAAATGTGCAACAAACATATTATGACAACTAAAATCTGATTTATATATCTAGTGCTTACCTGATACTCTACTTAAGTAGGCCACTACTAACTTACTTGCCAAGTCCAGTCCTCACCTTTCTGGTCTCTGTTAGAGCTTGTTAGCACACTTCTCTTTATTGGAATCCTCTCCTACAGTAGGCTTAGAAGCACCTCCCTCTTCATGAACTTTTCTTACTTCTCTATTCATTTCTTCATAGATTCCCTGGGGAATCCTTTCTTTCCTCCTTCCCTTGAAATGTTGATTATCTTCGGGATCCATCTTCAATCTCTCTCTCTTCTTTTTGATGTACCTTCTTTCATGAGTTACATCAAATTCTGTGAATTCAACCATATATGTGATTCCAAAACCTATTTCTGTCTCCCAAACCTCCCCTGAGCCAATTTCTCAGTTGCCTAGTAAACATTTCTATCCATTTGCCCTCTAACACTTCAAACTTAAAGCATTCAAAACATAACTTATTAATTCCCCCATATCAGGTCCTTCACTTTTGTGAAATTTCTCCCCAGAAAAGAGGAAAGAGGAGGATTTAGGTAAAATGAAAAAACCAAGAAAGTCTCCAACATAAGGAATAGGAAAGGAGAAGGGAAAATGGTTAGTAAGAATTACAGCAACATTTTTCGCCCAGTTCTTTTATGTTGGGTGCTGTGGTAGGCAGTAGTCATAGATAACATATTTACTAATTGTCTTCAGTGATTTCACAACAACCATATGATATGGTGAGACAGGAAAAATAAGAGCTCCCTAAAGATGCTCATGCCATAATCCCTAGAACCTGTGAATATGTTACCTTCTGTGGCAAAACAGACTTTGCAGATGGGATTAAGTCAAGGATCTTGAAATGGGAAGATAATGATGGATTATCTGAATAGATCCAATAAAATGAGAGTGTCCTT
Source organism: Bubalus bubalis (assembly GCF_019923935.1). Lineage (NCBI taxonomy): Eukaryota > Metazoa > Chordata > Mammalia > Artiodactyla > Bovidae > Bubalus > Bubalus bubalis. Next base: position 144,919,960 of record NC_059158.1, read on the forward strand.
ATGACAGGGAGGCAGGACTCTCAGAGTCAGAGAAGGGGATGTGAAGATGGAAGTTGTGAGCCAAGGAATGTGGGAAGCCTCCAGAAGCTGCAAAAGGCTGGCAAGGGATTTTCCCCTAGCATCTCCAGAAGGAATGGAGCCCTGCCAATACCTTGATCTTAGCCATGTGAGAACGATTTCAGACTTCTGACCTTCAGACTGAAAGAAAATAAATTTGTGTTGTTTTGCACTACTAAGCAGCCCCATGTACATATTCAGACTTATTCATATGAATAAGGAAATTGAAGCCCAAGGAATTTAAATAGCTGGTCTAAGTTCCCACAACTAGTTAGTGATAGAGCTGGGGTCCAAGCTCAGGTAGTTTTGGCTAGCCACTCTGAGTGTTTAATTGTAACACAAGCCCAGTGGGGCTGTCTGAACTAATGATGGTAATAGGGTGGAGGTTCAAATGCAGACACCAAGAACTGAAGAAGGAGAGGTTGGAGATCAAAGCAAATAAAAGCAGGGTGTGATGGTTCAAGAATGGTCCTGGGAAAATATCTACAATCAGCACTGCTCCCCAGGACTGGCTTAAGCTCATTCAATGCTCATAGCTTTAGGAGAGATGGTTTTGCTTGCAGGACAAGCCAGGGTGGATTTTTGCTTTTCTCTCCATTTGGATCATCCTCACCAAGCAGTGTGCAAGCTGGGAATATTGGATTCTTTCATTCAAGAACCTTAATGAGCACTTTCTTTGTGCAGGAAGATTTGCCTGGTCCCAGAAATGAGAAATGAAATCCTATGTGCTCATAACCTTCTTTCTACTGTCTCTTCTAAAATCAGCAATTCTTCCTCTGACTTGCTGCCATATTATTGAATAATAACATTAATTATATTGAAGAATATTCAATATAATTATTGAATAATAATAATGTGGCAAAATTGCCATATTATTGCCATCTCCGCTATTGTATAGTTCATTACCATTATTCTACCTGACTGTGCAAGCAAAGTTAAACGTGAGACTGACTCTTTCAGGAGTTGAGGGCTTAGGGAGATGGGCACTCCTATATACTTCTGGTAGAGTATAATTTGGCAATATGCATAAAGCGTTCTGAAATGTTTATGAAATGTGATACTCAGAAATTCTACTCTTAAGACTTTCTTCTATGAAAATAATCAGATTGACATATGAGGTTAGTCATTTCAATATTATGTATAACAGTGAAAAATTAGACATAATCTAAATGTTAAGATTAATGGAATAGGTACACACATCTTGGTGAGTCCAAAAGATGGGAATCTATGCAGCCACTAAAAACATGCTTTCAGATGCTATTTGGTGACATAGGGGGATGTTGATGATATCTTGTTATATATAAAAAGTAGAACCCGCAACTCTACCTATAGTATGTTAATAGTAGTTAGCTTTGGATAACAGAATTATGGGTTACTCTTATTTTCTTCCCTATAAATACTATTCTATATTTTTAGATTTTTCTACTTGAGTATTTATTGCTTTTATAATCAAGGTAAGGATATTTTCCTTTCATTTTCCTTTTGATTAGTAATACATACAGTATTTGTAATCTATGAAAAATATAAAAATTTTAAAAGAATACCTATATAGCCAACCCCCCACTGAAAGGGATTCCTAAGACTCTATAAATAGTTTAAAAGAACATTAAAGGAATATGTTTATGTGAATTATTCTCTTACTTTCAAGATTCTTTGCCATCCCTACTTCATGCCTCAGGAGAAGCCAGCCTCCATGGACTGCATCACTAAAGTCATCCTTGCCTGTGGTGTCTAGTTGAATTTGACAAATATTAGTAAGAGGTTCTACACAAGAGAATAGAAGAGAGAAGATGGGCTATTCATTCTCCCGGCTATCTAGCACATTGAGCATCTCTAGAACCTAGTAGGTTTGGAAGTCGCTAGGCTACTTTTCCTATGGCCACGGATGCTGTCTTATAGCTGTTTGCCATGGCTGTGGCTCTCTCTAGGATCTGGTACCCTCCTTGTCCTCTTGCAGCTTCTGGGCTTGTACCAATAGGCTTCTTGCTAACTAATCTCTAACAGTATCCCTTGTTGGGTCTTTTTACTCTGCCCACATCTGCTAGTTGTCCTTACGTTAACTCTTTTCAGTTAACCCTATGAGTGTACCATCTATCTCCTGCCAGGTCCCTGACTGGTATGGTGTTTCAGGTGAGTATACAACAGCTGCAGAAATATAGAGAGGGAGAAATAAGCAGATGGCTGGTGTTCAGAGAGCAGAGTTAGTTGCACAATGGCAAGATCATTCTCTGGGAAAAGTAATGGAGATCTCAGTCTGGATACAAAGTGATTTGGTTGGAGACTTTTTCAAGAAAAGTGATGGTGTTCTCCAAAGTCAGGATTCAGGGGGATAAACAGAGAGTTGTGGAAGAAGTTATGCTTAACAGCATCCTAAATAAAATCTTTATTGGTAGATCTGCAACTTCTAGTAGAAAATTTGGAGAGAGAAGATAGATGGCTCCAGTTTAGAGGAGCTCATTTAGAAGACTTGTGGATGCAGAGGTACATTTGTGGACACAGTGCCTTGATCTTTTTCAGAGTTGTTGCCTGCATTTGTTTGGACTCAGAGCACAACACAGCAGAGTATCTTGTCACAACTCTGGTGCTGGGTGACCTTGTACTAGGAGTAACTCTCAGCCTCTGTTTCTTGGTCCTGGTCAAATTGGGTGCCTCTTGCTGTATTGTCCAGAAATCTAACCCTCAATCCTAGCCCGCACCACTTTTACTTTCTGAACCAGAATTTGACATTCTGCCCTAGGTTTTGGTTTCCCTGCTCTCATCTCAGGGTTGAGAATCCTTAGGGACTCTTTCCTGCCTTTGGGCAGGTTAGACCAGGTGACAGACACGCCTCTGAGAGCAGACTTCCTCAAAAGCTGGACTTTGGCCTTGGAGCCTGAGTCTGTGGGCGAAACAATTTGAGCAATAAAACCTTACATGTGCACAGTGTACTTTCTCTCAGGACTTTCAGCTCTATCCCATTTGAGTCTGGATTTTTCCCACCTGGATGAAGGTCAAGGGGGGCAAAGGCAAGGAAAGAGGCCGGAAAGCTGCCACAGAGCCAGATGAAATTACCTGACTTCCCCAAAACTGAATATAATGGAGCAGTGTTTTCTTTTGGTCATAAAGCTGTAGGAATTTACCTACAAATAACTGTAGGTAAATAACTCTCACCCCATCCTGCACCACCCCACCTCCCCCAGCCTCATCCCCAACAGAAAGGCAGTATTGTCCAGAGGTGATTTCCAAGAATTCCATCATGAGATATGCACAGGTTCTTAGTCTGTTGTCTACATAGAAAGCCTTATCAGTGCCCTCAAATAATGGAGTCTTGGGCAATTGACTCAAGCCAACTGAATTCACAAAGATTGACAAATATGACAAAAAGCACTGCTCTCAATTTTTTTGTTTGTTTGTTTTAAATCTCATATTAATTCTCACAGCAATCCTAAAAGGTACATGTGCTAAGACGCTTTGGTCATGCCTGGCTCTTTGCGACCCTATGGACTGTAGGCCACCAGGCTCCTCCGTCCATGGGATTCTCCAGGCAAAAATACTGGAGTGGGCTACCATGCCCTCTTCCAGGGGACCTTCCTGACTCAGGGATCAAACCCATGTTTCTTAAGTCTCCTGTATTGGCAAGTGGGTTCTTTTTTTACTAGCACCACCTGGGAAATCCTAAAAGGTATATAGGTTCAATTGTTTTTAAAAATTTTATTGGATGTATAGTTGATTTGCAATGTTGTGTTAGTTTCAGGTGTATAGCAAAGTGATTCAGTTATACATATAAATATATTTGTTCTTTTTTAGATTTTTTTTTTTTTTCTCATATAGATTAACACTCCAGTACTCTTGCCTGGAAAATCCCATGGACAGAGGAGCCTGGTAGGCTACAGTCCATGGGGTCGCAAAGAGTCGGACATGACTGAGCAACTTCACTTCACTTCATATAGATTATCACAGAAGATTGGGTCAAGTTCCCTGGGCTACACTGTAGGTCCTTGTTGGTTATCTATCTTGTATATCATAGTGTATGTGTGTAATCCCAAATTCCCGATTTATCCCTCCCCACCCCACTTCCCATTAGATTATGAAAGTCTGTTCCTGTGTTGTAAAATAAGTTCGTTTGTATCTTTATAAAAAAATTAGATTCCACTTATGAGTTATATCATGTATTCTCCTTAATACAAGGAAACAAGACACATAAAGGTTGAGCTAGTTGCCTAAGATCCCACAGGTAGGAAGTGGCAGAGCCCAGCTTGGGACCCAGGCATGCGGTTCAGCAGCCTGTACACAATGTCCTTAACTGAAGCACCCGGCTTCAAGGTGTCACTTACGCTAAACATTCATGAAGTGGTGTTTGAATCTCACATTTTCTCCCTGAGGCAAACAGATGGAAATGCAACCTACAGTCAAGATTGCTTGGTGAATATTAAGTACAAACAAATGGGAATTAGATTTTCTTAATGAAGGGTTCTTCAGCTAAGAGTGCTTGAAATATATTCTTCCCCCTTGTGAGGAGAGCACCAGCCGAGGAGATGACTAGAATCTGGTGAGGGCACCTCTTTCTTGGTCACTGGTTGGGATTTATAGGCCTTGTTCTTGGTCCCCTTCTCATTTTCCGCATGCTGCCCCCCATCGAGAATTTCCTGTTAACACTTTCTTCCCTTAGATATGTTAATATCATTGTCTTTGTTACAGCTTCAAACATGATAATTGCCAGGCTCTGAAGAGAGCTATTCTCTAATCTTTTGATCAGAACTTAATCTGAAAGCTCATTAGCCAGCCCTTCCAGACTCTGGTTTTGTACTTACTGTCTCTGGACTCATCCTTTGATTTTCCTTTGTTTAACTGAGTTTTGAGGTGCTTTAATGATCATTCTTATGTATCTTCAAAATTCCCTCCTTTCTAAAGTTGGATGTTCTTACTCTTCTTTTTAATATCAGCCGAAATGTTCTATGTGAACAGTTCTCAAACATGCCCCCCACTTGGAAACAGACAAGGCAACTAGACCTTTGGGGCATTATTTTATTCTGATTGTTTTGCTCAAAGCTCCCCGATATCACTTGTACAGAGATGAAAGACATTTTCTTGGTGATCATAAGGAGAACATGAGGTGATATTTAAAACTCTGAGCCCTTCCATTCTAAACAAAACATAGGAAGAAGCAGTGACTTGTCCTCTTGAGCAGTCTAGAAAAGTGGTACATTTTAAAAGGGGTAATATGTTGATAAGTTTGTTACAACTGTTTAAAAGATCTTAGGAAAAGAAATCTGAAAATAGGTCTTGATTTTCCACATATTTTTTCCACCATTACCCACTACCACGTTGAGCCCAAGGACACAAGCTCAAGAAGCCAAATTTCTAACTATCTGCTCATAAATTTATGTCAACTACAAATCTGTGTTTGCCAAGGGCATTTGCCATCTGCCTTTGCAGAGACTGAACCATGTGCTGCTGTGGACCTTCAACACCCCCTGAGGGAGTTCAGGGTGGAGGGAGGCACTCTGTGCTCCAGGCAATCTGGTGGAACAGGTCTTTAAGATACTTAGATATTTTCAGGAACCCATCATGATCTCAATCTTTGCATCTCTTCCTACCTAGAAATACCTTGGCCACCTGATGTGAGGAACACTCATGGGAAAAGACCCTGATGCTGGGAAAGACTGAGAGCAGGAGGAGAAGGAGGTGACAGAGGATGAGATGGTTGGATGACATCATCAACTCAATGGACATGAGTATGAGCAAACTCTGGGAGATAGCAAAGGACAGGGAAGCCTGGTGTGCTGCAGTCCATGGGGTCACATGAGTTGGACATGACTGAGCAACTGAACCACATACCTAGAAAAGCACTAAATCCCTTCATGATAACATCAGCTTCTCTCTGGTGACTAGCAGAAAACCTCTTGTAAAGTAGGCACTTGATTGCCCTGAACTCCCTCTTCACCAAAAACTTATATATTGACCTTCCTCCAGTAGCTCTTTGGAGCAGTCTCTCAGAGCTATCTGAGGTGCTGTCTTCTTGGCTGCAGTCCTTATTTTGCCCCAAATAAAACTTAACTTGCAACTCTCAAGTTGTGCATCTTTTTAGTCAACATTTATGTCATTCATAAGTTGTTCATAGGTCTGAAACAGTTTATATAGTCTATCTGACATGAGTCTAGCACTTGACTTTAATCTTTTAAATATGTAAAATGTATAATAATAATACACACACACATTGCTATATATGATAGCAATGCTTAGGAAAAGTAACAATGCAAAAGTTAAGTGGAGTATAAAAAATAGTCCCTTTCAGTTCAGTGTTCTTATTCAAGTGATGATACCAATAGATGTTTTACATGAAAGTTTGGTTTTTCTGCACAACAAAACTGACATCAAGAGAACAGGTAAAACATTTTGAACATCCTCAGTAATTTTTAAATTATTTAGAAAAGGTCTATCTGCTTCAATGGTAATAACTGGCTTTCTTATCAAGTGAAAGTCATGTTTTAAGAGATCAAGCCACAAGACAGTCTTTGAGGCCTTGGTGCCTCAAGCAAACTTGATGGATTGGCCAACTCTAGAATGGGTAAAATATCAAAAGGGTAAGTCCACAGTCCACACCATTGCACATCCTAAAGATGCCTTATTCATAGTGAAACACTCCACTCTTTTCTACCCTACTGTTGGCTCTAAGAGTTTTACTGGCCACCCTTGCCTTCTGTCTTCCAATAGATTTGACCAATGAAATTCATCTGTGGGAGATTATTCCTCCAGCCTCCTTCCTATTACATCTCTGTGTAGGCTACTGTTCATATTCGATGTTCCTTTTCATATTGCTCTGCATAGGGTTGGTACCATCTCCCCATTTCACTAACTCTGAATTGCTGCACCTTCCACTGTTGGTTTGCCTAAAGCTGCCCATGCCTGCAAGTTTTTCTTCTATTTAAGTCTCATCACTTAACCAGTTCAAGTGGGCTATCTGATTCTTCTTAGAACCCTGACTGATACAAATGTTAAAACTAAAAATACCAAAATTCAGTGGTTTCAGGTGAGATCATCTGTAATAAAATGAGAAGTAATTTTGAAAAGTTAGTCAGCTATCAAGATGTATACTGATTAGCTAGGAAACAATATAAGTAGATTTTTCTAATATTGAATTTTTATTTTACTCCAGAAAAGGAGAGACAGAATATCAAGACTAGGGGAGAATCTTAGAAGAGGAGAATGGATTCATTGTTAAACTTAACTATAAGCTAAACAGTGGCTCAAAAATTTGGTTAGGTAAGCACAATTTTTTTTTTTTTTTTTTTTGAGAGGGTCTTAGAATCATTACCTTCAAAGCAAAACTGTGTAAGCTCTCAGAGTTTGAGAATTGGGTTTAAAAAAAAAAATGATTCTGTGGATTACCACTCTTAATTCTCAAATTTGATGACAAGTATAGATAAAGAGGATGAGATGGTTGGATGGCATCACTGATTCAATGGACATGAGTTTGAGTAAACTCGGAGTTGATGATGGACAGGGAGGCCTGGCATGCTGCAGTCCATGGGGTCACAAAGAGTAGGACACAACTGAGCAACTGAACTGAGGTGATAGATTAAGAAATGAAATAAACAATGCCCTCATCAGTCATCTTTCATTACTTAAAATATCCTTTGAGTATTTCCCTAAGGCACACATGAAATTGATGAGGATCCAAAACACTTATTAGCCATTCCATTGTCAGGAGTGACACAACCTCACAGAAGAAAGAGTTACTGAAATTTTCAGAAAACGAACTATGAAAATTTGTACTAATTCCCCTCTTGGCCAAATTCTGCTGATCTTAGTCTTCTTTCCATAAAATGTAACCCCTAGGAGAGGAAAGGTGTTATATTTCTTGTTTACCACTGTATCTTGATCTGTCCAGGTGTTAGAATATCATTGACTAGGTGACTTATAAACAACAGAAATTTATTTCATTTTTCATGATTCTGAAGGCTGGGAAGTACAAGACCAAGGTGCCAGTAGATTCAGTGTCTAGTGAGAATCCACTTCCTGGTTTATAGATTATCATTTCTTGTGTTCTCACATGGTAGGAGGGGTGGGAAGATCTTAGGGATTTATTTTATAAGCAGTCCACCCTCACCTCCTAAATCACCCCTAAATTCAGTCCAGTTGTGAACCACCCTTACTGAATTATTATCACTGTGGTGTTGGAGCAGACTCTTGAGAGTCCCTTGGACTGCAAGGAGATCCAACCAGTCCATTCTAAAGGAGATCAGTCCTGGGTGTTCTTTGGAAGGACTGATGCTAAAGCTGAAACTCCAATACTTTGGCCACCTCATGCAAAGAGTTGACTCATTGGAAAAGACTCTGATGCTGGGAGGGATTGAGGGCAGGAGGAGAAGGGGACGACAGAGGATGAGATGGCTGGATGGCATCACTGACTCGATGGACGTGAGTCTTAGTGAACTCCGGGAGTTGGTGATGGACAGGGAGGCCTGGCGTGCTGCAGTTCATGGGGTCGCAAAGAGTTGGACACGACTGAGCGACTGAACTGAACTGAACTGAAGGTTGAGATGGTTGGATGGTGTGACTGATTCAATGGACATGAGCTTGAGCAAGTTCCAGGAGATGGTGAAGGACAGGGAAGCCTGGTGTGCTGCAGTCCATGGGGTCCCAAAGAGTTGGACATGACTGAGTGACTGAACAAGTCTCTTTTGCTCCATCTTCTGCTAGTCTGCCTTCTTGATTTTTTACAATACATACTCTCTTTACTTTATCCATTCACTTTAATCTTTAAATTGGTATATCAGTCATTACCAGAGTCCTCATTTACATGCAAACCATGTGTCTCTAAATTCTTAACAGAGCTCTTTTATTACATTGTGTTTTAGGTTGTGTTATTTGGAGAACACAGTGTTAGATGGAGATCCACATGTAGAAATTTATTGGAGAGTATGCTCAAAATAAATTCTTGTGTGGAAATAGGAGGAAATAGGATTGTGTAGTGAAGGAAATACGATTGTGCAGAGAAACGAATTGCATAGGGATGCATTTTCAACAAAGGTCTGCTGTAAGTGGAATGACCATTCAGAGTTGACTAGTTTTAATGCAGATTATCTGGACCTTCACGGGCTACTCCCACCCCGTCTCCCTATCATAGGTCACTCAATGAATGTGGGCATGTGGGCTACACCACTATGAGACATGATTTCAGGCAGGGAGGCTATACTCCGCTGAAGAGAAGTTCTTGGACAGAAATTTAGCTGAGAGTCTCAGCTGTCAACAGTTCTAGCACCAGGAGAGTAAGTGCTCAGAGTCCTAAAGGGAGATCTGTGGGATGCATCATAGCCTACACAATTACTATAGGAAGGTTCAATGCTCTTCCAACAAATTCCTCCTAACATAGTGCTTTTCATGAACGCAGTTTGGTTGTCTCTGGGTCTGTTGGCCATATTTACAACAGTCAGATGCAGTTACTTATTTGAGACTTTAGAGGGAAACATTCATCTCTATATTCTGGAATGCAGAAAAGTCACGCACTTTGACTCTGTTCTTAGGTTGGCCTTTCCCACCCAGAGTATCCTTACAAACCCCTGCAAACTAGTGTTCATTTTTTTTTTCTTCAAGAAAATTTACTGAAGTATCCATGGACTGCCATGTTACTCCCATTTATAAAGCAGTTCACTGCGAGTATGCCCTGGGTTCATTCTGGCAATCATATAATTTCAGATCTTTGCATCCATGACTCAGTGTTCACTAACTTATTGTTTATAAACTTGTTTCTTCTTTAATTTATTAATATTTGTGTTCTTTGCTACAGATAGTTTTTTGGTTTGGATTAAAGACTGGCCTTATTCAGAATAATATAATGAAAAATAATTTGGACAGTAACAACCATTGTGACAATGCCTGTAGGTGGGTAGAGGTCAATGAAAAGCTGAGGCAGCTCCAAAAGCGCCTTGTCATTTTCATGGACCACTGGGACCTCAAGAATTGAATTGGGCTTATAAGCAGCCAATTCTCCTTATTCTCCAGCCTACTGACTAGAAAGGAAACAGTTTCATTAGTTTTGCAAATCACCAATTACTTTACCCCTGGTATCCTTACCAACTTACAATTACTTTACCAGGTATAGCTCTTACTATCAGGTTATGTCATGGGCCATCATTTAGTCTATGGATGGTTGTCCTTGAATTAGAGGCCACTCTTGGTGTAATCAGTAGCTATACTAGTCCTTCAAAGAACTTATATGGGAGATACAATAAGGGAACTTAAAGATGGAGAAGCTCTATATAGTCAGCAAAAACAAGACCAGGAGCTGACTGTGGCTCATATCATGAACTCCTTATTGCCAAATTCAGACTTAAATTGAAGAAAATGGGGAAAACCACTAGACCATTCAGGTATGACCTAAATCAAATCCCTTATGATTATATAGTGGAAGAAGTGAGAAATAGATTTAAGGGCCCAGATCTGACAGACAGAGTGCCTGATGAACTATGGACGGAGGTTCATGACATTGTACAGGAGACAGGGATCAAGATCATCCAAAGAAAAAGAAATGCAAAAAGGCAAAATGGCTGTCTGAGGAGGTCTTACAAATAGCTGAGAAAAGAAGAGAAGCCAAAAGCAAAGGAGAAAAGGAAAGTTATACCCATTTGAATGCAGAGTTCCAAAGAATAGCAAGGAGAGATAAGAAAGCCTTCCTCAGAGATCAATGCAGAGAAATAGAGGAAAACAATAGAATGGGAAAGACTAGAGATCTCTTCAAGAAAATTAGAGATACCAAGGGAACATTTCATGCAAAGATGGGCTCAATAAAGGACAGTAATAGTATAGACCTAACAGAAGCAGAAGATATTAAGAAGAGGTGGCAAGAATACACAGAACTATCCAAAAAAGATCTTCATGACCCAGATAATAACGATGGTGTGATCATTCACCTAGAGCCAGACACCCTGGAATGTGAAGTCAAGTGGGCCTTAGAAAGCATCACTATGAACAAAGCTAGTGGAGGTGATGGAATTCCAGTTGAGCTATTCCAAATCCTGAAAGATGATGCTGTGAAAGTGCTGCTGCCAGCAAGTTTAGAAAACGCAGCAGTGGCCACAGGACTGGAAAAGGTTAGTTTTCATTCCAATCCCAAAGAAAAGCAATGCCAAAGAATGCTCAAACTACTGCACGATTGCACTCATCTCACACACTAGCAAAGTAATGCTCAAAATTCTCCAAGCCAGGCTTCAGCAATACGTGAACTGTGAACTTCCAGATGTTCAAGCTGGTTTTAGAAAAGGCAGAGGAACCAGAGATCAAATTGCCAACACCCGCTCGATTATCGAAAAAGCAAGAGAGTTCCAGAAAAACATCTATTTCTGCTTTATTGACCATGCCAAAGCCTTTGACTGCATGGATCACAATAAACTGTGGAAAATTCGGAAAGAGATGGGAATACCAGACCACCTGACCTGCTTCTTGAGAAACCTATATGCAGGTCAGGAAGCAACAGTTAGAACTGGACATGGAACAACAGACTGGTTCCAAACAGGAAAAGGAGTACATCAAGGCTATATATTGTCACCCTGCTTATTTAATTTATATGCAGAGTACAACATGAGAAATGCTGGGCTGGAAGAAGCACAAGCTGGAATCAAGATTGCTGGGAGAAATATCAATAACCTCAGATATGCAGATAACACCACCCTTATGGCAGAAAGTGAAGAGGAACTAAAAAGCCTCTTGATGAAAGTGAAAGAGGAGAGTAAAAAAGTTGGCTTAAAGCTCAACATTCAGAAAACTAAGATCATGGCATCCAGTCCCTTCACTTCATGGCAAATAGATGGGGAAACAGTGGAAACAGTTTCAGTGGAAACAGGCTGACTTTATTTTTGGGGGCTCCAAAATCACTGCAGATGGTGATTGCAGCCATGAAATTAAAATATGCTTACTCCGTGGAAGGACAGTTATGACCAACCTAGATAGCATATTGAAAAGCAGAGACATTACTTTGCCAACAAAGGTCTGTCTAGTCAAAACTTCGATTTTTCCAGTAGCCATGTATGGATGTGAGAGTTGGACTATAAAGAAAGCTGAGTGCCGAAAAATTGATGCTTTTGAACTGTGGTGTTGGAGAAAACTCTTGAGAGTCCCTTGGACTGCAAGGAGATCCAACCAGTCCATCCTAAGGGAGATCAGTCCTGGGTGTTCATTGGAAGGACTGATGTTGAAGCTGAAACTCCAGTACTTTGGCCACTTGATGTGAAGAGCTGACTCATTTGAAAAGACCCTGAATGCTGGGAAAGATTGAGGGCAGGAGGAGAAGGGGACGACAGAAGATGAGATCGTTGGATGGCATCACCGACTCAATGGATGTGGGTTTGGGTGAACTCCGGAAGTTAGTGATGGACAGTGAGGCCCGGTGTGCTGAGGTTTATGGGGTCGCAAAGAATCAGACATGACTGAGCGAATGAACTGAACTGAACTGAACAGCTAGAAAAAGCTCATTAAGTTTGGTAAAGATCATGACCAGCATATGCTGCTCATCATTTATACCTCATCATTTGGGGGTATCAAGTGCCAAAATTTTATTATGCACTTGGCAAATTGATGGAGCTTCCCAGGTGCTGGTAGTGGTAACGATCCCTCGTGCCAATGTAGGAGACAGAAGAGACGTGCTTCGATCCCTGGGTTGGGAAGATCCCTTGGAGTAGGAAATGGTAACCCACTCCAGTATTCTTGCCTGGAGAATTTCATGGACAGAGGAGTCTTTGGTTACAGTCCATGGAATCACAAGGAGTCAGACATGACTGACCAACTGACACTTAACTTTACTTGGCAAATTGATAGCTCTTTTCATTTGCTGTGAAATTTATTCCTTTTGTGTCTTGTGAGGTACATTGAAGTCCATGTATAACTTATTTGTATTCTTTATTATATTTATATTCCAGTTATATAAAAAGGAGTTTGAAGATAATTGCAAAAAGTTGTAACTAATGTGTCCTAACAAGAGTACTAACATGTCCTAACAAGAGTGCACATTCTTAAAGGAAAAAAAAAAAAATTAAATCAAATTTTCCTGATAGTATTAAAGGAAAAATCACTTATTATTCATGTAAACACATGGTAAAGTATTAATGGATTTCTCGAATAATTTTATACAAAGGAATCACAAGTTTAAACCCAAATAGTCTTCAAAGCTTCCATCATGAATCCACGGATTAGTGTTTTAAAAAAGCCATGTAAAATAAATGAAATATTATCAGATAGCATTGTATAGTCAGACATCTTCAGTATTCAATATTAACAGGATTTTTGGATTTGCTGCTTATAGTCCTGTGTAATCAAAACTAAACAAAACTATTAATTTGAGTCTGATGACTGAGCAAGAGTAGTAATTTTTTTTATTTCTTAAATGATGGAAATTAATAGTTACTCAGCAATCAAGGGTAAGCCTATACATTTCACTGTTAAAATGTAAAAGCACTTTCGCTTGAAAAAATCATGATTTTAACCTAGTTTAGGGGAAATGCTGTTTCATAAATATACCAAATTGAATTGAAATTATTATTAGCATGTTTCTTAAATCAAAAATATTTGTGAGACTTAAAACCTCTATTTATGAATTACTATAGAATCCTGCCAGGAAAGACCTTCTGGGCCAGTCATTATGTTTGCTCCCAAATATTTCCCCACCCTTCTTGCTAAAATGCTTCCAGCTTGTTCAGCAAGTGCGAGACACTAGTGGAAGCATGAAAGACAGGAGAAAGCGATCCTGGGATATGGCTATTTCTCTGTCTTTCTCCCAAATCTGTCTCTATCTCTGTCTTCTGACCATGTTTTCATGATGCAACTCCTTATAGTTCCAGGTTGCCCAGGGATGGTCCCTTTCTCAGAGCTCCCAGCTTCTTCCAGGTAGTCCCTGCTAAGGTTTTAGCTCCTGCCAGGCTGCCCAACTTCTGGATTCTGCTAAGACTACTACCTCCTCTCTGCATCCAGCCAGTCCAAGAGAAAGAAGCTGTTTCCTGCTGTGGGGAATCTCTAAGTTGCCTTGCATTTCCTGTTTGGTTTTTCAGCCCTTCCATCAACAGTGCAATTAACTTGTATTTAATTCCCTCTGTTTGAGATAAGGTCTGTTTTTAGTTTGCCTGACTAGACTCTGAGTCATGGGGCACCCTCTGCTTCCCATGCACGGAAGAGCAGTAGGGTGGAATATTAGCAATCATATAGTCCGTTACTTTGGATAAGCACAGGTACAGGTAGGGATATTCCACACTGTGTGCATATATGATGTTTCACTTCAATATAGTTTTATGCAATTTACTCCAGCATGCTTCTTTTGGATTCTCCCCAACTTTTAGTTATGTACTACTGTAATTCTTTATACAGGAAGATGTCAGAATAACAATCAAATGCTATTTTATGAATATTACACCTTTGCTCAAGCACTAAGAAGATATTTCTTTGGTGAAACAGATCCAGACTCCCTAGTCTATATGTCATAGAAAGTGAAAGTGAAGTCGCTCAGTCGTGTCCAACTCTTTGCCACCCCATGGACTGTAGCCTACCAGGCTCCTCCCTCCATGGGATTCTCCAGGCAAGAGTACTGGAGTGGGTTGCCGTTTCCTTCTCCAGGGGATCTTCCCTGACCCAGGAATTGAACCCAGGTCTCCTGCATTCCAGGCAGATGCTTTAACCTCTGAGCCACCAGGGATGTATCTCATAGTTCTCCCTCAATTATTTCCCTCAATCATTTCCTTCTTCCATATCTTTATAACCTTATATTCTATGTTGTGCTCTGATGAAGCCTATCTGTTCCAGTCAAACTATCTTGCCTTCCATTTTTAACATTCAATTTCCTGTTCTCCACCATTATGTCTTCACTAGGGCAGCAGCACCCTTTCTTATCATATCTTTGACATTGATAATACTTTATATACATAGTAAAATATTAACTTATAATTAATAATGCATCATCATACACAGTGTAACTTCTCTGTATCCCTCTCTTCAATATTGGCATTCTCCAGGGTTCTAGTCTAGTCCTCTTGTTTTTTCCTTCTAAACTCCTTTTTTCCCTTTTGGGATAATCTCTATTCTGATGTATTCACCTCCAAAACTATGGTCCCTAAATCTGAATATCTAGTCCCTAGATGGGCTTCCCTGGTGGCTCAGATGGTAAAGAATCCGCCTGCAATGCAAGAGACCTGGGTTCAATCCCTGGGTTGGGAAGATCCCCTGGAGGAGGGCATGGCAACCCACTCCAGTATTCTTGTCTGGAGAATCCCCATGATCTTCTTGGTGTCCAAGGGACTATCAAGAGTTTTCTTCAACACCACAGTTCAAAAGCATCAGTTCTTCAGGGCTCAGCTTTCTTTATAGTCCAACTCTCACATCCATACATGGCTACTGGAAAAACCAAAGCTTTGTCTAGATGGGCCTCTGTCAGCAAAGTAATGTCTCTGCTTTTTAATATGCTGTCTAGGTTGGTCATAGCTTTTCTTCCAAGGAGCAAGTGTCTTTTAATTTTATGGCTGCAATCACCATCTGCAGTGATTTTGAAGCCCCCCCCCAAAATAAAGTCAGCCACTGTTTCCACTGTTTCCCCATCTATTTGCCATGAAGTGAAGGGACTGGATGCCATGGTCTTCGTTTTCTGAATGTTGAGCTTTAAGCCAACTTTTTTACTCTCTTCTTTCACTTTCATCAAGAGTCTCTTCAGTTTCTCTTTGCTTTCTGCCATAAGGGTGGTGTCATTTGCATATCTGAGGTTATTGATATTTCTCCCAGCAATCTTGATGCTCTAAGTAGCATCTCTTCCTAGGGGTCAGCATTCATGGACCTTAATATACTTCAGGGTTGCCCCTGGTGCCTTAGTGGTAAGGAATCACCTGCATTGCAGGAGACATGGTTCATTTCCTGAGTAGGGAAGGTCCGCTGGAGAAGAGAATGGCAACCCACTCCAGTATTCTTGCCTGGGAAATCCCACACACAGAGGAGCCTGGTGGGCTGCAGTCCATGGGGCTGCACAGTTGGACACAACTTTGTGACTAAACAACAATATGCTTCAGAGAAGGAGATCACATAATGAGGGAAAACATCTAACTCGTGATCAACTCTAAATGAAACAGAACTGGAACAATTTTCTGACTTTGTGTTGGTTTGTTTATTTTGTTTTTATAAAGAGGCACTCATTTCATGATTCAGGTCTTTTCCAAGAAAACATAAATCAAAGTAGGATATTAATATTCATAGGGTTGAATTCACTATAAGGAGGGGTGGTCTAGGAAAAACACTGTGGAAACTTACAAGTCTAGCTTACAGAAGAGGCATAAATAAGAACCTCTCAAAAGTTGATAGCCCACAATACTCTCTTTAGGGTGTAAAATGTTTATGTTATAAGGAGACCTATAGAAACAGTCAACAGATGAATGCCATAAGGCATTTAGAGATAAACATCTCTTAAGAAAAACTTATTCTTGCCAAATTAAAGAAAATAAACCAAATCCTTTGATTTTAAACATTGAAGGAAAGAATGAAAAATCATACCAATTTTTCTCTTATGCTATCACTTTGGTACCTGCTTTAATAAGGAACCTAAGAACATAATCTATTATATTAATTGCTCCAAGGATCTTCAGAAAAAGCTTATCTCCCATTCAATTAGTTTCTTGCAATAAATATTGCTTGTTATACATAATTTCTTGAAAGATAAAAATATTTTATTTTTTAATAGTGCAAAACATCAGAATGGATGACTGATCAGCTATATATTAAAAATTATCATTCTTTCTTCAATATATACCCAACGGTACCTGACATTTTAGTTATAGTTTCCATAACACAGAGTGTTTTAGTAATATCAGTCAGTATTATTGTTCTCTGCATAACACGTTTTCACAGGCTACTCCAAGGCTTGCTATGCTGTTGGATAACAAATGGGAAAATATCACACCATAGGCAATATTTACCTATCCAACAGGCAAAACAAGAAAATGGAGCCCAGACCTAGAATCCTCTAGTGTTACTCAATCAAGAAAAATTATCTATTGTCTTCTGCCCAGAAGGTCCCATGGGGCATGAAATATTGATTTAGGAATTTGCTGGGCCTGAGTTTCTGTGTGTTGCAACTATGTTCTCTTCTATCACTTCTTAATATATGATAAATCGCTTCTACGTATGGTATGACAAAGTTGAATAATAAATTAAATATGGCTATCTAATAAACTTGAAATGTAAACACTAAAATGTTTTTATAATACTAGTTTGGATCATTAACATTTGCTCCATAGTGTGCAGGATTGTACAATGCCTTGTTCACATCTGTGCTCACCTCCACTGTACCTTCATTTCACACCTCACAACTTCTGCTGCACTCACAAGACCTGATTCCACTCTTTCTAAAAGCGGGATTTGGAGAATTTGGGTGTTCTTTGTGATTCATCTGGAGTTTCTCAAATCCCTAAGGACAGTGGATCTGGGCTCTAGATATTGAGGAAGGGCTAAAGCTGAAACTTTGTGATGGGAAGAAGAGCAGGAGCTATTCACTGAGCAGAAGAGGAGGAATCTGGAGCAAGTGTGAAGAAGAATTAAAGAAAAAAAAAAAAAGCACCATGAAGCATAAAGAATGGTAACATGCAAGACTATTACATCAGTTAAAAACCTTTGCTCTGTACTATCCTAAGTGTCCATATAATATGCAATATTAAAAGTGTCACACATGAAAGTCCTGTATTAGTATTTATTTGTTCACTCTGCTCATCTGGAGTTTCCCATATAAGATCAGCACAGTCGTGGCTATGAAGACTCTGGATTCAGATACTCTAGGTTCTAAACTGGTCTCCAGTACTTTCTAAGAATGTGATCTTCACCTTTCTTGGCCTCAGTTTCCTCATCTCTAAAAGGAAGATAAAAAAATATCTCCCTTCTAAGGTTATTGCAAAGAGAAATAAAATGTAGATATATAACATATGATGTATACATATACATGTATGCATATATCTGTACATATGTAATATCAATCATCTATCTACACCTAGAACAGTGCCTGCAATGTTTTTAAATCAATAATGTTCAGTAGAATTATCACATTCATTGTTGTTTTGTAATTTCTATTTAACTTCGCATCTGTAGATCTTGTTGCCTCTACTATCTATGAGAACTTTGAGGGTGGGAAACAATCTTACATTTTGTTATGGCTAAATTTTTATTTTTGTCTCATCTATTGTGGTTCACCATTCTCCTGTTCTTATTCCGTATGATTTAGCGGCAGGTGAATCAGGCCTGGTCGATCAATGCTGCATTCATCTTGCCAGAGGCAAGGTACGTGACTTAAGCTTGGATATGTAAGTCCTCACCAGCAAAAGGCTCAGTGATGTCTGGGATGGCTGCCTATCAGACTGTATAAACTTGAAACACGGGGTCTGGCCATCTTTGCCTCCTGAGGGACAGACTGTCCGAGAATGGCAACAAATGCAGAGGAACACAGAGCCAGCAGATGGAGAGAGATGACCATGAGGACACTGAGTTTCTGGATTTGGTCTTGCCTCAAAGGAATGTTCTTTGGTTTTTCTGATTTTATAAGGAAATAGATCCTCTCTTTAGTTTATTTAAATTAGTTTATATTGGGTTTGCAAGTAAATTAATACTAATATACATCTTCTTGTGTGTGTAATTCTTTTTAAACTTTTTACTTTGTATTGGGGTATAGTCAATTAATAATGTTGTGATAGTTTCAGGTGAACAGCGAAGGGACTCAGCCATATATATACACCTTCTTAAAATCAACTTCTTAGTCCTCATGATCCTCTTTGATCATGACATTCAAATATACGCCACTGATGTTATATAAGGCCCTGTACATAGAAGACCATGCATGCACGTGCGCACACACACACACACACACACAAATATTGCATGTATGAATGAATTAAAAAATTTAAAACTGCAACCATGAAATTAAAAGACGCTTGCTTCTTGGAAGAAAATCTATGACAACCCTAGATACTGCATTAAAAAGCAGAGACATCACTTTGCCCACAAAAATCTGTACAGTCAAAGCTATGGTTTCTCCAGTAGTCACGTATGGATGTGAGAGTTGGACCATAAAAAAGGCTGAGCAGTGAAGAACTGATGCTTTCAAATTGTGCTGGGGAAGACTCTTGAGAGTCCCTTGGACAGCAAGGATATCAAACCAGTCAACCCGAAAGGAAATCAAACCTGAATATTCATTGGAAGGATTGATGCTGAAGATGAACCTTCAATACTTTGGTCACCCAGTGCCAAGAGCCAATTCATTGGAAATGACCTTGATGCTGGGAAAGGTTGAGGGCAGGAGGAGAAGGTGATGACAGAGGATGAGATTGTTGGATGACATCATTGACTCAATGGACATGCATTTGAGTAAACGCTGAGAGATAGTGAAGAACAAGGAAGTCTGGCATGCTTCAGTCCATGGGATCACAGAGTCAGTCAAGACTTGATGACTGAACGGTAACAAAAAGAAACTACACCACAACTTCAGAAAAGATTTTCATGCTTAATAAAACTGATAGCACTGCCTTAACGCCACCTGGTAGGCAGTGGAACAAATCTCTTTTTTAGAAAAATACATGATGTAGTCCTGAGGAACTTGTTGGATGAGCTGGATTGTGAAGAAAAGTGGGGGGAGACGAGGGATTGAGCGTTGGAAGAATGGAGTTCCTCTTAGCATAACTAACTCCATGGTCATCTCATTTCCTTAATCTTCCTGGGTACCATTCTTTATGATAAATTGGGAAGAATAATACTTTCCTTAAAGGGTAATTGTTGGCGTTCAAAGGAGCTCATTTATGTGTGAGCTAAAAATGGTACAGATGTTATCTGTCGATTTACCCCACCCCAGAGATGCCAAATTCAATTGGTGATGGATACACATCTACAAAATCATAAGCTTAAAAGTGTTGAAATTTATTTTTCTGTAGTCAAAAGTTCGACCGGAAGCACATTTCAGAAGGCTAAATGTGAACATCCACCATCATATCTGGGTCAGGGATGTGGCCTTTTGAGGGAATATTGAGTGTTCTCCCTAAAAGGAAGATTCCACTACTACGTTTTCCCCAAGAATCCTTTCACTTTTTTCCATCAAAGAGCTTTAGAGGGCAGATGTGATGCTGTGCTCAAGACTAAATTCTTAATAGGTCCTTTGGCCACCGCTGCAGCTCAATATCTGCGAACCTCCACGCCTAGAGGTGTTTTCGGTGGGCGGGGCGAGAAGCACCTGCTCCCGGGCTCTCCTCGAATCTGGCTCCAATCCCTTGGTTTTAAGGGTGTAGCTCTGCAGTCTGTCAGCTATTCCCTGGAGTGTGCTTTATGAGATCCGGTTTCAATCTCCCGGTGGGGAGCTCTGAGGTCCCGTTACAATTCCCTAGAGATCCATGCGTGTGCGGGAGGGACAGAGCCAGGGAGAGACCGAGGGAGGGGGAGCAGTCTCCGGTCTCCGGTTACCGCCCCGCACGGCCCCCGCCCCGCGCTGCCGAGTGCACGGCGGGCCCGGGGAGCGCCGCGGCCCCTTTAAGAGCCGGGCCCAGGCCGGCCCGGGGGCCGCGGGAGCCCAGAGCGCGGCGCGCGGCGGAGGAGTTGGGATCCGGCGCAAAAGTTTCCTCCCAACTCTGGCCCCGCGCGCCGCCGCCGCCGCCGCCCACTCCAGCCCGGGGCTTGGGGCCGGCCCCGCCGCCGCCAGGGCCAGGGCCAGGGCCAGGGCGAGGGCCAGGGCCAGGCCGGCAGTTTCGCTTTGGCGGGCGGGGAGCAGCCGCCTGGGCCGGGCCCGAGCCGGAGCCGGAGCAGGAGCAGGAGGAGCAGCCCGGCCCCCCGGCTTCCCCGGCCCCCCGCCACCTGGGAGGTAGCTCTCCCCGCTGCCGCCTGCTCTCAGATCGATTCCCGCCCGCCGGCGGCCGCCTGCCCCGGGCAGAGGGGCGCTGCTGCGAGCCCCTGATCCGGAAGGGGGGCCGGGGAGAGGCGCCCCGGGGTCTCCGCCGGCGCCCGGTGTACCCTGAGAGTGGGGCCGCGCCCGCCAGCCCAGACACCTGTTCGGCCGGGCCCGGCGTGGTCGCCGGGGGCCAGGATGAAAGTGACCGTGTGTTTCGGCAGGACCGGAATCGTGGTGCCCTGCAAGGAGGGCCAGCTGCGCGTCCGGGAGCTCACACAGCAGGCGCTGCAGCGGTACCTGAAGACCCGCGAGAAGGTGGGCGCGGCGCTGGGGGCGCGCGGGCGGGGCGGAGGAGGGGGCGCGGCTGCGGGCTGGCTACCCGGGAGCGCTCCGCCGCCACCGCACCTGCCAGGTGCCCCGAGGACAGGGTGGCGACGCTCTGGGGACGCGGAGCACCTCGGCGACCTGATTTGTCACGACCTGTGGCCGCAACTTTTGTATGTTGCTAATATGAGGGATCTGGGCGTTTGTGGGCCTTGCTTGTTTCAGGGTGGTGGTTGGAACCGCGGCAGCCGAATCACTTGAGGGCTCGTTAGAACGGCAACATCTGGTGCCCCGGTCCAAGCCCACGGCCTCAAAATCTGCTTTTCAACAAGCTCCCAGGTGATTGCAATGGCCAGTGAAGTTTGACAAGCACTGCTGTAGAAGTTGTTGGAGCGAACAGACCTCAGAGGAGCACTCGAAGGTGTTGCTCACCTCAGATGTGATTTTTGACCAGCTAAGGCCCGCCCTACTTCTAATACTTGGGTTAGAAAGTTGATTGGTGTAAGTAACAGATACTCGGAAGTTACAACTAATGAGGCCCTTGGAATTTCAGCCTCTGGAGCTGGCCTCTCTCAATGACTCCAGCAGGAGGTCAGGTGGAAGGATGCTGTGTGCTGACACCAACCAGTCTGCTATTTTTACTTTAACACCTCACTTTCTATCAGCATCTACTAAGTGTGTGGGCAGTGTCAGGTCCGGGGTGACTGTCGAAATGATGACAAAGACTGTTCCCAGCTCTGTCCCTGAAGCCAAGAACAAGTGAAATCTAAGTAAGGTTCCAGAAGTGTTTGTAAGTGTGTAAAGTGAAAGTGAAGTCGCTCAGTCGTGTCCGACTCTTTGCGATCCCATGGACTGTAGTCTACCAGGC
This sequence comes from Bubalus bubalis, assembly GCF_019923935.1. Taxonomy (NCBI): domain Eukaryota; kingdom Metazoa; phylum Chordata; class Mammalia; order Artiodactyla; family Bovidae; genus Bubalus; species Bubalus bubalis. Next base: position 144,942,057 of record NC_059158.1, read on the forward strand.
TTCTCTGTCCATGGGATTTTCCAGGAAAGAGTACTGGAATGGGTTGCCATTTCCTTCTCCAGGGGGATCTTCCTGACCCAGGGATCGAACCCAGGTCTCCTGCATTGCAGGCAGACGCTTTACCCTCTGAGCCAGTGTGTAAGGCATACTTAAATATTCAGAAGCCGTAGCTAGACTCTAGAACTCATATTGAGTGTTTGGGTAACATCCTGGGCCTGTTTCTTCTTTAAAGAAAAAAGTTTCCATGAAAACTTTAAATGAAGTCCTCCAGGGGCATCTTTTTTTTTTTTTTTTTTTTTTTGAATCCTCCAAAAGGATATCTTGTTTGCCCCAAATCTTCTCAAATAGGACAAATCATAAACTCTTAATTTAGAGGCCAGTGGTTCTCTTAATGTTTGTCCTCATGCTGTGAGAACTGTAGAAATAGTATGTTGGCCAATTTAACGATGGAAAGATGTAGTTTATTTTAATGTCATCTCGGTTATCCAAGGCATGAAAGCAGTTGTTTTCTCTAAATATCTAGAACTGAGGCATTTAAGAAAATCTCTGCATCTCTGTGCCTCCACTTGGAATTATTATACAGGAAAAAATTCCACTCTGGATAAATGCATGTGCATATTTCCGTGAACAGTCAAGAGCTAAAGATGAGTGTAGAGAATGGTCTTTTAATATATTAAATATAATCTCTAAAGCTGGACTTTTTACTAATGGAATTGAGGCAGAGAAAGAAAGTAATCAAAGTAGCCTATATAACTATATAAGTATTTACCTAATGTTTTTTTCCTTTGTTACCATAGTGCCTGCTGTTTATATTGTGTAATTCTGTTAAAAATGAAAAGTGACACTGGTAACCAGTTTTCCTTAAAATCCTATTTTCCTAACTTCTGAAAGTAGTCTAAGGTTAAACCTAACCATGCTATTCTAGACAAATTATTAAAGCAAATTTCACGGAGAGGTTGTTTTATTGAGATGATAAACTTATTTTTATTTTTTTAAACATTGTGAAAAATAATTTAATTCTAAAACCTTGAATATTTAGAAATTCGCTACATGGAGCTGTCCAAGTAATAGAAGTAAGCTATAAGCTTATAAATAGCACACAGGGAATTAACTATAGGATATTTAATGCATTATAATTTGATCTTAAAAGGTGTTAAAAAACTATCAATATTCTGTACTGAAAGCATAATTTATAATATCACAGATCCCATAATGTAATTGTATTGATCAGTTTACCATTATTACCAGACATTACATTTTTCTGTGTTTACATTTATATATTAGTGAATGTGACATTTAAAGGTCACCTGCAACTAATAAATTCTCCCTCCCTTCTTTGGCTTTTAAAATCTCAATTTAATAACTGGAGAGTGATATTTTTCTCCTCCCAAAATACTCCTCTCTCATAGTTTCGTTTTAAATAGCATTGTAATCATAACAAGGCTTTAACTAATATTAAATTATATTCCTAATGGAACTAAAATGTCATGAAATACTCTGATAAAGTCCATGCTTTTATCCATTGAATTTAGAAAATGATGGGAAAAGACCAGAAATATCAAAATTCAATTTCAAAAACAAGTTGGCATAAATTCAATTTCTTTAAATTAGTGAAAGGTTTAAACAGTTTGTTTCTCTGGACAGCAAGGTTTTAATCCCTCATGTGTTACTCTGTCAGTCGTGTCCGACTCTTTGCAACCCAGTGGACTGTAGCCTGCAAGGCTCCTCTGTCCATGGCATTTTCCAGGCAAAAATATTGAAGTGGGTTGCCATTTCTTCCTCCAGAGGCTCTTCCTCGACCCAGGGATAGAACCTGGATCTCCCGCATTGGCAGGTGGATTCTTTATTGTCTGAACCACCAGAGAAGCACAGACTTAATGAGGGCTGCAGGAGCTGCAAGTCGATGAGGATGGGCTTACTCAGTAGTAATAACACAACCACCAAGAGGAATTGTCCTTACTTGGGGCAGGCACTGTTCTAGGTGCTTTGCTGCTGCTACTAAGTCATTTCAGTCGTGTCCGACTCTGTGCGTCCCCATAGACGGCAGCCTACCAGGCCCTGCCCCGGTCCCTGGGATTCTCCAGGCAAGAACACTGCAGTGGGTTGCAGTTTCCTTCTCCAATGCATGAAAGTGAAAAGTGAAACTGAAGTCGCTCAGTTGTGTTGGCCTCTTCGCCACCTCATGGACTGCAGCCTACGTATATCAAATGACTAACTCCGTGAACGAGATACTAATATCCTCATTTTACAGATTGGGGAAAAGCACAGAAGTATGAATAGTATGTGGTAGAATTGACATTTGGAAGCCCAGGAACTGTGTTTCCAGGTCTTTACTCTCAGTCATTAATATGGAGCCTAGTAAGTCATTATGCAGTGGAACTTACCCATCTTATTAATTTTTATACAGTTTGTTTTAAAAAAAATTCCATCTGTAAACTGCTACAATAATATATCAACCCAATGATAGCAATAGCTATTGTGTTTCTTGCAAAAGGAGGCTTGCGTATGTGCTCAGTCGTGTTCAACTCTTTGTGACCCCATAGTCTATAGCCTGCCAGGCTCCTCTGTCCATGGGATTTCCCAGGCAAGAATACTGGAGTAAGTTGCCATTTCCTTCTCTTCCCAACACAGGGATCAAACCTGGTCTCTTGCGTCTCCTCCATTGTCAGCAAATTCTTTACCACTGAGCCACCTGGGAAGCCTTCAAAGTGTTGAGGCATCCTCACACTCCTTTCAATTCTATCTTTTACAGTATAGGTCCGTATGTTACAGGGGGAAGTCTGATTTCTGTGAAAAATATTGCAGGATTTGCATATCAAGTCTGAAGAATCTTCTTCAGTCTAATTACAAATTGAAAAATTGGGCATGATCTCTGAGATATCTGGGTAGAGAGGTAAGAAGGTAAAGAAACATGTTAAGTGGGAACATTAATGTAAACGAAGCCTGTTTCTTCCTGAGCCCTGAATAATTTAGATGGGAGAAAGGCAGATTTCAAGATTGAGGAGAGAGTTGGGGTTTCTACAGTTTGAAGGGTACATGAAGCCCAAGGAGGACAGTCTGGGTTTTGTGAGCAGAAGAAGAGAACTGGCCACCTCCAACTGAGAAAAACAAAGGAAGCTGGTATTTGTGGAATGGGGGAAGCCAGCTTAATCAGCATCAGATAAGGCTAGAAGTAGGTAAGATACTGAAGAAACTGAGGGAGCTTTGGGGAAGGCTTTAATTATGTGCTGAATTCTCTCAGACTTTGAGGTTCTTGTGGCCTCCCTCATCCCTGTCCTTTGATAACCTCTACTAGGGAGGTGAGTTGACCAAGGGGCAAGAATTAAGGAATTGCTTGTCTTTGGATCCTGGTAGTTTATCATCATCTGAGGCTCTAAATCCAGTTCAGTTAAGTAGTTAGTGGAGAGGGGATTGTCTTCAGTAGTAAAGGTGGGGATCATTGAGTAATTAGTTAATCATCAAAATTACATGTCACAGGTGAATGGCTAATTGAACCATATCCTGCAGGGCTCTCAACTTTGGTTGATCATTAGTTACCTCTAATTTTAACGTTTTAAATAATACATGCTTCAGTCCTTTTCTTCCATGGATTTGGAGTGAAACCTGGGCATAGGTATTAAAAAAAGATACTTCAGATGATACAAATGCCCAGTTAGAATTGAGAACCACTAATCTACTACTACTACATCTTTTGGTGTCACTGAACTAAATTGATTTTTAAAATCATTTGACAGCAGATAATTATGTCTTAGACACCTACAGACCAACTTGTTATAGCAACTATCTTTCTACTCCTACCCTGAGTGAATTCTCCCAGCAGGTGTTCAAAGAACTTATTAAATTGAACATTGATTTTATATATAAGTAAATAAAGGAAAGTACTTGTTCAGTAACAAAAGTACAAATAAGAGTGTATAGTGTGTACATGTGTGTGAGTTCAGGAGTCAAATAGTATGAACACTGAGTTTATGGGGTAGTGGGATAGAATTTTTAGGAAGATTTGCAGATCTTTGTGTATGAGGATAGTGTTTTTTTTTTTTTAAAAGAAACATCTGATTGACTTTCAAAATGAATCTCTTCTGTATTCAGATATTTGGAATAATTTGTTGGTTTTACAAGTTGAGATCAGCTTCATAGGTTGGAATTAGTTAAGAGCAATGGACTCTCCTGATTGACTATGAGATCAGTTTTAGAATTTGTACAATGACAAGAATCAACTGGAAGAAAAAATTAGAACTCTTGAATTCCTGAAATTTTCAGCTTTTGATGTCTTGTTTCCAGAGGATAAGTTTCCTTTATGCATAAGCTAGGACCACACTGAATTCCCCAAATGCTTTTCAGTTTATTGGGCAGTGACTGACTTGAGTGCTTTATTTCCTATTCAGTTCTCTCCTCTCCCAATGTGTGAACTAGATGCTCTTTCCAGCATGTAGACAGGACTGACTCACCATCAGCAAGGCACATGCTTCTAACTTGGTTTTGGTTCTGTTACTTGACTTGCATTGAGCAGCCTCTAAGTTTGCAAACACAGGGCTCATGGGGTCTGCTATGACCCACAGAAGTGTTTTTTAAGTTCTGCTCAGTGTTATATTTTGACTTTTGCCATGTTTAAATAATATTGAGATTTCATGCAAAACTCCAGATTTCTGTCTTTTAGGGAAAAAAGAATCAGAAGCTCTGAGACTACTGGGCTTTACTTTCCCACATGGCAGCCTTCAGTTGGAGCTGAGGTTAGACATCTCTTTAGAAGGAATCATTATCCTCTAGTCCCCATTATTACCATCCCAATAGATGAGTGTAAGTTGTTGTTTTCCAGTGAGAGTGCTCTTAATAAGATTATCAGGATATGACAGCTAAGAGCCATGGTTACTTTTCAGTCCTTATTTTTTATGATATCTCACCTTTTAAAACTCTCTCTACCCAGAATTTCTAAACATGTCTCTGTCTTCTGTGTCTTTGCAGGTGCATCCAATACAGTTTCCCTTGTGTGCTGGTGCCTCGGGGTTCTTTCCTTTATTTCAGTTGGATCTCATCCATTCCATCGCTTCAGCTTCCCTCAGGCACACACCTCTAGCCTTGAACTTGCTATTGACCTCAATATCCAGCAGCTTCGGGACTTCACCACCTTGATGTCCCATACATAGTTCAAGCCCAGCTTGTTCTCTGTCTGTCTGCATGTCCCCATCCTCCTGTCCTGGTGGTTCAGATAGTAAAGAATCCACTTGCAGTGAGGGAGACCTGGGTTCAATCCCTGGGTTGGGAAGATCCCCTGGGGGAGGAAATGGCAATCCACTCCAGTATTCTTGCCTGGAGAATCCCCACAGACAGAGGAGCCTAGCAAGCTACGGTTCATGAGGTCGCAAAGAGTTGGACACAAATGAGCGACTAAACACATACACATCCTCCTGTAGCCTCTTTCTTCATTTCTGGTACCACCATTCACCTGGTTGTCTAATTCAGAAACCGGAAGTCCTTTGTTCTTTGATGACCTCTCATCCTCCATATTCTATTACTTGTCTGGTTGGTCAGAAAAGTCCTTTGATGCTTCCATGTGGTATTTCTTAGATCTGCTTCCTCCTTTCTGCCCCACACCAGTTCTTTCTCATTCCTACTGTGGGGAACTGCAGCAGACCCGTAACTGGCCTTTCTGCCATTCAGTTCAGTTCAGTCGCTCAGTCGTGTCTGACTCTTTGTGACCCCATGAACCACAGCACGCCAGGCCTCCCTGTCCATCACCAACTGCAGCACGCCAGGCCTCCCTGTCCATCACCAACTCCCGGAGTCCACCCAAACCCATGTCCATTGAGTCGGTGATGCCATCCAACCATCTCATCCTCTGTCATCCCCTTCTCTTCCTGCCCTCAATCTTTCCCAGCATCAGGGTCTTTTCAAATGAGTCAGTTCGCATCAGGTGGCCAAAGTATTGGAGTTTTAGCCTCAACATCAGTCCTTCCAATGAACACCCAGGACTGATCTCCTTTAGGATGGACTGGTTGAATCTCCTTGCAGTCCAAGGGGCTCTCAAGAGTCTTCTCCAATACCACAGTTAGCTCCCAATTCTTTCAAACTGTTCTCCATTGAGGACCTCACAGCTGTGGATCTGATCCTGTCTGGAGTATTGCTGGGATATGTAAATGGCTCTTCACTGCTATTATGTGAAAACCCACTTTGCTTCCGGGTCCAATATCTTCTCTATTCCTTTATACCCTTTAAATTTGCTCATGTGACGTAAACTTTCACATTTTCCCCCACCCCAAGTGAATCCTGCTCATCTCTTGGGATGAAACTCCAACTGCCTCTTCTCTAGGAAGTCCCTTCCTCCCTTTTCCCTCACCGTCACTTAGGGGCTTCATACTTGTGTTCCTATAACTCCCTGTGCAGTGTTTTCATTTTGAAAACCATATCTTACATTATACTGTCTACTCATCAAGGTCTACTAACTTAACAGACAATTCCCAAAGGACAGTGGTTTATTGCTTTCTCAGGGGGAGATGGGGTCTATGACCCATGCAGCCACCTACTGCTGTTCCTTTTGGTTTTGGGGTTTTCTGCAGATTCCCTGTCCTGTGCCAACTGGGAAGCAAGGAGAGTGTGGAGGATGCCACAGAAGCCTGGGGGCTTGGCCTGGAAGTGGCAGACATCACTTGTGCCAGCATTCCACTGGTCAGACTGGCCATGTGTGCTGTCCAGATGCAGTGGGCCTGGGAAGGAAGTCCACGTGAATGCAGGAGAGGAACTGTCCGGGCTTGACCACAGAGTGCAACCATTCTGTCTTCTCCACTCTAAGTTGAACTATTTAAGAACAAAGAATGAGTCTTATTTATTCTCCTATCCCTGTTTTTAGCACACTACCAGATATATAGTATGTATACCAGAAATGCTTGTTAAATTGTATCACCTTTCACATGGCTTTCTTTCGTAAAAGTGAGAATCACCTCATAATCAACACTATGCTTTATATGAAATCTTTATATGTGGTATAGTTTTATAAAGAAAGTCTAAATGCAGCTTTTCTCTTGATTATCTTCAAATACCTCATCAAATCCACATGTGCTGTAGGCAGTAGTTGAGTGGCCCATTATATCTGCCGCAATGATTGTCTTAAATAACAGCTTCAAATTTTGATAGGTTGACTCCCTTCGCAGATTTTTGAGGCTAAGTGCTCTGCAGTTCTGGATTTTTAGCAAAGGAACATCATAATGTTTTTGTTTCATGGAGATTTGTACAATGCTGCCCTTTACATTTGAACAATGTTTGATTTTCAGTGTCTTATTTATTAATTTCATGTTGATTTAAAAAATGATTCTGGACTATCTCCATTTGGGTGGATCCTTTATTTTTGAAAGGCACTGTAACTGCATCTTGGGGCTGCCAGATTAGCTCTGTCTCCCCTCTCGGGCTCTACCATTCTTTTGATTGCTGGACTCTTACTCTGTGGATTGCAATGAGACAGAATTGCAGGATACCAAGAGACAGGATGGTTAAAAAGGTTTCACTCTCAATTCAGTCTCGGTCAGATTCAGTACTAAGTATCATGCAGGTAAATACACCCTGTACTGTTCTTGTCCTTTACCTCAAGGAAAGGATATATTAAACTTATCAAGAGGTCCTGGGTCCCAGAGGAGGAGCTGGTGGGGCCGTTTGGTGATGGAGGCAGATAATAGAAGAGATGTCTGCAACTCTCAGCTAAGCCACCAACAGCATGACTAGAGACCCACACTGGCAGGGGAAGGGATCAGACCCAATCTACCAGCTTCACTTGAGACAGAAATTAAGGGTATGTGGGAGAGCTCTGACAGTACACTTCTGATACCTTTTTTAGGGGGATTTAGAGCGAGTCTTGCTTCCATTCTTTATTTGTAGAGACATAAGCCCTACAAAGAGTGACCACTAGACAAAGATGGGCTTCTGACAAGGGATGTATAGACAGGGTTTGTACTCCTCCCTGTTTATAGATAGGTGGCCTGTATTGGGAAAGAGGTGGAGAGAGAGTGGGGCACCTGATTTAAGAATGGTGGGTGAAAACTGCATCTCTTAATGCCATCTACATCCCATGAAAAAGTATGTCACATATGCAGTGAGGCCTTGGTCTGACTCCCAGGTAGTGGATGCTTTGCTACGGTTGCTTTTGATGATCTGACAATCCAAAGGCCACTTCCGTTACTTCAAAGATTGTTGAAGAGTGACGTTGGGTCAATCATTCTGTTTACACTGGAGTTATATAATAAAATAAGACATGTTCCCTGCCTCCATCAGGCTAATAAACTAATATGGCAGAGAAAGGAATGTAGATAAGTAACACGGTGTACTAGATGGGTTTGGAGTGGTAGATGGAAGAGAGTGGTCACCTTTGACTTTAGAGCAGGTAGAGATGAGGAAGTCGTGCCAATTTCACCAGGAGTTACATGTGGGCAGGGTTTAGAAAACAGAATGGCCAATGCTGGGCAGTAAGGGACGGGAGGGCGTTGGAAACAGGGAGAGTGAGACGCTGCCTGCCTCTGACTGAGGATCGGTTCAGTTCAGTCACTCAGTCATGTCTGACTCCTTGTGACCCCATGGACTGCAGCACACCAGGCCACCCTGTCCATCACCAACACTTGGAGTTTACTCAGACTCATGTCCATGAGTCGGTGATGCCATCCAACCACCTCATCCTCTGTCGATCCCTTCTCCTCCCACCTTCAATCTTTCCCAGCATCAGGGTCTTTTCAAATGAGTCAGTTCTTTGCATCAGGTGGCCAAAGTATTGGCATTTCAGCTTCAACATCAGTCCTTCCAATGAATATTCAGGACTGATTTCCTTAAGGATGGACTGTTTGGATCTCCTTACAGTCCAAGGGACTCTCAAGAGTCTTCTCCAACACCACAGTTCAAAAGCATCAGTTCTTCGGCGCTCAGCTTTCTTTATAGTCCAACTCTCACATCAGTGACTACTGGAAAAACCATAGCCTTGACTAGACGGACCTTTGTTGGCAAAGTGATGTCTCTGGTTTTTAATATGCTGTCTAGATTGGTCATAACTTTTCTTCCAAGGAGTAAGCGTCTTTTAATTTCATGGCTGCAATCACCATCTGCAGTGATTTTGGAGCCCCCCAAAATAGTCTGACACTGTTTCCACCGTTTCCCCATCTATTTGCCATTAAGTGATGGGGCCGGATGCCATGATCTTCGTTTTCTGAATGTTGAGCTTTAAGCCAGCTTTTTCACTCTCTTCTTTCACTTTCATCAAGAGGCTCTTTAGTTCTTCTTCACTTTCTGCCATAAGGGTGGTGTCATCTGCATATCTGAGGTTATTGATATTTCTCCCAGCAATCTTGATTCCAGCTTGTGCTTCATCCAGCCCAGCATTTCTCATGATGTACTCTGCACATAAGTTAAATAAGTAGGGTGACAATATATAGCCTTGACGTACTCCTTTTTCTATTTGGAACCAGTCTGTCGTTCCATGTCCACTTCCAACTGTTGCTTCCTGACCTGCATGCAGATTTCTCAAGAGGCAGGTCAGGTGGTCTGGTATTCCCATCTCTTTCAGAATTTTCCAGAGTTTGTGGTGATCCACATAGTCAAAGGCTTTGGCATAGTCAATAAAGCAGAAATAGATGTTTTTCTGGAACTTTCTTCATTTTTTGGTTATCCAGCGGATGTTGGCAACTTGATCTCTGGTTTCTCTGCCTTTTCTAAATCCAGCTTGAAGATCTGGAAGTTCTTGGTTCATGTATTGTTGAATCCTGGGTTGGAGAATTTTGAGCATTAGTTTACTAACTAACGTGTGAGATGAGTGCAATTGTGTGATAGTTTGAGCATTCTTTGGCATTGCATTTTTTGGGGATTGGAATGAAAACTGACCTTTTCCAGTCCTGTGACCACTGCTGCATTTTCCAAATTTGCTGGAATAGTGAACACAGCACTTTCACAGCATCATCTTTCAGGATTTGAAACAGCTCAACTGGAATTCCATCACCTCCACTAGCTTTGTTCGTAATGATGCTTCCTAAGGCCCACTTAATTTCACATTCCAGGATGTCTGGCTCTAGGTGAGTGATCACACCGTCATGATTATCTGGGTCATGAAGATCTTTTTTGGACAGTTCTGTGTATTCTTGCCACCTCTTCTTAATATCTTCTGCTTCTGTTAGGTCCATACCATTTCTGTCCTTTATTGATTCCATCTTTGCATGAAATGTTCCCTTGGTATCTCTAATTTTCTTGGAGAGATCTCTAGTCCTTCCTATTCTATTGTTTTCCTCTATTTCTTTGCATTGATCGCTGAGGAAGACTTTCTTATCTCTCCTTGCTATTGTTTGGAACTCTGTATTCAGATGCTTATATCTTTCCTTTTCTCCTTTGCTTTTCACTTCTCTTCTTTTCTCAGCTATTTGTAAGGCCTCCTCAGACAGCCATTTTGCTTTTTTACATTTCTTTTTGTTGGGGATGGTCTTAATCCCTGTCTCCTATACAATGTCAGGAACCTCCACCCATAGTTCATCAGGCACTCTATCAGATCTAGTCCCTTAAATCTATTTCTCACTTCCACTGTATAATCGTAAGGGATTTGATTTAGGTCATACCTGAATGGTCTAGTGGTTTTCCCTACTTTCTTCAATTTAGGTCTAAATTTGGCAATAAGGAGTTCAAGATCTGAGTCACAGCTCCCATTCTTGTTTTTGCTGACTGTATAGAGCTTCTCCATATTTGACTGCAAAGAATATAATCAGTCTGATTTCAGTGTTGACCATCTGGTGATGTCCATATGTGGAGTTTTCTCTTTTGTTGTTGGAAGAGGGTGTTTGCTATGACCAGTGCATTCTCTTGGCAAGACTCTGTTAGCCTTTGCCCTGCTTCATTCTATACTCTAAGGCCAAATTTGCCTTAGAGTATTTGTTACTCCAGGTTTCTTGATGTCCTAATTTTGCATTCCAGTCCCCTATAATGAAAAGAAAATCTTTTTTGGGTGTTAGTTCTAGAAGGTCTTGTTAGGTCTTCATAGAACCGTTCAACTTCAGCTTCTTCAGCATTACTGGTCGGGGCATAGAGTTGGATTACCATGATAGTGAATGATTTGCCTTGGAAATGAACAGAATGAACTGTCGTTTTTGACATTGCATCCAAGTACTGCATTTAGGACTGTTTTGTTGACTATGATGGCTATTCCATTTCTTCTAAGGGATTCCTGCCCACAGTCATAGATATAATGATCATCTGAGTTAAATTCACCCATTCCAGTCCATTTTAGTTTGCTGATTCCTGAAATGTCGACATTTACTCTTGCCATCTCCTATTTGACCACTTTCAATTTGCCTTGATTCATGGACCTAACATTCCAGGTTCCTATGCAATATTGGTCTAAAGACCAGCATGGGACCTTGCTTCCATCACCAGTCGCATCCACAAGTGAGTATAGACAAGGTTTTTTGGAGGTATGGCAAGAAAACAACAATATGGAAAGTTTCCTAAAGCTGATTGTGAGAGGGAAAAGTAGGAATGAGGCTGTAAGAAGCAGCCAGAGTCCAAGCTAGGGGCCCTTTAATATGACTGTCTAAAGAGCATGAAGAGTCAGTGGAACATTCTGGGTAGCATGGTGATAGTGTTTTTCTTTTTTTCTATCGATTGTCCTAGAGGATGGAGGCAGAGGGAGCTGGGAATGGAGGTGGAAAACTGGTCCATGTCCTGGCTATAGGAGTGCAGATTAGACATACAGAAGCAGAAGAGGAAATGGGCTTGGAAATTTCAGGGGCAAAGAAATCAGACTTGGTATTTGACCCTCTATGGCAGGGGTCTCTGACATCTGGGATCTAATGCCTGATGATCTGAGGTGGAGCTGATGTAATAATAATAGAAATAAGTTCACAATAAATATAATGTACTTGAATCATCCTGAAACCATTCCTCCCTCTACCTCCGCTTCCCCTGCTCCACATCTGCCCCCCGACCCCACTCCCCACCCCTTATTCGTGGAAAAATTGTCTTCCATGGAACTAGTCCCTAGTGCTAAAAAGGTTAGGGACCACTGCTTTGTGGTATGGGAAGCATGGGTACAAATGAGGGAGAGGGAGCCCTCTGAGGTTTACGTCTTCATAGTTTACAGACCGCCCAGTGACCACACCTGTGTTCTAGACATTGCAACTTGGGGCTCCAGAGATGAGTGAGACATGGTCTGTGCCCTCCAGGAGCCCCACAGGTGGGGGCTAGGAGAGGCAGGAGGCTGAGGATGGATGAAAGACTTGCCGGGGAGTGTTTAAGGGCGTAGCTGAGATCATAAATCATGAGTTCATAAAGGCGCCAATCTTTTGCGTCAGCTTTTTGGCATTGGGTTAGAGCCTTGATTCAAGATTGGGATTGGGGGCAGATGTGGAAAAAATGTGGCGTCCAGAAATAAAAGCGGTCAGACTGAGATGATGAAGGTATGAACTGTATTGGTGGCTTTCAGCCTTCTGTTTGCCGCTCTAGACGCACTCCTGTGACCTGGGAGGCTGAGTGGTGTGGACTGTCTTGCTCTGCGATGTCTCATTGGCATCAGCCATGGGAGGAGTCCCAGCAGGAGGCAGCTCCCTTCTGTTGGGTTACCATGGGCTGGCTGCCTCCCTTTACTGAAGGATACAACTTCCATCAGGTAGCCCTCCCTGCACACCTGTCTGCACTGCATTCCCTGGCCCCTTGGGTACCAGATGGTAGCGACTGCACCACTTAGGAGTGCTCTCCCTTAATGTTTTTCCTTAATCCTGGGGAAACCGTTATAAATAGGTTCTTTATTCAACTCCTAAGCGCCCAATTTGGGTGAACCATCTTTTTCTGCCAGAACTTGGATTGATAAATAAAGGAGTAATAAGTTTTCCTTTATGACACAGTACCCACAACACACATATACAAATGAAGTCAGGAGGATGGTAACCCTTACTTAACCCTAATGATACCCTCTTATTTTTTATTCTACTCTTTTTTTTTTAAGTAGTTGGAATATACTAAATTTATTTCACTGCTCGCTGATGGATTAGGGCCCATAGTTAGAAAACCAATGAGATTACCTGATGTATAGGGGGCATTGAATGGATCATCAAGTTAGATGGCTCTAGAAATTTTCACAGGTCCAAGATCCCATTGCTTTTTTTATTGGTTGAGGTAAAGTGTGAAGCTGAAGGTAAATTCCTAATAGGTATGCATTACAAGGGTTTAAATTGCAGTCTATGGATTTTAAGGCCAAGTATCTTATATGGATAACATTTAGGTCTTCACCTTTCTGAATGGCCAGCACATGAGCTCGGAGTCATCTTGGCCCAGACTTTCAGGTGGCTTGATAAAATCTTGGAGAAAATGAAAGAGTTTCACTTGCGATCCCATATTTCTTTCATCATGACATAGTCATAGTATTGGTAACTTTAATGTTAGGTTCTGGATTACTTCCTTTTGTAGCAAAGAACTGAGGAAATGCAAGATGGATAAATAATCCTTGTCTGTATTTATAGGCACATTTATAGAGACTCAGTGGGCTTGAGTTTTGACAGCAGTGTTTGATCAGAGACATTTTCTCAGAACCTTAAAAAAAAACAAAACTGCAGTTCAGAAATCTCTAGTTGAAAAAAAAACACAGAAAACCCCTTTTTTTTGTTTGTTTGTTTTTCATTAGAAAGAAAGAAAGTGAAGTCACTCAAGTCATGTCCAACTCTTTGCGACCCCATGGACTGTAGCCTACCAGGCTTCTCCATTCATGGAATTTTCAGGCAAGAATCCTGGAGTGGGTTGCCATTTCCTTCTCCAGGGGATCTTCCCCACCCAGGGATCGAACCTGGGTCTCCCGCATTGCAGGCAGATGCTTTACTGTCTGAGCCGCCAGGGAAGCCATTTTTTCATTGCTGCTAACTAAATTTGCATTTCAGATCTTTCTGCCTTTCCTTTTACTTTTGTCTGTGGGTGAGGAGAGCTGTGTGGGACTGTGACCATGGATAGCGAAGTATGGTCAGTTGTGTCTGAGTCTGTGCAACCCCATGGACAGTAACCACCAGGCTCCTCTGTCCATGAGATTTCTCAGGCAAGGAGACTGGAGTGGGTTGTCATTTCCTACTCCAGGGCATCTTCCCTATCCAGGGATTGAACTATGTCTCTTGCATCTCCTACGTGGGCAGGCAGACTTGTGCCACCTGGGAAGTCCTTATTGACAGTGAGGAGCCCTCTGTTGCTGTGTTAGTTTCCTAGGACCACAGTGACATAGTATCATGAGCTGGGTAGCCACAATGGGTGGCTTAAAACAAATAATTTTTTTACAGCTCTGAAGGCCAGAGGTTCAAAATTAACATGTTGGCAGGCTCACGCTCCCTTTGAAGCCTCCCAGAGAAGAACCTTCCTTGCCCCTTCCAGCTTCTTTTGTGCCTAGACATTCCTTAGCTTGTGGCAGCGTAACTCCAGTCTCTGCCTCCATTTTTACATGGCCAACTTCCCTTTGTGTCTTTCTCATCATACAAAAACAGAAATACATATATAACATATATATATATATATATATATATAGGTGTGTGGCTGAGTCCCTTTGCTGTCTACCTGAAACTATCATGACATTGTTAATATGCTATACTCCCAACATAAAAAGTTAAATAAACAATGCATGGTGCTTGTTAAAAAAATAAAGTGTTCAAACATTATAAAAGGTACAAAAAACCCAGATCGCATCAGATTAGGACTTACCCCAATGACCTTACTTAAGATGTTTACATCTGTGAAGACCCTGTTTCTGAATAAGGTTGCATTCACAGGTACAAAGGGTTAGGACTTCAGCATATCTTTTGTGGGGACAGTTCAACTCCTAACAATTGGTATTCAGTTCAGTGCCTTTTTCCTATTTTTAGAGTAAGAGACTTTGAGAAAATTCTGTGAATTCTTCATTACTTTCCCCACAATGTTACTCTTTATTCCTCAAGTTTTTGCTCCAAAATGATCCACAGATAACTTGCTTCCTGTTTTATTGAGAAATAAAGGTCTTATGGTCTGATATCACTTACTATTACCTTCTGTACTTGTGCATTTTGGCATCTGTGCCCTTGTTCTCAGCTGAGTCTTCAGATGACCTCGTTGAAACACACATTTGTCCTAAATTCTGCCTCATCCCAGGTCCTTTGTGGTCTGGCTTCCTTGAGCAATTGATTGAAGTCCTGGGACTTGTTTGAATTGATCCTCTAAAGTCTATAATTAAGTTAGTGTTTTTGAGCACCTGTGCTGTCCCATACACAGTCCCTTTCCTTCAGGGCTTCCCAATTTAGTTGGAGAGACACACATTCTTACCGAAAACAGAGCAACAGCCAGGTGCCAGATGAGTTCTCCAGGCATTAAGGAGGGAGAGCGCTCACAGTTGCCAAGTGTGAAAAATGGGTAAAATCTAGATAAATGAAAGAAGGGAGGCAGGAAGTATCATTTGGCAGAGATAAATAAAATAGGCACATTGCAACAGTTCTCAGACTTACTGGTCTCAACAGCCTTCTTTACTCTTCCATTTTAGAGGACCAGAAAGGGCTTTTCTATGCAGATCGTATCTATCCATATTTACCATATCCGAAAAACTGAGAAATTAAAATAATATATTTAAATGATTTAGAATAACCAGTCCATAACAAGGTCACCTGTTGTCATGAAAATGACTATATATTTCAAAGCAAAAGAAAAACAATTAGTGAAAAGAGTGACCGTGTGTAACATTGTTGCCATTCTCTTTGCTGCCTGCTTGTCAGACAGTTGGATTCTCAAATGTGCCCGCTTGCTTATTCAGTCTGTTGCAGTGTATTGTTTTGGTTGAAATACTTGAAGGAAATCCTGCCTCACATAGATATGTAACTGGAAGAAGGAGTAGCATTTTAGAAGTTTTTTCAAATAACTGTAGATAAGCTTTTTGTATATTACATGCAGATTCAACAAGTGATGGTTTTACCAGTAGTCATGTATGGATAGATGTGAGAATTGGACCATATAGAAGGTTGAGCACCAAAGAATTGATGCTTTTGAACTGTGGTGTTGGAAAAGACTCTTGAGAGTCCTTTGGACTGCAAGGAGATCAGAGCAGTCAATCCTAAAGGAAATCAATCCTGAATATTCATTGGAAAGACTGATGCTGAAGCTCCAAAACTTTGGCCACCTGCTGTGAAGGGCCAGCTCATTGGAAAAGACCCTGCTGGGGAAACATTGAGGGCAGGAGGAGAAGGGGATGACAGAGGATGAGATGGTTAAATGGCACTACTGATTCAATGGACATGAGTCTGAGCAAGCTCCATGAGTTGGTGATGGACGGGGAAGCCTGGCATGCTGCAGTCCATGGAGTCGCAAAGAGGTGGACATGACTGAACAACAACAACAACAGCTGGAGGCCACTCGAAGAGGTCACCTTCCTTTCTTGGTGATCACTTACAGTTCTATATTATGTGGAACTTACCCAGACTTATTACTTCATCAAGCCAGCAAGTAGGATCTTTAAAGTTGGAATCTTATATAACATAATTATGGGAGTGAATCTTAATAAGGATTGCTTTCTTAAAGATTAATTGAAAAGTGGAATCTGATACCATACTAGTAAAATTTTCATACTCTGTTATGTTATAATCCATTCCTTTGTGTTGTATTTTGAATAAATCTTCTATCCTTCTGTGATGTTCTAACATCATACATTGGTTATTTGGAAAACACTTGTTCACTGGGTTATACCAGTCTTCCAGATATTGATACATTTCATTATACAATTTCAAAAGCCACATACATTGATATTATCATCAATTTCATCAGGTGAAGGTATTGTGAAGCTATCAAGCTCACAGTGGTGGATACAGTTTTCTAAAATTTTAATTTTTACTTTGTTATTGGTAACAAATTTTGTCTTTTCTTTTCCATGAAGTACCCAGGTTCACATCATTCATTTTGATGTGAAAAATGCCAAAAGCTCAGGTATAAATAATCCTAGTTTGTCTGTCATGCATTCTTTGAAATGAAAATGGTGTTCCATGAAAAAAAAACAGTGAATTCAGCTCAACTCCATCAGTCACAGGAGTGCTTTTGCCTGAGGTGTCCACTGGTGACCAGTATGAAGAAGTACTTTCTGTGGACTTTCTAATATTCACATACAATGTCAAAAAAACGTGAAGTCAAGGGTCAAAAATTAATGTGTTTTTTTTTTTTTTTTGCTTCATTAAGGGTATTCTTAAGTTCAATTGACCGTCTTTAAAAATGCAGATGAGTAGCAGTTAAGAATACAGTGATTTCTAGTATAGTTTATTGCCTTGGTTGAAACTAAGGCACCAGCAATTTTACCCACCACTGCTTCTGCACTGGGAAAGCAAGTGTCAACACGCTTGTTCCAAGGGTGAACCGTGAGAGGCCAAAAAATTATTCAACATGTTGACTATTTAAGTGCCCGTGTTTATTATTTGCATTCACATACAAAAAGCAATTCTTCAGTCACTGTCAGCACCAAGTAGTCATCTCATAGAAAAGAAATAGCAAGTTCAGTTTCATCTGTAGATGAATCCAGGAGTAAGGCAAAAGTACAGTTCTACAGTTGGGATATTAACTCGGTCTTCACATTTGTCACCAGATGTTTCATTTGAGGAGTTCCAGTATCATTGGAAAGTAGCACTGTCATGCCATTTTTTTTTAAACTGACTTATCATGTAGCAGGCATTCAGCTATCTCAATTGTACAAGGCTTTCTTAGTCTGTTAGAGTGTGCACTTCAGCTAATGCAATACAGTAGCTTAGCCTTCAAGGTACTTCAGTTGCTTCTTTCATTTCTAGTTTGAAAAGCTGTAATAATGTTTGACTTTTGAAGTGTTCATTACATCTGCATTTTAAAATATTCACTTCCTTGTTCTTTAAATTCTTACGGATTAATTTCAACATGATGCTACAACTTAACTTTTTGAAAATGTTCATTGCATTAGATACAGTAATGTAAATTACCAATTATTATGGTCAAAGAAATGAAAACTTTCATGTCTTTGTCTATTCACAGTTTTACTCCCTTTTTTTTTTTTTTTTTTTTTTTGGTAGAGTTTTCCCTTCCATGAATCAGAGACCTCTGCTGTGTCAGTTTCATCTTTTTTAAAAGTATCCTTAAATTTAGGTGGGCTTCCTTTGTGGCTCAGCTGGTAAAGAATCCACCTGCAGTGCAGGAGACCTGGGTTGGGAAGATCCCCTGGAGAAGGAAAAGGCTACCCACTCTAGTATTCTGGCCTGGAGAATTCCATGGACTGTATAGTCCATGGGGTTGCAAAGTGTCGGACACAACTGAGTGACTTTCACTTTAAATTTAGGTAGTGAAGCTGTGATGGATTGAGGAAGCAGATTTTTCTAACCCTCCATTTTTATATGTCGAATTTCTTATTGTGGTAAAATATTCCTACTGTAAATTTACCATTTTAACTGTTTGTGAGTATTCAGCTCTGTGGCATGGAGTGCATTGACACTGTTGTGCATCCATCATCCTCCACCCCAGGACCTTTTCATCTTCCCAAACAGAAACCTCATTCCTAGTAAACATGAACTCCCTATTTTCCCTTTTCCCCTAGTCCCTGGTAATCACCCATTCTACCTCCTGTCTCAATGAATTTGACATTTAGGTGAAACATACATTTACCCTTTGAGACTGGCTTATTTCATTTAGCAGAATGTCTTTGAGTTTATCTATGTTGCAGCCCATGTTAGAATTTCCTTCCTTTTCAGGTTTAAGTGATAGTCCATTGTAGGTTTATACCATATACGATATTATTTTTGCTTCTTGATTTTTTAAATTTAACTATAGTTGATTTACAGTATTGTGTTAGTTTAGTTGTACAGCTTTAGATTCTTTTCTACTCTAAGTATATACAACATTTATCCATTGTATATCCATTCATCTAAACAACTTGAGTTGCTTCCATCTTTTGGCTATTTTGAATAGTGCTCTATGAACATGGGTAAACTGCAGATTTGTGAAAGGACAAATAAAATATGTAAATACTTTTCTGGCTTTGGCCTTGTGGACCTCCTTAAAGGTCTTGAGGCCCCCAGGGTTTCACAGTCCTCACTTAAGAACTGTTCACTGGAGTGTAATATTGGGAGATGTCTTCACAGTGAGTTTAGGCATTTGGGGCATTCTATTATTAGTATAAGACTTCCCTGGTGGCTCAATGGTAAGCAACCCGCCTGGAAATGTAGGAGATGTAAGAGATGCAGGTTTGATCCCTGGGTCAGGAAGATCCCCTTGAGAAGGAAATGGCAACTCAGTGTAGTTTCTTGCCTGGGAAATCCCATGGACAGAGGAGCCCATGGGGTGGCTAAAGAGTCAGATTGGACTTAGCCACTGAACAACAACAGAAAACAACTGCTGGTATGCTTACAATAGGAAACAGGAAGGCAGTCTTCCTGGATTACATGATTTCAAGAAATGATTGAAATTTGACTAACAAAAAAAATTACAACAAAAGTATGGGACATTATTTTGTGTTCTATAACCTGAACATGTCACTATTTAGAATGACATTCCCAAAATATCAGTATTGAAATAGTATTATTTCCATCAGCCATCCGTTGGGAGTGGTGCTGCTTAATTGGAGCTTCACCTGAGTTCAGTGCAGCCTCACATTTTTGTTTTCATTGCACAGTTTATATATTTAGGCTCTCTTAAAGGGAGCTTCTTTAAACATCATTAATTATCTCGATGTATATAGCTCATGTCTTTTGTTTTTTAAAAAAAAGCCAAAGGTGGTGGTCATTCATCTTTACTTTATAGTAGGACATCTCTTTGGTATGATTTACATGCTGTTTAAAAATCAATCCCAATGCCCTTCTTTAAACTCTGATTCATGGAGAGTAGATTTGTTATATTTAAGTAATATTGTACATAAATAATGACATATAGGTTGAGAGGACAAGACAAGATGTGGAGTAGAGCTGTGATCATCAGACGATAGACACTCATGTGATTATTAACTGGAGAATGTGCACCATGGACCTTAGTACAAACTGAACATCCTGCATTCAGATAGCAGACAGTCTTGGGTGGTATGCCTGGCATTCTTGGTTATGATTATGTTGTTTAGGTGGATGGTTGCATAATAAGATATTTAGTATATGTCTTTGTGACATGAGAGAAATTTTAGCTTTTACATCATGAGGAATATAGTTTTGAATATAACTTTAGATTGTTCTGTGGTGATGAAAATGAATTGGGAAGGGGGAGCAAGTGAGAACACTAAGAAAACTACACATTTGGGTGAAAAGTACACATTTGGGTGACGTGATGCTTATTGTGGGAGTGCTTCTGTGAGCCTTGGGCCCCTTGCTGCTGCCGCCTTGAAGATCAGGAAACTAAGCATCATCATTGTGACATAAAAAAAACAAAACCTTTTCCCTGTGTGTTTGCCATGACTTTCCATTGTTGGGCCTGTGATGTTGAGTTGAGATTTTAAAGCATGAGATTTTAAAATGTGTGGTGGACTTCCCTGGTGGTCCAGTGATTAAGAATCTGCCTGCTAATTGCAGGGGTCATGGATTCAATCCCTGGCCCGGGAAGATTCCACATGCTGTGGAGCAGCTAAGTTTGTGTGCCACAACTACTGAGCCCAGGAGCTGCAACTACGGAGCCCGCGTGCCTTAGAGCCCGTGCTCCACAACAAGAGAAGCCACTGCAATGAGGAGAAGCCTGTGTACCACAGCTAGAGAGTGGCCCCTGCTCACCACAGCTAGAGAAATCCCACATCCGGCAGCAAAGACCCAGCACAGCCAAAAATCAATAATGCAATTGTTAATAAAAGTTAAATGTGTAGTAAAGTTTATAATGGCAAACTTGATGAATTCATTTCTCCTATGAGGTGATGTAGGTGGGAAGTAGAAACACTTTGGCTGTGTTTATTAGGTAGGGCCAGACTGTATTCTACCATTAGGGTTTGTATTCGGAAGACAAACACACGGCTTTGTGCCTCCTTTTATGATTAGCTTGGCAAAGAACGGTGGGTAGAGTGAAGTCTGACAGTTTCTTTGTCATCCTGATCAGGATTATCTCCATCTGACTGGAATAGCGAGGGTCCCATTTCCAAGGACAGGTAGTTGAGACCAGTGTGGCTTTAGAAACTTTGAGAATACTGAGTCTTGATTGCCTGAATGGAAGCTTCTGTCAAAGGCAAGAGAAAGCAGTGATCACAACGTGGTAAAGACAGTCTTTTCAGTGGATTGACCAGGGTCCAGTGTACAGGATGGATTAGAGCAGGAACTGAAGGTCAGACAGTTAACTTTTGTAACTGAGACACGTAAATCCTGTTGGTCTGAGCTCTGATTTCTGTATGATTTGTTTCTACTACTTCAGGCAATATTTGGAGTAGGAAATCTACTAATTTAGACTGGGCGCCCAAGAAAGTTAAATAGATCGATCCAGTGTGGGCTTTTGGGAGAAGCACTGCACTCGGTGTCTGAGGCCCGGGGTATAGCCCAGCACTTCTGTGGACATGAACTACCTCTGAAACCATGGGCAAGGCCCTTGAACTCTCTAGACCTTGGATGAAGAGGAGCTTATTTCTAAGGCTCCTCCCTAGCTAATTTTTTTAAGTGTCTCATTTATTACTTGCAAGTATACATTTCTAAGTACTCACTTCTACATGCTGCCAAGGAGTGGTCTTTGAGGGGCCTCTTATGATGAAGTATGATGAATAAATGATCCATGAACAATTAACAGTGTATATTTCCATACAAACAATTTTGGAGCTGTAACTCTCTCATAATAGTTTTCACTCCTTTAAGTAGAGTTAAGCCCTTGAAATTCTGTTCGCATCCTTAATTTATTTGAAAAATGAATTTTTCTGAGAGAACATAACTCATCTTCCCTAATTAGATTGTAACCTCCTTGAAAGCAAAATGCTTTGTTCTGTTCTGCTTGCTTGTTTGTTTTAATCCATCATAATGCCTTAAAGAGCACTAAGCATACAGAAAGCACTTAATAAAGCACATGAGTGAACAAGTAACTGGAGCATGAATTTCCATTCAAATCAAATTATTATAAACTCTTGAAATATTGAAATGTGAATTAATAAAGGTTTAGGCCTGTGATATTTTATTACTTCCCTGAATTAAATAATGTGTTTGTAATGATCATTGCTGTGGTTCCATGTGGGTGTGACTAAGTGGTCAGGCTGAAGCCAGGAAAGGTCTTCACAGTGGACACCTCTAGGACGGGTTGGTAGGAGTTGGTTCATAATTGTATAATTTTTGTTCTCTATGAAGAAAGAAAATATCATTTTCCAGAAATCAGTCTTTGGATACCCTCATGGATCTAGCACAGTTGGGGAGAGAGCAATAAAGTGGAGTTTAAAAGTGACAGAGGTCAGTTATGGAGAGAACAAAACACTTTGTCAGTTTTCCGGCCAGAAGGAGAACACTTCTTGACTAGAGATGATTTTTCAGATGAAATCTTTTTAAGGCATAGATTGCCTGGCATCTTCATTTGGTTTCTATGGGAGTCAGAGACAAGATGACCAAAAGAGAAGGATGAAGAGGAGGATGCCTGCAGCGGTGATGGAGGGAGGTTAGCAGACATTGTTAGGGGAAGGTGGGAGAGGAAACAGCCCAGCTGGAGGGGCTCCTCACTGTGGGAGGAAACTGACCTCTGTCCACATCCCTAGTCCCTGCTGCTGCTGCTAAGTCGCTTCAGTCATGTCCGACTCTGTGCGACCCCATAGACTGCAGCTCCCCCGTCCCTGGGATTCTCCAAGCAAGAATATTGGAGTGGGTTGCCATTTCCCTCTCCAGTGCAGGAAAGGGAAAAGTGAAAGTGAAGTCGCTTAGTCGTGTCCAACTCTTCACAACCCCATGGACTGAAGCCCACCAGGCTCCTCCGTCCATGGGATTTTCCAGGCAAGAGTACTGGAGTGGGGTGCCATTGCCTTCTCCCTGGACCTTCTTTATTCCTAAACCAGGGCAGTCACTGATGTCCTAATGATAAATCTGACCTGTGATCAGTGGGAATAGGGGTATTTGACCTATGTTTTAAAACATTACATCAGAAATCAGTTAAAACAGGTAATTAAATATTTAATTTTTTTAACAGAAACACTTATATAAACACAATAAGTGTTTCTGTTTTTTTCCTGACAGTACCTTGGTTATTTGCTCCTCTGAGGACTGAGCTAAATAGGTGGATACTCCAGAGAGCTGTTTAAATTTTGTCCATAAAAATCATAAAGTCAGCCATTCATTCATGGAGCCAGTGTTCATTGGCTGGCAAACATGTATCAGAAACTTTGCCAGTAAGTAGAGGGATAATAAAGATATTATCTGATTCCTGCCCTCTGGTAGGCAAGTGTGATTCTGTGTGATGGTACACATCACCTAGGAAGCATCAGAGAGGATGACTCTGCTTGTGGGGCTGGGGTTTTAGAAGCCCTCCTAAAAGAGATGAAACTTGAGACTTCTCTGCTGCTTTAATTTATTGGTTCAAAAATGATTTTTGGATGAAACCACAGTGACCATGTGTTGACGTATATGACCAGGACAGCCTAACTTGGCTGGATGCTATACCATTCCATCCTGTCTGCTCTTTCGTCCTCAGTGCTGGGTCGTTATTGCCTCAAGTATACTACTGAAGTGACGTATAAGACACACTCTGAAATGGACTTAGGCCTCCCCACTCTGCAATCTCCATCTTTTCTTTATCTACACTGGTTTTCACTCACAGTATCTTTCCCACTAGATTGTAAGTTCCTTTGTGGTCATGATAATGATCGTGACATTGATGTCAGAGGTGCTGATGATAATTCTTCACATCCTTTGAGCATTACTCAACACGACAGTGTATATGCATTATCTCATCTGATGCCTACAGCCTCTGAGAAGGGGGGTGTCACTTTCTCCTATCTTTCCGAAGATGTCATTGAGACTTAAGAGAGGTTAGATGACTCTCTTATATCAGTCCTTATCACAGTGGAATAGGTAGTCGCTTGTCTGTCTAGTAGTATTTTTTTCTGTGTGTGAATCTATGCATATAATTTATATCCTTCCTCCCTGCCACTTGCTCAGCTACAACATGTTTTTGTTTGTGTGGTAAGTACATGATAAGTGACAGATTCTGCTCTGTAGGGAGATTATGCTCCCTGCTCTCTCATTGTTCTAGTTGGCATGCTGTCAGAGTGGTCCCCACATGCCCTTGGGTGCTAAGGCATTGAAATGCGGGTTACTGTTTGTCCTTCAGCCTGCTCTTCTGCCTTTTGTTTTGCCATCACTGGCTCTTTTCTTGTCTTTTGTCCGGAGTCTGTAGCTGAGCACTCGCCCTTGGCTTCTGCTCTTGAGCAGCATGGCTTCCATGCCTAGTCTGTCACTGTGTCTGATCCCCAGCCACGTTCTGCCACTGCGGACTCCGGCTGAGCTCATGTTGACTGCTCCTTTTACTTTTCGTTTACTCTCCTCCCTCTCTCATAGAGTCTTCAGTATGTTTCAGCATTCCCTTCAAGAGGCTGGCAAACTGGGCTTTTGTTTTGCTTATGAACTGACCAGACATTTTGTGTTAGAGAGTCCTATTCTTGGCCTTTCTTCTGAGCTTTATCCCTGGGTGGCTGTGTGGGTGCAGGAATATTACCTGGTCCTCAGATGTGGTTGCTTGTTTGGTTGTTATGTACAACTCCCAAGTTGGAGTTGTTTAAGAACCACAGTACCAGAGATGATGCTCAACTGTGTTCACAGCTGTTGTTAGGACTAGAACAAGTTATCAGTCACCTAAAACTTTATTTTCATTTCTGTGCCATCTTTCTAAAAGAACTTATGACAAAGTTCTCAATGAAATTCAGCTAGCAGCTACTTCATACTTTATTCTTAATAAATCTTGCTTGAATATGTGGATTTTGTATTTTAACTCTGATATTGACCAAATTATTCTCCCCCCCAATGGACACTTTGACTCTATTATATGGATACTTAACACTAGCAAGAGGATAAAGATTCCTTGTTTCTACACAGTGGTTTGATTTTCAGCCCCTAAAGTGGGGACGCATCTATATAGAGAGGAAGAAGCGTGACACAGTTTTCACTTACGTGGACTCAAGTGAGATTAGCTAGTCCCAACTGTAAGCACTACTGTGTGTTAGTCGCATGACCTTGGGCAACTTACACCCACTGTGCCTCAGTTTCCTCATCTGTAAGATGGAGTTATCACCTTAATATGAAGGACTGCATGTGTTCACATTTCTAAAGTACGTAGAGAGTGCTGCCTGAAAACGTCTTCAGTGTAATGTACGTGTTTCTCAGCTGAACTCCAAGCCATGTCCTGCAATGAGGTTTATTCTCAGGACCTTGCTGACTGGGTAAAAGAATGTATAAAAAACATAGCAAATCTTTTGCTAAATCGCATTAGTCCTTTACATTATTTTTATTGAATAAATTTTTCTTCTCAGCTTGTTTTCTACTTTCAAGTGACTTTTCTACTGCTTTAGCTTTTGGAATTTCATTGATTTGATTAAGATTCATTTGTTGATATTCTTTCTGGCTGTGCTAGGGGCAGTCATTAGCCACAAGAAGATTCACTTAGCAATTTCCTAAGAACTGCCTTTGGTTCTGAGTTGTCTATCAAATAAAACTTAAGACAAAAACATGTGTGGTTTTATTGAAAACTATATGTTGTTCCAGAAAAACATCTATTTCTGCTTTATTGACTATGCCAAAGCCTTTGACTGTGTGGATCACAATAAACTGGAAAATTCTAAAAGAGATGGGAACACCAGACCACCTGACCTGCCTCTTGAGAAATTTGTATGCAGGTCAGGAAGCAACAGTTAGAACTAGACATGGAACAACAGACTGGTTCCAAATAGGAAAAGGAGTTTGTCAAGGCTGTATATTGTCACCCTGTTTATTTAACTTATATGCAGAGTACATCATGAGAAATGCTGGACTGGAAGAAACACAAGCTGGAATCAAGATTGTCAGGAGAAATATCAATAACCTCAGATATGCAGATGACACCACCCTTATGGCAGAAAGTGTAGAGGAACTAAAAAGCCTCTTGATGAAAGTGAAAGTGGAGAGTGAAAAAGTTGCCTTAAAGCTCAACATTTAGAAAACGAAGATCATGGCATCCGGTCCCACCACTTCATGGGAAATAGATGGGGAAATAGTGGAAACAGTGTCAGACTTTATTTTTCTGGGCTCCAAAGTCACTACAGATGGTGACTGCAGCCATGAAATTAAAAGACACTTACTCCTTGGAAGGAAAGTTATGACCAACCTAAATAGCATATTGAAAAGCAGAGACATTACTTTGCCAACAAAGGTTCATCTAGTCAAGGCTATGGTTTTTCCTGTGGTCATGTATGGATGTGAGAGTTGGACTGTGAAGAAGGCTGAGCGCTGAAGAATTGATGCTTTTGAACTGTGGTGTTGGAGAAGACTCTTGAGAGTCCCTTGGACTGCAAGGAGATCCAACCAGTCCATTCTGAAGGAGATCAGCCCTGGGATTTCTTTGGAAGGACTGATGCTAAAGCTGAAACTCCAGTACTTTGGCCACCTCATGCAAAGAGTTGACTCATTGGAAAAGACTCTGATGCTGGGAGGGATTGGGGGCAGGAGGAGAAGGGGACGACAGAGGATGAGATGGCTGGATGGCATCACTGACTCGATGGACGTGAGTCTGAGTGAACTCCGGGAGTTGGTGATGGATAGGGAGGCCTGGCGTGCTGCGATTCATAGGGTCGCAAAGAGTCGGACACAACTGAGTGACTGATCTGATCTGATATGTTGTTCACCATGCATAGTTTCTGAGATTATGAAAATGGTCATTCATTACAGTATGTCTCCTAATGCTTTATGTCAAGTGAATTTATTCTTGGTTTATAGAAAGAGTTGTAGCAAGCCCTTAAAATGTTTATTGCATTTTGCTTTTTAAATTCTAGACATAAAAATACTCCCATGAAAACCTAAGTTATACCATAAAGGGCTTCAAATATATAAACTATTGAAATATGGCATGTAGGCTTCTTTTTTTAGTTCAAGGGAAAATGTGGGTTATTGATCCTCTGAAATCCACTGGTGCTAAGAAAGCAGTTCAAATTGGAATCTCGCTTTGGATGTTTGGTGATATAGATGAACAGGCGGTTCCCCGTCTCTTTTGTGCAGGATGGACTTAAGTTGGAAAAGCTCTTGAATGAGGTGGAAGTTGAATCTAGTGTCATCGCCATTGGAGATACAGGGCCATGCCTGCTCTCCTCCCCACCCTCTTTGGCTGTGATGCTCACCAGTGCTTCTGGGAGCCAGGGCTGATTTCAGCACAGTATCTGAGGCCGAGAATAGCTATGCTTACTTGGTTGAACATGCTGTTAACCTGGTTAGTTCAGCTTATGGTCTTGAACAAGACCTGTCATCTAATAGAATCCATCTTTGCTGGCCCCGTAGATATCAGGCCCCATGGAAATCCAGGACTTTTGATCCTACCCCATGATTTCTCTGAAAGTCTTGGCCCTTGTTACGGGGAGCCTTGATACCTGACCCTCAGCTCCTCTGTTTCCCCAGTATTGTGTCCCTCATTTTATAGTTTAGGCCATAGCCTCTCCACCCCCACCCCTCATGGGTTTGTTTATTTATTCATCTTTTAATATATTTATTTTCATAGCTCATGGCCCCTTATCTCTTCCTTCTGGGCTCCCCTTTATTCCCAGCCTCTCTAGGGCCCCCAAAGTAGCAACTGGAATCATAGTTAATAACTCTTGTCTTGACACTGTCTAGACTTTGGTCTGATTTTGAATATTTGACTCTTTAAAGTCACACAGTAGCTTGAAGCCCCCTACGGAGAATGGTTGGTTAGGACTTGCCTCCTACCAGCAGCTGGGTCTCTCACAAAGCTGCTGGCTTTGAAGACAGGACTCCCTTAGTCCATGCTACAGCAAAAGCACTGCACAGGTCCCTTGGGACACAATGTACGATTGAATGTGCCTTTGTGTGATCTCAGGGAAAAGAGGGGAGATGACGGGAGTGGGAATCAGTATCTGAACTTACTTACTTTTCATATAGTGACGTTTGTTTGGTAAGTCCAGGAATACTCTGCATTGTGCAGCACACTTCTTTTTTTAATTAAAAATGAAGTGTTAATGCTGCATATCTGAAGCTGAAGCTATAGGCAAGTGGTACTCAACATGACATCAGCAGGTATGTGTGTGTGTGTATGGGTGTGCATGTGTCAGTGCGGAGGTGTATTATATAATGAAATCACCAGTGATGCTTTTCCAGAATAACATGTATAGTTTCTACCCCTGCTCACCAGTTTGGTTTGGGGTAGTGGCAGATATTTGAGTCGTCTACAAATTCTCTTGTGCTTTCCATTATGGTGTATTTGGACTATACTTGTGGTGGGTCATAGTTATTGGCAGTGGATCATAATAACAATAGGAACTATAACTAATATATATTGAGTATTCTGTGCCAGGAACTTTCTTATAAGTATTTTTCTTTTGTACTGATTAAGGCATTTGCTCAAACAAAAGCAATCTAGCATGATAATATTATAATTTGAAAAATAACTTGACTGTAGATGTTTATATATCCACATTTAAGTTTATATATATTATATACTTATTATATATATTTTTATTATATATTTTCCCCCATCTATTTGCTATGAAGCAGAGACATTACTTTGCCGACAAAGGTCCGTCTGGTCAAGGCTATGGTTTTTCCAGTGGTCATGTATGGATGTGAGAGTTGGACTGTGAAGAAAGCTGAGCACCGAAGAACTGATGCTTTTGAACTGTGGTGTTGGAGAAGACTCTTGAGAGTCCCTTGGACTGCAAGGAGATCCAACCAGTCCATTCTAAAGGAGATCAGTCCTGGGTGTTCTTTGGAAGGAATGATGCTGAAGCTGAAACTCCAGTACTTTGGCCACCTCATGCGAAGAGTTGACTCGTTGGAAAAGACTCTGATGCTGGGAGGGATTGGGGGCAGGAGGAGAAGGGGACAACAGAGGATGAGATAGCTGGATGGCATCACCGACTTGATGGACGTGAGTCTGAGTGAACTCTGGGAGTTGGTGATGGACAGGGAGCCCTAGCGTGCTGCGATTCATGGGGTTGTAAAGAGTCGAACACGAATGAGCGACTGAAATGAACTGAATTGAACTGAATGGGACTGGATGCCATGATCTTAGTTTATTGAATGTTGAAGTAGCTTTTTCACTCTCCTCTTTCACTTTCATCAAGAAGCTCTTTAGTTCCTCTGCTTTCTGCTTTTAAGGTAGTATCCTCTGCATATCTGAGGTTATTGATATTTCTCCCGGCAGTCCTGATTCCAGCTTGAGCCTCTTCCGGCCCAGAATTTTGCTTGATGTACTCTGCATGTAAGTTAAATAAGCAGGGTGACAATATACAGCCTTGATGCACTCCTTTCCTGGTTTGTAAGCAGTCTATTGTTCCATGTCCAGTTTTAACTGTTGCTTCTTGACTTGCATACAGGTTTCTCAGGAGGCGTGTAAGGTGGTCTGGTATTCCCATTTCTTTAAGAATTTTCCATAGGTTGTTGTGATCCACACAGTCATAGGCTTTCGCATAGTCAATGAAGCAGATGTAGATATTTTTCTGGATTTCTTTTGCTTTTTCTGTGATCCAACAGATGTTGGCAATTTTATCTCTGCTTCTTCTGCCTTTTCTAAATCCAGCTTGTATGTCTAGAAGTTCTTGGTTCACATGTTATTGAAGCCTAGCTTGAAGGATTTTGAGCATTACCTTTGTAACATGAAAAATGAGTGCAATTGTGTGGTAGTTTGAATACTCTTTGGCATTGCCTTTCTTTGGGATTGGAATGAGAACTAACCTTTTCCAGTCTGTGGCCACTGCTGAGTTTTCCAAATTTGTTGGCATATTGAGTGCAGCACTTTAACAACATAATCTTTTAAGATTTGAAATAGCTCAGTTGGAATTCCATCACCTTTACTAGCTTTGTTTATAGTAATGTTTCCTAAGGCCCACTTGACTGCACACTCCAAGATGTCTGGTTGTAGGTGAGTGATCACACCATCGTTGTTGTCCGGGTCATTAAGACCTTTTTGTATAGTTCTTCCATGTGTACTTACTACCTCTTCTTCGTACCTTCTGCTTCTGTTAGATCTATACTGTTTCTGTCCTTTATTTAATGGAATAGTGACAGACTTTATTTTCTTGACTCCAAAATCACTGAGGATGGTGACTGCAGCCGTAAAATTAAAAAACTTTTGCTCCTTGGAAGAAAAGCTATGACAAACCTAGATAGCATGTTAAAAAGCAGAGAAATCACTTTGCTGACAAAGGTCTGTATAGTCAAATCTGTGGTTTTCTAGTAGTCATGTAAGGATGTGAGAGTTGGACCATAAAGAAAGCTAAGTGCTGAAGAACTGATGCTTTTGAACTGTGGTGTTAGAGAAGACTCTTGAGAGTCCCTTGGACAGCAAGGAGATCCAACCAGTCCATTCTACAGGAAATCAACCTTGAATATTCATTGGAAGGACTGATGCTGGAGCTGAAGCTCCAGAACTTTGGCCACCTGATGCGAAGAGCCGACTCACTGGAAGAGACCCTGATGCTGGCAAAGATTGAGGGCAGGAGGAGAAAGGGGGGGGGGGCGACAGAAGATGAGATGTTTGGATGGCATTACTGATTCAATGGACATGAGTTTGAGCAAACTCTGTCAGATAGTGAATGACAGGGAAGCCTGACATGCTGCAGTCCATGGGGTCACAAAGAGTTGGACACAACTGAATGACTGAGTGGCAATTATACATTATATATATATTATATATTTATTATATCTAGTATATATATCTATTATATGCTGCTGCTGCTGCTAAGTTGCTTCAGACTTATTATGTATATTTATTATATATATATTTCTGGTCATGAATCATCCTTTTCCTAGGGATGGGGTAAAAGGGCTTTGTAAATTGATCAGTATGTGTTGTTTTTAGTTCTACTACAGAAATCCTTCATTTAATATTCTTAAAATTCAAGCTGGCGCTAACAAATATTTATTAATACTTACTTTCTGCCAGATTCCACGCCAGTTCCTTTCATAGCATTTAATTCTTGCAGGAGCATACTACAAATGGCTCTTGAAAAGCACAGATTTGAACTGTGTGGGTCAACTTATATACAGATTTTTTTTTCAATAGTAAATGCTACAGTGCTGCATGATCCAACGTTGTTTGAATTTGTGGATATGGAGGAACCACAGATGTGGAGGGCAGAGTATAAGTTATATATGGATTTTCAACTATGTGGAGGGCCAGTTCCCTTAACCCTTTGTTTTTCTAGAGTCATTCAACTGTACTTCCAATTTTACCTATAATTTACAGATGTGGAAACTGAGGCATAGAGGATTTAGAGATACAATAATAGTACAAACTTGTGTTTTATGAGTGCTTACACAGACATGTTCTAAATGCTTTGTGTTGTTAACTTACTTAACCCTCACGACAGCTACATGAAGGATTACCATTATCTTCACTAGTTTATAGGCAAGAAAACAAAAACCTATAGGTTAAATGTCTAGTCCATGGTCACCTGGGTGGCAGAGCTAGGTTCCAAGCCTCGGCTACCTGATCACATTGCACAGCAACCCTGAAGTAGAAAGGGGCTTTGACTCTAGCTCTTCTGTCTCAGCATCTCTTTTTCTCAGAGCTACATGCCTCTAGTTTTTTAAAATCATAGTTTTTAAAATGATGGATTTTTAAAAATGATGGTTGACAAAGAGTGACCATTTGTTTAGATTAGTGGCTCAGTTGGGGGTGGTTTTGCTCCCCAGGGTCACTGTGCAATGTCTGGAGGAATTTTTGGTTGTAATCACTAGGTAAAGGCCACGAATGCCATGCTAACTGTCTTAGAGCACAGAGGACAGCTCCTCCACAACAAGGAATTGTCAGCTCAAAACGTTAAGCGGTGCTGGGATTGAGAACCCTGGTTTAGAGTGTTTTGGGTAGTACAATGGAATCAGTTCCTTTTGTTAAAAGTTATGCAGAAGATAGTTTTAGGCTGAAAGTAAACAGCAAAAGGTGATGGAGCTGGGAAGGTCTTGGCTTGGAGACTGCTTATCTGTGATCTGTGTTCATTCGTATTTTAAAAGCTATGCTTGAATGGAGTCATAGGATCACAAATTCCAGGTTTAAGGACCTCTCACCTTCAAGAATGTAGGAGGATGACCTCTTTAAGTCTATACATATAGTAAGCTTTGAGATGTTGTCCAGAGTGTATATCTCTGAGCATCTGTGTGGAGAACGCTTCTTTTGTACATAATTTGTGTGTGTGTGTGTGTCGGGGTGGAGGGGTGGGTATATGAGTGACTTCATAAACGATGACTTCTGCCAGAATTCAGAACACAGAAGGTAATGTACATATCGAAGAGGTAAGAGTATGAGTAATTCTTGTCTCATGAGAAAGCTATAAACTAGTTTATTATAATGATGTAATATTTGGGTGCTTGATTTATCATCCCCATTTCCAGTGATGCAAAACCTTTAAGGACCAAACAGGTTATAAAAATTCAATGTGTGTCTTTGAAGTCTGGCCTTTTCCTCCAAGCAATTAAAGTGTCACTTTTGTTCTGACAGTTTTCTGTTTGTGGATGTTTCCACAGCTCGTGGTTAAGAACTCAACACATGTCCCCATCGAGGGAAAGTCTGGGAAGCTTTCGATGTTTATTCCATGAGAGAGGTCATAATCTGGGAAGATATGATTCTCTCAGATAACAAGGCAGAAAAGTATCGTAATAAAGCTGTAGACTCAGGAATGTGGTAACACCACAGAGATGAGTAGTCCTTTGTGTGCTGAGCAGTGGGGACCCAGGGTAGGAGGGGTTGTGAGGGAGGAAGTGGCCTTTGAACCAGATCTTGTTTTAAGAGAAATTTAAGAGTAATCCAGGTCTAGTAGTACCAGCTGAGGCAAAAATATGGCCTTTTTAGGGCTGGCTGGGGAAGGGGGATGGAAGGAAATCTTGATCACGACAGTGATCAGAATGGCTGCCATTTACTGAGTACTAACTCTGTGAAGGTCCTGGTATAGAGGCTTTCTGATAAACCCATTGAATCCTCACAGCCATCTCTTGGGGTTGGTATTGTACTTTAGAGACAGGAAAATCGAGACCCAGCAAGGCCCAGTGTCCTGTCCACAGGCACAGGGCTCTCGTAGGCCCCACGCAGGCCCTGGGCAGAGTCCATGCTGATTTTGAGGTAGAGCAGTTCCCTGTGTGTCTTGGGGGCGCTGTAAGCAGAGCTGTGTGGTGGCGAGATGAACATGCCTCTGGAAGAAGTGCCTGTGACACACCTTTCGGCTCCATTAGGGTAACTCTGGACGTCGTTGAAGGAAACTGGCTCTGTTATACTTGGTCTCGTAGGAATTGTTGGAAATTTTTTGACCTGGACAATTGGACAAGTATGATTTGAGGTGAACTAGTGACAGTGATTGATTTGGGCATTAATTATGAAAGCATGAGTGCGTGCGTGCATGCTTAGTCGTGTCTGCCTTTGCGACCCCATGGACTGCAGCCAGGCCTCTCTGTCCATGGGATTATCTCCGCAAGAGTACTGGAGTGGGTTACCATTTCCTACTCCATATGAAAGCATAAGTGCGGACTAAACAAATGGGAATTATTATCACAAAGCTTTCCTCCAGTAGAGTTGGGGCAAGCCAGTCTGGACTCTGTGGCTCTCGGGGCTAGCTGTGCATCCTTCTCTCTACCTTAGAAGCTTCAGTATGGGGCTGAGGGAGTGAGGGGGAAGAGGTTGCTTTCTTTGCTTGAACATAAAAGCTAAGATTACTGTATACTCATCTCTCTCCTGGATTTTATACACTCCCCTGCCCCCCTCACCTGTCTCCACTCTTATGACAATGAATTGAAGTCTTGGCTTTGGTTAGAAAAGTAACAAGTTAATACTGATACTATATCAAAAGTTCTTGATATCGATTTGTGTTTCCTTGAGTGACTTTTCTCTGAAGTTACTTAATTATCAGAGAGGTATCTAACTTGACCTACAGGTGCAATGAGAATTCAGTTCCAGTCCTTCCTTGTTCATTCATTCATCAAGCGTTTATAGAAAGTCAGTCCTTGACCTGGAGAGGTTCATAGTCTAGACTCTGGAAGAAACAGCAGACGTGGGTACCAATAAGCACACTGGTGGGTGTGAAGAGTGACGGGAAAGAAGGTGAAGCAAGATGCCGTAAGTCCCTGGAAGGAGGAGGGGGTCCTGCTCGAGGGAGGGGGAAGGGATGGGAGGCAGTCCTTCGTTCTAGGGAATGTTTTCTCTATTTTGTTTCATCCTCTGTTGTAGAGGGACGCTCTGCCCTTCACATCTGTGTTTTTTCCTCCTCATTATTTCCCCAGGGTGAGTCTCCTGGGTAACCCAGCAAGATGACTGTCCCCCTTCATTCTCCCTGAAGACTCCTCTCTCTGTTCTTCCCCGTGACTCCCACCCAGATCATATCCAGGGCTCACTGCCTTCTTCTGCGCTGGTGAGCTTCTGCAGCCTTGCATCTTTCCTTTTCTCTGTCATCTGACCCTAGCCAGTACTGTCACTTGTCACAGAGGCAGTCAGAAGTGTAAGAGATATCAAAAGCACTGTATTGGAAAATACATAGCAAACATATACAAATAACTCCACTGGGCAAGGGAACATTTTTCATGCTGGTCATCACCTGACACTTGAAGGGCAGGTCACTGTATACATTTCTGCTTTCTAGATGTTGTCTTGCAGTACCTGTTTCCTTCAAAATGTGCTCTCTAAATATTGTTCACACCTGACCTTGTTAATTTAGAGACTGTAACAGAATTGTGGTCCCTAGGGGAGTGAATGGGGCTCTGTAAGAGAGCTGCGATTTTGTCAAACCTGTAATAATAATTTCTGTGACATGTAAAATGAATCCCTTCCATCGAGAGGAGTTGAAGGAATAGAAATCATAAATTTGAAGGCAAAAAATATCTTTTGTTAAAGTATATTTTTAAATTGTAATACTCTTGTGGAAACTAGATGACATTTCTATCAGAAGAATTTCAAATTTAACCAGACTAGTTACTCTGCTTTGAAAAGCCTATTTCCTTTGCTAACTATCAGATTGTATATTATAGTTATCAGTCCCTAATTTTAATAAAATACAAGTCAATGGATGTATGCTGGTACATTTTGTCAAACCATGAACCATTAAGGACTTTATAAACAAAGTATAACCTATTTTAAACCAATTAGTTTAATTAGGAGACAGGTTTGGAGGAACAGGAAATTCCCTGCTGTTAGTTCTCTGAATTCTGTGGTTACAGGCTGGCGTACTCTGCTCTAATGCATGTCTGCTTTGCTAAGGTCATCTAATCTCCTAAAAGGGGTTTTCAATATTGAGTTGCATTTATAAGCAAGTTATGTCCTATTTTTCTACCTTCTTTAGGTTTTATTCCACAGTCATTAAAGCTTTGCTGTGTTCTTGTTATGTGTTGATAAATGCTTTGTAATTACTATACAACTAAAATGTTGAACTTGAATGGTTATATGGATTTTTATTTAAAAAAGAAAAAGAAAAACCTTCTTACTAAAGAAAGGCAAAGTGGTAGGGAAAAATGAAAACTCTGGCAGAAAAGTGTGGAAAGCAGGAACTTGATATGATGGGAAGGATAGAGAGGTTCTAGCAGCATGGGCTGTTAGACACCACAGTTCAAAAGGATCAATTCTTCAATGCTCAACTTTATAGTCCAACTCTCACATCCATACATGACTACCTAGAACCCCTCTAGCAGCTGTTAGACATGGGTCCAACAGCCCATGTCTTGGATATTTACTATCTTCCAAGTCCTGTGTAAGGGCTTTATGTGGATTCATCCACTCAGTCACCTCAGGAACTCTGATACTGACATTATTTCTATTCCCATTTTAAGGATGCAAAAACTGAGGCACAAAAAGGGTGGTCATCTTGTCCAAGCTGCTAAGTTGTAGATTGAATCTAGGCAATCTGATAGCAGCCTGCACAGGTATTGATGTGAGCAGTACCTTGGAATTGCATCCAGAAGGAAATGGCAACCCAGTCCAGTGTTCTTGCCTGGAGAATCCCAGGGACGGGGGAGCCTGGTGAGCTGCCATCTATGGGGTCGCACAGAGTTGGAAACGACTGAAGTGACTTAGCAGCAGCAGCAGCAAGGGCAAATACATGGGGAAACAGTGGAAACAGTGGCTGACTTTATTTTTCTGGGCTCCAAAATCACTGCAGATGGTGATTATAGCCATGAAATTAAAAGACACTTACTCCTTGGAGAAAAGTTATGACCAACCTGGACAGCATATTAAAAAGCAGAGACATCACTTTGTCAACAAAGGTCCATCTAGTCAAGGCTATGGTTTTTCCAGTGTTAAGTTGAGCATTGAAGAACTGATGCTTTTGAACTGTGGTGTTGGAGAAGACTCTTGAGAGTCCCTTGGACAGCAAGCAGATCCAACCAGTCCATCCTAAAGGAGATCAATCTTGGGTGTTCATTGAAAGGGCTGATGTTGAAGCTGAAACTCCAATACTTTAGCCACCTGATGCAAAGATCTGACTCATTTGAAAAGACCCTGATGCTGGGAAAGATTGAGGGCAGGAGGAGAAGGGGATGACAGAAGATGAGATGGTTGGATGGCATCACGGACTCAATGGACATGGGTTTGGGTGGACTCCTGGAGTTGGTGATGGACAGGGAGGCCTAGCGTGCTGTGGTTCATGGGATCACAAAGAGTCGGACACGACTGAGCGACTGAGCTGAACTGAACTGAAGTTCCAATCCTACTTACTGCTTCTCAAGTCTGAGATCATGTGTAAAGCTATCTAACCCATTTAGGACTGTTTCTGAGATTTTTTAGTAGTGGGTAGTAATACTTACAGTATAGCATTGTTGAGTTGTAAGTGAGGTAATGCATGTGAATGGTTTGGGCTGTAGAAGGAGCTCACTAAACTTGTCTCCTTTGGATTTCCTATCCCGGGGAAGTGGAAGTGGAAGTGGAAGTGGTGGCTTGCTAACAACTTTGGCTTACCCTGAATGTTTTGGAGGTCTGAGGAACCTCCCAGAATCCTTAGAGCTCTGCACAGAGTGCTTAAACACAACTAAAAACTTTCTACAGTTCCCTCTTCTCCATTCCTTGGTCATTCCAAAGAAAACTTTTATTTCCATATTTTCATGTCCCCCTAGTTATACTTTGAACTTTTTATTTTGTACTGGGCTATGACTGCAGCCATGAAATTAAAAGACGCTTACTCCTTGGAAGGAAAGTTATGACCAACCTAGATAGCATGTTCAAAAGCAGAGACATTACTTTGCCAACAAAGTTTCGTCTAGTCAAGGCTATGGTTTTTCCTGTGGTCATGTATGGATGTGAGAGTTGGACTGTGAAGAAGGCTGAGCGCCGAAGAATTGATGCTTTTGAACTGTGGTGTTGGAGAAGATTCTTGAGAGTCCCTTGGACTGCAAGGAGATCCAACCAGTTCATTCTGAAGGAGATCAGCCCTGGGATGTCTTTGGAAGGAATGATGCTAAAGCTGAAACTCCAGTACTTTGGCCACCTCATGTGAAGAGTTGACTCATTGGAAAAGACTTTGATGCTGGGAGGGATTGGGGTCAGGAGGAGAAGGGGACGACAGAGGATGAGATGGCTGGATGGCATCACTGACTCGATGGATGTGAGTCTGAGTGAACTCCGGGAGTTGGTGATGGACAGGGAGGCCTGGCGTGCTGCAATTCAGGGGGTCGCAAAGAGTCGGACACGACTGAGCGACTGATCTGATCTGATCTGATAACCAGTTAACAACGTTGTGATAGTTTTAGGTAAACAGTGAAGGGACTCAGTCATACATATACATGTATCTATTCTCTCTCAACCCCCCTCCCATCCAGGCTGCCACATAACACTGAGCAGAGTTCCATGTGCTATATAGTGGGTCCTTGTTGGTTATCCATTTAAATATAGCAGTATGTACAAGACCATCCCAAACGCCCTAACTATCCCTTCCCCACTACAACCATAAGTTTGTTTGTTAAGTCTGTTAGTCTCTTTTTGTTTTATAAGTTAGTTCATTTGTGTCATTTCCTTTTAGATTCCACATGTAAGGGATGTCATACGGTATTTCTGCTTAGTTACACTTTGCAAGTAGGAGACGGCCCTTGCAGTGGTCTGTCTGCTTCCATGTGAACACAGCTGGATAAGTGTGCTTTCCTGGGAGAATGAAGGAATCCTCACTGGCACCCTTGACTTTTGTTTTTCTTAAGGGAAGACACATACTTACTTCTTTTTGTCTTGATTTCTTTCTTTGGGTTAATTTTTCCTTAAATCTTTTTCCCCCCTTAACTCTTAAGAGGAGAAGCAAGTGTAGGGGAGAAAAATTGTCTTTTAACACCTAAGGGCCTTTGGCTGGGCCTGAATATTCAACTGATGTAAGACAAATTAACAGGAAAAAAAATTAAAAAAATTTTTTGCTTGTACATGGGAGCCCCCATAAAAGAATGAAGATGCAAAAAATAACCAGAGCAGAAGTCTTTATACCTTCTAGACAGAGAAATAATCAATTTGTGAAGAACTGTAAGATCAAGGGGTTGGGGTAGGGGCAGTAAATGCGGAGGTGACCAGAGATATATGGGTAGTTTCACAAGGTGTGTTTGCCCAATTTCTCTTGGCCCCGATTCCTCCTCTCTGGTAATAGAACATTTTCTTTAATCTTGGTACAGGGAGAGCACCTTTACATGGAGTTTTATCTCCTGTTTTCAGAAATAAAAAAGAGGGTCAGAGTGCCCTTCGTATACCTGCTGTTTCTCGAGTGCCTTTAACTCAAAATAATGAATATGCCAGAGCTGTGTATTTTGGGGTGGTATGCTCAGAGCTCCTTTACCAGATTGAGTGAGAATAGATTGTAATCTATTCTTGGTTTTTTGCTTAAAATCTTATTTCCCCCAAGGGTCCTAAGAGTAGGAGGTGATACCCAACCTCCAGGTTTCTCTCCTGCAGGATGGGTAGTATATGGAAATTAATGTATGAACTTGAGAGCATGAGCCAAGTTTGGAATATGGGAAAGCTCCTCCCCACCCCATTCTTCCTACTCTGTTTTCCCGATCCCTCACTAGCCTTGTCCCTGTGTGTGCTTGGTGGTAGAAGGAAGGCTTTTATACAGCTGGAAAGAGCATGTAACAGGAGCCTCTACATATCCATATACATGCCATTTGCTTCCTTAAGGACAACAAAAGTACCTGTGACGTGATTCCTAACGTGTGGTCCAAAGACCACCTGCATGAGAATCCCATGGAGTATTTTTTCAAGAAAGAGACTTCTGGCCTCCCAGAGCCCCTGTGTCAGAATCCCAGTGTCATTATTTGTGGTTTTAAAAATATGCTTTTCATAGGTTGATCACGTTTCCCTTTGAGGAAAAGCAGTAGTGCAGACTTAATATCATTCAACCGGGTTTCGGTCTTGGCATACGCATTTTCAGGGCTGATTTTCTTCACTGGTAGCTTGTCACTACCAGTGAGGGCCTGTTTGCCAGTGTTTCAGTGTGCTCATTGGTGCGCAGAGCTGGGAGTGGTTGGAGAGGGTGCCAGGGTGACCAGAAGGGGGGGAGGGGAGGGGAGGGCTGTGGAGAGATGCAAGGCAAGAGGACATGTCTCCTGGAGTTAGATTCAAGGCAGAGGTGGGCTGTCCTCGGGGGAGTAGGATCTGGCTGTCTTGGGGAGCAGAGGAGGGAAGTGAGGTTCACGCAGGCAGGAGGCAGAAGTGACAGGCGACTCCTAAGGGAAAAGCCTGGAGCTGGGGATCTGGGGCTGGACCTCGGCCAAGAGACCTTTGGAACTAATTAAGCTGAGGTCTTTTCCTCAAGGTGTTTATGGTGACTTGCCAGTCCAGCTCCTGGGGATTTGTTTGATAATTGAATAATTAGACATTGAGTAAAATGCATTACACAGATCGAGCATCCATATTGCTTACAAGTGAAGGGTAAAATTTAAGATAGCTAGTTAAGAGCATAGGAAAAGTACTAAGAACAAACTGAGTTAATTTTTGAAGATGTGTTATTCTTACTGTAATCCTGCTATCTTAGAATATTCTAGAAAATGAAGACATGAGCACACATTCTAGCTTACTAGTGTGGTTGTTCCCAAACTTTGCTGTACATTGAAATGTTTTAAAAAATACTGTTACCTGGTTCCTGCCCCCAGACATTCTGATTGAGTTGGTGTGCAGTATGATCTGGACATTGTGATTTTAAGTCGTTTCGGTCCCTCATTTTTAGATGATGAAATTCAGGTCTAGAGAGTGCTTTTTGCCAAGGTCACATGGTTTTAAGAGTAGAGACAGGATGAAATAAATGAAAATCTCCTGACTCTTTGCTCAGGATCCAGAAGCCACTCCAGGCCTTACAAACAGAGGGAATTTAGAACAGGGCAGTGTGCAGATAGACGAGGCAAGAGTCGAGGAGGCAAACTGGTGATAGTGAGGCAACTTAGGGACCAGCAACAGTGGGCAGTGGCTGCGTCACCCCTGAGGCTGGAGAGTTGATGGAAGTGGGTGGTGTTTCTGGATCCCAGATGCCAGAACAATCTTATAGGGAGCTAGATCTATGGTGGGGACCAAGCGCTGCCCGGCAGAAGCCAAGGCTAGTAGAGGGAGCTGGAGATGCACTGGAAGCAGAGGGGGAGAAGGAGAAACAGCCCCCCTTCTCTGCTGTTTGACCATGCTCTCTAATCTTGCACCAGCATGTCCTGTTGGCCAAGCCAGTTGGGAAATGTGGATCCTTCCAGAGCAGAAGAATGAATGACCCTGAGAACAAACTAGCAGGTGAGACCTGGACTGTGGTCTTTTTTTAAAGTGCTGAGGCCTTGTGTTTAAGCAGGTCTCTGGATGATGGTCTCATAAAGTAGGGCCTTAAAGGAGTTTCTCAGTAAATTGTAGGTAAAAACAGATAATTCCTTGTATACATTTTCATAAGTGGTGTGATCGAAGGGCTCAACATAGATGTACACCTTTACTTTACTGTTCTCCTTTTCAATTCAGGTCCATGTCTCTTTCCCATTCAACGTGTTTATGTTTTTGCAGTCTGGACTGCAGCCTACCAGGTTCCTCCGTCCATGGGATTTTCCAGGCAAGAGTACTGGAGTGGGGTGCCATTGCCTTCTCCGATTTAAAATATATATCAGTTTAAAAAGACCCACTGGCAATCATATCTGTGCTAAATCTTAAACACTTGTTCCTTTGGGAGCTAGTTACTTTCTGGATATATCACGAAAGCCTGATGATTCCAAGTATGTATATGAGATGACAGATTTTGCTTTACTATACCATTTAAAGGTATTTTTAAAGAAAAATGGAATTATATTAATAGTATACTTCATTTTATTTGTTCTGCCTGACGGGCCAAGTACTTTGTACCCAGTGGAGCTCAGCCCTGCTGTCCTGCTGTTCTAACAGGCGCTCCCCCATAGAGCCCAGCATTCTTTAGACTTGGATAATGAGTCTGATGTCATAAAGGGAGCTTTATTAAAATAAATACAATACCATATTTCCTTGCGAATAGCAGTCTGATTAATTCCATCATAAATGCATACCTGACAGTCTTATAATCAGTAGAGGTAGCCAAGGGGGCTAGTGGCACCACAGGCAACAAGAGGGTTTTCAATAGCATGTTTCTAGCCTGATATCAGTGTCAGTGTTTGGTATTCCTGTAGGTCATCATCTAAAGACCTGTGTCTGTGTTAACCTATCTCCCTGAACTGCTGTGAGAGTAATTACTTAGACTTGCCCCTGTTTGGAGGATGAAGGTACTTAAACATTAGAAATTAAATGCTTCCCCAAGGCTACCAGCACAGATGCTGCAAGAGTCAGGATTAGAATTGGCTCCTAATTTCTGGCATTTTGCTTGAATTGTCAACTATGGATCCTAGTAGAGGCATCCTGACTTTATTTTTCCTCAGAATTAATCTGTGGTTAATGAAAGCTTTTGGAGAAGGCAATGGCACTCCACTCCAGTACTCTTGCCTGGAAAATTCCATGGACGGAGAAGCCTGGTAGGCTGCAGTCCATGGGGTTGCAAAGAGTCAGACATGACTGAGCGACTTCACTTTCACTTTTTCACTTTCATACATTGGAGAAGGAAATGGCAACCCACTCCAGTGTTCTTGCCTGGAGAATCCCAGGGATGGGGGAGCCTGCTGGGCTGCGGTCTATGGGGTCGCACAGAGTCGGACACAACTGAAGCGACTTAGCAGCAGCAGCAATGAAAGCTTTCATGATCAAAAAGAGCACACAGGCCTGAAATTTATGACTTCCATTCATTACCTTCTTTCCAACAGGTTCACAAGGAGGTTTTGTGAGGGAGGAAGCTCATGGTTGGTCTATTATTCTTTAGTTAATTGGACTGTTCTCAGTGTTTGGGAGATTTTATTTGTTCACATAGTTCCTTAATTATTTATATAAGTATTAAATATAATCATCTCAAACTTTAAATATTTTGTACCATTTTACCTAATTTTAAAAATACATGTGACCAATGTTGGTAAATATGGCGTTATTAAACTTGTGATTATTTTACCTCTATTGTTTATTCCTAACAGAAATTGGAGTATAGAGTGTATAACAGTTTCTTTCCAAGGTATACAGTGGTACTGGGTAATGGCTCAGACTGTATTGTATAAGTGCAAGATAAAAATGGAATAGAAACATTTAGTTTTAGGAAGCTACTGACTCTTCATGTTCTGTAAAATTCTGTGTGTGTGTAATTTTTCTAAACACTGGGAGGTATGCCAATGGTTTTGTAGAGGATCTGCCAGTAAGATAGAGGAGACATAACTTATATGGAAAAGCCAGAAAGCTCATTATAAGAGCAATGTTTATGGTATAAATCTTATCTTTTACAAGATATAAAGAAGATAAAAAGCTACTTTATGATGGTTAATTCTGCTCAGATAACTGCATTATTTAAAACTGAGAGAATCTTAAAAAAATTGAATTTTCTATTTTCTATCTACTTTAATTACTATTAGGGAGCTTTTATTCATTGTAGGCAATGAATTGTCCACAGATAAATGGAATTGTTGATAGATACTTTCACTTTGGAGCTCTCCTATAATCGAAATGAGAAGATATTTGGATGGCTTTATGAGGGCATTTAAATACAAGAAGTAGCTTTTTATGTTTTGAATTGAAGGCAAAGAAAACCATTTCACTGATTCTAAATTCATTTTGTAAAGCCCCGAATTACTAAAATTGAGTTCATTCAGCTCAAACATAGTCAATCGTTTTTTGTTAGGCTCTGAGGGAGAAGGGCAGACTGTGGGTCATCTCAGTTGGTTTTTTTATTTGCTCATATGCCTTTCATAATACTCCGAAGGAGGGGATACATTAGAATTATTGTGGTTTTGATTGAAGTAGGAAAAACACACTATAACAAGTCATGGTATCTGACTTCAGACCTCAAACCAACTGCTTCTCATGTTGCTGGGTAGACTTCAGTGAATTGGCCCTGGGTTCTTTTGGTCACATCAGATTTAGAATTCTTTCATGCAGAACAAGCTAAACAGTATGTGAGAGTGACAGGAATCCATTTATCATACACGTAATGAGAGCAGGCTGGCCTGTATTAACACTTTTTTTTTTTTTTAATATTGAGGATGCTAAACCTTCTGGAGTAATCAGGTAACGTGTGTATTTAACTCAAGGACTGAATCCTAAGAACTCCTTTTAGGAAAGGCCCTCAGCATTATTTAGTGCTAGATTTTTTACTTTGGTTTCTGTAGAAACTTTCATCTCCTAATATTTGAAATGCAAATATCTCCACTGGGCTTTTGGTTCCTTTTATGGTTTTCAAAGGTACTACATCATTATATTTGGTAATATCATTTACTTTGCATAATTGTTCCTAATCTTTATTTTTAGATTAGATCTTATTGTAGAATACTTAGGAGAGGTGCTTTTCTTTTTATATTGGTAATGCATCACTTAAAATGGATTCCTGAGTTTACTTTAAATAAATTTAAACAAAAATTAGATTCTCCAGTTTCTGCAAGCAAAGAACAGTCCATGGAGAAAGTGTTTTTTGTTTTTTTTTTTTAACTAGAACCATGACATCTAAAACTAGAAATTATCATCAGCCCCCCTTCAATGCAGAGGACTTTAACCTCTGGTTTCCAGAGGACACAGAGCTGGGGCACCTCTACTTCATT
This sequence comes from Bubalus bubalis, assembly GCF_019923935.1. Lineage (NCBI taxonomy): Eukaryota > Metazoa > Chordata > Mammalia > Artiodactyla > Bovidae > Bubalus > Bubalus bubalis. The sequence goes on from NC_059158.1 coordinate 144,986,183, forward strand.
CAGAAAATCTCTTGTTCCTCTGACATCCCTCCTAAAATGTGGAATGGTTTCCAGATGGCTCATAGCCTTGGTTTTCTCTCTCAAGCTCTTTTGCCTGCCAATTAAAAAAAAAAAAAAAAAGCCCTTAGCAGATATAATTAAAAATTTAATATGTTAAGACCAGATACGTCTTTATGAAGCCACACTCTGCTTGCTATGCTAATGCTAAGTTGCTTCAGTCGTGTCTGACTCTGTGCGACCCCATAGATGGCAGCCCACGAGGCTCCCCCGTCCCTGGGATTCTCCAGGCAAGAACACTGCAGTGGGTTGCCATTGCTTTCTCCAATGCATGAAAATGAAAAGTGAAAGTGAAGTCACTCAGTCGTGTCCAACCCTCAGTGACCCCATGGACTGCAGCCTTCCAGGCTCCTCCTTCCATGGGATTTTCCAGGCAAGAGTACTGGAGTGGGGTGCCATCACCTTCTCTGCTGAGTGCTTAGGGATGACCTATTTAAGTGAGACCAACTGGGGGCTTTGGACAAGACTCTCTGCCCTAAAAGCGTTGCATATAGCTTTTGGGACAATAGCACATGTTCATGTGGCATAATTAGGGCAGAAGAGAAGAGGTCCTGTTATTAGGTCCTTTAGTGGCAAAATCTATGTTAGGATATAAAGGCAAGAAGCAGAGTGATTGGGAAATGTCCATAGGAAAGGATAGGGCAGAGTTCAACTTTGACACATAGGTAGGGAGAAAAGGCTTTGAGGTGGGGATAGATATTGGAGCAGATTTTCAAGGAAACTGATCTGATTGAACTATATTCATGCTGCTGCTGCTAAGTCGCTTCAGTCGTGTCCGACTCTGTGCGACCCCATAGATGGCAGCCCACCAGGCCCTGCCGTCCCTGGGATTCTCCAGGCAAGAACACTGGAGTGGGTTGCCATTTCCTCCTCCAATGCATGAAAGTGAAAGTGAAGTCGCTCAGTCGTGTCCGACTCTTAGCAACCCCATGGACTGCAGCCCACCAGGCTCCTCCATCCATGGGATTTTCCAGGCAAGAGTACTGGAGTGGGGGTGCCATTGCCTTCTCCAGATTCATGCTGCAGGGTAGCACTAATAAGATGGAATAGAGAAAATAGGACAAAGAGCCAAGAGGCCTCAAATGGCACTGTACTGACATTGAACTTAGTTGTTGTGAACCAATGTAGGCTTTCTAGCACTGGTGTGACTGAATGAAGGCAGTGTTCGTATCAGAATTCGTTTGTATGGATGTTTTAGAATGCAGTGGAAAGAGAATACCCTGCAGTAGGAAGAGAATAGAAGTCAAGATATAGTTTTGTTCAGGGTCAGTCCTATAGGAAATCAACCCTGAATCATCATTGGAAGGACTGATGTTGAAGCTGAAGCTCCAATACTTTGGCCACCTGATGTGAAGAGCCGACTCACTGGGAAGACCCTGATGCTGGGAAAGATTGAAGGCGAGAGGAAAGGGGACAACAGAGGATGAGATGGTTGGATGGCATCATTGACTCAATGGACACAAGTTTGAGCAAACTCTTGGAGATGGTGAAGGACCGGGAGGTCTGGCGTGTTGCAGTTCATGGGGTCACAAAGAGTTGGACAACACTGAGCAACTGAACAACAACAGGGTTATTAGCCCTAAGCATATGTTTGATTGAACCAGAGAGGTCCGGCTCAGACTGGATGGATCAGAAAGTAAAACATTAGGGTAAGAAGAATGTAAAGGATGGTTGGCAGTAGTTTGTGTCAGAGAATTTGGACTTCAGATGACCATGATTTTTTAGGTAGGTGGCAAGGGAAATGCCATTGACAAAGTGAGAGTGTTAGGAAGGGAATTATTTTGTTTCATATTTTAGAGCTGAAATAATGGTAAGTTATCAGCTGTGTGCTCTTGGGCCAGTCAGCTTGATTATCCTAGATTCTTCTTGGATAAAATAAGCATGTGACCCATCTAGCCTTAAGATTATGGTGAGGACCAAATGGAGTGTGAGCAAAAGGAGTACGGCAGTCAAAACAAAAAGGCAGAACTGAAGGTTTTTACAAGAACAAGATCATAGTACTTTTGAAGGAAATGGAGTGGTAAGAAATAGGGAAATGGGCCTGATATGAAATATGAGGTGAAGTTGTGATTATCCAACTATCTGATAATTTGGTTGCAAGGACAGGGTAGGGTCCTCCAGATCCATCTGCTGCTCTTTGGCCCAAATCATCCTGCTAAACACGAATCTGGTCATCGTGCTCCAAAATGTTTCCTACTCTAGTTTCTCCTTGCTACAGCATGAAACTCTGAAATTTCCTGAGCAAGGCCTAAAGGCTCTTCACATTCTGGCCCCAAAATACTTAAAAAAAATCATATGCTGGACATTATTTAAAGAGCCACCATATGGCAGGCACTGAGCTGAGTTCTTGAGATAACAGAGGTGAGGAGGCGCTGTCTCTACCACCAGGGAGCTCACTGGCTAGTGGAAAGTGATAGGTAGATGGGGCGCAGGGGGCACTGCCGAAAATGAAGCAGAGTTCCACTTAATGTAGATATCCTTTCTGGGGATAGAATGGAGGTCAGTATTATGGAGGGCTTCCTGGAGGGGGCACCTGAACTGACTTTTTGCGTAAGAGTAGGAGTCAGCCAGGGGAAGAAATGAGGTGTGTGTGGGTGGAGGAGGGTGCTTCAGAGAGTGTGTTTAATCTCTGTTGAATCCCATCACCCAGTTACTGTTTCACATAAATCTTTTAGCAATGCTCAGTTACTCTTGGCCATTTCTCAAACATGGGGGGAAAAGACAGTTAGGGTCGGGGAATGGTCCTGGACCATGGAAGGGGAGGGAGGACCAAGCCCAGGACTCCTCCACACAGGTATACATACAACAACCATATCACTTAGGATTCAGACTAAGGTACTGTGGAGAGTAAAAGAGGTGCTGTTAATAATTATCTCTGGACCACGTGTCAACTGGGGCTGCCCTAGGGTCTCCCTGGTGGCTCAGAGGTAAAGAATCCGTCTGCCATGCAGGAAACCTGGGTTCGATCCCTGGGTCAGGAAGATTCCACTGGAGAAGGGAATGGCTACTCACTCCAGTATTCTTGCCTGGAGAATTCCGTGGACAGAGCAGCCTGGAGGTCTATATAGTCCATGGGGTCGTAAAGAGCTGGGCACCACTGAGAGATTAACATTTTCACTAGGTGTGTCAGTGTGTTTGGTTGTTCCTGTTAGAGAACTTTCTTCTGCCGTGATCACACTGTCACTGCCACTAGGCTGCTCCTGGCTCTAGGTTGGCCTGTGAGCTGTCTCTGCACCCTCTCCCTGTAGGACTGCTCTTTGGGCTGAGCCCAAGATCTAGTTCTGCAGAACAACCTCCTGAGTGAGAAGAGAGGATTGTGGACTGGGTGTGGGGCTAAGATGAGTACCCTCCCCTGCTCAGGAGTGGCAGCCGTGTTCTGGCTGGGTGAGTGGTGGTATGGGAAGCCTGCCTGGTGGGCAGCAAACCCAACAGGGTCCCTAGTTTCAACAGTAAAGATTGGGGCCCATGGATTAACTGAGGGTGAGTGGAGCAGGGGAGGGGGGACTTGCTTCTTGAAAATCTGAGCCTTGGTTTTGAGGCTGCTGTGGATCAGCTGCTATCCTGGGCAGTCTCTTCCCCTTCCTGTCTCATTGTGCCTGTGAAGAGCGTGTGAGAAAGCAGTGAGAATGCTGGTCAGATGGATGCTTTCATTTATGGATGCTTTTGTTCATTCTTGTTGACATGGGTGCTGGTGCTACTGATCCATCCATCCGGAGTCCTTGCCTCACTCTCTCCCGGGTGTGTGGATGGTGAGATTCAGACTTCCATGACTAGGGCAGGGAGAAAGGAGCTGAGGACATGCCTCGAGGGCCTCTGTGTCTTATGGAAGGAAGAGAGAAGGCATTGCTTGTGGCCAGAAGATGACTGGGGTCTGTCTCCATTAAAATGTAGCTGATAGCAACCAGAGCTCCCTTAAGAAGGATTGTGACTCAGCCTTTTTAATAAACTGTCCAAGTCTGTGATCATTTGTGTGTTGAAATACCGCTCATTAAAGTAGAATAGGTCAAATTATCTGCCCTTTAGTTCTTAGGAAGGACTGAAAAAAGTCATTCTTTCCCCCCTGAAACTGAGTATGAGTGACAATAACAAGGATTAAACTGTATTTTGAATTTATATATACAACATAAAATAAGGTTTTGTTTCAAAGATAGGCAGTAAGCTTCTTGTGTATATTGTGGTTTTCTTTGGCATTTTGTAATAACTTTATTATCTCCAGTTGGGGTTCAGTAACTTAAATGGGGAAAAATTGAAATTTTAATAATAAGCACAGGTTGGTTGCCTACTTTGTATTTTGTATTAAAATAAGTGTTACAATTGCTATGTATTAATATCCAGTAAAACTGTTCCTTTTTCTTTGGCCAAAAAAAAAAAAAAAAAAATTGTTGCCTCTAAGCAGACGCACACAATTTATCTGGGTAAATAAAATAATTCTAAGTGTGCATGTATATGTTTATTATGAAGCCATCTTTCCATCTTTCAGAGTGAACCAAACGGAAAGAGAGGGGAGCTGATTGCCTTTTATTGTGGAGCTGACAGAATGTTTATTAATGGCGATGGATTTGAAATGAGCATCTTACTAAATGGAAGTCTTGGGCCAACCTCTGACCCTTTTGTCTTAAAGGTTTGAGAACAGATAATATGGAAGAATACCAGCTCCTTTCCAGATGGCTGCATGCCTGATGTTCCTTTATGTTTAGCTGTCATTCAAATATGAATGCCCAGTGATTATAAGTGTCTCTTTCTCTTTTCTGGACTGAAATGAAACCTTTTATGCATTGTGTGTTAAAACAGATTAACTGTTTGGCTCGTCAGTAGGGAAATTAGAACAATAGCTGCCAGCTCAATGGTACAGCAAAAGAATGTCCTTTGGGGTTTCGGGGCTAAGGTTCACAAGCAAGTGCATCCAAGTGTCAGGCTTGGGAAGATGGGAGAGTTAGGAAGATAATTCTTCTGAATTTTAATTTTATGACTGCCTCTGAATGAAAGTGGTAGTATCCTTCAGGAGCAAGCAGGATTTAGATAAAATTTCCCAAAACTCCTATATAGTTGATCCTATATAGTTTTTAGTTGATCATCATTAATTTCTTAGAGTAGTACTGTGAAAGATTTGTTCATATGTAATGATGTTTTATCATGAAGGCATAATGCAAAATTACTGTATAATGTTTCCGTACCTTTTACTGTGCTAAAGTTATCTTTTAAAAATACAGACATATATATATATATATATATATGTATTTGATAAGAAGCCAATAATGGATAATTTGAATATCATTTTTCTATTAAAACTAGAAATTTTGTGATCTGATAACTGAGTAAAGGTGGACAGTCATCACTTAGATGACTATATCTAAATGGTCTGAAATGCAGACCATATCTAATGCAGACCAGTCTGGAGGGCAAGAGTGTATCTGATGACCCCTCAGTGACCTCTGTGGTAGAGGCCATACAGAAGATGGCTGGAGGCCAAGGGTCTGAGGGAACCAGCTACATTCCTTTAGGAAGGTACGCTACTCTGAAAAATGCTTACCTGTCTTGCACTCTCTCAGCTATGAATAGAAAGGTGACTCTCATTTTCCCTGGAAATCTGTGAAATGAGTTAAGTACAATATTTTTATGACCTAGCCAAATAAAAAGAAAATGTCTGATCCATTTATTCAACTCTTATTTAAAATGATTTTTAATAAAAGGTGTGTTTTTGTTGTTTTTGTTCATGGGAAAGCCTGCCGTGAAAATATGTTGTTTTAGATGACGATTGTGTTTTCCAAAACACCCAATGATGAAAATAATCTTAACAATAACCCTGTGTACGAGACAGCAAAAAAGACACTGTTGTATAGATCAGTCTTATGGACTCTGTGGGAGAGGGAGAGGGTGGGGAGATTTTGGAGAATGGCATTGAAACATGTATAATATCATGTATGAAACGAGTCGCCAGTCCAGGTTCGATGCACGATACTGGATGCTTGGGGCTGGTGCACTGGACGACCCAGAGGGAGGGTATGGGGAGGGAGGAGGGAGGAGGGTTCAGGATGAGGAACACAGGTATACCTGTGGCGGATTCATTTCGATATTTGGCAAAACTAATATAATATTGTAAAGTTTAAAAATAAAATTAAAAAACAAAAAACAGAAAAAAAACACTTTCATTTGCATTTAAGGAAAAAAAAAAAGAATCTGCTATTCCACATTTGTTAACTTGTCTTCCTTCACAGAATATTTTTGATGTTTTTATATAATTTTTTTCATGATTTATGCCTCGTTTCTTTTAGAACAGCTTTATTGAGAAATAGTTTACATATTACACAATTCACTCATTTAAACTGTACAATTCAGTGACTTTTAGTATATTCAGAGTTGTAATCTGTTGCCACAATCAATTTTAGAATATTTTAATTACTTCCCAAAGAAACCCCATTCACCTTAGCTGTCATCCTTATATCTCCTCAACCACTGACAACTTCTAGTCTACTTTTTGTCTCTGTATATTTGCCTGTTCTGGATATTTCATGTGAATGAAGTCATACAGCCAATATGTGGTCTTTTGTGATTAGTTTATTTCATTTTGTATAATGTTTTTGAGGTTCATCCATGCTACGGAATGTATTGATAGGCTTTCATTTTTATGGCTGAGTAATACTCTGTTAGATTGATATACTACCATGCCTTTATCTGATTATTTATTGAGAGGCATTTGTGTTGCTTCCACTGTGTTTGTATTTTTGGTAATTTATATCGATTTTTGTTTGTTTGTTTCTCTGTGATTATTTATCTTACCCATGGTGTGGCTCCTATTAGGTTTTAATAGGTTGAAAAGCTTTGGATGTTATAAGTAAGAGTGTGGTGATTACTATTATTAAAAGAGTACTGTGAAGTCATGGACTGCTATATCAGATGTTGTATAAAACCCAACAAAATGCCATAGATAGTGAGAATCTAAGAACCCTTAATGTAGATTGAGGCACCCCAGCATGGGAGAAAAACTTATGGTGAGCAGAAGAGTGTGTGTACGAGAAGGTAACGGTGGTGGAGCAATGCAGTGTCTTGTACTATCCTCCACAGCGCCATATTGTATTAGCATGCCATGGGCATCAGTCAGTCAGTGCTTGTGTTGATACTTATGTTCAACCCCTCACCAATTTACTGCCTTCAAAACAGCAAATTTTTCTAATAGTCTGCTGGCTCCCAGTTCTCCCAAGATATTTAAGTTGGAGGGAGGGTACTAATCTAAGACTGGGGTGATGATCACCCCAGTATACTCAGTAGTTTAGAAATATTTTTATTTGACTTCATTTAATTTTTCTAGGCAAATACTGAGTAGAGCAGGGAGTCATCTCACTTGTCAGAAAACTGAGGAATCATAAATGATATGGATTCACTTCTACTAGCCAGTAAGCTCAAGCTTGACCCCAGGTCTTACAAATACAGAACTAGTGTTTGTTCGCAAATATCTTTGTGTCTACACAACTCTGCCTTCTGCCTTTATCTCCCTTATCTCCCTTTGCTAACCATGACCAGCACACTCTACAACATTAGTGGTAGTGTGTGTGTGTTAGTCTGAAATGACCTTAATGAAAACTTTCACTGGGGAACTCAACAATAGTGTTTTGACTGTGCTCTGTCTTAAGGTCCAATATTCATAGTGATTCTGGCACTCTGGATATCACTGATTGGTCCCTTTAGACTTGCCCCCTGAACAAAAGTCTGGGAACTGCACATATGAAAATGAGCCTGAGATTGAGGATTTAAGTAAAACAGGTATTGAGTAAAAAGGATTTTGTGAGCTTATCTTCATTAAAACATGGTGGGACGAATTGAGAAAGTAGCCTTGAAATATATACGTTACCATGTGCGAAACAGCTAGCTAATGGAAAGTTGCTGTTTAATGCAGGGAGCTCAGCTCAGTGCTCTGTGATGACCTAGAGGGGTGTGATGGGGGTGGGGTGTGCAGAAGGGAGGCTCAAGAGGGAGGGGACATTGGTATACTTATGGCTGATTCATTGTTGTATGGTGGAAACCATACTGCATAGTTAAGCAATTATCCTCCAATTAAAAATGAAAAAGAAAAAAGAGAGAGATTAAATACTAAGGCCAGAAAACTCAGGACTCTGCACACCTTACTCAGTAAGACATTATTTTCACTCATTATCATGTCTTCCTGTGCATTTCAGTAAAGATGGTATCTATTTATAATAGATTTATAATAGCATCTGTCTAATATGATGAGAAACAGACAATTCCTAGCATCCCTCATAGCTTAGTCAGTAAAGAATTTGCCTGCAATGCAGGACACCCGGGTTTGATTCCTGGGTCGGGAAGATCCCCTGGAGAAGGAAATGGTAACCCATTCCAGTATTGTTGCCTGGAAGATCCCATGGGCAGAAGAGCCTGACAGGTTATAGTCCACGGGGTTGCAAGAGTTGGACACCACTTAGCGACTAAATCAGCCAACCAACAGTCCTCTCTGTAGTGTTTGCCAACACATTTTTTCACAGTAATAACAGTGGATTAAATGGTCCACAAAGTCAAAGGCTTAGTGTAGTCAGTGAAGCAGAAGTAGATGTTTTTCTGGAACTCCCTTGCTTTCTCCATCATCCAATGAATATTGGCAATTTGATATCTGGTTCCTCTGCCTCTTCAAAATCCAGCTTGTACATATGAAAGTTCTTGGTTCATGTACTGCTGAAGCCTAGCTTGAAGTATTTATGAGCATAACCTTGCTAGCATGTGAAATGAGTACACTTATATGGTAGTTTGAACATTCTTTGGCATTGCTCTTTGGCATTGGAATGAAGACTGAACAACAAACTGGAAAATTCTTAATGGGATGGGAGTGCCAGAACACCTTATTTGTCTCCTGAGAAACCTGTATGCAGGTCAACAAGCAACAATTAGAACCATACATGGAACAATGGACAGGTTCAGATTGGGAAAGGAGCATGTCAAGGCTGTATATTGTCACCCTGCTTATTTGACTTACATGCAGAGTACATCATGTGAAATTCTGGACTGGATGAATCACAAGTTGGAATCAAGGTGGCTGGCAGAAGTATCAACATCTTCAGATATGCAGGTGATACCGCTCTAATGGCAGAAAATGAAGAGGAACTAAAGAGCCTCCTGAAATAGGAGAGTGAAAAAGCTGACTTAAAACTCAACATTTAAAAAACTAAGATTGTGGCATCCAGTCCCTTCAACTTTTGGCAAATACTAATAGAAAGGGAAAAAGTGGAAGGAGTGACAAATTTTATTTTCTTGGGCTCCAAAATTACTATGGACAGTGACTGCAGCCATGAAATTAAGAGATGCTTGCTCCTTGGAAGAAAAGCTATGAAAAATGTAGATAATATATTAAAAAGCAGAGATATGATCACTTTGCCAACAAAGGTCTGTATAGTCAAAGCGATGGTTTGTCCAGTAGTCATGTACCTATGTCATGTATGGATGTGAGAGTTGGACCGTAAAGAAGGCTGAGCGCTGAAGAATTGATGCTTTGCAGTTGTGGTGCTGGAGGAGATTCTTGAGAGTCCCTTGAATTGCAAGAATATGAAACCAGTCAATCAAACCAGGAAATAAACCCTGAATGTTCATTGGAAAGACTAATGCTGAAGCTCTAGTACTTGGCCACCTGATGCGAAGAGCCGACTCATTGGAAAAGACCTTGTTGCTGGGAAAGACTGAACGTAGAAGGAGAAGGAGGCGGCAGAGGATGAGATGGGGCATGAATTTGAGCAAACTCTAAGAGACAGTGAAGAACAGAAGAGCCTTGCATGTTGCAGTCTGTGTGGCCGCAAAGAGTGAACATGACTTAGCAACTGAACAATGACAACATTGAGATGCTCATCACTCTAAGTAGGATGTGAAAGGAATTCAGAGAAGGTGACAATGTGTGGAGAGTTTGCTGTGTTCAGGGATGGGCTGAGGCCTTAGCCAAATTTAATCCTTAGAACTATTCTTTGGGTAGGTAGTCTTATCTCCATCTTAACAGGTAAACAAGCAAGAAGTAAGTTATTTGCCCAGCATTCACTCTAACCAGTGGTGGACCTAGACTGTACCCTGGCCATGGAACTCCAGGGTATGTGCTTTGGATCCAGTGCTGGACTCCTGCCTGTAGCACTTGAATTCCTAATCACCCATTTCCTATCACCACTGAGTTCTGTGAATGTGCTTTCAAGATGACAGTACCATTTTTCCATCTTTTAGATAGCTCTATTGGTGGTGATTTTATTCCCTGACCTATACAAGTACTTAACACATACTTATTGGAGGAAAATATAAGAAAATAGTTTATAAAGAAAAAATAAATACTTGAAACCCTGCAATGTAAACAGCACAGAATTAAAGAAAGAGGAAGATTTCAGCTATGATGTTGTCTGTGAGGTGGTTTGACCAGGTGCCTTCATGAATTTTCTTTCACCATCACTGTCTTTAAGTGCACAAGTCTGAATGTTGCCTGCCGTGACCTGGCTAGAGAAATGTCTATTCCTTAGGGTCATGCATCTATCTTATAGACAGGGCTTGCTCTGAGAATTTTCTGGAGTTGTTTAAAAGTTTGCTCTTCATTTCACAGGTGCTCAGATGCTGGATCAGTTCAGAAAATCCTGTTTGACCCTTGGTGTATCAGAATTATACCTTAGTATGGGGGCAGGAGGAGAAGGGGACGACAGAGGATGAGATGGCTGGATGGTATCACTGACTCGATAGATGTGAGTCTCAGTGAACTCCGGGAGTTGGTGATGGACAGGGAGGCCTGACGTGCTGCGATTCATGGGGTTGCAAAGCGTCGGACACGACTGAGCGACTGAACTGAACTGAACATGGAAGTTTATTTCTATAGGAAAATGGACTCAGAAGGTCCGCTTGAGATGCTAAGAAGAAAGACATCACCTCCCTATACAATCTCCAAAGGGCAGCAAAGGCTTGTTTGCCCCCACCTTATCTCATGCCCCTTTCCCTACTGACAGTGGAAACTGCTCTTTCTAAATCTTTGATGTGGAGCCCATGGTGAAGCCAAGCAGTGAGCAGATGAAAAACTGCAATGCACTCTGAGGGTTTTGGCAAGGATGGGTACCACAGGATATAGTGTGTTTAAGATAGTGGTTAATGGTGTGGCTCCTACCCCCACACCCCCCAGTGCTGGTGCGATTACTGCCTGTGTCTGCGGAATAGTGGCGGTGGGGAAATGAGGGAAGCATGGCAGAAAGAAGGGGGAGAAAAACAGTTTCCAAAAAATATAAAATATTGGTGCTTATTAAGACGTGGGATATTTATATATTTTATCCACTTGACAATAGTCATTTTGTAAGATCTTTTTTTATTATAGTGGTTCTGAGGAAGCTGTTTCAGAGAGTTGAGTATCTTTGCGTAAAGCCACATGGATATAATAAGGGCATATTTTACAAGTTTCATGTATCCTTGCTTTGTCTACTGTTTTGTAATAATCAGAGCCGTGGTCAAAATTGAGACTCAGAATTTAGTTTTAAGGGAAATGAGAGAATACTGTGCTACTGGACTCAATTTGAATTCTTCAGCGAAACAAAGAAATAGGATTTTATTCATTCATTCAGCAAACATTTTCTTTTTGAGCAACTGATTATTTGCAGATGTTCTGCTAGATGCTGTGAGCAGGATATGTGCTCTGCTCTCAGGAGCTCTCTGACTACTGGATGTAAAGACAATGAAATGAAAACAGTATAGCACCACAGTGAGACTTGTGATGGCTTATTTGATAGAGTGAATTTCATAAATAGTTATATTTAGTATTATGGAATCATGAGATACAAGAACATAAAGTCCTCAAGTTTTTTACTAATAACTATTGTTTCCTTTTTTATTTTAAAAAACCTTTATTGTGAAAAATTTCCAACATATGTGTAGAATATATTATGAGCCTCTCACCCCCATGTGTCCATCACCCAGCTTCTAAAATCAGCAACCACTGACCAGTTCAGCCCCATCTTTTCTTCTTTTTCTATCTATTTTGTTCCTAATTGTTTTTCCTTTCTAGAGATGCTGAGAATCTTGAATCAGGGATTCCTGTCTGACTGCCTAATTGAGCATGATCTTCCAAGTCACTTCTTGTATCATTTTCTTTTGTCAGTATTGAAACAGAATGCATGGCACATGACTGTTTTCTAAGTTGCTTGGCACAATGACCATAAAATGCTTGCCTGGTTGACTTCCAGGTTCAAGGATGAATTCTGCTGCTCATAAAGGGGCTCCTTTTGCTGACTTTAGAAATTTAGAGGTTTGTTTGTCTGGTAGAAAAGTATGTGGAATGTTGGTTGCAAAAAACTTTTAGCAGATACAAAAACATAGAACACCCTCCAAATAATCTTTCAACTAAGCTAAGCTTAGCAAATTTAAGCAAGCTCCAGGAGATGGTGAAGAACAGGGAAGCCTGGCGTGCTGCAGTCCGTGGGGTCACAAAGAGTCAGACATGACTGAGTGAGTGAACAAGAACAATAAGCTTAGCAAGAAAAATAATTGCAGAGAACATTTATATTTGTGGTTTATATTTATATTTGTATAAAAGTGGTGATTTCAAGCCTGTAAGGGATTAAGCTGTCTGGAGAATTGGGTATGGGAAATTAACCTGCCTGATTCAACGGCCGGGTTTCATGGCACTCACAGACTGGTGGGCACACGACTCTAGCACTGGGTACCACTTCCCCAACTCATTTCTGAGAATGAAATAATTTTTCTCATATGGAAGGGGCGGAGGCAGGTTTTTTTTTCCTAGTAGAGATCTTAACCATTGTTCAAGCCTCACTAATAAATATGATTCCTTTGTGGATGCTATTTATTTGCTGCTGAGTTCCCCTGAAAACACTTTTTTTTTTTTGAACTCATCTCTCCAGGCAAAGTAATGGGAACTGTGAGCAACCAGAACAAGCAATGTCAATTTAGTCCTAGAATGTGGAGAGAAGGCAGTTGTTTGCTTAGGATTATACTGCTAACATGTGCGAATGTGCTTTGCAAACTCATTTCAGTTCTTAAACATCTCCGTTAGAGACATTGGGGAGCAGGTGATATTGACCGTTTTCTACTCTTAAGTAAACAGGTTTAGTTGGGCCAGTGAGTAATGGGGGGTGCCCAGAACCTGTCCTCTCTGTTGTTCACAGCCCTGGCTGTCTGTCCCAAGACACTTGACACTTGGTATTTGTTTGGATGAATGAGGATGAGGGGGAACATTCTAAATCATTTCTCCCCCAAATTGTGCTTTATAGAGCTTTAGTATCAGAAATCAGATTGATTATATTCTTTGCAGGTGAAGATGGAGAAGCTCTATACAGTCAGCAAAAACAAGACTGGGAGCTGACTGTGGCTCAGATCATGAACTCCTTAATGCAAAATTCAGATTTAAATTGAAGAAAATAGGGAAAACCCTTAGGCCATTCAGCTATGATCTAAATCAAATCCTGTACAATTATACAGTGGAAGTGACAAATAGATTCAAGGAATTAGATCTGATAGAATGCCTGAAGAACTATGAATGGAGGTTTGTAACATTGTACAGGAAGTGGTGATCAAAAACATCCCTAAGAAAAAGAAATGCAAAAAGGCAAATGGTTGTCTGAGGAGGCATTACAAATAGCTGAGAAAAGAAGAGACGTGAAAAGCAAAGGAGAAAAGGAAAGATATACCCATCTGTATGCAGAGTTCCAAAAAATAGCAAGGAGAGATAAGAAAGCCTTCCTTAATGAACAATGCGAAGAAGTACAGGAAAACAATAGAATGGGAAAGACTAGAGATCTCTGCAAGAAAATTAGAGATACCAAGGTGATGATACCAAGATGGCACAATAAAGGACAGAAATGGTATGGACCTAACAGAAGCAGAAGATACTAAGACGAAGTGGCAAGAATATACAGAAGAACAATACAAAAAAGATCTTCATGACCCATATAACCACGATGTTGTGATCACTCACCTAGAGCCACATATCTTGGCGTGCAAAGTCAAGTGGGTCTTAGGAAGCATCACTACAAACAAAGCTAGTGGAGCTGATGGGATTCCAGTGAGCTATTTCAAATCTTAAAAGATTATGCTGTGAAAATATTTCACTCAGTATGCCAGCAAATTTAGAAAACTCAGCAGTGGCCACAGGACTGGAAAAGGTCAGTTTTCATTTCAGTCCCAAAGAAGGGCAATGCCAAAGAATGTTCAAACTACTAGACAATTGAACTCATTTCACATGCTAACAAAGTAATGCTCAAAATTCTCCAAGCTATGCTTCCACAGTATGTGGACCGAGCACTCCCAGATGTTCAAGCTGGATTTAGAAAAGGCAGAGGAACCAGAGATCAAATTGCCAACATCCATTGGATCATCCAAAAAGGAAGAGAATTACAGAACAACATCTACTCTGCTTCATTGACTACACTAAGCCTTTGACTGTGTGGATCACAACAAGCTGTGGAAAATTCTTCAAGAGATGGGAATACCAGACCACCTTATCTGCCTCCTGAGAAATCTATATGCAGGTCAAGAAGCAACAATTAGAACTGGACATGGAACAATGGACTGGTTTCTAATTGGAAAAGGAGTACTTCAAGGCTTTATATTTCACCCTGCTTATTTAACTTATATGCAGAGTCCATGTGAAATGCCCGGCTGGATGAAGCACAGCTGGAATCAAGATTGCCGGGAGAAATATCAATAACCTCAGATATGCAGATGACACTAATGGCAGAAAGCAAAGAGGAACCAAGGAGCCTCTTGATGAAGGTGAAAGAGGAGAGTGAAAAAGCAGGCATAAAATTCAACGTTCAGTAAACTAAGATCATGGCATTTGGTCCTATCACTTCATGGCAAATAGATGGGGAAACAATGGAAACAGTGATAAACTTTATTTTCCTGGGCTCCAAAATCACTGCAGATGATGACAGCAGCCATGAAATTAAAAAATGCTTGCTCCTTGCAAGAAAAGTTATGATGAACATAGACATTGTGTTAAAAAGCAGAGACATTAGTTTGTTGACAAAGGTCTGTCTAGTCAAAGCTATGGTTTTTGCAGTAGTCATGTGTGGATGTGAAAGTTGAACCATAAAGAAAGCTGAGCACTGAAGAGCTGAGCACAATGCTTTTGCACTGTGGTGTTGGAGAATACTCTTGAGAGTCCCTTGGACTGCAAGGAGATCAAACCAGTGAATCCTAAAGGAAATCAATCCTGAATATTCATTGGAAGGACTGATGCTGAAGCTCCAATGCTTTGGCCACCTGATGCAAAGAGCTGACTCATTGGAAAAGACCCTGATGCTGGGAAAGATTGAAGGCAGGAGGAGAAGGGGACAACAAAGGATGAGATGGTTGGATGGCATCACCAACTCAATAGACATGAGTTGAACAAGCTCCAGGAGTTGGTAATGGAGCATGGTGTACTGAAGTCCATGATGTTGCAAAGAGCTGAATACGACTGAGAGACTGAGCAACAATTAGGAGGAAATCTTTGGAAGAGTGTTTCATGGACAAATAAGTTGGGAAACATTAGCCTCTGGTAGCGCCACTGAGGGTTTGTCTTTTGACAATGTAATCATTTTCCTTTTGTTTAATGCAGTGTATAGAACCATATGAATATGTTACCTTCCTATCATACCATGTCTATTAATAATCCACAGAATTACTTTGTGTGTACGAGACTGGACGTTTAGCTCCAAATGAATAGCTTTCTAGAGTATCTGACATGTATCAGTGTACAGCACCTAATTTAAAGGAAAGCTCTGATCTTGGCCTTCTCCTTTTTTCTTATATTCATTCCTTTAGTTCCCATGTTGAAACGTAAACTGTCCTCTCTGTCTTTCTGATTTGCACTTTACGTTTTCTTCCCCTAGTTATTTCCTGGGATATTCTTGTATTTGTCTGTTAAATTAAATGTTTTCTTATAAGAATAATACAAGCTTAAGTTGGAAAATAAAAAAATTTTGATAGGTAAAACATAATCTTACTTAAAATATTATGATTCTCTCCATCATCAGAGATAACTATAACTTATTTACATGTTGTTATGAATATCCTTTAGAGCTCAGACTATAGAGGTTGATTGCCAGGGTTAAAATTTCAGTTCTTCCACTTACTGGCTGTGTAATTTTGGATAAGTTATTCAGCCTTCTGTCTCAAGTTCCTCATCTCTAATATGATAGTCATAGGATCCATATAACAGAGTTGTTATGAGGATTAAATGAATTAATATTTGTAAAGTTCTTAGAACAGAACCTGGCACATAGACTTTATAGAAGAGCTAAATTAAAGAACTATGTGTATGTATTATATATGTGCATATATGTGTGCATATTCAATAGTACACTGTATGCACATGTCACAAATTATTTATGCAGTACACGATATTGGATGTTTTCACAATGATGAATAGCTCTGTTATGACCAGATCATATCAGATCATATCAGTTGCTCAGTCGTGTCCAACTCTTTGCAACCCCATGAATCGCAGCACGCCAGGCCTCCTTGTCCATCACCAACTCCCAGAGTTCACTCAAACTCACGTCCATCGAGTCAGTGATGCCATCCAGCCATCTTATCCTGTGTCGTCCCCTTCTCCTCCTGCCCCCAATCCCTCCCAGCATCAGAGTCTTTTCCAATAAGTCAACTCTTCGCATGAGGTGGCCAAAGTACTGGAGTTTCAGCTTTAGCATCATTCCTTCCAAAGAAATCCCAGGGCTGATCTCCTTCAGAATGGACTGGTTGGATCTCCTTGCAGTCCAAGGGACTCTCAAGAGTCTTCTCCAACACCACAGTTCAAAAGCATCAATTCTTTGGTGCTCAGCCTTCTTCACAGTACAACTCTCACATCCATACACGACCACAGGAAAAACCATAACCTTGACTAGATGAACCTTTGTTGGCAAAGTAATGTCTCTGCTTTTGAATATGCTATCTAGGTTGGTCATAACTTTCCTTCCAAGGAGTAAGCGTCTTTTAATTTCATGGCTGCAGTCACCATCTGCAGTGATTTTGGAGCCCCAAAATATGAAGTCTGACACTGTTTCCACTGTTTCCCCATCTATTTCCCATGAAGTGATGGGACCGAATGCCATGATCTTCATGTTCTGAATGTTGAGCTTTAAGGCAACTTTTTCACTCTCCACTTTCACTTTCATCAAGAGGCTTTTTAGTTCCTCTTCACTTTCTGCCACAAGGGTGGTGTCATCTGCATATCTGAGGTGATTGATATTTCTCCCAGCAATCTTGATTCCAGCTTGTGCTTCCTCCAGCCCAGCGTTTCTCATGATGTACTCTGCATATAAGTTAAATAAACAGGGTGATAATATACAGCCTTGAAGTACTTCTTTTCCTATTTGGAACCAGTCTGTTGTTCCATGTCCAGTTCTAACTGTTGCTTCCTGACCTGCATACAGATTTCTCAAGAGGCAGATCAGGTGGTCTGGTATTCCCATCTCTTGAAGAATTTTCCACAGTTTATTGTGATCCACACAGTCAAAGGCTTTGGCATAGTCAGTAAAGCAGAAATAGATGCTTTTCTGGAACTCTCTTGCTTTTTCCATGATCCAGCGGATGTTGGCAATTTGATCTCTAGTTCCTCTGCCTTTTCTAAAACCAGCTTGAACATCAGGAGTTCACGGTTCACATATTGCTGAAGCCTGGCTTGGAGAATTTTGAGCATTACTTTACTAGCGTGTAAGATGAGTGCAATTGTACAGTAGTTTGAGCATTCTTTGGCATTGCCTTTCTTTGGGATTAGAATGAAAACTGACCTTTTCCAGTCCTGTGGCCACTGCTGCATTTTCTAAATTTGCTGGCATATTGAGTGCAGCACTTTCACAGCATCATCTTTCAGGATTTGGAATAGCTCAACTGGAATTCTATCACCTCCACTAGCTTTGTTTGTAGTAATGTTTTCTAAGGCCCACTTGACTTCACATTCCAGGATGTCTGGCTCTAGGTCAGTGATCACACCATCGTGATTATCTGGGTCGTGAAGATCTTTTTTGTACAGTTCTTCTGTGTATTCTTGCCATCTCTTCTTAATATCTTCTGCTTCTGTTAGGTCCATACCATTTCTGTCCTTTATCGAGCCCATCTTTGCAAGAAATGTTCCTTTGGTATCTCTGATTTTCTTGAAGAGATCCCTAGTCTTTCCCATTCTGTTGTTTTCCTCTATTTCTTTGCATTGATCACTGAAGAAGGCTTTCTTATCTTTCCTTGCTATTCTTTGGAACTCTGCATTCAGATGTTTATATCTTTCCTTTTCTCCTTTGCTTTTCACTTCTCTTCTTTTCACAGCTATTTGTAAGGCCTCCCCATGTCCCTCAAATTTTTTGAGTATCCTTCATTGTTGCCTTAAGTTAATTTCTTAAATTGCAACTACTGGGTCAATGGATGTATATGTTTTTAAAACTTTGGTTTAGTGTTCCTATAGAATTTTGTAAGAGATCACGCCAGTGCTGTTCACAGCTGTGCTTGAGACTGCTTTTTTCATTTTTGTTAATACAGAGGGTAAAGCATTAAAAAAGAAACTGTACTAATGAAGTTAGTTTCTGTCATATGGATGGATTGCCATTTTGTTTCCCTGTGGTTGTGGCTATTTATAGTTTGAAAGAAAAAAATATGGACAAAGGATGGTTCTTTTTTTGTGTGAAAATGTTTTTTATATTAAGAGTTTTACTACCTTGTTGTTTGTTATACTCCTAGTTTGTTGTACTCCTAGTTTGGCCTTGGAGTACAAAATGAAGCAGGGCAAAGGCTAACAGAGTTTTGCCAAGAGAATGCACTGGTCATAGCAAAGACCCTCTTCCAACACAAGAGAAGACTCTACACGTGGACATCACCAGATGGTCAATACTGAAATCAGACTGATTATATTCTTTGCAGCCAAAGATGGAGAAACTCTATACAGTCAGGAAAAAATAAGACTGCGAGCTGACTGTGGCTCAGATTATGAAGTCCTTATTGCCAAATTCAGACTGAAATTGAAGAAAGTAGGGAAAACCACTAGACCATTCAGGTATGACCTAAATCAAATCCCTTACAATTATACAGTGGAAGTGAGAAACAGATTCAAGGGATTTAATCTGATAGACAGGGTGCCTGCAGTACTATGGACGGAGGTTTGTGACATTGTACAAGAGGCAGTGATCAAGACCATCTCCAATAAAAAGTGTAAAAAGGAAAATGGTTGTCTGATGAGGCATTACAAATAGCTGAGAAAAGAAGAGAAGCAAAAGGCAAAGGAGAAAAGGAAAGATATACCCATCTGAATGCAGAGTTCCCAAGAATAGCAAGGAGAGATAAGAAAGCCTTCCGCAGTAATCAATGCAATGAAGGAGAGGAAAACAATATAATTGGATAGACTACAGATCTCTTCAAGCAAATTAGTGAAAGCAAGGGAACATTTCATGCAAAGATGGGCACAATAAAGGACAGAAATGGTGTGGAGCAGAAGATATTAAGAAGAGGTGGCAAGAATATACAGAACTATACAAAAAAAATATACATGACCCATATAACCACGATGGTGTGATCACTCACCTAGAACCAGACATCCTGGAATGTGAAGTCAAGTGGGCCTTAGGAAGCATCACTACGAACAAAGCTAGTGGAGGTGATGGAATTCCAGTTGAGCTATTTCAAATCCTGGAAGATGATGCTGTGAAAGCGCTGCACTCAGTATGCCAGGAAACTTGGAAAACTCATCAGTGGCCACAGGACTGGAAAAGGTCAGTTTTCATTCCAATCCCAAGAAAGGCAATGTCAAGGAATGTTCAAACTACTGCACAATTGCACTCATCTCACACAGTAGCAAAATAATGCTTACAGTTCTCCAAGTCAGGTTTCAACAGTATGTGAACCGTGAACTTCCAGATCCACTATTTCCAAATATTTAATGAATTCAATGGAGTGAGTGAGTCCTTCAAGTTTTAAAGATTTGTGGATTTACACTCAGTAGAAAGAACTTCTGTCCCAGAAACATAGAATCATGGAATTCTTACATTGTTTCACCATTGGCCCCTTAAATTTGTTGCCTATGTAAGAAAAGGATCCGATACCCAGATACCAGACATTTTTTTTATATCATGTTGTCATGGTGTTTCCTGAGCTACCAGGCATGTTGACTATCTGTGACCATCAGTTACATAAATTATTACTGTCAGTCAGTGAACATACATCCTAGTGAACATATCCACTTGAGGGCTTCCCTCGTGGCTCAGCTGGTAAAGAATCTGCCTGCAGTGCAGGAGACCTGGGTTCAATCCCTGGGTTGGGATGATTCCCTGAAGAAAGGAAAGGCTACCCACTCCAGTATTCTGGCCTGGAGAATTCCATGGACTATAGTTCATGGGGGTTGCAAAGAGTTGTACTCGACTGAGTGACTTTCATTTCACTTCATTATATCCTTTCCCCTTTTTCTCTTAACCTCCTTTCTTAAATCTCCCATTTCTTCATTCATTGCCTGAATCCAGACTTCTGTGCTTTTTTTTCCCCCTCATCTAACCTCTAGTATAATTTAAGTGATCTTTTATAAAATACCACCAGTTATACTCTCTTCATAGTATTTTTAAAAAAGGAGTCTACAGAGATGAAATACCAGTTGTTGAAGGGAAAAGGACAATTTTTAATGAAATTTGTCTAGGGAAGAAATGTCTTTGAATTCATTTTTCATCCTAGAACTCAAGAGATATGCTTTCAGTTTTAAAAGTAACATTCATATTTCATGCTTTTTGATCTTGACCAGTACTTTCTTGGCCTCTCTCTACCATTTTATTTGCAAAATGAGTAATACGGAATGTGTGACTGACAATATTAAGTGATTTTATGTAGACTTACTGAGCTAGGTGGTTGACTCTTTTTGTCCAATTGTTTAGTTTAAAATAAGATTTTTTTTCCTGAATGAATCTGTTAATGATGAACTTGAGGTTTTTGTTTGTCACCCCACTGAATAAGAATGGAGTGGAGAGATTTCTTTCAGGGATTGATCTTTGAGCACACTTCTTGAATATAGACCTTAAGACCTTTATTTTATAATAATGCAAGTAAAATATTTGATGCATTGAATCTTCTCATGCATATAACCTCGTTTTCTACTCCATTTATTTGATAATTGTTTCATCATTTCAAATTCAATTTGTAATAGAAATGAACACTCTTTAATATTTTTCTAATAAGGATTAGTTGGAGAGGTTAATATGGTCAGAAATTTAAAGAAGCCCAGAGTCATCTTAATGAGTGTCAGGTAATTAACCTACGTGAATAGATTAAAGAAATCAAGCAGGCACACTGATGGGTTTTCCTTTCAAGTTCAAATTTAGAACATCATCTGTGCAGTGGTTAGGTCTTACACATTAAATGGTGATTGCTATATTGTTTTTTAATACATAAAAACTTAATTGTGGAACCTTATTAGAATTCCTCATCAAATTTGATTAATTAGAGAATGATTGTGACATGTGATATGAATTTGGAATTCTTATATGTAAATTTATTTTTTTTTAGAAAAGAGCCTCCCCCAAATGAATTTCCTCATGAAGCAGAAACTAGTGCTTAAATATGCAGATCTCCTGTTTCAAGAAAAAAAAAATCATAATGTAAAACTTAAGCAGTTCATGAACCGCTTAATTTAGGTCTAAGAAACTTGGTGAAAATACTATGAATGTGCTTGTTAAAATCGAGCTGAAAAATTTTCTATTCCAGTGGTCACTGTAGAATTAAAAGACAAGTTCTGAAAATAATCCTGAAGGCAAGACTTCACCTTCTATATTATTCAAACAGATGCCATTTATCTTCTTACAGAATTGTAGAAATTTATGGAAATTTCTTCTTTGTTTAGCCCATTACATTAAAGTTGATGTAACCTATGTGGTTTTCTGGCCCCACTGAAGGTGGTATGTAATTGGTTGCTATGTTTTCTTTTATTGTGTGTGCATGTGCTCAGTTCTGTCCAGCTCTTTGTGACCCCATGGACTGTAGCATACCAGGCTCCTTTGTCCATGGGATTTTTCAGGCAAGAATATTGGAGTGGGTTGTCATTTCCTCCTCCAGGGAAACTTCCCATGTATCCTTGACTCCTGCATTGGCAGGTGGATTCTTAACCTCTGAGCCACCTGGGAAACCCATCCATTCCTTTATAATCACAACAATTTTAGACCTGGAAGAGGCAACCAGAGATATTAACATTGTTCCCCCTCGTTGAGGGGAGTTATTTCTGATCGAGGGTAATTAGCACCCTTTTGGAGAAAGATACAAAATCTAGGTTTGTATTTCAACCCTGCACTTGCCTTCAGCCCCCGTATTCTATTGT
Source organism: Bubalus bubalis (assembly GCF_019923935.1). Taxonomy (NCBI): domain Eukaryota; kingdom Metazoa; phylum Chordata; class Mammalia; order Artiodactyla; family Bovidae; genus Bubalus; species Bubalus bubalis. The sequence goes on from NC_059158.1 coordinate 145,008,513, forward strand.
GTTCAACTGGGTCACAAACTTCATCACATGGGGAAGATGAATGAGATATTGCTTGTGAAACACTTTGTGCATCTGCTAAGTAATATAAATATCAGGTGCTTCATTGTCTGCTTTCTCTGTGATGCTTTTCCTGTCACTCTTAAGTATGTCTTCTCCAAGCTAAATAGTAGCACAAAGAAACAGCCAATGAGACCCTGAGTGGTATTAAGTTCACGGGAATTTAGAATGTTATAATCAGTTCTATTCATGCCATGTCCAATCTCTGATTACTAAAATGTCCATTTAGGTCAGAGGGTTGGGTTTTAATCTGCATTGTAGCCTGTTTGTTTTTATTGTCACAGATTGTATGGCCAACTCTCATCAACAACATTCTCTTTTGTAGAGAAAAGGAGACCAAATCAAATCAAAACAAGTCAGTTTGGATTTTTTGTGCAAGCAGCTCTGTGATGATCATTGGTGTGGGTGGGTGAGATTGATAAAAAACCACACGAAACTCTAAAACTTCGTAGTCTGGTTAGAAGATGACATATTACATAAAAGTTAGAAGTTGATATTAAGTGTCTCTCAACCACTCATTGGGTCATTTGGATTTTATAGAATGTGCTCTGTTTCCCCAGCTCTACTGAGGATGCAAGGAGCTATCTTTACCACTTTATACTGATGTATTGACCAACACAGGTGTTTCCTCTTAGCAGATGCTCAATAAACATTTTGAATCAAGATGTAGACCCAGGATAATTATAAATCACTCTAGTTTTAGAAAAACAGTTTGTGCATAGGTATGGCTGACACTAGGTTAATAGCATCCTTTGAAACTCTAAGGAGAGCAGATTTACTTCTCTAAATTATATAGCTGTGTGCTAACTTATTTATCTTTCAAAGTGGTCAATAAGAGAGTCTTCTTGCTCAGCGTTGGAATGAGGAAGTATCGATGGAATAGTCTTTCAAGTCAGGAAAGTTGAAAATCCTGATTCGTATCATATAACCCGAGGCATCCAAGTTAATTTTCTTCTATGCCTTTATAACTCCTATTTTATTAAATTTGCCGTCTCTCAACTTCTTTGATAATTTTCTTAATTTTTCTGGATCTGACTTTCTAATAGCATGTTTTGTATTTAAAAAAAAAAAAGGTGCTTTAGCTCTTGCTGAAATAATTTGTAGGTCTTGATTAATTCACCAGCATTACTTTAGGAATCCTCATAAAAAGTGTCTCAGTGGTTATTGTTTGTTAATTTCTCTGCTGGGGCAAATTAAGTGCTGAGAAGTAAGGTAATCCACAAAGTCTGTGTGAACTGCTTGGATCCCTGAAGACCATCAGGGACAGATAATGAAAACATGGAAAATTTACCCTCCAACTTCAGTATTATTTTTCTGTACATCAAGACATTTTTCACTGCTCTGTTAATCATGTGTTACAGAAATGTAGAGCCTTAATGCCTGTTAACTCCTTCCTGATAAAAACTTTGCTTTATAGACTACACTTGATTCACTCCTGCCACAAGTGCATTTAGTTAATTCCAGAAGGCACTCTGCACAGAAAGAATGTGAAGCATGCAGAACAAACCCAATAGGAGTTTGGAAAAACACTTCCAAGTTTGAGTAAGGCTTCCCATTGGTGTGAAAGATCTTTGTTCATGTTGGGGCTTAGTTTTCACTGTAGGAGACAGCCTCACCCCTTTCTAGGCTATGTCCACCTGGGCTCACACTTAAGTGATTCCTGCTGGTTCATCCAGCTTCCTCTTTGGTGGAACTTTGGGTGGTTTCTTTTCACCTGACCTACTACTACCTGACTGGTAGGTAGTACTGTCTGCTGGGTGAGGAATAAATATTTATTCAAAAGTACTGGGTCATTTCCATTCAGACTTGAATAGAATTTGATGAGCCTGAGAGAATTACATTTATCATTAATGACCTCATTTTCTAATCTTTGAATATTAACAGTGTTCAGAGAGAATATTTCTTTTATAGGAAATAGCCCAAAGTCTTGTGTTTTCGACATCCCGAGTGCTTTTTCTCACCACTGAGAGTTAGACAAGGGCCATGCTTTGTTACCAAAGGGGTGGAGGTTATTTTGACTTTTTTGTATACACTCCTAATATTCTTTAGATTCCATTCTGGAATTCTTTGTATGAGGAAAAATGTTTTAATATTAGCTCAGTAAGAGAATGCAGCTTATCAGGTGGAGTGGTCTAGTGAAGAAGCTAAGTTTTTTTTAAAAATTAAATTTTCCCTTTAAGAGTTGTTTGCAATCCAGTCTTTCCAGAAGATATTTTAAAAGCAGAAATATAAACTCGCTTCTGAAAGTCACATGCTTAAAACTGCTCCCTGAAACATGCTCAGAGATTTAAGATGTACTTTATATATTTAAAATATTTGACCACAATGATATACATATGCAAGTAATTTTAGATGCTTTGGAAGGGGGGAAATTCTAATTCTTTCTGATCTGTTTTACACAAGTGGTACCTGGAGATCACTCTGCGGTTTTAGGGAATCAAGCCAAATCTTTCTTTTCTTTTTTGAGAAAAAGTGATTCTTCCTCGAGGAAAGCTTTTTTTTAAAAAAAAATCCCACTCCCCCCTTTTTTTGCTCATAAAGCAGTGAAATACTAATGGTTAACTATGAACCGCCCTCTTGCAATCCTAGCTGCCTATTAGAATTACCTGGAGGCTCCTCCCTTGATTGGTTTGGGGCGGGGTTTAGAATGGGGAGATGGTAAAGCCTCCTAGGTGCTGATTCCCATCAGAATAGAGGGACTGTGGAGCCAGCAGGGGCAGGAGATGGATAATCATGTAAGTGTTCATACCACTCATGTTGTGGTGAACCTGGCCTTTTGGTTCCATTTTTATTGTGTAGATGGTCTTGATTCTAGACTTCTCAGATTTCAGCGTAAGATGCACTAGGGGTGATGGAACTTGCTGCCCATGGTGGTCCTCAGGCTCAGGTGCACACATTCTAACTTGTTTGGAGTGAGGTGAGGCATTGAGAGCTTCCAGTGATTTTGATCAAGTTGCCTGAACTTCAGGGGTCCTTTCGTAAGTAATGTGTTACGGTTGTCTATTCCAGTCTAAGCATTCAGAAACGTATCATTGTGACATAATTACTTCATTATATCTCATGGGCTGAGGGTTAAGAATATGGCCTGGTTGGGCTGGGGGCTGCCTCTGTTCCACAGGGTGTCAGTTGAGGGACAGTTGGTGATGCTCAGCTGTTGGCTGGTATCGAAGGTCCATGGTGGCTTAATTCAATGCCCCACACCTAGGTTTGGGTCTCTGGAAGGCCGCTGGGCTCAGCAGGGCCCTCCCCATAAACTTTTGGGGTTTTTAAAGAAAGCCTCTTAGCAAGGTAGTCTAAGCAAGGTATTTTGACTTTTTTGTATAGACTCTTATGTACTAATATTTTTTACATTCCATTCTGGAATTTTTCACGTGAGGAAAAAATGTTTTAATATTAGCTCAGTAAGAGAATATAACCTATGAGGTGGTAAGTGGCCTAGTGCATAAGCTAAGTTTTTTTAAAATTAAATTTTCCCTTTAAAACCTGTTGCAAGGTGACTTGGGACCCCTAGTGTTTTGCCTTGGGCTCTAGATGCTTCAAGAGAGCCTGGCAGGTGCTGCAGGCCCTCTTAAGACTGGTGTCAGAAGCCTCAGAGCATCATTTCTGCCATAATCTGTCAAGTAGGTATGTGAGAAAGCCAGAGTGGAATTAAACCCGCTCCCACTTTGAGAGGAACAGTGAAGAACTTGTTCTTCACCTTTAAGCTGCCCCACACTGAGAGGTAGAAGCCTTATTGCTATGACCATAACACAGGTTTCTGAAGGATTGATTGATTCACATCACTAGTTATTATCTTAATACAGGGCTTTCACCTGCTTCCTTTCAGTGATTTTTTTTTTTTTAATGCTATCTCTACCTACACATCAGTCCCCTTTCTTTGGCTCATTTTATATATAGTATAAGTGATGTTCTTAAAGCGTGAAGCTGATTGTCAACTCTTTCCTAAAAGTGTAGATGGGTCTCATTGCTTGCATAGAAGGTGGTCTGAAGTCTGAGAGGTACTCTTCTGTAACTGTGGTTAATGTCACAGATCCTGGAGTAAGAGTAAATGGATTGAAGCCCTGGTTCTGCTACCTCTTTCCTTTATGACCTTGGCAATGTATTCCCCCTGCACTATGCTTTTCATCTTTCAAAGAAAATTATTACAGTATCTACCTCAGTGAGTTGTTATGAAAACTGTTGTGAAAGGCCTAAGATGTGTTGGGACATAATGGTGGTTTTTATTGTTGCTGTTAATATTCTGATGATTTGAGGCCTGACATGGTGTGTTGCATCTTAGATTTCCAACCTTATTGCCTATGCCTGTTGGAGTTCAAGCTGCAGCCTCACTCACCTGTCTACTGCCTTCATGACTCCCCGTGTTTTCTGCCTTGACCTTTACTGAAAGCTGAGATCTCTTCCCATCTCCTTTTAGAGGTTTGACCACAGGCTTCAGAGGGCTTTCCATAGATGGAAGTTGGAATTGCATTCCTTATTTCAAGATCAAAACACGGTTCTATTTGGTCTCTCTTGTAATCTCTTCTCTTGAGGGCAATTGTACCTTCTCTCTGACTAATCTCTTGACTTTCCCATAGGGATAGCATAGCACTGTGTCTTGTATATTGGTTTTTAAAACTAGCTGTGGTTCAGGAAAGTTTAGGTTATGCTGCAACAACAAAAAATCTGCAAACCTCTGTGGCTTAAAGTAAAACTTCACCATCATGCTATGAGCCCCTTGTGGATCATAACAAGAGGTGCTCACTATATCATTCAGGGTCCTGGCTGATGGAGGTTCCAGTTTAAGACATGTTTGAAATTGCAGAAAGTCAGGGAAAATGAGGTGGAAATCCATACACTGGCTTTTAAAGCTTCTGTGCAGAGGCCCATGTTGCACTCACACTTCTCTGGCCAGCTAAAGGCCAAACCTAATTCCAAGTGGGTGGTGAAGTGTGATCCTACAGTGTTCTTAGAATAAGAATCAACAGTTTTTGAACACACCACAGTGGCTACCACAGATGACTCCCTGGTCTCATTACCTATTCCCTTAAGATGCTGCTGGGTTAATAGGACCAAACTGCTACAAAAGCTTCACCTGTGCGCACCTCATTAAGTTATAGTATTCAATTCAGATGACTCTATAGAGACTCCTTTAGATCTCATTGGGATGCTGTCTTACCTAAGGAAAACAACTGCAAAAAATCATGGAGTAGCAGCTTTGTTACCTGCTGCCACATTTATGGATTTTTCTTAGAAATATTAAAGCCTCAAACATTTTCATCTTTTTCATATATTTCCCATAAAGACATTTCTTCCCCCTACTCTCCACTTTGATTCTTGCTTTAAAGTAAAAAGCTACTGAGAAAGATGTGAGATATAATGCTCTAGCATTCTAGAACTACCGGTGTGTGCTCAGGCACCTGACGTTTTGCAACCCAACGGACTGTATAGCCCACCAGGCTCCTCTGTCCATGGGATTTCCCAGGCAAGAATACTGGAGTGGGTTGCCATGCCCTTCTCTAAGAGGGATCCAACTAACATCTCCTGCATTGGCAGGCAGATTCTTTACCACTGAGCCACCTGGGAAGCCCAGAACTACCATTAGGTGCCTACAAAACAGTAATCAAAAAGTTTATTATAGAAGCAGGCTACTGTATATACGAAAGGTGAAAACTATTACAGAAGTTGGGAAGTTTGTTTTAAAGTGTAAGCCTTGTGAAGGCTCAGCATAGAACTTTGCTTTAAGGAGTTCTAAGTAGTAGACTCTAGCAGGAAGCCCAATACAGTTAGGGAATAACTTGTGAGGAATAAGAAGGGCAAATAAAGGACCGAGTGTCATCACTGACTAGCTGACTCGTTCAGCAGGATAGGGCTTCTGCCAAACATGTTAAGTTGGCAGCAGTTTAACTCAGTCTTATAAGGACTAAAAGCAGTGCTTGTGTTTATACATGTCATTTTGTGAATGGTGTGGGAAAAGTACATAGAGTTTAAGAAAGTGCAGTGATCATAAAAAGTATAATAGTACAGTGGAAGCAAAGGATTTGGGAACCAAGGAAATGAAGGGGGTGGGAGCGGCTCCACCTGTGAAGGTGATCGGCTGTTCTAAGTCCCCAGAGAACTGAAGTAGAGGGTGTAGGCTCACATTCCTATCCCAGACCTGTATTAAAGGATTTCCTGAGAGGGGGATTAACTCTGAATGTTTGTTTAAAGTTCTATTCCTTAGAAATTTTACGGCAGCCAAACTAGATGACTGGAAGGATCTATTAATGTCGATTGTAATCTGGGAATTTTTTTTTTTTTTTTTTACTTTTTATTTTATATCAGAGTATACCTAGTTAATGAACAATGCTGTGATAGTTTCAGGTAAACAGCAAAGGGACCCAGCCATACATATACATGTACCCATTCGCCCTTCCTATCCAGGCTGCCACATAGCATTGAGTAGAGTTTTCTGTGCTATACAGTAGGTCCTTGTTGGTTATGCATTTTAAATGGATAGTGGTGTGTAGAGAAATAGCATGAGAAATATCATATGATCTTGTATGATATACCTTATATACAGAATTAAAATAGAAATGATACAAATGAACTTATTTACAAAATAGAAACAGACTCACATGTTTAGAGAATGGCGGGAGGGATAGTTAATGAGTTTTGGATTGACATATACATAAGCCAAGATTTGAACGGCTCTTATAACTGGGACTTTGGGCAAGCCTCTGTCCAGGCGGTGGTACCCCACTCCAGTACTCTTGCCTGGAAAATCCCATGGGCGGAGGAGCCTGGTAGGCTGCAGTCCATGGGGTCGAGAAGAGTTGGACACGACTGAGCGACTTCACTTTCACTTTTCACTTTCATGCATCTGAGAAGGAAATGGCAACCCACTCCAGTGTTCTTCCCTGGAGAATCCCAGGGATGGCGGAGCCTGGTGGGCTGCCATCTATGGGGTCTCACAGAGTCGGACACGACTGAAGCGACTTAGCAGCAGCAGCAGCTGTCCAGAAAGATGCACTTGGGTATGCCATGTGCTTAATTTCAGGGATGTAATGGGACCCTCAGTTTAGAATCCTGGCAGAAGGGACAAGAAGAAATTTGCAATATAGTTTGTCTTCCCAGCAGTCAGCTACTTGATAAATATCTTGTGATAAAGAGTGGATGTCTTGCTGGTTTTAGAAAGGCAATGAGGGGGAATTTGTTTGTTTTTAATTTTAGGAATTTTAAAACAACACATGCGTGTGGATTTTTAAAATATTTGCTTTAACACAACACTAAATATTGTGAGGGGCAGGGAAACTTTACAGCAAAGCACATTTGCTCGGGGAGAAGGTTTCCATGGCTCTCTACTAGCTGTTATGTGTTTATATCCTCCAAAACTTTCACTCTGGCTTTTTTCCCAGGAAAGAAATAATCTGCCCTTTCCCATTCTTCTCCCTTTGGTGTGTGTGGGTGGCTGTGCATCTCTAGAGGGAGGGCACTGGGAGGAAAGCTGCTCTCAATGCTCCTTTGCTCCCAGAAGCTCAAGCCAAGTGGAGCTGTTCTGAATTGGCTGTGTCCTGCTTTCTCAGGGTTATGCCTGGAAGGAGATGGGATTAGAGTGTAATGTGTCCTGGAAACATAAAACTATTAGCACAAATAAATCAACTGGTTGGCTCAGTAACTTGGGGAGCGCTGGTAACATCCATAGTTCATTGCATGTCAATTACCTGGAAAGTATTCAGATGATATCCTGACTTTGGCATAATCTCCCCATCCTCCCTTCGACCCTAGCTACATACATATATGACCCACATATATTTGTATGATTGTGGTAATATTGGGCAAGGTGAAAGGATTTCAATCTTTGTATTTCTCAGATTAATTGGAGAATGATTACAATGTTGTAGGTGAAATAAATGTGAAACTCATTTAAAATAAAGATATAAGACTATGAATTTCAATAATCTTGGTCTCCTGGTGTTATAAATAGTTCCAATTATGATGGAAATACAGTTCTGGTAATACCTTGGTATACTGCTCTGGAGTTACACTACTTTTACAATATATCCTGGTTAAAAGTTATCCTTCTGTTTTTAAAGTAAAATTTGAAGTGTTTAAGGTATTTTCCCCAATAAGGTTTTGACTCTATTTAGAAAGCTTTGATTTTATAAATTTTTTGAGAGTGTCAAGGTATAATGTATAATGTACATAACATTTTTTTAGTAACCCACAAATATTTTGCCAGGTGCTTTGCAATTAAAAAGTGATATTTAGAAAGAATAAAATTCCATATTTTTACCTCTGGAACATCTTCAACATATTGTTGAAGCCTAGCTTGAAGGATACCTTGCTAGCATGTGAAATGAGCACAGTTGCATGGTAGTTTGAACATTCTTTGACATTGTCCTTCCTTGGGACTGAAATGAAAACTGACCTTTTCCAGTCCTGTGGCCATTGCTGAGTTTTCCAAATTTGCTGGTATATTGGGTGCAGCACTTTAGCAGCAGCATCTTTTAGGATTTGAAATAGCTGAGCTGGAATTCCATCACCTCCATGAGCTTTATTTGTGATGATTCTTGTGAAGGTCCACTTGAATTCATACTCGAGGATATCTGGCTGTAGGTGAGTTTTCTGGGTCATTAACACCTTTTTTGTATAGTTCTTCTGTGTATTCTTACCACCTCTTTTTAATATCTTCTGCTACAGGATGACTAAGTATGGTTTTGTTTTGTTTTTTGTTTTTTGTTTTTTTTTTTTAGTTTAATGTTGCACATATTACCAAGAATTTATGGAGTTTATCAGTGGAGTTCTGGCTGCTTGTTCCCAGGCCTTTATAGAATCATTCTGATATAGTGGTGTACTTCTCAACAGGCTGTGCTCTCTGGAGGAGAGATATCCTCTCCCATCTGACCATTCCGAGAACAATACCTGGCTGGTTGGTCCAGTCTGTGTTAGTGCTGCCCAGCAATTAAGTTTGAATTATTCGCATAGCTATATTTTTGATCATACAAAACTCAGTACGTGTTTGAAAAATTGCCCTAAGATTTTAAGACCTCAGTGGTACTTTACAATTTATACTGGAAATAGTTAATTTTCTATAACCAGATGCCTTGATTTTCTGCTTTCCCAAAGCACTTCTCTGATGCCATCTTTCAACAGAGAGTATAGCGGCACCCCACTAGCAGAATATTTCTGAAACCAAAGCAGAGTGGCCTTCAGAGAGGGCTTTCTTCCCCATGCTTTGCTTTATAAACCCAAAACAAAATTTGTATTCTGGCTCCTATATCTGCCAAGGGAGTGGTTAGCTCAGCCAGAACCCAAATGGATCAGTGATGAAAGGTAATAGGATGGGGAGACTTGCTTTACTCCTAGGGCCTGGTGAGAAGTAACTAGTGTCATTCTGAATGTGCCACAGATGAAGAAATCTTTGTTACCCTTTTAGGGTACTCATGTAGAAACATCCCGTTAAAATTTGCTACATAGTTCAAGCTGACATTTTGAACCCTGTCTGAGAAAGTGGGAAACCCTTGTCATGAATAATGCTATGTAGAGCTGTAGATTAGGACTTCTACCTTTTTATCATGCTTTCAATTCTAATGTGATGTTCCATTCTCTGTCACTTTAGTTTAAAAAAAAAAAATGTTACTCAAGGCAGAGGTCATTTGGAGATGGTGTTGTGGCATGTAAATAAAACTAATAGGCTTTGTTTTTTAAGTTACACTGCTTCTCCCCTTCTTCCTTCACCCTCATTCTGAGACTGACAACTTGCAGATTTTTGGCATGAATAGGATTATAATATGTATCAAAATCAAAAGTAAAATGAAGAAAATACTGAAGTGGTCTCATTTTTAATATTCTTAACATAATGAATTACAGGTTAAATTGGAGAAAAGTCTACAGTTATTTTAAAATTTGCTCATGTGCCTATCTTAATTTTATCTGAGCATATTATGAATAAATAATATGAAAAATTATGAAAAATGCAAGCTTGTGGGATGTAGCAAAAACGACTTGAATGTTTGTTTCCTTCAAGCCTATCAACTTTTAAACCAGGAATCTTAGGTTCAAATCACTGCTGGGGCTGGACAAGCAACTGAAAAAATAAATATATGCTATTTCATTTAAATAATGGGAATTGTCTTCATTTTTACAGACATACATGCATTATTTCTGATTGTAAGATAGGATGTTCTTGGCCTATTGTCTGTCGTCTTTTAGGAGCGAGTGCCCCAAAAGAGCACAGATATCTCTATGCTACCTATTTCTATCTGGGAGTGAAGTGAGTGGTGCTCAGTGGGGAAGGTGCTGGGCTGCCCTTGCTCAGTTGTTGGTTGTTGCCAAGATGGAACATGGGTTGTCTGTGGCCAGATTTTTGCTTTTACCAGGGAAGATAACCATCTAGGTTATCTTGGAATTCTACTGTGGTGTCTTTCAGCCCAAACAGCATAAATTTGCAGGTTGGGTCAGCATGTGGATCCCTAGTTTAAGATCCTTGGTGAATCATTAGACAGGTGGCTGTCTGATCTTTTCTTTACATTTATGTCCTGTTGTTGTTCAGTCACTAAGTCATGTCCTACTCTTTGCCACCCCATGGACTGCAGCACGCCATGCTTCCCTGTCCTTCACTATCTCCCGGAGTTTGCCCAAACTCATGTCCACTGAGTCGATGTCTAGTTTAAAATAAAACTGGCATCCCTATTCCTGCCCTGCAAATAGATTCATCTGTACCTTTTCTCTAGGCTCCGCATATGTGTGTTAATGTATGATATTTGTTTTTCTTTTTTATGACTTGCTTCATTCTGTATGATAAGAGAAGCAGACATAGGGAATGGACAAGTGGACATGGGGCGGGCGGATGGGATGAATTGGGAGAATGGGATTGACATACACAATAGCATGTGTAGAATATTTGATAGCTAGTGGAACTTGCCGTATAGCATAGGGAACTCATCTCGGTGCCCTGTGATAACCTTGAGGGGTGGGAAGGGGTGGGAGGGAGGTTCAATTGGGATGGATTATAGGTATACATATAGCGGATTCACTTTATTATACAGCAGAAAACTAATACAACATTGTAAATCAGCTGTAACCCAATTAAAAGACTGGCAGAATATATACTAATTCAGTTCAGTTTAGTCACTCAGTTGTGTCCAACTCTTTGAGACTCCATGAATCACAGCACGCGAGGCCTCCCTGTCCATCACCAACTCCTGGAGTTCACTCAGACTCACGTCCATCGAGTCAGTGATGCCATCCAGCCATCTCATCCTCTGTCGTCCCCTTTTCTTCCTTCCCCCAATCCCTCCCAGCATCAGAGTCTTTTCCAGTGAGTCAACTCTTCGCATGAGGTGGCCAAAGTACTGGAGTTTCAGCTTTAGCATCAGTCCTTCCAAAGAAATCCCAGGGCTGATCTCCTTCAGAAATTTTCTTAGCTTTTTCCTAGGCTGATTTGCTTTGTCAGCAAATTTACAAGCTCCAAATTTCTTTGCAGGTGTCCATTTTTGGATAAATGTGTTTATAAAGTTAAACGTGTATTCCCTATCTGTTACTTGATATTTCAGATATTTTAAATTTTATTCTGAACTCATTGAAGTAAGGCATTTTGCACTATATATGTAGGACTAAGTTTTTCACGTTTATCAGCAATTTTGTGTTCCATACCTTCCTACTCCTTAGTGCCAACCAATTTCAACTTAAAATTTTTCTTGTCATTTCTTAGCAATATGCATGCATGACTGAATATTTCTTGATTTTAAAATTATGTTTTTGGTTGGTAAAATGATTGACTTTTTTATTCCTTTCTCCTAATTCACATCCTTTAGTCCCTCTCTGCATCTTGGGCTTCATTAGTTAAAAAATTTGGGGGCAATTAGTATTCAGTTTTTATACTTATAGGACTGGAAAATAATAGTTCAAAGCTGGGGCATATAGTATACTATAATCAATATTTTGTTTATACAGATATTTTCCTGGTTTAAATGGTTTAGTTTTTTTTTTAACTATATTTCAAATACCTCCTTTAACTATATTTCAAATACCTCTTGTAGGTTTCTGAGAGGATTCCTCGGAGAGGATTCTTTGTTGCTGTTCCGACGTTCATGTCTGTAAATATCTTTATTTCTTTCTCATACTTGATTATCAAGATGAGAAATTCTAGGTTGAAGTTATTCTCCTTTAGAATTTTTATTTTCATTTTTTACTGTTATTGGCTGATAAAAACTGCTTTACATCTTGAAACCGTCTCAATCCCCTATCCCCCATTATCTGCAAGATTGTGATGAATGTGGTTTTAAAAAATCATTTATTGTGCTGGATGTTTTGTTCATTTGCTAAAGTTTTAAGTCTGTAAACTTATCTTTCAGTTTGGGAAAACATTGTTTAGCCTTCTCCCCACCCCACAGTGGCAGAAAGCAAAGAGGAATTAAAGAGCCTCTTGATGCAGGTGAAAGAGGAAGATGAAAAAACTGGCTTAAAATGTATAGAACAGTCTTTTGGACTCTGTGGGAGAGGGAGAGGGTGGGATGATTTGGGAGAATGGCATTGAAATATGTATAATATCATATATGAAATGAGTCGCCAGTCCAGGTTCGATGCACGATAACTGGATGCTTGGGGCTGGTGCACTGGGATGACCCAGAGGGATGGTATGGGGAGGGAGGAGGGGGGAGGGTTCAGGATGGGGAACACATGTATACCTGTGGCAGATTCATTTTGATATATGGCAAAACCAATACAATATTGTAAAGTTAAATAAAATAAAAAAAAAAAAACACCTCAACATTCAAAAAACAAAGATCGTGGCATCTGGTCCCATCACTTCATGGCAAATAGGTGGGAAAAATTGGAAACAGTGACAGACTTTATTTTCTTGGGCTCTGAAATTACTGTGGACAGTGACTGCAGCCATGAAATTAAAAGATGCTTGCTTCTTGGAAGAAAAGCAATGACAAACTTAAACAGTATATTAAAAAGCAGAGGCATTACTTTGCCTACAAAGGTCTGTATAGTCAAAGCTTAAGATTTTTCCAGTAGTCATGTACAGACGTGAGAGCTGTACCATAAAAAAGACTGAGTGCCGAAGAATTGATGCCTTCGAACTGTGGTGCTAGAGGGGACTCTTGAAGAGTCCCTTGGATAGTAAGGAGATCAAACTGGTCAATCCTAAAGGAAATCTACTGTGAATATTCACTGGAAGAACTGATGCTGAAGCTGAAGCTCCAATACTTTGGCCACCCGATGCAAAGAGCCAACTCATTGAAAGACCCTGATGCTGGGAAAGACTGAAGGCGGGAAGAGAAGGGGATGACAGAGGTAGTTGGATGCCATCACCAACTCAATGGATATGAGTTTGAGCAAGCTTTAGGAGATGGTGAAGGACAGAAGCCTGACATGCTGCGGTCCATGAGATTGCAGAGTCAGACATGACTGAGTGACTAAACAAAAATAACCACCCACAACACACACAATTTTTGTTATTTATGGCTCTTCTATTTTGCATTTTGGACTCTGGAGTGCACTTCTAAATTTCTTTTTTAAATCTATTTTCCCTTTTTTTTTTTAACTGAAGTTTTTGAGGTTTATCTTTATTGAATTAAATTTCTTCTATCAAAATTTTAAGTTGTTTTATGAATATTCATTTTTAAGTGTAACTATTGCTTCATGAATGCAGTTATTTTCTCATCTCTCTGAGGATATTTAAGTTTTTGAAATTATTTCAGCTATTTGCCCCATTTGTTTTTTCACAAGCGTTACCTTTCATTTTCAGTTGTTTTGGACTCCGAGGCTCATGTTAGATGATTTCCACAAATGTCTGGTGAGCCTTACCACCGCTTATATTTGAGTGAATTTGTGGTCTTACTGACTGGTGGTTTTCCCTGAGGGGTCATATTATGTCCTGTTGGGACCCCTGCTGCTGCTGCTGCTGCTGCTAAGTCGCTTCAGTCGTGTCCGACTCTGTGCGACCCCATAGACGGCAGCCCACCAGGCTCCCCTGTCCCTGGAATTCTCCAGGCAAGAACACTGGAGGGGGTTGCCATTTCTTTTACCCCTACACATCAGTATCTATCAGTTTGATTGCTTTTTTAACTGATAAATTTCCCTATAGAGCAGCAGTTCTCAAACTTTGGTCTCCTGACTCTTTCACACAATTAAAAATTTTTGAGGATCTTATAGACCAGTGCTGCTCAGTAGAAATATAATGCAAATAAAAAAGTACAAGATACATGACATTTTAAATATTTAGTAGCCACATTAAAAGTCAAAGGGTGAAACCAATATCTTATTTAATCCAATCTAAAATATTTTAACATGTAATCAATATAAAATATTCAGAGATTTAATATTCTTTTGATGTGAAGTCTTTGAAATTCAGTGTTTGTTTTACACTGGCAGCATATCTCAATTCCGACTGGTCACACATCAACAGTTTAGTAGCCACATGTGATTCATTGCTACCATATTGGACAGTGCAACTTATAGAGCTTTTTTATGTGGGTTTTGTCTGAAAGTGAAAGTTGCTCAGTCGTGTCCAGCTCTTTGTGATCCCATGGACTATACAGTCCATGGAATTCTCCAGGCCAGAATACTGGAGTGGGTAGCCTTTCCCTTCTCCAGGGAATCTTCCCAAACCAGGGATCAAACCCAGGTCTCCCGCATTGCTGGCAGATTCTTTACCAGCTGAGCCACAAGGGAAGCCCAAGAATTCTGGAGTGGGTACCAGCTGAGCTAAGAGGGAAGTCCTGGGTTATATCTACCAATGCTTATATATTGGAAACTAAAACTGAAATCATAAAAAAATACTTACCCATTACATGTTTACATGACTTAGTTTTATGTAAAATAACTTGCAACAAAATTTAATAAGATTTTTAGACAGATAAATTGACTTTTTTTTTCAAACCTTGATGTTTGGCTTAATAGACAACTGTATTACATTTGCCTTTGCTATCAGTCTTGCAAATTTAAGTATTGGAAGAACATTTGACCCCACAAATAAGCAGTTAGCACAAGGTGGAATATTTTAACAGTGTTTTCAAATGTATATATTCTTCTCTGACACTATACCAAAAATCGAAAAGTGGTTAAATTCTTAAAGGTTAGTTGCAATGTGGAATCTGAAATCCTATTAAAGAACTCTTAAACCCTATTTGTCAGTATTGCCTTTTTTAATCGAAATTATGCATGAGTTTGTAACATTTTGTAACATACAGTACATGAGTCATTAGGAAAACACTAGCTGACTGTTATTCCGGTCTTTCAAATGTTGATGCATCTCATTATATAACATCAAAATACCACAATTGGTTTTATCACCATCATTCTCATCAGGAAGATCTTTAAGGATGGAAAATATGTCGAACTTGTGATGAAAATTACTTATCCACCAAATCATGTCAGTGTAATTATGAAACTTTTTTGTTTCATGGAGACTTTTCACTACATCCTCAGTCTGTAGACCGCACTTGAGAGCCACTGTTTTAAAGGACTCCTCTAATCTTATGCCTCAGGGGTATAATCCTGGGCAACCAGTGTCCAGGATGCTGGGAGAAGTCTTACTCATTTTCCATGCATACTTTCTTCTAATTTTCCAGTGTTTATGTGTTCTCAGATGTGCTCATTGTCTGTAACTTTCATATCCCAAGTTCATAGTCTCCTTGGCTTTCTCTCCATAAAGAAAACCTCTTAATTCCCACTTAGATTGGGGGAAATGACTGCCAGTGTGGTGTCGGCCAGTTTTCTCTCTTCGCTGTTGCCTCCACCTTCACTGTTCTTGGTGCCTCCAGGTCCTAAGTCACTGATCTGCTTCTTATTGGCTCTTTCTATACTGGCTCAGTTATCTGCAGTCTGAGTTTTGTTAATAAGCTGCATGTCACCTATCTACCTGCTTTCAGTCTTCCAAACTGCATTGCCATCTCTCATCTAGGTGTTTACCATGTCTATTCTTTGTGTGACTTTATATTTTAAATTCCTTTTTTTTTTTTTTGCCCCCTCACTGGAGAGGAGACATGGGGAGGTTACCAGAGAAATGCCTGTGTTGAACTCATCACAAATAGCTAGAAATCACTCCTTTTTTGGAGTTTGTTTTAGTTTGGATGGATTATAGGCCACACTTATTTTTTCACAATCATGGTGCTGACAGATTCAGTGCCTGGTGAGGAACTGCTTGCTCACTGATGGCTGTTTTTTCACTGTACCCTCTTGTGGTGGCAGGGGGTGCTCTGTGAAGCCCTTCTTATAAGAGCACTAATCACATTCATGAAGACCGTACCCCCATGACCCCAGCACCTCCCAAAGACCCCACTCTTTGTACCATCACTTTGGGTTTTTAGATTTCAACGTATGAGTTTTTGGTGGGGGTGGAGTACAAACATTTATTCAGGAGCAAAGTTATTTAAGAAAAAATGTTTGACTCATCTTTGATTTTATACGGTTACAAATCCCTGCTCTCCCATGAGTGTGTATATCCCTAATCTCTAGCACCCTGTTCTATTGTTTTTGACATTTCCTTTATCTTACATTTTTACATGGCTTTAAGCATCTTCATCATTATTGTTTCTCACATATACAAATCTCCCAGGAGTACTGTAGGAGGTCTTCTGATTTGTCACCCTACACCCTTCTTTGAGCTCCCCATTTGCCATTCTCCGTCCGTCGAATGTAGCTGTGATGTTGAATAAGCAAAACTCCAGGAGCATAATCAGCGGACAAGCTTCCTCTTGTTTCCCACTCTCCCTTTAAATTTATTCCTTGTGGATAGTTCTTCCTTTGTTTCTGGATGAAATGTGCAGCAAATCTCAAAACTCTTATGATCAACTTGAAGTAATAAAATGCCCTCTTTTCAGTAATTCAGTCAGTTCAGTTTGGTCGCTAAATTGTGTCCAACTTTTTGCAACCCCATGGACTGCAGCACGCCAGCCTTCCCTGTCCATCACCAACTCCTGGAGCTTACTCAAGCTCATGTCCATCAAGTCAGTGATGCCATCCATCTCATCCTCTGTCATCCCCTTCTCCTCCCACCTTCGATCTTTCCCAGCATCAAAGTCTTTTCAAAAGAGTCTTCGCATCAGGTGGCCAAGTATTGGAGTTTCAGCTTCAGCATCAGTCCTTCCAATGAACACCCAGGACTGATCTCCTTTAGGATGGACTGGTTGGATCTCCTTGCAGTCCAAGGGACTCTCAAGAGTCTTCTCCAAAACCACAGTTCAAAAGCATCAATTCTTTGGTGCTCAGCTTTCTTTATAGTCCAACTCTCACATCTATGTATGACTACTGGAAAAACTATAGGTTTGACTAGATGGACCTTTGTTGGCAAAGTATCATCTCTGCTTTTTAATATGCTGTCTAGGTTGGTCATAGCTTTTCTTCCAAGGAGCAAGTGTCTTTTAACACAGCAGTAATCTTCATTAATACCACTGAATATTCTTACATATTTGCTTTCCCAGGTTGGCTGATGTTTATTCCAACTCTTGTGGCCTTGAGTTCTTTGTGGACATCTCCTCTTGTCTCCTGTTGCTAAGAGTGGCCTGTGTTTCTTTTGTTGCTTGAGCATAGCTCCTTCCTCAGCTGCTGAGAGTCCAGCAGTTAAGTCTCACTCACTTGGTATATTAATGCTGGTCTGCAGAGATCTCCAATCACTAGACCGTTTTTTCCCCTCTTGGTGTGAAGTTGCTAGAAGCCATTAAACTGGGTTTTCTGGGAGCTCGTGTGATCTGCCCTGCACCTTGGGCTGTGTTATCTAGAGGTGTGGGGCCTCCACTGAAGCTGACAGCAACACACCATTTCAGCATTGTGTTCGCGTTCGATTTGGCCAGTACATCAATATGCAATGTGTGCTAAGTTCTTTCTTAGACTTTGTCATCTCTGAACTATTTTTTTTAACCTTTATATCTTTGTTTCCAAACTTCATATTTCTCCCTTTAAAAAAAAAAGTCATCTGACCTATTTTCCTCTCTGTAGTCTTTCAGATTTCTCAAATATTTCCTCCTCCTTTCCAAGATTCCTCTTTTGGAACGTTGCAGCGCTGTCTTGTGATTTCTTCTGGAAAGCTTGCAAGGTTAGGGGTTACACTAAGGCTGGGGTAAATTCATAGATAAGCGATACCACCTGGAGCCTCCTGTAGACACCAATTGGTCTCCCTTGCCAGTGCTCGGACCTCACTGTGATTCTTTCAAACTGCCTTTAGCCTGTCATGGTAGTAGACTGAAGTTACAGAAGCTATGATGAACTTTCCCTCTGACTGGCAACTCTTTTTTTCTCTTGAAGACACAGTTCAAATGCCGCCTATTTTCTGATGCCTTCCAGGCAAAAACTTGGTCACACCCTCCTGGAGGGCATAGACCAGGTCTTCTGGGCAGGAGATGGATGAGATCCAGTCTGCATACTAATATGAAACAAGGAGGTGGCAACTGAATGAATTAATATTCTTCTGGTTTCTTTAAACCACATAACCATACTTTCCCCAAAGTTATTTTTTCTAGTGTCCGTGGATAGAAATTTCCTGTCCATTTTCTCTTTATTAAACTGTTTGGGTGAACTATAGCTGCTTTTACTGGTCCATATTCATGTCCCTGGATTTTTGCCTGGTGTTGCAAACTGGCCTAATGTCTTGATAGGATGTGTGTGGTGGCAAGAACATGGACTCTGGGATCACAGGAGCTTAGATGGGAAACCCAGATCCGCACGTGATACTGTAGTGACTTCTTTTTTTTTTCTCTTTCTAAACTTTATTTTGCACTGGGGTATAGCCCATGAACAATGTTGTGGTAGTTCAGGTGGAGGGACTTTTTTTTTTTTTTCCTCTTATAAACTTTTCTTTTTGCACTAGGGTATAGCCCATGAACCGGAGAAGGCAATGGCAAGCCACTCCAGTACTCTTGCCTAGAAAATCCCATGGATGGAGGAGCCTGGTGGGCTACAGTCCATGGGGTCGCTACAAGTCGTTCACGACTGAGTGACTTCACTTTCCCTTTTCACTTTCACGCAATGGAGAAGGAAATGGCAACCCACTCCAGTGTTCTTGCATGGAGAATCCCAAGGACGGCAGAACCTGGTGGGCTGATGTCTATGGGGTCACACAGAGTCGGACACGGCTGAAGCGACTTAGCAGCAGCAGCGGCGGCAGCAGCATAGCCCATGGACAATGTTGTGATGGTTGCAGGTGAACAGGGAAGGGACTCAGTCATATGTATACATGTATCCATTCTCCCCCAAACCTCCCTGCTTCTGGAGGGACTTCTGGTAAGTAATTTGGAGTCTGTTTCCACAGCTATAAGATGATACTTTATTGGAGTGTGAAGATTAAAGTTATTGAGTTAATGTGAGGAGCATGTTGTTGAAAGTGTTTTGAGCTACCTTTAGTGACTGGGATCACAATTGCGATGAAGATGATGACACTAACTGAAACTCTGGGCCCGTAAGCTATCCTAGGAAAATTCCTTTGGCTTAGGGAGTCCTTTCTCATCAACTTCTTTTAGAATGCTGGTGCTTAGGAGTAAGTTATCAAGTTATTAAATTCCTACTGTGACTTTTCAGAGTATCCCTTACTTTTAAGGGAACCATAGATACTAGACGGTTTTGATGTGAGACTGTACTTAGAAAGTGAATAACAGGCAAAGGGATGGAGAGACTTAAACCCCTTTAGTTTTATTCGGGAGTGTCTAGTGTTGCAGTCTTTCAATTCATATGTGTTTAACTCCTAACCTGCTGCTTAATGCTGTTGGGGGGATGTATTTTTCTTTCTTGATTGTACTTCTAAAAAATAATGTGTTCATTTGGTAGTTAGGCAATAAATATTTTCCCAAATAAATGATTCTCTTTTCCTCCTCCCTTCTTCTGATCACCTCTGTATTAGCTGGTTGGTTTTTCTTGCTCAGTACTTTCTTACCGAGATGTTTTCTGCCCTGAATCCATCATCAGGGTTTCACCTGTGTCCATGCCCTCTTTGTTTAGAGAGGTCTTCTCCGTCACCTCCTCGTATTCCATTTGAACAGAGAGCTGACTATTGGTTTTGCGGCTGTTTAGCAGGGCTGCAGGCGGAGAGTGGAGGAGGTCACCCTTTGGACATGACTCAGCATTCTAAACGAGCGCCATCCAGTACCCTCACTGCGTGACCACCGCTGAGCTCATGTCTCCAAGGTCTCAGAGAGCTGAGAAATGGTCGCAGCAGAATTAATTGGCAGGCATTTCATCATCGGCTCTTGGTGGCTGAATATAGGATTGTCCTTTTCTAATTCACCTATTTCTTCTTTTACAAAAGTACAAAATGTCTGGAGTGTGTCTCAAGTACGGCAGTTGTCACTAGTATCAAACTGTTGTTTACAGCACTTCTCATCACAGGCTGAGTGACCTGACGAAAACAAGAGTGAAAGGGCGTTTCGTGCAGGAACCGGTGTGTGCTAAGTTGACTCATTGTGGGGAGGAGTAAGCCAGCATTCCTGATTGTGGTAGTGTTGTTTTATTTCCATGTTAAGTGCAAGCTTAGAATGACCACCAGAAGGCATTTGTTTCTCAGCCATGTGAGCCACTCTTAGGACCCCATCAAGCATGACCTACAATAGCAATGTCTACCTCAGAAATTTGTATTTTTTGTCATTTGTTATACTTAAAGTATGAATGACTTGACAACATTTTATTTCCAAGAGATGATATTTTTGAAAGATTCTGTATATAATCATTTTCCAGTTTCCTTCATTTGTTCTGTTATGTGCTGCCATTTTCCCAATTTTCAGATCTCATTCTTGGTAAAGATGGCTTATTTGCTTGTTGAACTCCAAACTATAAGTAGAATCTCTTTATTTTTAATACTTAAATGACCAGTCTTGTCTAAGCCCTCCCTTTACTTAGTATCATTACCTCTGCTCTTTCATGACAGTCTCCACTTGTTTTCATTTCCCCCCAGTACTAGCTAACAGACTAAGCATTCTGGAAGCACATATATTTGGTAATTCCCTACAAACTGATTCTGGTGAGTGAAAAAGAGAGTACCAGAATGAAGCAGTGAGCTCTGATATCGCATAGCCTAGCACCAGCTGTACTTTAAGCCCCTGGGCATACCTGGAAGTCTGTATGGTTGGTTGAACTTTATTTTCACGTTTGAAGTCCTCTAATACTTACTAATTTACTGTGGAAGAATGATTACTGTCATGCTGAAGGCTTCTAGAACCCTCTTAGTTTCTGTAATCTCTTTGAACCTTTAAACAGATGTACTTTTTTCATGTCTCCCACCTGCTCACCTCCATTTCTCTCTTTATTCTTCAGATTTTGAATAAGTAGCTTGAGATCAGCCAGCTGTAATATTTTGGCCTAGAGTTGTACCAGTTGTATCCATTGACTGGGTGTCAAGTATGTGGAGAAGGGGAAGGTCCCCTAAGTGGTTAGTAATTTTGATTAAAAAACAAACTTTTAAAAATACAAAATCTGGGCAGGGTAGGAGGCAAAGAAGTATAAAAACTTGGACAGAAAAAAAGACTCTCAGCAGTGGGTAACTGTTCAGAAATAATAGTGTTGCATTAGGATAGTCCAAGTTACTTTTGAATAATAACCCCAAATAATTTATTTCAGCCAAATTTTATTTCTTGGTATTTTAGATATTTGGGCTTCCCTAGTGGCTCAGTGGTAGAGAACCTGCCTTCCAATGAGGGAGACTTGGGCTTGATCCCTGGGTCAGGAAGACCCCCTGGAGAAGGAAATGGCAATCCACTCTAGTATTCTTGCCTGGGAAATTCCATTGTCAGAGGACCCTTGTGGCCTATATAGTCCATGGGGTCACAAAAGAGTTGGACATGACTTAGCAACTAAAAAACAACAAAAGGATGGCTGGACAATGGCTCTGGGTTTCCCTTTGACAAGGAACCAGCTCTTAGTTGAAGCTATAATATTGAGAGAAAAAAAATGCTGTCAGCTATGTGAGTTATCAAAAACACTTCTATCACCCACAAAATTCTCTCATGCCCCATAAAATTTTAAAATTTTATGTAAATAGAATCATACATGTTTTTTCTTTTAAAATTAATAGTTGATTTACAATGTTGTTATATACAGCCAAGTTATTCACTTATATATTGGATTGCCCAAAGAGTTCATTTGGATTTTTCTGTAAGATGTTTTGGAAAAACCCCAACTCTTTGACCAAACCAACATATAAATAAATACTCCATTTTACTTTCTTTTCCATTATAGATTATTACAAGATCCTGAGTATAGTTCCTTGTGCTATACAATAGGTCTCCTTGTTATCTACTTTATATATAGCAGTGCTCATACATGTTTTTCCTTATTATAGTCTTTCCCTAAGCGTATTTTTGAGATTTATTGTTATTCTGTGCATTGGTAGGACATTTCTTTTTTAGGTAGTATTCCACTATATGATTATACCACAGTATAGCAGTGTGCTCATATATTCTCCTGCTCAATATCTGGGCTGTTTCTAGTTTTCAGCTATAATCATTCAGGTCCCTATGAACATTGCTGTACAAGACTTTTTGGAGATATATTTTTATTTCTCTTTGCTAATGCCTATAAGTAGGTTTGTAGGGTCATTGGGTAATTCTGTCTGGAACTTTTCAAGAAACTACCAAGAAGTTTTCCGGGGGTGGTGCCACTTCACACACCCAATAGCAGTGAGAATTCTGGATGCTCCACATCCTCTCTGATGTTTGATGCTGTCAGTTGTCTTTAAAAACTTTTAGTGGCTGTATTGTGAAATGTCACTCAGGAGTGATTGCTCTTAGAACTCTTCTGTTTTTATCCCAGTTATTGCTTACAAGTAATCTTGAAGGATTCCCTGCAAATAGTCTTACCTAATAGCAGGGTAAGAAGGAAGATCTTGGATTGCTTTCCTCCTCAGCAGATAAGCAAAGGGTAGAAAGCAGGTTTGGGAGCTTCAGGTTTTACAGTGAGAAATCCAGTAGTTTAGCATTAGGGCACCCTAGGCTCCCGAGACAGATCTAGATTCCTTAGTATTGTTAGGCTACTATGTGATGCAGGTTCTGATTCTAAAAGCCCTTCTCACTAGCTCTCTTCTAGAAGAGAGCTTCTCAGCATCTCTGTGGATATGTGTCCAGGAGTGGGATGGCAGGGTTATATGGTAGCTGTATTTTTATTTTTTTAAGGAACCTCCTTACTGCTCTTCATAGTGGATAGGAGCTGATTTTGCTGCAGACACTTTGCAGACCAGAAGGGAGCAGCATTGATATTTTCAAAGTGCTGGAAGGGAAAAACCTGCAACTGAGGTTATTCTACCCAGCAAGATGATCATTTAGAATCAAAGGAGAGACAAAGAACTTCACAGACAAACAAAAGCTAAAAGTTCCTTGATTCTAAACCTACCCTAGAAGAAATGTTGAAGGGTTTTCTGTAACTGGAAGAGAAGAATCTATAGAAAAGGGTAAATCCCATTAGAAAAGGGCAGTACTTAGTAAGGACTGAGTATCAGCCACTTAAATATCTCAGTATGAAGATTTAGGCAAAAAATTGTAAATCAACTGTAACTACATTAACAGTTAAGTGATAAATAAGAAGATGTGAAATATGACATCAAAAGGACAAAATGTGGGGAAGGGAAGCAAAAATTATAGATCTTTTAGAATGTGTTCGAACTTAAATGATGATCTATTTCTACTTGTTTTAAATGGGTAAATATATATGAGCCTTATAGTAGCCACAAATCAAACACCTACAATGTTTAGTGATGGCCCAGGCTGGGACCCTGTGGATTTTGAGCAGGAGGCCTTCAGCCTAGACTTACATTTGTAACTTGTAATACTGGACAACTTGAGCCTACCTCTCACTTTCCCATCTCCCCCGTACCATGCAGGTGATGCTCTCTGACTTGAAAGACCTCACCCAGTGTATCTGTCAATTGAAATTCTGTATGTCCTTCAAAAGCCACTCAAGCTCCACTTCTTTCCCAAAGCCAGCATCACTTCATTGTATCTGAAATGATCTCTCTCCCCTACATTCCCAGAACACTTACATAGTCCTTGTATGGCATTCTCTATTAAGTACTTACAGCCCCTTAATTTCACAGACAACTACATATGACTCATTCCCTTGGTTAATCAGAAGTTTGAGATAAAAATAGCTCACATTTTTCAGCCTTTCTGCATTCTGGTTGTTAGGCTAAACACAGCATATGGATTATTTATTTTGGGATTAGATTATATTGTAATTTAATGACAGTTTGATAACTATCTAATTATAATCTGTTAGTTATATGATATACCATGTTATTTATAATATGTATTTGTAACACTTCTATATCAATATACAGATGGCAAAATAGTCACAGAGGGCAAGTAAGCTGTCCAGGATGTTTGGCAGTGGCCTGTCCAGTGTTTGAATTTAGACTGTCCAACTCTTCAACCTTAACCACTATACTGGGCTTCATCCTATGTTCTACAAAGACTGTTGCATATGGTAGAATATCAGTCAATGTTTGTATTAGTGTCAGAACTTCTTTAATGTATAATGAGCTAGTGGGTAGAAAATCTATAGTTTAAAATTAAAATGTAAATTCTCTTGAAGTAAGCAAATATTGATACCTCAGTTTGATATTCTCAATAACTTTTCATTTGCTTTGACAATGTTTTCAGAAATGGTAGACTATATATTTCATCCTGAGTTCTGATTGTTTTTTGTTATCATATATTAATAGTTTGTAACTGTATGTTAGATGTTAATTTTGTTTTATAGAAACAGGATTCTTAAAAGTTATAGATTTATAGAAAGTTTTGAAAAAATAAAAATAAAATGAAAAAAAAAAGAGTTTTGAAGAAAGCTCACAGGTCTTGTATACCACTCATGTAGTTACTTTCATTGGTAGAATCTTAACTATCTATAGTATATAGTACAGTATCAGAACCAGGAAGTTGGCATTGGTATAAAGTATGTGTTTAGGTCTATTGTTGAATCACACATGTAGATATATGTAGTTAATATTACAATCAAGAGACAGAACTTTGCTGTTACCACAGAAATCTCCCTCATGCATCCCTTTACAGTCATAACTCATACCCCATGCCACCACCCCTACCCCATCCTTACCTTTTTCTATACAACAGTAATCTTTTCTCCATTTCTATGGTTTTGTCATTTCAGGAATTTTGTATAAATAATTCAGACAGTGGGCGACCTTTTGAGATTGGCTCTTTTGTTCCCTCAGCACAATGACTTTGAGATCACTTTAAGATGTTGCATATATTAATTGTTCATTCCTTCTTTCTACTGTGCGGTATTTCATGGTATGATGAATATACATTAGTATATTTAACCATTCATCTGTTATAGGCTATTTTGGCTGTTTTCAGTTTTTAGTTATTACAAATAAAGCTGGTATGAACAATCATGTACAGGTTTTGTGTGGACAACTGACAAAGTTTTCATTTCTATGGCAATAATGTCCAGGATTGTCATTGCTGGACCTTATGTTAAGTGTGCATTCAGTTTTGAAACTATCAAGCTGTTTTCTGGAGTAGTTTTACTCTCCTTCCAGCAGTGTATAGAAGATCCAGTGTCTCTGCATCCTCACCAGCATTTGGTGTTATCAATATTGTTTGTCTTGGAAGTTGTATAAGTATGCATACGTGTGCTATCTCCTGTGGACTTAATTTGCCTTTCCCTAATAACTAGTGATATTATATGTCTTTTCATATGCTGATTTGTCTTCAGTAACATGTTTCTTCATGTCCTTACTCTTTCTCTAATTGGATTTTTTTTTTACCATTGTATTTTGAGAATTCTTTATATATTCTAGATATAAGTCCTTTGTTAAATAGACAATTTGCAGATATTTTCTTCTTGTCTGAACTTGTTTTTGTCATCATTTTTAAGATAGAGTTGAATCCTTTGCCAGGGCCATAATCGTGGATTCAAAAAATAAAAAATACAGAATGATGCCAGGGCTATGTGTGGGTTAAGTCACTTCAGTCGTCTCTGACTCTTGACAACCCTGTGGACTATAGTCTGTCCGTGGGGCTCTTCTGTCCATGGGATTCTCCAGGCAAGAATAGTGGAGTGGGTTGTCATACCTTTCCACAGGGGATCTTCCTGATCCAGGGATGGAACCCACATGTATTCTGTCTCCTGCATTGGCAGGCAGGCTCTTTACCATTAGCACCACCTGGGAGGCCCTGCATGCCCTCTACTCTGTCAGAAACTCCTGGACAGCTGTGTCAGAGGAAAGAGTGCCATCTACTGAAGTGCAGGGACCAGTTCTCCAGCACAGTGACTTTGTGGGGAGGAGTGAGGAACGGGCTCCATCAGAGTCAAGCTAGAGAGGACTGTGTACCATTCATTCAGAGAAGGTTACTATGACTGTGCAATAGAAAGCCACCACCAGCCCTTGCCAGGTTGAGGGGCTGTTGTTGACTTAGTACACTAAGTCTCTTGACAAGTAGGTAACCAAGGTAATAAATAAGAGATGACATGGGTATCAGCTGATTTCAGACATCTCTCGCCTGCCTTAGCTTTGTTCCTTCCAAGTAATTAAATCCTTCTGTCTAATTAAAGCAATACACTGCTATTAGTTCTAAGCATGTTTATAACACGTGCCTTAAAGTGACATGCAATAGACTTATCCAACCTTTGTTTTTGAATGGATTATCTTACAGATTTTTAGCTTTTATTAAATTTGAACTCTCATGTTGTCTAAGTACTTTTTGCATGTAGCATAATATGAAAACTTCCCTTTTGTAGGAGGACATGAGGATTCACTGATAGTGCTATCTTATTTTCTATGCATTTTGGTTGCTGAGAGTATAAATATGCTTAGAATTATAAAATTTAGTTGAAATTGGTTCAATTAGATGTGTAGAAAAAGCTATTTTTAATTATCAAGGAGTACAAAATTGTAGTTTTCTGTATGTGAGATAAATGGCAGCTTTAATATTTCTGGCATACAGACTTGATAGTCCATCTCAGGAAAAATTAAAGTTTGAAAAAATTTGACTTTACATTTATAAAACTAATTTGGGAAGTGAACAACTAGAAGTAGTAATGCCCACAGGTGGACAATTTTGGTGAGTTCAGGCAAGTGGGCAGCAGAGTTCTGAGGAGCCCTCCTATGCCTTCAGAGGAAATTGGCACCATATTGCATGTTTGGCAAATCAGTTTAGGCATACATTCCTGGCCATTCTCTTTACTCTTATTTTTCCTACCAGTCTACTTAGAAACAGTGTAACTTTGAATCCACATTCAGTTGCTAGTGCTGTGGCAAATGTTTCCAGGAACAATGTTTGATATTGCTGTTAGAAGTACTCATGAAGTGGACATGGTAATTTTATTTGGATACAGGTAAAAGATGTATATGATTTACAGATTTCTTCTTTACATATTAGAAAAATAAAAGAAAAACATACCTGTTAGCAACATGCAGCTATGAAAGAAGTTGTAAAAATCTAGAGTAAATATCCTCTCTTTGTTCTCTGTATTTTTGGATTCTTAAAAGTAATTCTCTTCTCTCAAAGTTTAGTAAATCCAATTACACTTTATAAAAATGAGGGACTTCCCTGGTGGGCCAGTGGCTAAGACTTTGTGCACCCAATGCAGGGAGCCTGGGTTTAACCCCTGGTCAGGGAACTAGATCCCACATGACACAACTTAAAAAAAAACAGAAACAGAACCCACATGCCACAACTAAGACCTGTTGGAGCCAAATAAATAAATAAACTGGGGAAAACAACCCTTTTCTGTAATAATGAAGTAAAATTTATGTGCATATTTTGCTACCTCGCTTTCTCTCACTCCCATTTTAGGGTAATCAGATTCCCCCCAACATTTTCTGATGAAATTATCAAAAGTAGAGCAAAATTAAAGGAATTTTACAAGAACATCGATATATATCTAGAGTCCATCTATTAATCTATCATATATTGATGTGTTTCAAAGTAAATTGCATATGTTTAATACGCAAATCACTGAGTTCAATACTTTTTTGTTTTGTTTTCAGTATTTATATATTTATTTAAAGTTTAGTGATAGAATTCACAAATCTTAAGCATACATTAGCTGAGATATGATAAAAGTTTACACCATTTTACCTCAAACTCACCAAGATGCAGAATATTTCTATCACTACAGAAAGTTAGCCCATGCTCCTTGACCATCAGTACCCATCTCCCAGAGATTAGTTAGTTCTAGCATTGCATATGAAAAAAATTATACAATATATACTCTCGTGTGTCTGGCTTCATTCACTTGGCATGTTTTTTGAAATTCTTCCATAATGTCACATGTATCAGTAGTTTGTTCCTTTTTATTGATAGGTGTTACTTTCTTGTATGAATATACTATAGTTTATGTATTCTTCTCTTTATGCATACATGAGATTCCAGGCTTTTAACCCCAGGAAATTTTAAAGATTGTGCAATAGCACTTCATTTAAAACTATAGTGTCTCTTACTCGGTTATCTCTTGCCTACAGTTTTGGAAACTCTTTGCTATTCGTAAATTTTATAATCTTGATGTTTATGTATATGTCTAACTTGTCTGCCTTGAGCAAAATTTTTGGACTTTATCAACCCTTCCTCTGAAGCCCAAGGGACACTGCAATGCGCTCTACCTCCCCGCTTCCCCCAGCTTAGGATCATCTTAGGAAATGCCCTGGCTAAGTGTCTGTAGTGTTAATAGACTTGGACTTAAATTTCAGTCTTTTTTTTTTTTTTTACTTTATAGAGGAAAAAAATGTGGTTCAGTTTTTAGCCTGTGGAACAGGTTCTGTTGGGACTGTTGGTAATGTTGGTGAACAAGTAGGATTAGCAGATATATTTACAAAAATTTAAAATACCCATAAGAATGATGCATAAATGTACAACCTTAGGAAGGCCAGGAAAACAGCTTTTTAAAAAATGGTTTTGAAGTCTTTCTTTTGAATCTTGTGGATGAAGAGCCATTCAATCAGCATTTTTAAGTTAACTGTACATAAGCATGTAGCAACTATATTCAAAACTGACCACAGTTCATTTTTGACCATCTGACTTTCAAAGTTAGGGAAAGTTGATCTGTCTTGTAATGCCATCATATTTTTGATTCATCTTTATATAACTAAAACCTTTCCAGTGTATATTTTAAGGCTACTAAGATCATCTAATGGGCTTCCCTTGTAGCTCAGATGGTAAAGGATCTGCCTGCAATGCAGGAGACCTGGATTCGATCTCTGTGTTGGGAAGATCCCCTGGAGAAGGGGAAGGCTTACCACTCCAGTATTCTGGCCTAGAGAACTCTATAGACTGTATAGTCCATGGAGTTGCAAAGAGTTGGACATGACTGAGTGACTTTCACTTTCACGATCATCTAACTACTCAGGAGATTGTCTTGGAACCCTGTTCTTTAGAATTTTGAATGTGCATTGGTGATGTTATCTGTGGATGGGAAATGAATATATTGACATCTTGACTGGACAAATTTATGTGGAGGAAGTTGTTTCATGATTGTTTTACAAAAACTTTTGTTTTTTTGCTTAGTTGCTAAGTCGTGTCTGACACTTGCAACCCCATTGTAGCCCTCCAGGCTCCTCTGTCCATAGAATTCTCCAGGAAAGAGTACTGGAGTGGGTTGCCATTTTTTTCTCCAGGGGATCTTCCTGACCCAGGGATTGAACCTGTGTCTGCTGCACTGCAGGGGATTCTTACTGCTGAGCCACCAGGGAAGCCCCTTGTTTGTTTAGTAGGAAAAAACATACATCCTGTGTTGTGTACCAGTTGCAGAATATATATGATAGGGTGGTTAGGTATTTGCCTAACAGTACATTGAGAGTCCCTTGAACTGCAAGGAGATCCAACCAGTCCATTCTGAAGGAGATAAGCCCTGGGATTTCTTTGGAAGGAATGATGCTAAAGCTGAAACTCCAGTACTTTGGCCACCTCATGCGAAGAGTTGACTCATTGGAAAAGACTCTGATGCTGGGAGGGATTGGGGGCAGGAGGAGAAGGGGATGGCAGAGGATGAGATGGCTGGATGGCATCACTGACTCGATGGACATAAGTCTGAGTGAACTCTGGGTGTTGGTGATGAACAGGGAGGCCTGGCATGCTGCGATTCATGGGGTCGCAAAGAGTCGGACACGACTGAGCAACTGAACTGAACATATACTTAGAAGATGGATGATAATAATTGGTAAATATCTGCATACAGTTCCAACAGGATGTACTTCTCGTTGTCTGAACTTGTTTCGGAAAGACCTCATGAAGTTGGATAGCCTCCAAAGCTTTCAGAGAACAAAAGAGATGATCAAACTTATAGCTGCTCAGAGAGAAGCAAGGAGAAAAGAATAGAATAATGACTTTGAAATCCTAAAGAAAACTTCAAGTAGAGAGTTGATGTCTTTTGAAAAGTCTGTGAATAAGAGCAGCAACAACATTAGCTTTCTGGGAATTAGAAAGTTTCCCCCTGCCTACCCTGTTTTACATGTTTATATCTCATGCTCCTGCAAAGTGATTGGCTTTTCTGTTTGTGTGAACTCTTACTCTTTCTTCTTCGTGTTTTTGCTTCTGGTTGGGATCACCCCCATGAATTCAGTCATCTCCCAAAACCATGTTCAGGCATCACATCTGCAGTCCAGTCTCATGAGTACTCCTTCCGTTCCTTCAGAATTAGCTACCGATAGATGACTGTCTCTACCTCCTCTGTGTCGTTTCTGTAACGTTTAACACACTCTTTATTCTAGTTCATGACTGGTGTTCCCAGCAATGGTATTGCATTCAGAGTAACTGTAGCAGCATGAATAATAGCAGCAGCAGCAATAATCCATACCTGTTTGGATCATTCTGGGCTAGATTTCATTCTAAACTTTTTGCATGAAGTATCTCATTCAAGCTCATTCTAATCCTATAATTTAAATTCTGTTATGTCTAATTGTGTATTTCATTGCATTTCAAACATACGCAGAAGGTAAACGAGAGGACAATCCCTGCTGCCTCATCCTACATAATCACTTCCTTACTTTGGATATAAACCATGTCCATCATTTGGCTTATTTTGAAGCAAATCCCAGATGTTGGATTTCATTCTAAATATTTCTCCATGATTCTCTGAGGATTCTTTGAAAAATATTACTGTGTCATTATCATCCTAAAAGTAATTAACAGTTTAATAGCATGAATTTCTAGGTCAAAGTTTAAATTTTACTGGTTGTTAATGCGGACTTCCCTGGTGGCTCAGATGGTAGGTAATGAATCTAGCTTCAGTGTTCGATCCCTGGGTCAGGAAGATCCCCTGGTGAAGGGAATGCTACCCACTCCAGTATTCTTGCTTGGAGAATTCCATGGACAGAGGAGTCTGACGGGCTCCAGTTCATGGGGTCCAAAGAGTCAGACACTACTGAGTGACTAACACTTTCACTTTTTTACTCATAAATATATTTCTGTAGTTTTCCTGAATCAGGATTCAAATAAGGTCCATGGATCACATGTGGTTCATGTACCTTAAGTCTTCCATGTAGGAGTCTTCTTTACTTCTCTTTGTTCTAGCGGTTTATTTGTTGAAGAAACAAGATTATTTGTTCTTTTGTTCTCTAAAGTCTGTGTTTTGCTGATTTCATTCCGTAGTGATGTTTAACATATTTTTTCTGGTCTCTTTGTTTATGTAAACTGATATTCAGATCTAGAACCTCAAATTTTTGTGGGGGAGGGAAGGACTGTTTCATAGCTGTTTTCTGCACTCCAGGAATTACATAATATAGTTATTTCAATTTTTTAGTGGCTACAGATAACTTCCTAGAGCTGTTTCATTATGGGTTTGCAAAATAGGAGTAGTCCATTACTCTTTCTTCTTTTCTTAATGGGGATAGTACTAAAGAGATTGTCATCAAGTATTTGCATACCCTGAGGGACTGATAGAAGACAGGTTGTAGAGGAAAGGCAAATTTAATGCTTGATTATTTTCTTTTTCCACTAGTTTTCAGGAAATTGGATTGGGTCCTTCTAGAACCCATGAAGGAGACTAGGCACCTTCTCACTGCATATGCATGTTATGAGCACATGGGTATAAACCTTTTTGGTCTTGGTCTGTTTAAGAACTACTATTCCATTTGCTCCAGTTTCCTTATCTTTTAGCCAGTAGGTGCCACTTCAGGCTGACAGTTTTTGAAGGCTTCCTTGCTTTCTGCTGTGACAAAATCTTCCAGGCTCAGCTTGTACATTTCCTTCCCCAAACTAGGATCCACTGTTCTCCATGGAGCCTTGGTTTCTTTTAGTGGGAAATAGTACTTTGAATGGAGAAGGCAATGGCACCCCACTCCAGTACGCTTGCCTGGAAAATCCCATGGACGGAGGAGCCTGGAAGGCTGCAGTCCATGGGGTCGCTGAGGGTCAGACACAACTGAGCGACTTCCCTTTCACTTTTCACTTTCATGCATTGGAGAAGGAAATGGCAACCCACTCCAGTGTTCTTGCCTGGAGAATCCCAGGGACAGGGGAGCCTGGTGGGCTGCCGTCTATGGGATTGCACAGAGTCGGACACAACTGAAGCGACTTAGCAATAGCAGCAGTACTTTAAAAACGATGATTTGGAAGCAATTATTATTACTTGGTTGGTCACTGTATCTAGGTTTTTTCCCAATGGAAAAAAAGACCATGTGTTCCTCTTGAGTTTATGTTGATATTTCTAATAAAAATTTAGGACTATGTGGTGTTCATTTGCTTTTATATTTTTTGCATCTCTTTTCTTCAACGTACTTCCTAAAGAATTAACATAGGCTTGGAATGTTACGTGTTCTTGCTTAAGATAGATAGAGCACTGATTCATAAGTTTTGAAGCCTGGGGAGTGTCCCATGAATCATATCATTACAGGGAGGTGTTAAAGACAGATTACTAGCGAGAGAGAGGAGGGACATGGGACTGAGGTCTGGCTCTGCCAATTTACCTGTCACTTGTTTCCTTGTCTTGTAAAATGAAGGCAATAATTTACCTCCCAGTCTTTTTATGGAGGATAATATATGTGAAAATCTATATAAATTACTAACATATCATAATAGAAGTCACCTTCCCAGCTTATTAAAAAGATTAGAGTCTTTGACTATTGGATTTTGATTAGCTTTTTTGGCAAGGTTTGTTTATTCTTGCAGGGTGTGTGTGTACATTTATATATATGGTGCTTGAATATCCTTCTTAATTATTTTATCTCTATAGTTAAATGTATACGTGTGTAGGCTTCTTCTGAAATGACTATTCGATAGTTTAATATTCATTTGGCTTAAATATTACATATTTTTGTTTATAGTGTTACAAAGGCTTCCCCAGTGGTTCAGCAGGCAAAGAATATGCAAGAGACACAGGGAACGTGAGTCTGATCCCTGGGTTGGGAAGATCCCCCGGAGAAGGGAATGGCAATCCACCCCAGTATTCTTGCCTTGAGAATCCCATGGACAGAGGAGCCTAGGGGACTACAGTCCAAAGGGTCACAAAGAGTCAGATATGATTGAGTGACTAAGCACACCCATGAGTACACACACACACACACAATGTTACAAAGTGGGTATAGAAAGGATCAAACTAGAGGAGAATTTTACATCAAAGCTTGTTCCTTGTTACTTCCCTTGTTACTGATGGATGACTCCTTATTTCTCTTATCCAGTGTCATGGAGCACTGTAGACCCTGGAGTCAACCTCTGTGTGTATATATAACCTTTCCCTTGGTAGGATTTCACTGTAGAGTGTTAACATCACAGCGTGGAAACAAATGGCAAGTCCAGGTCAAGGTCGCTAGCTGATGACAAGTGCTAGGTGTTTGATGCTAGGCTCATCAAGGGTCTTTCTTAGATAAGACTCTAAAAGTATTTTTTTTTTTTTTTTTTTTTTGCTGTTATTGACTGTATTTTTTAAAATACTCTAATTTCTCAAAGCACCTTTTCTATCTTGGTGCCTTGTTTTTCTGCTTGAGATCAAATAGAAAAGTGGCCAGATGCTTTACCAACTAGTACTTCCTTGGTTCTGCCTGCAGGTCCCCGTTTTTATTAGCTTCTTGCCATTTAGTGCTCTTAAGGCCTTGAGTTTAGCCTTAAATTATTCTAGCCTTGATATCTTATGCTTCACTTCCTTTCTAACTTTTCTTCCCATGTGTCTGTGATAATTTTCTAAAATGCACACTTGATTGTTTACAACTACATTCTACTTCACTTTAGCCAAACTTTGCAGTTAGCAATGGTGTTCTCTATACAGCCTCACCTTTTATCGATAAAATCCTTTTACAGTATCTCTATATAGACATACATAAAGTTCATTTGCATTTTACCAACAACTCTGTTTCTATGTGGTGTTAAAAATTGTTGCTATTCTTAAATCTTTCTAGTATGAAATAAAAGAATAATATTACACAACTTTGAGAAAAAGAGGAAATAGATAACCGTGTTACTTTCTATGATCACTGTTACTCATGTGTTTTTTGTCTCCTGATCTCATTTCCATACATTTTTGTACACAGGTCTAGAGCACATTTTTGTTGTTTTTTAGGCTCATGCCCAATACATTTGCAATGTCAGAAATACTTTGTATGTCCTTTCATAGAAATTACAAGTAACACTGAAAGACAAATTTTATTAAGTTCATTGCTTTGTTCTCAGTTGGTAAAATGTAATAATTTTTAAAGGTAGGGAGTTTCATTGTTCAAGATTTTACAGAATACCCAAGTATTGCATTCCTGTCCTATGGTTAACAGTTTATTATATTTCCTTCCAGATTTAACATACCTCTAGCTTTAATATAACCATCAGTTTAAAGAATGCATAAGGTCTAAGATATGTGTATAACAAGTTTAACTGTTTTTCTATTATTATACACTTACCAATTTCTAATATTTTACCCTTGCAAACACTTGGGGTGAACAGTTTTTATACACACAGATTTTTTATATTTTGGATTGCTTCTTTAGGTTAGAATGCCAGAAGTAAAATAACTAGGTTATAGTAATATTTTTATAATTCTTGATTTACATTCCTGGATATGAAGGCTGTAATAGTTTATGATACTGTTAGCAAATTGGTTAGTTTTCTCTTTTGTGTAATTTCTCCCCTGCCTCCCTCTCTCCCCCTACAATATACGTTGCTCATTTTTTTTTTTTTTTTGGAGGTTTAATATTTCCATTAAGCTTCTAAATAGTTGAGATCTCTGCTTTGGAAAGCCCCATGGTTTTTTGAAGGAAACCGAGCATTCTCCTGCAGTGGGGCTAAGGAGATGGATGTAGACGAGGTGTGGGGTCATGAGAGATCCTGGCAGGGAGAAGTGGTGGTTGGCAGATGGCAGATGGCAGAGGAAAACTGAACTTGATTTCCTAGTTTTTTTCTGGCATTATTCCTGATAAAAAGTATCTCTAAGGTATAAAATTTCAAAGCCCTATGTTAAGGAATAAAGCTGGAACTAGATTTTTTTGAATGGTAAAGTTAGATCCTTGGTTATCAAGCAGTGGTCTCAATCTATAAAGATTATGACTTATGTACTTCAGAGAAGATGTTATAGCCAGGTTTCACAGTTGGGAATCTACTGTGTATCAGGGATATACAAATAGATAAGTCTGCTATTCCCTAGCAAAGAGCATGTGTTGCTTAGCAACCCTACAAGTTTACTAAAATGATGTCATAGAGATCATCTACTACTTTATATAGTAGTCATTAGGCATGTCAGTGTTTCTGAATGAATGTGGTCATGTGTAGATAAATAGCTGAGGAGCTGAGACCTAACACTACAATGTGGTGAATTGATTTTCACACACTGAGTATTTTTGCTCACTATCTATTTAAACTGGCTTTAGCTAAGTGTAATTTTGTTATCTAGAATGAACTGGACTTTGGAAGTGGTATTTTTGTCAGCCGTTTGAGAGAATGTAACAAATTATTATTCCATTGGCTATGCCATCAGAAGCTATGCTGAGATTATTTTGACCTTTAAATGACTATGTGTTAATTATACTTCGTGCTTGTATTCTTTGTAGATGCTTCTTCGTATGATAGTGTGAATCCTGATGTGAATGATCACATATATACGTATAACAGCCTGTGTTTTGCAGAATTTCAGACTCCCTTGAGCCCAACAGTATCATCCTTTCATTTTAGGAGCCAGTTCATCATTCTTTATTCGGCCTTTAGTTTCCTTCCTGACTAGTTGGGTGATCATCTGTCAGATGTCCTTGGGCAAGTGTCTTTTAACCCTTTGAGGCTGGCTTGATGATCCATAAACTGGGAATGCCAGTAAATCCTAGCTTGCCGGTCCTGACAGATTGGTACCAACAGTAGCCCAGAAACTCGAACGAGGGTGAGCAGGGAGCCTTCGGGAACCAGGTCTTAGGGTCAGGACTGGGGAAGCTGAACAGCAAAAATCTGTTTATGATGGAGGTCGGAGGATAGCATTTTAAATGCAGTCTTCAAGTGTGATGCAGATAGGCATTTGGAACAGGAGGTGAGGCAGAACATACAAACCAGGTATTCCCGGCAGTGACTGTAAGTTGAAGACCACACTTTCTAGAACAGAATTTCTAGGATTCATAAGGATGCAAATAGATGTTATTACTGTTATTAATTACTTTTTTACAGTACTTAGTTTGTAGCAGGCACTGTGGAACATACTTTGACATATAATACAATTGTGTCCATGATACTCTTTGTAAAGATAAGTAGTATTATCACTTTTATCAGGTGAGGAAACCAGTATCAGAAAGGTTCAGTGGTATTACCCAAACGGTGGGTATGAGATAGGCATGTAAGCTGTCTGAAGCCAGTGCCTGCAGTTGAAATACTGCTCTCACACTGTCTCAGCTGTGTGTCTGCTGTTTGTCTTTCCCAACACACTCGTGTCGAGGAAGGGTGGTGACCCTTCTGTTTTGCCTTAACAGGTTCCCTGGCCCTCCTGGCTGCCAGAACTCTTCAGTCAAGGGGTGGTGTACCGAAGGGAGAACACAGGGCAGAGGGAAAGGCTGATTCATCAGTGTCCTGGTTCCCTCCCTGCCAGGCTGGATGGCTGTCTCTTTACCCACTGCCATGTCTCTTATCAGGCAACCCTCTCCTTGCCTTTCAAGGAGAGGTTGATTATTGATACTAGACCTGGCACACTCCGCTGTTCCTTTCTGGTTTCCATAAACCTTGCCCATGCTTTTTATAAGTAGACTCTTCACTAAATTCTCTGGCATTACCCCGTTGGAGAATGCCCTCTGTTTTTGGTAGAACGCTAATTGTTGTACCAGCTCACCCATTTGGAACAAAAGAACTGTGCTGACTGTTTGGCAGTCAACAAATACTAAGTATCTACAAAACATGACATGCTGTGAAGGAATAGCACGGTAACTAAACAAGCTACAGCAATAGACCATGCCTATTTAAAAAAAAAGTTATCTAGGAAGATAGTATATTTAAAATGATAATACAAGGCAGCATGAATTCACTGTAACAAGAGTTCAGAGACTAGAGGGTTCTCTGTGGCTGGTCTCAGAAGGGATGAGCAGATACTTAATGCTTTTAAGGACAGGTAACGATTTAGTCAAAATGGAAAAAAGGAATTTGCAAAATGTGTTTTGAGGATAATGAATAGATGAGTCTAGGTGGGGCTAAGGCCTCCTGTGAGGGAATAGTAGGGGACAGGTGAGCTACATACCCACGTTGATAGTACTTTGTCTTTTTTTGTTTATAATTTAGATTAAAAAAAATGTTTTGTATCCAAATTCATGTTGTATTTATGGTTGTTCATGATTATTGCTTATTGTAAATGAAAGCTGGTTTGAAGTAATAATGCCTCAACAAGGCCCTCCTGAAGATGAAGTCGAATTTCTTTGCATATCTGTTTACTCTCTATGTCAGGCCTGCACTTGTTTGGACACACCATGATGGTAATTCATACTCTTGGTTTAACAACACTTTCATATAATTATCTTTACTTTGTAATTACAGCAATAAAATCCATTCTTTGGGAACTAGTCCAGTATTTAGAATACTGAAAATAAGTGTGCTTAGTCCCAGTTGTCACAATGATTTTTCCAGTGCTTGAATTTCTAAGAAATCAGCTCCTATTGTACTTCAGAATAACACTGATGTATAATAAATTCTCCTTATAGAGATGGCAGCTCTTTGTAGAACCTGAAAAGGAAAACTTTAAATCAAAAAGAATATTCACAAAAAAGTCTTATGTTCTTCTGTTTAGAAATATTGAGAGGGAAGAAGAAATCATAAAACTATCTCAGGGAAAAACAACCTGGAGGCTTAAAGATATACTTTACCTTATTTTGAAATTAGATTGGTTCAAACCTAAGGATGGGACTGGGTTGCAGGAGAAAGGATGTATGTGTGGGTCTGTGGTCCTCTGAATCCTCCGGATTTATGGTATTCCTTGGGAAGTGATACAGAGGTATATCTAAGCTTATCTCTAAGTATCTGTTGGTGTGCTGATCTCTGCTGTGCTTAGGCCTAGACCAAATGGCTCAGACTGAAGCAATTGAACCAAAGGAGTAGAAGGGGCAGTGGAATGAGAATGTGACCAGCGCAGGCAACATGTGTTTAGGTGGCCTTTTACCAGGCAATTGGATAAACCGAACACTGGCTACAGTGTTGCCTCTTATTAACTACACATAGGAACATAGTGACATGCTTTTCCCAGTGGTTGAGTAGATATCATCACAGGGAAGCTTAACAGTTCACCACCAACATTACGTGGAAAACTCTTTAGAGTTGGTGTGTCATGATGCTAGGGAGATTTCTGATAGCTGTCGATGGCAACAGTAGCAAAAGGGCATCTGTATGAGGCTATAGTTATTAAAACATGCCTCTCCTTACTACGAGACTGAGAAATATAGTCTGCCTACTGTGACCAAAAAAGCCATCCTGGTATTCTTCTAGAGTAAGGTAGGATTTCATTGTATCTGTGCATTCACTTCCAGGATTCAGCTCTTTTCTCCCTGCAATGAAAGTTCTAGTCTAGTCCTCATCTCATGCTTTATTTCTTATCTCCAAACACTTTGAGGAACATTATTGCTTGAATATCTCATTGCTATCTCAAATAAAGCACGCCTAAAGTAGAATTGATCAAATCTTTCTGCAAATTGGACTCCTTATGTGACTTAAATAGTGGAGGTTACCAATCACCTATTTGTTCAGGTTATGAAGTGCAAATTCTTCTGGACATCTTCCCCAACAAAAGTTCAAATGTGCAGGGCTTTGTATGGAATTTTAGGTTGGTTTATTAGCCTTTCCTGGAGCCAGCACAAGGGTACATTA
The DNA here is from genome assembly GCF_019923935.1 of Bubalus bubalis. Classification (NCBI taxonomy): domain Eukaryota; kingdom Metazoa; phylum Chordata; class Mammalia; order Artiodactyla; family Bovidae; genus Bubalus; species Bubalus bubalis. Next base: position 145,047,701 of record NC_059158.1, read on the forward strand.
AAGACAAAACAACTCTGACTGAGGGGGAGGGGTGAAGTCAGCGGCTCAGTGTCTTGTGTCTGGGTACTAGTAGACTAACTGCCCTTGGAGTCTTGCACCATCTCCTGCCTCTTGTGAGAATTCTTCACTTTGGTGACACCAGTTCACTTGTTTGTCCTCTAAGGGGCGCTGTCCCATTCTCTACTCTTTTGGTTACACAGCCCATCCAATCTACAATGCCTTGATAGTTCTCTTTGCTCAATGACCTTTCTTTACCCTTCAAAACCCCAAGTCATACTTCCCCTACAGCTGACTATGTATCTAGGACACCTGTTTTTCCAGTGTTGCATTATAGTGTTTCCATGGGGACACATCTCTCCATGTAGGGACCTAAGTTCCTGAAGGATGAGGACGGTCATTCCTTTACTTGACTCTCCAGAGCAGCCGCTCCACTTACCGGCATACAGTTTCTTTCTGGACAATCTCAACTGTGCTGATCACGTCACCTTCATGTGTAGTCTGGGATCTTCTTTACATACCAAGATAGACTCTCTTAATACTTAGGACTGCTGTGTTAAGTGAAAGAGAAAAACAGCTCCATGGACTATTTTAACAATAAACATAAAATATGTTGCTTTTTGAAAAGTTAGAAATTTCTCTCTAAGTGGTATGAATATTATAAATTGTAAAATGTTTTTACATTGGATGTTAATATATACTGATTAATAAGTAGTATTCTTAGGATACATTTTTTTCCTTGGGAATATGCAATTAAAAAAATGTTAGAATCCACTGAATCCCAACTGAGCTTTATTGTACATAACATCATATATTCACACTGAATTGCATGTATTTACATATATTTTTATGATGCTTATATAAAACAAATTATCCCTCCCCAAAGAATCAAGGAACATAAAATGGCAGATACGAACTCCCTTTTTAAAGATTGGGAACTATTCAAATTCTTTCTGCTCTTTGCTCTTAAACTTCCTTCAGATATGAATGCTCAGTGAAAGTGGCTGACTGATCACATCTTTAAATCCTGGGTGATTTAGGCAGGAGGTATACAGAGGTGCTGGTGTGTTTAGATTCTCAACAGGATTCTGGGGAATTTTTATTTGATGTTAAAGCTGTGAGAATGTAAAGGGAGAAAAATTATTTTGTGTATATTTGACAACCACTAATACTCAGTCACTGAGGCTGTGATCAAAGAAAACTGTTACTCCATTGTCTCTATAATAGTATTTGCTTAACTGTGTTAAATTGTTCATTTGCTAAGTCATGTCTGACTCTTTGGAACCCCATAGACTGCAGCACGCCACTCTTCCCTGTCCACCATCTCTCGGAGTTTGCTCAAATTCATGTCCATTGAGTCGGTGATGCCATCCAACCGTCTTACCCTCTGTCATCCCCTTCTCCTCTTGCCCTCAATTTTTCCTAGCATCAGGGTCTTTTCCAATGTTGGGTCTTCACATCAGGTGGCCAAAATATTGGAGCTTCAGCATCAGTCCTTCCCGTGAATATTCAAGATTGATTTCCTTTAGGATTGACTGGTTTGATCTCCTTGCAGTCCAAGGGACTCTCAAGAGTTTTCTCCAGCACCACAGTTCAAAAGAATCAATTCTTTGGCACTCAGCTTTCTTTATAGTCCAAATCTCACATCCATACATAACTACTGGAAAAACCATAGCTTTGACTGTACGGACCTTTTTAGGCACAGTGAGGTCTCTGCTTTTTAATATGCTGTCTAGGTTTGTCATGGCTTTTCTTCCAAAGAGCAAGCATCTTTTAATTTCATGGCTGTGGTCACTGTCTGCAGTGATTTTTGGAGCTCAGGAAAATAAGGTCTGTTACTATTTCCAAATTTTGAGAAATCTTAGGCCCTCTGATATAAAATATGCAATTTTCAAGCATACTAACTTATTAGAAAAATAAAAAAGACATGCACACTTTGAGAATTCTGTATAGAATTTAGGCAACAACTACATTTTTTAAAACTGACTCTTTTCAAAAAAGTTTATTCAAGAGAAATATACATACCTTCTATTTTCCTCAAGCACTTCACTAATTATATGAGGGGAAAATATAATTTTGCTTAATGGGTTTCTTAAGAAACAACTTGTACTTTTGCTTAATATCATATACCATGCAAGGAATTTTCCTGGGTATTACAACTTTGGGTTTCAGTTCAGTTCAGTCGCTCAGTAGTGTTAGACTCTGTGACCCCATGAACCGCAGCACACCAGGCCTTCCTGTCCCATCACCAACTCCCGGAGTTCACCAAACTCATGTCCATTGAGTTGGTGATGCCCTCCAACCATCTCATCCTATGTCTTCCCCTTCTCCTTCTGCCCTCTCAATCTTTCCCAGCATCAGGGTCTTTTCAAATGAGTCAGCTCTTCACATCAGTTGGCCAAAGTATTAGAGTTTCAGCTTTAACATCAGTCCTTCCTATGTACACCCAGGACTGATCTCCTTTAGGATGGACTGGTTGGATCTCCTTGCTGTCCAAGGGACTCTCAAGAGTCTTCTCCAACACCACCGTTCAAAAGCATCAATTCTTCAATGCTCATCTTTCATTATAGTCCAACTCTCACATCCATACATGACTACTGGAAAAACCATAGCCTTGACTAGATGGACCTTTGTTGACAAAGTAATATCTCTGCTTTTTAATATGCTGTCTAGGTTGGTCATAACTTTCCTTCCAAGGAGTATGCGTCTTTTAATTTCATGGCTGCAGTCACCATCTGCAGTGATTTTGGAGCTCAGAAAAATAAAATCAGCCACTGTTTCCCTATCTATTTGCCGTGTAGTGATGGGACCAGATGCCATGATCTTAGTTTTCTGAATGTTAAGCTTTAAGCCAACTTTTTCACTCTCGTCTTTCACTTTTATCAAGAGGCTCTGCCATAAGGGTTCTGTCATCTGCATATCTGAGGTTATTGATATTTCTATTGGCAATCTTGATTCCAGCCTGTTCTTCATCCAGCCTGGCGTTTCTCATGATGCACTCTGCATATAAGTTAAATAAGCAGGGTGACAATATACAGCCTTGATGTACTCTTTTTCTTATTTGGATCCCGTCTTTTGTTCCATGTCCAGTTCTAACTGTTGCTTCCTGACCTGCATACAAATTTCTCAAGAGGCAGGTCAGGTGGTCTGGTATTCCCATCTCTTTCAGAATTTTCCACAGTTTGTGGTGATCCACACAGTCAAAGGCTTTGGCATAGTCAGTAAAGCAAAAATAGATGTTTTTTCTGGAACTCTCTTGCTTTTTCAATGATCCAGCAGATATTGACAACTTGATCTCTGGTTCCTCTGCCTTTCTAAAACCACTTGAACATCTGGAAGTTCACAGTTCACGTATTGCTGAAGCCTGGCTTGGAGAATTTTGAGCATTACTTTACTAGCGTGTGAGTTGATTCATTGTAAAAGATTCTGATGCTGGGAGGGATTGGGGGCAGGAAGAGAAGGGGACGACAGAGGATGAGATGGATGAGAGGACTCGATGGACATGAATTTGAGTGAACTCCGGGAATTGGTGATGGACAGGGAGGCCTGCTGTGCTGCAATTCATGGGGTCGCAAAGAGTCAGACACGACTGAGCGACTGAACTGACTGACTGACTGAGATGAGTGCAATTGTGCGGTAGTTTGAGCATTCTTTGGCATTGCCTTTCTTTGGGATTGGAATGAAAACTGACCTTTTCCAGTCCTGTGGCTACTGCTGAGTTTTCCAAATTTGCTGGCATATTGAGTGCAGTACTTTCACAGCATCATCTTCCAGGATTTGAAATAGCTCAACTGGAATTCCATCACCTCCACTAGCTTTGTTCGTAGTGATGCTTCCTAAGGCCCACCTGATTTCACATTCCAGGATGTCGGGCTCTAGGTGAGTGATCACACCATCGTGATTATCTGGGTCGTGAAGATCTTTTTTGTACAGTTCTTCTATGTATTCTTGCCACCTCTTCTTAATATCTTCTGCTTCTGTTAAGTCCATACCATTTCTGTCCTTTATCGAGCCCATCATTGCATGAAATGTTCCCTTGATATGTCTTAATTTTCTTAAAGAGATCTCTAGTCTTTCCCATTCCTCTATTCTTTACATTGATCACTGAGGAAGGCTTTCTTATCTCTCCTTGCTATTCTTTGGAACTCTGCATTCAGATGCTTATATCTTTCCTTTTCTCCTTTGCTTTTCGCTTCTTTTCTTTTCACAGCTATTTGTAAGGCCTCCTCAGACAGCCATTTTGCCTTTTTGCATTTCTTTTTCTTGGGGATGGTCTTGATCCCTGTCTCCTGTACAGTGTCATGAACCTCCATCCATAGTTCATCAGGCACTCTATCTATCAGATCTAGTCCCTTAAATCTGTTTCTCACTTCCACTATATAATAAGGGATTTGATTTAGTCATACCAAAGCTGCCGCACTTTGGGCTTAAACCTTTGCTTGTCGATAGTACTGTTTGTCATCTTATAAGTTAGCAGTCAAATTTTGTTGCTATACCTTCAGATTTACCTTAATTGTCCATTTTTGTTAGAGTACTTTATTACCTAAATATTTATTAAATTTGTTGAGATGCAAAAATGTAGAATGATCATGTAATTTATTTTGGATAAGTAGAGCCATTTCTCATAAACATCAAAAGTAGAAAATTTCAAATTCCCAAAGCATGTGAAGAAAATACTTCTTCTATGTTGATTTGCTTTCTTGACTGATAATATAATATGATGATGTTTTCTGGATAATGAGGATCTTCATGTTTCTTTTTTTTTTTCAGTGACTTATCATTCATTGTGACTGCAATACATTTCTTCTTCCCTTTTTCTCCAACAGTGCTTCATGGTTCTGGCCAAAGCACTGATTTTTTAAATAGTAAAGTTCATTGGAGAAGACTCTTGAGAGTCCCTTGGACTGCAAGGAGATCCAACCAGTCCATCCTAAAGGAGATCAGTCCTGGGTGTTCTTTGGAAGGACTGATGCTAATGCTGAAATTCCAGTACTCTGGCCCCCTCATGCGAAGAGTTGACTCATTGGAAAAGACCCTGATGCTGGGAGGGGTTGGGGGCAGGAGGAGAAGGGGATGACAGAGGATGAGATGGCTGGATGGCATCACTGACTCGATGGACATGAGTCTCAGTGAACTCCAGGAGTTGGTGATGGACAGGGAGGCCTGGCATGCTGCAATTCATGGGGTCACAAAGAGTCGGACACGACTGAGTGACTGAACTGAACTGAGTCTGGATCTATTGGTTTTATTTTTATTAGTTTCTTCATTAAACATGTTTTAAAATGGGAAATTTACATCCATTTATAAAGCATATATAGTTACTAGAAAAACTATAAATTATGAAGTATATCCTTCTACACCTGTATAACCTCTTCCCCATTCAAGAAATTGAATGCTGCTTGTATCCTCAGAAATCCTCAAGTGCCTTGCTCAATATTTTTCCCCATTTCCTGGGCTTCCCTGGTGGCCCAAAAGATAAAAATCCTCCTGCAATGAAGGAGACCCAGGTTCCATCCCTGGGTTGGGGATATCCCCTGGAGAAGGGAATGGCTATCCACTTTAGTATTCTTGCCTGGAGAATTCTATGGACAGATGAGCATGGCAGGCTGTAGTCCATGGGATTGCAAAGAGTCAGACACAACTGAGTGACTTTCACTTCCCCAAGGAAACTAGTATCCTGAATTTGTGACTCTTCTGGTTTCTCTTTAATACTATACCTAAATACTATAGAATTCTAATATTTCAGTTTAGCTTTATATACTTACACATCTAAAATAGGCAGCAAAGTAGATGAACATGTCTAATGACAATACCGTTACAATTCTGAAGCCCTCTGAGACGATGTAACAAAAGATTATATTTAAAATACAGTTTATAAAAGCTCTCAAAACCCAATAGGAAGATGGACCCATGGCAAAGGTTTGAACAGACACTGAAGAACATGTTCAGCATCACATGTGTTGGTGAGGATGTGGAGCAACTAGAGCTCCCATCCATTGTTGTAGAAATGTAAAATGGTGCAACCCCTTTCTAAAATGACCTAGCATTGTCTATAAAGCTAAACATATGTTTACCAAATGACCTATAGTTTTCACTAGTAACTACTTAAGAGAAATGAAGCACATATCTAAAATTAAGTTTGTCCATGAAAGTCCATAAAGAGCTTTATTCATAATGGCAAAAGCCTGGAAATGGAAATGTATATCCAACAACAGAATGACACTGGTGGATATCTAGTGGTGGATGTATGAGCATATATATATATATTTTATCAAAATTCTGAGGGCACACTTAAAATATGTGCACATTATTGAATGCCAATTATACTTAAATAAATTTCATACAAAATATATATTTTGTTTATAAAAATGAGATTAGGTTCTTAAAAACTATCTTTAAAATTTATTTTTGACTGCACTGAATCTTCTTTGCTGTGCACAGGCATTCTGTAGTTGTGGTGAGCAGGGTCTGTTCTCTAGTTGCGGTGCATGGGCTTCTCACTGAGGTGGCTTCTCTCTTTCTGGAGCATGAACTCTAGAGCACAGGCTCAGTAGTTGTGGTTCACAGGCTTAGTTGCCCTGTGACATGTGAAATCTTTCTGGACCAGGGGTTGAACCTGTGTTTCCTTATTAGCAGGCAGATTCTTAACCACTGGACCACCAGGGAAGTCTGAGATTAGATAAACTAATGCCTTAAGTACATACAGTTTATATTGTTGTGAATGTAATCCCAAAAATGCATTGAAAATTTGAGAAGCAGCAGCATTCTCTAAATACCTGAATAGCCTCAAAAAAAAATTCATTCCATTAAAACTTAATGATGTATACTCCTTTATACATTTAATAAAATTGGCCTTACTGTTTTGTAGTATCCAAATACATATAAAAGCTAAAAATCCTTTACAAAGTATAATTATGTGCACATAATAATAGAGAGTAATGTGAAGAAAGACTCTAGGGTTATATCATGGAACTTAACTACCAGATCTTCTGCTTTCTAATCAGTCACACTATTTTCACCTTTAAAGGTTTTACAGCTATTAAGTCATATTCTGGCACTCTCTCCCCTCCAGAAAACTGTAATTTAGCATCAGGTATATATCGTATTTAATTACCCACTGTATATTTCATCTCTGTGGCTCTAAGTTCTAAAGATTGCAACTCTGAAAAGTATTTGTTTATATTTCTAAATTATGTCTGCAAATTACAGTTGGGTATTGCATATGATAATAGTGTAGCTCTCTGGGTTAGAGATAATACAGTATGACAATTTTTCTTCCAGTTCTATTTCATATGACTTAGAGTAAATCTATATTTTTTTCAGTTAATTAGAAAAACAGATTGAAAATACAATCTCCAAATAAAACACAAAACATATACATTACATAAAAATGATATGTTTAAATAAAACTTCTGATTATAAAATGTGAGCAAGCCACAAAGTGGGAACATATATTGGTAACACAACAGTATCCAATGAGGAACAGATACCTAGAATATATCAATATAATGCATGCCTTAAAAAAACTGACAACCCAATAGAAAAGTTTTGAATAAAAAACTTCACAAAAATGATAAATGCCAAGAAACATGTAAGTACTCAAGCCTATTGATTATCAAGGATATAGAAATCAAAACTACAATGAGATACCACTATACATTTATCCAAATGGCAAAAGGAATAACTCTAATATTGGGTGTAGACTAGGATGTGGAGGAACCCGAACTCTGATGATGGAAATGTGAATTGGCACAACTAATTTTTCAAAGTATTGTCATTATCTGGTGATGTTGAAAATGAGCATAATCTTCGGATTCAGTCGTGTTAAGGAAAGTAGTACACATGTACACTGGGATACATGCGTAAGGATGTTCATTACCACCTTGCTCATCATAGCCCCAAACTGAGAAAAATGCAAATGATCATCAAGATAATGGGTAACTAACACCTCTTGTACTAATGAGGGAATTTCATACAACCATGAAAATGAGAGAAGTATACTCTCATGCAGTAACATGAATGAATCTCACAAACATTTTTGAACAAAAGCATTCACAAAAAATTCCATGAGTGCATTTATGGAGGGCTTCCCTGGTGGCTCAGATGATAAAGAAACCACCTGCAACGCAGGAGACCTAGGTTCAATCCCTGGCTTGGGAAGACTCCCTGGAGGAGGGCATAGCAAACTACTCCAGTATTCTTGCCTGGAGAATCCCCAGGGACAGAGGAGCCATGAATTTTGAATTTATGGAAAGTTCAAAAAGCTTGTCAAACTAAACAAATATTGAGAACTCTGTGCAGGCAGACATCTTGGAGATATTGTGGATTCAGTTCCAGACCTCTGCAATACAGCAAATGTTGCAAGTGTGTCACATGATTTTTGTTTGTTTATTCACTAAAGAAGCTAATTTCTGAAACGGTATATTTTTCACAGCTCCTAGTGGGCAGAACAGATTATCCAGTACATTCAGAGCATGATTTTTGGAGACCTATCTCACAGAAAAAGATCAAAGATATGCTGCAGTGGAATAGCAACTCGAAGCAAGCAACACACCTCCTCTCCCTGAAATAGGTTTATTGCCTTTTCTCTTGGTTGTACTCAGTGTAGCTCTTATCTGGGAGTGGAAGAGAACCCTCACATCTTTAGAGATGTATTTATTATCACTTCATTTGTTAGAAATACGGATCTCCTATTGTGTTGATTCGCTTTAGTTCTGTAGCTAAATTCCTTGTCTAGGTATCAATAAGTCACTCCTCCAAGAGAACTCTGTCTGTTATGAGTCACTTTTACATTCAAGGCTTTAGACTGTCCAGTGCAGTCAGCTCTCACTTCTTCCTAAAGTCATGTAGTCATATTGCCTAAATTTCCATGTCAGAAATACTTTCCCTTCTCTTATTCAGAGCCGTGCCGGTCCCTCCTAACCCTGCTTATCTGTTTCCTGCAAGATGGACCTCCTTGCCTACATTCTTGCCCGCATTGTGCCTGTGATGCTTCCCAAGTGGAACAGTCATTTCATCTTGCACAAGTGTTAAGCACCCTTTTCTTGTGTTTTCTGAAGTTATACTTCACTTGCTCATTTTTACTCAACATGTATCAAGCATCTATATACAACATATTAGAAGCTAGGGGGAAACAAAGATGATTATGATGTAGTCTTTGAGAAGATCATGACTGAGGATATGCCTCTGCTTAACTGTTCTATGAGGGGATGTGCATTAAGCTAACAGGAACTTTGGGAACACAGAAGATGTGGTGAGATCTGTTATTAGAGACTTGAAGATCAGTATGTGTGCGTGCTAAGTTGCTTCAGTCATGTTCGACTCTGCGACACCAATGGACCACAGCCCACTAGGCTCCTCTGTCTCTGGGATTCTCCAGGCAAGAATACTGGGGTGGGTTGCCATTCCCTTCTCCAGGGGATCTTCCCAACCCAAGGATCGAACCCCAGTCTCTCGAGTCTTCTGCATTGGCAGGGGATTTCTTTACCACTAGCACTCTTGGGATGCCATATTTCTGTTAGGTAACAAATACAGAACAAAGTATCATAAAACTCTGCAGACTCAATTGTTGTCTACCAGTCTTTGGACCAGCTAGGATTTTCTGGTTTTGAGTATGTTTACTCCTGAGTGTACAGTTAGTTACAGCTTGGGAACAAATGTGTTTCTGCATGTATTTCAGGTATTGAGGGGTCAGCTGGCCATAAGCTGGTCTAAAACAGATTTAACTGGTTTAGAAGACTTATCTCTGGTGGTTTCTCCTCCCTTAGCAGTTCAGTCTGGACTTTTTCTCATGGCAAGGCACCCTTCCAAGGAGCAAGCGGAAATACACAAGGCCCTTGGAGGTCTAGGATCAGAACTGGCACATGATCAGCTGGCCAGAGCAACTCACAAAACTGGCCAGTAGTCAGAGGGAATGGACACAGACTCTGCCTTTTGATGAAAAGTGCTGCCGAGTTGCATAGCCAAGGTGGTAGCTTTTGTAGGTGAAGGTAGGACTGTAATTTGGGTCACTTTTACAATCAACCTATAGTACCACAAAGGAAATGACATTTTAATTCAGCCCTTCATGGGTAACCAGTCTTCCTTGAGGTGGCCAAGATAGTAGAAGGCATTGAGCATGGATATATTGGGAGTTCAGATGGTAAAATATTAATTATGAGCAAATTTTATTTCAAATTTGTTCCTGGTATAGTACTTTGTGTTAGAGTTTTTTTTGTTTTGTTTGTTTTTGTTTTTAATAGTTCACTGTTTAGAGTCTGTTTAAGGCTGAAGAGATCTTAAGGCAGTTGTTCATAAATGAGAAAATACCTGGAAATGTTAAGTGACCCTTTACGTTGTAGTTCTCAAATCACTCTTGACAGAAGTGGAATTATTGGCTTGAATTTCCCCTTCTGGGCTGCTCTTCAAAAGCACTGTCTGTGTTTCCAATTTTACGTTTCATGTATGGTTTTTCAATGTGCCCTCCCTTTTAACATGCAAAGTATTATTTTGTAAAGTCCCACATTGTAGGCTGACCAGAGAAGCTTGTGCACGTAGTGAGGGCGAATTCCTAGCCATTATGTACCACCTCTCCTACTGAGAGCCGATAAGCATTAAACAATTTAGACGGTAGTGGCTTCTGTGTTGTCTCACTCTGAGGTGTGTGCCATTGTGTTCTAGGCACAGTTCTGAGTGCACAGCCTGCTCTGTCCAGGGTAAGAGAGTGACGTCTCTGAATACACAAGTGAGTGCTTTAGTCTTATTAGTAATATTAGAACTGCTGCTTCTAGAGGACCTGGGTCAAGCGATTGTCACAGACTGAGTTTAGACAGCACTATTTGACCATCAAATTCCGTTCCCCTCACTCCTCGGTGGCTTCTCTTGTCAGGAATATATATAGAGAGATCTGGAGGAGAAAGAGAGGGAACTATTCTAGGTGTGTTCCTTATTTCACACTTAACCTTTGTTTCCTACTTAGGGGAACTATAATTTGTAACTTAATTCCTTCTGGAGAAACCAAAGCTCAATAAAAGAAATTGGAACTGGGTTGATAGCTTTATGAAGGCTGTGTACTTCAATTTTTTAAAAGCCTAGTTTTCATAGGTCATCCGCTGTCAAGTAATTACGTAAAACAAATGAAAGCTTGATCATCTCCTTATATACTGCAAGGAGGTCCAACCAGTCCATCCTAAAGGAGATCAGTCCTGGGTGTTCATTGGAAGAACTGATGCTAAAGCTGAAACTCCAATACTTTGGCCACCTCATGCGAAGAGTTGACTCATTGGAAGACCCTGATGCTGGGAGGGACTGGGGGCAGAAGGAGAAGGGGACGACAGAGGATGAGATGGCTGGATGGCATCACCGACTCGATGGACATGAGTTTGGGTGAACTCTGGGAGTTGGTGATGGACTGGGAGGCCTGGCGTGCTGCAATTCTTGGGGTCACAAAGAGTCGGACACAACTGAGTGACTGAACTGAAATAGAAAAATGAACCAAAATACTTCTTCACTATACTTAATTTTAAGTGGTGTCTCTGATCATAATTTTTTGCCATTATATTGTTTCGAAGATGTACTTTGCTCAGTGATGGATGTATGCTACTCACTCAAGGAGCTTTACAAAATTCTTGTAAAAATTAAAAAAAATTAAGAGCTTTTTGATAGTGTATATACATATACAGTTGATTTTTGCAGTCTCTATAGTTTTTTGGTGTTCAAGAATTTACAGACATCTCCATGTGCAAAGCCCCTTGTGGAAGCCATGAATGATACAGTGATGACTGAGACCTGATCCAAACCTATTGGGCTAGGAAAAACAAATGTGCACCTATTACAAATGTTCAACTATGGCAGATGATTTTTCTGACTGATGAATGCCATTAATTTTCTAGTTTTGCATTTGGGATATGCTAGAATTTTATATTTTGACCTTTATTCAAAGACACCGTGAAGGCTGAAAGGTAAAGACTACCTTAAAATCATGTAAACTGTTGCAGAAGAGAGCACGCCAACTAGAGTTCCAGCTAGTATAGAGTTAAGATTGGAGTTGATTTATACATTGTCTTTCACTTTCCCATAGATATAAGTGACCTATTTTATTGGATTCTGCAGGTTAAAGAACATAAAAAGGATTATTAATTATTGCTCCTAACTTTTAAAAACATCTCTGGTCTTAGTATATAAGTGGGCTGAATAAAAAATTCTATGAAAGAGTGTCTTTCTTGGCAACTACTATGTGAGCCAGAAAGCCTTTTATGAAAATTAGTGACTTCTTTTTAGTCACTTACCTCACAGCTGAGGAATGGTGAGGGGAAGATGTTGAATAACTTTCAGAATATGCATTCAACAGTTTTTGTCTTTGGAGAACTAACACACATGTTACTTACTTGCTGCTGCTAAGTCGCTTCAGTCGTGTCGGACTCTATGCGACCCCATAGACAGCAGCCCACCAGTCTCCCCCGTCCCTGGGATTCTCCAGGCAAGAACACTGGAGTGGGTTGCCATTCCCTTCTCCAATGCATGAAAGTGAAAAGTCAAAGTGAAGTCGTTAAGTCGTGTCCGACTCTTTGTAACCCCATGGACTGCAGCCTACCAAGGCTCCTCCGTCCATGGGATTTTCCAGGCAAGAGTACTGGAGTGGGGTGCCATCGCCTTCTCCATGTTACTTACTTAATAGATGCCATTTTCATCATTAATTAGATTTCTAGAAATGATGGGCAAAGCTCACTAAATTTTAAAATTTTTATTCGTTTCCATTATGTCAGCTTCTTTTGTCTCCAGAATCCAACAAAACCATCATATCTAAAGATTCCTTTTATTTCCAAGTTGCAACCTGCTATTACCAATGTGTCCATGAGTATTTTGTTCCTTCTTAATAACGTATGCAAAGAAATAGTCAAGACCCAATGAATCCTTAAGATCTTTACAGACATTTAAAAGTGTGCAGATATTAAAATGCACCACCTTGGTTCCATTTCTTTGATGGTATGTACAGTAAATATATCTCAGTCCTTGAAAGCTTCAGTAGCCAGGCCAGCTGTCTTACCGCTCCATGTGTTTTAGCATTCTCTGGCTGTAATAGCAGTAGTGAGATGCTGAACTCAGAAAATGCAGACTCCTCAATTTGCATTATTCGGCATGTGACTGCTTTATTGAGTTATCCCATGTTCTTGGCCAAAAACATGATCAAGGTAGTGATTTTAGCTCTCTGATATTTCGTTGGAAGAAACCTAGTAATTTTGACAAAACTGGACAATTGTTTTCTATTACATTAATGTTTGGCTTACAGAGATAGCCCTAAAGAAGTCGGTAAAGTGTCTGTCTACAATGCGGGAGACCCAGGTTCAATCCCTGGGTTGGGAAGATCCCGTGGAGGAGGAAATGGCAATCCACTCCAGGACTATTGCCTGGAAAATCCCATGGACAGAGGAGCCTGGTAGGCTACAGTCCATGGGGTCTCAAAGAGTCAGACACGACTGAGCGACTTCACTATTCACTATATATATATATATTTTGCATTCTCAGCCTGCACTTTAGTAACTGACACTGGTGAGAGGGATCTCCTGAGATACTCTGTATGAAACATCTGGCCATGCTGGATGCTTTTTAGCTGAATTACCAGTGGACATGGAAATCAAATGAATGAGGTGGGTTGCATGGGGCAATAAGGAGTTGTGGAGACTGGCCAAGTGGAAGGTATTGTGTGTGTGTGTGTGTGTGTGTGTGTGTGTGTGTGTGTAGAGTCATGGATCACATCCAACTCATTGCTTCAGGCTAGAATGCAAGCCCAGTTTTGACAGATTGTATGATTCCCCCCCCCCCCACCCCCCCCTCTCCCCGCCACAGGAGCTGAAAAACCAGATTTTCTTGCAAAACTTCCCACCTTTAAATTACTGCACATGTCAAAGAAAACATTTATATAAGTCAGGCTGCGTTTGCACCATGCTCTAGACTTCCTATATGTCAATAGTGGCAGTGAGACCATTTGATCATCTTAAAGACTTTCATACATTATTTAATAACATTAAAATAACATTAATCTGTCTGTGTAAACAATGGGTACTACCTACAAAGAAGATTCCAAGACAACTACCTAGGTCCAAGCCAAAGTTTCCATTCATACTAAACATAAGCTGGCAGCCATTACTGTTTAATAGAATTCTGGCATTGATGCCATTCCCTTTCTAAGATTGGGAGACTCTGAGCCAAACCTGTTTTCTAAGTGAGGGCCAGAGAGCTCTGTGGTTCTACTTGAAAAAAAAAAAAACTATGAATAACTCACCTCTAACCATAAATGTCCTAGCATGAGGAAGAGGTGTGAAGTGCTTGCTGTTAGCTCTCAGTGAGGTCTCTAGATAATGGACTTCCTTTTCATCTCTTCTCCTCAGGGAAGATGGCATTCAACAAATGTTTATTGAGCATTGGACCTTCTAAATTATAAATTTCCATCCCCTGTGTTGTCTCCCTTTGTCTGAAGGTTTTCTCCTTCAATCAATAGTTTCCATTTCAACCATGTTTATTATAGCAATTAACCATCTCCTCCTAACTGATCTTTGCAGTTTTTTCAGAAACGCAGCAAGCAGATACTTCCAAGTCTCCTGAAGAGAAATGTCTTTCCCTCCCATCTGCAGCCATTAAGCATTCAAAACAAATAGTTATTTTATGGAATATTTATTGCTGGTCATCTAATATTTAAAGTTGGAGATGAGTATGAACATAAATAAGATATAGAAATGTATGCTTTTTCCAAAAGGCTAACTTACTATGAGATCAGTACCATCTCTGGAAGGAGTTTAAATAATGTATAATAAATCATTAGTGGATCAAGCCAATATCTAGTTAACAATGATCTGCACTCTGTACGGTTACAAAAATGTATTTCTGAAGTGATTACTCCTGTGCTAAATTTTGATCCCTTTTGTAAGTTGCTTCTTTTTGTGTTCAGTGTTCCACCCCCACCATGAAATTTTTGTTCTTTATTTCTTTTAGGACTATAATTCATAAATTCCTACCAATAATTGTATGATGTTTCGTAATTCCTTACAAAAAATGCTACCAAAATCTAACTTGTTCTTAACTCCACACTTTAACTTTAAAGCAGGAATGAATGAGTTTATAAAACGTGCAGTCTCCCTTTGTGGGATATGTCATCAATGAAGCCATTAATTGTCAGATTGTCATAGGACTTTGGGAGCAGTCTAGTGTGAGTTTAAAACCCAATTTCTTTCCTTCCCAGAGCCTGGGTACTCCGTTGGGGCTGAGTGCTTGTTGATGCCTTGCCCAGAGAGTACTGCCAGCTAATTGCACTGTTGCTTTAGGTCAGGACTTGTTGATGTCAGGCTGGTAGTTAGCGGTTATCTTTCTGAGGAAGAACTGGGCGATGCTTCTGTTGAAGTCCTTGGAGTCTCCCTAGTTCACAGGAATGAATTCAAGCTGTGGTTTGCTTTCCCTTAAAAACATCCCTGAGGCTCCAATACTTTGGCCACCTGATGCAAAGAACTGACTCATTGGAAGAGACTCTGATGTTGGGAAAGACTGAAATCAGGAGGAGAAGGGGATGACAGAGGATGAGATGGTTGAATGGCATCACCAACTCGAAGGACATGAATTTGAGCAAGCTCCAGGAGTTGGTGATGGACAGGGAAGCCTGGCCTGCTGCAGTCCATTGGGTTGCAAAGTCTGATATGACTGAGTGACTGCACTTAACTGAAAACATCTCTAGACAAGACGTTTAATACTCAAACCAAGTAGTTCATTCTTGGAGGCTGAAGGAGCCGTGACCACCAGACCTCCTTCCCTCATCTCGATTTGGCATGCAGTATTGTGCTCAGGGGT
Organism: Bubalus bubalis; assembly: GCF_019923935.1. Classification (NCBI taxonomy): domain Eukaryota; kingdom Metazoa; phylum Chordata; class Mammalia; order Artiodactyla; family Bovidae; genus Bubalus; species Bubalus bubalis. The sequence continues at coordinate 145,063,511 of NC_059158.1, forward strand.
TTTCAGACATTTGGTTTCAGAATTTCTTTGGTATTTTATATCCTTGATGTCAGTGGGCTTATATCTGGCATTTATACTTATCAATATTTTGATTAGACACTGGAACTGAGACATCTAATGTATTTTAAAAATTTATTCATAAATGAGCCAATTTCATGGTTAATAGACACTTTTCTGAGAAGTAACTTTTTTTTTTTTATAAAGTAACTGTATATTTAAAACAAAAACTCTTGTGAGGAAAATATTGTTTTACCTCTCACATATATCTTTAATGTGTAACTTAATGGAAGATAGCTGGACTGTCAGATCTCTTTCTGTGTTTAGTTTGTTTTGGTATGTTCTTTTGGTTCATGTTTATGAAGAAAACCTCACACATATATGTAGTTGGAAATGGTATATATTCTTCTTTGATATTGTACCAAAACTTGACAAGTGGTAGCTTAAATGATTTTTTGCAAGGAGAAAACTGAAACCATATCAGTGAACTTTTAATATTGTGCTAAAATCCATTGGCCTATTGTGTATTTTGGATGGATTATTTTTCCTCATATATGATTTCATAACATTATACTTTGTCCCTTGGAAAATATTGGTAGATGTCATGCCGGTCTTCCAGATGTTACCTTATCTCATATGATACCAGATTTATCGTATTAATATCACCACCATTATTATCAGAAAAGTCTTTTAAGTATTGGGAAGCTGTCAAGTTTACTGTGGTCAGTATAAGTCATCTGAAACTCTAGCTTTCATCCCAGAGCTGGAATTTCATTATTGATAGTAAATGCTATTCATTTTCCTTGAAGTGACACGCTTGCTTTATTTTCAAGAAATTGTCTTCCAAACACTAAAGTCTGAAAATCCAGTTCGTCTATCAGTCATTCTTTCGTGTGATAATACTGTTGCCTGATAGCAATTATGTCAACTTGCAACTTGATTTCACAAGTTCTTTTCCTTAAGACAGTCATCTGTCAGAAGTGCTTTATGGATGTTTTCTGTTTGGGCACACAAAATATTAGAGATGTATATTCAAGAGTTGAGATTTAATAATAGCTATAATGCTTATTGTATCATCAAGGATCTTGAGGGAAACTGTTTTTAAGCTGAGAATGAGTGGTAGTAAAAATAACTATAAGATGTGGGGCCTCTTTACCCATCAATCCCAAGGCCAACACACTAAATAAAGCAAATAACATCATCGAATTATTGTGGAGGTAGCTGTGACTTTCTGTCCCCTGAAAGGTCTGGGGGACTCCCACAAGTGTTAGAACTACTGCTCTGATACATATGTTTTATTTTCTTCAAATAATATATTTGCTTTTTTTATATTGGACTGTAGTTGATTTGCAATGTTCTGTTTCAGGTGTACAGCAAAGTGTACACATATATCTAATTCTTTTTCCAATTCTTTTCCCATTTAGCTAAGTGTAGGATATTGAGTGGAGTTCTCTGTGCTATACAGTAGGTCCTTGTAAATTCCTAGGTTGTATTATCAGACATACATTCATACCTCAAAACCATTAAGTACCATGAAGAAGCAGAGCTATACTACTTTTTCTCCTTTATCCAAGCACCAAAACTAAGCAAATAGTTACCAATACATTTGCCACGTTTTAGTAATTCACCATCTCAGTTTACTGTTTGAGTAGGTGACATGAGCTTAATCTGAGCTGTTCCCAGCCTGGTCCTGCATGTGGACTTAACACATCCCCTTTTGTCTGTCTTTGCCTATCCTGCCATCCTGCTATTCAATTGTGATTTCACTCATCTCCTGAGGTTCTCCATAATTTATTTTGAGTTCTGTATCCTTCTACTGAATTTTAATACTTTGGTGAAAAATATCACTCCTGTCCCTGGTTGCAGTATCAGTACTTAACGATATTTGCTGAATTTACATTCATACTGTGAAATAGTGGTAAGGTCAAATATACTTCTGGAAACTAAGTTCATATCTGTTTTTCTAATAGGTCTCAGTTCAATTTAGTTGCTCAGTCGTGTCCGACCCTTTGCGACCCCATGAATTGCAGCATGCCAGGCCTCCCTGTCCATCACCAATTCCCAGAATTCACTCAAACTCATGTCCATCGAGTCAGTGATGCCAACCAGCCATCTCATCCTCCGTCGTCCCCTTCTCCTCCTGCCCCTAATCCCTCCCAGCATCAGGGTCTTTTCCAATGTGTCAACTTTTAGCATGAGGTGGCCAAAATATTGGAGTTTCAGCGTTAGCATCAGTCCTTCCAATGAACACCCAGGACTGATCTCCTTTAGGATGGACTGGTAGGATCTCCTTGCAGTCCAAGGGACTCCCAAGAGTCTTCTCCAACACCACAGTTCAAAAGCATCAATTCTTCGGCGCTCAGCTTTCTTCACAGTCCAACTCTCACATCCATACATGACCACAGGAAAAACCATAGACTTGACTATACGGACCTTTGTTGGCAAAGTAATGTCTCTGCTTTTTAATATGCTGTCTAGGTTGGTCATAACTTTCCTTCAAGGAGTAAGCGTCTTTTAATTTCATGGCTGCAGTCACCATCTGCAGTGATTTTGGAGCCCCAAAAAATAAAGTCTGCCACTGTTTCCCCATCTACTTCCCATGAAGTGATGGAACCAGATGCCATGATCTTAGTTTTCTGAATGTTGAGCTTTAAGCCAACTTTTTCACTATAATAGGTCTACTTATTATCAAATAAGGAAATTATTCCATTAGTTTGTTTTTATTTAAATATATAAACATGAAACTGAAGGCAGATGGGTAAGCTGTAATACACTTGAAATGTTAGGTTAAACCTGAGCTTGTCATTACCAGACGTGGTTTCATTCATAAGCTCTTGGATCTTCTATGAGATATGCTACCTCTTTGAGCCTTACTTTCTTGTCTGTATAAGATTGTTGTTGTTAGTAAGCTTACCTGTAAAGGTTGTAGTGAAAATTAATCTCATCAGGTGTAAAGCAGCTTCTGAAATGTGTCACACACAGTAGATAACAACTGCTTTTAAAATTATAATAATTATTACTATTATAATAATTTGGGACTTAGACATTTAGTAGTCCTACTGTTAGCTGTTATATACAGTTACATTTCTGTAGAATGACGTGTTGCTCTTAGAAACGTGTTTTTTGGCATATGTGCATTAGCTAAAATTGTGAAACACATTTTTAAATGTCCAGGACAGCAGATGAGAAACAAAATCCACACCAATCTTTTTTTTAACATTCAAACATGACAGAAAACAAGCTCATGTTGTTAAAAAATAAGGGCCTTAATTGGATAGAATTTTTCATTAATAATCTGAGGCTGATATTGCTGCTTTGATGTATTCTAACCTCATTGCTATCTAAAAACCTTGCTCATTGGTTAATCATACCAATAGATTTCTACTCTAAGAATCTCCATTCTTTTTTGGAGATATAACTGATGTATTAGTTTCAGGTATACAACACAATGATTCATTATTTGTACGTCTTGTGAAATCACAACATCCAGTTAACAAGTACCACAATAGTACAAAAATTTTTTCCTTGTGATAAGAACTTTTAATATCTAATCTCATAAAGTTCAAATATACAATGCAGAATTATCACCTGTAGTCACCATGCTGTATGTACTTGTACATCTCTGAATTATCTGCTCTATACTCAAATCTCAAAAGCAGATGAAAATACAGACAATATTTGGGTTGATAAAATTGAAAATGGAAGAAAGCATCAGTTGCTTGCTCTCAGGTGTTAGAATTGTTAAAGTAATGGAGAAGTACCTATATCGTTTTTATCTGAAAGTCTACTGTGTTATATACCAAATAAAGTATAGAAGTTGTGGCCGGCAAATACATAAAGCAAAGAAAATTCTTCTCCGCCCATGTTACTAAAGGCTCACCACTCTCCCTGTAAGTTAGTCATTAAAGGCAAACTTTTGATCATTTGTGTAATGTATTGAAGAATGCAGATTTTCCTGTTTGACAAGATTGGGAATGCATTGTATAAAAGTACTTATCTTGAAAAGATATTTTTATTTCCACAGTTAAAAATTGATTCTGGTTTTTAAGAAACTTTCTGTACAAGTGCATATTGGCCCTGCTGAAATCCTTCTGAAGAACTTAAGGCAGATAGCTCCTGAGAACTTAGACTCAGCCAAGCTGATTTCTTTGGCTGCGTTTCCTGATAGTAATTTTCTGTAAGATACGTGAATGTTGGAGGGCAGAAGCAGTAGGAATGTGTCTCCCATGCTCCTTAGTAAGTACATACAGGATGACTTGGAATGAGGCCCTCCCAGAACTAATCAGTATCTTCCTGTTCTCTTCCTTTTACCTTGTTCTTCATCATGTTTATTGGGCATTAGTTTAAAAGCCTCAGGCTTAATAGGAACTTTGGTATATGTAAATATTTGATGTACGTATTTGCTGGGTTGAGTTTTAGCAAACTCATTGCTCTCCTGAAGAAGGCTACAGAGAAAATGTGTGTACTGATTAAGAAATGTTAGGAATTTGGGGGAGTGGTGCCTCAAAGCCCTGCACTGTTAATTGTGTTTATGCCTATGATTGTCTTGGTATTTTTTAACTTTGCTCTTTAATCTAGCCTTTTAAAATTCCTTAGAAAGTACAAAATGTCCCCACTCTTGGATCTTAAAAATGGTTTTTAAAAGCACAATATATTGTATATATAAAATTTTCAAAAGATGTAGAGGCTTGAAGAATAGGCTGTGTAGGCTGTGACTATGGACCTTATGAAGGGTGGAGACCTGCCTGGAAAGCCCCACCCTACAGCTGTTTGGCTCCTGTTAGAAGGTCTGCAAGGGCTCTGCCAGAGGAACAAGGATTTTCTTCCTGGCATGGTTCTGCTGTGCCATCTGGTTCAGGGCTGTGGCCTCACACCCACTGGCAGATTTTCTTATTTTGAAAGGAAGGGCCACATTCCTCAACCAGTGAATGAAAAATTCCAACCATTCCAATTATCTATGCCTATGACTCCCTCTATTTTACACGTATCATTGACTGCCAACTCGCTAGTCCAAGACTTAGGAAAATTGTGCTATGATCTTGACTCTGCCACTGGCCAGTGTTTTGAATTCAGGCAGTATGTTCCACTCATCTGGGCCTCAGTCTCCTCATCTGCAAAATGAAGTAATTTGCTTGTCTGTCTTTCGTGAACAGTCTGTCTCTAGCTAGTAACCTTATGTGTGTACTCATACTAAGGCTGTATTGCAAGGAAGTAGAAATTACTGGAATAAATGAAGTTTAGCTTTGATGGAGAGGACTCTTGAGAGTCCCTTGGACACCACTGAGATCAAACCAGTCAATCCTAAAGGAAATCAACCCTGAATATTCATTGGAAGGACTGGTGCTGAAGCTGAAGCTCTAATACTTTGGCTACCTGATGTGAAGAGCCGACTCATTGGAAAAGACCTTGATGCTGGGAAAGATTGAAGGCAGGAGGAGCAGAGGGCAACAGAGGATGCAGATGGCTGGGTGATATCACCAATTCAATGGTTATGAACTTTGGCAAACTCTGGGAGGTGGTGAGGGACAGAGAGACCTGGCGTGCTGCAGTCTGTGGGGTTGTAAAAGTCGGACACAACTTGGCAACTGAACAACAACAAAGCATTGATTTTGATGGGCATATTTCTCTCTTCTTCCCTCCCTTCCTTCCTTCCTTGTTGATTTACAATATTGTGTTAGTCCCGCTGTAGAGCAAGTTGAATCAGTTATACATACACATGTATCCACTCTTTTTTAGACTCTTTTCCCATATAGGTCACTGCAGAGTATTGAGTAGAGTTTCCTGTGCTATACAGTAGGTCCTTATTAGTTATCTATTTCATATATAGTAATGTATATGTGTCAGTCCCAAACTGCCAGTTCATCCCTCCTCTCTCCTTACCCCCCTGGTAACCATAAGATTGTTTTCTGCATCTGTTTCTGTTTTGTAAATAAGTTTATTTGTACCATTTTTTTAAAAATTCCACATATAAACAGTATATGATATCTGTTTTTCTGTCTGACTTACCTCATTCAATATGACAGTTTCTAGGTCCATTCGTGTTCCTGCAAATGACATTATTTCATTCTTTTCTATGGTTATGTAGTATTCTATTGAATAGATGAACCACATCTTTATCCATTCCTCTGTTGATGGACAGGTTGCTTTCATGTCCCAGCTATTGTAAATAAGTGCTGCAGTGTACATTGGGGTGCATGTATCTTTTTAAATTATGGTTACCTCTGGGTATATATACACCTTGGAAAGAAAGTTATGACCAACCTAGACAGCGTATTAAAAAGCAGAGATATTTGTCAACAAAGGTCTGTCTAGTCAAGGCTATGGTTTTTCCAGTAGTCATGTATGGATGTGAGAGTTGGACTATAAAGAAAGCTGAATGCCAAAGAATTAATGCTTTTGAACTGTGGTGTTGGAGAAGACTCTTGCGAGTCCCTTGGACTGCAAGGAGATCCAACCAGTCCATCCTAAAGGAGATCAGTCCTGGGTGTTCATTGGAAGGACTGATGTTGAAGCTGAAACTCCAATACTTTGGCCACCTCATGCGAAGAACTGACTCATTGGAAAAGACCCTGATGCTAGGAAAGATTGAGGTCAGGAGGAGAAGGGGATGACAGAGGATGAGATGATTGGATGGTATCCCTGACTCAATGGACATGAGTTTGGGTAAACTCCGGGAGTTGGTGACGGACAGGGAGGCCTGGCATGCTGTGGTTCAGGGGGTTGCAAAGAGTCGGGCATGACTGAGTGACTGAACTGAGCTGGGTATATAGATGGACATATTTCATACCAAGTTTTAGAGTTGAAAGTCTGTGTGTAATCTATAGCTAGCCTTCTTTATACATGTCAATGAATCCAATCAACTGCATCACATTTACTATTGAAAAAAACATGCATATCAGTTTCACAAGGGCTTCCCTTGTGGCTCAGCGGGTAAAGAATCCGCCTGCAATGTGGGAGACCTGAGTTCCATCCCTGGGTTGGGAATATTCCCTGGAGAAGGGAAAGGATACCCACTCCAGTATTCTGGCCTGGAGAATTCCATGGACTGCATAATCCATGGGGTCACAAAGAGTCGGACATGAATGAGCAACTTTCACATGCATATCACTGGACACTTGCAGTTCACACCCATGTTGTTCAAAGGTCCACCATATACATTTAACTTTCCTCCATGTCTTGTTATTGCTTAATAGCTTTTTAGTGATGAATAGTATTCTGTTGTCTGAGGTACTTGTCCATTTACCTACTGAAGGGTGTCTTGGTGGCTTCCAAGTTTTGGCACTTATAAATGAAGCTGCCATAAACATCTATATACAGGTTTTCATGTGTTTTAAACTCATTCAGGTTAATACCAAGGAGCATGATTGCTGGGTTAGATAATAAAAGTATGTTTAATTTGGTAAGAAATCACCAAACTATCTTTGCATTGCATCATGCATTGCATCAACAATAAATAAGAGTGTTTTTTGCTCCACATCATCATCTGGATTTGGTGTTGTCAGTGTTCTGGATTTGGGCCATCCTCATAGGTATTTAATACTATTTTGTTTCAATTTGCATTTTCCTGATATATGATGTAGTGCATCTTTTCATATTCTTTTTGGCCATATGTATATCTTTTTTGATATGTATATCTTCTTTGGTGAGGTATCTGTTATGGTCTTTAACCCATTTTTTTTTTTAATCAGGTTTTTGTTACCTTGTTGAATTTGAGTTCTTTGTGTATTTTGCATAATTCCTTTATCAGATGTATCTTCTACAGCTATTTTCTCCTAATCTATGACTTGTCTTCTGCTCAAAAAAAGATAATGCCAGGAGAACCGGAAATTTCTTAATTCTAATGAGTTTATTATTTTTCTTGTGACTCTTACCTAGGTGTTGTATTTAAAAAATCAACAACATACCCAAGGTCATCTAGTTTTTCTCTTCTGTGTTATCTTGCAGGAATTTTGTAATTTTGCATCTTATATTTAGGTCTGTGGTCTTGTCATTGTTTCCATTTTTTCCCCATCTGTTTGGCATGAAGTGATGGCACCAGATGCCATGATCTTAGTTTTTTGAATGTTGAGTTTTATGCCAGCTTTTTCACTCTCCTCTTTCATTTTCATCAAGAGCCCCTTTGGTCCCTCTTCACTTTCTGTCATTAGGGTGGTGTTATCTGCATATCAGAGGTTATTGATATTTCTCCCGGCAATCTTGTTTCCAGCTTGTGCTTCTTCCAGCCCAGCATTTCTCATGATGTACTCTGCATAGAAGTTGAATAAGTAGGGTGACAATATACAGCCTTGACGTACTCCTTTCCCAATGTCTGGTTCTAACTGTTGCTTCTTGACCTGCATTGTCCTAGCATCATTTATTGAAAAAACTGTTTTTGCTCCATTTCATTGCCATTGTTCCTTTGTCCAAGATCAGTTCACTGTAGTTATGTGGATCTATTTTCTCTATTCTACACCATTGATCTACTTTTCTGTTCTTTTGTCCATACCATACTATCTAATGTCAGTCCTCTACCTTCATTCTTCTCTTTCAATATTATGTTGACTATTCTGGGTATTTTGCCTTCCTGATAGCTTAGTTGGTAAAGAACCCTCCTGTAATGCAGGAGACCCCGGTTTGATTCCTGGGTCAGGAAAATCCACTGGAGAAGGGATAGGCTACCTTACCCACTCCAGTATTCTTGGGCTTCCCTTGTGGCTCAGCTGGTAAAGAATCAGCCTGTAATGCGGAGACCTGGGTTCAATCTCTGGCTTGGGAAAATCCCCTAGAGAAGGGAAAGCCTACCACTCCAGTATTCTGGCCTAGAGATTTCCATGGACTCTGTAGTCCATGGGGTCGCAAAGAGTCAGACACGACTGAGCAACTTTCATTTTCACCCTCGCACAGATAAACTTTAGAATAGTTTGTCAATATCCCTAAAATAACTTGCTAGGATTTTGATTGGTATAGATTGCATCTTAACTGTAGATCAATTTGGCAAGAACCAAAATCTTGACAATAATGAATCAGCTTATCTATGAACAAGGAATATCTCTGCTTCTATTCTCTGACAAAGATTGTGGAGATATCTAGCATATTCTACTCATACTAAATCATACAAGTGGAATCAAAATGTCATAGCATTTTTAGGTAGACAAAAATTCATAAGTTTTTTAAAGTATATATATTATATTAATATTATACATCCTATATATGTATCTATACGAAGAATTTTCTACTATGCTTGATAAAGGCTTGAGAAAGAATATCAAAAAAAGGATGGAGAAATTGGAAAACTAATGATATAGAACTGAATATGAAATACAAAAAGTGAAACGAACTAAATAAAAGTAAAGTTTTTAAATATGGCTGCTCATTAAAAACACATCTGAAGCTTTGGAGAAAAAAAGCAAAAAAAAATAGATATGCAGTGATGGACAGAGAGGCCTGGTGTGCTGTGGTTCATGGAGTTGCAAAGAGTCGGACACGACTGAGCAACTGAACTGAAAGCAACAAAGGTTTACTGTATAACACAGGGAATTATAGTCAATACCTTGTAATAAACTGTAATAGAAAATAATCTGAAAGATGATATATGTGTATATGTATAACTGAGTCAGCTTGCTGTGCCCCTAAAACATTGTAAGTCAACCATACTTTAGTAAATTGTGGAGAATTTGTATAATTTCTTCCTTAAATGTTTGGTAAAATTAACCAGTGAAGCTATCTGAGCCTGGTGCTTTCTGTTTTGGAAGGTTATTAACTATTGATTTAACTCATGTAATAGATATTAGGCCTATTCAGATTATCTTTCCTTGTATGTTTGGTTTGACAAATTGTCTTCCAAGGAATTGCTCCATTTCATCTAGGTTATTAAATTTGTGAGTGTAGAGTTGTTTATCTGTAATGTCCAAGGGAGCTGTAGTGATGTCCCCTCTTTTATTTCTGGTATTCATCATTTGAGTCCTCTTTTTTCTTAGTGAGCATGGCTAGAGAGTTGTCAATTTCCTTTTTAAGGAACCTGCTTGGTTTTATATATTTTTACCCTATTGATTCCTTATTGTCAACTTTATTGATTTCTGCTCTAGTTTTTTCCCCTGCTTGCTTTGGATTTAATTTGCTATTGATTTTAACAAATAAAATTTATTTTTCTTTCTTCTTTTGTATTACATGCATTCAAGTCCATAAATTTTCCTGTAAGCACTGCTTCTGAGGCATTCCATAAATTTTTTCTATACTTCTCCAAGTATTTCCTATTTTCCTTGACTCCAAATATTACCTCTGTACATTTGATTTACAGACATGTATGTCCTAGTCCTGACCTCTTGACCTCTCTGAGTTCCATTCTCATGTTAATCTGCCTATTTGATGTCTTAACCTGGATCACCCAGATCATCTTAAATTCAGCACGTGTTGTTTTTTTCACTTTCTTTGCTTTTTTCATTTTCTTCTCCTTCATCCATTTTTTCATCTTTGTTCCAGATCTTATAATGGACTCACATATAGTCTTGAATTTTAGTGGCTTTTTTTTTTTTTTTTTGGCAGCCCCTGGGGAATCACAGATAATGAAAAATCATTGCTTTTGTAGTAGAAAGAGCATGTTCCTTTTATATTCCTACTGTGTCTTATGCTGTACCTTTTATGTTTTGCAGTTTGTCTTTTAGTGTGTGAAAGACTTATAAACATTCCAGAGAACTATGATAAAAAGTATGATTAATGAGGTAGGTATAAAGAATCAAAATTTTGAGTATTCTTGCATAGGAAAAAAGATTTGATGATAAACCTCCAAGTTCATTTTGGAAGGAGGTGTAAATAAATAAGAAGCCTTTTCCAAGTCTATGACATGTTATTCACTATGGAGGCTATCTTACCCTAATGCCAAAGGACAAAATAAACAGAGGAGAGGAAATTTGGTTAGCAATACTTTTCCATTGGTAAGTGTGACTCTGAAGGTCAAATAGGCAGGCTCATGTAATCAGCTGGTGACATCTGATTGATTTTAATTAGTTGGCATCTGTTCTGAATGGTTAATTCTATGTTCAATCCTAAGTTTTCCCTGTATTTTACATCTTTGTTGTATCTTGAACTATTTCAAAACTAATGCTCCTTCCTGGGTAAAAGTCTCTGGAACTTCAGGCCAAAAGTTGAATGTGACTTGACATTTCATGAAGGCTGGTCTTCTAAGTTAAGACTGAAGATACACCTTTCAATTGTTTCATTATCCTAATTTACAACCCCTTTCATTCCTAACACGTCTCTGATATAGGTCTTCAAATACACTGATTTTTATTTCTATTTAATTTGGAATAATTGTTAGAGCTATTAAGACTTAAAAAAAAGACACTGTGCTATACTTGACCCCTGTGGTAGGTAAAACAGTGGGCTCCTGAAGATGTCTGCTTCCTAGTCTTCAGAACCTGTGTATATGCTATTTGCCAAATGGCGATTGAGGTAGCATATAGAATTAAGATTGCTTACCTTTTAAGATGGGCTTCCCTGGTGGCTCAGGTAGTAAAGAATCTGTCTGCAATTTGGGAGACCTGGGTTCTATCCCTGGGTTAGGAAGATCTCCTGAAGAAGGAAATGACAACCCACTATAGTATTCTTGCCTGGAGGATCCCATGACAGGGGAGCCTGGCAGGATACAGTTCATGGGGTCACAGAGGGGGACACAACTCAGTGACTGACCCAAACAAGCAAGCAAACCTTTTAAGATAGGGAGACTATCCTGGAGGCCGAGTGTAGTCACAAGGATCCTTTTATGTGGAACAAAAAATGCAGAAGAGGTAGTCAGACTGGACTGGCCATTCTTGGCTTTGCAGAAGGTAGGAGGCTTTCTGCCAAAGAATGTGGGAAGATTCTAGAAGCTAGCAAGGGCCAAGGGAAAGGATTCTTCCCTAGAGTTTTCAGGTAAGAATTTGACTCTGCTGACACCTTGATTTTAGCCTAGTGAGATGTGCATCAGAGATCAGACCTGAAGAACTGTTTAAGATAAATTTGTTGTTTTAAGCCATTGAGTTTGTGGAAATTTGTTGTAGGCATAATAGGGAAATAATAGTACCCTTCTTTCTTGCTGTTTAGTTATGTGAAGGGCTTGCTTTGTATGTTCTGCATACCAGGCATTTATAATTTTCCTAGAAAAATTAGCCTTTTAAAAACTTTGTCATCAAAGGCAATTGTGCTCATTCTCATATCTTACCTGTACAAAATTGGACATGCTTTGCTATTGAATGCGACTATATCCACTTACATGTTTGTGGCCATATAAATATATAGTATAATAAGTATCTATACCATATAGAGAGAATAAAAATCATATTTGGGATAAATTATTATATTGTTATTGAGGTCAACTTTTATAGCTTGCATATCAAAGTAACCCAGCATAATTTTGGGCAAAGGGTAGACTGTATGAAGGAGAATATATTTGAACATTCTTGTTTGAATGGCTTAGAGGTTATGGCAAAGGCGCTGTAAAGAATGACAAATAGTCATTTCCTATTTGATTTGTCAGGGAACATAATTTCCTTGGTTGCCATAAATGTCAATATAGTCTTTTAGCTTTCAATTTTTGGAATCAAGTTACAGACAAAGTATGGTCGTCATTACGGAAGAGAATGTAAATGTTTTCAACTTTGATAATGTAAAAGTAAAGGTAAAACTGACAAAAATGGAAATTGAAAAGGCAGAAGGAGAGGGAGTAAGAATTATGATGTCATCTTTTATTCTGAGGAGTGAAGAGATGCTGTCTTTAGATGATGGAATTGGAAATAGAAATTTGTTATTCATTAAAGGCAAAAGTAACCAATAGAGGAAATAAGCATATTTGAATAACTACATTATGAGAGAGAAGGATGGGGAAATTTGAGGGGCTCCAAATATATTCAGTTGCCATCAATGATATCAGAAAGTCAAAAAGTTGAGACTGTTAAAATGCTTATTCTTTAGAGAAGAGATTGCATTCAAATAGACTGAAACAAATGTCTAGAAGACCTGGAGAACACAATTGGGCTATCCTCTCTACCAAAAATTTTAAAAATCAAAGTGATTCTTACACTTGGCTTATAGTGGGAGTTGGTAAAAGTTTTTTTTTTTTTTGCAAGGGCCAGGTAGTAAATATGTTAGCCTTCAAAAGCTGTGTGATCTCAGTTGCAGCTCTTCAACTCGGCTGTTACCCTGTGAAAGTAGCACAAACTTACACAAATGAGCCTGGCTGTGTCCCACCAAACATTCATTTGCAAAAATAGATGACAGGTATGTCTGGCCAGGTGCTTGTCATTTACCAGTTTCTACTTTAGAGTCAAATAGTGTTGTTGTTCAGAGAAGGCAATGGCACCCCACTCCAGTACTCTTGCCTGGAAAATCCCAGGGGCGGAGGAGCCTGGTGGGCTGCAGTCCATGGGGTCGCGAAGAGTTGGACACGACTGAGCGACTTGACTTGCACTTTTCACTTTCACGCATTGGAGAAGGAAATGGTAACCCACTCCAGTGTTCTTGCCTGGAGAATCCCAGGGACGGGGGAGCCTGGTGGGCTGCCATCTCTGGGGTGGCACAGAGTCGGACACGACTGAAGCAACTTAGCAGCAGCAGCAGCAGCGTTGTTGTTGCTGTTCAGTCACTAAGTCATATCTGACTCATTGAGGCCCCATGAACTTCAGCTTGCCAGGCTTCCCTGTCCATTGTCTCCCGGCGTTTGCTCAAACTCATGTTCACTGAGTCTATGATGCTGTCCCACCATCTTATCCTCTGTCACCCCCTTCTCCTCCTGCTCTCAGTCTTTCCCAACATCAGAGTCTTTTCCAGTGAGTCAGCTCTTCGCATCAGGGGGCCAAGGTATTGAGCTTCACCATCAGTCCTTCCAATGAATATTCAGGGTTTGAGTCCCTTGAGGACTGACTGGTTTGATCTCTTGCTGGCCAAGGAACTGTCAAGAAAAGGCCCTTAATGAAAAGCAATGGTCTGTTGACATCCGCCCACCCTTACTGCTTCCAAGAAGCAACCATGCTAAATGCCTTAGCTGCCCTTTTTGGGTATTTATCTCAATAATGCTAAGTTTATGAATCAGGGGATTGCAGTGTACTTTTGTTTCTAAATATGAATTTACCACTGTCTCTTCATAAATTATTTATATCCCATTCAGGTAGTAGAAAAATAATAACTTTCTCATGGGTTCTTCATGTTTTCTCCCCTTTCATCTTCCAAAATTGTTGTTGGACTTTCGTGTTACATTTATATGCAGCATTTTTACCACCGTGACCACATAGATACTGTTCACTTGAGCCAGTTACAGTGGTTGCTTCCTGTCTTACCCCAATTTTTAATTTTCTTGGAGTTAATGTATTTTATTTGCTTAGTTGTCTTTGAATCCATTGCTTTCTTTTTTCCTCCTTCCAACAGTTGTATAAAGTTTTTGTTAGAACCATTTTTTATGGAGTTAAAACTGTCATAACCTCTGGATTCTGGGGTTATTTGTTTATCTTCACTCCTGGATCCCTTTGTTGTGTTGATTCAGTCGGGGGTGGCTGCTCTCTGGACTCCAGCGTGACCATCTTATTAATCGCTGTCACTTTGTTTTTGGGAATCCTCTTCCCATCTCTTCTGTATCAGGTTCTGTGTTTCCTGGGTCCTCGTTTTGGTGGCACCCTTTGCTCTAATAGCCTATGAGGAGTGGTTGGGGGGGAGGTTGTAAGGATAGCTGCTAACTTTGTGGGTGGTTGGACGGGGTAGTACGGTTGGAATGCATAGCGTGCATTACTCAGCCCCATTTGCAGCCTGTAGCCCTTTGTGTTCAGCCCTTCTCTGTGCCTGGTGTCTTGGCATCTGAACCCTACTCTGGGTGTTCAGTGGCACTAGAGTTTATATTTATTGTCTCTTAACAGAGGAGGTGTTGAGGGCACGTGGGTGTTTGTTGTTGTTTTTCAGTCGCCCAGTCATGTCCAGCTCTTCGTGACCTCATGGACTGCAGCATGCCAGGCCTCTCTGCTCCTCACCATCTCTGGAAGTTTGCCTAAATTCATGTCCATTGCATCGGTGGTGCCATTCATCCTTCTCATCCTCTGACGCCCTTTTCTTCCACCCTCAATCTTTCCCAGCATCAGGGACTTTCCCAATGAGTCAACTGTTTGCATCAGATGACCAAAATACTGGAGTTTCAGCTTCAGCATCCGTCCTTCCAACAAGTGTTTGGGTTGATTTCCCTTGAGATTGACTGGTTTGATCCCCTTGCTGTCCAACACGTAGGTGTTTAACCATTGTTTAAAAATGTTTCAGACCATTTTTATTCACCATTTTCAGCCCTCACCTTCTTTGAATTTTCATGGACCCTGGTGGCTCCAGACTGTGTCCCAAGTGGACTGATTTGTTTTTCATGTGAGCAGTCCCCATCTAATGGCAACCCACTCCAGTGTTCTTGCCTGGAGAATCCCAGGGATGGGGGAGCCTGGTGGGCTGCCGTCTGTGGGGTCGCACAGAGTCGGACACGACTGAAGCGACACAGCAGCAGCAGCAGCAGCCCCCATCTAAAGGCACTGGGGTTTGACCTTCCTTTCCCGAGAAGTCATTATTTCTTTATCCAACTGTTTCTATTTTTTATATTGTGCTTTGAACTGCAGATTCTTTACTGGTTTCATGAAACAGTTTATTGTACTGTTTTAAAAATTTTCTTATTTGAGGTTGATTTCTGGGGAAGATGGGATGGGATTAGATTTACCCATTATAACCATAGGTATGTGTTAGCTAATAATTTCCTTTCAATTAAAATATTTCTATATCTGCAATGTTAAAAAAATAAGGATTGAATTTTTTTCTTGGGCAAAATATAGACATAGTTGTCTCAGCATTTGTATGATATTGTAATAATAGGTATATCTAAGTGAATGAGTGCATGTATGTTCAGTTGCTTCAGTCATGTCCGACTCTTTGCAATCCCATGGATGGCAGCCTGTTAGGCTCCTCTGTCCATAGAGATTCTCCAGGCAAGAATACTGGGGAGGTCGCCATGCTCTCCTCCAGGGGATCTTCCAGACTCAGGGATCAAACCCACATCTCTTATGTCTCCTGCATTGGCAGCCAGGTTCTTTATCACTAGTACTACCTGGGAAGCCTGCTACTGCTAAGTCACTTCAGTCGTGTCCGACTCTGTGCGACCCCATAGACAGCAGCCCACCAGGCTCCCCCGTCCCTGGGATTCTGCAGGCAAGAACACTGGAGTGGGTTGCCATTCCCTTCTCCAATGCATGAAAGTGAAAAGTGAAAGTGAAGTCGCTCAGTCGTGTCCGACTCTTAGCGACCCCATGAACTACAGCCCACCAGGCTCCTCCATCCATGGGATTTTCCAGGCAAGAGTACTGGAGAGTACTTCTCCGACCTGGGAAGCCTAAGTGAATATATATATATATACATACACATACGCACACACACATACCAATTTATATACATATATATGTGTATATATATATATGAATGTATAAAATTGATACTGTGATATAACTCTCAGAAAATATTCCCCTAACATTTAATTTTTCTGTCATTCTTGCCATCTGTTTTCATAAGGTGAATTCTGAGTCCACCTGGTTTTTTGGTGTTATTTGTCTGCTACCCAGTTGACATTTCTTCTTGGGGCTTTTCCCTCCACTATCTTATAACCTGATAGTATAACAATGGTGTCATGATACCATAATTTTAGACAAAGCTAGGTAGTTTTTATTGTTGCTGACTACATTCTCATTTACTCTCATGAAATATTGGTAAGGTATTGAGAACAAAGGAAGTCAATCCCTATTTATTAGCAGACTGACTTCTGAAAATTTTTAATAAATTGCTAATTGTTTTTAGAGTTCGGCCTGCATGTTCCTAGGTAAATAATATTTAAGTGGAGGTTGTTCTTGTCTGTAGAGGCCTACTTTTCATATGTCAGCATTTTTGTTAATGTCAATGAACTGTCACTTAATTATGATGCCCTAAGACCCTGGGTGTCAGGGGGAGATGGCCAGTAGATACAGGATTTCTCAGACTATGGTGGGCAACCAGATTGTTTCCTTTGTCTATAGCAAATTGATGCTTTTATAAAATACAAAATCATGTGCTTGAATATTGCAGCAATAAAAAAAAAATGAGGTAGAAATTTTTAAAATCCTTCCTTTCAATTTCTGTCCTAACTTTGTTGCAGAAAAAAGAGCTCATGGACCACATTGGTCTATAGACTACATTTTGCTCAGAAGAATCGAGAAAACTGGGGAAAATGTTTCTTTCTGGCCAAGTTTTGGCTTATAAAAAACTTGCCTAGCATTTTGAAACTTCTATTTGTGAAACTTTTGCTTGATTTGACTTCATTTTCAAATGAGATTCTTTTTTAAGCCCAGGGGTGTCTCTTTGTCTCCTAAACTCCCAGCGTTGGAGAATTACACAGGGCAGTAATGAATAACAGTCACTGATTTTTTGTACATCTGTTGTAAGGAGAAAACTGTGCCAGATGCTGGGATCATAGTAGTATGTAAGTTAGAGAAGACCCTGCCTTTTGTAGAATTTAAGAGTATGATGCTAATAAAGACAATACTTGTAGGTTGATATGCCATTGTATATGCATGTTTGTGAATATGCAATGAACTTCTCACATTCTGGTGAGAGTTGAGGGTATGTCCTTTTTATGTGAGTGGTACAGAGTTTGGATTTCAACCTAGTCTTAATGACTTGAAACCTCGCACATTTCCCAGGAAATAGCTTCATTTGAGGGGTGAGTGTAGGATTGATTATCTTTATGTGGCTCACACACAGTCACACCTGGTATGCCTTCCTACCTCAGCAGTTTGGAAGGGAACATCCCAGATGCAAATAGAATAAGGGTCCCTTCCTTCACCTCTCTGGAAATATTTCATTTAAAAGAAAAAGTAGTCTTACAAATGTTTAATGAGGACATAAAGGGAGTAGAATTGTAATTAATGTTGTTGAGTTAGAGTAAAATTTTGCTTGGTATATGGAAAGGCTTTCTTGGGCAGGCCGGACAGGTGGTCACTACCATTTGGTATCTTCTCAGTTCTGCCATGCTTTGTTGACCTGACGAGGAGTTTTCTGGCTCCTATAGGAGTCCTCTTTCTGAGCTTAACTTCTTTTTACAAAGGACTGCGATAGACTTACCCATGTCTCAGCTGGTAAAGAATCCTCCTTCAAAGTGGGAGACCTGGGTTTGATCCCTGGGTTGGGAAGATCCCCTGGAGAAGTGAAAGGCTACCCACTTCAGTATTCTGGCCTAGAGAATTCCATAGACTGTACAGGCCATGGGGTCACAAAGAGTCGGAACGACTTTCACTTTTAAGGGCAAAACCCTTTGTTGGGAGACCTGATTCCTTTCTCCAAACTGCCCCTGACTTGTCTCCTCAAATCTTTGGTCAAATAGCACCATTCCAGTAAGGCATGAACTGACCATGTATTCAAAAATTTAAGCCCTATGGAATTCCTAATCCTCCTCATCCTACTGTTTTTCTCTCCTATACCTCTTAATCAGTTCTAATATTCCATTTAATTTACTTATATATTATGTTTTTAAATACTGTCTGTCTTCTATCTTCAGTGAATATAAGCTTTACTCTTCCCAAAGTTGCAGGGTTTTTCTCCTATAATTCATTAACAGATGCTGTGTAAATGATTGCTTTTGACATACAATCCAGAGTGTTTCTACTCAGGCTGCCATTGGCCTTATCAAAAGATCTAGGTTGCATGATTAAACCCCAGGTAGCGCTAGTGGTAAAGAACCTGCCTGCCAATGCAGGAGACGCAAGAGATGTTCCTTCTACCCCTGGGTCTGGAAGAGCCCCTGGAGAAGGAAGTGGCAACTCTCTCCAATATTCTCGCCTGGAGAATCCCATGGATGGAGGAGCCTGGTGGGCTACAGTCCATAGGGTTGCAGAGAGTTGGACACGACTGAAGCGACTGAGCACTCAGTCTAAATGAAATTATTCTCTTATCAACAGGAAGTCATTGTATCCTCTTCGTTCTTACTCCTGTTTCTCCTAGCCTTTATTCCTAAGACAAATTCACAGTTTAGGTCAGTTCAGTTCAATCACTCAGTCGTGTCCGACTCTTTGTGGCCCAATGAACCGTAGCACGCCAGGCCTCCCTGTCCATCACCAACTCCTGGAGTTAACCCAAACTCATGTCCATTGAGTCGGTGATACCATTTAACCATTTCATCCTCTGTTGTCCCCTTCTCCTTCTGCCTTCAAACTTTCCCAACATCAGGGTCTTTTCCAATGAGTCAGCTCTTTGTATCAGGTGGCCAAAATATTGGAGTTTCAGCTTCAACATCAGTCCTTCCAATGAACACCCAGGAGATACCATAAATAGGTGGATATGGTGATGAAGAAGATTAGTGAGGTTTCTGTAACATGGTGCTTATTATGTTCTAGTTGGAGGAGGAGGAGTTGTTGCTTTAGTCTCTAAGTCCTGCCCTGTCCTTTGGGACCCAAGGACTGTAGCCCACCAGCCTCCTCTGTTTATGGGATTTCCCAGGTAAGAATACTGGAGTTGTTAATTTCCTTCTCCAGGGAATCTTTCCAACCCAGGGATTGAACCCACATCTCCTGCATTGGCAGGAGGATTCTTTATCACTGAGCCACCAGGGGAGCCCAGTTGGAGGAGACCAAGTTATAAAAATTAACAGATAATGAGATAAACTATTTGTGCCTCATAATTGGCAGTGGAGCAGAGAATCAGTGCTAGATTGATATTCAAGAAGGTTATTTATGAGTATGGGATCCTTCAACTTAGCTTTTCTTACTTCCTATGTTTCATCTTTTTTTTTTTTTTGGTTGTGTTTGTGATCCATCTGCAGCATTCTGGAGGAATGACCCTGTTGGAGAAACAAAGCTAACAGGAGTGGGCAGTAGTGACCCAATTCTTTTGAAAATCAGAGACAGGATAATTCTGCACCACTCCTGTTACTGGCATGCTGAAAAAAAAAAATTATAAGTGATTGGGAATAAAGTTGATGAGGTTTTTGTGTTTATCTTAGAGTTAACTTATTTTTAAAAACACTGCCTCAAGTACCTCCTCTAACGTAAATTAAAATGCTTTTTCTCTATGTCTTAATTTCTCAATGATGGGGCATAAAACTTTGTGTTAAAGGGCTAGAGGATATGGCGGTTACCTGTAGAATTCTTTAAACCTGTCATTCATTCATATATATCAAGATGCACACACAGTTGGCAGTATCTGTCAGTGTTATTCTTTGGAGTTATTGTAAAAGATGCCAGCATCATAGCAGCAAAGAAAGTTTGGATTTAATTGGTTGTGTTAAGTAAAGCTTGAGTTGTATGAATATGCATTCTCAAATTCTTATTAAAATTCATTTTGTAGAAGAATACTTTTTAGGGTTTTATAATAGCAACTAAACAACAGTGAATACATTCTGTAAAAAAAATTATGGCTTGTCCTTCTCTTTGGAGAACTGGCCACTTCCATTCTTTGGCTGTGGCTTTGCATTCCTGT
Organism: Bubalus bubalis; assembly: GCF_019923935.1. Taxonomy (NCBI): domain Eukaryota; kingdom Metazoa; phylum Chordata; class Mammalia; order Artiodactyla; family Bovidae; genus Bubalus; species Bubalus bubalis. The sequence goes on from NC_059158.1 coordinate 145,083,965, forward strand.
GGACCACACAAGCTTCTAAAACCTTGGCATACAGGGTCTTTGGACTATAAATCTTCATTTGAAAACAATTACTGGAAAACAGGATTTGAAAAAAAAAATAGCCATTTAAAGTTATTTTGAAACATTGTATTTCAGTGTTATTGAATTATAATGGTTTAACGTTTAAAAGTCTTTCATACTGGCAATCTTTCAAAATAGATATTTCAATTAAAGGTGTAGCTTTTGTTAATTTCAGACTTAAAATTTGATTTTCATGATAAAACTTTTTGTTTTATGATTCAGTTCAGTTCAGTCAGTCAGTTGTGTCTGACTCTTTGCAACCTCATGAATCGCAGCACGCCAGGCCTCCCTGTCCATCACCAACTCCCAAAGTTCACTCAGACTCACGACCATCAAGTTGATGATGCCATCCAGCCATCTCATCCTCTGTCGTCCCCTTCTATGATTACACTGTACTTAATCCTGAAGATTTATAAAAGACATATGCTATTAAGCATGTAACTCACTCTTAGACTCATAGGAAGGACTTCCCAGAGGGTGCTAGTGTAAAGGACCTGCCTGCCAATGCAGGAGACGTAACAGATGTGAGTTTGATCCCTGGGTCAGGAAGATCCCCAGGAGGAGGGCATGGCAACACACTCCAGTATTCTTGCCTGGAGAGCTACCGACCGAGGGATCTCAAAGAGTCAGACATGACTGAAGCGACTTAGCACGCATGCACAAATTCATAGGAAAAGGAAATTTCCATATTCTTTTAAAAAGAGTGTGCTGTAATGATGTAGGCAGAAGATTTGAGAATAATTAAAACCTGTCTTTTATTAAAAAAAAAATCTAGATATCTGGAGCTTTTTTCCTCATGAGTTTAGGTTAATCTCAAGGTGAAAAATGAGCCTTTAAAGTCCTTTATATAAAGAAAACTGCTTAGATTATGGTTATTTCCAAAAACTGAATGAAAAATGACACAAAGTGTCATTTTATATTTTATTGATTCATGAACTATCAAATGAAGTTTATGCCTTCATGTTTAAATATGTTTTTTTTCTGCTTGTAAAGAAGAATGAGTAATATCAATACTTGAATTATAAAATAAAATTGAAAATTTCTGTTGGAATTGTGGTGCTCTTGTATTGAGACTGATTTCTTAAGGACTGGATATCACAAGCCAACAAGTACCTTCCTTGCACCTTGATCTTTGTGTATCAAAATCCATTGGTGTGATATGTTGGCCCTTTCATATCTGCAAGTGCTGCATCAGACTGTAATATACAATTCTCCGGGTTTTTTTTTTTTTTTTCATCTACCAAAACAATTCTTTTACTTTGGTGATGGAAACCCAAGTTTCCTTAAATTTGTTTATAAATTAGTGAAGTTTTAGTTGCACAGCAAGACACTAAAATAACTGATGCATTGGAATATTCAAGGTGTTTGGCTCATGGACTTTCTGCTTGGAGACTGCACAATCACCATGGAATTATACGAACTGCTGAAAGCATTCTTATGATACAGCAGAAATTTCTTCTTTCAAGGAGTTTCCCTAGATGTATATTTCAGAGCCTTAAAGGCTTTTGAGTTTCTAGAAGCTGTAGGTTTAAGAGATAAGGTTTTCAGGATCACACAATTTCTCTTTCTTATCCTATAGCTTCCTTAAGATATAGCTTTCTAGCCTTTGCTTGACTCTCTATGGGAATGGAGAACTTACTGTTTCATCATACTCTACTCGAAATTTTAATAAGAATTTGGGAATGCGTATTTATACAACTCGAGCTTTATTTGCTACAACCAATTAAATCCAGAATTTCTTGCTGCTGTGATGCTGACATCTTTTACAATAACTCCAAAGATTATCTTTGATGGATACTATCAACTGTATGTGCATCTTTATGTATGTGAATGAACGAAAAAGATTTAAAGCGTTCTACAAGTAATCACCATAACCTCTGGCTCTTTACTCTAGCACTCTACTCATAGATAGCTTTTTGTAGAAGATCTTATGCTGAGCTTTAATCCACGTCTACGTAGTTGTGTAACTTTGGAGCAGTACAGAACAAGTCAAACCTTTCTTATATGTAACAGCCTTTTAATTTGAGAGTCTCATAAGGTCGTTTAGATTTCATAAATTCACTTAGTAAAAGCTCAACCAAAGAAGAAGAGGGGGATAAGAAATTGAGTAATGCATGAGCATTACTTGTATGAGCAATGAGCACATATCCCAGAGGATGCATGAAACGAAAGAGCTACTATCTCTGTCTTATTTCCCATGTGCTTATGGTAGTGAGTCTATCTCTGGTCTGAGTGTGACTCTAAATACTCAAGATAAGCATTCTCACAGAACATGGTCTCCAACATAATCCAAATACTTTGGTGCTTAACTGAGAAGACAATAGTATGCTTTAGCCCTGGATAAAAAAAAAAAAAAAGAAGTAGTGTTAGTCTTATTGAAAGGAGATAGGGTTGTCTCCAACATAATATCTCCCTGAAAGATTTTCAAGGATAATTTTAACCATAAGAGACTTTTTTCCTTAATGAATGTCTTTGAGAGCTCAGTGCCTTGTAAACTGTGGTTCTACTGTGTTTGAGACAGTGAAATTTTCCCTTTGTTTAAACAAACCTAAATTATGTGTTATGATAAGGAGTCTTGTCTTACCTTCATGACCTATGTAGGTGCTCTCCAGTTTGCTAATAATTATTTCAAGAAATTTTGAAAAATTTCTCTAAATATGGGGGAACCACTTTAGGATAGGATGAGTTTATTACCTACTCTGTTCTGGACACAGAACCTGCATTATCACAGCCTGAGATGGAGGCAACAGTTTTTCAAAGACTTGTCACACTGTTGGCACACCGAAGCCCATGGTCCGCTTCACCCCCTCTGTAGGTCTTAGAGATTTTGAGTAACTGGTGGTCATTGAGTTGCCTGTTCTGTTGGTGGGATAATCTGGCTTCCCCATCTTTTGGGAATCCTGCATTTCTTTTATGTGCCTGAGGATTTGTTCTTAGACTTCTAAGGAAACTTGTTCTAAACAGCTTTTTAGTGATCTGCATTTGTTTATCTGTAGAGATGTCTTGTGCGAAGGAAACCAGTAGGTATTTCAGTTTGAAAAAAGTCAGTTTTTGAAGCAAAAAGTTCCTTCCATTTTTATATGAAGTTTTAAAAGTATATCACACAGAAATGTGTACAAATAATTACAGCCAGCATACACATCAGGAAATAGAATATTGCCCCAGAAGCCCCTTTGTGTATCTTTCACTCACTGCCCTTCCCCTCTCCAGAGGTAACCAGTCTCCTGACTTCAGTGTCAATTACTACTGCCTGTTTTTGAGCTTATTATACCTGGAATTATATAGTATGTACTTTTTTTGGTATTAGTCTCTTTTGTTTCAATGTGGTGCTGTAAGATCCACTTATATAGTTTTATAAAATTTGAGTTTAGTCTTGTTGACATTTAGTATTCCATTGCATGGACATGGTATTTGTCCATTCTACTGGTGATAGATATTTGGGTTATTTCCAGATTTTTAGGTATTAGGAATAATCCTGCTATGAATGTTCTAATAGATGTTTTTTGGTAATTCTGTGTATCAATATTAATTTCTTCTGGATGTATATACCTGGGAGTGGAATAGCTAAACTATATGAATGTTTATATTCAGTTCTTTCCCACGTTTATGTTCAGATACTGCCAGTATTTTCCAAAACAGTTGTATAAATTTATACTCACATCGTCAGTATCTGAGAATCCTGATTGTCCCAGATCCTCACAATCCTAACCCTAACCTTGTTAATTTGAGCAAGATCAAAATCTTTACATTTTTGAATCTTTCAATTCATAAAATGCCTCTTTAAATTTTCCCAATATTTTGTGGGTTTTAACATAGAAGATTTATACATTTTTGTTAGACTTGTTTCTAAGTATATAATTTTATGATGCCATTATAATTGTTACCATTTAAAAAGTTTTTGTTTTTCTTGCCTTGTTTAGTTACAGGTTTACCTTGTTCACTAAAAAGTTATTGTGAACTGGTGGTGAATAGTCTCATTTGCTTGTGTTGCATCCATTTGTAGTGATTATATAATTTTTATCCTTATTCTTCCTTATTCATTTGGTGAATAGCCTTGGTTGATTTTTGAATTTTAAACCACTTTTGCATTACTGGAATAAATCCCACTTGGTGATTGTGTGTCATCCTTTATATCCAGCACTGAATTTGATTTACTAATGCTTTATTCATTTAAGTTACAGATATGTATCCATATGCAAATTTTTATAATTTTCTTGTAATGTCCTTCTAAAGTGTTGGTATCAATGTTATGCTGTCCATATAAAATGAGATTGGAAAAGTTTCTTTTCCAGTTTTCAGAAGTGTTTTATAAGATTGACACTATTTCTTCTTTAAATCTTAGGGACATTTTCTGTGAAGTAATCTGAGCCTGGCATTTTCTCTATAAGAAAGCTTTAAAATATAGATTAAATTTTAAAATTGGTTTTTAATGTACAGTTTCTATTTTTTCTTAAAGTATAGTTGATTTACAATATTGTGTTAATTTAACATGTGCAGCAAAGTGATTCAGTTACACGCATACTTTTCAGATTCTTTCCCATTATAGATTATTACAGGGCTTCGCAGGAGTCACTAGTAGTAAAGAACCTGCTTGCCAATGCAGGAGACTTAAGAGACATGGGTTGGACCCCTGGATAAAGAAGATCCCCTGGACGAGGGCATGGCAACTCACTCCAGTATTCTTGCCTGCAGAATCCCATGGGCAGAGGATCCTGGCAGGCTATAGTTAATAAGGTTGCAAAGTGTCAGACATGACTGAAGCAACTGAACACACATCCATAGGTTATTACAAAATATTGAATATAGTTCCCTGTGCTATAGAGTAAATTCTTGTTTATCTGTTTTATATATAAATGGTTTATATCTGTTTATCCCATAACCCTAATTTAACCATCCCTTTTCCCTTTCCCCTTTGGTAATCATAAGTTTTCCCTGTCTATGAGTCTATTTCTGCTTTGTATATAAGTTCATTTGTGTTATCTGTTAGATTCCACATGTAAGTGATGTCTGTTATATGTTATCTTTCTCTGTCTGACTTACTTCACTCGGTATGATAATCTTTAGGTCCATCCATTATTGCTGCATGTGGCAATATTTAATTTTTTATGGCTGAGTAGTATTCCATTGTAGATGTATACCATGTCTTTTTTTTTAATCCATTCATCTGTCAATGGATATTTAGGTTGCTTCCATGTCTTGTTTATTGTAAATATTGCTGCTATGAATATTGGGGTACATGGTCTTTTTGAAGTAGAGATTTTGTCTTTTTTGAATATATGCTCAGTAGAGGGATTGCTGGATCATATGGTAACTCTGTTTTTAGTTTTTGAAGGAACCTCCTTACTGTTGTCCATGTATATATTTTTTTATTGTCTGTATTGGCAAGTTGTACTTTTCAAAGAATTTGTTTACTTTAAACAAATTTGTTCTAAAAATTTGTTCAATTTTTATAAATTGTCAGTTTTGGAGGTCTAAAAGTTTTTACAATATCTTCTTTATCTATGAAATCTAAGATGGTATTGTTTTTCTCTTTCCTTAATATGGAAATTCATGTTTTCTCCTTTTTACTTATCAGTAATTTTATCAAGCTTTTTATATAACCAACTTTGATTTATATTTGTTAACTCATTGATTATTTTTCTCTTTATTTCCTTCCTCTGTCTTTGCTGTTCTTTCCTTCCTTCTTGGCTTTTTGTTGTTGTTCAGTCATTGAGTTGTGCCTGACTCTTCGTGACACTATGGACTGCAGCATGCCCAGCTACTCTATCCTCCACTGTCTCCTGGAGTTTTCTCAATTCATATTCATCGATACTATCTAACCATCTCATTCTCTGCCACTCCCCTTCTTCTTTGGCCTTCAATCTTCCCCATTATCAGAGTCTTTTCTAGTGAGTAAGCTCTTTGCATCAGATGGCCAAAGTGTTGGAGTCTCAGCTTCAGCATCAGTCCTTCCAATAAATATTCAGGGTTGATTTCCTTTAGGATTGACTAATTTTATCTCCTTGCAGTCCAAAGAACTCTCAAGAGTCTTCTCCAGCACCACAATTCAAAAGCATCAATTCTTTGGTGCTCAGCTGTCTTTATGGGTCCAATTCTCACATCCATAGATGAATACTGGAAAAATGATAGCTTTGACTCTAAGGACCTTTGTCAGGAAAGTGATGTCTCTGCTTTTTAATAGGCTGTCTAGGCTTGTCATAGCTTTAGCTTTTCTTTTAGCTTTATCTTTTGCTAATATTCGTAGTAAAGGCCATAATTGTTCCATTGGGCACTGCTTTAGCTGCACCCTATATTTTTATGTTATTTTAATAATTTTTAAGTTAAACTTTTCCAGGTCCATTTATTTTTTAATCTGTTTTATTCAGAACTTTTTTTTTTAATTTTATTTTTAAACTTTACATAATTGTATTAGTTTTGCCAAATATCAAAATGAATCTGCCACAGGTATACATGTGTTCCCCATCCTGAACCCTCCTCCCTCCTCCCTCCCCATTCCATCCCTCTGGGTCGTCCCAGTGCACCAGCCCCAAGCATCCAGTATCGTGCATCGAACCTGGACTGGCAACTTGTTTCATACATGATATTTTACATGTTTCAATGCCATTCTCCCAAATCTTCCCACCCTCTCCCTCTCTCACAGAGTCCATAAGACTGTTCTATACATCAGTGTCTCTTTTGCTGTCTCGTACACAGGGTTATTGTTACCATCTTTCTAAATTCCATATATATGCATTAGTATACTGTATCCGTGTTTTTCTTTCTGGCTAACTTCACTCTGTATAATAGACTCCAGTTTCATCCACCTCATTAGAACTGATTCAAATGTATTCTTTTTAATGGCTGAGTAATACTCCATTGTGTATATGTACCACAGCTTTCTTATCCATTCATCTGCTGATGGACATCTAGGTTGCTTCCATGTCCTGGCTATTATAAACAGTGCTGCGATGAACATTGGGGTACACGTGTCTCTTTCCCTTCTGGTTTCCTCAGTGTGTATGCCCAGCAGTGGGATTGCTGGATCATAAGGCAGTTCTATTTCCAGTTTTTTAAGGCATCTCCACACTCTTTTCCATAGTGGCTGTACTAGTTTGCATTCCCACCAACAGTGTAAGAGGGTTCCCTTTTCTCCATACCCTCTCCAGCATTTATTACTTGTAGACTTTTGGATCGCAGCCATTCTGACTGGTGTGAAATGGTACCTCATAGTGGTTTTGATTTGCATTTCTCTGATCATGAGTGATGTTGAGCATCTTTTCATGTGTTTGTTAGCCATCTGTATGTCTTCTTTGGAGAAATGTCTATTTAGTTCTTTGGCCCATTTTTTGATTGGGTCGTTTATTTTTCTGGAGTTGAGCTGTAGGAGTTGCTTGTATATTTTTGAGGTTAGTTGTTTGTCAGTTGCTTCATTTGCTATTATCTTCTCCCATTCTGAAGGCTGTCTTTTCACCTTGCAAATTGTTTCCTTTGATGTGCAGAAGCTTTTAAGGTTAATTAGGTCCCATTTGTTTATTTTTGCTTTTATTTCCAATATTCTGGGAGGTGGGTCATAGAAGATCCTGCTGTGATGTATGTCGGAGTGTTTTGCCTATGTTCTCCTCTAGGAGTTTTATAGTTTCTGGTCTTACGTTTAGATCTTTAATCCATTTCGAGTTTATTTTTGTGTATGGTGTTAGAAAGTGTTCTAGTTTCATTCTTTTACAAGTGGTTGACCAGATTTCCCAGCACCACGTGTTAAAGAGATTGTCTTTAATCCATTGTATATTCTTGCCTCCTTTGTCAAAGATAAGGTGTCCATATGTGCGTGGATTTATCTCTGGGCTTTCTATTTTGTTCCATTGATCTACATTTCTGTCTTTGTGCCAGTACCATACTGTCTTGATAACTGTGGCTTTGTAGTAGAGCCTGAAGTCAGGTAGGTTGATTCCTCCAGTTCCATTCTTCTTTCTCAAGATCACTTTGGCTATTTGAGGGTTTTTGTATTTCCATACAAATTGTGAAATTATTTGTTCTAGCTCTGTGAAGAATGCTGTTGGTAGCTTGATAGGGATTGCATTGAATCTATAGATTGCTTTGGGTAGTATACTCATTTTCACTATATTGATTCTTCCAATCCATGAACATGGTATATTTCTCCATCTGTTAGTGTCCTCTTTGATTTCTTTCACCAGTGTTTTATAGTTTTCTATATATAGGTCTTTAGTTTCTTTAGGTAGATATATTCCTAAGTATTTTATTCTTTCCGTTGCAATGGTGAATGGAATTGTTTCCTTAATTTCTCTTTCTGTTTTCTCATTATTAGTGTATAGGAATGCAAGGGATTTCTGTGTGTTGATTTTATATCCTGCAACTTTACTATAGTCATTGATTAGTTCTAGTAATTTTCTGGTGGAGTCTTTAGGGTTTTCTATGTAGAGGATCATGTCATCTGCAAACAGTGAGAGCTTTACTTCTTTTCCAATTTGGATTCCTTTTATTTCTTTTTCTGCTCTGATTGCTGTGGCCAAAACTTCCAAAACTATGTTGAATAGTAATGGTGAAAGTGGGCACCCTTGTCTTGTTCCTGACTTTAGAGGAAATGCTTTCAATTTTTCCCCATTGAGGATAATGTTTGCTGTGGGTTTGTCATATATAGCTTTTATTATGTTGAGATATGTTCCTTCTATTCCTGCTTTCTGGAGAGTTTTGATCATAAATGGATGTTGAGTTTTGTCAAAGGCTTTCTCTGCATCTATTGAGATAATCATATGGTTTTTATTTTTCAATTTGTTAATGTGGTGTATTACATTGATTGATTTGCAGATATTGAAGAATCCTTGCATCCCTGGGATAAAGCCCACTTGGTCATGGTGTATGATCTTTTTAATGTGTTGTTGGATTCTGATTGCTAGAATTTTGTTAAGGATTTTTGCATCTATGTTCATCAGTGATATTGGCCTGTAGTTTTCTTTTTTTGTGGGATCTTTGTCAGGTTTTGGTATTAGGGTGATGGTGGCCTCATAGAATGAGTTTGGAAGTTTACCATCCTCTGCAATTTTCTGGAAGAGTTTGAGCAGGATAGGTGTTAGCTCTTCTCTAAATTTTTGGTAGAATTCAGCTGTGAAACTGTCTGGACCTGGGCTTTTGTTTGCTGGAAGATTTTTGATTACAGTTTCAATTTCCGTGCTTGTGATGGGTCTGTTAAGATTTTCTATTTCTTCCTGATCGAGTTTTAGAAAGTTGATTTCTTAATTTCCAAATAGGTCTTTTCTAGATCTCTTTTTGTTATTGATTCCACTGTGATTGGAGTGTAAATTCTGAATAATTCCAGACTTCTGAAATTTGTTATTCCATGTGTACTTGTAAAGAATGTGTTTTCTATTCTTTTGGGGGTACAGTGTTTTATATATATGTGATATAAATAAGGTCACTTTGTTAATAGTGTTCAGATTTATATTTTACTGACCTTTTTGTTTCCTATTAAAAGTCTCCCACTGATTGTGATTTTGTGTGCATGTATGTGTGTGTTTATTATCTATTTTGGCAATGTATGTGTTGAAATTATATTGGGTACATATAAATTTATCAGTTTTCTTCCAATTGAATTGATCCTTAAATTATGAAACATCCCTTTTTACCTTTAGTAATGTGACTTAGTCTCATTTATCTGATGTTAATATGCCTATATCAAGTTTCTCTTGGTAGGGTCATAGATTTTTAAAACTGGAAGTAAATTTACAGATCAGTTGATTCATCTTCACTTTGTATATAAATTATATGTTAATTGTAATTCTGTTGTTGAATTCACCAGGTATTATTACTTGCAACCCAGTCTAAAAACCCTTGGTTCCATTCTAGTTCTCCTGGTTTCTTTGGAAACGTACTTGACCAAAGTGGCATCAGCTCACATTCTTTTCCTAATTGATTTTTTCTCAAGTTTGTGCTTGATTTATCTCAGTAACGTGGAGCACTGTTCTGAATTCAGGGCCAGCTTATAAGCTTTGTAGTCAGTGTTACCCTTTCTGTCTTGAAAAAGTGAAAGTGAAAGTCGCTCAATTGTGTCTGACTCTGCGATCCCATGAACTATACAGTCTATGGAATTCTCTAGGCCAGAATACTGGAGTGAGTAGCCTTTCCCTTCTCCAGGGGATCTTCCCAACCCAGGGATTGAACCCAGGTTTCCTGCATCGCATGTGGATTCTTTACCAATTGAGCTATCGGGAAAACCCCCTTTCTGTCTTAATTCTTCCCTTTCAGGTATCAGTGCTGCTCTGCTAGCTTTTGCTCAGGTATCATTTCTGGGAATAATTCTTCCCTACACTGTCTTTCGGAGAAGGCAATGGCAACCCACTCCAGTACTCTTGCCTGGAAAATCCCATGGATGGAAGAGCCTAGTAGGCTGCAGTCCATAGGATCGCTAAGACTCAGACACGACTGAGCCACTTCACTTTCACTTTCCACTTTCATGCATTGGAGAGGGAAATGGCAACCCACTCCAGTGTTTTTGCCTGGAGAATCCCATGGACGGAGAAGCCTGGTAGGCTGCAGTCCATGGGCTCGCACAGAGTCGGACACGACTGAAGCGACGCAGCAACAGCAACAACACTGTCTTTAATTGGTTATTCAGAGACTCCTGATATCTGCCTGTCCTAAATAGTCTTCAGCCCTGCTCTGACTGCTCTCCGTTTCCTGGGTACATCTGATTCTGGGGCATCTGATTCTCTTTTGGTCTGGGGTAGAATGGAGAGTAACCCCAGAGGATTATGAAAGAAGTAGTTAGTTAAAATGTGAATGCACATAAAGCTTCCTAACTTTCTATCCAACTTGTGATACCTCAAGTTCCCTTTCTACTCTTTATTCCATTGCTTCCCAAACCTTTAATGTCTTGATCATGAGCAGTTATGCTCTGAAGCTTCTCTCCCTTGTGAAACAGTGGACACACAAAGACTTTGGGGCCTTCCGTTATTGCCCACTGTGTCCTCTCTTCTTTGACCTTCATGTGGTTCCCTGTGCAGAGGCCAGGGAGCCTCCTGGTTCACTGATGAGGCCCACAGTAATGACAGCTTGCTTGGATCCATTTACTTAGTACATAGAAATGGGTCTGATTCCCTTCTAAGGTAATTGTGCTTTTTGTTAAGTTCTTTACTCTAAACTATTTTCTGTGTTTAAAAAATGCACATTTTCTCTGCTATCTCATTAGTATTTGACCTTCAGTAAGTAAGTTCACCTACTGGTGCCTTGCTTTCCTCATCTGTAAAATGGATTGTTAGCTATGATGACTATTTTGTTAACTATGTTGAGAGATAAGCAACCATATAAAACGTGTGGTATCTGTTGGACCTGGCCTATTATTGGCAGTAAAACAAATGATCTGCTGTGATGATGAAGATAATGATAAAAATGGTGAAATCTCATTTTATGGATACATTCTACCAGATTCATGAAGTTAAATTCTACAAGGAAAATTCTAATTTTCCATTAACTTCAGTTAAAGTAGTATTCCATTCCTTGTGTTCCAGTGGCTAAGATTTTTCTTTTGAAAATATGAAGCCACAAAGAACCTAGTTATGTTATTGAGCATGGTAAACACAGCTCACTGATATACACAGCCCTTCTCTATCCATTGGCTTTTCCTTCACAGCACTCTTCTCCTTACCTCTGGGCCTTGTGGGCCATGCAGGTTATTTTTTCCTCTTCTTGTACCAGAGGCATTTTGCTTATAAACTCTCCCTTGATCATCAATATAATCCCAGTGCTTGGTAGTCACAGCATCATAGTATCTGGTTTGTCTGTCAACTCCTGTATGTATTGTAGGTGGAAAATTATTGTTCTTCAAAACATTGGATATTATAAATTTTCTAGGGTATGGGGTCAAATTTTATGTCACTGCCCACAATGAAGAATATTTGTTGCTGTTAATATCAGTGCCTGTTTGAAAGTTTCTACCTCAATCATTAAATGTACCCAGAAATTGTCTTCTTTGTATAATGCATACATTTTCATTTCATTTTCCATTTCATCCTTTTAGATTATTTTTAGTTTTCAGATTCCAGTAGGAAATAAGTTAACTGTGTATTATTTTAAAAATGGATAAGATACTATCAGAAGTAAAGGAAACATAATGTATAATATGTTATTTTTCAATACTTTAATGATCCTAGGGGTGTAAGTAATATGAGTTAGTGCATAGCATGTGTACTAGGGGTATTTTCAAAATAATTGAAAAGTAATACATATTATAAATATTTGTGCAATATAAAGGTAGATTAAATGTCACAATTATGAAAAACAGAGTAAACTTTTCCAAGTGATTAATTGGGTGAACCAAGACATATATGTGAACATCTTTTCATGTTGCATCAGTTTTATTCATGATGGTAATAAAACCAAGCAAATGAAATGCAAAATGTTGACTGTGATGTAATGGTGGAAATTTTTACATGCATAAAGGAATCAGTTTAAATTTATGGCCTTATGATGGCTATATTGGCTGCTAATATTGTACACACATCCTTAAAATGATCTATAACACCATGGCCAAAATGCCATAGGGACAAAATCACAGTTGGTACATACTGTGTTGATTTATCTCTCTTGATGTGCAAAATATTAACTCAGACAATTTTTGTGTAGCTCATTGGCTTTTGTTCAACATTAGATGTATGTTTGTCATTAGTTTACTCTTTCTTTGGGAGTGTATAAAATGGCATTATCAATGTAGAACAGAGTTAAAATTGCAGAGTCTTTATGTTCTGGCACCGTGTAGTTGGCTTAAATTTTTTTTTTCTGATTGAATTTGAATATATGATTTCAAAATGTATCAAATTACTGTTTCACTTGAATTAAGTTTGTAAAACTTAAGTTCTGTATTTTTGAATCAAAACCAGAGATAAATGTCTTTGTTTCAACTCCAGTGCCTGCCTGACTTTCCAGAAGGTCTTAGATACTCCAGTGAGTGAGAAGGAGGCATCCTCCTGGATGCAACAACCCATCTTGCTGCCTCTTGTCTGCTCTTCCCTTTGCCATTGATCAGATCCTATTCCTTGCTATTTGCTGAGTTTCCCTGGTTTAAATCTAAGTCTTTGGTTTTCTTTCTCTGTAGGCAGGAAGAGAGAGATATACTTTAATAACTTCTACCAGCAGTTGTTGGGTTGAGTTGTTTACCTTAGTCTTAGGTGATAAAATCCACTTATACAAACAGTGTGAGAAAAACACAGACAACTTGATGTCTGATTTAAATAATTGAATATAAAACTACTCTTTAGTTTTTTAAAATCAGCAACTTTCATCTACAGAGCTGTAATATATCAAAAACCAACTCAATGGAAGTAATGGAAATAAATGAAACATTTTTTTTTGGTACGAGGAATATTTTTATAAGGAAAAATGCAATATTGTATAGATTTTAGCTAGAAGTTCTGTGTAGATTTGGAGAAATACATTGCGTGTAGCATGGTGAAAGTGAAAGTTGCTCAGTTATGTCTGACTCTCTGCAACCCCATGGACTATACAGTCCATGGAATTCTCCAGACCAGAATACTGGAATAGGCAGCCTTTTCCTTCTCCATGTGATCTTTCCAACCCAGGGATCAAACCCTAGTCTCCCACATTGCAGGCAGATTCTTTACAAGCTGAGCCACCAGGGAAGCCCATGTAGCATAGTCATACCAAAAAGGTAGAATTGCTAAAGATCATGGGGCAGTTTTATTTTGCTCTTCTACATATAGTCCAGTGGCCATATAGTCCAGTGGCCATTACATATGGCATTTTGTCTGCCGCAGTATCTTCCCTACTTGGAATCTAGTGTATTGTACTTAGCTTTTATAGCACAATTAGCCTTGAGTTGACAAAGCTCTTTGATCAAAGAATCTGAGCTAAGGATGCCTTTCCACCTGTTTGTGTAGTCACTGCTTATATCTTTGTGATTTCTATCTGGCAAAATAGAATTGGGCTGTTTCCTAATAAATCATTCATGTTTCCACACTATAAGTCTAGTAATAGAAGCAAAAAAAAAAAAAAAATCATTCTATTTGGAGTTCCTCTTTAGATACTCTATAGAAAACTTAATTTTGAAGTTTTGAAAGATTATCCAAGGAGGATTCCTTCAGATTTTTTAAGCCTATAATTTTATCAAGTTGACTTACTGAAAAGCTATGTATTGAGTCATATATCAGTAGCCCTCCAAATAGATGCTTTAAAAAATTATTTAATAGTATGCCCTTGCCTTTTATCAGGGTCAGCTAAAGAGAAGGCTATATAGCAACCTCTTCTATTGGTTTTTGTGAAACTGCAATTGAATTCTGTGGGCTATGTTAGGACTTACCCTTTACAAAGTTTCATGTCGTAAAGGCTTAGCGCTTTAGCTTAGAAGAATTCCTATGTCTTCTTACAAACTGGTATCCATTTCTTTAGCAGATACTAGGCGCTCATAGCTCAAAAGTTACCCACTGAGGGCCTTTCTAAGCATCACAGAACCAAATTGATTATGCCTTGAGTATTTTGGTAAAATACTCAAAAGTTACCACACTGAGGGCCTTTCTAAGCATCACAGAACCAAACTGATTATGCCTTGAGTATTTTGGTAAAAACTATTTATTAATGTTTTTCTTCATTCATTGGTTCTTGTTCTTATCATTATAATGGATAACTACTATATCATTTCCAGAAAAAAGTGGTATAGAAGTAACGGACCTGAATCTGAGCAGAGTGTCTAGCTACGTATCCAATTGGGAAAGTAATTCCTGAAGCCTTACAGTCTGAAGCAATTTTTTATAAAAACAATACTTGGAAATCCCCTAAATCACCACCCCAATTCAGCGAGCACTCCTACCTGCATTTGACTGTGAACATGGTTCTGGTTTCTCCCATGCTTCAGGGATTGAAAATCAGTGCTGGAGCTCTTGTTTCAGATGCCATTGCCAGTTTCAGAGTTGAGGGTATGTGCACAGCACAGAGATGTGAAAAGTTGAAAAGGATTTTGGTCATCTCATTGCAATTGTGTACCTGAGATGATAGCTATTACCATCACAGATGTCTAACTTTTGATTTTTTCCTACAGCTTTAGGATCTCAGTTTCAGAAAGTACTTTTGAGAAGATCTTTCTTTTCCTGATTATTCTTGGGATTACCTAGTATTAGTTGCTCAGTCGTGTCTGACTCTTTGTGACCCCGTGGACTGTAGCCCACCAGGCTACTCTGTCCATGGGATTTCCCAGGCAAGAGTATTGGAGTGCGTAGCCATTCCCTTTTCCAGAGGATCTTCCCAACCCAGGAATCGAACCTAGGTCTCCTGCATTGCAGGCGATTCTTTACTGTCTGAGCCACCAGGGAAGCCCTGGGTATTACCTAAATCAAAGGTTATTCAAAATTCCTTGAATATGCTGTATAAATGGCTAGGGCATCTTATTTTTCCATTGCCATTTATAACTTCCTGGAAAACTGTTAAAACATGTATACTTTGATTTACTGGCTTAAACAGGATAATCTTGCCACAAATATACAGGTAAACAGATAACATTTGTGTTAGGTGTTTAAAAGTTTTATTATTGGCTAGAGTGTATTTTTAATGAGTCAATTTATTTTTAAAATTAAAATGTATTCTACCTTTTATTATTAAAAAAAGCTTTAGTTATGAAAGTTCTTGGTTGTTCTCCCACAGGATCCTGCCTACTGGGTGAAGATTCATCACTTAGAATACACAGATGGAGGAATCCTGGATCCAGATGATGTCTTGGCAGATGTTGTTGAAGACAAAGATAAGGTAGATGACTCGAAAAGTGTTCTATGTCGTTTTCCTCTATAGAGCCACATGTTTTCCTAGAGACTGAGATCCTTAACAAACTCAGGTGTCAATTATTGTTAAAAGGTACCATCTGTTCAATTTTTACCTAGACAGCCCATAAATCAAAGTTCATCATCAGATGCTTGGAAAAACTTTGTCAAGGTTTGGGAATCTGTTCATGGTGGCCTAATTAGCAGACACTTCATTCCCAAGAGTTCCTGATATGCCTCAGTAAATTAGTGTCAGGCTCTGAAGCTGTTGCTATTCTCATTGTCATTGCGGGCTCTGAAGTTTATTTGTGGCCTTTGCTAAATATTCAACTTAATGCTTGGGATTTGCATGTGGTTCAAAGGAGAGCCTGCAATGGGGAGCAAAGTCTTATGAAGAACTATGGTGAAGATTGTTCTTAAGGTAGCTGGCAGCAACTATCTTGAGTGGTAGTCTTTGTCTTTATTGCTAAAGTGAAAAACACTGACTTGAATCTTTCAAAAAGTTTAAACATGTTTTGCCACATATGTGGAAATAATCCCACTGCAAATATCTTCTTTTAATGGGATGATTCTTCTGATGCTAAACTGAAAAAGGTATAAACTATTCAAATGGGATATGCTGGCTTGCTGCTGTGAAAAATTATTTATTTTTTACTATATCTGTGTTGGACTCCTGTGATTAATGGCTAATGTGTTCAGAATTGAACTGCAGCTTTCCCTAAGATCCTTACTTCGAATTTTCTTCTGCTGTGCATCCTTAGTGCTGTTAGTACTAGGCTAATTGAAGTCTGTAAACATGTTTCTCTGGATTGTTTTTATGCCAAGGGTAGGGGTGTCTGTGTGTTTTAATCAACTGGACTGGAATATAAATAACTGCTTTATTGAACTTATATTACATTTGCATTTTCCTTTTCCATAAGATTTTTTGTCCTGTTGAAATTTACATTAGCCTTTGCACACATTATATGCATTTATTTTCCCTGTTTTCTGTTGTCTTTCGACCCTCTTTTGCTTTGCATTTTAATTAGCTGTTTCATATGAAACTTATCTCCCTAAATGATTGTTAAGCTCCTAGAGGACATGGACTGAGAGATTTTAAGTCCTTTTTGTTTCTTGTATTAATAATATCTGGTATACTATTTTATCCAGACTTGATTCTCAAATAACACTTTTGAATTTGGGCAAAAAAACCTTTTTTCTGCACAGCTGACTCTTGCTGTATGTGATTTTGATGCATACTTCTTATTGTTTGGTCTCATGGTAAATAATAAAGTGGTATTTACCTTGACACACAAGAGGATTTTCACTTCTGTTTTCCCCCTTTTTTACTTTGTTTCTTCTCTACATCTGCTTTCTTCTTTCCAAATACTCTAGATATTTGGGTGGTTTATTAATGAAAAAGGTCTTCCCATTTCAAATTTCACTGATGTCCTCTGTATTAAAATGAAAAGCTGAAATGCGGCAAGTTTAAGAAGAGCCAGAAGAAAATGTCTCACCTCAGCCTCATCCAGGAGCTCATTACAGGTGGGGTGAGCCCATGAGCCATGCAGGGAAATCATTTGTCCTGTGGACCTCCTTCCTTTTCGAGAATTGTTTTTAACTATCTTGGCATTGCACTTTTAAACCATAATCCATTTGCTAGACATATAAACCACTTTATAATCTGTTTTAAAAGGACTCCATCACCATTACTAAATAAAGTAGAAAAGTGAGATAACCAGTTAAAATCCCAGCAAAGAATTAGCACTATTTGGGTACAAGTTTTACTCATTCCTTTAATCTACTTTAACACTGATATGTGAAACCTAATTGTTATTTTTCTGCAGAGTTCATGAAAATTTACACTTTTGATATTGCCAGAAATAATTGTACTCCCTTTTCTTTTTTAAAAAATTATAGAAGTGAAAAAGACAGCATTATTATTTTTTCTTTCTGACATTCTCTCTGCAATCTTAAAATTTCCTTACAACCCAGTTGTCCAGTGTGGAAAGAAGTCTCTGCCAGACTTTTTAACCTTTCCTTTCTGTCATTTTAGATTAAGCAGTATTTATAAATGTTATTTGTGGATATTTTAATGACGTTTCAAACTCACCCAAGATCCCTTGAGACAGTACTGAGCTTGAATAAAACTGCAGTTCTACTGTTTTTCAAGTTGATTACCTAGTCATCTCTTACATTTAGAGTATATAGAGAAGGAAGCCCAAACAAACATGGGTGGATATATGTAATTGCTGTGCTCTAGCCCACACTTCTCAGCTCAAGGAAAGACTGACCACAGTTGAGAAATGGCATTAGGAACCACTGATGGCCTAACTGGAAAGGGTGACATAGGAAAAACAGAAATTTAGAATTGGAAAACAGGAAAGACTGAAGCTGTTAATGTAGTGTATGAAAGAGCCATCCAGTACACTTAAGTAGAAATTAGAGGTTAAGTGGTATTCTACTTAAAAATCAGTCGGGAAGCTAATAGATTTTAATTGATTTTATAAAGTCATGACTTTCAAAATTTCTGGTACCCTAAGTGGTTTGTCTTTGGTCTTCTGTTATTCCTTTGCCCAACACAGTGCATAATGCATATATGATATCTCTTTGGGAGGTTTTATTTTATTTTAAACTTGATTTCCCATTAAAATCACTTCCCAGGAGAACCAAGTTTTTGCTCTTTTGCACTATTTCTAGCCTATATTTTGTCAAAATACTATTGGAGCAGCTTTGGAATTTTGAGTCTTATGATAACTAGTATTTGTGTAAAAGTGAAAGTGTTAGCTGTTCATTTGTGTCCGACTCTTTGCTTCCCCATGAACTGTAGCTCACCAGGCTCCTCTTTCTGTGGAATTCTCCAGGCCAGAATACTGGCGTGGGTAGCCGTTCCCTTCTTTAGGGGATCTTCCTGACCCAGGGACTCTCTGACCCAGGGAAGCTATGCGTTATCCTCATTTTTAATTTCTAAGAACAATTCACAGAAATTGAATCACTTGCCGAAGCTCACACATGCAGTAATGGCAGATTCAGCCTCTGGAACCGAGAGTTTAAATCTCCACACTCTCTTTTTTTCTTCTGCAGTATGCTAAGGCAGTGTGTTGGGTGTTTGTGTCTATGATTTCTAACTATGAAAATTCATCAATCATAAGTAAGCATGAATTTGCTTTTACACAGTTACTGCCATTGTTAAGAAAAGATATGGAATGGAATTATGGAGAGTAGCAGGATGAATTCAAAACTAGTATGCTGTGCATGTACAGTTAACTCCAACTCTCTGTGCCTGCAGCCTGCATCTGGTTTACTACAGAGGTCTGCCAGTTTTACCTTTGTTACTTTCTCTTGTACCTCCTTTCCCAGGACCTGGATAATTCAATCCAGTTACAAGTTTAATTCTAAATGGATTTATGGAATGCATCTGCAGTCTATGTGCAATTCGCATATATAATGTACACCATATGCAGGACACTATGTACTGTGCTATCTGAGGTGGGCAGGGCCCCCAGAGATGTCTATGTCCTAATGCTCAGAACTTGTGAGTATCTCTTACATAGCAGATTTAATTAAGTGAGAGACCTTAAAATGAAGAGATTGTCTTGGGTTTTTTGGGTGGGCTATATGTAAACATAAGGATCCTTATATATAGAAGAGGAAGGCAGGACAGTCAGGGTTAGAGAGAGACAGTATGAGAAAGTGTCAACTGGCCAATGTGTGATTTGAAAATACAGCCATAGAATGTAGACAGCTTCCAGGAGCTGGAAAAGGCATGTCTCCAGAAGGAGTAGAGCCCTGCTCACAGCTTGATTTTAGACCACTGAGCCCATTTCAGACTTCTCACCCCCAGAACTCTAAGATGAATTTGTCTTGTTTGAATTCACTGTTTGAGGTGATTTGTTATGGCAGCAATAAGACATTGATGCATTGTCTTTTACTCTATTTTAAACTTTTAAAGTGATAATGGTTCTCAAGTTTCATACTACTTTGACTTTTAAGATGCTGTAGGACAAGGAAAATATGCAAATGTATAACTTATATCATGTAAACTGGAATACTGCCATGGTTTTATTACATATACAAAAGTATAATTATACTATGTGATAAGGTATATAGGGAGAATGTTTCTATCTTTGACTATCATAGGGATTCATTCTGGAAAGATGCGAGTAGTTCTTCTGGACTCCACCAGGGGTGGGTTGGCTCCCTGAATCACCCAGGAAATCTGGTCCTCAGATACTATAGTTTCAGTTCAACTTTATCCCTTGTTAGTTGTATATGCTTGGATATGTTTTTTCATGTCTTAGTCTTGATTTACCTCTTTATAAAATGTATATAAAAGTTTTTCAGGGTCAGTATAGGAAAACTATATAAATTATAAAAAGTTTTAAGTCCAGTATGGAATATAGTTAAGCATTCAAAGGATAACTGTTCAGTTCAGTCGCTCAGTCAACTGTGAATCTTTGAGACCCCATGGACTGGAGCATGCCAAGCTTTGCTGTCCATAAGCAATTTCCGAAGCTTGCTCAAACTCATGTCCATCTTGTCAGTGATGCTATCCAACCATCTCATCCTCTGTTGTCCCCTTCTCCTCCTGCCTTTGATCTTTTCCAGCATCATGGTCTTTTCCATGAGTCAGTTCTTCCCATCAAGTGGCCAAAGTATTGGAGTTTCAGCTTTAGCATCAGTTCTTCCAATGCATCTTCAGGACTGATTTCCTTTAGGATGGACTGGTTTGATCTCCCTGCCATCCAAGGGACTCTCAAACACCACAGTTCAAAAGCATCAATTATTCGGTGTTCAGCTTTCTTTATAATCCAACTCTCACATCCATACATGACTGCTGGAAAAACCATAGCTTTAACTAGATGAACTTTTGTCAGCAAAGTAATGTCTTTGCTTTTTAATATGCTGTCTAGGTTGGTCATAGCTTTTCTTCCAAGGAGCAAACATCTTTTAATTTCATGGCTGCAGTCACCATCTGCAGCGATTTTGGAGCTGAAAAAAATAAAGTGTGTCACTGTTTCCCTACCTATTTGCCATGAAGTGATGCGACCAGAGCCATGATCTTAGTTTTCTGAATGTTTAAGCTAACTTTTTCACTCTCCTCTTTCACTTTCATCAAGAGGCTCTTTAGTTCTTCTTTACTTTCTGCCTTAACGGTGCTGTCATCTGCATATCTGAGGTTATTGATATTTCTTCTGTCAATCTTGATTCCAGCTTGTGCTTCATCTAGCCCAGCATTTTGCATGATGTACTCTGCATATAAGTTAAATAATCAGGGTCACAATATACAGCCTGAACTTACTCCTTCCCTGATTTGGAACCAGTCTGTTGTTCCATGTCCAGTTCTAACTGTTGCTTCTTGACCTGCATACAGATTTCTCAGGAGGTCAGGTGGTTTGGTATTCCCATCTCTTCCAGAATTTTCCACAGTTTGTTGTGATCCACAGTTTGTTGTGATCCACATAGTCAAAGGCTTTGGCATAGTCAATAAAGCAGATGTAGATGTTTTTCTGGAACACTCTTGCTTTTTCAATGATCCAACAGATGTTGGCAATTTGATCTCTGGTTCCTCTGCCTTTTTAAAATCCAGATTGAACATCTGGAAGTTCACAATTCACATACTGTTGAAACCTGGCTTGGAGAGTTTGGGGCATTACTTTACTAGCGTGTGAGATGAGTGCAATTGTGTGGTAGTTTGAACATTCTTTGGCATTGCCTTTCTTTGGGATTGGAATGAAAGTGACCTTTTCCAGTCCTGTGGACACTGCTGAGTTTTCCAGATTTGCTGGCATACTGAGTGCAGCGCTTTCACAGCATCATCTTTTAGGATTTGAAATAGCTCAACGGGAATTCCATCACCTCCACTAGCTTTGTTCATAGTGATGCTTCCTAAGGCCCACTTGACTTCACATTCCAGGATGTCTGTCTCTAGGTGAGTGATCAAACCATCGTGGTTATCTGGGTGATAAAGGTGTTTTTTGTATAGTTCTTCTGTTCTTGCCCCCTCTTCTTAATATCTTCAACTTCTGTTAGGTCCATACCACTTCTGTCCTTTATCGAGCCTATCTTTGCATGAAATGTTCCCTTGGTATCTCTAATTTTCTTGGAGAGATCTCTAGTCTTTCCCATTGTATTGTTTTCCTCTATTTCTTTGCATTGATCACTGAGGAAGGCTTTCTTATCTCTCCTTGCTATTCTTGGGAACTCTGCATTCAGATGGTATATCTTTCCTTTTCTCCTTTGCCTTTCACTTCTCTTCTTTTCACAGCTATTTGTAAGGCCTCCTCAGACAAATGTTTTGCCTTTTTGCATTTCTTTTTCTCGGGGATGATCTTGATCACTGCCTCCTGTACAATGTAACAAACTTCTGTCCATAGTTCTTCAGGCACTCTCTCTATGAGACCTAATCTCTTGAATCTGCTTGTCATTTCCACTGTACAATCATAAGGGATTTGATTTATGTCATAACTGAATGGTCTAGTGGTTTTCCCTGCTGCTGCTGCTGCTGCTAAGTCGCTTCAGTCGTGTCCGACTCTGTGCGACCCCAGAGACGGCAGCCCACCAGGCTCCCCCGTCTCTGGGATTCTCCGGGCAAGAACACTGGAGTGGGTTGCCATTTCCTTCTCCAATGCATGAAAGTGAAAAGTGAAAGTGAAGTCACTCGTCGTGTCCGACTCTTAGTGACCCCATGGACTGCAGCCTACCAGGCTCCTCCATCCATGGGATTTTCCAGGCAAGAGTACTGGAGTGGGGTGCCATTGCCTTCTCCGAGTGGTTTTCCCTACCTTCTTCAATTTCAGTCTCAATTTGGCAATAATGACTTCATGATCTGAGCCACAGTCAGTTCCCGGTCTTGTTTTTGCTGACTGTATAGAGCGTCTCCATCTTTGGCTGCAAATAATATAATCACAAGCTGGTTTTAGAAAAGGCAGAGGAACCAGAGATCAAATTGCCAACATCCGCTGAATCATGGAAAAAGGAAGAGAGTTCCAGAAAAACAACCATTTCTGCTTTGTTAACCATGCCAAAGCCTTTGGATGTGTGGATCACAATAAACTGTGGAAAATTCTGGAAGAGATGGGAATAGCAAGACCACTTGACCTGCCTATTGAGAAACCGTATACAGGTCAGGAAGCAACAGTTAGAACTGGACATGGAACAGACTGGTTCCAAATAGGAAAAGGAGTATGTCAAGACTGTATATTGTCACCCTGCTTATTTAACTTATATGCAGAGTATATCATGAGAAACACTGGGCTGGAAGAAGCACAAGCTGGAATCAAGATTGCCGGGAGAAATATCAATAACCTTAGCTATGCAGATGACACCACCCTTATGGCAGAAAGTGAAGAGGAACTAAAAAGCCTCTTGATGAAAGTGAAAGTGGAGAGTGAAAAAGTTGGCTTAAAGCTAACATTCAGAAAACAAAGATCATGGCATCTGGTCCCATCACTTCATGGGAAATAGATGGGGAAACAGTGGAAACAGTGTCAGATTTTATTTTTTGGGGCTCCAAAATCACTGCAGATGGTGAATGCAGCCATGAAATTAAAAGACGCTTACTCCTTGAAAGGAAAGTTATGACCAACCTTGATAGCATATTAAAAACCAGAGACATTACTTTGCCAACAAAGATCCATCTAGTCAAGGCTATGGTTTTTCCTGTGGTCATGTATGGATGTGAGAGTTGGACTGTGAAGAAAGCTGAGTGCTGAAGAATTGATGCTTTTGAACTGTGGTGGTGGAGAAGACTCTTGAGAGTCCCTTGGACTGCAAGGAGATTCAACCAGTCTATCCTAAAGGAGATCAGTCCTGGGTGTTCATTGGAAGGACTGATGCTGAAGCTGAAACTCCAATACTTTGGCCACCTCATGCGAAGAGTTGACCCATTGGATAAGACCCTGATGGTGGGAGAGATTGGGGGCAGGAGGAGAAGGGGATGACAGAGGATGAGATGGCTGGATGGCATCACCGACTCAATGGACGTGAGTTTGGGTAAACTCTGGGAGTTGGTGATGTTCAGGGAGGCCTGGCGTGCAGCGATTCATGGGGTCGCAAAGTGTTGGACACGACTGAGCGACTGAACTGAATATAATCGATCTTATTTCAGTATTTACCGTCTGGTGATGTCCATGTGTAGATTCTTCTCTTGTGTTGTTGAAATAAGGTGTTTTCTATGACCAGTGCATTCTCTGAACCCAATGTACAGTATGAAAAGGCAAAAATATGTGACACTGAAAGATGAACTTCCCAGTTTAACTGATAACAATAATAGTAAGATTTTAATAGTGTTGTTAGTGCAGTATTTACCTGTGTGTTTTGATTTAAACATTAAATATTTAAAAAACTGAAATATCAAACTGTTTTATAGTGCATTTTAACTTTTTAAAAACCCTTTTAAAATTAGTTTAACAGTCATTACACTAAGTTTTATAGGAAGATTTTTTTTATGAAAAAGCATTTAGATTAATATTATTTGGGGAATGAAAATGCCAATATGACTTATATTAAAATGCGAATTCTTTTATCAAGACTTATTGTGTGATAAACCAAGAAGCATTCAGGGTTCTAATGTGGTTTTGAACTGGAGACTGACTTGCATAGTGAACTCGTGACCTAAAACCAGACACTCAGTCCTGAAGCCCAGATTGCTTTCTGAGCGCGCTTTGTTGCCCTCTAGTGGAGTCCCCAGCTACGCAGAAACCAACTCACAGGAGATATTTCCTGATGATGTATTTTCACTGTATTTCTAGCACAACTCAGAGGCACAGTCATGGCTAATACAATCACGGTTTATATTTCAACTAGTGATTGTCATTTTTTTCATGGTTACCAACCATACTGATATTTATATATGGTTTCGTAAGTTTTAAGGCTGAAGCAAAATTTTTGAATTTGTAAAATGATTTAGACTTCCTTTTCACTGGTTGCACATTTATTGGCTGGTGGTGATAAAGTATAACTTTTTCTATATGTAGGTGAAGAATTTATGAGATATATTGTATTTTTCTGGGGATAGGGAATGCTAAATTAAGGTATACTCCTTAAAAAAAATGTCCTATATTATTGTTGAGTTCTAATTTTGTCTATAAGAATCCATTTCAAAGAGAAACACCTATTTTAAGCCCTTGACTATTAAGAAGTCAGAATATGGTTGTGGGAGGTTGTGTTTCTTTGATTCAACAGTTGTTGATGTTTTGAAAGTGCATTTGCGAGGAAGTTTGGAGAATGTTTCAGAAATAAGTGCAGAAGCCCAAAAGGATTATCTTGACCAAAAAATTTCATCTTAATCTTTTAAAGAGTGCTCTCTGCTTATAGAATTACAAAGTTACAGAATCATAGAAGCAAAAGAGACCTCAATAATCATGTACCTTAACCCCATCATTTTCCAAAGGAGATTGATCTGAACCAAGGATAATTTACAGGGCTCCATATTTCCAGCTTATTTCTTTCCTGAGTCCATTTCTGCCTTTCCTCTCTGGGATCCTGATAGCATCTGGTGTGGATCAAAAATGCTGAATTTCCCACACCGAGTTGGTTTCCTCCACCAACTTCTTTATTCCTGTCAGTAGGAGCATCTTCTCCTACTCTTTCTTCCAGGCTTGTACTTGTACTTGCAGTTATTTTAAAAATATTTAATCCAATTTTTTCTTTGAACCTAATTTATTTATCTGTTCCCCTCTTTCCATTTCTACAGCTTTTAAATTTAAAATAAAACGTCATGCAGGGTTAACTTAGTTGATAAGGAATTGGTAGTCTTTTTTTGCCCTTCATGCCCCTCAAGTGTTCTTTGCCACAGATGCACTGAGACACAAAGTGGCTGCGAGCGTGCATTCTGCAAGGCAGAGTCAGTTCATCTCTTGGCTCTGCTGTCTCTTTTGGCTTTGGGCAACTTACTTAACCTTCTTGTCCATAGTTTCCTCTTGGACATTTGGAGCTAAAATAAGTGCTAATTTTACAAGTTAATACATGAAGTGTTTACGAAAGTACCTGGCTTGTGCTGAGTTATCAATAAGTGTTATTATCATTAACCTACTACTATTATTAAGGTAGATTATCTTATTCCTAAAGTATTGCCTAAGGGGTGCCATTGCTTCCAGTGTTTACAAAATCAAGGTTAAAGCTCATGGCCATACATTATATTTAGAGAACTCAGAATGTTTCCAGACTATTTTTCTCAAACTCAACCTTCTCAAACCTCAAAAAGAATGAAACTATAGTGACTATTCTCAGGTACCATGTGCTTTTTTGCTCCATGGCTTACTTAACGTTTCACTTGTCTGGAGTGTACTTGTCCCTACTTCCTGCTTATCCAGGATTCATTCAGTATATTATAGAATGAAAGCTCCATGAAGAAAGGGTCTTTGTTCACTGCTGTGTACCAGGTGCCTGGCATTTCATAACTGCTGAGGTGGTTGTGTAGTAGAATAGAATGAGTGAGTGAGTAAGTATATGTATGAGTTTTCTGGTCTTGAGCAAACCATTTAACTACTCTAAATGCTAGGGTTTTTTTTTTCCTTGATAAAATGAATGATTAATGATAATGTTTTCACTGTGTCTTTGGGAAGATTGAGAAATTTTATATGAAAATACAGTGGAAATTAGGATGTACTTTATACATGTAAATAATGTGTATTCCTGCTGCTCGATTCTTTGCTATCTTTCAAGATCCAGGTCAGATTGCAGTTTTTTCTAGTTTGTTTTCAGACTATCATAATCCTGAATAAATTCTCTGTCACTCTGTAATTTTATAGAAATCATTAAGTAGTCTTTTAAAAATATATTATCGCTTTATAACACTTATCAATTGCCTTTTTCAAATCCTGAATTTTATTATGGTTTAACTTCTTAAGTCTTAGTTTTGTCTCTCCAAATGTCTTGTATACTCCTTTAGGATTGGGATAGTCTTTTCAAATATATAACACCTGGACTTCTTACCTGTGGCTTGGTTTCAGTTAGTGATAGTTATAACTGGAACTGAAGGTTTAATTGTCCATCTTTTTCTTTCCACTTAACTACGTTGTGTCTTTTAAATTTTTTATCATGATGCAGTTTGTAGGCACGTTCCAACCTCAGAGGAGCACTTTGGAATCGATGCCTTTGTGACCTTACAATGGCAAAGACAAATGGTGTTGGGAGACAGTAATGTAAAGCAAAGTAATCCAGGTGATGCCTGTGTCCAATACATTCTCCCTGATGCCTTCTGCAATTTACTTAGTTGGCAATGATAATGTGTGTGAGTGGAA
This sequence comes from Bubalus bubalis, assembly GCF_019923935.1. Lineage (NCBI taxonomy): Eukaryota > Metazoa > Chordata > Mammalia > Artiodactyla > Bovidae > Bubalus > Bubalus bubalis. The sequence goes on from NC_059158.1 coordinate 145,110,999, forward strand.
GTGAAAGAAAGAGAATCTGTGCACAGGTGTGTGTGTGTGTGTGTGTGTGTCGGGGGGGTACATATACACTTGCCCTGAGCATTTTGCCCTGAGCATGCTTGCGCACATCTGTGATACAAAGGTTTCACTGGGAGTTGGAAAGAAATGGTCAAACTTGATAGTGCTGTTAGTTTAGCTAGGCATTTGAGTACAGTCAATAGTAAAACACAAGAAAATTTTTGACATATATGTAAAACTTCAAGTTTGGTTGGAGGAAAAAGGCAATGAAACTAGAGATTATAATAATTTTTACTTAGAGCTAAAATGTAATTCTAAAAGAAAAAAAAATCAGCATTTCTTCCTTTACAAGCATGCCTTTGCTGCTGCTGCTGCTGCTGCGTCACTTCAGTCGTGTCCGACTCTGTGCGACCCTATAGATGGCAGCCCACCAGGCTCCGCCATCCCTGGGATTCTCCAGGCAAGAACACTGGAGTGGGTTGCCATTTCCTTCTCCAATGCATGAAAGTAAAAATTGAAAGTGAAGTTGCTCAGTCACGTCCGACTCTTAGCGACCCCATGGACTGCAGCCCACCAGGCTTCTCCATCCATGGGATTTTCCAGGCAAGAGTACTGGAGTGGGTTGCCATTGCCTTTTCCGAAGCCTGCCTTTAACCATATGTTATTGGACCAATGTTCTCTCTTGCAATAGCTTCTTTTGAGGCTATTTATATATCTATGCCCAAGAGTTATATGACCATAATTAGTATTTTGAAAATACATCTATTTTGATTTATATAATGTATAAATGGCAATTTCATTAAGGTACCTGAAATTACACCAATACAAAGCTACTTAAGTTATAAAACATCCTCTTTCAAAAATGTAAATACCTCTGGGTGCTAGTTGAACACCACATTGTTAATAGGTCATTGTGTATAGATTTAATCAGATTGTGGTCGATCCCCCATCCCCCCACCTCCCCGCCCCCAGTATCGAGCTGAGATCAGCTTTACTCAAGGAATATTCTGGAGTGTTATGTGGATGAGGGCTTTAGCCATTTGAGTCCAGGTTTTTCATTTTATTACTCTAACCTCTTTCAACCTCACTTTTCTCATTTTAAAAATCACCTACTACTGTCCCACCAACCATACAGAGTTGGTAGAAGCATCAAATGCAGGTAAGTACCTGGTAACACTTTGAAATATTAATATGTTGTACCAAGCAAATATAGAACTTTTGCCCTTATTCCCTGTAACAGGGAGGCATTTAAGCAAATGTTTACTTGTAATCCGGGAGGGCCTTGCCATCATGTAAGAACAGTGAACCAGAGGAGAGGAATGTGAGAGAAGTTTGGAGGAAGGAGGCTGGTTATGTGGAAAGAAAACAGTCTTCACTTCTTGTCATCCAGTGAGGTGTTCAATGAGGGAGAAGGGGCCTTTTTAACTGGCAAAGAGGATACAGGGGAGAATTACAGGAAGGGGAGAGGCAAAGTACTGAAAGGAGGAAGATTGAATTTACCCGTAGAAATTTAATGAGTACAAAGCAAAGATACCAGAGCTTCCAAGAACACACAAGGAAGGCATAAACTGCAGTACAATGCCAGTTTCCCAGCACTTTCACGATTCTGGGACTTTGATAACATTTGTGTGTATGTGTTTGCTGCTTAGTTCTTAATGATTAACAGTAGATTGCTTAAAATGAAAAGGAGCTGGAGTGTCTCTTTTAGGAGAAGAGAGATCTCAAGAAATAAGATGAAATTATGGAAAGAAAAGCACCTGAATACATGGAGTCCCACGATTTAAGAAAAAAAAAAAAAAAGAAACAGGCCAGCCGGGAGATATTCTCAGTACTGACAAGTGACCCATGAAGCTTAAGCGTCACCAGGAGATGTTATCTATTCAGCAATTTCATGGGAGTAGCTCTGTATCAGACTCTCAATCTTGTATGATGTTTGTTGTTTTTCAATTCTGGTTTTTCTATTTCCAGGACCTCACATTCACTGTATATTATTAATTAGCTATATTGTAAATGGGCTGCTCTTGAAATCACATTCACGTTTGTAACACTTCTGAGGTACTTGTTCCAAATTCCATTTGTATTTATAGATGACTTAACATCTGCAGATAAATTTTTAGTAAATAAGAATATTTAACTTCTTTAAACTTTTTAAATTGTAGCTTTTTAAAGTCCTATAAGTATATAATTTTCTGTTTAAAGATAAAATGTACATCCCCACCATGAATGCTGAAGCTTAAATAATTTTGGCAGGATTACTGAACTTTATATTTGCTGCTTTAACTTTTTAAGTTCTCTTTTTAGCTTCCCTTCTTTTGATGTTATGAATCAATATTGAAGGATCAAGTGACATTTCCTTAGCAATAAAGAAGAAAGCCTCTTTGTGCAGACTTTAATCAGAGGAGCAAAATAGCACAGAAGCCTGTTCATATTTAATATCTTTATTAATCTCAATTCAAAATACATTACAAGTGAAACAGGTATTTACATAATACTTAACCATAAGCAGACCGAGAGACTGCAAAAATAACATGATTCGAGATGTTTCTCATAGCTCACCAGTCTGAAATATGCAGCTGTATATAGACAAAAAGTTGAATCTAATACTTTGTAATTGATAACAGGGTGAAAACTTTTCTAGATGGCTAACTGAGGGTAGCCACTGTATCCATTTGAAATGAACCTAATGTGGTCCTTTAAGTACAAATTTTACAAAGCTCTGGGATAACTTATTGGAATTACCTAATGTTGCTACTAATGCTGAACCTGGATGCTCTTTGGGCTTCATGGTGGCCAGATGGTAAAAGAATCCTCCTGTAATGCAGGCAACCCAGGTTCAATCCCTGGGTCAGGAAGATCCCCTGGAGAAGGAAATGGTAACCCACTCCAGTATTCTTGCCTGGAGAATCCCATGGATGGAGAATCCCATGGACAGGCGATCCTGGCAAGATACAGTCCATAGGGTCACAAAGAGTCAGACACCACTTAAGGGATTAACACTTTCACTGTTTTGGATGTTATTGAGAAGACTGAAGGGAGTCTGCTAACTGTCCTTAGCTATCTTGGAGATCATAGAAAAGAAGGACTAAATTTGTTTATTGCTATCACAAGAAGCTGGGCCATTGAAGTTTTAAGGAATTACATTTCAGCTCAATATAACGAATAGCTCTTCAATAAAGTGCATGCTGCTTTATAAAGCATGAACTTGAGTTATTGAGACTGTCTAAGCAAGAGTTGCAGGAACATTTGCCAGGAACTAATTCTTTTAGGTTTGGAGTTTAATTAGAGCATCTACAGGCCAACTATGAGCCAATGAGGCATGCATTTCAATCTAGAAATATGAGGTAGGCCCATGTAGCTGATTATTGTGCAGTGTTGTGTGCTTACCCAGTATCCATCCCCACCAGGGGAACTCCAGTTTTGTTCAGGTATCTCTCTCCCTCATGTGACCACCCATGTCAAAAGGTAAGTCTGGGTAGGCCTTTATCTGTGTGCCAGTGACTATAGTCCAGACCTGCAGGTGGTTGATTCCAGACCCACCACAGATACCAAAGTACACTATTTCTTAAGTCCTATAGTTGGACCTTCATATCCAGTTTCATTTCTAAGGATTCAACTAATTGTCGATTTTGTAGTTCACTGTAATTTACATGGGGTGGGGGTTGTAAGTGGGCCAGCACAATTCAAACTCTTGTTCTTCAAAGGTCAACTGTACTTTGAGAAGGGCAATGCGATTCTGTTTGTGCCAAAGTTGCTCAAGGAGAGAGGTATGCTGATGCCTTCTGGGAAAACTTTTCTATCTCCTGGGAGAGGTTTCCTCTGAATTCTGTTCTATTCTGAGGCTTGGAACTCCTGCATCCTCCAGCTTCCAGCATGAGGGGAAACTATCGTGGAAGGAGACCCAGCACCCACGGACTTCAAGGACATGGCCTCTGCGCCAGTGGATTTAGTGAACATTAAAGTCCATTCTAATTGGGACATCCAATTACATGAACCATTTATTACTTTATATTTAAGCCTGTTTCATTTGTATGTTTCTGTGACTCACCGATTGAAGTTTCCCAATTGTCACCCACAATGATAGGAGTTGGGCTCCATCTTCCCACTGTTCTCATTCCCACTTGGTTGGGGTATATTTGTTCTTTCCTCTTTTATTTCTATATGTGGGGTTGGCCAAAAGGTTCGTTTGAGTTTTTCTGCTAAGTGTTACAGAAAACCCCGGATAAACTTTTTGGTCAACCCAATATCTTATGTTAGAAAAGCTGTCCTAATTTAGTTTACAGGTCTCCTAAATTGTTTGCTTCCTTCTTTTCAGAAGTTTTTGAATTGTTGGTGAAAGAGTTAAGCCCCTAAGGTTAAAATGCATATTTCAGTTAGTTAGTTTGCATGACTTTGATTCAGTAGGCAAGATTAATTGGGAATTTTTCCATTTGGTGAGAATTACATCTCATTTTAAATGAATTACATGACAAATAGGTGGGGAAACAATGGAAACAGTGATAGACTTTATTTTCTTGGGTTACAAAATCATTGCAGATGGTGACTGCAGCTATGAAATTAAAAGATGCTTGCTTCTTGGAAGAAAGCTATGACCAACCTAGACAGCATATTAAAAAGCAGAGACATTACTTTGCTGACAAAGGTCCATATAGACAAAACTATGGTTTTTCCAGTAGTCATGTATGGATGTGAGAGTTGGACTGTGAAGAAGGCTGAGTGCCGAAGAATTGATGCTTTTGAACTGTGGTGTTGGACAAGACTCTTGAGAGTCCCTTGGACTGCAGGAAGATCAAACCAGTCAATCCTAAAGGAAAACAGTCCTAAATTTTCATTGGGAGGACTGATGCTGAAGCTTCAATACTTTGGCCCCCTCATGAGAAGAACTGACTCATTGAAAACGACCCTGATGCTGGGAAAGACTGAAGGCAGAGAGGAAGGAGAGGACAGAGGATAAGATGGTTGGATGGCATCACCGACATGAAGGACATGTGTTTGAGCAAGCTCTGGGAATTGGTGATGGACAGGGAAGCCTGGCATGCTGCAGTCCATGGGGTTGCAGAGTCAAACACAACTGAGCGACTGAACTGAGCTGTTTGCATTTTTCGTAGAATGAAATAATTCATGATAGTAAACTATTAGATTTGTGTTTCTTATAAATTCCCACTTTACTAATTCTTTCAGAAGGTAAATACAGCTAATATCTTAGGGATAGGGAAATCAAAGAGTCTGGTTTGAGCTTTCTTTGATACTTAAAACTTAGGTAGTTAAGTAGATTGTGTGTATTATCAAGGAACACAAGGTCTATCTTTCCCAGAATATTTTCTTGAACTGGTCTCCCTAATTTTTATTTTAACAGCATGGAATAAACATTTGGTGCTAATCTTGAAATATTAGGATTTCTCTTTAACAAATGCAATATTTACATCAAGAAACTGAAGCAAATATTTAAAGCATACAGATTAAAGGGCTTCCCTGGTGGCTCAGCTGGCAAAGAATCTGCCTGCAATGTGGGAGACCTGGGTTCAGTCCCTGGGTTGGGAAGATGCCCTAGACAAGGGAATGGCTACCCACTCCAGTTTTCTTGCTTGGAGAATTCTGTGGACAGAAGAACCTGGTGGACTACAGTCTGTGTGATCACGAAGATTTGGACACAACTGGGTGACTGATACTTTCAGTTTTTGATACAGATTAAAAAAACTCAGGTTAAGAAATTTGCCAGAACTTGGAGTGAAGTATAGCAGTCTAAATAATTCTCCAGTGGCATGAGACTATAATGTGGCTAATACTTGAACTCTCTGTATGCATTGAAGATGTTTGGTGTTTGTCATGGTTTTCTCAGATCATCTGGAGAGAGATGACCTTGTCCTGATGGAAGGTTCTCCTCCTCCTAACCCTTACCCAAGTTATAGAGAGGTACCTTGGTGTATCAAGGGCAACCCAGAGACTACCAAGGTGCCTGGACCCCTAAATAGGACAGAATGGGAATTTTTCTTTTTAATCACTAAGGCAGTGAGAGTGTTGTGAAATAGTCAATGCATTTTATATCCATGTTATATAAGAACAACGGTCTTTCTATTGACATTTAAATCATGGTCATTCTTTTCTTAAGTAGCTACATGCCAGTTAAAATCAAAGTTCTTTGAGCTAGCTGCAGAACTTGCCTCTTTCCCTAGACTACATGGAATATTTAGGTGTATTTAGGAAGATTGAAGGGAAATGGGGGAAAGGGTCCACATAGATGTGTAAGAAAGTTGAATATGTGCTGGACCAGGTGGAGGAATGAATGTGCCTGGTTAGAAAAATAATTTGCAGATTCAGTGTGCTGATGACTTGGAACAAAAAGAAGTGTTATGATAAGCATCAAAATAAAACAAGCAAAAAATAATATGAATAATAAAGTCATAGAAAAATGATAAAATACTGTTGACATTTTCTTAGGGAGGCCTAGTGTCAAAGGCATAAACACTCAAACTATTTAGATGTCTCTTCCCCAAGTGGAAACTACTATTTAAGGAAGTTAAGTATTTAACTGCAATGATTGAACATAATGGACGAAATGTTTTGTACTTGACAGAGACTTCAATCTGAGATGTATCTTGTGCTCATATATAATGCATTAAAATATGGAATGGTTGGTTGGCCAAGTTTTTATGTTAAACTTTAGTATCTTTTGTGTATATACATACAAAAAAAAAATTTATCAAGTTGGCATGTTTCAAGAAAACTTAGACTGAGAACTTGTATATTTCTTGCTACATTGTTATTTGAAATGAATATTCAAATAAAAGTAGGATATTAAACATCCTGAGGTACTGTTCTTTAAAGCTTTGCAGTTTATTGAAATTTAGAAACTGAAAATGAACATCAGATTTATTGAAATGAATACTTTTGGAAGTCTGTTTCCTGGTAATTTAGTTCAACATATTGCTTAGATTTTTCTAAAACAAAGTATTTTCCCTTGTAAATGGAAAATGTTTCTTTTATTCAAAAATAAAGTCCCACGGTCTAAATATCATCAAAAATAAACCTAATTTGGGATTTAGAGATTTTTAAAATTTTAGTTGGAACTTTATTTGAAAATTTAATGTTTATACAGTGAAAATAATTATGGTTAGACTATACTGAGCACCATTTTAAGAGTATTATACTTTATATGAAAGAAACAACATAGATTTAAACAATTTGATAGTTTCTCCATATAAGGAGAGGAATGCAGCCGTGGATTGAATTTTTGACACACAATCTTTTATTATGACATCTAGTTGATTAATACTCCAGCCAAATCATTGTTTTAAAATATCTCCTTTCACTGTCCATTAGATCTGGATCTGCAAGCATGCATAAAACCTGGCATCCACTTCGTACTTCTCACCATTTACTTTGGGACAATGCCAGTGTCTTGGTTATAGTGTTTAAAGTATAGTCTAATTGCTTTAAGAATTTGTCTAAGGCCAGACAGTTTTTATATGTGACTTTCATGCATGTGAGTGACACAGAGATAGTGTCAAGACAAACAGCATTTTAAAAATAATAGGTGGTGGGATATAGGAGTTTTGAAGACGCACATCTGTAGGTTTTTTCCTTTGTTCTAAAGTTACTTAAAGCTGCTGCTAAGTCGCTTCAGTCGTTTCGGACTCTGTGCGACCCCATAGACGGCAGCCCACCAGGCTCCACCGAAAGTGTTAATATTTGTTAAGTTAAAAACATTTAGAACAGTAAAATACAAAGAACATCAAACCTTCTGAAATCACATCAAGTAGAAGGAATCATAATTTTAAAATGGGCATATAAATTTTTGCATACATAATCAAATATAAATATTAAGTAATTTTCATACAAAATTGGTGCGGTAACATGCTTTTCTTTGACTTCTTAACACATCATTTTTCTAAGTGTTTATTCTTTGAAGAGTGATTTGTAAAATCAACATAGCTTTCTCTGCTTGTTTGGGGATTTTTAACATCCTTTTTGCTTTCTGTTTCAGATTTTGCTATAATTCTGGTTAATAATTACTGTAGTTACTGCAGGTAAATTTTAAAAACAAGATATATTTTAATTATAGAAATTGGAGGCTATTGTAGAAAAATGACTTTGGCCACTCCCCATCCCGCCCCGCCGTCACAGAGTCATTCTGTGGCTGAGTCAGGTATCAAACTCGGATCTCTAAAGCCAAAGTTCTTAACCATAGTGATTTAGACACTGAGCTTGTTTTTCCATGCTCATGGTATTTTTCTAGTGCTCTACTGCATTGTCTTTGCACTAGCTCATGGAGAAGGTGTTGTGCCATGAATCCTTACCCATTATGTATTGATAGTTTTTGTAAAACTCTGTTAAAGAGATGGGATGTGTGGGGAAAGGGGGTGGGCTGGGGAGTTGAAGGAAGTGACAACTAATTTTTTTCTGTTACTTTATGCTCTTGCAAAAAAAAAAAAATAGGTTGTGAATTTCTTTACTTTTATGAAATGTTTTAATTTCTGTAGAGTTTCCATGCATTATTCAAGATTGCAAAATGATTTGAATTTCAGGAGCAGACAGATTTTCTGATGAGGATTTCAAGCTGTGTAATTATGAAACCCATATAGGTTAAAAGTTCAGAACTCGTTAGCTTAATCTTTAAAAAATAACCAGTTTATAAGCATAGATTTCGTTTCAGAGGCCACACTGTCAATATCACTCATTGTTTTCGTTTTGGACTTGGCCATATGTACCACTATATACTGGTTGATCATGATTTCATACCACATAGCTTGTCTTGTATTGCTGCATAATTTATAAAGAAAATTCATATTTTATGGTGGTAAATTTGATGCCATAAAGAAAGATACATTTCTAGTAATTTCTTTAACAATTTCTTGGCATCTCAAAAATTCGAGGAAGTTAATAAGTGTCAAATATCCACAAGGCCCATTGGAACCTGTTACTATGATGTCAGAGCATGCATTCAGGAAACGTAAAATTCCTTCAGATAAAGCATAAATGTTTCAGAGTAAAATGTAAGGAAATTAATGTTCAAGTTAGTTAACTCATAAAGGAGAATTTTTATTGTGGTTAAACATCCATAACAAAATTTACATTTTAACTGTTTCTGAAGTCTGTAGTTCCTGGCACTAAATATATTCACATGGTTGTTCCATCATCACCACTATCCATCTCCAGAACTTTTCATAATAAAAGTTTTTAATTTTAAATATTGGGTTGGCCAAAGGGTTTGTTTGAGTTTTTTTCCAACCCAAATGCACCTTTAGCCAACCCAGTAATATAATTCAGGTATCACTGAGAATATGTTTGGGCTTGTAGGGCTTGGAGGGATGCTTAGTACCTTTAAAGCTTTTGACTTTTCAATTTGTGTAAAAATTAACTTTGAGGTTGTAGTTTTTGTTATTTTAGGTAATAACATGACATTTACTGATACAAATGAAATCCTGGCCCATTTTTGAAATCTTGTCAGGGTCATGCTTATTTTCTTTCTTTGGGAGGCAAGGATATTGAGAGGAAAATTACATTCACATAAAAACAATCTTATGAAGAACCATTCAAAATGATTAAAGATACTATGATCATCAGAGAGTTAAAGATAGAAAGTAAAATATGGTATTTGTGAGATTTTTGACTGACTTGAAGCTTTTAATGCATATTATCTTTCTTTGCTAATCAAGGTGATTGAGATGCACTTACCTGTTAAATAGAAGTTGCTCTCGGCTTTTAGTTATGAGATTTTACATTTATCTTCTCCTCATTTGAATGCTACATAAACCCTCCCCTTGAATCTGAGGGGGTCACTATTTTTTTCTTAGATTACTACTGTTACATTTTGAGAATATATTTTTTCCTAATGCTTAGAGAATGATAACAAAAAAAATTTTTTATTGGTTCATTTCATGCTTGATAAGATTCCAACTGTCAAAACATTATAAAATTTTGAACCTAGAGGCACATTTCCTCACCAGAGTACTAATTACTGCAGAGAACTGGAGCGAGTCATTATGTAGTAGTATTTATTAGAGCTGCCCAATTTTAATGTTTTTTGGACCAGAGACACTTAAATAAAAGGTTAAGCTGTTTCGGCACAAAAGTGGGAGGAAAAACTGCACAGTGCGTGCAACACTGTCAAATACAATGCAGGAAGTGTGGAATTAATTGAAAATTACTCATCTACTTGCATTGAGAGATTCAACATCTTTCTTCCAGGATGCCCTGAGCATGGCAGATGCTATTTTTGGTTTATTTTCCTTATGTTTAGTATTGGGCACCTGTCACAGTTAGGCACTGGTGCTATGAAGAAGATACGAAAGACAAGTGTCCCCCTTCATGGTGCCTATAGTCTTGAGGGGGAAAAGAGACGAGGAGGAGAGCAACAGAATCATGTAGCAAGTCATGCATGGTTAGTGTTAGAAAGACCAACGTAACAGACAAAGGTTTGGGGCTAAGGGAAAGGGCATTTTAACAAAGTTGGTTAAAGGAGGCTCTTTGGAGGATATGACATTTGAGAATAGCAGTGAATGAAAGTCATTTGAAATTTTAGTCATATATAATTTTAATAGTAAGCAGATGGATACCTCTTCTAAGTATGAATAAAGTAACTATACATAACATAAATGCAAACAGCTATAGAATAAAATAAGCTATTAAATAGGCAGGTATAATATTCTATTTAGTAGATATTTGTTAACATATCCAAGGCACTGATTAGAAAGCAGATTGGAGAAGAGGAAACAAAAGTAGTGTGTCTCTTTATTTGGAAAAGTTATAATTCTGTGTAAATCATGGTAGTTTGCTAAGAGTGGGAGAAATGAGCAGACACAGTGATGAAGTACGTGGGGAGCAGCAAGTTCTCTGGCGGAACAGCAGCAAAGTCTGTTACATGGTAATTGTGTACCCTTTGCCACTTCCTTTCCTCCTCTCTCTCCTCCCAGTGATGATCTTATCTTCATTCTGAGTACTCAGTGACCAGTAAGTATTCAGTAAAAGCTCTTTGGGGGGAATGGATCAGTGAATGAAGACAGACCTTGAGCTTTTTCAAAAGGCACTTTTGAGGCAAAGGAAAGAGAGGGTGGCTTGCATCTATTCAAAAGGGTGGAATTTATTTATGAGTAGGGAAAAACCCATCAATGTCTGGGAAGGAAACAAAGGACAGTGGAGAGGAAGCAGACCAGATGCAAATGAAGAAAAAAGTGAGAGAATAAGACTCTAGAAACATGGATGGAGTGGCCTAGAAGAGTGACATTTTCCTTCAGAGATGGGAGAAAATAGAAGTGGGGTTGAATAGGTAAAGAAAGATTTGGAGGTGTGTAGGAAGAAGGCAATGGCAACCCACTCCAGTACTCTTGCCTGGCAAATCCCATGGACGGAGGAGCCTGGTGGGCTGCAGTCCATGGGGTGGCTAGGAGTCGGACAAGACAGAGCTACTTCACTTTCACTTTTCACTTTCATGCATTGGAGAAGGAAACGGCAACCCACTCCAGTGTTCTTGCCTGGAGAATCCCAGGGACAGGGGAGCCTGGTGGGCTGCTGTCTCTGGGGTCGCACAGAGTTGGACACGACTGAAGTGACTTAGCAGCAGCAGGAAGAAGCTAGGGTGATGATCCTTAGTCACAGTTTGAGTGAAGGAAAAAGGGGACACCTGAAATCTTTAAAGAGGGATTGTGGAAGCTCTTAAAGACAGATGAATTTCAGAAATTGAAAATATTCAGATGTTAGGAAGTTAATGGCTGCATGTGGCATCTAACTATCGCCTGTGCCCCCACATCCCAACTCCTGCCATTGGCCTGGTGCAGTACACTATATTGATACACATAGTGATATGTTTTCATCTTGCAAAACATATTATACTTAACAGAATAAAGATGATATTTTCTCTTCTCTACTTTTCGTTGTGTGTACATGTGTAATACTTTTGGACTGTGTTTTCCAAACAGGATCATAATCTATTTTTCAATATTGATGCAGTTTAACATGTACAGTTTTCATTATCAGGGGAGATTTGTGCTAGTTGATTTCAGAATCTCAAGTGAAAACAATCTAAATGCTGCAATTGAACTCTTAATATTATAATTTTTTAGAATGTTAATAAACAGTTTTATGGGTGTGATCTTTCGGGTTTTTCATTTCACTTTGGAAGTATTCCATATTGAAGATTGTAAAGCTCCATGCTGAGGGGCTCATTATAAAGACCCTGGAGTTTAAAGTCCACAGGGCAGTGAAGGGACTGTCTGAGACCCAATAAGGAACCTCATCTCATGGTCAGCATTTTCCTGGTCAAAATGCTAAACTCACAACACATCTAGGATATAATTCAAGGCTCACAGTCCTTGAACTGGGAGGAGAAACTTTCCTTTTACAACTGAAGAAATCTGTTTAACTATGTAAAAAGAGGACATATTTTTAGTGTATATACTTATTTGTGATATATTTGACTTGTAATTAGGGAAGAATTAAATATTGCCCAGATAGAACTAATAATATAAGCTGCTAATTTTCATTTAACATCATAAGTCATATATTTAAACATTTTGGTCATTAGATTTCATAAATTATGTTCCAGTGTAGACACAGATCAAGATAATTCAGGCTTGGAGAGCCAATGATGAAATCACTGTAATACTGAAATAATTATCCCCTTCACTTATATAAAATACTCCTAAAATTTTCAATATTTCTGAGAACCTTATTATCAGATAATTTTTTTTCTTTCTAGAGATTAGCTTCCAAAATCTAATGCAAAACTGTTCTCCTATAGAATTATATCAGAGCAAGTTTATATGTTAAAATGTCTCCTAGAGGGCATGGCATATTCTTTTATGTTTTCAATGTTGTTTGAGGTCAAAAACTACAAAGTCTTTCATTGGGATATTTCTTTCAAGAAGCTGTAATCAAATATTATCTATGTTGATAGTCATTTCTGTGAAACTTTTAAAATATTTTTATTGCTTTAATTTATCCATCTGGACTATTGAATGATAGGATTTCTTCCCAACATTGTTTGGAGCTAAAAACAAATTTTTTAAAAATATGATTCTGGTAGGTGGGTTTTTCTAATATTTTTACACCTCAAATACAGGAGATAGCTGGAATTCAGTTGAAATAGACGTAATGGTTTGGGGCAAGATGCTTAGAAAATGTGCAAATAAGTTTGTTGCATTTCTCTTGTTATATTTTATTTCTAAATTTTCTTCCTCAATAGGAAAAACAATTCAATTTCTAGAATTGTGAAGATATTCTGAGGTGTTTGAATGATGGCCCCATGAGTTTGGTACTAGAATTGGAGAACTTTTAGGTTTGGATTTAAATCATGTGAATAACTAATGAAATATTTTTCACAAGGTGCAGAGCATATTACAGTGCTTTGCATGGAGAAAAAAGTGAACAAGAGGGAACACATAAATGAAATTCTGCCATATTATTGGGGATTTCCCGTGAGTTTGAGGCCAACTTTTGTCATTCTAGAATTGAAGTTACTTGTTTGGAAAGGACCAGTCTTTAGACCTTGAGTCTTAGTTTGTGTATATGTTATTATTCTACTTTATTGTCCTTTCTCCTCAATGATGTTCAGATTGCAGCATCATAGTACATGCTGCTTAGTTCTCTTTGAAGTTCAGCTGCTGTTGAACCCAGTGGACCATCCACTTATTACCTGGTAAAGCCAGTGACCTCTCTGTGGGTATCTTGGGTCAAGGGTGCTCAATTATCTGGTACATATCTAAGGTTAGGTCCCAATTTTCCAAATGAAAAACAATGGCCAAATTAAAAAAGTCCAGGTTGGAATATTATGGAGTTATAGGCTAAACTTAATGCTTAGTGTCATTGTATCTTTGTAGGCTGAGAATTTAGATTTGTGTTAAGAGTAAGTACTTGCTTACTAAGGAATTTTAAATGTTTAAGTGATTGGGGAATAATGGTTAAGTATATTTTTAAAGTTTCATCTTTGTGTTTTGAACAGGCTAAATAAATCATAATTAAATATTTTTAACACCTTGGGAAAATAAGCCTTTTCCAAAAATAGTAAAAAAGAAAACTTTATTTAGTTTTATTGACTTGAAGAGTGATTTTTTTTTTTAAGGCATGTGTTCTTATATTAAAGTACCACTTCAGAAAAATTCTGTTAGAAAAGTAACCAGGTCTCCAGTCTTAAAGTTGATCTTAAATGGTTGGTTAAAGTATATCTGGGGAGAACTGTCTTCTGGAAAGACATGTGATTGAATTTCTTGCAGATACAAGAAATACTATTTCCATATACTCTGAAAAGAGGGAAAAAATTATGGAAAAGGTCTGTATTATATACTATATCTTCTAGAAAATGCATTGGTTGATATCTATTAAAGCAAATTCAAAATCTTTGCCTAGAAACTATTAGACTAGTCTATGTTTTGAGATATATTTGACAAATTTTTTAAAAACTATACTTCAGATCATTTGGAGAAATGTGAATTAGGCTCATATAGTAGAGTTTTAGATGGATGATCAAAGTCTGAGTACTTATTTAGGCTGTATCTACCCATGACTGAGTGACTCTGATTGAGTCTTTCAGTTTCCCTGGACATCATCAGCCTTTCTCTTTCCTAATCTTCAAGAAGTTGGATCAGCATCACTGACTTTTTTTTATTTTTTGCTTTTCTATTGAATGAAAGATTCTTTACATTCTATATTGCTTTATATTGAATAATTTTCAAAAGTTTTAGTGCTTTACAATTTTCCAAAGTTTCACACATATCATCTCATATAATTACATAGATATCCTTTTTTCCTCCTACTTTCTTGCCCCTTTGTTCTTCTCTCTCTCCACTGATAGCCACTAGTTTGTTCTCTGTATCTGTGAGTCTGCTTCATTTTTGTTTTATTCAGTTGTTCATTTTATTTTTTAGATTCCCCATATAAGTTCTCTGTCTGACTTATTTCACTTAGCTTAATGCCCTCCAAAGTCCATCTATGTTTTGGCAAATGGAAAAAATTCATTTTTGTCTATAGCTAAATAGTATTCCATTGTGTATATATATACACCCCAGTTTCTGTGTGTATATATACACTCCATCTGAGCCACAAAGGCTTTCCTTGTGGCTCAGCTTGTAAAGAATCTGCCTGCAATGTGGGAGACCTGGGTTCTATCCCTGGGTTGGGAAGATCTCCTGGGGAAGGGAAAGGCTACCCACTCCAGTATTCTGGCCTGGAGAATTCCAGGGACTGTATAGTCCATTGGGTTGTAAAGAGTCGGACTCGACTGAGTGACTTTCACTTTCAGCTTATTTATCCATTAATGTGTTAATGGACACTTAGGTTGCTTCTATCCTTGACAATTATAAATAATGCTACTGTGAACATTGAGGTGCATGCATCTTTTCAAATTAGTGTTTGGGGAACTTTTTTTTTGAAATATATCCCAGAGTGGAATTGCTGTGTCAGGGTAGTTTTATTTTTAGTTTTTTGAGAAACTTCCTTACTGCTTTCTACACTGGCTACACCAATTTACATTCCCACCAACAGTGTACAAGGGTTCTCTTTTCCCACGTTCTCATCAACAATGTTTGTTATTTGTGTTCTTCTCAGTGATAGACATTCTAACAAGGTGTGATACAATATCTCATTGAAGTTTTAATTTGCATTTCCTGGGTGATTAGCAATGTTGAGCATCTTTTCTTGAGCTTGTTGACTATCTGCATTTCCTCTTTGGAAAAACATCTATTCAGTTCGTCTGCCCGGTTCTTTTTAAATTTTTTTTTTTTTTCTTGGATGTTGAGTTGTATGAGCTGTTTATGTTGAATCTTAAACCTTTATCAGTCTATTATTTGCAAATACCTTCTCCCATTCAAAAGATTGCCATCATTTTTGTTGATGGTTTTCTTTGCTCTACAAAAGCTTTTCAGTTTAATTAGATCTCATTTGTTTTTGCTTTTGTTTCCTTCACTTTAGGAGATAGATCCAAAAAATGTTGCTGTGATTTATATGAAAGACTGTTTTGCCTGTTTTCCTTTAGGAATTTTATAGTTTCTGGTCTTACAGTTAGCTCTTTAATCCATTTTTAGTTTATTTTTGTATATGGGTTAGAGAATGTTCTAATTTTATTATCTCCAGTTTTCCTAGCACCCCTTTGTTATAGATTATTGGTCTAAGCAGTCATCCCTTTAGAAGAGGCTGGGTTGCTTACTCAGACAAATTCTTGTTCCATTCTGACTTGGGGCCCTGGACTCTGTATGGAGTCCTATATTGTTTTATTGGTGCCTAATTTCTGTTTTTTTTCCTCCATCTTTTTTCATTGACTTGAGTGAAAACTCTTGAGCTGAAATGTAACAGCAATGTTTTAAGTCCTAAACTGCTGGTCTGAAATTTAAAAGCCTGACAGTGATTTTGATGGTGAAGAGGATGATACTAGATTACAGGAGTTTCTCTTTGACCTGTTACAAGTCCCTTTAATCAATGCCTTCAGAGAATCAAGCAGGTCATGTCTCTATATTTTTTAATTTAGCATTGATATTGTGGTCATTATGACTAAGTAATAAAAAAGTTTAGCCAGTTTATTTTCTTCACTACAGCTAGTTCTCAAGATTTCCTTAAGGACTGAAAATTATATATAAGTTTATATGTAAGCACATTCATATATATACACACACACATACATATGATAACTGAGTTTGGCTCAGTGTTATTAAAAAAAATAATTGTTCAATCACTTAGCACCTATGGTTTTCCTCTTAGGTTTTCTAAATGATGACAAAGGACTTTATAAAGAAAAATGAAAGCTTTAAAAGACTAGATTGACTTTCTTTACCTTTTAAATAATGTATTGTATATATTTAAATTCAGTATTAAGTGGTATTTGAGAGAATAGTTAGGTTTTTCTAATAAAGGTAGTATAATAATATGTAACAGTTATTAAAGTTATTTTCAGTTAATTGATATAGCTATGCTATAGCTATTATAATCTTTCTGTTACTGTTATTATAAATGTATGTGATTCTATGATTATCTCAAAAAGTTAACTTGTATCTAAGCATTATTCTAAGGGCATTATGTGTATTACTTTATTTAGTTCTCTTAATTCATTGAGGCAAATACTATTATCTTCATTATACAGTTGGGAAAACGTAGATGCAGAGAGGTTAAGTTACATCCAAGTTTTCATAGTTAAAAAATTTCAGAAATAGGATTTAAATCAGAGAATTTATACAAGATTTAGAGTGCTGGGATGAGGAGAGCCATATATATTTGGATGAATAGGAATGGCTTTATATATAGTTATCATTTATGACTTTCTGAAGGAATAGCCTTTTTGATGGGGGCCTCATGGGTTTGGATTGTTTGTGACAAGGAAAATAAAATTACTTTTTCAGTATTTTTCCTTTTTAAATATGTTTCCTTCTCACATTCATGCATGTAGGTTTGGCTTATACATTTTCATTGCTACAGAGTATGACTATATTGGGGTTTACTCATTCGTATTTCTCTTTTCCTTTTGAAAACATTTGGACTGTATATTATTTTTTATTTCATTTTTTTATTGAATGTACATATTTTGTCTTTTGTAGCACATAGGCAAGAATATATCTAAAGTTTAAGCACAGGAGGGGATTTATTGGAATAAATATTCATTGACATATTTTTGTCATTTATAATACCAAATCATTTACAAAATAGGGTATACAGTTCCCATTGCCTATATTTCCCCCTTATTTTTATTATGGTAAAATGTACATAACAAAATTCATTTCTTAACCATTTTAAATGCACTATTCAGCATTTAAGTACATTCACACTAATTATCTCCACCACACTACTTTTCCCCTAGCTGAAACTCTGTACCCATAAATATTAACTCGCTATTCACTCATCCCCTATCATCCGATGATCACCACTCTACTTTTTGTCTTTATGAATTTGACTCTTCTTAGTTACCTTACATATGTGCAATCATAATGTTTGTTTTTTTGAGGCCTATCATTTACTTAGCATAATGTCTTTAAGGTTCATCCATGTTATAACTTGTGTCATATTTTATACCACATTTGTTTATCCATTCATCCATTGATGATGTGTGAGGGTCATCTAAAATTTTTTTATGTCCACCTTTGGAATCAATTATTTCTCCAAGAAGTTCTTGTTCCTTTTGTTGGAGAATAGTATTTGGAAAGGTCCAGGTATTAGTTGTATGGATGTGTTGTTTCCAGGTCCTCTCTGTGTTCAGAGCTAGGAAATACATGTATATCAATACCTGTATATACACAGGTATGCATGCACATTCATCTGCTCATTAAAATCGCTTAGGTCATCCTGATACCTCTGATTCTAGTCAAATATTGCAGGCCTAACTCTAGCCTTTCTTCACGATTTATTTATAATATCTGTCTCTAAGAATGAGAAATCTGGCTGTCATTATCCATAATATACATATTGGCACAATGTAGTTTCAGATTTGTGATCAATATCCCTAGATAGCATATTCAAAAGCAGAGACATCACTTTGCCAACAAAGGTTCGTCTAGTCAAGGCTATGGTTTTTCCTGTGGTCATGTATGGATGTGAGAGTTGGACTGTGAAGAAGGCTGAGTGCCGAAGAATTGATGCTTTTGAACTGTGGTGTTGGAGAAGACTCTTGGGAGTCCCTTGGACTGCAAGGAGATCCAACCAGTCCATTCTGAAGGAGATCAGCCCTGGGATTTCTTTGGAAGGAATGATGCTAAAGCTGAAACCCCAGTACTTTGGCCACCTCATGCGAAGAGTTGACTCATTGGAAAAGACCCTGATGCTGGGAGGGATTGGGGGCAGGAGGAGAAGGGGACGACAGAGGATGAGATGGCTGGATGGCATCGCTGACTCGATGGACGTGAGTCTGAGTGAACTCCGGGAGTTGGTGATGGACAGGGAGGCCTGGCGTGCTGCGATTCATGGGATCGCAAAGAGTTAGACACGACTGAGCAACTGATCTGATCTGATCTAATCTGATCCCTGTAAAATATCCAGGTGGCTCAGTGGTAAAGAATCTGTCTGCCAAGCAAAGGATGTGGGTTTGACCACTGGGTCAGGAAGATCCCCTGGAAAGGGAAATGGCAACCCACTCCAGTCTTCTTGCCTGGGAAATCCTATGGACAGAGAAGCATCATGGGCTATAGTGCATAGTATCCTAGAGAGTTGGACATGACTTAGTGACAGGTTTGACCCCTGGGTCAGGAAGATCCCCTGGAAAGGGAAATGGCAACCCACTCCAGTCTTCTTGCCTGGGAGATCACATGGGCAAGGGAGCATCATGGGCTATATAGTCCATGGGATCCTAGAGAGTCAGACATGACTTAGTGACTAAACACTAACCTCATCCATGTAATAAAGCAGATTTATTGCTTAGAATGGGCTTCCCTGATAGCTCCATTGGTAAAGAATCTGCCTGCAGTGCAGGAGACCCCAGTTTGATTCCTGGGTCAGGAAGATCCACTGGAGAAGGAATAGTCTACCCACTCCAGTATTCTTGGGCTTTCCTTGTGGCTCAGCTGGTAAAGAATTAGCCTGCAGTGTGGGAGACCTGGGTTCTGTCCCTGGGTTGGGAAGATCCCCTAGAGAAGGGAAAGAGTACCCACTCCAGTATTCTGGCCTGGAGAATCCCATGGATTGTATAGTCTTTGGGGGTCACAAAGAGTCGGACATGACTGAGCAACTTTCACTTTCTTTCATTGCCTAGAATATAGTATTTATGTACTTAAATATCCTTTTCAAGCATAACTGTAATATCCTTTTAGACCAGGACAAAACAAATTCTCTAAAGATAATCAATATCCAATGTATTCATATTTCTGTGTTTATTTTATAATTTTTTTCTAAGAATCTTTTAGTTTGTATCAGAATCTAAAGAAGATCCCTGTTCCCTTTCTGAGATATATGAGCCAATAAATTTACTTTCTCTGCATTAGTTTGGGCCTCTGTCACTTGTCACAAATCCATCCTAACAAAAGCAGGATTATTAATCACTCAGTTCTGCCATTTCCCAGAGACACTGAGAGGAAACTCTTGTGAGTTAAGGAAATTATTTCACAAGAAACCAGATATAGTGAGAATATAAGTACTTCAGATTATATGAGAACACCCCATTGTATTTCTATCTAGTTACCTCTATGATATCAGATCATATGAAAGGAAAGCTCTGTTAGCTTCCTTCTTCACTATAATTTACCAAAAAAAAAAAAAAAAGAAACAGAAAACCTCATCAGGAACCCACGGCAAGTCATCAGTATCTAATACCTAACTCATTTAATCACTTTGCTTGTGGATTCACCATTCACTTTCCAATTTGACAATATGTTATAGTGATGTACTGTAATTTTCATTTTAAGCTATACAACAGAAATGATATTACATTTAATGGCTGAATGGCTTCCATGTTACAATTAGAGGTATCCTAAGCAGTGAGAGGTGGCAAATTATCCTTTAAAAAATGAAATTATAGCACACTCTCAAAGAACCAGCTTCTAAAGGCTTACAAACAAGGCATCCTTGAAGTGAATGTAGAATATGATTTGCTAATCTCTACTAAACTGTTTGAATTGAGGTTATAGATGCTTTTGAAAGGAATTTTTTTTCCATTGTTTTTAAGAAGTTCAGTGTTCAGAGATCAAAAGTGAAGAACTGTTGGAGATAATAAAATAATTAAAATAGATTAGTAGTTATCACCTAATCATTAAAAAAAATTAATGTGGGGCCCCCATCTCTAATGAAGACTTTGTATTTAGTCCTAGTGAAGTTTAATTCCAGTCCTGCTGCTGCTGCCAAGTCGCTTCAGTTGTGTCTGACTCTGTGTGACCCCAGAGACGGCAGCCCACCAGGCTCCCCTGTCCCTGGGATTCTCCAAGCAAGAACACGGAGTGGGTTGCCATTTCCTTTTCCAATGCATAAAAGTGAAAAGTGAAAGTGAAGTCGCTCAGTCGTGTCCGACTCTTAGTGACCACATGGACTGCAGCCTACCAGGCTCCTCTGTCCATGGGACTTTCCAGGCAAGAGTACTGGAGTGGGGTGCCATTGCCTTCTCCTAATTCCAGTCCTAGTGAAGTTTAATTCCCTATGACACTGACATATTCCAAGAACGAATTTTGAAATGCGCTTTTGAAAATCATTCATATTTCTGGTGGGTGGATTCTTTTTCCTGTAGATTTTGCTAGACAAGAATTTTAGTTGTCATTGAAAAATCTGCTTTTTAAGCTATTTTAGTTTATTCAACTTTTTAAAAAACACATGCTGTTTTTTCTTTCCATTTCTGTGCTGTTGGCTATGAAACTGCATATTTGCTATGAAACTGAGTATTTCTGTCATTTGATGAATTAAAATGTAGAATGTAACCCAGACTACTTTGTTTTGTAACCAAGCTTCTGTGCAAAGCGTATGCGGAGACCTTATAGTCATGTGCCCCAGTTTGAAATTTGCAAGACATTTTGGAGAAGATGGTCCTCAGTGAAAGAGTCTTTGGAATACTCAGTTCTTTGAAGACTTTCCTTTTGTCCATTTAAATTAGCTTTCCAAGACCTAAAGGGATCAAGTCCAGAGTCATGGGGCTTTTGTAATATAGCCTCAACTAAGTCTTTGCAGTTTATTTTCACATATACCCTAATGCCACTCCCCTCCCCACAACTCTGAACAGACTTAGCTTTCACATTTTCTTGGACTTGAGAGCCATGATCCTCATTGTTGAACTTGTATATATATTCCTCTCTCCCTCTTCTCCCAGACACATGCCTGTATGTCCTCTGTGAATTTTCCTCTGGTCGGAGTCTCATCCTCTATTTCCATATTGCATTGTCTCAAATTCAACCTATCAAATAGTTTTTTTTTTTTAATTCATTCATTTATTTGGCTGCCTTGAGTCTTAGTTGCAGCATGCAGAATCTTCATTGCATCACGAGGTACCTTTTGTTGTGGCTTGCAGACTCTCTACTTGTAGCTTGTGGACTTAGTTGCTCTGCAGCATGTGGGATCTTTGCTCCTCAATCAGGGATCAGACCTGCATTCCTACATTCCACAGCGGATTCTTAATCCTTGGAAAACCTGTGAAGACTCTGTCATATAGTTTTGTAACCGCCTGCTCCACTAAAGCAGTGTTCCTCAGTGTGGGCCATTAGAGTTGCCTGGCAAGTGCATTCAGAGGCTTGACCTTGACATACCAAAGCCTCTGTTTCAGGCAGTGAAGCCGTGTTGTTGTTGTTCAGTCTCGCAGTCATGTCTGATTCTTTGTGACCGCGTGGGTTGGAGCACACCACACTTCCTTGTCCTTCACCATCTTCCAGAGCTTGCTCAAACTCAATGTCCATTGAATCGGTGATGCCATCCAGCCATCTTGTCTCTGTCGTCCCTTTCTCCTCCTGCCTTCAATCTTTCCCAGCATCAAGGTCTTTTCTAATGAGTCAGCTCTTTGCAGCAGGTGGCCAAAGTATTGGAGCTTCTGCTTCAGCATCAATCCTTCCAATGAATATTCAGGATTGATTTCCTTTCGGATTGACTGCTTTGATCTCCTTGCTGTCCAAGGGACTCTCAAGAGTCTTCTCCAACACCACAGTGCAAAAGCGTCAGTTCGTTCGTGCTCAGACTTCATGATCCAAATCTCACATCCATACATGACTACTGGAAAAACCATAGCTTTGACTAGACAGACCTTTGTTGGCAAAGTAATGTCTCTGCTTTTCAATATGCTATCTATGTTTGACATAGCTTTTCTTCCAAGGAGCAAGTATCTTTTAATTTCATATCTGCAGTCACCATCTGCAGTGATTTTGGAGCCCAAGAAAATAGTCTATCGCTGTTTCTATTGTTTTCCCATCTATTTGCCATGAAGTGATGGGACTAGATGTCATGATCTTTGTTTTTTGAATGTTGAGTTTTTGAATGTTGAGCAGCTTTTTCACTTGCCTCTTCCACTTTCATCAAGAAGCTGTTTAGTTCTTCTTCACTTTCTGCCATAGGGTGGTGTCACCTGCATATCTGAGGTTATTCATGTTTCTCCTGGCAATCCTGATTCCAGCTTGTGGTTCATCCAGCCTGGCATTTTGCATGATGTACACTGCATATAAGTTAAATAAGCAGTGCAACAGTATACGGCCTTAGATACTCCTTTCCCAATTTTGAACCAGTCTTTGTTCTTGACCTGCATGGATCTACCTTTTTAATGAACACTCTAGAAAACTCTTGTGTATTCTAACACTGGAACATTACTGCATCGAAGTGCCTACATTAAGATGGGGACCGTTTCTTAATTGTATTTGTATCTCAGTCCCTTGTACTCATTAGATGATCAATAATTTGTTGACAAATATGAAAAAGATAGAAGCCTTATACTGTTCCTAAGGGGTAATTATTATCTTCAGTCTGGTTGCTGTTGGCCCCCTTATATTTATTATTGAGTTAAGAATGTAGTCCCTTGCCACCAAGAGCATGGTCTATGAACCAGCAACATCTCAATACCCAGAGATGCAGTATCTTGGGCCCCACTCTTGACTTATGGAATTAAAATCTGCATTGTCACAAATTCTCATAGTGATTTGTAAGTACATTATTATATGTGAAGTGTACTCTTAGTGAATTGCAATGCCTTCTTGGAATGTAGTGGGCAGGATTTTAATACATTAGATAAGGTGTGGCTATTTAAGGAGACTCTGGAACTTTAATTAGTAAAATATGGGTATTGAAAGATTGGGGGCTTTGTGTATGTAGTGGGAATGGATTATGATAGAAATCATGATACACTATGGAAGAAGAATGTATGGATAAAGTTATCTGATGTCTTTATATTGATATAGGGTGAACTGGGGCAATAGGGATAAATTTCATTCTTCTACCTTTGCCTCCAGGATTCTTTTTAAAATTTTATTTATATATTTGACTGTGCTGGGTCTTAGTTGTCCAGATGGGATCTCTCTCTCTTTTTTTTTTTTGACTGTGCTGGGTCTTCACTCCTTCATGCGGATTTTCTCTCCTCTTGAGGTGCAGTGCTTCTCATCGTGGTGGCTTCTCCTGTTGTGGAGCACGGGCTCTAGAGTGCATGGGCTCAGTAGTTGTGGTGCATGGGCTTAGTCGCCCCACAGCATGTGGAACCTTGCTGGAGCAGGGATTGAACCTGTGTCCCCTGCATTGGCGGGCTGAGTCTTTACCACTGAGCCACCAGGGAAGTCCATGCCTCCAGGATTTTTAATAGTGGAGTTGTACCTTATTACCTTAGTTGTTGCAGAATGAGCCAGTTAGGATTGCAGGCTTAATAAGATGACCTAAGATTTAAAGTATCTTTTTGGGAAACATAAACATTATTTAATCCTGTAGGAGACAGATTCAAGGGAAACCTGAGACTTGGATACCCAGATTTGGAATAATTTGGTTTATTATTAAAATATTTATAACTTTTAAAAGTCCAGTCAATATGCCTACATTAGTAAGTAAACATTGTTAATGACTTCTATAGGATTTTCCTCTTAATTGAATCTTCTTGCAAACACTAAGTAAGGAAATGTGAAGTCTTTGCCAGTTCCTCTCCTTTTTGAAGCACTCCTCTCATTTCCCCCCTTATCTCTGCCCTGGAGTTGCAAGCAGGTCAAAGTCTCCTTCCTCTGGACAGTAAATTCAGTGGTGGCATGGATTAAAGGGGGAATGACTGAGGGGCTAGAGGAGCAGCAATCCATTAAACACCTCAAATAAAAGTGAAAGGTTTAAATAAGTGTACTAGTGTAAAGTGAGCAGAGAGAATTGTAATAATCCTCATGCTCACTGCCAGAGAGCCAAACTGGGAAGCAGCTTGGCGGCAGCGGAAGTACTGGGAGAGACGGCTGGGATGGTGATGTGGCAGAAGCGACACGTGTGCCTCAGGTAGCCGCAGCAGCTCGGCTGGGCAGATGTCCTTCAGCGCCTGCAGCCCGGGAGGCCCTGCTTCAGTTGGTAGGTTGCTTCTCATTTGTATGTTCCCTAACAGTCGTTGACTGACATTTGTGATGACAGTTCTGCTGAATGGCCTCAGACCAAATTTGCATATATTGCACGTCTTTTGATACTGTGTGATCTACGTACAGCCCTTTTGGTTTCAGGGGGCAGAGTCTCACTCAAACTGACCAAAGGTGTGTTCCTGAGAGCAGCAAAGGAGCCTCACAAGAAATGAAGAGTGGGACCATTTCAGGACTCGAAGCAATTATTTTCTCAAGATTTACACGGCTTTATTCCTCTGTATGTTGCTCTGGGGCAGATGTAGTTTTTTGTTCTCTTGTTGTCTTTTTCTTTCCTTTTCCCCTTGATTAGTTTTCCCTGCTTACTGACCTTGCACTTGGCCTCCACCCCCAACATTGTCATGACTTATTAGGCTCAATATCCACTGTCAACTGGCAATGGTCTCCTGTGTCTTGGGTCAAATCCAAGAGGGAGTGAGATTACCAAATTTTCTTGAGTTTATCTGAGTGCTTGGGTGCCTTTGAGAGACGTGCATGGCTAGTCAATCAGCTGTGCGGAGTTTGGGGTAGGTCAGATGACATGTAAACCTGCTGCCTTTGAGATTGCAGGAGCATCAGGCAATAGAATATGTATCACTGCATTTTGACCATGATTACTGATGACATGTACAGTTAACCAACAATTGTGCTGCTCTCTTTTCAAGACACATTTGATGAAATTTACAGTCATTGAATAAAACATACCTTGGGAGAATTTATAGACCAGTGGAGAGAAAATAGCTGAATAACTGAAACAGTTTGCTTTTGAACAGTTTTGAAAATAGAGTATATTTATAGTTGTGTCTTATACTGTTGTAGTTCATACTTATTATCTGACCTAGTTTTATAAATACATGACTCTAATGAAACTTTTCAAAAAGCATATCTTGTGGATTACTCAGTTGAAGTATTTTGTTACAATAGTTTAGTGCGGTAATTATTTCATGGCAAAAAAGTCTAATGTGAAATATTTATAGACTGAAGTATATTTTCAAAGCCTAGTGAATCAGAAAGTTGAGGAATTAGGGCCAAGTGCCTTCAAATGCTTGCCTCTTTAGTTTTGAAATTAAAGCTGAGATTTTAATAGACAGAAAATATGAGTGATGAAAATCTTTGATCATTTTAATAGTAGATATCTTTAAAGTGTAAATTAACTGCTAATCTAATTCACTGTAATGCTATGCGAAATAAGGTGTTTCTACTTAAAACTTGTAATTTTAATGAAAATATGCACATTTTTAACCACATGTAACCTTTGGTTTATTTTGTTTTGCCTTTTCACATAGTTTTTACTTGATATCAAACTTTTTTCATTAAACATTTCTTATTTTAAATTACATTAAAATAATACTTCTGGTTTCTTAGATGATATTACTAGATCGTTGTTGTTTTGACTACAAATTTTTAGTCTTATTATTACTTACTATTGT
This sequence comes from Bubalus bubalis, assembly GCF_019923935.1. Classification (NCBI taxonomy): domain Eukaryota; kingdom Metazoa; phylum Chordata; class Mammalia; order Artiodactyla; family Bovidae; genus Bubalus; species Bubalus bubalis. Next base: position 145,137,340 of record NC_059158.1, read on the forward strand.
TACTTAGTTGTCTTTTTTATGACTATAAATTTTTAGTCTTATTATTAGTTTATTACTTAGATAGTTGTCTTTTTTATGACTATAAATTTCAGAATGATCTGTACCGTCTTTTTTAGTGTACTTCTAAATTAGGTACATATTTTTCCTCTTCATAGAAAGTAAGTTAAATTGTAGGAAACAACTACCTGAAGCTTTGTTTTGAATATAAGAACAACAGGTAGCCAAAACTATTTAAATGCTATTTTAAGATTGTGAATAAAATCCAAGGAAAATATGTTCATTCATATCCTACTTCTCTGTTTTTTGTTTCTGTTGAAATAAAAATTTAAGTATTTGCCTGTTAGAGTTCTTTTCTAAAAGTGTCTTTGTCAGTATCTGCTGGAGGCATGTAACTGCTGCCTTTACAGGATTTTTATGAAGGGCAAATGAAAATACAGTTTAACTCTGTTATTTCAGTTCAGTTCAGTTCAGTCGCTCAGTCGTGTCTGACTCTTTGTGACCCCATGAATTGCAGCACACCAGGCCTCCCTGTCCATCACCAACACCCGGAGTTCACTCAGACTCACGTCCATCGAGTCAGTGATGCCATCCAGCCATCTCATCCTCTGACGTCCCCTTCTCCTCCTGCCCCCAATCCCTCCCAGCATCAGAGTCTTTTCCAATAAGTCAACTCTTCGCATGAGGTGTCCAAAGTATTGGAGTTTCAGTTTTAGCGTCAGTCCTTCCAAAGAACACCCAGGACTGATCTCCTTTAGGATGGACTGGTTGGATCTTCTTGCAGTCCAAGGGACTCTCAAGAGTCTTTTCCAACACCACAGTTCAAAAGCATCAATTCTTTGGCGCTCAGCTTTCTTCACAGTCCAACTCTCACATCCATACATGACCACTGGAAAAACCATAGCCTTGACTAGACGTACCTTTGTTGGCAGAGTAATGTCTCCGCTTTTGAATATGCTGTCTAGGTTGGTCATAACTTTCCTTCCAAGGAGTAAGCGTCTTTTAATTTCATGGCTGCAATCACCATCTGCAGTGATTTTGGAGCCCCCAAAAATAAAGTCTGACACTGTTTCCACTGTTTCCCCATCTATTTCCCATGAAGTGATGGGATCAGATGCCATGATCTTAGTTTTCTGAATGTTAGCTTTAAGCCAACTTTTTCACTCTCCTCTTTCACTTTCATCAAGAGGCTTTTTAGTTCCTTTTTACTTTCTGCCATAAGGGTGGTGTCATCTGCATTTCTGAGGTTATTGATATTTCTCCCAGCAATCTTGATTCCAGCTTGTGCTTCTTCCAGCCCAGTGTTGATATACTCTGCATATAAGTTAAATAAGCAGTGTGACAGTATACAGCCTTGACGTACTCCTTTTCCTATTTGGAACCAGTCTGTTGTTCCATGTCCAGTTCTAACCGTTGCTTCCTGACCTGCATACAAATTTCTCAAGAGTCAGGTCAGGTGGTCTGGTATTCCCATCTCTCTCAGAATTTTCCAGAGTTTGTGGTGATCCACACAGTGAAAGGCTTTGGCATAGTCAATAAAGCAGAAATAGATGTTTTTCTGGAACTCTCTTCCTTTTTCTGTGATCCAGCGGATGTTGGCATTTTGAGATGATGCTGTAAAGTGCTGCACTCAATATGGCAGCAAATTTGGAAAACTCAGCAGTGGCCACAGGACTGGAAAAGGTCAGTTTTCATTCCAATCCCAAGGAAAGTCAATGCCAAAGAATGCTCAAACTCTGTTATTTAGCCATAGGGCAATGGCACCCCACTCCAGTACTCTTGCCTGGAAAATCCCATGGATGGAGGAGCCTGGTAGGCTGCAGTCCATGGGGTTGCTAAGAGTCGGACATGACTGGGCGACTTCACTTTCACTTTTCACTTTCATGCATTGGAGAAGGAAATGGCAACCCATTCCAGTGTTCTTGCCTGGAGCATCCCAGGGACAGGGGAGCCTGGTAGGCTGCCGTCTCTGGGGTCGTGCAGAGTCGGACACGACTGAAGCGACTTAGCAGCAGCAGCAGCAATTGGTGTTTGGATTAATTATGCAAAGGGATAATAGACTTCTTAAATTTTTAGATTACTATAAGCCAACAAAAATATCCAGATAGCATCTCTTATTTGTAGTTGTATGATAACAGATAGAGGCTACATTGAGTTCCTTGCCACATTAGATTTCCTGTTGCTCTGCCAGTAGGAAATTAGTATAACTTTCATAGTTGCAGCCATAACTTGTTTTGTTTTGTCTGTCGTTTAGCCTAATCTGAATGGTAGGCAGGCATTGAGCCTTTTAAACTTTAAATGTGCTAAAATAACTCAAACTAAAATATTGAAATGAAGGCAAATACTGCATATTGCTTCATTTCAAGCAACCATTGAAATAATCCATCAACTGGAAAAAGGATACCATTAAACAACTCATAGTATCATATGGGAAAGGAATTAGATAGTTCATAATTGCAAAAAGAAAAGAGAATGGATTGATGTCTTATATATTTCTTGCATCAGAAGACAAAAGCAAAAGGGAAAAGTTAAACTTAGAACATTTTGTCAAGAGATCTTGATCAGACAGTACAGGGTTGGTTCTGGAAAGCAGATAATAGGCATAAGAATTTGAGCTAGTATCCTTATGATTCAGAACTGACCAGGTGGGAGATCACTGCTGCCTGTGGTATTTGTTAGGTTATGAGTAGGTGGCACTAGTAGTAAAGAGCCTGCCTGTCAATGCAGATTGACTTATGACACGAGTTCAGTCCTTGGTTCAGGAAGATCCCCTGGAGAAAGGCACCACAACCCACTCCAGTATTCTCGCCTGGAGAATCCCATGGACGGAAGAGCTTGGCACACTGCAGTCCATAGGGTCACAAAGAGTAGGACAAGACTGAAGTGACTTATGGACATGAGTTTGGGTAAACTCCAGGAGTTGATGATTGACAGGGAGGCCTGGCGTGCTGTGATTCATGGGGTTGCAAAGAGTCAGATACGACTGAGTGACTGAACTGCACTGAAGTGACTTAGCATACATGCATGCAGGAGCTCTATTTTAGCAGAGATCATGCGACTGTGGCTTGTGAAAGTGTTAATTGCTCAATTGTGTTAGACTCTTCAGGATCCCATTGATTGTAGCCTGCCAGGCTCCTCTGTCCATAGAATTCCCCAGGCAAGAAGACTGGAGTGGGTTGATACACCCTTCTGCAGGGGAGCTTCCCAACCCAGGGATCGAACCCAGGTCCCTTGCATTACAGGCAGATTCTTTACCTTCTGAGCCACCAGGGAAACCTAACAGTGGCTTAAACAAGATAGTTTGTTTCTGTCTCATATAGAAATCTGGGTTAAATGTGATTTGGGGAGTGGAAGCCAAGCATCTCAACTCTTAGATGACTTTCTCGTCACTCTACCATGCTTCACCAGGAGTCCTTAACCTCGTCCATAAGTTAGATTCATCTGGGGAGCTTAAAAAAAAAAAAAGACTCTTGAGCCTGGCCCTATCGAAGTTGATAATTTAATCTATGAGAATAAATACCAACCACAGACCAGAACTGGAATCTGTGTTCAGAACTTAACCATAAGAACTTGCCTGGCTGCAAAGAAGGCTGGGAGAGGTAGTCTAGCTGCAGCCAAGGGTGCAGTGAAAGCCTGGTTGGTTCTATTACTGAAAAGAGGGTACATAGTAGGAGATAATCAGTTAAATTAGAGTTTGAGACACTTGATAATGACTTTCGATCAATTGGTAGAGAAGAAAAGACAATGATGGAGTGTGAGGCTAATGAAACAGTGAAGCTGAAGTCACTCAGTTGTGTTCAACTCTTTGTGACCCCATGGACGATAGCCTACCAGGCTCCTCCATCCATGGGATTTTCCATGCAAGAGTACTGGAATGAGTTGCCATTTCATTCTCCAGAGGATCATCCTGACCCAGGGATCGAACCCAGGTCTCCCGCATTGTAGGCAGATGCTTTACCCTCTGAGCCACCAGGGAGGTAATAAACATAAGTAAATTCGGATGGTGTTATACTGAGTATATCCAGGAGACATAGCCTGGAGCCTTCTAAGAGTCAGGCAGGTAAAATGGGCCAGGTCTTCCCTAGGCTAGAAGGGCTGCTTTGAAGGGACCAGTTGTTGGCTAGTTCAGGAAAGTGAACAAGATTTTACAGATCCAAATAGGAAGCATACCTTTATTGAAATGCCAGCCAAATTTAACATGTCTTTAAACTGGATATAGATTAAGAGTCACTTAGAAATTCTGACCCAAGTTTTATGGCATGCTATTTAGAATACAAAGCACATTTTTCATAGTGACAAGCTAATGTTCTTCAAAATTTGTTCCAATATTTTTAAAATATATGTAGAAGAAATTGCTAAAAATGACAGCAGTAAAATGTATTGCCTTTTGGCCATTTTAGTAGAACTGTAATACTTTGGTATTTCTAACCACAAACTGTAGAAAATTCTGAAAGTGATGGGAATACCAGACCACCTGACCTGACTCTTGAGAAATCTGTATGCAGGTCAAGAAGCAACAGTTAGAACTGGACATGGAACAACAGACTGGTTCCAAATTGGGAAAGGAATATGTCAAGGCTGTATATTGTCACTGTGCTTATTTAACTTATATGCAGAATACATCATGAGAAACGCTGGGCTGGAAGAAGCACAAGCTGGAATCAAGATTGCCAGGAGAAATATCAATAATCTCAGATATACAGAAAGTGAAGAAGAACTAAAGAGCCTCTTGATGAAAGTGAAAGAGGAGAGTGAAAAAGTTGGCTTAAAGCTGCTGCTGCTGCTGCTAAGTCGCTTCAGTCATGTCCGACTCTGTGCAACCCCAGAGACGGCAGCCCACCAGGCTCCCCCGTCCCTGGGACTCTCAAGGCAAGAACACTGGAGTGGGATGCCATTTCCTTCTCCAATGCATGAAAGTGAAAAGTGAAAGTGAAGTCACTCAGTCATGTCCGACTCTTCGTGACCCCATGGACTGCAGCCTACCAGGCTCCTCCGTCCAGGGGATTTTCCAGGCAAGAGTACTGGAGTGGGGTGCCATTGCCTTCAAGCTAACATTCAGAAAACTAAGATCACGGCATCCTGTCCCATCACTTCATGGGAAATAGATGGGGAAACAGTGGAAACAGTGACTGACTTTATTTTTTGGGGCTCCAAAGTCACTGTGAATGGTGACTGCAGTCATGAAATTAAGACGCTTACTCCTTGGAAGGAAAGTTATGACCAACCTAGATAGCATATTAAAAAGCAGAGACATTACTTTGTCAACAAAGGTCCATCTAGTCAAGGCTATGGTTTTTCCAGTGGTCATGTATGGGTGTGAGAGTTGGACTATAAAGAAAGCTGAGTGCCAAAGAATTGATGCTTTTGAATTGTGGTGTTGGAGAAGACTCATGAGAGTCCCTTCAACTGCAAGGAGATCAAGCCAGTCAGTCCTAAAGGAAATCAGCCCTGCATCTTCACTGGAAGGACTGAGGCTGAAGCTGAAGCTCCAATACTTTGGCCACCTGATGTGAAGAAACGATCCTGATGCTGGGAAAGATTGAAGACAGGAGAAGGGGACGACAGAGAATGAGATGGCTGGATGGCATCACCGACTCAATGGACATGAGTTTGAGTAAGCTCCAGGAGTTGGTGATGGACAGGGAAGCCTGTCGTGCTGCACTCCATGAGGTTGCAAAGAGTCGGACATGACTGAGCAACTGAACTGAACAGTGCACTCATTGTGTGAAAGTTCCGTAGAGATGTCCTCTGCATCTGATTAGGATGCTGTCCTGATGCCACCTTGGTTATTTGAAGAGGAACAGAGGCTGTGATGTCTGCATCCCACTCTCATCCTCTGCCTCCTGCTGTTTTGTTTGCCTGAAAATGAGAGGTCAAGGAGAACAGTTGGAATTAGCCCTGAAAGGGCACTTGTTTCATCAAATGTTAACAATTGAGGTGCAGTTTTTGAGTGTCATATTTTGACACTTACCTATCTCTGAAAATAATTAGTTGATATTTCCTATATAAGTATTTGGCCACTTCAAAATGTAAAAAAAAAAAATATTTACTGGATCACTATATTTTGTAGACTGGTTTTAAGGTGACTTAGCAACTGAAAATGATTCAGTTCATTTTATGTTTATTAAGAAATGCATTAAAAATGAGTGATACATTTATGGAGAATTCAGAAATTGCTCTAAATTAGTTGACATTTTTTTCAGACATAATACATATATTTTGTAATTTGTGAAAAAAAATATAGCTTGATTGTTTCCCAGTAAACCAAAGATTCATCTGTATTCTCTCAGGTTTGTCAAAGGACAAGAAAGGAAGATGTTGTTATTTGGTTTATTGGATCTTTCATTATTTTCTACAAAGGTCAGGAGACAATAAATGATTTTTTTTTAGCACTTTACTACATATTCTGAAGGGAGGTCCTCTGTTCCATGTTGGTTTAAAGCTAGTTTCTTCTTTCAGGGAAAATCAAAAGTAGTATTGTCTTTCTTATAATTGCTGATGGGCTGGAAATCAGCAATGGACAAAAAGAGCAGTGAGATAAGTCACTTACTGGAAGGGAGTTAGAATACAGGATGGGGCAGGATGGTAGAATGATCAAGTTCATGATCATCTGTGGCAGAAAGTGGGCATGATGGAAGTAAATTGGTTGACCAGATAGGACTTTGGAGGGAGCTTAACCTATTGTGACTGACTTGTTGGTCTAACCTAATCACTTATATTATCTGAGAGTAAATTCCAAATTTCTTCTGGCAAGAAATAGTGATATTCTTTTTTTCATACGCAAGTAATAAGTTTGCTGACTTTGAGTTCTCATATATAGTCCTCTTGGCACAAAACAAGAACATGAGAATTGTTATTCTTTGAATTACTAACCTTTTGGACAATGCCTTTGCTTAAAACAGGGCTCACTAAGTTCTCTTCTTGGTCAGGATTCCCTTAGGTACTACTTGTACTGGAAACCTTGATAAGTTACCTTGCGTTTTCCAAAGCACTTTTCTTTATGCTTTGTTTCTGTTCATCTTAAAAGAACAGTTAGTTATAGCTACTTTCATTAAAGAAAGTTTAATGGGCAATTATTCATTTTTCTTATGTATTATTGCTAATCAGTTTTAATTTTTAGCTTATCTTTTTTTTTTTTTTTTGGCATTTCAGCTTGTCTTTTCCTTACAAGATACTGGGAAATAATTGATACGATATTTTAAAAATGTCCCCCACTCTTATCGTTGATGCAGAATGAAATCTTTTATGGATTTCATGCCTCACATGGAGCAATACTCAGTAATGTATTCACAGTGAGAATGCATTTCAGAATTAATTATTTTTGTCATTCTTCCAGGTATTCCCTCACTATTAAATTATTGCTTTCTTATTCAGTATAAATTTGTTTTCCACTGATTTTGGTGTGACCTTTGTCATCAGTGGATAGTTAAAAATTCCCTTCCAGGAATTCCCTCTGATTATCTATAACATCTTGGTTTGAATAATAGGCTTGCTGCATAACTTGGGGAGGTGGCCCTTTGATATTTGATTTATTAATTATTTATGGAGTGACTGTGGAAATGGAGTAGTAGGAGACACAAATTAGTAGAAATATACTGTCCTTGCTTTCATGATCTTATTGTGGAGACAAATTGTATGTGGAAGTCTGATTATGTGCCTGAAGAAGTAATATAGGTCATGTGTGCTATATGATTGGTGTGGATGAGCATAACAGAAGAAGTTACAAAGAGCTCAGACTGATCCAGTCTGTTCCTAATCATCAGAATTTGAGCCATCAGGCAGGGTAAGAGGGAGTGGAATTGACAAGTGGTGTGTGTTGTGTACAAGTGCAGTGTCATCGGAGTTTCCACGCTGAGGTCTGAGGAGAACATGTTTAAGAATAGAGTGGATCGAATAGGAGGGAGCTGAATATGAAGAAAGACAAACAAGGTTTTATTCGTGGAGGATTCTTTCTTCTGTCTGAACTATGGATATTAAACTTCGTTGTGCAATCGCTCAGTCGCAAAAGTTGCTACTCTCTTCGCAACTTCATGGACTGCAGCACGCCAGGCTTCCCTGTCCTTCACTGTCTCCTGGAGTTTGCTCAGATTCATTGAATCGGTGATGCCATCCAACCATCCTCTGTTGTCCCCTTTTCCTCCTACTTTCAATCTTTCCCAGCAACAGGGTTTTTTCCAATGAGTTAGTTCTTCGCATCAGGTGGCCAAAATATTGGAGCTTCAGCTTCAGCATCAATCCTTCCAATGAATATTCAGGATTGATTTCCTTTAGGGTTGACTGGTTTGATATTTAAATATTTAAATAATTCATTTCAAAATTTCACTCAGGAGAGTGAACTTGTTGTTGGACATAAAGCAGTAGTTTGGCAACTGCAATTAAGCATATTACTTAAAGAATACAGGATAGTCTTTCCAAAAAATGTAATCTTTTCATTCCTGGGGAAAAAGCAGGGGAGAAAGTGCCTTGAATTGGAAGTGAAATACATGAAAATGTATTTTAATGTTCCCATTTTAATAAACATAGAAAATATGATTAATATGAAGTAAGAACTAAAGTGAATGTAGTGATTTTACTTATTTCATGTGCTGTAATCTGTTTAATTTTTCCACATTTTATTTCTTTTTAATCATTTGAATTCATAATCTTGGCAACACCTTACAATTTAAAAAATACCTTGGAAATATGATCAAGTCTAAATATCTTTTTTTCCTTAATGATACCATTTGATTTAATACCCCCTGGACCTTAGTTTAGATTCTGTGGAAACTACCTTACATGTTTTATAAGCTTGAGCAGTCAGGTATAGAACAGGAGTGAGTTTGAAGCTCTGGAATTTGTTCATCAGGTATTTAGTAGATTATTGCTGTCCCTTACGAGGGCATCCCAATGAGAATGTCAAATAAAACAGCAGAAATCCAAAGAAGTGCCCATGTGGTCAACTCTGTAACTGGTGGGAGGTGACGGTAAGTGTTTCAAGGACAATTCTGACATGATCCCCACCATTGTCACATAGCCATAGACATCTGGGAAGTGACAATAGCTGATAGACCATGTGGGCACTGCAGAAGTCAGAGATGGACTAGCTCAGTTGGAAGAAAAATGTCATGCTGACTAGGAGACTAAGGAGCCACATGCGGCAGTGGCAGCTTGCGTTATTAACATTAACTAGCAGACAGATTGAGTCCAGTGAGCGCTGCAGGCCTCCCATCAGTTGCTCTGCCATACTTGTATACACAGGAAGTTCTTCACTGTCAGCGGTAGCTTTTCTCAGTGAAAAGGAAGAGATGTTTGTTTCTTCTTGTGCTCCGGTTGGACAGTGACAGGTAAAGAATGTACCTTGTGTTATGAAGAATAATGCAATTTTAATGTGAATTTGACCCTGAAGGTACAGGATTGCTGAGCCATCACTAATAACATCACTTATAGTGTATTCCCTGTTCAGCTGTTGATTCACCCTCATTTATCCCTGACATTACACACTTTCAAGATGGCAGCCCAGGAGTTGCAGTCTGTTTTAGGGCAATGGAATCAAAGGCCTATGGACCGTGGAAATAAAATCATGGATATATCCTTTGCTTTTGCTTCTTTAACACCTTGGCTGCTGAGCATCCCTGGAGAAAAATCATCAAACTGAGTGTTTTTATTTGGCTTGTCCCTTCTATATGCCTTCATTGGTGACTCTAAAACCTCATTGCCCTCATTGGGCTCCAACCCCAACCCTGACCTCTCAACTCTTAGTTGATGATCATCCTAAGCTATCTTTTAGAAAAACAAAAAAACAAAACAGAGCTTGAGGCTTGAATAAACTTCTTCAGTTTTTCACCTTGTCTAAAAAATTAATTTCTGCCCTCAAGACTTAGAATTGCTTCTCCTGCCCAGGCTAATTCTCCTACTTACCCTTTCAATCTCGTGTCCTTCCTTCCATCTGCAGAACATTACCTTCACAGGCCCCTCCTGTCTTTAACCTCTACTGTACAGTCTTGCCTGATCTCTGCATTTTAAAACCAAGGAAACAGACAGCCTCCCATGTTTCCTCCTAGCATTCTTTTCTCTGCAATGTCCTAATCTTTTCCCTTTCTCATTTCTTAGACAAGTTGCCTAAACGAGTTGTTTAAAAAGAACATGAGAATCTCACTTCACCTCCTCATTCTGCAATTCAGGTCTGCCCTTATAATTCACTGAAGCTCTTTGACAATTTGAAAGTTCACCAAGGACTAGAGTAAGAGGAAATAGTGCATGGAAGATTAGAAGATATTTAGGCAGGATGGAAGATTGTCAGAGCTGATGGGCCCAGAATTGTGAGGTGTGTGAGATACTTAGTGTTAAGTATTTACTGAGGTACTTCAGTTCATTCACTCAGTCATGTCCAACTCTTTTCGACCCCATGGACTGCAGCGCGCCAGGCTTCCCTGTCCATCACCAACTCCTGGAGCTTACTCAAACTCATGTCCAAATTCCACAGGGTTTGGGAAAGATAAGGGCTTCAAGATGGCAAATCGTGAGCAGTGATTTAAGATGCTAGAGGAAAACCTACACTGTGTTCGTGTGGAGTACAAATCACAGGGGTTTGCTCTAACAGAGTAAAAGATGTTGAGGCTGAGGCAGAAAATGCATGCAGCTTAATTAAGAAATTTAGCTGTTAAATAAAGATGTTGGATATTGGTTGGAATGAGTTTGGTCCTATAAAGAATTTGTTGCATAGGACGTTATTTATATTCTACAACTTGCAAAGCATATTCACTTGGATTTTTTCCTTTTCTCCTCCAGAAGATCCTATTAGGTGAGACACTAAAATTGTTACTGCTATCCAGTTTTATAGATGAGAAAATCATTTCAAAGTATGAGTTGCTTAGACCACCGAAGTAGACAATAGCTAAGCTGGGATTTGAATGGAGGTTATCCTAATCCATTCCTGTAAGCTTTCTACTTTTATGAGTCATCTTCCCTTTTAATACTGCTGGATAACAAAGGCAGAAAGAAAGGAACTTTTAAAGATAATGATAGATAAGATGTTGAGAAAAGAAGGGTTGATTGTGAGGACAGTCTGTCAGTAGTTGGAAGGAGTTCTAGAATGTGGTGGGTGGGAGCTGCCCTTATCCTTAAAGAGAAAGAAAGATACTCATTCTCTTTAAGGGTTGACGGGTTTAATAGAGGGTCTGGGACTTAAAGTGTGTTAAGAGTCTTGGCGGGTATGAGATGAGGGCCTCGTTCCCTGTAGTCCCCAGGTGAGGCCTGACACAAAGCCTTTGATGAACATTTGCTGGTGATGATGCAACATAATCCAGTTGGCTGAAAGTTTCAATTGGGTCTTATGTAGTCATGCAACTGTGTATTCGTGACTGCTGTTTGCCAATTTTCATGGATCATTGAAATGTAAAAACTGAGCACTTGGCTCTTAGGTTGGCAGGTTTTATCCACACTGATCCTAATGTTTCTTTCAGAACCAACTCTTGCAGGATAAAGAACTTAGAGATTTGTAGACTTTCACTATATTCTTGGATTCTTTCCTACCTCTTCAGTGAGAGGAGGCCAGTTGTGCTCCTGGGGACATTAACTGGCTCATCCCCCAGGCTCTTGTTTCCATCAAGCTAAAACTCTGGTTTTGACAAACCTGCAAATAATTGTCCTTGTCACAGCTGCTTAAGATGTGACTTTTATGGCATAATCTTGAAATGTGATACCTAGCAGGCATCTCCTATATCTCAAAATGTTAATGTCAATATGTATTGCAACTTTGTTTTCTTCAATTATCTTCTTCAGGTATTATTAAATTATGAGCCTCTAGAAGGGGAAAGATGCATCATTTTATCATGTAACAAAGTACTGTTTAGGCATTTGGTAAATGCTTTGGTCTCATATTTAAAGATCACTGTTACTTAACTTAATATTTTTATAATCCAGCAAGGACATGCCTTCTTTATTACATACTTGCTGTGGACAATTTTACTCCTTTGGCTAACCATTTTTAGTTTTTTGTGTCTCCTTATTTTCTACTCCGAATGAATATTTGAAAGATCAAATTAGTGATTCGATGGTTCTGACTATTGTGACCATTGATTCCTCATTTTGTTTCTTCTTCTTATATAAATCATTATTCTTTTCATTTTCCAGTTACAGGCCATTTAAAATATGTGCATGTATATATAGTTATACACACAAATACAAATACACACACACTGACACCCAGGTATGTGTATATATTAAGATATATATATATACACACACACATACACACACACACACACATCTATCTGTATAAATGATGTTATGCCTTGGGTTTTAAATGGTTAATTTATATAGCACAGTTACACTGCTTTGTAAGCAAGTTTTCAGTACCATAGCATTTCATCATATATAGCAAAATGAGTATGTAGTTTTTTTACATACTCAAATCAGTGTTAAAACTGAAGATGAAATCGTACTTAGCTTTCTTTCTTAAACTTATGCCCATCCTCCTAAAAGCAATCTTGCAAACAGATGTAGGGAAAAAATAGTGAGAAAGCTGTTGTCTTTCAGAAGAAAAAATTGCATGGTGATATTCTGAAAGGCTCTCATTGGAGAATAAAGGATGTAATCTCTGTATTAAACACAGATGGAATATTTCAGTCTCAGCTGTCATCGAAGAATCTCCACATTAGTTTGGATTGTGCACCTTTGGGGCATGGATAAATGACAGTGATAAAACTACCTCTTTGCTGAGCAGGAGTACACAACATCCCTTTATCTATGCCATCTGGTGATGCAGAGGATGGCAAATTCTCTCTGCCATGATTTTTTTCTTTCTTTGGGATTTATAGCCTTTTTTAGCATAGAATGTGTTTGACCAAAATCACTCTTTGCTCAGATTTCAGTGGCAACAGATTGAAAAGAGAAAAAGAATTCTAAGATTAAAAGTGTAGGAGGAGCAGAGAAGTTAGTTTAATGTACTGTTGGGATATTTTGGAGGGTGGTGGTTGATTGCAAATATGCTGCTTTGTAAGCCTTGACCATAACTCCCTCCCTAGTGGTGGAAAACAGTTTCAAGTTTTGTTTTTTCCATTTTTTTTGCTATTGTTTGTAACATAATAATAATAAACAATTGATGTTCTGGTTGTTACCCATAGGAGCAGTGAATGGTAGTTATTATGCCTTAGAGCTCTTACTTTATTGTGTATTCTAAAAATTGGCTCACAATGCTTTATCACCACTTACTCAATTTATCTATTTGAAGACCAATCAGAAGATTTATTGGTTGTTGAGTCTTGTAATAACTTGTGTTCCTTTATTGTCTTCCATTGTCTGTGATTAAAATCAAAACAAAGTTAGATTACATTTTACTAACAAAAGAACATTCCTTGTATGAATTATGAATTAGTGATAGGAGGTTTATAAATTATTAAGTTTTAATATTTCCCCCCAAATTGGACTTAGATTATGTAAAAGCAATCTATACCCACTTAGCGGTTTTTTATCTAGATTCACTTAGCAGTATTTTTTTTTTTTTTTTGTCACAACGTGCCAGTGCTACAGAGGACTATTCTCTGGGTGAGTTCAGCAGAGAACCTTACCAGGCAAAACTTGATAAAGTGTTCATCAGTAGGATCACTCTAGAATCGACAGAGTCCAGGATACAGTCATGAGAAATGGGAAGGACTCAAATTTAATCAAATAAAACTGGGAGCTCTTTGAGTTCAAGCGGAATAAAATTAAATGATTTAAATTTATGTTAAATATCCAATTATGTGTCGTCTAGCTGAGAGTTACTTCGTTTTTGAGTTCTTAGATAAGTGCAACATGGTTAGAACCTGTCCTGACTAGACTGGTTTCGAGCAGAACTGAGATGAATTGCCTGAACTCTCTGACTCCCTTTTTCGTTCACCAGGGAACTTCTTTCATGAGGGGCGCGTAGGTAGAGCAGCAAGTTCTCCTTTTCAGTCTTCACTTGCAGTGAGGTGGTCTGTTTTCTTTAAGCCTCCTAATTTATCCTAACCAGCCTCTTGTGATGTAAAAAATAATTGTATGTGGGTTTTTCTTTTGGTATGGTCAAAATGATGAAGTTGTTGCATCTAGAAAGGTGTAACATGGTAAGAAGCCAGGCAAGCACTGTCTTGCTTATTGCATGGTCATCAACCCCTTGACAGCCACAAGCAGTTGTGCAAAGGAGAGGGACTGAGTTTCAGAAACTTGACCTTGATTCTCAGACACAGTGGGTGGTAAGGGGTAGGAGGGGGACACAGCACAGTTTCCTGATGGCCGTGGTTTTCTCTGGTCATTTCCAGTGCCCTGATATTCAGGTGCTGGGTAAGAAACCATTGATAGGAGATCATTAATGTATTACCTCACTCTTAGTCTAACATTCACAAAAGAAGAAAATAAAAACTTCTTGCTCTCCCACTCCCCTCCTTTGGACACTTCCAAATTTAAGCAATTAGCAGAAGCCTGAAAACATGGTAAGTAAAACTCATTTTTTTTTCTAATTGTAGTGATAGATCTACCTTAATTATGGATATTTGCACTGTGTGTGTGCATATGCTAAGTCGCTTCAGTCGTGTCAGACTCTTTGTGACCCCATGTACTGTAACCCACCAGGCTCCTCTGTCCCTGGGATCCTCCACGCAAGAATACTGGAGTAGGTTTGCCATGCCCTCCTCCAGGGGATCTTCTTGACCCAGGGATTGAACCCGCATCTCTTACATCTCCTGCATTGGCAGGCAGATTCTTTACCACTAGCGCCACCTGGGAAACATGTGGACTAGGTAGGTATTAGTATTTAGGTGCTCATCTTTATCAACCTGAGTGGGTTTACTGTGGGAGTAGAATATTGGAGATAAATGCCTGATTTAGTACAAAGATTTTCAGTACAGGACTACCTGATTTCTGCCTCTTTGGCTCATCTTTACAGTGAGGGAGTACACAGCACCCTAATTATGAGCCTCTCAAGTTCCATCCCATTACTAGCAGGGTGCCTGTCATCATGGTGCCTTTCACGATAATTTTTTTAGTGTAAAATGTTCATTAAGGGTGTTAAAGGAATTCACACAGAGAAGATATAAGGGGAGCTTGGGAAATCTTATTTACCTAACCTAAATGACACTCTATCTAATGAAGTCACCTAAAAAGGACTCAAAAGCCAGCTGGACAGAACTTCAGTGCTGGGATTTTGAGCATCAAAAATGAATAAAGTCTATGATATATCATAACACTGAATTTTAAAAATTGAGAAAGTAGCATTATGCATAGTGATATATAGTAATGCCCCTAAACTGACATAAAATGAAATACTTAGGAATAAATATGACAATATATGTGCAAGATCTGTACTTTGTAAACTATACAATGTTGCTGAGAAAAAGGGCAGATTTCAATGAATAGAAAGTTTTTATAGATCAGACTGTTGTTAAAATTATCATCTTCTGTAGATTTAGTGCAACTCCAACAAAACTTAGCAGGCTTATTTATTTTATTTTATTTTTTTGATTGGAATTGGTAAGCTGATTCTAAAATTGAGACAGAAATATAAAGAACCTTCCCTTGGGCTCTTTACCAGCTGAGCCACAATGGAAGCCCAAAACTCTGGTCCTTCGAGCTGGATTTCCCTGGTGGCTCAGCTAGTGAAGAATCTGCCTGCAATGTGGGAGACCTGGGTTCAATCCATGGATTGGGAAATCCCCTGGAGGAGGGGATGGTGACCCACTCCAGTATTCTGGCCTGGAGAATTCCACGGACTGTATAGTCCATGGGGTCACAAAGAGTCGGACATGACTGAGCGACTTTCACTTCACTTTGCTTCATAAAGAACCTAGACTAGTGAAAACAATTTTGGGAGAAATTGAAGAGGACTTACAGTACCTGATTTCAAGGCTTTTAAGCACCTTAAGGAAAAACAGTGTAATACTAACATTAGGATAGAAAAATCAATGACTTGAGTAGAACTCAGAAATAAACTATATTTATGTCTATATCTTACAAAGTGCCCCCTCCCCTCAGGTAATTTAGTGGAGAAAGGATAGTATGACCAGCAAAGAGTGCTAGTAAAATTGGATATTTATATTCAAATGCAAAACTAACTCTATCCATGTATAACATTTTATTTTAAATGGATCATAGATTTATAAAATTTTTCAAAGAAAGCCTTTGAGAAATTGTTTTCAATTTTAGATTAGACAAATATTTCTGACATACAGTATATCTAAACCCTAGAAGAAGAGATGATTAATTTGCCTAATATCTGGCTACAAATAACTTTTAAAATTTTATAGAAAAATTAATCCTGATTAAAAAAATAAAATACTTGAATACATATATCAAGACAAAAAATATAAATATAGCCAATAAGCATATCAAAAGATGTACTATGTCTCCAACCTTTTAGAGAAAGAATTGAAAATTAAAAACTACAATGATACCCTTATACTCATTAAAACAGCTAAAATTTAAAAAGTGAAAATAGCAAGTATTGACAAAGGTGCAGAACAACTGGAACTCTCAGACATTGCTGGTGGTAATTCAGAAAATGGTACAATCATTTTGGAAAACAATCTGACATTTTAAGTTGAAACAATGGTTTCTCAGCCATTCCATTCTTAAGTATATACCCCAAAGAAATGAAACACATGTTCACATAAATACTTGCATATGAATGTTCACAGCAACTTTATTCATAATAGCCCCAGACTGGATACAACCCAAATGTCCATCAACTGGTAAATAGATGAACAAATTGTGTGACAGTTATGCAGTGAATTTCTACTCAATTAAAAGGAACAACTCTTTTTTTTACATGGAGAAGAATGAGTGAATTTAAAAAGCATTTTGCAATGTGAAAGAAGCCAGACACCAAAGACTATATACTGTAATATGATTCCATTAACTGAAATTCTAAAAGGGCAAAACTATAATCATGCAAATTAGATCAGTGGTTCCTGGGGGTGAAGTAAGGGAATTAACTGCAAAGGAGCAGGAAGAAACTCTTTGGTAGGAATGTTCTATATCTGGACTGTGATGATGTTTGCACAACTGTATACAATTGTTAAAACTCAAGCTTTACCATATTTCAGTTTAAGTTGAATTTTATCGTATGTATCCTTCAATAAAGCTGTTCAAAAGTAGGAACATAGTGGTGCTTTTAAATTTTAAAAAAGAGGATTAAAAAAGCAAAAACCTAGCCCTCCAAAGACAAAAAAGACCCTTCAGTAGTCTGCTAACTACACATTTAGAAGGAATTAGAGCATTTATAGGACCACCATTTTGAAAATCCTAAAGTAGCGATTGGTTCAATCGAGAATCGTCAATAATTGCTAAAACCACTTGGAGAGATTGTAAGAGAACAAAACATTTAGAAAGATTACAGACTTTTTAACTGCTTTTATTGCCTAAAATGTGCCTTTCCTGTGGCGTTCATGCTTGTCACCAAAATATGCATTACCAGCAATGGATAACCTGACACCATGAGCTACTTGATGTGCATCTGGATGAAATATTCTTGCCCAAACTGCTTAACTGGAATCTAATCCAACGTCTAAATCTAATGTCCAATTTACAGGAAATATGAGGGCTAGAAGAACACTTTCAATGACATAAGTAAATAATTTGGCCAAATTCTAAATGTAGAACATTCTACAAGACAATTGGATCGGGTTCTCCAAAAAGTTACATCAGAAAAACACAGGAGAACTGGGGAAACAATTCTAGATTTAAAGAGTCAAAAAAGACAACCAAATGCAGTGTGTGAAACTTGATTAGATTCTGGTTAGGTTATAATCAGAATGAAAGAAAAGTTATAAATGATCTTTTAGGGCAAATGTGAAGATTTGAAAACATAAATGGGTCACTAGACAAAATGGGATTTTGTTGATTTTTATTTTTTGTGATGCAGATATTGTGGTTATGACCAGAATGTTCTTAGGAGAAGAATGGTGTAGAATCCTATAGTTTCCAACTTACTTTCATTCAGAAAAGAAGAGTGTTATATACCAACACATGGATGAAGTAACTATGACAGAACGTTGTGTGCCTAGTCACTCAGTCGTGTCTGACTCTTTGAGACCCTGTAGCCCACGAGGCTCCTCTATGGGAATTCTCTAGGCAGGAAGACTGGATTGGGTTGCCAT
Source organism: Bubalus bubalis (assembly GCF_019923935.1). Taxonomy (NCBI): domain Eukaryota; kingdom Metazoa; phylum Chordata; class Mammalia; order Artiodactyla; family Bovidae; genus Bubalus; species Bubalus bubalis. The sequence continues at coordinate 145,155,426 of NC_059158.1, forward strand.
GCCCTCCTCCAGGGGATCTTCCTAGCCCAGGGATTGAACCCAGGTCTCCTGCATTGCAGGCAGATTCTTTACTGTCTGAGCCACCAGGGAAGCCCAAGAGTACTGGAGTGGGTAGTCTATCCCTTCTCCAGGGGATCTTCCCAACCCAGGAATCAAACCGGCGTCACCTGCATGTCGTACGGATTCTTTATGAGAGTTCAATCTAGGTGGAGGTCATATGAGCATTCATTTTAGTCATCTATGTGCTTAATTCATTTTTTTATTAAAAAAGTTGAAAAATGAGATCTGTATTCCCCTTTTTGGAAGCAGAGTTCTGAAAAATAGTGTCTCAGACTCTGAAACTTCTAGTTGATAAAAGTATGGTCATTTAAGAAGATCGAGCCCTCTTTTTCTCACTTTTTCAAGCATCAGATCCATTGTGTTACTTGGAATTATATTTCTTCATAGAGGAGGTTGTCTTTGAATACTATAAGTTTTTTTGTTTTGTTTTGTTTTTGTTTTTTTTGCCAAAAACTTAAGTTTGACTCACTTTGAACTTAGTTTAATTAAAGAAATCCCAGCATGTTAAAGCATAGACTTTAAACTTTAACCTCATAAGTCCCAATTAGAAAAGTAGATTTAAACTCCAAGGCTAGTTGCTGCCTAATGAGTTATCTGAGACATCACTACTTAAAACCAGACCAGACTGTTTGCTCACAGCTCTGTAGGTCAGCAGTCTGGGAAGAACGAATTGTTTTCTCTGATTGGGTTCTTACAAGGTTGAGCCAGGCTGAGCTCTTATCTGGGAAGCTCTGCTGGAAGAATTCAGTTCCTAGGGGTTATTGTGGTTCTGAGGTCCTTCTGTCCTTTGTGGCTGTCAGCCAGGAGTAGCTCTCTAGTCCTAGAGGCCACCTACACTCTTTCTTACATGTTCTTCTCCACCTGCAGACGAGTAGCATCATTTTTTTTTTTCTTTCTTCATACTTCACCTATTACTTTCTCCTGCTACCATCAAGAGAAATGTTCTGCTTTTAAAGGGCTGGTGTGATTAGATTAGGCCCACTAGAAAATATGGTAAGGTCAACTGTGTCATAGAACATAAAATAATTACAGGATCCAAGGCAAAATGATTGTCTGAGGAGGCCTTACAAAGAGCTGTGAAAAGAGAAGCAAAAAGCAAAGGAGAAGAGGAAAGATATACCCATTTGAATGCAGAGTTCCAAAGAATAGCAAGGAGAGATAAGAAAGCCTTTCTCAATGATCAGTGCAAAGAAATAGAGAAAAACAACAGAATGGGAAAGACTAGAGATCTCTTCAAGAAAATTAGAGATACCAAGGAAACATTTCATGCAAAGATGGGCTCAATAAAGGACAGAAATGGTATGGACCTAACAGAAGCAGAAGATATTAAGAAGAGGTAGCAAAAATACACAGAACTGTACAAAAAAGATCTTCACTACCCAGAAAATCACGATGATGTGATCACTGACCTAGAGCCAGACATCCTGGAATGTGAAGTCAAGTGGGCCTTAGGAGGCATCACTATGAGCAAAGCTAGTGGAGGGGATGGAATTCCAGTTGAGCTATTCCAAATCCTGAAAGATGATGCTGTGAAAGTGCTGCACTCAATATGCCAGCAAATCTGGAAAACTCAGCAGTGGCCACAGGACTGGAAAAGGTCAGTTTTCATTCCAATCCCAAAGAAAGGCAATGCCAAAGAATACTCAAACTACCCCACAATTGCACTCATCTCACATGCTAGCAAAGTAATGCTCAAAATTCTCCAAGCCAGGCTTCAGCAGTACGTGAACCATGAACTTCCAGATGTTCAAGCTGGATTTAAAAAAGACAAAGGAACCAGAGATCAAATTGCCAACATCCGCTGGATGACCACGAAAGCAAGAGTTCCAGAAAAACATCTGCTTTATTGATTATGCCAATGCCTTTGACTGTGTGGATCACACCAAACTGTGAAAAATTCTGAAACAGATGGGTATACCAGACCACCTGACCTGCCTCTTGAAAAACCTGTATGCAGGTCAGGAAGCAGCAGTTAGGACTGGACATAGAACACAGACTGGTTCCAAATAGGAAAAGGAGTACGTCAAGGCTGTATATTGTCACCCTGCTTATTTAACTTATATGCAGAGTACAGCATGAGAAACGCTGGGCTGGAAGAAGCACAAGCTGGAATCAAGATTGCCAGGAAAATTATCAATAACCTCAGATATACAGATGATACCATCCTTATGGCAGAAAGTGAAGAATAAGTGAAGAGCCTCTTGATGAAAGTGAAAGAGGAGAGTGAAAAAGTTGGCTTAAAACTCATCATTCAGAAAACGAAGATCATGGCATCTAGTCCCATGATTTCATGGCAACTAGATGAGGAATCAATGGAAACAGTGACAGACTTTATTTTTGGGGGCTCCAAAATCACTGCAGATGGTGACTGCAGCCATGAAATTAAAAGACACTTGCTCATTGGATGAAAACTATGACCAACCTAGACAGCATATTAAAAAGCAGAGACATTACTTTGCCAACAAAGGTTTGTCTAGTCAAAGCTAGTAGTCATGTATGGATGTGAGAGTTGGAGTATAAAGAAAGCTGAGCACTGAAGAATTGATGCTTTGAACTGTGATGTTGGAGAAGACTCTTGAGAGTCCCTTGCCCTGAAAGGAGATCCAAGCAGTCCATCTTAAAGGAAACCAGTCCTGAATACTCATTGGAAAGACTGATGCTGAAGCTAAAACTTGAATACTTTGGCCACCTTATGCAGAGAACTGACTCATTGGAAAAGACCCTGATGCTGGGAAAGATTGAAGGCGGGAGGAGAAGGGGATGATAGAGGATGAGATGGGTGGATGGCATCACCAACTCAGAACATGAGTGTGAGTAAAGTCTGGGAGTTGGTGATGGACAAGAAGGCCTGGCGTGCTGCAGTCCATGGAGTTGCAAAGAGCTGGACATGACTGAGCAACTGAACTCAGCTGTACTGAAAGAACAATTATTCAAGAGTGAGTATCACTGGGATTGTCCCTAGAACTTTACTTTGATTTCCAGGAGACAACATATTTTATGTAATGATAAATTATCTATTTTATCTGTATTTTTAATAATAGAAAAATATTTTGATGATGAAAGATTTTTGGTTCTGATGCTACTTAAATTGGTCAGCTTTGATTTTTTTTTTTAATTATTGGAGTATGGTTGCTTTACAATGTTGTTTCTGCTGTGCAGCAAAGCGAATCAACTATACATATACATATTCCCTCTTTTTTAATGATAAAAATTCTCATCTGTATCCTCTAACTATAATGTATATAGAAATACAGTGCTGTCTGTAGTCCTTTGAATTTACTTTGAAGTTATTCCCTAAGTTCTAATTCTTTTTAAATGTTTAACTTTTTTTTTTCCCCCCAAAATTGCTCTATATCAAGCCGAGCTCTAACTTTAGTGCTAGCATGCTCCAAATATCTACTCCTGCTAATGAACCAGTCCTACCATAGTAGTATAAAACAAACTATTTTGTCACGCTTGTTCATTCAGTGATTGAGGAATTCAGGTGGGACACAGAAGGATGTCTTTTCTTCATGATGTCCGGGGTTTCAGTTGGGAAGGATTCTATAGTCAGAGGTGATTTGGAAAACTGAACTCTAAAATCATCTGGAGACCTGTTCACTCTCATGTTTGTATCTGGGCTGTGATGAATCCAAAATTGGGCTTAGCAGGATTGTCAAATAGAGTGCCTATACATGGCCTCTTCAAGTGACTTGCGCTTCCTCATAGTATGCTGACGTCAGTAGTCAAGTTTCACACATGTTAGGTCTAGGCTCCCAGCGCAACTTCAGTGGTCACCTAAAAATGTTTTTTTCCATGTTTTAAATAAGATACAACACAACATTATTTTCTATGTTTGAGAGTTGACACTTTATAAACTATCTTAAAGTGTGTTCTAATATTCTAGGATATGATTTGTCTCTAGAGAAAAAGTATAACTTCCATATTATAAAATTTTAGACTCTTGAGATGGATGGAAAAATATATATTACATATATATGTGTTATTCATAGCTAAGTAGCATTTTTACTTCATTTTGAAATAATTGGCATCAATTTGAATAATAGATAGTTTTTTTACCATTAAGAAGATTGCAGCATCATTAAATATGACAGGGTTTGCTCTGCTTCTGTGTTATCACTGATGAACTAACTAATGTTAGAATTTTTTAGAGAAGCTACCTATCAACTTTTGGAAGTAAGAAGGTAGAAAATGAAATAGTGATATAAAGGAAAGGAGAAAAACAAGTTTTTATAAAATCAAATTATATTTTTCCTGTTCTTGGCTTTCTTATAGAAAAGAAAGATAGAACTTGTTTTTGTGTTACCCATACTGAGATCTGATGAGGTTGAGTTCTGTATTTATTCCTTTGAAAGACCTCCAGAAATTGACTTTATTCATTTAAATCTTCAAGGGTCTTGAGCTAACAGAAATGTGTTAGAGCAGCCTCCTACCATACTGACTTTCCTAACAAAACCCCTGATGGTACACCCAGTTAATTATTCAGTATTTTCTGATGTTTATAGGGCTTCCCTGGTGGCTTAGACAGTGAAGAATCTGCCTGCAATGTGGGAGACCTGGGTTTGACCCCCAGGTTGGGTAGATCCCCTGAAGGATGGCATGGCAACCTGCTCCAGTATTCTTGCCTAGAGAATCCCCACGGACAGAGGAGCCTGGCAGGCTACAGTCCATGGGTCACAAAGAGTTGGACATGACTGAATGACTAAGCACAGCACATAGTGTTTTGTTTAAGCTTCAAACCCTGTATTCTTCCACACCCTGTGGGTTATGAAGACCGTGTTTATTCTTACTAATTTGAGAGGGAATGTCTTGAAGAATTTCCTGGAGAAACTTTCCATTTTTGCCAACTTATTAAAAAAACTTAGCTCTTGTTTTTTGGTTTCTATCCTGTAAGTGTTTAATATCATAGCTTTAATGGATACATTAGGCTCCCTGACACTTAGCAGATATAATGTACAGTTGATTTAGGGAACTTTGCCAGGAGAGACACAAGCACATCTGGCTCCAGGGAAATCCCATTCCTCCTCTCAACAAGTACTCTTCTTCCTACTCATTATATACTGGGCTTCTGTGAAAACCACTTTTTCCAAGGATTCAGGGAAAATCTGAACTAGGATTAAGTGATGCTGACACTCCAGATTCAGAGGTTCTCAGTGTGGTCCATAGATCCAACAGCTTCAGTGTTATTACCTAGGAATTTGTTACAGATGTGTGTTCTTAAGCCTCAGCCTAGTCCTGCTTACTCAAAAGCTCTGGGCTTGTATTCCAGTAGTCTGTGTTTTGATAAACCATGCATGGGATGCACAAAGTCTAATAGCTATTGTCTAAGATTTTTGCAGTTGGTGTTAGCATTTAGCAATATGGCCAACTTATCCTTCTGCATACACAAAACTTTCCCTGGTTGCTCAGAGGATAAAGAATCTACCTGCAATACAGCAGACCCAGATTCAGTCCTTGGGTCAGGAAGATCCCTTGGAGAAGGGAATGGCCACCCACTCCAGTATTCTTACTGGGAGAATTCCATGGACAGAAGAGCCTGGCGGGCTACAGTCCATGGTGTCACAAAGAGTCAGACACAATGGAGCCACTAAATATTTATCCTTCTGCAAAAGTTTTATCTATGTAAAAGACAATTTTATGTATATAATTTTTAATAATTGTGTTTATTACATACAACTGTTTAGGTATACAGATATTGACCTACATTTTTCTTGATTCTGTGTATTAATTTAAAAGCAATGCAAAGAGCTGTATCTCACCCTTTGTCCCCTGCAGAGTTTGATTCAGATAGAAAGATCACATAATGAAGAGAGAAGTAGATCAGGGTAGAATACTAAGGAGCTGGAGGTCAAAGGACAGGGTGAAAAGCAGGTAAGGAGGAAAGGGTGGAGGAAAAGGAGGACCTAGGTATCTAACTTGTGTTGGGAGTTCAGCTGAGGACATCATCAGAGTAGCTGAATGGGACTATGGCAGAAGCTGATGCTCTGTCACGTGGTTTTAGGCAGGACTGTTCCCTTTGAGGCATAGGGAGGATGTTGAATCTATGGGCTTTGCTTGGCAGATTGAATCTCCCGACTGTCAAGAACTATCTTTGCTTTCGTTGCTATTGTTCGGTCACATCTGACTCTTTGTGACCCCATGAACTGCAGCACACCAGGCTCCCCTGTCCTTCAGTATCTCCCAGAGTTTGCTCAAATTCATGTCCAATGAGTCAGTGATGCCATCCAACCATCTCATCTTCAGCCACCCACTTCTCCTTTTGCCTTCAATCTTTCAGCCCTCTGTAAACTCACTCCTGCAGTGAAATAAGCTGCCTTTTTGATGATTACCATTTTTGCAACAATCGACACTAATTTTACGGTAAAACTGCATACCATACGTTATAGCCCTGAAATGTTATGGTAGTGTTATATTATTCAGAATGCAGTTGTTCTTACTGTTAAACACTGAGGTGGTGTCTATCTAAAGATAGACTTCAGTTGCTTTCTTCAGGAACATAATATCATTGTTTTGTCCAGTAAGAGATTTCACTTACATTGTTTCCACTTGCAAAGCTTTTTCTCAGATTTTGTCTTATTGGATGGAATTCTACACTTTGCAGTAGCTCAGAAACAACATGGCTTTCAGTAAGTTAACCATATTTTAAATTTATTTCTTTATCAATTTCTTGGAATGATAACATCTTTATAATATTTTAAAGGCTATATTGAAACTGTTTAGTTTTGGTATATGTATCCATAGTAGTAGATGCCCGCCAAATACTGGTTAAGAGAAAGATTGTCGGCTTTGTTACTTTAAGGATTTTTTGAGAGCTGGTTCTGTATTAGAAAGGAGCTATTGCTCTGAGTTGAGTTTTGTATTATATTTTTGTAGTTAAATATTGATCTCTTTTTTGAAATTCTTAATTGCTTATAGATTTTTAAAGTTGATCTTTATTTTATGGTTCTTTGCTTTAAATGTTCCACTTAATTTCAAATGGAAAGGATTTAAAACAGCTCTAAACTAGGACAGACTGCATGTACATGTTGTGAAAAATGTTATCAAGTTTTAAAGTTGTAATGCCACTATGATGGTATTTACTGGTAAGGTTTCTCGTCATGTGCTCAGGGAAGGAAGCAAAGAATCTTACTGTATTGCTTTCATGACCTTTTTACAAAATGCAGGGACTTCACTGGGCTTTTGTTTTTTAAACTAGAAAACTCATTTGGGTATCTGACATTATTTTTATTGTTTCTCCCCATAGCTTCCTGAGTGGCCTTTCAAGTTGTTTTTCTCTTATATCATGATACTCTTAAATAAACCATGCCTTCACAAAAGGGTCTGTCACTACTTAGACACTACCTGTTAGGTGCTCTCAGACCCTTCTGGGTTCCTCTCCCTTCTTCTTCACCTGGCATTTCAGAAGAGCTAGCATGATGAGGCAACAGAGAGCAGAAGTCCTGCTTTCTTTCATTGAGAAATGTCTTGACTCTTTGGTTGAACCCAGGTCTCCCGCATTAGAGGCAGACGCTTTAACCTCTGAGCCACCAGGGAAGCCCCTTTGGTCATAGTGACTATCAACTATCAACCTTACTTCAGAGTCTAAAGGCACGCAAGGGCAGGCGATTAATAGCCCTCGCCCTTGCAGAGGGAAGTATATTATCAGGAAAACTTTTCCTATCCGTATGTCTCCCGTTCTTTTCTTCACTTAGCAGTTGTTTTTGGAAAGGATAGCTAAACCAGAATAATTGAATCCTGAAATTACCTTCTTCTCAAGACTGTTATTGCCATTGTTGTTTAGTCGCTAAGTCATGTCAGAGTCTTTTGCAACCCCATGGAGTGTAGCATGCCAGACTCCTCTGTCCATGGGATTTCCCAGGCAAGAATACTGGAGTGGGTTGCCATTTCCTCTTCTGGGGAATCTTCCTAACCCAGGGATCGAACCCATGTCTCCTGAATTGGCAGGTGGATTCTTTACTGCTGAGGCACCAGGGAAGCCCTCTTTCTCAAGACTAGGCCTGACTAAATTAAGATCTTTGTTCCAGAAGAGTTATTCAGATTGACTGGATGTGTATTACGTATTTCCTCATATCCAATACACTTCGGATAGGATTGGGGTTTACACTAAAACAGAGGGTGGTCGCTCAGTAACCCTGTTTCACAGTGAGGTCATAGTTGTTCAGGTTCAAGCTGGGCCAAAACAAAGAAAAATCAAGGTTTGTGGTTTCACTCATACAAACCCTTTTGAATTTTACATCATATTTTCCTAATGATTGATTGCCAGTTTCACATGGAGATTTCTTTCATGTGAAGAAAAAGAGACAGCTTCTTGGGAGAGGCAGCTGATTTTTTTTTAATCAGTGAGGAAAGAGTAACTGGGAGGAAGCAGCTGAAAGAATGTGAAAGAGAAAGTTTAATGGCTAGAACAAGGTTTAAGAGGATTCAGGAAGAGAGAGGTCCAGGGCCAGTCAGATGTATCTTTTGACCTTGGGAAGAAGAGATACAGTGTTCTCCGGGGCCAGGAAGGATCAGTGTGACCCTGTGTCTGAGTTCAGAGTTGGCAAGCTTAATTCCAGAGTAGAGGTTAAGGATGAGTGATAGGATGAGGTGGGATCTGGAAGAAAATGGTGACGTTTGTGGTACCTGAAGTGTGGAATAGGACCATGGGTGAGATAAAGGATTTCTAAGGGTAAAACTGAAACTAGCAATTCAGTATCTGTCCAGGGGATACTGCCATGCTCCATTCTCCTCAGAACTTGGCATTAGCCCTTCAGAAGCAGGAAAAAGAGGTGACTGATTAATTTGAGGTGGGCTGTTAAGGCAGATACAAGAGAACAATGAAAGGAAAAAGGTTGACTAAAGATAATTGGCAAGTGAGAAAGTTGAAGTGCTGAGTCGTGGGGTCCAGTCTGAGTAGGAAAGGAAATGAAAACAGGAAGTGGGGGAAACTTTGAGGACCAGGAAAGCTTTGAAAGACCTTGAGGGTCTTCATGCTCCAAGGTCACAGGAAGTGATAGAGAAAAATGGAGGCTGGAAGACAGAATTCCAGACCTGATGATGTTGGAGCAACGCAAACGTCCAGGTCACAGTCGGTGATTTTCTCTTGATGGTCACACCTTTTTTGGATGTGGGACTTGAGGGGATCTTAGCTCCCTGACCAGAATAGAACCCATGCTCCCTGCCATGAATGTGTGGAGTCGTAACCACTGGACCACGAGGGAAGTCCCCAGCAAGTTCTTAAGTAATCTGATGACCCAGGTCAGAGCTCTCCCTTGTAGAACCATTGCTCTGCAGGCAGGAAATAAAATGAAGCTGGATAGTACTTAAATATTAATGCTAACCATCTAAATTAGGGGAAAGGCTTAGATTAGTTTTTCAAAAATTTCTTATTTTTCATATACCCATGATTTCGTTAGCAGGCTGGGGATAGATAGTGGGTCCAAAGCCAAATCTAATAGGACTTCTTTAGTTTGGTTGGGATTATTTGTTACAAGCAGATTTGATCTTTTGCATGCTTATAATTTTGTATACTTGAGACAACCCCCTTTCCAGCAATAATAGCAAAGATAAATATTATGTGCACGCACACACGCTCAGTCGTGTCTGACTCTTTGCGACCTGCCAGGCTCCTCAGTCCATGGAATTATCCAGTCAAGAATACTGGAGCAGGTTGCCATTTCCTTCTGCAGGCCATATTCCCTACCCAGGGATTGAATCCATGTCTCTTGTGTCTCCTGCATTGGCAGGTGTGTTTTTTCCCAGCTGAACCACTGGGGAAACTCAAATTTCATATAACCTGTGTCAAGTTCATAATTAATTGAAATGCTAAGATTTTTCAGGGAATTTTCCCCCAAAACTGATCTGTTAATTATCTGAAGTACAAAAGTGCAAAGATTCTGGCCTTTACTTTTAGTATGGTGATACCACTGAGGGCCGTTTGAATGTAAAACAAGTAATTTCTCCATTAGTTCAGAGTTGTAAAGATGTGATTTCTAAAGATATTGAAATAGCCCATTTTAGTGACATTTTCTCCCCAGTATCAGTGGGCCTTTCCTATCAAATTTTGATCTAGGAGAATACTTTTGGTATATTAATAACACTCTTACTATCTGGCCTTGAGCTCTGAGAAATGCTTTATGGATTTTTGTAAAGCTATCTCACAATATTAGTAAACGCTGGGATCCTACAAACTCAATTTTGATGCAGTAAGTCCACACAGTAGGCTTCATCTCTTTTTTATTCCAAAAATAAAGCCAATTTGGAATCCATGTTATAAGCCAAAAAGAGCAAAGAGATGTGACTTATATATTTTTTTTAATTCTTTGTATGGTTAAAGGATAACCAGGAACATGTGTAAGAACTTCATATATTTACCTGATAAAAGTATGCAGGTTACCTGTGCTTGAGAAGTCTCTGTTATAATACCCTTTACACAGTAGCTGGAGAAGGCAATGGCACCCCACTCCAATACTCTTGCCTGGAAAATCCCATAGACGGAGGAGCCTGGTAGGCTGCAGTCCATGGGGTTGCGAAGAGTCGGACACGACTGAGCGGCTTCACTTTGACTTTTCACTTCCATGCGTTGGAGAAGGAAATGGCAATCCACTCCAGTGTTCTTGCCTGGAGAATCCCAGGGACGGGGAGCCTGGTAGGCTGCCGTCTATGGGGTCACACAGAGTTGGACACGACTGAAGCGACTTAAAAGCAGCAGCAACATAGTAGGTAATAGTTGATAGAGGAACTTCCAGAACATAAATATTAATTTGTGTCCAGCTGATAATCTCACACAGAGTGCTGATGGCTCTGATTTTTCCTTTTTAGACATTGTTTTAATGCCTAATAAGATAAAATTCTACATGTGGAAAATATTAAAGTAATTAAAAACATTTGGCTTTTTTGCATATATTTTCTAAATTTAACTGTCTTGTTAACACTCATCTCTCTTGTCTCTAATTGGGTTGAAATGTGTGAAAGAAAAAGTGCTTTGATATGGAACTATTTTTCAAAGGATGGTTCCACTATGATACACATAGAGGGAGTTAATAGGACGAAGCTTTGACAAAAGTTTCTGATGTCAACATTCTTACTTTGGTGGTACAAGATTTAAATAAGAATTTGCTGCATCCCAATAATTAAGTTTTTTTTTTTTTTAATGTATCATTTGGAAACCTAATCATCACTTTAGATATGAGTTTAAAAGTGACACTCCAAGATTTGATTCGCAGAAATACTTTATCTTACTTTTTAAAAACAGTTGCAGTATCATATAACTTTCTCATTCAGAAGAGGGATGATATTTAGTAATTTGCTTTTCTAAAGACGGATAAATACTATTATTTCCTTATTTTGAATGTTCTATAGCTGGATGGTTTTTACTGACTTTAAAATTGTTAAAAAGAATTAAAAAAACAAAATTTTATATAATATCTGACTCAGATTAAATTACCGTAATTTGAATAACTCTTCCTAAGGCTTTACATTAAAAAATTCTTATAGACCATCCGTATTCTAAAATTTCGCTGCAGGCAAACACCCAGTGTATTGAGACAGCTCTTAGCATCTTTTGAAGGTTGAATTTTACATAAAAACAAGATTATATTGTATGCCTGTGGAAAAGTTAATATTCATTTCTTTCCTGTCATCCTGTGAGTTTTATTAAAACTGCGACCACCTGTCAGTGAGAGGTAGATGAGAAGCACAATGAAAGGAATTGGTATAGAAGTAACTTCCTGAAGGAAAACAGAAGCAGCTCTTTTTTTTTTTTTTTTTTTTGAATTGTGCTATGTACTATTGGGGTCTTGCAAAAGTTTGAGAGGATTCACAATCTTAAAAGAGGAAGGCAGGGACATGACCAGGTTTGGTGGAGTCTGAAACATGTATAATTTGAAGGGTTTTCTTTAAGGGGGAAAAAAAAAACACAAAAATATTTTCCTTAGGAAATTTATAAAAACCTATAACTAAATGAAAGCATCAGATTCCTTTTAGGTCCCTGAAAGGGTCTGTGGCAGGAGGGGCCCTTAAGTTTAAGCTTTACTAACTTCAAGGTAAGTACTGCCTTTGGGACAAAAAGGAGGAATGGAGGTTTTGCCTATGCACAGGAGTTGACCTCCAAAATTCCTCCCAGAACTGGACATATTTTTCAAACCCCATGGCCAATTGAAGAGAAGTTGTACTTTGTTGCAGAATTTCCATCCCACCTTCTTTAGTCCTGGTTTCCACAGTATCTACCCCAAACCTGGAATCTTCAATGAAACTTACTGAGTAGATATTTTTTAGCTGGTCAATTAAGACTTGACCACATTCTAGCACTTGGCCAATATTGCTGAGAATTGAAAGAAATCATGTCATGGATATGGTTGGCAATTTATTGACTTTTCCCATATTTTAGTGTAGCAGTAAGTTAACATACTGGAGAAGGTAATGGCACCCCGCTCCAGTACTCTTGCCTGGAAAATCCCATGGACAAAGGAGCCTGGTAGGCTGCAGTCCATGGGGTCGCTGAGGGTCAGACACGACTGAGCGACTTCACTTTCACTTTTCACTTTCATGCATTGGAGAAGGAAATGGCAACCCACTCCAGTGTTCTTGCTTGGAGAATGCCAGGGACGGGGGAGCCTGGTGGGCTGCCGTCTAGCAAGCAAAGTACCCGAATGGCATTACTCCTAAGGAGATGTGACTGTTGATTTATAGTTTGCTGTTGTGTTACAGAGGCTCAGTGGGAGAACCATCTGTTGGAACAGCATTTCTATATCACACGTTACTACATAATATGTACTGTCCATCAGATCTCACCTGTCAAGAAGTGTATATCTACCTTGCTGATCCCAACGTCTAGTGGCCTTACTAGAAACCTGCATAGTGGCACCGAGACGTGTTGTGTTAAAAAACATAGGCTTTAGAACCTAAACTGTTTGCTAAGCATAATCACCATCGTCTGGGCTATTTTCTTATATTCATTGTAAAATATTTAGTAAATATGCTAATTTTATATATTCACAAAGAAAGATTATCTTTTAAGGTATGAATTCGGGAGCCTGCCCAGTGGTTCTGCGTATGTTGTTGCTAACTCTGTGCCACTGGACTCTCTGTGTTTGTACTTCCATTTTCTTGTCTATACATTGGGATTTCCTGAGGTTCTTATAATGATTAAATGGTATAATAAATGTGGGGTGCTTGGTGACATGTCTGGAAGGTAGTAAGTGCTTCTAAATGTTTGCCTATTGCTGCAGCTGCTGTTTAGCCATTGATGCAACATTATACAAGTACACATCTGATAAATTCCTACTTTTAGTAAATGAATAAAAACTGTCGTCTTTTTAAGCCTGAATGTTTTCCCTTATCAGAAAATTAGAACTGTGTAACACAACCTATTTTCATTTTTGTCTTAGATATCAGTAAGCTTAGAGCTAAATTTATTATTCTGATGGTGTAATTTGTTCAAGTCTGAGAACAACTACTTTGCTTTCTTCAGTTGATCTCTATTCTCTTTGATCTTTTAATTTCTAATTTTATACCATCTTAATCCATAAATCACTCCCAAGTCTTTCGGAATGGGAATAATTTATATAAAATGGTCTATCTCCCATTCCCCATTAACATCTTTATCATGTTCAGTTGCAGGCAGTTCTCATCTGTGTGGTTTTAGTGGTAGCATGCATTCTTCCTAGGCTTATTTGAGAAAGGGGTCCATCCTTCATACCATCTTTGTTGTTATTCAGTCACTAAGTCTAGTCTGACTCTTTGTGACCCCGTGAACTGTAGCACATCAGTCTCCTCTGTCCTTCATTATCTCCCAGAGTTTGCTCAAATTCATGTCCATTGAGTTGGTGATGCTGTCTGACCATCTCATCCTCCACCACCCCTTCTCCTTTTGCTTCCAGTCTTTCCTAGCATCAGAGTTTTTTCCAATGAGTCAACTCTTCATGTCAGGTGGCCAATATTTAGGACTTCCATAGTGCACTGTAAAGGCTAACTTATGTATTATATTTTATGACAGGTTTGAAGAACAAAATGTGAGTTAACTGCTTGCTCAATACATGGCTTAGAAAATGACTTATTTGGGGGTAACTTTTAGGCAAAACTAAAAGTCCTGTTACATATTTTAGAGCCAAAACTATGTTGGAGATGGTCAAAAGTATCTGGCCTTACTTGCTTGTAGTTTATATTCAAGAGTAAACCGATAACCATTAAATAAGATTTTAGGTTTTGCTAAAAGTGAGATTTCCACTGAGAAGATGTAGCTTGCCACAGTTTTGTTACCTGTGATTTTGTAAGCTGGAAACACTGCATTTTCTATCTCTTCATCTTTTGTTCCACATTATACCTGGCGGTGGTGGTGGTTTAGTCACTAAGTCGTGTCCAACTCTTGCGACCTCATGGACTGTAGCCTGCCAGGCTCTTCTGTCCAGGGAATTCTCAAGGCAAGAAAACTGGAGTGGTTTGCCATTTCCTTCTCCAGATATTATACCTAGGTACCCCCAAATGCATTGAAAACTTTGTACTAGTAAATTGTAGTATGAACGAGTCATTATTAAAGAAATATATCTGCTGACAGAAACAAGCCATCCTGCTACTGCTGCTGCTGCTAAGTCGCTTCAGTTGTGTCCGACTCTGTGTGACCCTGTAGACGGCAGCCTACCAGGCTCCGCTGTCCCTGGGATTCTCCAGGCAAGAACACTGGAGTGGATTGCCATTTCCTTCTCCAATGCATGAAAGTGAAAAGTGAAAGTGAAGCCGCTCAGTCGTGTCCGACTTTTAGCGACCCCATGGACTTCAGCCCTTCAGGCGCCTCCACCCATGGGATTTTCCAGGCAAGAGTACTGGAGTGGGTTGCCATTGCCTTCTCCAAGCCATCCTAAGTAGAAACAAAACTTTGAAAACTCAAAGTTCTGTGAATTTACAGCTTGGAATACTGCATGTCGTTAGTAGAAAAATTTTCCAACTCTGTCTTAGAAAATTTTAGCTGGCTTATTTATTTATGTATTTTTTAAGTTGAGCATCTACAAGTTACTTCGATTGTGAATGAATGGGTGGTACACATAAAGCAAAAACCCCAAATCTGATATTGGTACTTGAATAGGAGGATCTCTTCAAATATCAGCCCCCATGGCCTAATTCCAGCTGTGTCACTCAACAGGTGATTTTGAGCAAAAACATTAATCTCTATGCCTAGATTTTCACATCTGCAGAATGAGGATTGGATTCAATGAATCTCTAATTCCCCATTCAGCTCTGACAATGTTTGATTCTATTGTCACAAAGCAGAATATAATAAAATGCTTTATTCAAAATCGGGTGGTATAGTGTTCTTTAGTCTGGGCCCCTGGAATATATTCACTGGTCAGGGATGAAGTTCACAGTTACGTGTGTTCTGAATTATACACTTGAACCCTTGAAGACGGTGACCAATATCTGTAACATGCTTGTGACACTTGTGTGCCATAATCTGTAAGAGGCAATTGATGGTCCAGTCTGCTCTGTATATGTGCCAAAAGCAAGCCTCAGGCCACACACACTTGGGACCATGTGAATACAGGCATCTGTAGAATGCTGTGGCTTTCTGCTTGCCTGCTAGGAGTCCTGCAGTGAGCACAGCCTGGAAACAATGCCCATGTGAGACAGTTTCATCTTCATTGAGAAGAAAATTGCTTTGAGAACCTGAAGTGTGGCCCATGCCTTTCTGTGGTCCACTAGGGCCCAGCAAACACTCCATATGTATATTTGGCAGCTGGGGAGGAAAGAAGCAAAGAGACAACTTTGTGTGCATTCCACAAATTTTAAATGTTAGTAATTGACATGCAGTATAGCATATTGAATTAAGAATAA
The DNA here is from genome assembly GCF_019923935.1 of Bubalus bubalis. Lineage (NCBI taxonomy): Eukaryota > Metazoa > Chordata > Mammalia > Artiodactyla > Bovidae > Bubalus > Bubalus bubalis. Next base: position 145,171,290 of record NC_059158.1, read on the forward strand.
TTGTAAGAGACGATGGAGCCCATAATGGTTAAGAGAGGGCAGTTGGAAGCTGCTATGAATGTAGAGTCCATGTATCTATTTGAATTATAGTTTTCTTCAGATATATGCCCTGGAGTAGTATCACTGGATCATATTGTAACTCTATTTTTAGTTTTTTAAGGACCCTCCATGCTGTTCTCTATAGTGGCTACACCAATTTACATTGACCTTCCGTTTTAAGCACAAGCTTCAGAGGTCACATATGACCTTCTGGCTTCCATTTTGTTGACCACTTAATTACAGGGCCACACTAGGCTTCAAAGGAGAATGTAAAGTGCTCATTAATGTGATGAGTGTACAGTGAAGGGTTTGTTATTGAGAATGAGAGTATCTAGCGTCTATCCATAAACAGTACATTTTCAAGGCTGGAGTCCTAGGTTTTCTCAGTTAAGGTGCAAGTTTGTTGCTAAAATATTTATTTGCATATGATTTACATGTTTAAATATTCAATTTCTGTTATTGCTGTTTTAATTCCTATGTACACAAAAATGGATTGATGTCTCAGATGTGATTAAATGATAAAAATGGAATTAAAATATTAGCATCAGAACTTTAATTCAAATACTGAATTTAAACCTATATAAAACATATAAGAAGGGATTCTGATAGTGTCATAATTTACCAGAGGCCTCTGAATAAGGAGTCATGTGAACAGCACGTATGACAGTAGGTATCTAGCATTCAGATTTCACTGGATTGGTGATCTAGTGACTGATAGTCACCTGTTATGAACCTGTTAAAATGGTTTTTGCACTGTGAAGTTGATGATCTTTTTTCCCCTAAAGCCAGAATCTAAAACCCTAGAGCTATCACTCATAATTTCAGTCTTTTTTTGTGGCATAAGTCACAGTACTACGATGAAACTTGTCATCTAGCCCAAACACTATTAATTATTGGCAGAATTCCTTTGTTAAATGACACCTCATGCATCAGTGGCCTGCAGTGAGTAAAACAGCATTTGTTATTTTGTGTACTAACCTTTTCCTCACAGTGAGGCAAAAGAATTGAGGTGTGGAGACTGAATCTAGTTTGGAATAAATGAAATATATATATATATATATTTATTCATTTATTCACTCACTCAACAAATTTTTTAAGAGCCTACTGTGTTAAGAATTGTTGCAGACAGACACTGGAAATACAGCAGTGAACAAAAGAGACCAAGCCGTTGCCCTCATAGAAAACTTACTTTCTAATGGAGAGTCAGTGACTGTTAGCCTTATCATTTAAGACCATGTGCTGCAGGAAGTGGTAGTGATTGTTTTGAGAGTTCTGCTATAGACTGAACAAGGTGGATTAGAATCTAATACGAAATCAGGAAAGGAAAACAGTTGTTTTGGCAGAGGGCAGGGGTGGGCTGAGGTTGATGTTGCTTTGTAAGTAAGAGTTTAACCCCAGTGCTTTTCCATATGCTGCTTTATTCTTGAAGAGTAGTTGCTTGTCAATAATATGCGCCCCACTTGAGGATTCAGGGATGAGGGAACTAGTGAAAACTCTGACTAGGATGAAATTGAAGCCACTAAGTATATATCTTGACGTTCTGGGTGAAGAAATGCAAGACTATTTTTTTCCCCTGTAAAAAAAATATGCTTGCTGGCTGCCCAGTGGTAGAGGGACTCAGATGTTTATCTGAAAACATGGAATAAAAACATGTTTTATTGGTAATGGATTCATTTATTTAAGTGGCTTGCTTGGTTGGTATTTTTTCATGATATTCAGTTTCTTGAATACCTTGGCCCTACCTTTCCGTGGGGCTTCTAAGATGGCTCAGTGGTAAAGAATCCACCTGCCAAGCAGGAGATGTGGGTTCAATCCCTGAATCAGGAAGATCTTCTGGAGAAGGGAATGGCACCCCACTCCAATATTCTTGCCTGGGAAATCCCATGGACAGTGAGTGGAGCCTGGCGGGTTACAGTCCATAAGGTATCAAAGAGTCAAACACAGCTGAGTGAGTGAGCACACACTCACCTTTTCATGGCTGCAATACCAAGCTGTCAGTCATGGAGAGTAGGTTATAGGGGTTTTGAAGAAAACTGACTACAAATATTTATCAAGAAGTTTATTTTTCCCCATTACTTTTATAATTTTCTTTAAGATATTGAATTTGAAAACCATAATTAAAAATCTATAGAAATGCTGCAGCAGAATATAAAGATTTATTTTTTATGTTAAAAGAGATCATTAGCTTTTGAGTGTGACAAGTGTTTCAACTGACTCTCTGAAAGCATATGTAAATGAGATATCTCTCCATAATTACAAGTACATTAACTCCACATATCCTGAAGTCTGAGAGAATTGCCAAACATACCTTCACTCTGAATGTTCTGTAATGATAGAGTTTCTAATTTAGATGAAGTAGTAAGAAAATTAACTAAACAGACATGAAATCTGACCTTTAGCTCATGTCAGATAAAGGTGCCTTAGTTAAAGATTTAAGCAGAAACTATCTCTTACTGATATGAAATTATTGTTAATTTTTAAAATTTTAATTTTTACTTAAAAATGCTGATGATTTTTCTTTGCTTGTCTAATAAGGTTGGTGTCTGTGCTAAACTTTTTTAAAGTGGATCAAAGATTCGTTAAGTTTGAGAAAAATCACTGTCTCCAGAGGAACAGAAATAAGACACACAAATAACAAGATGATGAAACAAAAAAAAAATTAGATGGACATGTAATGGACAATGACCTTTTATTTTCTCCTAAGTTTACAGGTTGATTTGTTGTTTGGGGAAGTCACTCCATCTGTGTTAGCTAGGCTTAGTTAGGGGAACTTGATTTTCTTCCATGTGGATTCTCTTTCCAGTTAGTTTTATCTAAAGCATAGCAGTTGGGTACCAAGATGGATTTTCCAAGAAAACTGACCCCAAAGTCAAACAACAGGAAAGAATGATTCAATGGATTGACATTATAAATACCTACTTCTGCTTTCAAACTAGATGGATTTATCTTGGTGGCCACTCCTTCAGCAGAGAGACTGAATGATATGCCTTTGAATGATGCTGCATTCTAAAAATAAATAAATACATAAAGTGTTTTCACTTTATGTTTTTGGCTTCTGGAACATCATGAAATACAAGTGTTAACACAAAGGTTAAGGAAGATGATAGAAGACTAAAATAAACTCTTTGGAATTCTGACCTGTTGGCCAAAACTCAATCCCATGAACCTCATTGTGGAAATACAATGATTGTGGACTTAGGGTCAGGTTTACACCCTAGCTCTACCTCTAATGAAATCTATAATCAATGGCCTTTTGGCCAAAGCAAGTTGAGTGGCCATGCCGAGAGTCAGAATGAGAGAGGACTACACAGAGGAATCAATCACCCAAGTATGTTTCACTAGGACCCACCGATGAAATAATCTGCTACAAATGTAGAAAGCAAGAAGCCTCTGATTTGTAATGTTTATATTTCAGATGATACTTTGAGGAGTTGTTATCTTGAGAGGTGGGATAAGTTTAAATTGTGAAAGTTTGAATTACTCTATGAATATGAGAAGCTGGCTATCTTAGGGCTGTGGTTCTCAACTTCGGCTGCACGTTAGAATCACTTGGAGAACACTGAAAATTTCAGGTGCTTGATTGCATCCCAGGCCAATTAACTGAAACTTCCTAGGAGTTGACTCAGGTGTGAATATATTTTAAGGTTCTTTGGCAGCATTGCAAAGTTCAGTCACAATAGAGAATCACTGGCTTGAGGGTGTGTTTCTGTTGAGATGGACTAGAAGGAGAATATCTATGTCTTTTCTTGGCATCACTGATGGAGATGAAATGCTTGCCATGTGTGCAGTGAATAAAGGATCAAGCGTGGCATGCTGTATGGTTTGTCAGGCTCCCAGGTTATGACTTCTGGTTGTTCCAAAAACCTGTTTTTCCTGAGATATCAGCTGGATCTTATTTCTACTCTCCCCAAAACACTAAAGTGGGTCAGTATTTTTCCCTTACATTACAATGTGACATTACAATGTCTTATATGAATATATCTGGTTTGAGGTCCTCAGTTTTCCATCTCTGATGTTCCTCTTCCTTACTTATGTCTCCTGTAGACTTGTTACCATCCTCCTATGACTTCTCTCCAAACTCTGACTCTTAACCGTCTTTCCACTTCTCAGAGCAGATGTCTTGCTAACATCTAAACTATATGACAGTCTCCTTCTAACATCTCAGCTATATAGGAGTCTCCCTCTTGTCCTTTCTCCTTGCATTTTGCTCAGACTAATTCTTTATGACTGCAATTCTATTTTTGTTCTTCTTTCCACAAAATTAAAACTTAATTGTATAGGTTTGTCTATCTATGGTTAGCCATACCTTTATTTTTTTAATGATAATTTATTTCAAAATGTAATATATGTACCTGATAAAACTTTGCACATAAGTATAAAATAGAAACTCTTTTTTCATGCCCACCCACACTCTAATTCCATCAAAGAACCTCAGTGCTTTATCATATGTCCTTCCAGAAAAGCTCTAGGCATATATGAAAAATTATATACATATTTTAAAATATATAGCAATGGGATTTAGTATAATGTTCTAAACTTTGTTTTTAAATGTAATAGATCTTGGGGCTTTTGTCATATTTTGGCTTTTGATAATTTATTGTATGACTAGAGCAGCATTTATTTAAATGATCCATTTTGGGTAGCATTTACTCTTTTCCCAGTTAACTGTTATTTCCAACGTATATCTTCATGAGAATGTATATATTAATAGCAGGGGAATTGCTTAATTAAATGGTACCTGTGCTTAAATTTTCATAGCTATTGTCAAAGTGCCTTCCAAAGAGATACTAATAATTTTATATTTCCACAGTAGTTTATAAGAATACCTGTTTTCCCACATCTTCATCCACACTGGATTTTAACCAACTTTTTATATTTTGCTTTAGTTTAGGCCATTATCTTGTATGAACTATTGGAATAATCTATTTTCTCTGCTTACCCTCTACAGAGACATTAGCAGAGTGTGGCATCCATGGAAGATTCCCTGCAAATGTCAGAGCAGTAGACTTGACTGGAGGAAAGAACAGATCACAAAATGTCTACTCTTGTTAATCACAGTCACAAAAATCCAATGTAATATAAATATTCCATGGTGCTACTTTGGAACTATACCCTATCCTAAAATAAAAGTAACCAGATAGTCTGTACCAGGCATATATATATATTTAATATATTTAAAAAGCTGAACAGAGTACTAGAAATCTACCAGCAGTTCTGATGCTGGAATGATACTTTGTACCCTGTGGGTTGTAGCAGTTTTTAAGAGTTATATACATGTAATTAACATTTTCTTTAAAACCCTGTTTGAAAATATCTTTGCTTATTTGGATTCTGTGGGGATTTCCTCTTGTATACAGATAATATAATACATGATGCATGAAAAAGATAGTCTGACACATGGAGTGGAATACTTAGAAAAGTCTGAAAAATTACTGCTTGTATAATAAAAACTGACATTGAACAATATTTTATTATATTGTGATTAAAAAATCATGACTTTATGAATTACATTTTATATCTGGCCACTGTAGTTTTTCTTTTAATATATTGAAACTATTTTATTAATGAGGAAATTTAATATTTTGAAACTTTTATCAAAGGGCAAATATAATTTTTGTGGTTCTTTGTTAGACTTATCTGTCTCTTAAATAACTTGCCATTTTTTAACAGTGATAGAAAATGTGGAAAACTGTATTATGCTCTTTAGGATTGTAAGAGATATTTATTGTATTTGAGTATATTAATAGGAAATTATTGACTTAGTGGGTAAAAGATTAGTATGCCTTTCCTTTTCAAAACATTCATTATTCATCACAGATGAAAGTTAAGTTGTATGTTTAACACGTATTCATGAAGCTGAAGGTATACAATCTCTGTCTATTGATAAATGCCTAATTGCCTTCAGGGGTTCTTCTTTCTACCTGTTGAAGAAGAGCTTCTAGCTGCTGCTGCTGCTGCTAAGTCACTTCAGTCGTGTCCGACTCTGTGCGACCCCATAGACGGCAGCCCACCAGGCCCCACCGTCCCTGGGATTCTCCAGGCAAGAACACTGGAGTGGGTTGCCATTTCCTCCTCCAATGCATGAAAGTGAAAAGTGAAAGTGAAGTCACTCAGTCATGCCCGACTCTTAGCGACCCCATGGACTGCAGCCTACCAGGCTCCTCCGTCCATGGGATTTTCCAGGCAAGAGCTTCTGGATAGCTACCTAAATTATTGACTCTCTTCCATATTCTAGTACTTGTACTAGGTATTGCCTAGAGAATGCACTGGTCATAGCAAACACCCTCTTCCAACAACACAAGAGAAGATTCTACACATGGACGTCACCAGATCAATACCGAAATCAGATTGATTATGTTCTTTGCAGCAGAAGATGGAGAAGCTCTATACAGTCAGCAAACACAAGACTAAGAGCTGACTGTGGCTCAGATCATGAACTCCTTATTGCCAAATTCAGACTGATATTGAAGAAAGTAGGGAAAACCACTAGACCATTCAGTTATGACCTAAATCAAATCCAATGTGATTTTACAGTGGAAGTGGCAAATAGATTCATGGGATTAAACTTGGTAGACAGAGTGCCTGAAGAACTATGGATGGAAGTTCTTGACATTGTATAGGAGGCAGTGGTCAAAACAATCTCCAAGAAAAAGAAATGTAAAAAGGCAAAATGGTTGTCTGAGGAGGCCTTACAAATAGCTGAGAAAAGAGAAGTGAAAGGCAAAGGCAAATGGGAAAAGGAAAGATATATCCATCTGAATGAAGTGTTTCAAGAATAGCAAGGAGAGATAAAGCCTTTCTCAGTGGTCAACGCAAAGAAATAGAGGAAAACAATAGAATGGCAAAGACTAGAGATCTCTTCAAGAAAATTTGAGATACCAAGGGAACATTTCATGCAATGATGGGCTCAATAAAGGACAGAAATGCTATGGACCTAACAGAAGTGGAAGATATTAAGAAGAGGTAGCCCCAGAACTATATAAAAAAAATCTTTATGACACAGATAACCATGATGGTCTGATCACTCACCTAGAGCCAGACATTCTGGAATGCGAAGTCAAGTGGGCCTTAGGACAAAGCTAGTGGAGGTGATGGAATTCCTGTTGAGCTATTTCAATTCTAAAAGATGATGCTGTGAAAGCGCTGCACTCAATGTGCCAGCAAATTTGGAAAACTCAGCAGTGGCCACAGGACTGGAAAAGGTCAGTTTTCATTCCAATCCCAAAGAAAGGCAATGCCAAAGAATGTTCAAACTGCTGCACAATTGCACTCTTCTCACACGCTAGTAAAGTAATGCTTAAAATTCTCCAAGCCAGGCTTCAACAGTAAGTGAACCATGAACTTCCAGATGTACAAGCTGGATTTAGAAAAGGCAGTGTAACCAGAGATGAAATTTCTAGCATCTTTTGGATCATTGAAAAAGCAAGAGAGTTCCAGAAAAAATCTACTTCTGCTTTATTGATTATGCCAAAGCCTTTGTGTGAATCACAACAAATTGTGGAACATTTTTAAAGATTTGGGAATACCAGACCAACTTACCTGCCTCCTAAGAAATCTCTATGCAGGTCAAAAAGCAACAGTTAGAACCAGGCATGGAACAATGGACTGGATCCAAATTGGGAAAGGAGTATGTCAAGGCTGAATAGTGTCACTCTGCTTATTTAACTTATATGCAGAGAACATCATGCAAAATGCCAAGTTGGCAAGCTGGAATCAAGATTGCTGGGAAAAATATCAATAATCTCAGACATGCAGATGACAGCACCCTTACTGAAGAAAGCAAAGAGGAACTAAAGAGCCTCTTGATGAATATGAAAGAGGAGAGTGAAAAAGCTGGCTTAAAACTCAACATTCAAGAAACGAAGATCATGGCATCTGGTCCCATCACTTCATGGTAAATAGATGGGGAAGGAATGGAAACAGTGACAGACCTTATTTTCTTGGGCTCCAAAATCACCACAGATGGTGACTGTAGCCATGAAATTAAAAGATGCTTGCTCCTTGGAAGAATAGCTATGACCAATCTAGACAGCATATTAAAAAGCAGAAACATTACTTTGCCAACAGTTCCATCTAGTCAAAGCTTTGGTTTATCCAATAGTCATGTATGAATGTGAGAGTTGGACCATAAGAAAGTTGAGTGCTGAAGAATTGATGCATTTGAATTGTGGTGTTGGAGAAGACTCTTGAGAATCCCTTGGACTGAAAGGAGATCAAACCAGTCAATCATAAAGGAAATCATTCCTGAATATTCATTGGAAGGACTCATGCTGAAGCTGTAGCTCCAATACTTTGGCCACCTGATGCGAAGGGCTGACTCATTGGAAAAGACCCTGATGCTGGGAAAGATTGAAGGCAGGGGGAGAAGGGGACAACAGAAGATGAGATAGCTGGATGGCATTACCGACTCAATGGACATTTGTTTGAGCAAGCTCTGGGAATTAGTGATGTACAGGGAAGCCTGGCATGCTGTAGTCCGTAGACTGGCAAAGAGTTGGACACGCCTGAACTGAACTAAATGGATTTTATATTATACATATTCTTGTTTTTAATCTTTACAAGGTCCTGTTGAAGTGTTACCACATTTTTTGGCTAACATGGTTAAGCCTCCGTTAGATTAAGTAACTCAGCGATTGATTATAGACTTCATTAGTGGCAGAGCTAGGGTTCAGTCATTGTATGTCCACAGTGATTGTGGGATGGAGTTTTGGCCAACAGGTCAGCATTCCAAAGAGCTTATTTTAGCCTTCCATCAACTTCCTTAACCTTGTGTATCACTTGAGCTTCATGATGTTCCAGAAGCTAAAAAATGGGAATGGTTACACTTTTTGGCTCTTTTTAGAATGCAGCGTCATTCAAAAGCACATCATTCAGTCTCTTTGCTGAAGGAGTGTCCACCAAGATAAAGCCACCTACGTTTTTATAAAACCACCTACATTATAAATAATGTCAAGCCATTGAATCAGGCTTTCCTATGATTTGACTTCTAAGGGATCAGATTCAAGAGAGAGAGAATTCAGTGTGTGGTCAGTTTTGAACTGGCTATTATTTTCCTTTTATTAAATTCTCTCACAGATTTTCTTTGATAAAGGGAACTTTTATTTCTGTGTGAGAACTACAAAAAATAGATTTCATAGTTTCTTTAAAATGTAATTTCTTACCACCACAATTTCAATCATTTTATCACGGTTGAGATGTATTAAAATGGTTTTTAAAAATTTTGTTTGTAAAATATGATTGTTCACTCAGTTTTTGTATGTAAGACAAGGTATTTTTCCTTATTTCAGTTTTAATGAAACACCATGTCAAAAAGAAACTTATCTGAAAATAGTTATAAGACCTTTAAATTTTGTGATATTTTGAAATAGAGTGCATGATATAGTTATAATATCTATGTGAATCAGGCTCTCAGTTTGAAAAATCTCTTGTTTACTCTCTGAGGCTCCTGGGATGGGTGTTGTCATTATCTTTATTATCTGAGGAAAATGTCTTATCTTGCCATTGAGCCCACAATCTTCCTTTTTAATCAGATAACACTTATTAATTAAATAAAGATTTTTCTAAAGCCGAATCAAATAAATTTCTAGAAACCTCACAAGAGGCAGGATTTACATTTATTTATACTTAACATTGAACTTTGAAACATATGTAAATATAATTTGCATTGATTTAGAAGTGATCTGTATGTTGATTTTTTTTTTTTTTTTTTTAAGATGTCAATTCCAGTAGTATGGGCATGGGAGTTTTAGTTTCTTTGATGTTTTGAATCAATGACTTTTTTCCATTTACTACTATTGTTACATATTTTCTTTAGTATGCATGAGGGAACTTAGCTGTCAACCACTCCTCTTGCTTTGGTTCACAGGTTCCCTGCACTGCCCCCTGGCTTTCATATTTGTTGCAACTCTATGTGTGAAAGTTGCTCAGCCATATTAGACTCTTTGCAACCCTTAGAACTATACAGTGAGTGAGTGAAGTTGCTCAGTTGTGTCCGACTCTTTGCGACCCCATGGACTGTAGCCTACAAGGCTCCTCTGTCCATGGAATTTTCCAGGCAAGAGTACTGGAGTGGGTTGCCATTTCCTTCTCCAGGGAATCTTCCCGACTTAGGGATCGAACCCGGGTCTCCCACATTGCAGGCAGATGCTTTACCCTCTGAGCCAACTATACAGTCCATGGAATTCTCCAGGCCAGAATACTGGAGTGGGTAGCCTTTCCCTTCTCCAGGGGATCTTCCCAACCCAGGTCTCCCGCATTGCGGCTGGATTCTTTACCAGCTAAGCCCACAAGGGAAGCCCAAGAATACGAGTGGGTTTCCTATTCCTTCTCCAGGGGATCTTCCTGACCCAGGAATTGAACTGGAGTTTCCTGCATTGTAGGCGGATTCTCTTCCAACTGAGCTATCAGGGAAGCCCTGCAACCCTATACATTGCTGTACTATGTCTTTGTGGATATGTGTCTCTTGGCTTCACTCAGCAGGAGCATCATGCGCTGGAAAGTGCATTTCACTGTTGACAACACTTCTGCTGTTGCATCCAGCTAAATCTGATCTAGTTAAAACAAAGCCAAAATATTCCCCATGTAAAGTTTCCACATACAGACGAAGATTACTTTGTGTTTGTCCTTTTAATTTAATTTTGTGGATTAAAGGCTTAACTCTCTGCATATTTTGAGTAAGTGCATTTTTCAGGACTGACACATAGGCAACTTTGCCTGGGTAAATTGGTTTCCTGGCTACATGAGCAAAAGACTCAGAATTCTTCAAAATACAAGAGTTATATATTTTTTTCAAATGGATACTAGTTTTCAGTGAACTGAAGGTGGCTCTTACTGAAAGTAAAATTGATTTAAAAATGTTTTAGGACTTCATGAAATTATTTTTTAAAGGAGATAAATGGTACATTCTTACTGTCAATAGTAGAAATTCCAGTTGATGCATAGCATGAGTTTTTTTCTTCAAGATATTTCACGTACACAAATTATACCATGAGCTCTGAAGAATATTTGTGACACTCTCAAGGATAACCCTGCTTAAATATTAAGTCTCATTGACTTGGTGAAAATATGTAATAGTGTACACCAGGCTATGCATTTTGGTTCAGTAGTTTTGTATTTATAATGGATAAAGATAATATATATCAGTTGTTTATTAGACCACCTTTTCTTCCATGGTTATACAATAATTAGCTTCTGTATCAACATAATACTTAGCAAATGAGTATTTGGCCTGTACTTAGGATATTTGGGCTTCCCTGGTGGCTCAGAGGTTAAAGTGTCTGCTTGGTATGCGGGAGACCCGGGGTTCTATCTCTGGGTCGGAAATATCCCCTGGAGAAGGAAATGGCACCCCACTCCAGTACTCTTGCCTGGAGAATCCCATGGAGGGAGGAGCTTGGTAGGCTACAGTCCATGGAGTCGCAAAGAGTCGGACATGACTGAGCAACTTCACTTTCACTTTCTAGGATATTTACTTTTCTAGAAATCGAATTTCTTTTTCTGTGGAAAGATTTCTTCACAATTTTGATAGCTTTTACCAAGAACTTTTTTTAAACCTTGAATAAATGGAGGAACATACCACATACCTGGATGTTGATACTAAATTTTATAATAACTTAAATCTGGGCAAGAAGGCTGCCTGACTTGCAGGCTGAATTTGGCATACAGGGGTATGTGTGTGTGTAGTGAATTTTTCATTAAATTTAAAATATGTTTGGAGATAGCAGACATTCTGTAACTGCAAAAGTTAACTCCATTTCCTCTCATATAACACTGTTTTCCTTCATTCATTTATGTTACCTTCCTGACTTCTAGAATCAGTGGAGGTTCTGACCATTAAAAAAGATCAATTTAGGATGATCTGATGTATTTTATGTAATGCTAGTTAATATTCCAGTGAGATTTAGTGGAGGAAGAGGATCCATTTAAAGGTCATCTCCTGGGCCATTTTCTGGGTTATAGAGAGAAAGGGAAATGGAGATTTACCACCAGCCAGCTTTTAATTTTTTCCTTTTTTTGATTAGCAAAGTGGGTTTTAACTGGGAAAATAGCTTACTCTGTAGGATGTAACTGTCTTGACTTTAAGGTAGAATAGGAATAAATTGGTTCCTCTGGGGGAATGGTGACTGTGCAGTGGGTTCTCAGTATATAGGCACCAGAGCAGCATCAGCATCATGTGGTAACTGCTTTTATGGGAAAACACTCAGCTGTCTTCCAAACCTACTGAATCAGAAACTCTAAGGTGGAGACCAACAGTCTGAGTTTTAATAAGCCTTTCAGGGTATTCTGCTGCTGCTGCTCCATCGCTTCAGTTGTGTCCGACTCTGTGCGACCCCATAGACGGCAGCCCACCAGGCTCCCCCATCCCTGGGATTCTCCAGGCAAGAACACTGGAGTGGGTTGCCATTTCCTTCTCCAATGCATGAAAGTGAAAAGTGAAAGTGAAGTCGCTCAGTCGTGTCCGACTCTTCGCGACCCCATGGACTGCAGCCTACCAGGCTCCTGCGTCCATGGGATTTTCCAGGCAAGAGTACTGGAGTGGGGTGCCATTGCCTTCTCCGGCAGGGCATTCTGATGCTCTTTAAAACTGGAAAACCATTGGTGTGTTGACTCTTCTTACTGCAGTAAGATTAGTAGAATGGGATATTGTTCCTTGGGTTGAAAAGTCTGGTTTTGACTTACCCTGTTGTCACCCATGCAACTGTGAACCCCTGTATCTCTGTTCTTTGATTGTAAAATGAAGGAATTGGATTCTGTACCTTTCTTCCAAATGGTCCAAGGCATTAGTAACTTCAAAACTTTCAACTATATTATTTCTTCTCTCCTGTTGCTGTGCAGTTAAAAATAAAAAGCCTGAAAGAAGTACCATTCAGTCTTCCTTTGTTTAAGGAGCTGTGGGAAATGGAAGTAAAGCATTTGTCAGGTGCCCTTAGGCTACAAAGTAATAACGGAAGAAATGTCCCTGAATCTTCCTAACACCTGTAAACCTTGCCTTAGAAGACACTTGACAAGGGCAGTTGGAATATTTAGTGGTACTTGATGTGCTGGAGTATGAAGCCAAGTGTCATTTAAGCCATTTAGAGCTCATTGAACTTGTCTAGCTAGTGCAATTGGTATAGCCAACAAATGGCTATGAAGGAAGCAGTTGATATAAATGGCTTCCTGAACTATTCAGCATGTTTTAGAAATGAGTGAATTATAAAATTCCAGTCTCAGTGATGGTTTGGTATGGATTTGTTTCATCACAAACTTGGTATTTGTGTTTAAACTGTGCTTTAACTTCAAATATAATCCCATATATTTTATATTATGGCCAGAAAAGCCTATCAAATAATAGTTTATTAGAACAACAAAACAGAGGCAGAAGTTCTTCTTTATCTGATTAGTACCTGAAAATTTTTGGAAACTTTCTTCTGAATTTCATTGTTTTGTTTTTAAGTAGTATATGTGATTAAAAATGTGTAATATTCTGATCACAGAAGCATAACTACTCACTGTAGAAAATTCACATATTATAGAGGTATGCAATAAAATATAGAAATCACTTTCCCTACTTATGCCTACTACACAGAGTAGCCATTGTTTTTGTATATTCCTGCATATATTTTTCCAAAGTGCACTCTTAAAAATATTAGTGTTATACTTTTTCATGTTATTTGCACAAAGTTTCAATTCTTTTGACAAATCTGGGACAGGACTCTAGTATATTGGTGAAATCTTCAGTTTATGTTCATCCTCCTAAAAGGGAAATACAAATAAGAATGCCACTTTTAAAACTAAAAGCCAAAAGGAACTAGATTTTTTTTAAAATGAGGAAATAGCAAGCAGACTACTTTGTCTCTAAAACTTATGAAGTAGAAAGGTGCCCTTTTGTAAAATAATAAATTGTTGTTGTTTGTTTAGTGACTATGTCTTTTGCGACCCCATGGACCAGAGTCCGCCAGTCTCCTCTGTCCATTGGATTTTCCAGGCAAGAATACTAGAGTGGGTTGCCATGTCCTACTCCAGGGGATCTTTCTGACCCTGGGATCAAACCCATGGCCCCTGCATTGACAGCGGATTCTTTACTGCTGAGCCACCAGGGAAGCCCAAAATAGTATATTATGAGATTGTAATAAGGTCTTGGTTGAAGTAAATGATTTTGTTTAGTTGGTTTAGAAATTAATGGTAATATTTCAGTGGGAAAGTCTGGACTAGAGTATTCTCTCTATTGTGGCTTATGTTTTCAAATAATGTGTCAGTTTCTTGAATGTGCTAGGTTAGGTTACATCAGAAATGATCGTCATTCATTGTCAGTTAGTAAATACTTTTGTAAATCTGCTATGCTTCAGGAATGAATTTTTTTGAGAAACTTATGCAACGTTTTTATTTTTCTGCCCCTTCGAAAGAATGGCTCTCCAGTTCCCAACTGCTCATACCCACCCTGTGATAATGCCTAGAACCAGCTCCCACCGCCCCTCCCCCCTCACACCCCTCCCACCTTCCACCTGCATTAACACCTGACAGGCCCTTATTTCTCTGTCAGGGGTCTTTGTTGCTGTTTTGTCCTTGACCAAGCCATGTTTAGAGAAAATTTAATCTCTTGTGTAATTTTGGCAAACAGCAGCCGGAGCTCTGCTTTTTCAAACAAATAACTTGCAGATTGTCATGTTTCTGTTAGGAGAAGGAAAAACGTCCAATCAGAAGAGAATTGAAATGATATAAATTAGGCTCATTGTTCAGCAAATCGCTGGTGTTAGGTAAGAATTGTGGATAAGAATAGCCCGAGCCCCCTTCAAGATCAGAGCAGGCATGTGTGCATGCATGAGGAAACCAGGCCTTTGTCAGGATCCTTTCTGGAATGGCTATTAAAGTAATTACAGTAATTTATAGATTTTTTTTTCCCCTTCTATTTCAAAATGGGTTCCATTTTTTGTCTTTTGTCTTGAGTTCCTCAGTTGAAGTGTGTACGTGTGTAAGTGTGTGTTGAGTAGCACGCCTATAGTCTCTGTGAAGTAATCTGATGAGGTGTGGAGCTCAGAGATACCCAGAGATGGCTTTGCAGCGTTGCTGTCAGGAAACTCCCAGGCCTTCAAGAGGAACGAGAGAATTGTACTGTACAATACCTACCCAGTGGTTAATTATAGTTTGTCATGGAACCATTTAAAATCACTCTCTGATTTAAAGAGATACTTTCTATGAATGTCTTTAAAAATACATCTGTTCACAGCTATGGGTTTTATATTTTTATATTGCTGATGCTTGTGTATATGGACAGGAATACTTTCTGTGTATGACTTTTAGAGGGTGACTTTAAAAATCTCTTGACTGTGTAATAAAGTATGTGCTCACTGTGCAAAACTTAATTTTTGTATAAGAGATAAAAAATTATGTTGTAGTCTTTCTGTATTTAATTTTTAAAAACTTTTATAGACTTGATTTTTTTATAGCTTCAGTAATTACAGATATTAAGAATTTCTTAGGATAGTTAATGGTTATTTTACCTTGTCTTTGCCTGAATAAAACAAATTGGTTAAGAGCGATTTTCTTAACAAGTTCATACTGATTATGGAGATTAGGCTATTTTTAAATAAACCGTGGCATCATTATTGTTTACCACAGTAGTTAGTTTTGTTGATATAAAACGTATGTTTTGAATTTCCCTAAATGAGGGTGTTTATCCATGTAATGACAGTTCACAAGGCACTAAGACATAGCATATGTTATATCCCTTCTTAGAGTCAGAACTGAAAGAGTTAAGTTTTTCCTGTTCTGTAGATCAAGCTTTGTAACCACAGTAACGAATTTTCTGTTATTTGCTTACTCCTAGCAGAGACAGAAAGTCAGTGGTAGAAAAAGTCTACTTCATAGACAAGCACAACTGCAATTGATCCCAGTGGGTTAAGATCCTGAGGTATAACTATTTGCATTTAAGGCTATGGTTTTAATAGAAATAAATTGTTTTTTATTTTTCAGGTGTTTCAATTCCTAAGCAGCCACTCAAGTGTAATATAAAGGAAATTTGTATAGTAGATAGTTTGCACTTTTATAAGGAAACAAGGACATTTGTTATAAAGCATGACCTAATCACCCCCTTATTAGAATGTTCAACCTTCTAATACCATCCATTGAATATTAGGTTTCAGCATACGTATTCTGAGGGCACACAAACACTGTCTATATCAGACAATGTGTCCTCAGAGAAACCTTCCTCCACTGACATGTCTCACATTGCAGCTTTCTCTCTGTTTATTTTCTTACATTTTATTTATTGCCCTTCCTACTGCTTGGTATTATATTTTGTTCCATTGTAAATGTTACATATTTTGTTCCATTATAATCCAAACTTTGTGAGGATGAGGAGTTGTTATTTTGTCCTTCTCTGGACTTATGGGAGGCATACAATTGTTGATATAGTTGTTTAAGAAATGAATATTCAAAAGAACTAAGCTTAACTAGGTATAGGAGTCACATTTTCAAATGAATGAGGGGAGCAGGCTTAGGATGCCAGTAGGGGTGCAGCTTGGGATCAGGAAATGGTGCTTATTTTAAAGTCCTGCAGATCCTTCAGCAGCTCAAGCAACTGTCCCTACTGTTTTCTTTCCTGTTTGTGCTTAAACTTTGTTTAATCCCACTTTTTGATGGCTTGTCTCTTGGAATCACGTTTTAGACAGTGCTTTTTGATGCATAACCTTTTTGATGCATGGCCTTAATACCTTTGCATAAGCCCTACTCTGAAAATTTACCATTTTATCACGTTGTATATTTCTAAAACCCCACCCACAGGTGGAATTTGCCCAATATTTCTTTCATTTTCTGTGTCTACTGAGTATTACTCTTCAGTTATTTACACTTAGGGGTAAGGAAAGATAGTATGCCTAGTCCTTATGGTAAGAAATCATGGAATTTGTGTACACTTGTAGAGATTAGTAATTCTTTCCATTTACAGTGGAATTTTACTATGAAATATTTAACTGAATCATCTCTAGAAATCTAAAAATGCCAGTGTATATCCTCAGAATGAGTAATTTCCTTTCTTATTGTCAGTGGAAATGCCTGACTGAATTTCTGAATTACAGCAAACTTGAGGGTCTCAGATCTGCTTTAATTTTTTATTGAAGATGCTTTTGTGGAGTAACTTAAAAATCCAGTGGTTAAAATAATTCAGTTGGTAAACACTAATAAGAAAAGTCTCATGTATCAGCTATCAGGAAATGAGACATAGTGCATAAAAGCATTTTGGGGCTGTCAGAAGTTTAAGCACTACGATAGTTTCACAAAATGTTCTCTTTTTCAATGAAGTCTATTGTATCAAATACTTATCATAGGTGTAGCTGATAATGATAGTAATAATAATTGAATGCTTATATGACAGAAACTAAGACTTCACATAATATCCTCTCTCTTAATCCCCAAAACGTTTTATAAAGTCAATCTTTTTATCCTTATCTGGAATTGAGGAAATGAAGATTTAAGGCTAACTTGCTCTGGGTTATGCAGATTGAGTTGGAGGAGACAGAATTTAAATCCAGGGACTTCTGATTCTCAAACCCAGGATATCAGCCCAAGGAAACTCCCGTGACTTGTCTGAGGTTCACAATGATGATCCTATTCTCTTCATCACAGTAGAATGTTGCCCTCAGAGTCTGTAAGCCTCTTTGTTCACCCCCCTATTTAAAGCCCCAGATAGTACTTTGGCTGACTCAGCTGTCTCTTCTGGTTATTTCTTAGGGCTTCCGTTTCTGGCAGATGTCCTCAATGCATGGATTCTGTTAGCATTTGAGAAAAGAAATCAAATAACATGATTAAATCAGGAAGACTAATTAGTGCTATTTTAAATCTTTTTGATTTGCAGGTACCTCCATTTCTCTTGGGGAAGATTTTCTGATTGCTTATTTCCCATGCTGGAGTAAGAATGAGCACTATCACATTTAGCTTTTGCAGTAGAAGGTGTCCCCCACCCTACCCCTGCTTGTTTTATCAACAGAAACTCTGGAGTTTCTATGACTTTATTAGCTAAAGAAATCTGCCAGTATCCAAATATGTGATCTGATGATGCTCAAAACAAACTTTTGTTATTATTTAACCTTTTCTGTTAGGACTGCTATTGAATGACACAGCCTCTTGGGAAATTTTGCTGAAATGCTGAAATACCCTTCAGATAGCAGTTCCAATTGTTGATATGTTTTCTAGCTTTGGGACAAACACGAATGAGTAGAAGGGGAGTTGAAAGCCTTGAGGGTTTGGAAAAGTGGTTTGATAGAATGACAAGCATTAATTGAATGAGCTCTTGAATATAAAAGTGATTTATTGGAAATAGATTCTGGACAAGTTGTTAGCCACAGAGATGAGGTAATAGAATAGCTGCTTCTTCAGGTTAGCTGTGTGAGCACAGAATAGATTATTCCTGATAGAATATCTTTATTAATTTGTGGTAGTCTGGTTGAACAGTTGTAAAATTTTATTATGTTAGGTCCTAACTAGGCAAGTGGTCATTTCTCAAATGACTTTCTCAAATATTTATTACTCCTTTTACTAAGTGTATTTGTTTTTTCCTTTAGAACAAAATTGTGAAACTTTGCCTTTTGTATAATAAAACTTGGCTACCATTTTAGAGTTAGAAAAATGGAAAGTGTGCTAACCATTGCCTCGGGCCTGAGTAGGCAAACCACAGAGGGACTGTGGTAGGAATCTAAGTTGAACCAAACGTACCAGAGAGCATATTTGAGAGGTCCAGGGTGTGTAGTTCTGAGGTGCTGGGCTTACTTTGTTGAGTGTATCTGAAGTTTCTAGTGTGCTTGAGTAAATAGCAGCTCTACAGGACTGGAACAGTGGCATTAGTTGGGGCGATCCCTCTTCTCCTTTGCCTATGGAGAGAAATTTCAAGCCCAGCAGGGGAGATTTATGTTGATATTGATTACTTATGCCTAGACTATGGTCTAGAGATCTCAGGGAGAGAAATGGCAAGTGAAAGTGGATAAAGTGGGAGTTGGTATGTAACATGGAAAAGGGAAGCAACTAGATGATAATGTCCCAGTAGGAACAAGAAAGAAGCCAAAGGTTTACATCCAAGTTCTGCATGATGTACCTATGGCAGCAGCTTCACCAAGTGGAGATGATTAATAAACCCAATGAGATGTTGATTCTTATTACAGAGAAAGCTGACTTTCAAATTTGTGAAGACTAAGAAGAATCCAAGTCCAGAAAGATATCTATAAACAAGTTGCACAGAACATTATCAGTTTACCCAGTAATGATCAAATAAATTTGATTAGAAAGCATTTTAAATAAAAGTGGAGAACTAATTTTTTCTTTTTTGGAGCTAGAGTTCACCAGAACCTTCAAATACATTGTACTATTTGGTTAGCACACAGGCCGTCTAATTTCAGGCCAGTATACACACACACACACACACACACACACACACACTCTCTCTCTCTCTCTCTGTGTGTGTGTGTGTGTGTGTGTGTGTGTGTGTGTGTGTGTGTGTGTAGGTGGAGACAGGGAGTCAGAGGTGAGAGTAATGGAAACATGAAGGTTTATATATGAATTTAAAGAATGGTGGCTAAAAACATGTCTTATTCTATACCCTTGAAATGGTCATCGTATTATGTCCTGCTTCTTGTGGCTTTATTAAAATACAGTTTCGCTAAACATTTCCTTCTGACTTGCATGTTATCATATGGTAATTCTACTGATTATGAGAACTACTGAACATTTTGAAGCAGTGAAATAACATAGTTACCTCTGCATGTGGCTGAAAGGTAGAGATGGTATTGGAATTGAGAGAGATTTTAGAGATGTAGAATATTTAGTGCAATTGCTAATAAGAGCCTGGATCAAGCCACTGATGGTGAAAGTAGAAAGGGATGGTAAACCTGAGACATGGCTTTGGGTAGAATCTATATACATTGTCGGATGGTTGAACTTAGATGGCAGGAGTGAATAGTTGAGTGACTGTACAAAACTAGAACTAACAATGGCATCTTCTCCTCTCATCACCTGTCAGCAACTCACTGCCAAGTCCCGTTGATTCTGGTTCTGAAGTATAGAGTGAGTTCTTCATGCTGACTTCACTTCCATCCCTCTAGTCCAAGTCGCTGTCTCTGCCTGGATTGCTGCAGTGTCCTCTTACGGGTGCCATAGTATCTGTTCTTTCCCCCTTGCCATTTATTTTCCTTATGACAGTGACTGTGATCCTTTTAATTTGCACTTCTGATCATGTTACTTTCCTACTTCATTCACCTACTCCATGATAAAGACCAAAACCTTTGATGTGACCTACAAAGTGTTAGACTGTGGGCCCTGCCTGCTGTGTGAGGCTCACATCACTCCATTTCACTCTGTCTTCATGTGGCTCCAGCCATTCTTTCCATCCTTCAAAGCATCAAATTCTCTTTGACTTGCATCTTTGGCACATGCACTTTCCATGCTTGAGATTTTCCAGCCTCTCCTTTTCCCTAGGTCAACTTCATCTCCCCTTCTTTCAGCCTCTGATTTATTTTTTCTTCATTGAATCCTTCCTTGATACCCTTGATTAGGTTTGTCCACTTCCTTCAATAGTCCACCTTCCTCACATAATTTTTCAGTGAATGAATTTTCATCACACAAGGGAACCTTGGCAGTTTTAAAAAAGTTACTATTCCCAGTACAGTGCCTGGTAGACTAGATAGCAGCTGTTTAATGAATATATTCTAGGTAAATGAATAGTGGTTTTAATTGAAGAGATGTGAATTGATCACATGGGTCATTAGAACTACTTAGTAAACTGTCTAGTAATTAGTCACTTCTTATCTCTCTCAGTTAAACAAAAGATATACTGTAGGTCATGTTTTGGTTGACAGTTTTTCTGAAGACCAGAATAATATAGTCAAACATGGGAACATTTCTGATAATCTGATAGGAAAGTACATGAACTAGGAAGTTTAGAGTATGAAGACTTAATATGTCTGGCAATCTTTGTTCTTTCTTATTTCCTGCTAACCACTGTATTGATTAACCAGGATTAATTTTGTTTGTTTAGTCACTAAATTGTATCTGACTCTTCCGCAACCCCATGGGCTGTAGCCCACCAGGCTCCTCTGTCAATGGGATTTCCCAGGCAAGATTACTGGAGTGGTTGCTATTTCCTTCTCCAGGAGATCTTCCTGACCCAGGGATCGAACCTGTGGATCCTACATTGGCATGTGGATTCTTTACCTCTGAGCCACCAGGGAAGCCCCTAATAAGTCCTAGGGTTATATGATGATGAAAATACCCTATTAATCTCAGGGTCCCATGGCTGATAAATGACGGAGTAAATGGTATTGAGGCCACATGGATTTAATTTGCAGTCCTGGATTCAGTCACTTACTGTGAAAATCGGGTATAAAGTATGCAAAAACTATTTTCTAAATTGTTAAACTCTAAACAATGTGAGGTTTAGCACACTGGTGATGTATTTAACCTTTTCTCAGGAATAACTATAAATTGTATATTTCCTTAAATGGTAGGGAGGAGGATGGTGAATTCTGCGTGTAAGATAGCATTGAATGAATCAAGTTGAGCTATTTTGCAAAGGCTTCATTGTGATTGCATGGCTGGATTTGGCAAGCAGAGAAGTCCTAATTTCTTCTGCTGTGAGACTCCTAAGGAGACAGTTATGTTAGTAATACTGAATTTGCAAACCTGCATTTTAAAATTTAGCTCTATTTGTATTCTTTGTCTCTCTGGGTGTTCACTGCATTATGAAATTCTGCGCTTTTACCTCCTGCTAAGGATTTGAGTTCTTAGCCTAATTAATCATTAAGTGTTGTCAGTCTATCATGATGTGGTTAATTATCAGAGAGTGTATGTGTTTCAGTCATGACCCTTTCCTGGGTAACTATAGAAACCTTAGCAGTACTAGTTATTATCTAGAATTATAGAATTTGGTTTTTAAAGAATTTTAGCCTTTGATAGTTATAGGCAGATAACTGGTTATCATCTAGGAAGAAAGAAAAGCTTGTGTGAAACTAAGATCTTAAAATAATTTATACATAGTGGACATGCGTTCTAAATAATTTATAAATAATAGGAATGTATTTATAGAATATTTCTATATAATATTAGATAAGAATTATATAGAAATTAGATAAGATTATATAGAAATATATATTTATATGTAATATATAAATAGTCTATATAACTATAGAATATTTCTATAGTTATAGAATATAACTCAAAAGGCCTTTGTTAAACAGTTTTGTATGCTTTTTATAAGGATTTTTCACAAAATGTATTTTTCTCCAATAATGTTTAGAAGCATCTTAATATAAATGTAAGGTTGTTCCTGATTTTCACTAATATAGTGATTTTATAGTGCATAGCAGCTGCACATCTGGGTGGAAAATAGCTGAATTTGGGGGCTTAGATAAGCCCTGTGCACATATACAGACAGTATTGATATTGTCAAATGTCATTTGAAAGGAACAGAAGTAAAAACGATTGTTTTTCCTATTCTGAGAAATTCCATCTCATATATATATATATATATATATATATATATATATATATCTTTGCACTTTTAAATTTGAAGCTCAACAAGGATTATAGTCTGAATGGAGTTGAATATTAATATGGAAAGTAGAAATCTGGCAAATATATATTGTCCTCAGTCTAAACACATCATTCAGAGAACAGGTAGCATCTCACCTGGAGAAGGCAGAGTGTTTACAGGCTGTTACTGGGGGAGTGGTGTAGGAAGATGGTGGAGTAGAAGGACATGTGTTCATCTTCTCCTGTGAGAACTCCAAAATTACAGCTTGCTGCTGAACAACCGTCAACAGGAGAATGTTGGATCCCATCAAAAAAAGATATCCCACATCCAAGGTCAAAAGAGAAGCCCCAGCAAGATGGTAGGAGGGGTGAAATTGCATTTAGAATCAAACCTCGTACCCGCTTGAGACACTTGGAGGGCTCAAACATCCCTTGTGCACATCAGGACTCAGAGACCCCACAGAGATTGAACCAGACATGTGTTTGAGTGTCTCCTGAAGAGGTATGGGTCAGCAGTGGTCTGCCACAGGAGCAGGGGCTCTGGGTGCAGCAGACCTGGGTATGGCATAAGCTCTCTTGGAGGAGGTCACCATTAACCCCACCATAGAACTGCTGGAACTTATACAAAACTGGGGAAGCAGACTCTTGGATGGCACAAACAAAACTTTGTGCATACCAGGAACCAGGAAAAAAGAGCAGTAACCCCAAAATAGACTAACCCAGACTTTCCCTTGAGTGTTCAGGAGTCTCCAGCGAGGCATGGGTCGGTGGTGGCCTGCTGCAGGGTTAGGGGCACTCAGAGCAGAAGTGCATGCATGGGACCTTTACCTCCACCATAGTTTGGCCTCAGGTAAAACAAAAGGGAGGGGACACAGCCCCACCTATCAACAGAAAATTGGATTAAAGATTTACTGAGCATGGCCCTGCCCATCAGAACAAGACCTAGTTTTGCCCTCAGTCTGTCTTTCCCTTCAGGAAGTTTCCATAAACTTCTTATCCTTATCCATCAGAGGGCCAACAGAATGAAATCCACAATCACAGAAAACTAATCAAACTGATCACATGGACCACAGCCTTGTCTAACTCAATGTGTCATGTAGGGCCACCCAAAATGGATGAGTCATGGTAGAGAGTTCTGACAGAATGTGGTCCACTGGAGAAGGGAATGGCAAACCACTTCAGTATCCTTGCCTTGAGAACCCCATAAATAGTATAAAAGGCAAAAAGATAGGACACTGAAAGATGAACTCCCTAGGTCGGTAGGTGCCAAATATACTACTGGAGATCAGTGGAGAAATAACTCTGGAAAGAATGAAGAGATGGAGCCAAAGCAAAAACAACGCCTAGTTGTGGATGTGACTGGTGATTGAAGTAAAGTCCGATGCTGTAAAGAACAATATTGCATATGAACTGGAATGTTAGGTCCATGAACCGAGGCAAATTGGAAGTGGTCAAACAGGAGATGGCAAGAGTGAACATCGACATTTTAGGAATCAGTGAACTCAAATGGACTGGAATGGGTGAATTTAATTCAGATGACCATTATATCTACTACTGTGGGCAAGAATCCCTTGCAAATAGTTGTACATGACTGAGTGACTGAACTGAACCCTTTCTCATTGGTCCGGTGGAACTTAGTGACAAGGAATTCCAGTGATTTGTTTTCTTATTATAACATGTGAACAGCCTTCTTATGGTTCTCTTGTATTTTAGTGCATGTATCCTTTCAGAGCTAATGAACTTTAATCTGCCTTTTAGCTCAATGCTAAATTCTTGGGAATTTAGGAGAGCAGATTAATGACTTTAATATACAAAGTTAGGGATGCATACGGAGAAGGCAATGGCACCCCACTCCACTACTCTTGCCTGCAAAATCCCATGGACGGAGGAGCCTGGTAGGCTGCAGTCCATGGGGTCGCTAGGAGTCGGATATGACTGAGCGACTTCCCTTTCACTTTTCACTTTGATGCATTGGAGAAGGAAATGGCAACCCACTCCAGTGTTCTTGCCTGGAGAATCCCAGGGACGGGGGAATCTGGTGGGCTTCTGTCTATGGGGTCGCACAGAGTCAGACACAACTGACACGACTTAGCAGCAGCAGCAGCAGGGATGCATACATGCTGCATTCCATGGGGTTGCAAGGAATCAAACACAACTTAGCAACTGAACACACATGTACAAAGTATCACAGTATGAGTAAATAAAAACTGAAGGTCCAATTTAGTTCTATTAAAATTCTGTTTTAACAAAAGTGTATATGGAAACATCTGTACTTGAGACATGGACTATGTCAGCTCATTTATACAATACAAGGTTAATTTTCATAGTTGTTTGCAGCTCAGAATTAAGTTAAAATCAGTTATTTACTGTTCAGATCAAAGCATAGGTATTTTGGCAATAGGAATTAGCTGCCAATTTAGTTGACAAATAACATAGGCAGCAATTGCTTTTTATTGTTGGCCTTATGCTTAAAAATTAAGTATAATTTATTTTTGTGAAAAATTCAAGTCATTGCAAGGTATTAATGATTGGTTTGAGAAAGAGATGCTTTATAAAGGTTTGTAATCTTGTGGTAGGCTTCCCAGGGGACTCAGTGGTAAAGAACCTGCCTTCCTGTGCAGACGTAAGTTTGATACCTGGGTTGGGAAGATCCCCTGGAGAAGAAAATGGCAACCCACTCCAGTATTCTTGCCTGGGAAATCCCATGGACAGAGGAGTCTGGCAGGCTACAGTCCACAGGGATGCAAAAGAGTTAGACACAACTTAGCAACTAAACAATGATGACCATCTTGTGATAAGTTCAATAGGTGTATGTAATGGATACATCTAGACTGAAGCAACTATTTCGTTTTTTGTTGCTGTTGTTAATGTGTCTTTTCAAATGATTTTCCTTCAGCAAAAGTGCCTAATAGGCAGTTTTAGTTGTTGTGGCGTCATGGTTAGTGCTGTTTTAATTCTCTTACTACATGCTAATAGCTTTTTCTGCTTTGATTATCAGACTCTGCTCTTAATATTTTTCCCTTTTGTTACTCTACAAGTTTGCAGGCTAATAATCAGAAGTAAAAAATTTTCTGAGCTGAGAGTGTTGCAACTCTTACGGAGAGTGTAGTGTTATTGGTTTCTCTATGCTGGAATGTTAATCATCCTAATTATCTAAGAATCTTCTGGGTTCTCTAGTATGTTACAGCTGTGACTTTCCCCTTGTCTTTGAGATAGCTGTTTTCCACACTGCACATGCACATGAGAATGTATTTTTCCAAAAGTTAATTTTTTAAAAAATATATTTAAGTATCACTCCTTTTTGAATAAGGCATTTCTGGTTATTTATCTTATCCAATAAAACCACACCAGTCATTCACTTGTGAAATATTTTAAATCACATATATAAAAAGGAAATTTAGTGCAACTTCAGTTCAGTTCAGTCGCTCAGTCCTGTCCGACTCTTTGAGACCCCATGAATCGCAGCACGCCAGGCCTCCCTGGCCATCACCAACTCCCGGAGTTCACTCAGACTCACGTCCATTGAGTCGGTGATGCCATCCAGCCATCTCATCCTCTGTCGTCCTCTTCTCCTCCTGCCCCCGATCCCTCCCAGCATCAGAGTCTTTTCCAATGAGTCAACTGTTCGCATGAGGTGGCCGACTTAAACCATTGCAAATAATTCCTGCAACAATTGCCTTTCTTTACTATATCTTTCTATTTGGCAGTGCATTATCTTTTTTTTTTTTTTACAATTTCATTACCCTCATTAGTTAGGTATGGATATTTCTGGCACAGTTTTAATTTGTTTATTTTTGTACTCTTGGCTTTGTAGTTTTTCAGTCTCTCAGTTGTGTTCGAGTCTTTGCAACTGCATGGACTGCAGCATCCCAGGCTTCTCTATCCTTCACCATCTCCTGGAGTTTGCTCAAACTCATGTCCATTGAATCTTTGATGTCATCCAACTGTCTCATGCTATCATCCCTTTCTCCTCCCACCTTTAATCTTTCCTAGCATCAGGGTCTTTTCCAGTGAATTGGTTCTTCACATCAGGTGGCCAAAGCATTCGAGCTTCAGCTTCAGCATCAGTCCTTCCAGTGAATATTCAGGATTAATTTCCTCTAGGATTGACTGGCTTGGTCTCCTTGCTATCCATGGGACTTTCAAGAGTCTTCTCCAACACCTTAGTTTGAAAGTATCCATTTTTTGGTGTTGAGCCTTCCTTATGGTTCAGCTCTCACATTTTACGTGACTACTGGGAAAAACCATAGCTTTGAATGTATGGACCTTTGTCGGCAAAGCAACGTCTCTGCTTTTTAATACACTGTCTAGGTTTGTCATAGCTTTTCTTCCAAGGAGCAAGCAATTTTTATTTTCATGTCTGAGTCACTGTCCATTGTTTTTGGAGCCCACAAAAATAGTCTGTCACTGTTTCTGTTGTTTCCCCATTGATCTGTCATGAAGTGATGGGACGGTATGCCATGATCTTTGTTTCTTGATGGCAAGCTTTAAGTCAGCTTTTTCACTCTCCTCTTTCACCATCATCAAGAGGCTCTTTAATTCCTCTTCAATTTCTGCCATAAGGGTGGTGTCATCTCCATATATGAGGTCATTAATATTTCTCCTGGCAATCTTGGCTCCAGCTTTGATTCATCCAGTCTGGCATTTTGCATCATGTACTCTGCATATAAGTTAAATAAGTGTGACTATACAGCCTTGATGTACTCTTTCCCAGTTTTGAACCAATCTATTTTTCAATGTCCTTTTCTAACTGTTGCTTCTTGACCTGTGTAAAGGTTTTCTCAGGAGGCAGGTGAGGTGATCTGGTATTCCCATCTCTCTAAGAATTTTTCATAGTTTGTTTTGGTCCACACAATCAAATACTGTAGCATATTCAACGAAGCAGAAGTATATGTTTTTCTGTAATCCTTTCTTTTTCTATGACCTCACAATGTTGGAAATTTGATCTCTGGTTCCTCTGTCTTTTCTAAATCCATCTTGTACTTCTGGAAGTTATCAGTTCACGTACTGTTGAAGCCTAGCTTGAAGGATTTTGAGCATGACATTGCTAGCATGTGAAATGAGTACAATTGTATGGTAGTTTGAGTATTTGGCATTGCCCTTCTTGGAGATTGGAATGAAAACTGGCCTTTTCCAATCCTGTGGCTACTGCAGAGTTTTCCAAATTTGCTGGCATATTGAGGGCAGCACTTTAAAAGCCTCATCTTTTCAGACTTGAAATACTCAGCTGGAATTCTGTCACCTCCACTAGCTTTGTTGTGATGCTTCCTATGGCCCACTTGACTTCATCCTCCATGATGTCTTGCTCTAAGTGAGTGATCACACTATTATGGTTATCTGGATCATTAAGATAATTTTTGTATATTTTTGCCACCTCTTCTTAATGTCTTCTGCTTCTGTTGGGTTCATACCATTTCTGTCCTTTATTGAGCTCATCTTTGCATGAAATATTCCCTTGGTATCTCTAATTTTCTTGAAGAGATCTCTAGTCTTTCCCATTGTATTTTTTCCCCTCTGTTTCTTTGCATTATTCACTTAGGAAGGCTTTCTTATCTCTCCTTGCTATTCCTTGCACCTCTGCATTCAGATGGATATAACTTTCCTTTTCCCCTTTGCTTTTTGCTTCTTTTCTCAGCTATTTCGTAAGCCCTCCTCAAACAACCATTTTGCCTTTTTGCATTTCTTTTCCTTTGGAACAGTTTTGATCAACACCTCTTGTACAATGTTATGAACCTCCATCCATAGTTTTTCAGGCACTCTGTCTGTTACATCTGATCCCTTCAATCTGTTTGTCACTTCCATGGTATAATTGTTAAGGGTTTGCTTTAGGTCATAACTGAATGGCTTAATGATTTTCACTTCTTTCTTCAATTTAAGTCTGAATTTTGCAATAAGGAGTTAATGATCTGAGCCACAGTCAGCTCCTGGTCTTATTTTTGCTGACTGTATAGAACTTCTCTAACTTTTGCTACAAAGAATATAATCAATCTGATTTCAGTATTGCCCATCTGGTGAGTCCACGTGTAGAGTTGTCTCTTGTGTTGTTGGAAGAATATGTTTGCTATGGCCAGTTTGTTCTCTTGGCAAAACTATGTTAGCCTTTGCTCTGCTTCATTGTGGTCTAAGGCCAAACTTGCCTATTACTCCAGGTATCTCTTGACTTCCTACTTTTGCATTCCAGTCCCCTATGATTAAAAGGATGTCTTTTTTTTCTTTTTTTTTTTGGTGTTAGTTCTAGCAGGTCTGGTAGGTCTTCTTAGAACTGCTCAGCTTCAGCTCCTTTGGCATCAGTGGCAGGGGCATAGACTTGGATTACTGTGGTATTGAATGGCTTTCCTTGGAAATGAACCAAGATCATTCTGTCATTTTTGAGATTGCACCCAAGTACTGTATTTCGGACTCTTATGTTGACCATGAGGGCTACTCCATTTCTTCTAAGGGATTCTTGCCCACTATAGTAGATATAGTGATCATCTGAATTAAATGCTCTCATTCCTGTCTATTTTAGTTTGCTGATCTCTAAAATGTTAAGTTTCAGCCTTGCCGTCTCCTCATCAAAGGAGATGTTTAAGTCTAGAACGTGCTTGTGACAATTTGGAGCCATCATTACTGACCTGAATGGAGAAAAGCTGGTGTAATCATAGTCATTGTGTATAAATTGGGGTTGGTTTTGGTGAGGTCTCCTCCTCTCTTGCTGTCTTGGAGATAGCCACCTTCTTGCTGTGTCCTCACAGGGCCTTTTCCCTGTGAAATCTCCCAGCTCTCTCCCTGTTATAGGGACTCTTGTCCTTGGGACAAGCCTACCCTTGTAATTTAATTTAACTAATGAGATTAGCTGCCTTAAGACCTTATCTCCAAATGCAGTCATGTGGTGGGTGCTAGGGTTTCAGCATATGGCTTTTGAGGGCATATAGTCAGTGTCACACAGTACTATTGCCTATGAAACACTCCGTGCCAGACACTCATTTATGGACAACTCATTTTACACATGAGGAAACTGAGATCCTGAGAGATTAAGTGTCTTACTCAATATCATAGATAATAAGGGCCAGAGTTGGGATTCAAACTCATGTAGTCTGGTTTCAGAACCCTGGTCATTCTGACCTGTTAGCCATTCTGTCTTTAACAGTGATGTGTTTACCATTTTTCCTGGCTGATTTCTTTTGGCTTTTTTATGTAGAATATATAGTTGGTGTTTACCTTTTTTTATTTTTGTAATTGACTTTTTACCTGTTGTAAGAATTAAAAGGGCAGACTCCAGAGCCAGAGTTTATGGCTTCAAAAATTTTTTTTTTTTTCCTGGGTAAATAGAGAATTGAGATCAACTACACATTTGGAATGTTGTGATAATTAAATTAGAGAACACTTATTAAGAACTTAGAAGTGAGCTTGGTACACAGTGCATAGTAAATATGAGTGTGTATTAAAGATAGGGCAGTAAATAAAAAATGATCTCAGAGTTATTTTCTCCCCCTGTCTTAGGGAAGGCTTGCCTTATGGAAAGTGTTTTCTTATAAATCTTACACACCTGCTAACCAGTGGCAGCACAGGGTTCTTCACAAAATTTATATGCCTTTTGGTAAACTTGCCAGATAGGCAAGCTTTACAAAGTGAATATTGTTTTCAGTTTTTTCTCTAAATGCTTTGAAGATAGCATTAGAATATTATTATTTTTGAACTGTAGGTTATTAAATCCCTTTAAGCCAAAAGATCTTTTTAAGTTCCATGCTTAAAGGACAACCTGTGGCTTTCTAGTATAAGAATAACACCCAAAATATCTAAAATATACACATCCTCAGCTTTCATTGACTCCTGACATAGTTATGCAGCTGACGTGCTCTTTCTGTGCCTGGACACTGTTTAGGTTTCCTTTTACCACCCCAACTTCTTTGGCTGCAGCAACAGAACTCTTGGACCTCGGCAGCTCTTTCCTCTCCCAGCTTACCCCCAGTTCTGGTTCTATGTGAGCCTGCTACCATTCGCTTTCTAATGGAATGGAGCTTTGGAAGGGGAGGGAAGCTTGCAAGGAGAAGGCAAGCCCTGCAGATGCTTCCTGCCGTCTTCCTCTGTTCTAACAGGTTGGTTGGCAGCATGAAAGCAGGAAATACTTCCTGGACGTTCCTTAGTGCCCCCAGTAAAAATGTAATTCTGGAAGCCTTTACTGGTTTCTGTGCCAGAATTCAGGCTTAGCCCTGGGTTCAGAGACCAGTGAAGGGAAATGGCATGTAAACATTCATGCCCAGTGTGTTCAGCGCTGGAGTGGAGGAACTAATATAGCTTTGGTTATGTTGGCAGTCATTGACACATGGAGAATCATTTGTGTTGGGTCCTTCGGGTTGATTGCCTGGGTTACTGGTTGCTGGGTATAATTCATCTCATTCTCAGTTGTCTTATGTGGCAAGTAGCCCTGTGTGGGCTAGTCAGGGAACCAAACTGCCAAAGATATTTCTGGGGGGAATTATTTTTGTTTTAAGCAACTGATTGACAGAGGATGAGATGACTGGATGGCATCACTAACTCGATGGATGTGAGTTTGAGTGAACTCTGGGAGTTGGTGATGGACAGGGAGGCCTGGCGTGCTGCAGTTCATGGGGTCGCAAAGGGTCGGACACGACTGAGCAACTGAACTGAACTTACAAATGTAACTTTAGTACACAACCTATTTATAAATTGCTTTGATTTTGATTTTTGTAACAGCTCATATATCCATGCTTCCTTGATAAGATTTCTGGTCAAGTTCACAATGCGACGTTTTCAGCAGTGATCATGGAGTTATACTAATGGTCCATTAGTATTCTTGCTCAGTGCCTACTTTGACCATTAGCATGCATTTGTAGGACTTGGGTTAAGAACTCAGTCTGGCCATGTGAAAGATTCAAGCTGTGGAACCCACATGCACATCAAACCTACATTGCTGTGACAAACTAAATAATTAGTTAAGTACAATAACTGTAAAACTATAAAAATCAATAGTGACAGGTAGTATATGAAATAAATCACACCACAAGTATAGTGAAAGAATATCACCCAAACTCTGAAAATACTATTCATACTATGGGAAATGATATTTCTAAAAGCTTATCGATTTTTTACTATAAATTTGTATTAATCTATGATGATTCCTTTATATCTTGTAATACTTTTCTCAACATTAGAACTTCTTTTTAATTTACCCATTTCTCTAGGAGTCATGTAACTACTTCTGTTCCCCATGTGATCTGGCTGCTCTTTATCCATGTTTCTTTTTTCTAGCCTCTCCCATGAGTTCTAGATTTTGTTGTACTGAATGAAGTGCCAGTAGTTCCTTAGATGAGCCAAGCTCACTCCTTTCTGGTCTTTGGTATCTCTCCTTCCCCATGCCCAACGTGGCAACTCCTCCCCTTTTGGGACTCATCTTAAAAGTCAGGTATCAAAAAAAAAAAAAAAAAAGTCAGGTACCCTTGGCCATACTTCCTTGACATGACACATCAAGACTAGATAGATGTTTCTGCATGCTCTACCAAACCTACAAAAATACTTGGGTGTGTCCTTGTCACAAAGAGTTATACCTATTAGTCCCCTTATCTAGACCTTGAGACTGATTTTTATATATTATTTCATCCCAAGCATTTTAGCCCAGTGACTGACATTTAGGAGGTATTCGATAAATATAAATTATACATATATATATATGTTGAATAAACTAGTAAGTTTTAATAATTTTTGCCTCATCTCTCTCCAAACTGTTTTAATTAACTGATAGAGTCTTCGATGGCTATCATTAATGCATCAAAATGTATAGATGTGTGGAACCAACAAATGAATACTTTTTTAATTTGGGTCCTCACATAATCATATGAGGAGCAAGTTATTCAAGTGGCAATAGAAACATGGCATATTGTGACAAGCATAGCTTGATGCTATGACATCTTACATTCAGGAAACTCAAAGTGTGTTTTTAACATAAATTTAATTTACTACTCCTTGAAGCCTTGTATTTTGGATTCTGTTTGATTGGGACTCATTTTACAAATTGAAGAATGTCCTTCTTGTGCTAAGGTGCTTTGTGTTTGCCTTTTGTTTGCTTGTTTGCTTTTAGTCCTTTCTCTGAATTACTGGACCCCAGCGCTCCAGTGACCTACATGCACTTCAGACTCTATGCAGTGGCCTGAATTTACTGCCATCTCCTTGGATGGCAATAAGCTAAACATTTGAAAAATTACTGCATCTCAGAGTACCAAAGGAGGTCACTGGAATTTAGTCCAGCTAATAAGTTTTTTTTGTCCTATTTATTTTCCCTTATCAATGTTGCTCTGGGCTCCTTAGGAATTTATGAAGAGTATGGTATTTTTTTTTTAACTTAAAAACCATCTGTATTGATTTTCTTTAAGGAGCAAATAACAAAATATCATTTCTAAAAATAAGTTGTTTCAGAGATGGTACATGACAGTCCCACCAATACAATGAAAGATTATATTCATCATAATATAGATACTCTTGTGTATTAAATACTGTGAAAATTGCAAGCATTTTGCTCCCATTCTCAATATAATAAAGACAAAAAATAGCAATAAGACTCAAAAACATTTTCCAGCCAGGCACTGTGAAATGATTGTGACTCAAAACTGCTCAGGTCTCTGGGCACATAGGCTGCTAGTGTTCTGTTTCTGCGGAGTCTAGAGCACCGAAACACACACATGTTTCTTGTTTGTTCAGGTAACTTTATAGCTGTTGCATCATTTCCTTAAAGTTAAAAGGAGAATTTTGTTTTTATAACAGCTGAGGCATTTTGAATTCCTACTACATACCACTTCCGAGCACTGCTCATCTCCCGAGTGCTGCTGCCCATCATCTAGGGATGAGGGACCCATTCACCCGGGAGATGTTTCATTTCTGCCTAGGCCCTGTTCTTCACCCATAAAAGTACCTGATATTATATCTCAGTTTTTGTCCTAATCTCTCCCTTCTTACAGACTTCCCAGCCTTTCTCCATCTCTCCTATGTTAGAGAATCTGTTCCCTAAGTATTGTCAGGTCTTGAGACACTGTTAAAAGCAGTGTAACTTCAGCTGTATTATAAGTGACATAGTCTCAGCATTGTGGTCACTGAGGTGTAATAGCAATTCTGGAAGGCCACCCCAGCTCAGTGCTGAGTTTATCCAGTCTAGTCAAACTTGATGCCCTCGTAGTAAATAGGATTTCTGGAGAACAAATATGATACTAAGAAGAGTACACCTTGTTTACCCTTGATGACATGAGAGAGTTTTCCTATTTTCTCATTTTAGTGTAGCCCTTTCAAGTTCAGATATTAGTATTTTTAATCCTCATTATATTGTTGTTCAGTCGCTAAGTTGTGTCTGACTCTGCAACCTCATGGACTACAGAACGCCATGTTTCCCTGTCTTTCACTATCTCCTGGAATTTGCTCAAATTCATGTTCATTGAGTTGGTGATGCTATTCAACCAGCTCATCCCGTGTCGCCCTCTTTTCTTCCTGCCCTCAATCTTTCCCAGCATCAGGGTCTTTTCCAGTGGATCAGCTCTTCCCATCAAGCGGCCTTAGTATTGGAGCTTCAGCATCAGTCCTTCCAGTGAATATTCAGGGTTGATTTCCTTTAAGATTGATTAGTTTGATCTCCTTGCTGTCCACAGGACTCTCAAGAGCCTTCACCACCACCACAATTCAAAAGCACAATTCAAAAAGTTATTCCGTGCTCAGCCTTCTTTATGGTCTAACTTTCATATCCGTGCATGACTACTGAAAAAACCATAGCTTTGACTATACAGACTTTTGTCAGCAAAGTGATGTCTCTGCTTTTGAATATGCTGTCTAGGTTTGTCATAGTTTGTTTTCCAAGGAACACACATCTTTTAAATTCATGGCTGCAGTCACCATCCACAGTGATTTTGGAGCCCAAGAAAATAAAGTCTATCATTGTTTCTATTTTTTCCGCATCTATTTGTGATGAAGTTATGGGACCAGATCTTAGTTTTTTGAATGTTGTGTTTTAAGTCAGCTTTTTTACTCTCCTCTTTCACCCGCATAAAGAGGACTCTTTAGTTCCTCTTATATTCCTCATTATATTAATGGGTCTAAATTAATTTTTTCTACTACTTCCCAAGGGGAAAACATGTTTTTAATTTGTCAGTTGTCTTGAAAGTCTTGGGGTGGACTCTGAACGCCAGCTTTCCAGACAGAGTTGAATAAATGGGCAGTGGTATTCTGTGTTCCTTTTGCCTCTTGCTGACCTTGGGTGGGTGCCTCTCCTGAACGTACGTGTTTTAGCAGAGCGTGGCTATCGTGTTGGATTCAGCCACTGATCTTGGGAAACCGAGTCCCTTTGGCATCATGACTGTCATCGCTGTACTTCCATAGAGTACTTGGAGTGTAGTAGATGTTTAATGGACAGGAATCTGGCGGGTACAGTCCACGGGGTCCCAAAGAGTTGGACACGATTGAAGTCCTAAACAACAGCAACAACAAAGATCTTTAACACATGATTTATGAACAAATTTGCTTTTAGAATGTTTCGTGAATGATTTGTGTGACAAGTCGGGGGACAGGAGCATGCATATAAATTGAGCCTGTTAACTTGGGAAAGGCACACACCCTCATCAGAGATTAAACTGAGATATGCTGATATTGGCCAAAGAAATTAGCCACCCTCCTCTAGCCTGACATTATA
This sequence comes from Bubalus bubalis, assembly GCF_019923935.1. Lineage (NCBI taxonomy): Eukaryota > Metazoa > Chordata > Mammalia > Artiodactyla > Bovidae > Bubalus > Bubalus bubalis. The sequence continues at coordinate 145,206,484 of NC_059158.1, forward strand.
CTTGAGCAGAATCCCTAGGACACATTCTTTTGTTACAGCTCTGCTTCAGTTCTTCATAGGGACTGTTAAATTCCCTGCTATATACAGAGGAGTAGAGCCCAGAATGTACAAAAATAATGACAACTTACGAGAGTATTACCATGATGGTTTGCTTTAATTCTGTAATGAAGCTAAAACTACCAGGATAGCCATCAGACACAATTCCCTGGTTATTTTTTTTTTTTTTTACATAACAATTAAATGTTTAAGCTTTAGCTACAATAGCTTCCTAAAGCTAATCTATTAATATTTACTCTCAGATGTTTTAATAACAAAATTATTCGCAGTGGTTTTAGTGCTCCAAGAACCTTGTGGCCTCCCCCAGGTCTTTACATGAGTTCTCTAACTTGGCGAAGGTTAATTTTCAGCTCAATCATATTTTTGAAAAATAGAAAGGTCACAGAACAATTTAGACCTCTTGAATTGTGTCTTTCTACTCGCTCTGTATCTCATGTTAGTTATTTTGCAGTCAAGTTGGGGGTGGTGCCACTCCGAAAACTTTCCTTTTTCTCTTGGGGCGTGGGGCGGGAGTAAAGTTCTACCTTAAGTATTTTATCATGAAGGTTTTACTATCTCTTCAACTGAAGTTATTTCAGTCACAGTCTTTTATTTTTTTGACAAATTAACCAAGGCTTCGAGTCATTAAATAAATCTAAACATTGGGAATTTATTAATTTGCAGTCAAAGTTCAGAGAAAAGATGAGGACTTTGTATGTTACAGGGGGTCCTCTGAGTTCTGATGTTTACAGTCTGGTCCCAGTGAGTACCTAGATAAATTTTCTGAAATGGAGTTGACAGCAGCTACTCCCAAAGCAATGTCTAAGAACCTACCAATATTGATGAAGCAACTTCCACAATAACTGGTCAGTATAGGAAAGGGCCAGGTTTTCCTAAAGCCATGGCCTCTAGGTGGTTGTTTTTATTTTTTTATTTAGTTTTTTTCAGTGTGCTGAAGGGACCAGGAAATGGAAAGCCTTGTTCTTAACTTTTATGACTTAAGTTTATAGTGTTAGAGAAAATGCTCACCCAAAAGAAAATAGAAAATAGAACACTTTTTATCTTAGACTAGGATGTAAGCTTAAAGGCCTTTCTTTAGTCATTTTATGACTGCTATGGGATTGTGCACCAAAGAATTGATGCTTTCAAATTGTGGTGCTGAAGACTCTTGAGAGTCTCTTGAACTGCAAAGAGAACAAAATTTTCTAAAGGAAATCAACCCTGAATATTCATTGGAAGTACTGATGCTGCAGCTGAAGCTCCAATACTTTGACTCTCTGATGTGAAGAACCAACTCATTGGGAAAGACTCTGATGCTGCAAAGATAGCGGGAAAAAAGAGAAGGGGGTGGCAGAGGATGAGATAATTAAATAGCATCACTGATTCAAGGGACATGAATGTGAGCAAACTCTGGGGATAGTGGAGGACAGGGGACCCTGGCCTGCTACAGCCCATGGGGTCGCAAAGAGTCAGTAGGACTTAGCAACTGAACAATAACAACAAAATGGAATTGTGAACACTTGGGTACCATAGCAGTCAAACTCTAACTTAGCCTGTGATCAGAGTGAAAATGATAGCAATTCTGTCTACATTTAGGCCTTGTTTTCTATGTGTGTGCCTGTGCTTAGCTCTTTAGTCATGTCTGACTCTTTGCGACCCTCTGGACTATAGCCTGCCAGGCTTCTCTGTCCATGGGCTTTTTCAGGCAAGAATACTGGTGTGGGTTGGATTTCCTCCTCCAGGGGATCTTCCCAACAGAGGGATCAAACCTGCATCTCCTGCGTTGTGGGCAGATTTGTTACCTGATGAGTCACAAAGGCAATTTGTTTTCTAAAGTATTCATAATTCATAATTTTCTAAAGCACTGTTTCTCATCTCTTACCCATATTATATCATTCCTCTCTTATTTGGACATATAAGATAAATGCCTTTCATCATAATCTTGAAACTCATTTGTCATAGCTCATAGTAATTTATGTATAATAATCTTATCACAACAGTAAGAAAACATTATCTGGTTTTTAAATGAATTTCTAAAATATTTCCCACTTTCCACTTTGCTTCCTGAAAGAAGAATTTTGGAGAATCAGAGGATTTTAAGAGTAGAATGAATCTTGGAAACCATTTTGGATAAGGAGGCTCACTTTGTAGTTGAGGAAAGTGAGACTCAAGTTTCAGTGGCTCACCTGAGAATGTGATTTCATGAGATAGTGCAGTGGTAACTACAAATCTCAGCTTTCTGATTACTTTTCACTGCATTGGTTCTTTTTTTGATTGTATCAAATGGCTTCACTCTTTTAAACCAAGTTTTGTGCCAGTAGTCAGGTTTTACTTGTGTCAGGGCCATTATATCATTGAGCTCGTCTGTTGTTTTTCATTCATTAAGTCTGTCCAACTCTTTGTGACCCCATGGACTGTAGTCTGCCTGGCTCCACTGTCCATGGAATTTTCCAGGGAAGAATATTGGAGTGGGTTGCTATTCCCTTCTCCAGGGTTATTCCCGACCCAGGGGTTGAACCTGGGTCTTCTGCAGTGCAGGCAGAATCTTTACCATCTGAACCACCAGGGAATTACACCCACCTTGTTCCAGTGTAGAGGACCAATGGATAGATGTGCATGCTCAGTCGTGGCAGACTCTGCGACCCCATGGACTATAGCCCGCCAGGCGCCTCTGTCCATGGGGTTGTCCAGACAAGAATACTGGAGTGGGTTGCCATTTCCTTCTCCAGGGAATTTCCTGACCCAGGGATGGAATCCCCATCTCTTACATCTCCTGAATTGGCAGGTGGGTTCTTTACCACTAGCGCCACCTGGGAAACCCAGCATAGAAGATGAAAGTGCTTCAATATGATCCTTGCCTTGGTTTTCTCTATTTCTGTGCCTATGCTTATGTATTTATTATCTCATTGTCCTTCTGCCCTTCAGATCTGAAAACTAGAAACTCTGTGTTTGGTTGCTTTACTGTTTATAATCTTTTGCCTTACAGTACCTGAAACTTCTTCTTTTTTTAAATCCCACTTACTAAAATGTATACAGGGATATGGTTTCAGAAAGAATGCTGGACTCTTTTACATCTAGCGAAAAATTCTTTGGTGCTGATGCCCTTGGGATAAATGATAATGAAAATCAGAAGGGTGTTAAAAATCTAATTTAGAAAGCCTTCACCAATTTGGTAAATAGAAAAATTCTGACTAGTGAGTCTGATAGCAAATATACATTTATTAGACTTTTGATTGGACATGGATATGTGCTGAACTTTATGGGTGAAAGCACAAATATCAGAACATATTGTATTCTTCTCTCATGTTTTTTCTTAAAGTACTTAAAATATTATCCCTATGAACCTGCTTCACAGTTTTTGCTTGTTAAAGAATACAGCAATAATGGCTTTAAACTTGAAATCTTAAAGCACAATATTTGGAACAGAGCTTTCATATTTTTTATCAAGTTTTACGTTGACCAAAGAACAATAATATATACCCTTTATCTTCATAGTGCTTGCTATATTGTAGAGAAAACCAAAGTCCTGAGTTTCTTCTTAAAACAAGACTGATATTTTTAATAGCTAGAGAAGATGAAGAAAGATTGATGGCAGGAGGAGAAGAGGATGAGATGGTTGGATGGCATTACCGACTCAATGGACATGGGTTTAGGTTTGAATGGACTCCGGGGGTTGGTGATGGACAGGGAGGCCTGGCATGCTGCGGTTCATGGGGTGGCAAAGAGTCGGACACTACTGAGCGACTGAACTGAAGATGAAGAAAAAAATAACCACAAAACTTGGAATTTAAAAATTTTCAGCCTATAATTACACATTCTGTGTCTAGCACTGCCCATCCTTCTACTCCCAGCACTCTCACATTTACCTGACATCCCCCACCCCAACCCTAGCAATAATATATGTATTTCACATATTACCTAAAATACAAAAGTAGTCCTATGGTTAAGTCCTAGATATTGTTAAGTACTTAATTAGAAAGGCCTATGGTTTCCAATGCTGAGAGTTTACAACCTGGTGTGTTTCAGCTAATTTTAATTCTTTTAGATGTCTTGAACACAAATTACTTGATTACCTCCTACATCTCTCTTAATCTGGGTTACTGAACATAATAATAAGATTTTCCTTTCTTTCTTTTTTTTTTTAAATAGACCCATTCATCACTGGAATCTTTTAGCACTTCACAAGTAGCTGGTGACAAGCAGTATCACTGACATTCTTTTAGAGATTTTTGGCTTTTTTTTTTTTTCTTTCTTCTGCTTGATTGTCATGAGCTTGAATAAGGAAGGAAAAAGGAAGACCAGTTTTTGTTTAATCCATGGTGATCAAAAGAAGTCCCCAATAATTGTATGAACTGATTTTTGACAGTAACTTGTAAAATATGAGGCTCACTCCAATCTTTTTCTTTTTCCTTTTTAAAAAAATTTCTTCTCTTTGATGGGGAGAAGTTTTAGTTTTAGCCAGAATATTTTGTTCGTATTTGGGAGGACTGTTCCTTAGCTCTTTCACCTTCATCATCATGGGAGTGGGCTGTGAATTCTCCTCTGCCTTACTTGACTTGTAAAAAAATTCCTAAATTCTCTTGAAAGTGAGCAGACTCTTTAATTAGCTGTGCATGTAATTTGGTTTTGTTTCAGTGCTAATAAAATATACATACATAGTTTTAGGATTATAAATCTAAAAGGTCTTCCTTTAAGTGACGGTACAACTTCAAATATTCCCCAAAAAGATCATTTTATATTTTCTCATATCAATTTTTTCTTTTCTTTTTCTTTTTTTTTTTTTTTTTTTACCATAAAGCCCTCATTCCTTTTTCATCATTACACATGTCAAAATACCTTTCTGAGACTGATTTATTTATTTACTTTGAATATAGTCATATGGGGAGCATGTTTGCATGTAGTTGTTATGATATCTAACTTTTTTTCTGGTACTTTACAACTCTGGAGATCACCTTGGTTTTGTATGATCCCAGTATGGATGTGTTCAAAGGTGAATTTATTTGGAGATGGGGAGATTGAAAGAAGCTAAGAATACTATGCTGCAGGTGATGAGTAGACTTGGTTAAAAGCAATGAGGATACTTTGGGGTTTTATAAATGTTGTTTATATTGTTCAAAGCAGCATGTTTGTCCTATTCTGAAGGTCAGAACTTATATAAGACTTTTAATCAGTCTTCAATAGTAAGTTTCAAATTTTTGTAAATTCCATATAAGCAAGGAGATGTTACTTCAAAAAAAAAAAAAATCACAGCAGTGTAAAATTGTTTCCTTAAATTTGGTTTTAGTATTTTAACAAGGGTGACTTACATTCTTTATACCGTGATTCACAATACCACGGTGCTCAATTCACCTTGGTTAAGTGTCTGCAGTGGTCTGTTGGTAACTGTTTATCAGCCAGCACTCAGGGCCAGGGTTGCACCAGATACCATGGTGAAAATACTCCCTCGGACAATTCCAGCCTACCAATAAAAGATTACTAAGCAGAGGATCAATCAAGGCTGTGCAGTGCACACCACTATCTAATCTTCCCACCTTGCAGGTAACAACGGTTGTCAGTTTAGTTCAATCTCGCAGTCGTGTCCGACTCTTTGTGACCCCATGGACTGCAGCACACCAGGCTTCCCTGTACATCCCCAACTCCCAGAGCTCGGTCAGACTCATGTCCATCGAGCCAGTGAGGCCATTTAAACCATCTCATCCTCTGTCATCCCCTTCTCCCCCTGCCTTCAATCTTTCCCAGCATCAGGGTCTTTTCCAATGAGTCAGCTCTTCACATCAGGTGGCCAAAGTTTTAGAGCTTCAGCTTCAGCATCAGTCCTTCCAATGAATACTCAGGACTGATTTCCTTTAGGATTGACTGGTTTGATTTCCTTGCAGTCCAAGGGACTCTCAAGAGTCTTCTCCAACACCACAGTTCAAAAGCATCAATTCTTCGGCGCTCAGCTTTCTTTATGGTCCACCTCTCACATCCATATATAAGTACTGGAAAAACCATAGTTTTGACTAGACAGACCTTTGTCAGTAAAGTAATGTCTCTGATTTTTAATATGCTGTCTAGGTTGCCATAGCTTTCTTCCAAGGAGCAAGCGTCTTTTAATTTCTTGGCTGTAGTTACCATATGCAGTGATTTTGGAGCCCAAGAAAATAAAGTGTGTCGCTGTTTCCATTGCTTCCCCATCGATTTGCTATGAAGTGATGGGACCATATTCCATGATCTTCATTTACAAAAACAGTTGAAAATAGGCTCAAGAATATAGTTCACTGTAAAATGTCATAAAATATTTAGAAAGTGATATGTTTTGAGTTTTTATTACAGTACATTTGTTTTTAACATAATGTATTGAATTCTAATTTTATATAATTAGATATTTGATAATGGCCATGGTTTAACATGTGGCTCACAAAATACCTGAAATTTAACAGTCTGCTCCCGTAGTTGGTATAAGCCATCCCTAGAAGACCCTTTACAATGCATTGTGGCCCTGAGTCTTTTTACATGTATGATGTATCTCTTGGATTATTGCTCTTACCTTTGAAAATACTGCTGCTTACTCTTTGTGATAATATATTTGTATCATCATCATTAATATAAATATTTTAATAAATTGCTTTGGTTTGATATATGTTTGTTTCTACATGAAGTAAGTTACATATAATTAGTCATTGTTCCTTAGAAACTTAAAACCCAAGAAAGATAGTACTAGTCATGGAGAGAATAGAAATGTATAAAATGTAAACATTGAACAACTGAATTAAATCTTCATATTTGCTCAGACTTAGGTAATGAAAAGATGTTCCATTCCATTCTGATTAGTCTAGGAATGCCTTTGGTGGATTAAAGTCTATTTTGTTGAGCACTGGCCCTGTCTCTTTCAATTTTTGTATGAATAGATACTGATTTTGGAGACATTCTTTTGCATTCCAGACAGGAAAACAATGTTAGTCATACTGCTGTATGTTAGGTTAGCTTCAAAGAGCAAAAGACTCTCCAATAGTCTACTCAGGGTGGACTTCTGAGACTACTGGGCACACATGAAGAATGCTTAGGGCTTGTTGGCAAAGGACAGAGGGAGAAGAGTTTTCCTATTATTAATGAAAACTGCTCAGCAGTCTGGTCAAGGTTGACAGTGACATGCCAGTGTTGTGAATTTCTCTTCTGTTACCAACAGAAAATACTTGGTAGCATCCCAAGCTGTCCCCAAAGAGAGGCATACAATAGAAATGTCTAACCTTCTTAGATCATTAGAAGACTTATTAGCTGAGCCTGTCCCAAAATGCATTTCCTGAACTGTTTTCATATTTTTGCTCTTACTGAGAACATTTACGAGCAGCAGTTAAGAATACTTTCCTGCTTTATATTTCATATTTCTTCTATGTCAGCCAATGTGATAAATTAGTTTTAGAGTTTACAAACAGGAAAGAAAGCCTGGCATGCTGTAGCCCATGGGGTCGCAAAGAGTCAGACACGACTGCATGACTGACCATCAACAGGAGTTCGTTTCTTTTCCTTATAGCACACTTTTGTTTTTTTTTAAGATAAGGATTCTTAACCTTTGAAATGGTGAATCCCTGAACATGGGATGGGCAGGAGGCTCAAGAGGGAAGGAATATGTGTGTGCATATAGCTGATTCACTTTGTTGTACAGCAGAATCTAGCACAACATTGTAAAGCAACTATACTCCAATAGAAAGTGGTGAATCTACACTGTACACCTGTAACATATACTACTCTATGTCAACTACACTCGAATTAAAAAAAGCAAAAACAGACAAGGGTTCTATGTAGCATATTCATCCTATTATTTTTATCTTGATGATCAGGAATCGAAAGTTAAATTTAACAGATGTGTACTAGTGTGATTGAAACTTGTTTCCTAATCACTCTACATGTTTGACTTTTCTCTCTTTTGTGTCTGTGTCACTGTGTGCTCAGTTGCTCAGCCATGTCCTACTCTTTTCAGCCCCATGGACTATAGCCTGCCAGGCTCCTCTGTCCATGGGATTTCCCAGGCAAGAATACTGGAGTGGGTTGCCATTTCCTTCTCCAATCTATATCACTATATATAAGCAACTGTAGATCTCCTGACAGAAGGTAGGGTGTAAATAATAAACACTTGAAAGAGTTGTTCATGGAAAAAAGTAATGGCCCTATTTGTACTGGAATATATGCCATGATGGTAGGTGCTGTTGGTTGACTGTGATCCTATTTGCTGTTCCCAGTCACCATTCTCTTCTCCATACCTACTTCCATCAGTATTATCTTGATTTGGGGCATGTTGTGATTGACCTGTTATGTTCAGAAATATTGGGTTGGCCAAAAAGTTTGAGTTTCTCTATAAGATGTTACGAAAAAACCCAAATTAAGTTTTTGGCCAATTGAATACATGATCTGATTAAGTAGTTATGTCCAGAAATACTATTGCCTGGTGTTTCACATGGAGTAGCATGGCACTGCACAAGCAGGGCAGGTATCGTAGACAGGAAGAGATTACATGGCCAAAGGGCGATCGTGCCTCTTTTTATCACAGCAGGAAGAACAACACTGACCCAATGTGGATCCAACACACGAGTCAGAGAAAGGAATTACATCACCCCTCACACTAAGAGGGTAACAGGTGGACAGGGAGGCCTGGTGTGCTGCAGTCCATGGGGTTGCAAAGAGTAGGACACGACTGAGCGACTGAACTGAACACTAAGAAGCTATTTCAAAGATTAACAAACTGAATAGCAACTTCGTCCTCTGAAAAGTTCAACACAGATCATTCCTGTAATGCTGGGGACCTTGCACATAGTAAACCATTAGGGTCCTTTATTCTCATTAACATAATTCAGAAATGCAGAGTGTGCATAGCCAGGGAAGCAACATCCTACCATTACCAAGATTAATTGAATCACATGTCAAACAAGACCACTTTGTGAAGCCTGTGTGTTGAATCACTCAGTCATGTCTGACTCTTTGCAACCCCATGGACTGTAGCCCGCCAGGCTCCATTGTTCATAGGGATTCTCCAGTAAAGAATACTGGAGTGGGGTTGCCATGCCCTCCTCCAGGGCATCTTCCCAACCAGGGATCGAACCCAGGTCTCCCAGATTGCAGGTGGATTCTTTACTGTCTGAGTCAACAGAGAAGCCTGTGACTACTGGAGTGAGCAGTCTATCCCTCCTCCAGGGGATTTTCCTGACCCAGGAATCAAACCAGGGTCTCCTGCATTGCAGGCAGATTCTTTACCAGCTGAGCTACCAGAGCAGCTCTTGTGAAGCCTAGCAGGTGTGTTATCTTCCAGATTGCCATGCGGTCAGCATGGCAATACAGTTGATAGAATAACTTCCAATATCTAGTCTCACATATTCAAATCCTGGTCCTGTGTTTTGAGTAGCCATATGCATTTGGCTAGGCTGTATTTAGATATACTATTATATTTGTATTGTTCATTGATCATACTCCTTTTAAACTATTCATTAGATTTTAAAAATTATACTGTAGAATGGTTGAAACTTTCACAGGAAAATAAGCTGGTTTGTATATTATTAACTATTTAACAACTCACAAAGAGTTATAGCATATGAAGGAATTTTTTCAATTAAAATATAGTTATTTTATAAGAGTCCAAGTATAACATTCTATTCTGTTTTATGTTAGATTACTGAAATTAATTCTCACATTTCATTGGTGAACAAGTTTATTACCTAAAAGAAAGTTTAATGAGTTTTTTTTAATTGCACCAAGAGAACCTAAATATGCCTCATTTTGCATGGTTGTTTTGTTGTTATATTATTCTCATAAAGGAAAGTTATTCAAAGAAATATTGTACCAGGGAAGTATACCTGTAAATAACATAGACTTATGGGAAAATTACATAAAAAGTGGATGTAAATATGAGAGCTTGGACAAATATATTTAAAAATGATAATATATAAACTGACATCACTATTTCACTACTCTTGCTATTTTATTTGACTTCCTTTATTTGTGAAATAAATATATTTTATATTACCATATGAGCCATCTTAAATTTCTGAGCTTTTTAAAATGAAATTTATTGCCGTATCAGGGTTTCTGAAAATAGAAGAGTTTTTTTGGAAGAATGCCATTGGCCCAATGAGATAGGGAAAATGCTCTGTGTAATTTGAAAACATATTCCTTCAGGTGAATTAAAAGGCTAGGGAAGCCATTTTAAAAATTAATATAATTCTCTTGAGAGAAACCATTACATTCAAAGATACTGAAATTATCTCAAAATGTTGTATGAGAAATTTATTAAGTTTTGACTCATAAAACCTCCTGCATGTGAGGTTGCATTTCTATTTGTATTTGTCTTTATTAACCAGTTTTATTTACACTGGGAAAGGTTTTCAGGTTTATCTTTATTGTAGTACTTGAGAAGAAATCACCTGTTTGTATACTCATTTTTGCAGAATTATGTATCCCTTGCATGAATCTATTTGTTCTTTGCATTTGCATTTGAGGAGTTCTATCTAGGTCTTTCCTGGATAAGGAGGAGGGTAATGGGATTTTTTTCTGTTGCTGTAACAAAATATTTTGAAGTACTTAACATAAATTGCTCATTTTATTCTGTGTTTGCATATTGCATTGTACTTTCACAATGTTTCAAGTCCTTATTTTATCTCTCAGTGTGCTTAACAGAGTGTTGGGAGCAGCTGACAGGAATAGAACATGACTTGTAGATTTCTAAGCACAATTTGGACCATCAGTACTGTGGAATTTGATGCTGAGATTTTTTTAGGGGCTGGATTGAAGTGTTGGAGGTAACTTCTGAACTGGGGGTATGGGGAAGGGTGGGGTCAGAGTCTGGTCACTGGATAATGGTTTGCATAGAATCTGAGCAACTAAAGGTTTGTTTGTCCATAGACTTCAAACTGTTATTAATGACCACTGTGTTTCTTTCTATTATCATTTCCCCTCTTAAACAGATGGTGAAATTAATTTGTAAAATTGAACTAGTTCAATAAATTAGAACTATTGTCCTATTAATATTAATATGTCTTAGTTATAGTTCCTCTTTTATGCTTTCTCCTACTTAAATCAATAGGGTTCTAAACTTACATCTTTTCTTTTTTTGTCTTTACCTGTTTTTGTTTACCTTTTCTTTCTCTCAGGCATTAAATTGAAAGCCTCTAATTCTACTTCATGCTATTGCTTTTTCTTTCCTCTCCTTTTCTTTCATTTTTTCTTGGTATTTTCTTATTTCTTTGATACTCAAATTCTGTGTGTGAAATTAATGCTAGTGAGGTTTAGATCAAAACTTGGTTAAAATGGCAAATTGTATGACATGTATATTTTACTATAATACAAAAATATATTAACTCTCTGATAGAACACTAAAAGTACTTTGAAGATGGATAGCTCCCAGTATAGCACATAATAAACCTGAAAATGAAAATATAGTAGAGTACAGTCCAGAGGTCATATCATTGCAAGCCTCAGGTGTTCTCACACGGTGAGCCTATATCAATGCTACCAGCCCTAAGCCTGAACAGGTTAAGGGAGTTTTCCTCTAGCTTCAAAATGCCTTTTCCTGTGTGAAGGATCCTACAGGAAAGCATGTTACATTGTTTGATTTTATATTTATTATATAAAATATTGACAGAGGGGTATCGAAATTTGTGGCTCTAATTGTGGGTTTGTCTATTTCTTCTAGTTTATCAGTTTTTACTTTATTACTTTTGAGGATATGCTGTTAGGTACATCATTATGAAATGATCTCTGTATCTTTATGACATTATCTTTGACAGTATTTCTTTGTTCTGAAACCTACTTCATCTGATTTAATGTTGCCACTCTAGCTGCCTTTTGATTACTGTTGGCATGGTGATTTCCCCCCATCTTTTTACTTTTAACCCATCTGTGTATTTATAGTGAATGCAGATTTCATGTAGGCAGCATGTTCTGTTGTTTAGTCACTCAGTCATGTCTGACTCTCTTTGTGTTCCAATGAACTGTAGGCCACCAGGCTCCTCTGTCCATGTGTCCATGGGGTTTTTCCAGGAAAGAATAGCTGAGCGGGTTGACATTTTCTTCTCCAGGGGATCTTCCTGATTGAGGGATTGAACCTGCATATCCTGCATTAGCAGGTGGACTACTGAGCCACCAGGGAAGCCCCTGCACCACGCATGTACATGAGTTTTAACTTTAAAATTTAATCTGACAATATCTGCTTTTAACTGGAGTAATTAGATCTTCTGTATTTAGTGTGATTATTCATATGTTGAGACATAAATTTATCATCTTATTACTTGGGTTCCATTTTCCTATTTTCTGCTTTCTTCTGCATTAATTAAGTGACGTTATAATTGTTTTCTCTCTGTGACTGGTTCATTAGGTATAACTCTTTATAATGTTAGTGGTATCTTTAAGATTTATACTTTTCCTCTCCATTTTAACTTATCAGAACCTAGCTTATCAGTGATATTTTATTACAAGTAATTTTTATAGAATGTCAGACATTGTAAGTTCTATCTTGTTGAATACTGGTTGTTATTTTTTTATCCTGTATATATTCTTGATCATGGTTATGGCACACACTTTTCTTGGAAACAGTTTAATCCTTTTAGGTATCAGTTCTAAAATTTGTTAGGTAGACCAGCACTGTGCTCAGTCTAGGTCTAACTACTCCCTAATAATGAGCCATGAGCCTTCTGTGTTGTCAGCCCAATGTCGAGGCATTTCAGCATGCCTTGCCCAGGAGGAAGCACTGGCTTGGCCTTGCGTGTGGTCTGGCTGTTATTTCTAATCCTTCCAGGTTTGTTTTCTAATAGACATGTGCTGATCAATACTTGGCTGAATATGTGAGGGAGACCTTCTGCAAATCTCTGGATTTACTTCTTTTTGTTCAGCTCTCTCCTCTTTCCTGTGAACAATTAGACTCTCAGTTCCATCTTCTAAATGCAGGAATTCTGCTGGAGTTCAATTTGGATGCATCTTTCTGATCGATAGCCTGGAAAATCTATTTACTGGGGCCGTGAGCTGAAGCAGTTGTAGGGTTCAGCGTGTTGTTTCTTGTGTCTCAGGCATCCTGTATTGCCTGACGAAGATCCTGCAAATTGTTGTTTTGTTTATTTTGTCTAATTTTTTCCCCCAACTTTTAGGCAAGGAGTTTAACATCTAGTCCCTGTTGTGAAAGTTGCTCAGTTGTGTCTGACTCTTTGAGACCCCATGAACTGTAGCCTGCCAGGCTCCTCTATCCATGGAATTCTCCAGGCCAGTATACTGCAGTGTGTGGCTGTTTCCTTCTCCAGGGGATCATCCCAACCCAAGAATCAAACCCAGGTCTTCCACATTGCAGGCAGATTCTTTACCAACTGAGCCACCAGAGAAGACCCTAGTCCCTGTCACTTAAAATTTTGGAGCTAAAGTCTACTAGGGGTATTTTTTTAAAAGGTGAAATTAACTTTAAAGGTATACCCCCAAGCTATCTTATTTTGTTGATCAGTGTAGGTATGTTCTAATGGCATAATCTTCCTACTGCTGAGAATAATCTCAGCAGACATACATAGCATCTGCATTGACATTTATCAACCTCTTAGATTGTGGGAAAAGTTATTTAGTAGAGGCTTTCAAATGATTATGAATCCAAAAAATATAAAAGTATAAATTAGTAGTTCTTGACTCAGTAAGAAAATTTAGAGTAAAAGAAATTGAATTTATGGCCTAACTTTCATTTAAGAAGTGAAATGACCTTGAGAGTACTGTTTATTTTACCTATAGCCCTCGGTTATCTTAGGAATAGGTGGAAATGTTGGTTTAATCCACTAATGAGCACAAATTAGGGTAGATATTAATTATTCACCCTGATTTTTTATTTGGGAGATATAAGATGTTAATGTACACTATTTGTTTCTCTTCAAAATAAGGTTTATAGAATCAGAGTTTTCCAGATATGTAGACTCCAGTATTGTTTTTATGTTGATCTGAATGTGCTAGAGTAGTTTCAATTATTCCTGTGGGATGATCATACAGTAATTACCAATTTAAGTAGTTCGTGTGTCTCAAAGTGTTATCATTGCATATATTAATGCTATTCAAAATGCAGTTGTAAAAAGAAATATGAGGAAAAGTATTAAATAATTATCAGAATGAAGTTGAGTTAATAGGTGTGACATCCAATTATAACTTGCCCCAAGAGAAATATCTAGTGAAGGTTGAACATTTCAGCCTTAGCTAAGATCCCTGCTTAGGCTAACTTAGGTGAGGTAGGATTCATAATGAGAAAGGAAGTCTTCATTAGTATCCTATGCTATTAATACTTGATATAATTTATTCAATAGAGGCGATGTATTATATATGTTGACTAAACTATCAATTGGAAGAACATTCTTTATTTTAAAATCTTGCTGTTTTCTGGGGAGAATATGCTAAAGTGTGTTTTAGGATATTTTAAAATTACATAACCCAGAGTGTGGGAGGTTATAGACAAGCACGGGAGTAGGCTAGAATAATCCATGTGGTAACGGATTAGAGTTGGAGACTCTAATCAGTATTGGACTCATGTTTAGCTTACTGTAGATATAAATGGAGATAGGTGTGTACACACACATGTATATTCATACCTATAGGCATGTAGATGTACATTGTATATATATTGGTTAGTATACACATTTCATACATTTCCTTGCTCTGAAATCTGATAGTGCCCAGATGCAATATTAACAGACTAGTAGCAACAAACATTCCTAACACCCAAATTTTCTATTAATAATTCCACATGAAAGTAAGAGGAAGTGGATGTTTTAGAGAAATGACTGATGCTAAGCCCAGAAGTGAAAATGCACAAGATGAGCCTGGAGCATCTTGAGGTGCCAGAAAGTAAGTTTGGTTTTAGTGTTCAAAAAAATTGCACAATGATATTAATAGAAGTATGTCAAATGAAAGATACCCAGTGGCTAAAGCTGGAATAGTTTGAGCAGCAAAATAAAAATATGCTTTGGGAATAGAGCCCACAGTTAAAAAGAAAAAAAATCCATGAGTCTATACTGATGTAAATGAATTAGTGATTAAAATGAGAGAAATATAATCTATGCAGAAGAATTGCAGATAATTAATGTAGGTACTCTGCCATCAAGGGGGTGAAATATAGGTCCTTACTCCTTGAGTCTGAGTTCATGTAGAGATTTCCTTTTGGCGTGGAGAAAACTGACAGACACCACTTCAGCCAGATGGTCATGATTTACATACAGTGATAAGTCATGTTGCTGGTTTCTATCTTCCATACAATGTGATGAGACCAGCACTTTACTTCTGTTGTCTTCTCTCCCAGAGCCGATAAACACAGCCTAATCATAAGCAGTACTGCAGATGAATCCAAAATAAGGGACATTGTCTAAAATATTTGATTGATATTCCTCTAGCCAAAACCAAGAAAAGTCTGAGAACCTAAAATAGCCAAGAGGAGTCTAGGAAAACATGAAAACTAAATGTAGTCCTGAGTGCAATCTTGGAACAGAGATAATACATTAGGTGAAAAATGAGGAAATACATATACAGTGTGGACTGTAGATAATAATAATATGTCAATACAGGTTAATTACTTTTGACAAATGTGCCACACTAATGGGATTCCCAAGTGGCTCGGTGGTAAAGAATCTGCCTGCCAGTGCAGAAGACCTGAATTTGATCCCTGGGTCAGGAAGATCCTCTGGAGGAGGAAATGGCAACCCACTCTAGTATACTTGCCTGGAAGATTCCATGTACGGAGGAGCCTGGTGGGTTACAGTCTATGAGGTTGCAAAGAGTTGAACACGATTGAGTACACTAAAACATCATACTAACACAAGATGCTCATTACTGGATACTGGGTATATGGGAATGCTGTCCTACATTCACAATGATTTTATAAATCTGAATCTACTTGAAGTTTTTTTTTTAAAGTACTTAAATATGTTTGGTTTATTTCTAGCCTTATTTCAGAAGTTATGTTTCTGTGGTGAAACAAAATATGAGCAGTATACAAATGGACTTTAATGTTCAAATCAGATAACATATTTATTTCAGTGCATTTTTATCTATCTGTGTCATAAATATCTCTCTTAAATTGTACGACTTGTTCCCAGTTGTTTTGGGTTGTGTACAACACCCCCCACCTTTCTTTATTGATGGTACTGAGTAAATACTGAGAGAGAAGAAATGAGGAAACAGGTTTAGCTCATTAAAAGTTGTCTCATGCTGTGTAATGCGAAACATAATTTTTATACTAACTTGCTTGATTGAGAACAAAATATTTAAGCACTTGTGTTGCCTTTTTGAGAATCATTGTGCAACAATGGAGCTGCCCATTGATCTATCCTTTGCAAATACCAACTTTCTTAATTTTTAAGGCAAAAATATTGATTAACTGCATATAAACTCTTCTCATCAGCTTCATTCCCTCTATTTCTGCATAGTTTTGAAATCCTCGTCTTCTGAAGCAACAGAATTACCAAATTTCAAAATTTTTGCCCCTTTGTCATCATAGCCAGTTTTTCCTTTAGTTTTATGTTCATCTCTTTTCTGGTGAAGCAGAATGGTATCCTCTGCAGTTTTTGTAGGCCAGTTGGATATCTTGTGCACTTACGTTAGCCAACTGATCTGGAGTTTGTTGGAAGTAAAACAAAGGATGTGTAATGTTTAGGAACTGTTGTGGAATATCACTTACTGTTTTATTTTTTAAAGGTTTACCATTTATATAAAATATGTACCATAGTAGATACAGAGCTAACAGATAATACTTCTGCCTTCATTGACTTTGCAGTCTAGTAGCTAGATACATCAATATAATTAATACATGATAAAAATAGTACAGGCCAGGAGATGCTGCTTATCGAGTTGCTTGTGGATGCTTATTGAGAATTTGTGTTATTGCTACTGATACTTATTTCCTTACTGATGTCAGAAAAAAAAAATGTAGAACTACAGGGACTAGCAAGTACTGAAAATAAGAAATAATGAAAGTGAAAAAGATGAAGAGGAAAGGAGTTAGAGATGAGGATTCTGATAAGAATGTGTCTGTACAAATCTGAGCCAAAGCTGTGCACCATGTCAGGGAATCACAGTTTGCCCATCAAATGTCTGTCCTTTTCTCCTCTGGACCCACTATCCACCCTTTTCCACTCTCCTGTTTGCACAGAGCAGCTGAACTGTCTGGATCCCATGTTGTACAGTTTCCACTTGCATTTCACTAATAGGGAACCCCAAAAAGAGATGAAAAAGAGAAGGGGAGGGAAATTAGGTTATTTTTCCCTTGTTGCCTTCTGCAGAGGTTCCCTCAGTCTGGCTGTGTCCCTCTACCAAAGATCAGACTCAGGCTAAGCTGGCTGTCCTCTCTCCATCTTGGTTCTGGAAACACTTTCCTCTTGCTGCGTCAGGCTTAGGCCTGCTAATAGCCATTGCACACCCAGGAGTACTGCCTACTGTCTCGTGGTTCTCCTATACCTGCCCACAGCTCTGTAAGTATTCCCTAAATTTAGCTCTTCTTGAATCAGCCTTATTTGAGTGCATCACAGGCTTCCTGACCAGCACACCCAGAAAATCAGAGCCCCAAGAAAGCAATCATCACACAGCTTTCTTCCCACTTCATTTTATGAATGATGGAAATGAGGCCAGAGAGAAGTCAGCTTTTCCTAAGAATGTAATCTAATGGTAATGACTGGTCTAAAATCTAGACATGCCGATTGCTATTCTTTCTAGTTCTCACTTCCCATTTGCTTTGAAATGATATAAATACTATTTTTTTTTTTTTTTTTCAGTTTTCAAATGTAAGACCTGTTGCTTCTCGGCCTTTTGGCTAAGATCAAGTGTAGTATCCAAATGTAAGCCTTTTAAAACTGAGGCAATGAACATTCCAGCATTCTGCTTTTAAACATGTGGAAATAAGTGAAGACCACTCAAATGAGAACAAAGGCTGTTTATTCAGAGATTGCTGTAGCAAGGGAGTCAGCCACCATGACTTCTGTTTGGCAGAGATTTAGTGCAGGCAGGGGAGTGGGAAAGCCTTATAATGGAAAGAAGTTTTAGGTGTGTTCTAATTGGGGGTTGTTGGCAAAGTGGAGCTGGAGACAGGAGCTAAATAGACATAAGACATCCAAGATTGATTTGAAAGCGTATCTGGCTTCCTCTGCTTGGTTCTGAGTTGGAAGCAGAGGCAAAAAAAATATAGGGAAGCTAGTGGTCACTAATTCCTGACTATTTGGGGTGATAACTACAGAATTTGTAGATCAGAGTTGTGTTGCCACATGTGAGGAGAAGGAAATGGCAACCCACTCCAGTATTCTTGCCTAGAGAATCCCGTGGACAGAGGAGCCTGGTGGGCTGCTGTCCATAGGGTCTCACAGAGTCTGACATGACTGAAGTGACTTAGCATGCATGCATGCATTAGAGAAGGAAATGGCAACCCACTCCAGTATTCTTGCGTGGAGAATCACAGGGACAGAGGAGCCTGGTGGGCTGCCATCTATGGGGTCACACAGAGTCGGACACTGCTGAAGAGAATTAACAGTAGAAACAGACGCATGTGGCCAACCATTATCTGTTGTATGGTCAGGCTCTTAAGCTTGAAAGCGCTTCATTTGCTCTGCAGCATTTTTTGCTCATCATCTGAATGAATTTTGGCCTCTGAGTAGAAGATTAACTATAGAGTGCTCAGGGTATATAGGAGGAGGGACAACTCAGGGTATATAGGAAGAGAAAGTGTGGCCAAATGGTGGAAGAAAGAGGCAGATTTGGCATACTTTGGAAAAATTCTGTTCCAATTGGAACTGGAACAAATAGGAACTGTGCTTGCAGTATTTGGGGTCACACACATTTATGCCTTAAAGGTGTATTTTTGGCACAGCTGACTTTATGTAGAAGCTTTGTCAATTATTAATGTAATTAGGTTGCATCTTTGCCCATTCTTTTATTATATGGATGGCAGCAACATTTCTGGTGAGAGCCAGCAGAGAGAGCTTTATTCTCCTCTGAGAATCTGGAGTTGGCATGGCAGCCGCATGTGAGTCAATGTTGAGTGTAGATGAAATCCTAAATTCCTTACTCTCGTATAGTTTCCTGACACTTACTGCAGCTGATATGGACTTCAACCACACACTTGAAAAAGGCCCTGAGCTCACCTCATCCTCACCCAGATTAGCGTACAGAAATGCAGCTCCCGAAGATGTGGTAGCTGGTGGCTACCATTCTCATGCCTTCATGACTCTTGCTCTACAGGTTTCACTTGTGTTGTTGAATCACTTCTTTCACAAAACCTTATATCTTTGCATGAGATTGGCTGCACAGTGAAGCTATAGAGTCAACTTCCCCCTTAGATTCACTCCTGTTGTGCTGAATTCCCCACAGGAACTCCACTTTGTTTCATAGATATTTTAAGAGAAATTTCAGACAGGATAAGTCAAAGAAGAAGTTTCATTTGGGAGATAAGGTGGAGGGAAGAGGAACTTCTGAAGGATATTACAGAGATTAGGAGCAAAAGGAGCTGACGCTTCTCTCTCCTGATACCTATTTGGCCTTCTGGCTGAGATTGCAGGGACTAGTCATACCTCTCTAATTAGAGTTACCAGCTTTTAGAATGCCAGAGGTAGAAATCTTCCTTGGGACTTAATATTCCATGTGAATTTTTGATTTAGCACAGGGCTGACTGTAGCCACTCTTGTCCAGCAGTTGGCAGAAGTAGAGATTCTAAGCTGTCAAATTGGAGTGATTTCATTCCATTCAATGGTCTGTGGGCTACTAAGGGCAAAAACAGACTTATTTTTACATACCTAGGGACTACCTGGGGTTTCCCGGGTGGCCCAGGGAAAGCATCCACCTGCCATTGCAGGGGACACAGAGACGAGGTTTGATTCCTGGATCAGAAAGATCTCCAGGAGTGGGAAATGACAACCTGCTCCAGTATTCTTGCCTGAAAAATTCCATGGACGGAGGAGCCTGAAGGGCTACAGTCCACAGGGTTGCAAAGAGTTGGACATGACCAAGCACAACACAACAGCAACAGAGGGGACTGCCTAATTCATCAATACATAAAGGGTTACCTGTTACGGCTGTGCTTTTTTTTTTTTTTTTTAATGTTAAAATGTTGATGCATAGTATTGTCTTTCCCTTGGAAATAAAGACTTTTCTTTATTCCTCAACTCATTCCCACATATAATGTGAAAAAATATTGTAGTTGTTTGTTGTTGGTTAGTTACTAAGTCATATCTGACTCTTTTTCAATG
This sequence comes from Bubalus bubalis, assembly GCF_019923935.1. Lineage (NCBI taxonomy): Eukaryota > Metazoa > Chordata > Mammalia > Artiodactyla > Bovidae > Bubalus > Bubalus bubalis. Next base: position 145,226,718 of record NC_059158.1, read on the forward strand.
CCATGGACTATAGTCCACCACGCTCCTCTGTCCATGGGGTTTCCCAGGCAAGAATACTGAAGTGGGTTGCCATTTCCTTCTCCAGGAGATCCTCCCAACCCAGAGAGTGAACCTGCTTGTCCTGCATTGGCAGGAGGATTCTTTACCACCGAGTCACCAGGAAAGTCTCAAGAAAATATATCTTGATATAAAAATGAAGATAGTATCTTTTATTTTGCCTTTGTTTTCTTGCAACTTCTATTCCTATAGCTTTTAGTTGTTGTCTTGTAATGTCTCACTGAGTTTTCTAGTGATTGATCTCATGTAAATAAATTTAAAAAATTGAAAAAGGAATTACTTGTGTACAATTTGAACTAAGCAATGATCCGTATTCACAGTTGTTGAAATATTGTATTCGGAACTAATGTTAGCAATCCAGCATTGGCAACATTATGCCTTGTTTATTTACAGATTTTTGCAAATCAGTATAGTGACAGAAATGCATGAAATTGCAATACTTAGGGAACTTTTTGTAATGGAGAAAAAAAGCTATGACAGAGGTATGGATCTACTCATGTATTTCATGGAAATATTAATTTAATTGGTTTCCTTTAAAACTTTTGTAGAAATGGCAGTGATAGTTACAGAAGTAGGAAGATAGTTAATGCTTAGTTAAACAGATCTGGCCTTCTCTTTTGTTAATGAATGACTTCAAAGCTAAAATTTGCATTAAGAACATTAATGTGATAATTTTAAAAGTACTCATTAGTCTGACATTTTTAGGATAAGAAACTAAATTCTAGTGAAGTTGAACATGTGGAAGAACAGTGGTAGATTTAGGCAAGAAATAATCTGATCACAATAAAAATATACTTTTGCTTGAAAATCTGTCAAAAGGAATTCCAAGTATTTTTAAAAATGCATGTTAAATGGGCTTTGCTACAGTTTTGAAATAGATTAAAATTATATGCAAATTAATGCAAATCATGTGGCTTGAAGATTAAGTTTTGAGTGCTATCTTCATTCCCTGGAGTAAATGGCTTTTGAAGAATGGATGTATATAAATATCTGGCTGGCTGGCTGACTGGTAGACAGAGTGAATGAACGAATGATTGAATCCTTTTCTCTGCTTTGAAAGCTGTCATATTTTTCTTTGCCGCAAAACCAGGTTTTGATCATGTTCAAAATAGAGTCTAGAAAGTGGGAAGGTGAAACCCCAAGTTTTAGTGTTATCAATCCAGCTCAACCCAGTGAAGACCTTTTGCCTCAGAATGTCACTGGCCCAGCTTAGAATTGCTAAGCTATAGTGTGTTTGAACCTCAAAGGGAGGGGGCCATCTTCTCAGTACTCATTCATTCCCTGAGTGTCCACTTAGCACTTCCCAAGAGCCAGGCATCGCTTTACATGCATCTCTGTTGACCTCTTATACAGCAGTTAGTACTATTTTTGCCACCTATTCTTTCTGGAGATTTATTCTTCCCTTAGATGCTGCCATATTTCATTTTCCTGGCTTTCCTTCTACTTCTATAAAATGTGATTCCATCTCCATTTCCAAACTTGCTTTGGGAGTTCCCTGTGGCTCAGTTTTTGCCTTCTGTTCTTTCTCTGCTCTGGTGATTCTCAACCCTGGCTTTGATCACAGCCTCTGAGGTGAGGCCCCAAGCATGGGCACATTTTAAAAGCTCCATAAACAATTCTGGTGCACAGCTAGGACTGAGAGCCATTTTTTATACTGTAATCCAGGGAATTGTTGTGCCTCAAAACGTCACTTTTGTCTCTCCTGATTAGTGTCACGCCAGCATCTTCTTTCTCTTAAATGCCTGTTCTGTGCCTCCAGCTAGCTAAGAGGATGTTTCCATTTAGAAATATCACTGCTCTGCTTCATCTCCAAAATGTCTTTACTTCCTGATTTCTTATTATTCTTTAATGCCAGTCCATAAATATTAGTGTTTGACATTCCTCATTGCCTTCATCTATTCAATATCTTTAGCATCATATATCCACTTAACTCTGAGGCTAGTCTTAGCTAATCCTTTGCCCAAATGCGATTGATTCTTTGTTGCCTACAGGGTCAAACTAAACATTTTTATCATAGAATATAAAGCTTCAAAATCTAGACCCACACGTTGACTTTCACATAGGACGTCTGTTTCAGCCTTTTGTTAGAAGGGCCTGTACCTTTCCCCTTTTTGCCTGAATTCTTCCTTGACTGCTCCAAGACATGGCTGTCTTTCCTTTTCAAGTCTTACTGATAGTATAATGCACTGAATCACGTAACTCTTATGTTGAAGTTTGGCTATCACCTAGAAGACAAAATTCTAACTAATCTTGTGCCAAAAGTGTCAACATGCACTTCCTTTTGTTTATCAGAGATATTTATTAATACATCAGGGGAGGTGATGAGATGTGGGTTATATATTATGGCAGCAACATAAAGAATGTTAAAAGCAAAATACCTATAAAATACAATGTGGGGGTTAATCTTCCTATAAGTTAGAGTCAGCACTCTGTATCCACAGTTCCTTAGCATCTGCAGCTTCACCTAACCATGGACTATATAGTACTGTATTATTTACTGTTGAAAAATATCCACATCTAAGTAGACCCTCACAATTCAAACCCATGTTGTTCAAGGGTCAACTGTATTTTCTATGAGTTCATAGTCAATCACCATTAAATGGATGGCTATTGCGTGCTAAGGACTTTATGTTCCTATTATTTCATCCTTTAGAAAAATTAAGTAGTATGATCTCAGTTTTATGATGAGGAAACTGAGATCCAGCCATATGAATCAGCTTTGTTCAAATTATGGCCTTGACTGAGAGTCCAGTTTGGCTCTTTGGAACTGAAATCTGGTGCTTTGTCTCTCTAGTAAATTTTTTCTTTTAGAAGGGGTTGGGGCGAGGGGGGGGGTGGGGCGGAGTTTCAAGGGGATAGGAGGTTGTACTTTTATTCCATTAACATTTTCCTTTCCTGAACTCACTGACCATGATAGGTAGTCATAAAGGTGCTAGTGAATGAAATAAAATGTGGGAAGGATCAGAGGATAACCTGGATTTCCTGGGTCTCCCTCCAAAAGCTCTTTTAGATTCAAACTGAAGCAGAGCAGCAACTTTCAGCATTGGGTTGTTAAGAGTTGTTTGAATAATGCCTTGTTTAAAGGGTTGATGCTGAAAATGCTCTAAGATTATCTAGCATATGAATTTTCTGAGAAACGATTTTAATAAATAGGATTTGAACTCTACTGTTGTTATCTGAGGGCTTCCCAGGTGGCCCTGGCAACCTACTCCAGTATTCTTGCCTGGAAAATCCCATGGACAGAGGAGCCTAGAGGCTACAGTCCACGGAGTCCCAAGAGTCAGACAGGCTTTAGTGACTAAACAAAAAGCAGTTGTTATCTGACAATTTAGACTAATGAACATTTCAAAACCTTGTAGACCAGGTTTATTTCTTGCAAGAGAAGGGGTTAATTTTCCCACCACTGTGTCTTTGAAATGATAGATGAAGCTACTGTTCCCATGATGGCTGTTGTTCAGCTGAGAAGGACTTCATGTATCAGTCTCCAGGAGACAGAAGACCATGGATGCCCTCTGTTCTTTATGCAGAGAGAAGGGAAGAGCAGGCACCTCCTTGGGATAGCTGCTGTGTCATTAGGTCTCTGTTTTATTTGTGAAATATATTTCCTAATTTGGATCTGATGACTAAATGGAGGTTAGAATACAGAATTCTAGCTATTGGGACTTCTCTGGAGCTCCAGTGGTTAAGACTGCACTTTCAGTGCCTCTACTGCTGGGGGCAAGGGTTTGATCCCTGGTCAGGGAACTAAGATCCCACATGCCACACTGGTAGGGCCAAAAATAAATACATAAATCAACAATAAGCACTGCTGTATATTTAAGGAAAGAATTGTAGCTCTCTTTGCTGGAATTTACCTATTATATTTTAAAAACGGTAACTACTTTTATCTAAATGAGTACACTGATGCTTATATTTACTGTTTTGTGATTAATGGAATAAATAATAGGCCTTAGCCATCAAGGTAACCAAATGATGTCTGGACTCTCCATTTCTTAATTTTAGACCAATAGTTTTATTTCCTTAGATGCTATGTGATTTAAAACTTTTACTTGAACTCTGCCATATTTAATAGTGAAATTAGGAGTAGGAAGTTGTACTTCAAAGGGAAATGTAATTTTATTCTTTGAGCTACATTGTTGCTGAGATCAAAAGCATTTGAAGGGTGACCTGGGTGGCCATTACAAGTAATTGGAAAATAAGTACGATTTTTATTACTGCATCTTCAAATGAGGACAGCATTCTTTCAATATCACTTTTATATAAAAACTTGCACAAACTCACTCTACATGTCTTAATTAGAACCTACTATAAAAAGACATTTCATTGTTTTTATAACTTGTGTTCAGAAATGAACCTGCTCTTATTTAAGTATTACATAGCAGAGACACTAAAATCCAATCTAGAACAGAGAAAAAGTATAAAATTGTGATGTGCTTAATGTAAGAACAGAGTTTCAGTACAATTACAGGCAAACAGAATTTTCTCTGGTCCTAAACCAAATCTAATGATTTAACTTGGCTTATTTTTTGGACATATGTGACAGCTAAAGGCTGAATTGCCTTCCAGACAAAAAAACCTTCTCGTTGTAGCGGCTCATTTGGTAGTCTCTATTTTGTACTTGTAAGGACCTTCCTATTTGAGATGGAACTATTCTAATCAACAAACATGTATGAATTTTGTGAAAGAAGCTTCCAGAATCTTGTTTTTCAATATAAATACATTGTACCGACTAGGATTTATGGCTGGCCCCATGGACTCACGGGTACACGTAGATGCTGCCTTGCAGAGCCACAAGCGGAATGTCTCATCACTCTAATGATCATAGAAATAGTGAACTATCTGGTGAACTAAGAGTGAACTATTCTGAGCTATCTGGATGATATTTTAAAGGATTCTTGTGGAGAATTTCAGTGTCCATGCTTGCCTCCATATTTAGAATCAATTCACTGAGAACTGATTTTTTTCTATATGGGCAAGAATTAAATAGCCATTCAAATATGGAAAGTGAGGGAGTATTAAATCACCTCATGGCACTCACCTTGCCAGTGTGTACTGTATTCATGTTGAAAGTAGCTTAATTTCATAGGGAAGAGCAGACATGCCACACTAAGAGAACACGTGGAACAGAAGCTTTCATGCCATACTTGGGAGCAGCTCTATGTGGGGAGGTCCAGAGAAGGCCGGTGAGGACGGTGGAGTGAGACTGATACGCAAGAAGTCAGTGAATTCTAAGTTTTGAAGAGTGCCCTGGGCTGGGCAGTGAGAAACCACTTAAGCTCTAAGACATGGCTGTGACATAAGCAGAACTATAATCTAGAAGTTTTTTTTTTTCTCTTTTAATGTGATGCATTTCCTTTTTAATGACATCTCCAACTAATAGTTATTAGTTGTCTTTTTTTAATGAGAGCAATTAACTTTTTCATTGTAGTAAAATGTACACAATGAATATTATACTATTTTAACTATTTATTAAGTAAATATGTCAGTGGCATTAATTAAGTACAGTCACAGTGTTGTGCAGCTGCCGTGACCATGTATCTCAAGAACAGTTTTCATTTTTCTAAATTGAAACATCAAACCCATTCAACCATAATTACCCATTCCCCTCTCCTGGCCCTGGCAACCACCACTCCACTTTCTGTCTCCATGAATTTGCCTATATTAAGTACCTCATATAAGTGGAAATATAAAGCATTCGCTCATTTGTGACTGGCTTCTTTTACTGTAAAGTCTTAAGGTTTTGCCTACATTGTAGCATGTGTCAGAATTTCCTTTGTTTTTTTAAAACTAATTTTTATTGAAGTATAGTTTATTTACAGTGTTGTGTTAGTTTCTGATGTACAATAAAGTGAAACAGTTGTATACTTACATTTTTGTTGTTGTTTAGTTGCTAAGTCGTGTCCAACTCTTTGCACTCTCATGGACTGTAGCCTGCCAGGCTCCTCTGTCCATGGGATTTGCCAGGCAAGAGTGCTGGAGTGGGTAGCCATTTCCTTCTTCAGGAGATCTTCCCAACCCAGGGATTGAACCCATGTCTCCTGCTGGGCAAGCAGATTCTTTACCACTGAGCCACCTGGGAAGCTCACATATATCTTTACTTTTTTAGATTCTTTTCCCATATAAATCATTACAGAGTATGGAGTAGAGTTCCCTGTGCTATACAGTACATCTTTGTGTGTGTGTGTCGCTCATCTGTGTCTGACTCTTTGTGACCCCATGGATCATAGCCCACCAGGCTTCTCTGTCCATAGAATTCTTCAGGCAAGAATACTGGAGTATATAGCCATTCCCTTCTCCAGGGGGTCTTCCTAACCTAGGGATTGAATCCAGGTGTCCCATATTGGAGGCAGATTCTTTACCTTTTGAGCCAGTAGGTCCTTATTAGTTACCTATTTTATATATAGCAGTGTGTCTATGTCAACCCTAATCTCCCAATTTAGTAGTTGTTTTTCAATAAATAGCTCTTCCTTATATATTAAAATATACTGGTAACTCTCAAGAAAAAGTGGCAAATGAATACCTGGTCCCTATCATTAAAGAACTAAATGCTATACAGGAGCTAAGTAGCTGTACAGATATAAGTTAGCATTATTACTGTAGTAAAAGAAAAAGCATTGTTCTAAGCAGGCAATTAAACTTACAAAAGATTAATAGCCCTGAAGATATCCTCCAAGTCTACCTTGTTAACTAACAATGTTTTCATTTACTGTGAAAAATGGTGGATGCAAATTGCATATCCTATTACAGTTTGATTATCGGGAACTTTATAGTTACGTAAATGGGCACTATGTTATCGATAAATCTTGAAGAGTCAAATGTTCATGCCTGCATGCTCAGCTGCTTTAGTTGCGTCCATTGCGACCCCATGGACTGTGTAGCCCAGCAGGCTCCTCTGTCAATGGGATTTTCCCAGCAAGGATATTGGAGTTGGTTGCCATGCCTTCCTCCAGAGGATCTCCCTATTATAGGTTGATTATCAGGAATTTTATAGTTACATAAGTGGACCCCATATTTTAGGTAAGTGTTGAAGACATCTGCATTAAAAACCCTTCAGGTGAGGTCAACAAAAGTGCAAATAAAAAAGTGGGACTGTATCAAACCAAAAAGCCTCTGAACTATAAAGGAAACCATCAGTGGTTTGAAAGAGTGGGAGAAGATATTTGCAAATCATGTATCACGTAAGGAGTTAATATCCCAAGTATATAAAGAATTGTACAACTCAGTAACAAAAGACAATTTGATTGAAAAATGGGCAGAGGATCTGAATAGACATTTTTCCAAGGAAGACATATGCATAGCCAACAGATACAAGGAAAGATGGTCAACATCACAAATCTTCAAGGACGTACAAGTCAAAACTACTGTGAGATATCATCTCATATCCATTATAGTGATTATTATTGAAAAGACAGGAAGTAACAAGTATTGGCAAGGATGTGGAGGAGAAAAGGGAACCTTTGTGCACCATAGTGTACATTCACGTAGCCACTGTGAAGAACAGTGTGGAGATTCTTCAAAAAAGAAAAAGGGAATATGAGGCAGAAATTCTGCATATAGGTATTTATCTGAAGAAAGTGAAAACACTAATTTGAAAAGCTATATGCACATTTATGTTCTTTGCAGCATTCTTTACAATTGACAAGATATGTTATTTAGTTGCTTAGTCATGTCCAATTCTTTTGCGACCCCGTGGACTGGAGCACGTCAGGCATCTCTGTCCATGGAGTTTTCTGGGCACAGTTACTGCACTGGGTTGCCATTTCCTTCTTCAGAGGATCTTCCTGACTCAGGGATCAAACCTGTGTCTCCATGTCTCCTGCACTGCAGGCAGATTCTTTACCGCTGTGCCACCAGGGAAGCCCACACCAAGAGATGGAAACAATCTAAGTATTCATCAGTGAATAAGTGGATAAAGAAGAGGTGGATGTGTGTGTGTGTGTGTATATATATACACACACACATACATATATGTGTGTATATACATAAACATATGTGTGTGTACACACATAAACATATATGTGTGTATGTGTATATATGTATATATGCATTCATAAAATAGAATATTACTCATCTGTAAACAAGAGTGAACATCTTGTCATTTGTGACAACATAGATGGATTTTGAAGGCATTATGCTAAGTGAAATAATTCAGATTAAGTCAGGTAAGTATGATCTCACTTAAATGTGGAATCTAAAATAACAAAACAACACAAAACTAATAGATACAGAAAAGAGATTGGTGGTTGCCATAGTGTAGAGGGGGTTTGGAGGGAGGTCGGCAAAATGAGTGGAGCAGGTCAATAATTATGAACTTCTAGTTATAAAATAATTCACGAGGATGTAATATACAGCATTGTAATTAGAGTCAATGATATTGTACTGCATATTTGAAAGTTGCTAAGAGAGTTAATCTTAAAGGTTCTCATCACAAGAGAAAAGACTGGGCCTTTGTATGGTGACAGATGCTAATTGTATTTATTGTGGCCATCATTTTACAGTGTATACAAATATCAAATCATTATGTAGTTCACCTGAAGCTAATGCAATGTTTTTATGTTGATTAAAAAAATTTTTTGATATTCACTGGCATCTTTGAATGTTGTGGCTTGGGAGGATTAGAGTTATCCCTCCTTTTTTCTCCCCAAATTGGAGGAATGCCAAAAGACATTTCAGAGTAGCCCCTTGTTAACTTGGCTGCTTTAACATCAAAGCTAGAGCTCTTAATAAGGGCCCGGTTTTCCGGACCAATATTGGCATTGGGTTAATTTAACCAAAGCTATACATTTCTCATGTCCTCTCTGTGCTTGGGGCTTCCCCGATGGCTTAGACAGTAAAGAATCTGCCTGCAATGCAGGAGACCTGGGTTTGATCCCTGGGTCAAGAAGATCCCTTGGAGAAGGGAATGGCTAGACCATTTGAACCCATGACTGAGTGACTAATACATTTACTTCATACTCCTCTGTGCTTAAACCTTTTCAATATCTTCTATTTACCTGGAATAAAATCTAGAATTTTTAATGTGGCCCACAGCTCTGAGAGCCCTGGCGCTGCTACTTCTCCAAATTCATCACTACCACTTCCAGCCTAACAAATTTCCACATCAGGAATGTTCTACCTGCTTCAGCCCAATCCCCAGTCTTTGCCTGGTCATGACCTCTCTTCTATTCTCACGTGAAGAATTAATCTCCTTAGGAGATATTTTTTCCTTTCTTGATCTTTCAAACTAAATCAGGGATATCTGGACTCCTAACTTTTCAGTTTATTCTTTCATAATAACTTTTACTGTTTATATATTATTTGCATTTGCTTTACCTGTATCCTCAATGGGTCCATTGTCTTTATGAGCAAATACACCAATTTTGTGCTATATACCCAGTGCCCAGCACAAAGTAGGAGCTTAATGAGTATATTTTTACTGGTGTATGGACAAAAAGAGGGAATATACGTATAAGGTTAAAATAATAATTGTAAATAGAAATAATTTCTAAACTTTAAAAAATCAAGCAAATATCTGCTGAAACAGGTTTGAATCCTATAAAGAAACTATGTCACAGCAGTCCTGGACAAGATATATTTAAGTGAAGGGAGTATTACATATATCTGGCCGTTACTAAAGCATGAGCAGAAATATGAAGAAATCTTCAAAAACGTTGAGTAGCATATATATTTTTTTATTAGTTATTATCCTCATGTGATCAAAACAGTTCAGTAAGAGAAATACGTTTCCACAATGGAGAGGCATTTTGTGAATTAATAGATTGGAACTGTAAAAAGACAAAATAAGAGCAAAAGCTTAAAATGGCAGGGAGAGAGGAAATTTCTCCCACCTCCATCCTCCTCCCACAGTTCAGCAGCAAGAGTGTTTATTAAACCAGAAGTGATCAAAATCACTTTTACTGTGTCAGCGTGGGCTGAAAAAGACACCTGCATTTCATGAATTGATGAGTAATTGTTTTTAGTCCTGATTCTGAGTACCCTGTTGATTGCAGAAGTGTGATGTGGTTGAAAAAGCACTAGGTTTAGATCTGGAACACCTGGATTTAAGTCCTGGCATCACTTACCTTTACATTAGACCTGGAATGAGTCACTTCACTTCACCAAGGGTGAGTTTCCTTGTGAAATGGTGTCCTGTAGGATCCTTGCGTGTATCAAATAAGACAATTACAGAGAATCTCTTGGAGAAGGCATGAAATACTAAAATAAGCTTTTGGAATTTGAGTATATATTTGTCTTTAAGTGACATACTTTGTGCAGATGTCCTGTCCTTTACTCCAGACAAACTTACATATCTCTTGGTGGGTGATATAACAAACCAGGAAATGCACTTTGATGCAGAAAGTGCCATAATGCACAGATGAAGGAGCTTATTTTTGCTTCTGCCTACCTTCCTTTCCACACAATTCTGTGGGCAAGAAAGCATGACGGTTGGACAAGGGAGATTTATTGATCTAAGAAGTAAGCAAATTCAGTTTTGGAACAAAATATTCCATTTACCCATGCATTAATTTTAAAAATGTATTTTAATAATTATCAAAACATATCTGAGAATGAGGTAGAATAAATACAGGTGTTTTTTAATCTATTTGGCTATTGCCTTTTTATATGAATGAAGCTTTTAGCTTCATGTACAGTTATTTTTATGGTTTTATTCTATTGACCAATTAAAGATAGTCTTGGATTTTTGAAGCATAAGTAAAGTATATAGGTACTGTGGCATTTATTAAGGGAGATAGAGTGGATGGTATTATTTTTTTAAAACAGATTATTTTATATCTCTGAAATTATGAAGCACGTTAATCAGAAAAATCAAATATATAAATTCTATTTTACATGTAACTTAATAACCATATAAAACAGAAACAATGATGATGGTAACCTTTACATTGCACCAGAGAGCAAAAATATGTTATGTGAGTAAGGATGTATGTGTGAAGAGAGTGTGTGTGTATTTGTATACAGACATATGTGAAGAAAATACAATGTTAACACCAGTTATTTCTGGGATATGTGATTATAGATGATTTTTTTCTATAGTTTTTTTTTTAGAGATTTTCTATGATGACCATATACTTTGTTGATGACAAGAATGTTATAGAAGTACAATTTTACACACTATATAAAAGTAAAATACCTAAAGAAGTAAATTTTCTCTTTGAAATTAAAGGCTATTACAGCAACAGCCTCCCTCACTGCTTTTAAATCACATCTTCTGGTGCCCATTTAGATGTTTCATCCTCAGTAACATAAGGCGTTTCATTAGCGTCCAGTGGTGTATGATTGGACCTCCTGAGGTGTTATGCTTTCACATGAATTATTATAATGTAACATACATCTTAGTAATAACAATGAAGTTATCCAGTAAACATTCATAGGTAGTAACACTCTATAAGAATATGTGATTCCTTTTACATGTTTGTAAGACAGTAAACAAATATTTTGAAATGTACTGTTACAAGTGCATTTACATGTGTGTTTTGTATATTGGTGAATTCGGTGCTTTGGGGTTTCACAGTAATGGTGACTTCTTGCGTCGTATCTCATGTGTATAAAGCACCAAGTCTATGCTCTTACGGCTGCGTAACTTCCCATAGGAAGGTTGGCTGTGATAATAAGGCACATAACATATCTTCATATCAATTAACTTCTGTGGCAGCAGATATTTTATTGAAATGGTTCAAAGTATTATCTTATTTCTAGTAAGCTAGTTTTAAGAAAACTCTTAGCTTAGTTGTGTAACTCAATAAACTCAAACTTCCTGTTGATTAACTCTCTTTTTGTCCATTTTGCTTTTAAAAATGTTTTATCTCAAGCCTTGGTGGTGACTTCTTGCATGCATTCCATGCTTTCATCTGATGTGACTGTGCTGCAGAATTTCATCTTTAATTCTCTTTGTGTTCTTTTGGATAGATTTGGGGCTTCCCTTGTGGCTCAGCTGGTAAAGACTCCGGCTGCAATGTGGGAGACCTGGTTTCGATCCCTGGGTTGGGACGATCTCCTGGAGAAGGGAAAGGCTACCCACTCTGACCTGGAGAATTCCAGGGACTGTATAGTCCATGGGGTCACAAAGAGTAGCACATGACTGAGCAACTTTCACTTTCACTTCAGACAGAGAGTTGTTTTAATCTTTCTCTCCTCCACACCCTGGCAACCCTCTATCTTCCACTCTCTTCATTTTTCTGGCACCTCTTTACTTTTATTTACATTTTTAAGGCAACTCATCATTCTTGCATTCAAGGTTAAGACGGAAGGAAAGTAAATTTAGTATAATCAAAGGGAAAAAAATCATTTTAAGAACTGGCAAGCACATCCTTCATAAGAAACAACTTGTTTTGTTCAGGATAAGTTGTAAAGAGACCTGTCTCATAACAATAAATATTTTAGAGCCACTAGCAAAATGTATCAATATATTTTTCTTAAAGGAGACATTCCTTCCCAGTGTGAGTAAATGTTCTCTTTCCCCTACTCCCTACATATACATTCAGAAAGTTAAACAGTAAGAGCTTAACCTCCTTTTTTCCAACAGAACATCAGGACGTATACACTTACATAATTAATACAATTTAATATTATTAACATAATTAAAATAGCAGCTTATATTAACTTAGTAGTAGTACTTAAGTCACAGATAAGAATATAGTTAAATAAAAATTTAAGACTCATAAATTTAAGGATTGAGAAAGTTTTACAGATGTAGAGGCATTTCTAAATTCAGGTTATCTATGATAGCTCTGGAGAAATAAATTTAAGACCTTCACAATTCTATAGGAAAAAATCCCACTCTAAAGTCATTTTTATTCATAAAATATAGCAGAAAATGTAAAATGTCCCTGTGTTCAGCTTTCATTCTTTTTCTGTAAAATTAATACATAATGGCATGCTTCCCATAATTACCATTGGCACATTAGTCTTTGTGGTACTAGTACAAACTAATCCCTTTCATGTGATATTTTAGAAGTTGTACAGAATTTTTTCACTATTGTTTAATGTTTTTTAAAGTATGAGTGTCTTTAATAGTTTTCACCTTGACTACGGCTGTTTCTTAAAGTTTATTTTTGTGTTTAGTTGCTCAATTGTGACAACCTCATGGACTGCAGCCTGCCACGCTCCTCTGTCCATGGGGATTCTCCAGGCAAGAATCCTGAAGTGGGTTGCCATGCTCTCCTCCAGGGGATCTTCCCAACCAAGGGATTGAAGCCAGGTCTCTCCCGCATTGCAGGTGGACTCTTTACGGATTGAGCCACCAAAGTATGAGTATCTTTAGCGTAATAGTTTTCACCTCGACTACTGGTTTTTCTTAAAATGTATTTTTAATTGGAGGATAATTGTTTTAATAAGTGTGTTAGATTTGCCATACAATTCCAGTCAGCCTTGAAGTATACATATGTCCCTTGCCTCTTGAATCTCCCTCCCACATCCCACCCCACCCCTCGAGGATGTCATGGAGTATGTGATTGAGCTTCCTTTACTATACAGGAAGTTCCTATTAGCTATCTGTTTTACATATGGTAATGTATAGGTTTCAGTGCTACTCTCTCAGTTCGTCTCACCCTCTCTTTCTGTGTTTACAAGTCTGTTCTCTGTGTCTGTGTCTCTGTCCCTATCCTGCAGATAGATTCATCAGTACCATTTTTATAGGTTCAATACATATGTATTAATATACGATATTTGTTTTTCTCTTCATTCTATATAACAGGCTCCAGGTTCATCCACCTCAATAGAACTGACTCAAATCTATTCCTATTTATGCTTGAGTAATATTCCATTGTGTATATGTACCACAAATTCTTTATCCATTCATTTATTGATGGATATCTAGATTGCTTTCATGTCTTTGCTATTGTAATTAGTGCTGCAGTGAACATCAGGGTACATGTGTCTTTTTCAGTTATGATTCTCTCTGGGTATGTGCCCAGAAGTGGAATTGCTGGATCAAAAGGTACTTTTGGAGAAGGAAATGGCAACCCACTCCACTGTTCTTGCCTGGAGAATCCCAGGGATGGAGGAGCCTGGTGGGCTTCCGTCTATGGGGTCGCACAGAGTCAGACATGACTGAAGCGACTTAGCAGCAGCAGCAAGGTAGTTTTATTTCTGGTTTTTTAAGGAATCTCCATACTGTTCTCCATAGTAGGTACAAAATCACTGCATATGGTGACTGCAACCGTGAAATTAAAAAACGCTTACTCCTTGGAAGAAAAGTTATGACCAACATAGACAACATATTAAAAAGCAGAGATATTACTTTGCCAACAAAGGTCCGTCTAGTTAAAGCTATGGTTTTTCCAGTGGTCATGTATGGCTGTGAGAGTTGGACTATAAAAAAAGCTGAGTGCCAAAGAATTGATGCTTTTGAACTGTGGTGTTGAAGACTCTTGACAGTCCTTGACAGCAAGGAGATCCAACCAGTCCATCCTAAAGGAAATCACTCCTGAATGTTCATTGGAAAGACTGATGTTGACGCTGAAACTCCAATACTTTGGCCACTTGATGAGAAGAACTCATTTAAAAAGACCCTGTTGCTGGGAAAGTTTGAAGGTGGGAGGAGAAGGGGATGACAGAGGATGAGATGATTGGATGGCATCACCGACTCAGTGGACATGAGTTTGAATAAACTACGAGAGTTGGTGATGGACAGGGAGGCCTGGTGTGCTGCATTCCATAGGGTCGCAAAGAGTTGGACACAACTGAGCAACTGAACTGAACTGAAATTTGCATTCCCACCAACAGTGTAACAGGTTTCCCTTTTCGCCACACCATCTTCAGCATGCTTTTCTGTATATTTTTTGTAATGGTCATTCTGACCCATGTGAGGTGAAACCTCATTGTAGTTTTGGATGGCATTTCTTTAATAATGAGGCGATGTTGAGCATCTTTTCATGTGTTTGTTGACCATCTCTATGGAGAAATGTCTATTTAGATATTCCATTCTTTTTTTTTTTTTTTTCTTTTGATCGGGTAGCTAGTTTTTCTGGTGTTGAGCTGCATGAGCTACTTGTTTATTTTGGAGATTAATCCTTTGCCAATTGTTTCATTTACAATTATTTTCTCTCATTCTGAGAGTTGTCTTTTCATCTTGTTTATAGTTTCCTTTGCTGTGCAGAAGCTTTTAAGTGTAATTAGGGCCCACTTGTTTATATTTGGTTTTATTTCCATTACTCTAGGAAGTAGGTCAAAGAAAATCTTGCTGTGATTTATGTCAGAGTGTTCTATGAATTAGTCTTAGTCTTTTATAGTTTCTGGACTTACATTTAGGTCTTTATTCCATTTTGAGTTTAGTTTTGTGTACGGTGTTAGGCAATGTTCTCACTGAATCTGTAGATTGCTTTGGGTAGTATAGTCATTTTCACAATATTGATCCTTCCAACCCAAGAACATGATGTGTTTCTCCATCTGTTTCTGTCATCTTTGTTTTCATTCATGAGTGTCTTACAGTTTTCTCTATACAGATATTTTGTCTCCTTAGGTAGATTTATTCCTAGGCATTTTATTCTTTTTGTTGCAATAGTGAATGGGATTGATTCCTTTATTTCTCTTTCTAATTTTCATTGTTAGTGTATAGGAGTGCAAGGGATTTCTGTGTATTGATTTTGTATCCTGTGGCTTTACTAAATTTGTTGATTAGCTCTAGTAATTTTCTGATAGTCTATTTAGGGTTTTTCCTCCAAAATCACTGCAGATGGTGATTGCAGCCATGAGATTAAAAGATGCTTACTCCTTGGAAGTAAAGTTATGACCAACCTAGATAGCATATTCAAAAGCAGAGACATTACTTTGCCAACAAAGGTCCATCTAGTCAAGGCTATGGTTTTCCCAGTGGTCATGTATGGATGTGAGAAGTTGGACTGTGAAGAAAGCTGAGCACCAAAGAATTGATGCTTTTGAGCTGTGGTGTTGGAGAAGACTCTTGAGAGTCCCTTGGACTGCAAAGAGATCCAACCAGTCCATTCTAAAGGAAATCAGTCGTGGGTGTTCATTGGAAGGACCGATGCTGAAGCTGAAACTCCAATACTTTGGCCACCTCGTGCGAAGAGTTTACTCATTGGAAAAGACTCTGATGCTGGGAGTGATTGGGGGCAGGAGGAGGAGGGGATGGCAGAGGATGAGATGGCTGGATGGCATCACTGACTCGATGGACATGAGTTTGAGTAAACTCCGGGAGTTGGTGATGGACAGGGAGGCCTGGCATGCTGCAATTCATGGGGTTGCAAAGAGTCGGACATGACTGAGAGACTGAACTGAATTGAACTGATGTATAGTATGTCATTGGAGAAGGCAATGGCACCCCACTCCAGTACTTTTGCCTGGAAGGTCCCATGGACGGAGGAGCCTGGTAGGCTGCAGTCCATGGGGTAGCTAAGAGTCGGACACTGACTGAGCGACTTCACTTTCACTTTTCACTTTCATGCATTAGAGAAGGAAATGGCAACCCACTCCAGTGTCCTTACCTGGAGAATCCCAGGGACGTGGAAGCCTGGTGCGCTGCTGTCTATGGGGTCGCACAGAGTCGGACATGACTGAAGCGACTTAGCAGCAGCAGCAGCATAATATGTCATCTGCAAAGAGTGAAAGTTTCTTTTTCTTCCAGTATTCATTCCTTTTCATTTCTTTTTCTTTCTCTGATTGCTATGGCTAGGAATTCCAAAAATATCTGAGATAATAGTGGTGAGAGTGGGCACCCTTGTCTTGTTCCTCATCTTGGAAGAAATGCCTTCAGCATTTCACCATTCAAAATGTTTGCTGTGGGTTTGTCATATGTGGCCTTTATTACATTGAAGTAGGTTCTTTTTGTGCCCATTTTCTGAAGACTTTTTATGATAAATGGGTGCTGAATTTGTTGAAAGCTTTTTCTGCATCTATTGAGATTATCATGTAAGTTTTCTCTTTCAATTTCTTAATATGGTATATCACATTGCTTTGCATGTATTGAAGAATCCTTTAAATATGTCCCACTTGATCATGGTATATGAGCCTTTTAATGTATGGTTGAATTATGTTTGCTAGAATTTTGCTGAGTAGTTTTGCATCTATGTTCATCAGTAATATTGGCCTGTAATTTTCCTTTTTTGTAATATCTTTGACTTGGACTTCCCTGATGGCTCAGATGGTAAAGAATCCAGCTGCAGCGCGGAAGACCTGGGTTTGATCCTTGGATTGGGAAGATCCCCTGAAGAAGGGAACAGCTACCCACTCCAGTATTCTGGCCTGGAGAATTCCATGGACTGCAGTCCATGGGGTCACAAAGAGTCGGACATGACTCAGCGACTTTCACTTCACTTTGATTTTAGTATCAGGGTGATGGTGGCCTCGTAGAATGAGTTTGAAAGTGTTCCTTCCTCTACAAGTTTTTTGGAAGATTTTGAGAGGGATAGGTATTAGCTCTTTTGTAAAATATGATATAAGTCACCTGTGAAGCCATCTGGGCCTAGGTGTTTATTTTTTGGAAGATTTTTAATCACAGTTTTGATTTCCATGCTTATGATTGGTCTGTTCATATTTTCTGCTTCTTCCTGGCTCAGTATTGGAAGGTTGTACTTTTCTAAGAATTTGTCCATTTTTTCCAGATTGTCCATTTTATTGGCATATAGTTGCTCGTAGTAGTCTCATGATCCTTTGTATTATATTTCTACATTGTCTATTTTGACCTCTCCTTTTTCATTTCTAATTTTGCTGATTTGAGTCTTCTCCCTTTTTTTCTTGACGAGTGTGGCTAATGGTTTGTCAGTCTTGTTTATCTTCTCAAAGAACTGCCTTTTAGCTTTATTGATCTTTGCTATTTTATTCATTTCTTTTTATTTATTTCTGCTCTGATCTTTATGATTTCTTTCCTTCTACTAACTTTGGGGCCTTTTATTTTTCTTCTTTTACCAGTTGTTTTAGTGTAAGATTAGGTTGTGTATTCAATTTTTTTCTTATTTCTGGAGATAGGATTGTATTGGAGAAGGCAATGGCACCCCACTCCAGTACTCTTGCCTGGAAAATCCCGTGGACGGAGGAGCCTGGTAGGCTGCAGTCCATGGGGTCGCTAGGAGTCAAACACGACTGAGTGACTTCACTTTGACTTTTCACTTTCATGCATTGAAGGAGGAAATGGCAACCCACTCCAGTGTTCTTGCCTGGAGAATCCCAGGGATGGGGGAGCCTGGTGGGCTGCCGTCTATGGGGTCACACAGAGTCGGACACTGACTGAAGCGACTTAGCAGTAGCAGCAGAAGGATTGTATTGCTATAAACCCCTCTTTTAGAACTGCTTTTGCTGCATACCATAGGTTTTGAGTCATTGTGTCTGAGTTTTGTTTTTTTTTTTTTTCTGGCTTGGTATTTTTAAAAAATGTTTATTTGCACATTTACTGAGCCCATTGATCCTGACTCCGTGTTTAGGGAAAATCCCTGTGATGGAAGCCCCAGTTTCCACGTTATACCCATTTGGAGAACCAGGCCCACATCTGGATGGAAGGATAGTAATAAACAGGACCACAAGCCCCATCAGGGATAGGAGCACTTGGTCAGAGTGCCTGGGATTGGGAGGCAGCACCAGTGAGTTCTCAGAGATGGCTGCTTCTCTGCTATGCATTCCCCAAGGCTGACTCACCCTGGCAAAGTTGATCCTGGGTCATTTCTACAAATGGGGTCTTGAGACAGCGAGGTACCCAGGGATACCCAGCACCAGGGGAGGCGCTGAATGGAATTATTCACAAAACAGCCATCAGCTGCTGTGCTTCCCCTCTTTGATTACAAAATAAAATGTATCTTACATGAAAGAGAGACATGGGTCTCTGGTGAGCTGCCCTCTTCCCAGTATTGACGCTTGCTTGGCTGCTCTCTGGTGTGGCCTCAGCCTCCCACTGGGACCAGGGGGCCTGGGGATGGGGAGGCGTCTCCCAAGCCCACCCAGGGCTTGGCCTGGCTCAAAGCAGGAAGGAGGGTGGTCTGTGTGCCCTGGGGGGTGTGGGGTTGGGGCTCAGGGGAAGTCTCGGAGGGCTTCACTGACTCAATGGACATGAGTGTGAATAAACTCCGGGAGCTGGTGATGGACAGGGAGGCCTGGCATGCTGTAGTCCATGGGGTCACAAAGAGTCAGACATGACTGAGTGACTGAACTCAACTGAAATTTAAATATATCCTGCCATTCCCTTCTGGCCTTCAGAATTTCTGATGAAACCTCAGCTGTTAAGCTTACGGGGTTTCCCTTGTATGTTACTTGTTGCTTTTTCCTTTCTGCTTTTAATGGTTTTTTCTTTGAGTTTAATTTTTCTTATTTTGATTAATATGTATCTCAGCATATTTCGCCTTGGGTATATCCTTTATGCAACTTCACTTCTATGATTTGTTTGACTATTTCCTTTCCCATGTTAGGGAAGTTTTCAACTATAATCTTTTCAAATTTTTTCTGAGACCTTTTCTTTTTCTCTTCTTCTGGAACCCCTATCATGCAAATGGTGATGAGTTTAATATTATTCCAGAGGTCTCTGAGAGTATCCTCAATTCTTTTCATTCTTTTATCTTTATTCTGCTCTTTAGCAGTTATTTCCACCATTCTGTCTTCCAGCCTACTTATCAATTCTTCTGCCTCAGTTACTCTGCTATTGATTTCTTCTAGAGTATTTTTAATTTCAGTAATTGTGTTGTTCATCATTGTTTATACTTTATTTCCTTTAGGTCCTTTTTAAATGTGTTTAAATGGTTAGAGTTAAATAATTCTTGCATTTTCTCCACTCTGATTTCAAGATTTTGGATCATACATGCTATCATTACTCTGAACTCTTCAGGTAGTTTATTTCCTCTTCATTTATTTGGTCTTGTGGATTTTTTCCTTCTTCCTTCATCTGCACAATATGTCTGTCTTCATTTTATCTGGCTTGCTGTGTTTGAAGTCTCCTTTCTCCAGGTTGTGGTGTTGTAGTTCCTCTTGCTTTTGGTCTCTGCTCCCAGGGGTAAGGTTGGTCTAGTGGCTTGTCTAGGATTTGTGATGTGTAGGATTTGTGCATTCATTCTGGTCGGAGCTGCTGAGTTTTGTTTTGTTTTGTTTTGTTTTAACATTTGATGGGCAGCGCTGTGTGAGGTGGTGTTTCGAGGTGTTTATGGGAAGCCTGTCTGCTAATGATTGGGTTTGTGTTCTTTCATGCTTGTTGTTTGGGTGGGGTGTCCTGAACTGGGTGCTGCTGGAAGTTGGGTGGTGCTGGGTCTTGGATATAGCTGAAAGTTTTCATGGGAGTTCTCACTGATTAATATTCCTTGGGGTCGTGAGTTTTCTGGCAGTCTAGAGTTCTGGACTCAGTGCAATCACTCCAGAAGCTCAGGCTTTACCCCTCTGGTCTGGAAACTATGATCCCCAAGCCATTTGTTATGACAGTAAAGAGAATTAAAACTAACAAAGAAAAAAAAGCCAAGACACAAAAATGAACCCCAGACAAATGGCAAAAATAAAATCAGAGAAACATGAACAAAAACAAGGAACACACACACACACACACACACACACACACACACGAAGCCAAAACATACCAAAGAAAACAAAGTACCAGAGTGACCTGGCAAGAAAAAGAAAGCAAAAAAAAAAAAGATATCAACCAATTAAAGACAAAACTAACAAAAACACATAACAGAAAGCAAGACCAAAGCAGAGTTCCAAATGAGGACTAAAGAAAATAAATAAACATGGTGAAAAAAAGAAAGGAAAAAAAAAAACCCCAAAACAAAGTAAAATAGGGGTATTTTTAAAAATATTTAGACATATTAAAGAAAAAGCACAAGAGAACTACAAAACAGAACAAAACAAAAAAAAGAAGTAAAAATATCCACAGAACTGCAGAAAGCCAAATTAGAGGTAGAAATAGATCAAAGAGATAAAAAGTGTGATTAACGATTAAAAAAAAAGTTCCCAAGAGTCTAAATGGAGATAATAATAATAAAGTCAATAATAACAGCAACAGAGAAAAAGAAAAAAAAAATCCAGAACCAATTACAGGGTAAATCAAAATATAAGAGGAATATGTGTGCGTGTGCGTGCACCAATGCACATTCAGTCGTGTCCAACTCTTTGTGACCCTATGGACTGGAGCCCACCAGTCTCCCCTGTCCATGGTATGCAATAATAAGAATACTTTTGAGTCTGAACTGTCGGTGTCCTTTCCCCCACTGTGAGCCACACCCCACCTACACCGCTGTAGGAAGCCCTACAATACTGGGAGGAGGTGACTTCTGGACCTGCTGTGGGTAGAGCTCAGACTCTGATCTGACCCTGCTCCTGTGTGCTCTTGCCTCCAGTGTCCACAGCTGCCAGCGTTAGAGCATTTTCTTTTGTGGGAGCACTTATCATTGTTTTATATATTCCATACATACAGTGTCTACATAGTTGATTGTGTGGATTTAATCTGTATCTTTTACATCTGGTGGGGAAGTGTTTGGTCCTCTTCCTTAGTCACTGCATTTCTGGAACTCAATTGTGGTTTTATACTCACTTTTGCATGCGGGTCATCCACAGGAGTTTGCTCCTGAGGCTGCCCTGGTGGACTCGGGTCCGCCCCAGTGAGGAATGGATGTGGAGGTGGCAGTGCTGCTCGGATCGTGTGAACCTTGGTGGTCACCATGGGTGCAGGTGATATGGCATTACTAGAATTTTTTCTAGCCTCTGGCAGCTCTTCCCCAGTGATGACTGAGTGTAGCTAGGATGGCTGCTTGGATTGCCAAGATTCTGGCAGCACCAGGTGTGCAGGAAAGCTGGCATCTATGGGCCCAGGAGATAGGGCACGGTTAGGATTCGTTTTTAGCCTCTGGCAGCTCTGCCTCAGTGAGGACTGAGTGTGGAGGTGGCATGGCTGTTTGGATCATGGGGACCTTGGAGATGCCAGGTCCACTGGGAAGCCAGCAGCCATGGGCACAGAAGATATGGTGTATTTGAGTTCTAGCCTCAGCAGCTGATGCTCAGAAAGCCACCCTGGCCGGTCCTTCTCTATTGCTCAGCACATGAGGTGGTCAAAGGCAGTTGTGGTTGGGGTCCTTCTCTGTTACTTGGCATATCAGGCGCTCAAAAGGCCACCTTCGCAGGAGTCTGTCTATTCATCCATTGCCAGTGTAGGATGTGGGGCGGTAGAGGCTAAGTGATGATTCCACCCTCTGTGATTCAGCACTTGTACCCAGTCTCCACTGCTACCCAGCTTTCCTCCGCAGGCATTCTCCACAGGGATTTCCTCCCTACTGTCTCCTTGGATCATCTCCCCACTGTCAACAGCAGTTCTGGCCCTGGGATTTCTCTCCAATCCCCACGCTCCAGATCTCAGCAGCAGCCCTATTTGGGATACGTAGGGCCAGAGTACAGATTGTTTGTGTACTTCTGACTCCATTCAAACTGTCCAGGATTATCTGCTTCACTCTCTGACAGCCTCAGATGCTTCCCTTTTGTCCCAACTGGTTGCCCCAGAGGCAGGAATCTCACTTCTGCTTCACCCACTGGGTACAGGTCTGGTCCCACTCTCTCTACTCTTTTTCCCTTCCTTTCTTCCTTCATCCTACCTAGTTTTGCATAGGGGGGACTCCTGCCAGTATTCAGCTGGTACTCTGCCAGATCTTCTGCATCTAGAGATGTTCCTGATATATCCATGGAGAGATATGTACTCCATGTCCACCTACTCCATCATCATCTTGTCTTCTCCCTTGAGTATTGCTTTTGATTATCGTTTTATTTGAATGAAAGTTAACATATAAAATGATTTAATGCACAAATGTTCTAAAGATCAATCCAGGACAAAATGGGTTTTGAAAGGGGTATAATTTCACTAGAGATGAATGAATCAATTGAATTAGAGGGTGTGGTTAAGTCCACTAGTGTTATATGCATCAAACTTCTTTTTTATTTTCAGAGATTTTATTCCTTCAGATTTATACCACATGCAATAGCCAAAATCAGTGGCTAAACACTAAAGTTTCAAAATCTAAACACCATTCACAAAAGTGTGCTTTTTTAGCATCTAATTTTTTAAAAATGGAGTCCACATATAGCTGGAAATAAACAGTTCATATTCTTTGTAAAGCATCAGTTCAGTTCAGTTGCTCAGTCATGTCGGACTCTTTGCGACCCCATGAATCGCAGCACGCCAGGCCTCCCTGTCCATCACCAACTCCCAGAGTTCACTGAGACTCACGTCCATCGAGTCAGTGATGCCATCCAGCCATCTCATCCTCTGTCGTCCCCTTCTCCTCTTACCCCCAATCCCTCCCAGCATTAGAGTCTTTTCCAATGAATCAACTCTTCGCATGAGGTGGCCAAAGTACTGGAGTTTCAACTTTAGCATCATTCCTTCCAAAGAAATCCCAGGGCTGATGTCCTTCAGAATGGACTGGTTGGATCTCCTTGCAGTCCAAGGGACTCACCAGAGTCTTCTCCAACACCACAGTTTAAAAGCATCAATTCTTCAGCACTCAGCCTTCTTCACAATCCAACTCGCACATCCATACATGACCACAGGAAAAACCATAGCCTTGACTAGACGGACCTTTGTTGGCCACAATGAAAACTTAGTTGTGTGATAGTTACTGACCATGAAATTATGCCTGATAGTTTTTATAAAATGTAAACTTTGAATGCCATTTCATCACTGTTGTGCTTTGAAGAACAGCAATTTATTCTTGATTGCCATGGAACCCAAAGATAGCTTTCATTTTCTTTTTAGCTAATGTAAATTCTAGAAATGAAATGATACTGAAAATCTTGCTTCTTTATATTCAGAGAAAACTTTTTTTATTTCTGGAAACTTGTAAGTATATGATCTATAAAGGTTGTCATGTATTTTATGGTTGCTAAGATACCTGGAGTAACTAGACCACTGAGTCTCATTGCTCAGGTTGAGATTGAGCTAACTCTAGCATAAGCCATCCAGAGCCCTGTATAGTTGCCCTCTAACATTACCCATTTTAATGTGAGTTTATTAAAATAGGGTTTGGAAAAGTGAAGAAAAATTGTTGAATTTGCCTTTCATTTTTTGCTGTAGTTCTTAGAAAATAGCTTTCAACTTAAAATAGAGTTGGAATAACCTTGGTCATGTTGAGTACAACAGCAAAACAATGAAAAAAAATTGTCCCATCTAACTGCAATAATAACTGTTGGAACTTAATCTTGTAGTATTTTTCTTCCAAATTGTGGATGTTTCTGAATCAGTCACACGGTGCGCACAACAGTACGTTGATGAGGATAACTCAGAGTAGTTTGCTCTCAGCTGTTTTCCAACAGTATTGTCACAGTTTTCTGCTGCTGCTGGTTTTTCATTTCTGCCATGCATTTGTCACTTCTGTTGATACCTTTGGTGTTATGTGATGAGATGAGTCTGGTTGGGAGGATAATAGTGCACAAAAGCTTCCAAACAGAGCAGAATGGAAAATTAGAGCCTCAGAAGTATCCTTGAGGATGGATTCCAGTAGATGATGTCTGCCCACATTGAGAGTAATGATGCTAATGCAGAAATACTGGAGATTAGAAAACAGAGTGTATGAATGAGGGCAAGGCAAAAAAAAAAAAAACTCCAACTATTCAGAAAGAATACCTCACTTCACTTCTTTGTAAAGCTGAAAAATGTCACGAGTGTGTTGAGCTCCAAACAGAACAAGTACAATATAATTCTAAAATAATGTCTTGTCAGTGTCAGAGCCTCTCAAGTTGTACCATGATTGGTGTTATGTTGCTGTTTAAATGATTTTGTTTCTAGAGGTGCAGATCTTTAAATACAGTATATAGATTTTTATATGGGAACTGCAATGTTGGTGATGCTTTGTTTTATAATGAGGGCAAATTTCCTATGGTTTATTTTTCTCTGTTTCCAGTGAAAACAATGTTCTCTCTCCTTTTCATATTGGGAATATGGCAGTTTTAGGTCATGGTAGCAAATTCAGATTGTCAACATTGCATCACAGCAATAATCCTTTTTTTTGCAAAAGAGTTTTTTTGGTGTTAAGACAATTAAAAAATTAAATATAAAATAATGAGGGACAAGTTTTTAACATTGTAGGAAATTAGAACATTTTCGAATTTACTTTAAATGAGTAACACTATTTGGTTGCTAATATTCCAGAGGATTCAGCTGCGTCATGGAAAATTGAATATCTGAGTAATTTCCAGTTAGACTAGAAATTATCTGAAAACTTAAAAATTTCCTATTTAGATTTCTTAGGATTGAATCTATAGCAATGTGTATATGTGTGTGTACATTCAACAGTAATTTTTTTCGAAGGGATAGTCTTTCAAGCCTTTCTCTAATCACTCTAGCATCTAAAATAAGGTAATATAAAATTTCCAGGTGGCTACAAAATATTAGATACATTGATGCTAGCATTGGGTGTATTGGTGGTAGTGGGAGGGAGAATAATGATTATGCATGATTTATATGCTACAGAATTAAAGTGGCCTTGCATTTCCTATAAAGAATGCTATTTTCTCAAATGCGGAGGGTTAAATAAGAGCCTTAAAGAGAGAAGTGAGATAGTGACATCTGCTATGAAGAGTTACTATAAACAATGAGGGATCAGTGACAGAAAAGAGTAAAATATGTTCCTAAAGAATGAAGGGGGGAAATTTAATAATTTCACTTTTTAAACGCACCTGAAACATTAGAGGGATTTAAAGCTCCCTAGAGTAGAGAGAATAGTTTCTGTTAGAATGACTGGTTAAGATTTCTGAGCAAATGTGCCAGAAAAAATGATTCTGAAACAATGTAGTTTTTAAATCTTTGCTTCATCCTGACTCCTGATGAAGGGAATGGCTGTGTAGGACTGGCCTGCACCATGCACTGCTTTCCTAACTCCTCCACAGCTGATTTACTAATGACTGCTACCTTCAGTTCAGTCACTGAGTTGTGTCCGACTCTTTGAGATCCCATGGACTGCAGCACGTCATGATTCTCTGTCAATCACCAACTCCCGGAGCTTACTCAAACTCATGTCCGTGGAGTCAGTGATGCTATCCAATCATTGCATCCTCTGTCTTCCCCTTCTCCCTCTGCCCTTCAATCTTTCCCAGCATCAGGTCTTTTCAATGAGTCAGTTCTTCTCATCAGGTGGCCAAAGTATTGGAGTTTCGGCTTCAGCATCAGTCCTTCCAATGAATATTCAGGACTGATTTCCTTTAGGATGGACTGGTTGGATCTCCTTGCAGTCCAAGGGACTCGCAAAAGTCTTCTCCAACACCACAGTTCAAAAGCATCAATTCTTTAGTGCTCAGCTTTCTTTACATCCAACTCTTATCCATACATGACCACTGGAAAAACTATAGCTTTGACTAGACGGACATTTGTTGGCAATGGTTGACTGCTACCTTCATTCCTCAAAATTGTTAAATTCCTTTAAGAAAAGCTGAAATATTAGGAAATGTTTTACTAGAATAAGGGGAAATAGACCATTTAGCTAGACTTGGCTGCATATTCCTGAGGTTCCACTCCATGATGGTGAGGCTCTTAAACTGAAGGGTACATCAGAAACCTTTGGAAGCCTTTGTTAGTAATTCAGGATTCTGGGATCCCTGCAGAATTTCTGATTCAGAAAGTTTGAACTGGAACTGGGGAGTTCAGATTTCTAACAAGTTCCCAGGCGATGCTGTTGCTTCTAGTTCTGGGCCCACACTTTGAGAATCTCTATCCAAATGGAAGCTTAGAGGAGAAAAAAAAGCAAGGGGGGCAAACCCTGGCCCAAAGCACAGCAGTCAGCTTCTCACTGGATGCAAAACTCACGGAACTGCCTTTTATTAGTAGATCCTTTACTAGGTCTTGACATGCAATCTTCCATCCAACCTTGTGAGGGATTTTCCTATTTAGATTTATCTTATAAACCTCTCTGCTGCTGCTGCTAAGTCACTTCAGTCGTGTCTGACTCTGTGCGACCCCATAGACGGCAGCCCACCAGGTTCCCCCATCCCTGGGATTCTCCACGCAAGAACACTGGAGTGGATATAAAACCTCTCTAGGTTTGGGCAAATGATTTCTCTTTGAGTAGCTATTTAGGACTTTTGAGTAAATGTGCTGGAAAAAGTGATAGTGAAACAACATATGTATATGTATGTATGCATGTGTTTTTTATATATATATATTATATATATATATATATATAATATATATAACACTTTAAAACACTTTTAGTCTTTGTTTGAACCTGACTCTTGATGAAGTAAATGGCTCTGGCGTTTAGCTGTGTTGCAAAATCACCTGTACAGAACTCGGTTTCTTTAATTAACTTACCTAAAGTTTGAAGCCAGAGATGCAGTTAGACCTAAATGTCAGTCTTGGCTCTTTGGGTCTGAAGTCTCACCTCTTTGCATCAAAATATACTTTTGTGCTTCTTTCCAAAGAATCTCTACTTCCTTTTCATTTTTTTTTTCACATATTGTTCAGAAGCTCTCAAGCATGCTTGTATTTTTATACCATTTTCTAAAATTAAATTCTGACCTGATAGCCCTCACTGGCAAGCAACACTAATTATTTAATAACAACTGTGTGTATGAGTCATGGAAAAGTACAAATGTGAGAGAAGAGCTACAAATGGTTTTAGCAAATTAGTGGAGCAGATATAGAAATAACTCTTCAGTGAGAAACAGCTAGCTGGCCGTGAACTATGCTAAGAACAATACAGAAGTTATCTCATCTAATCACAATGAGCCTGTCCCAAAGAAGAGTGTTGCCTTTGGAACGAGTGCACTCATTGTGTTTGTTTTTATCCAAACTGATGTCAGGGAACTGATGTCATATCTCTATACAAAAGTCATTTAAGTGTTCTTAGTTTACTATTTATCTGTGTTTAAGGTTAAATCATTTTAGTACCATCACAAGTTAAAAAGTCACAGGTAGAAAAAAATACAATATGAGTCTCATTCTGAGCTGTGATCATTTAAAGTTGTTTATGTGAAAAGATTAGTTTAAAAATAATATTTTTCAATTTAATATTTTAATTTGTGCAAATCATTGATGTGGAAATTTAGCTTTATGAAATATACTCACTGAGATGTCATTTTAGTCGTGTTTTATTAAAAATACTAAATTTGCATAAAATTTCTGGCCATACCTTTCAAGCACCTTGATCATGGGGAATACACGTTATGTATTTTTTTTACATCATGCTTGTAGCTTGGCAAGGTGTCATGTGTGATCGGAATCAGTATTCTTTGAAGAAATGGTAAAGTATTACTTCTGTTGAGTTACAAATTTTTAATTCAAATCCACCTGTGAATTTTTTTATGAGGAAAAAATAAGATAATGGCTTCAGATAAGAACTCGAGCAAGTATGTTACACATTCCATTTTCTATCAGACTTTACTAATAACCTGCATTATTGATTTACCCTTCTAGGTATATTTTTGAATATGACAAGGTTATGATTTTCATAAGTGATTTTATTACTGTTTGACTTCTGACCCCAACATCTCTTAGCCAGCCTTTTTCCCACTGGGCCACATTTCTAGGTCAAATTATTGAAGAGGGGAGAAAGATGTTAACATTTTCTAGAGAGAAACTCTCCCAGAGTACACATCTTAAGATAGGAAAATATATCATGTCTGCTAAGGATTACCTATAGCTAAATTAAAGTTTAAAATAGAAGCATGTGTTGAATTGGAAGTGAGTTTGGAAGGATGTAATAATCTGACAGGTGTTAATGTTACCCTCAAAGGGAATAAACTAGAAGCCATAAAAAGCATACATCTCCCCTCATTATGTTCTATGATGTTCCTGCAGTGTTAAAGGGAAGCATGGAGATGAAAATAATTAGCTTATGTAAAGCTGTATATTCTGATAATCCAAGATTCAACTTTCTGCCTCAAACAGATTTTCATGTGGAAAATCTTTTTTTTTTTTTTAATTTGGCTATGTGAGTGAGTGAATGATGGTGGCTCAGTCGTGTCCAACTCTTTGAGGCCCTATGGAGTGTAGCCTGCCAGGCTCCTATGTCCATGTAATTCTCCAGGCAAGAATAATGGAGTGGGTTACCATTTCCTTCTCCATTATTTGGGTATAGTTTGTTCTCTTGCACAATGCTTACATGATTTTTTTATAATAAGCTTTATTGTATAAATCAAAAAATATAAACTTGAACTATATTTTAATATTGTCCAAATTTTGCTCATAGACTCAAAATTACACTGTTAGGTATTTAAGAGATATCAATAAAATATATTTTTACAATCTTGGTGGTACTTGTTTGTTTTTTATAAAATGTAAAAAACGGGTTCTGAAGATAGCACTCATCCATCAAATCTGATTTACTCTTGTTGAGTATAAGAGTGTGGCTGATTTTTTTCAATTCTGAGATGCTGTCATAGCCACCTTTGCCTTTATATAGATTAGTAGTGAATAGATTCTGATTTCAGCTGATTTTATTTCATATAAAACTGTAACCTTCACGAGTACACATCAACCTCAAACTCATTAGAGAGGTTTATTATTTTAACACTTCTTTCCTCCAAATTATTTGAATAGATAGTAACTGATTTGAAAACTAAGATATTATCATTCTTTTCACCTGTAGAAAGGTTTGACATATAAGACTGTATGAAAGTGGAAAACAAGTATGTGATAAAGCACTATACATAATTAAAAAACAAGAGACAGATGGTAAAGAGTATCTGCTGTGTAATTGATAAAGGATTAATATCTAGAATATTAAAAAAGTCTCTGTGAATCAAAATGAAAAGAGTCAAAAAAAATAGGAAAGAAATATACTTTTGAACAAATTGATAGAAGTAAATTTATACAAGAAAGGAATAACTAACATGAAAAATGTTCATTTTCAATACTATTTCTCTGGAAATTGAAAATTAAAGTCCTTTCTGAAGATTGGCAAAACTGATAAGGATTGATAATATCCACTATTAACTTTTACACATCATAAGAAATACATTTTAATTGCAAATAAGTATGGACACACAAATAACTGCAACTAAAATTTTGCAAGCAAAATATACTATACTATAGTATACTTACGTTTACTATAAATCAACAAGTCTTGTATTTTTTGCCCATTGACTTTATGTCAGAAAAAAATGCAATCTCATACATTGATTTCATTTCACATGCTTCATAATCTTCATTTAACTTTAGGAATACATCCCAATGTTTCATCTATTTTATTGTTACACTTTGGTTGTTCTCTACTGTCATTTCCTGAACAGTGTGACCATGAAGGTTGTTGTACACATCTCCAGGTTTGCACAAGCTAGGTTCTTCCTGGTAATGCAATTGTGAGTCTTTGAGTGTGTGCTTGTAAGCTTTATTTGATACCATCAAACTCTTCTCCTAAGTGTTTGGTACTCATATATATTCCCCCAGTGTAAAAAGAGCTGTTCTGGCACACACTAGGAAAGTAATGCTCAAAATTCTCCAAGCCAGGCTTCAGCAATATGTGAACCATGAACTTCCAGATGTTCAAGCTCGTTTTAAAAAAGGCAGAGGAACCAGATATCAAATTGCCAACATCCTCTGGATCATCGAAAAAGCAAGAGAGTTCCAGAAAAAAACATCTATTTCTGCTTTACTGGCTATGCCAAAGCCTTTGACTGTGTGGATCACAATAAACTGTGGAAAATTCTGAAAGAGATGGGAATACCGGACCACTTGACTTGTCTCTTGAGAAATCTGTATGCAGGTCAGGAAGCAACAGTTAGAACTGGACATGGAACAACAGACTAGTTCCAAATAGGAAAAGGAGTTTATCAAGGCTGTATATTGTCACCCTGCTTATTTAACTTATATGCAGAGTACATCATGAGAAACACTGGGCTGGAAGAAGCACAAGCTGGAATCAAGATTGCCGGGAGAAATATCAATAACCTCAGATATGCAGATGACACCACCCTTATGGCAGAAAGTGAAGAAGAACTAAAGAGCCTCTTGATGAAAGTGAAAGAGGAGAGTGAAAAAGTCAGCTGAAATGTCAACATTCAGGAAACTAAGATCATGGCATTCGGTCCCATCACTTCATGGCAAATAGATGGGGAAACAGTGGAAAGAGTGGCTGACTTTATTTTTGGGGGCTCCAAAATCACTGCAGATGGTGTTTGCAGCCAAGAAATTAAAAGACGCTTACTCCTTGGAAGCAAAGTTATGCCCAACCTAGACAGCGTATTAAAAAGCAGAGACATTACTTTTCCAACAAAGGTCCGTCTAGTTAAGGCTATGGTTTTTCCAGTGGTCATATATGGATGTGAGAGTTAGACTATAAAGAAAGCGGAGCGCCGAAGAATTGATGCTTTTGAACTGTGGTATTAGAGATGACTCTTGAGAGTCCCGTGGACGGCAAGGAGATCCAACCAGTCCGTCCTAAAGGAGATCAGTCCTGGGTGCATTGGAAGGACTGATGTTGAAGCTGAAACTCCACTGCTTTGGCCACCTGATGTGAAGAGCTGACTCATTTGAAAGGACCCTGATGCTGGGAAAGATTGAGGGCAGGAGGAGAAGGGGACAACAGAAGATGAGATGGTTGGATGGCATCACCGACTCAATGGACATGGGTTTGGGTGGACTCTGGGAGTTGGTGATGGACAGGGAGGCCTGGCGTCCTGCAGTTCATGGGGTCGCAAAGAGTTGGACACGACTGAGCAACTGAACTGAACTGGCTCCATTCCCTTGTAATAACATTGGTCTAGTTTTTTAATTGTTGCCAGTCTAGTGAATATGAAATCATATTTCCTAATAGTTTCATTTTTATATTCTTCTAATTTTCAGTGATGTTAGATATTTTTTATGCATTGAATTATTTCTGTTTCTTCAATGAGATGCATTTTTGACATGTGCGCACTTTTCCTTTGTATTGAAGGATTTACTTATTTCATAAACCTTTTCCCTTATGTCCTGGATATTAATCCTTTGTCTGTGTTTCCAATGTCCAATCTTCCTGCTTGAGGGATTTTATTTCACATTTCCCTTTCGATAAAGAAGTTTTCTCAATTGTAATATAGTTCAATTTGTCATTTTTTTCTTCATGAATTATGTTTTTTAAAAGCCAATACAATAAATCCTTATCTCAGTGTCTTAAAGATATTAAATAAAATCTTTAACCAACCTATAATCTATTGAATATTATGGAAGTAGAAATTTAATTTCACTTTTTCCATTTGGATAACTCAGTAACCCAGAGCCATTTAATGAAAATCCACTCTTTCCCCCATAATCAAATATGCCATAAATGGCATGGATCTGTTTCTGGACTCTTTGGGTCATTGGCCAGATTGTCTATCGTTTTCAAATTTTTGTTTTATCCATTCATTCAACACTAATTTATTGAGTGTCATTTATATGACAGGTACATTTCTAGAAATTTGAAATTAATCAGTGAGCAAAACAAAGATTCTTGTCCAGTGGAGCACATATTCAAACACAGAGACAGACACATAAATAATATTAAATGTTATATTTAATATAATATGTTAATATAGCATATTAAATATGTTATATTTAACAGACAGCATATTAAAAAGCAGAGACATTACTTTGCCAACAAAGATCCATCTAGTCAAGGCTATGGTTTTTCCAGTAGTCATGTATGAATGTAAGAGTTGGACTATAAAGAAAGCTGAGCACCAAAGAATTGATGCTTTTGAACTGTGGTGTTGGAGAAGACTCTTTAGAGTCCCTTAGACTGCAAGGAGATCCAACCAGTCCATCCTAAAGGAGATCAGTCCTGGGTGTGCATTGGAAGGACTGATGTTGAAGCTGAAACTCCAATACTTTGGCCACCTGATGTGAAGGACTGACTCAGTACAAAAGACCCTGATGCTGGGGAAGATTGAGGGCAGGAAGAGAAGGGGACGACAGAGGATGAGATGGTTGGAGGGTATCACCGACTCAATGGAGATGCACTCGAGTAGACTGCGGGAGTTAGTGATGGACAGGGAGGCCTGGCGTGCTGCAGTTCATTGGATCATAAAGAGGTGGACGCGACTAAGCGACCAAACTGAACTGAAATACGATACAGAATGTTAAATGATGATAGATCCTATTCACCTCTATATCAATGGAAAAATTAAAATCAAGGATCAAGATGGACAAGGTTAGGAGAAGAGTTGCAGCATTTTATAAGGCAGGCTACATTGGTAGAGCGAAGCAGGTTCCCTCATCTCGTTTATCTTCAGGGGTGTATTGTTTGTTACATGTTTACTACATGATTCTCAATAAACATTTCAGTTTGCTTGTCTAGAATCATGAAAATACTGGATTATTTAACTTGCAGAATTAGTAACATATTAACATAAATGTGGCTTCCCTGATTACTCAGATGGTAAAAAATCTGCCTGCAATGCAGGAGACCCAGTTTTGATTCTTCAGTCCAGAAGGTCCCCTGGAGAAGGGAATAGCGACCTACTCCCGTATTCTTCCCTGGAGAATTCCATGGACAGAGAAGCCTGATGGTCTTCAGTCCATGGGATTGCAAAGAGCTGGACATGACTGAGTGACTATCACTTCACTTCAGCATAGTAAAGACACTGTTTGTCTCTTTCATTTCACTTTGAGTAAATAGTTGCAGTAGGTATAGTGTTGTAAATTGACAATTACTGTAGCACATTGAATAAAATCATTCTACTGTTGGATTTGCTTTTGCGGGTTGCTGCCAAGATATCAGCTGTTCGTTTACTTACAATTTCTCTGTAGTTGATTTATTTTCCCCTCACTGTTTTGAAATTGTTCTCTTTTCTTAAGTTTCACTGTGATGCGTATAAATTATGAGTTTTTTTTTTTTTTAAACTGTATCCTGTTTCAGGTTTTTTTGGATAGGAAGTTTGATTACTTTTGGAATTATGGAAAGCTTTACAGTAATTGTCTCAAATCGTTTTGTCTTCACTACTACCTTTCTGAAACTTTGGTTAGATACCTGTTAGACCATCTACCTGCTTTCTTCCCTGATGCTTTAATCATGTGCTCTTACATTTTGCATGTTTTTGTGTCTGTGGGCTGCATCTGAATTGTTGTCTTTAATTCTTGTTATTTAAATCTTATTTCCATTTCATGATTTTTTCAGCAATATCTAATAAGCTATTTTACATAATTCATCCTGCTTTAAATTTCAGTTATTATACTTTTCCTTTGTGCTACCACCTTTATCATTTTTGGTTTCTTATTCTTTGTTTTTAAAGCTTTCTTTTTATGTCTTTAACACATGAAACACAGGTATTTTACATTCTCACTTTTAACATTCTAATATGCAGTGTCTTTGGAGATGATTTTACTGTTTTTGTAGTCTGAGTCTCATGCATACTGCCCGATGTGTTTTTTCTTTTTCTTTGTTTTAATTTATGTTCTTTAGAGTTATTTGTAATTTATTTGAAAATATTTGTGTGTCTGTCTTTTTCTGCCAGCCATTTGGAAACACCACCACCCAGAATCACTTTAAATTAAATTCTCAGCGTCTGGTTATTGGAATTCAGGATGGATATATTCAGATGCGATCTCCCCATCCCCTCTCTCACCTACTGCTGGTGTCAAGATAGTCACATTTGCTTGCTGATATCTTCCATGTAGTGAATGTATTTTTCAACACTGTTGCAATGACAGTATGGATTTTTAGTGTCCTAGTTTTTTGTGAATATCAGCTATGAGTATCTACTATAAAGTCTCTACCTTCAATATTTCCTGTAGGTTGTTTCCTTCTCCTATACCCTGTGCGAATTAATAATCAGTTACTAAGTTTTGTCATATACTCTCCAAATCAAGCTTTGGTGCTTACTGATTTCCTGGATCCCTCTTTCATTTTATTTTAGCCTCTGTGGATTCTTTATTGCCCTTGATTTATAACTTTCATTTTTTTAATTGAGAAATATTATCTGGCTTTGTAATATCGCTCATTTAGTGTTTCATTCATCTTACTAGAGGTTGAAGTTTCAAGCTCATTAGTAACAGTGTTTAAAGTTCACTGTTATGATTCTTTTTAAAGACTTGTTAAGATTCTTTAAGGTTGTTTTCTCCTTTATCTCAAGATTGTATCACTCTAGTTCTTTGATGTAGAGGTTGCTTGACTATTTAAATTGACTGTGAAAATTCTTGCAACAGACCATTGTAGGAAGAAAAAATGTCACAAATGAGATGTAGGGGCTATTGGAAAAAAATATCCACTGAGATTCAAGAGTGAAATTTGGGGTCTATTAACCTTGACAGCATAATTAGAATTCTGTCATTTTTCAAGCAGATGGAAAAGTCAGTCTTCTGTAGGACTTACAGGACACTTAGAATCTCCTGAGGATTTTGATTATTTCTAATTCATAAAGTGCTGAATGTATATTATTTTAAAATAGAAACTCTTTTAATAAATGCATTTGCAACTAAAACTTCTAAACTCAGACTGTCTGCTTTGTGTTTCAGCATATGACTTGGCTGAATATTGACCTTCTTGCAACCTTTTAAATGAGTGTAGTTTGAGGTGCTGAATTCTAAGAGGCATGTTGGCATTTAGGGAGTAGTGAAGAGCTAACATCTTTGTAATCTAACTTTTGAACCTTTTCATGAAATTTAAATGTTAGTACAACAGTATCATTGCAAACACTAAAGAATCATTTAAAGACTATTTCTATACATTAGAGCTGCATGAGCATCCAGTTCATTAGGTGGCACCTTACTTGGCATTTACGAGAATGGAACAAACCTCAGAAAAAAGTTTTCAAAACACTGTTTTTCCTATCCCTCATATTCTTGCCTGGAGAATCCCATGGACAGAGGAGCCCGGCAGGCTACAGTCCATAGGGTTGCACGCAGTCAGACATGACTGAAATGACTTAGCACACACGCAATAGTATATATTTACCTGTGGGTAGGACCTATGTTCAGGAGAAGGCAGTGGCACCCCACTCCAGTACTCTTGCCTGGAGAATCCCATGGACGGAGGAGCCTGGTGGGCTGCAGTCCACGGGGTTGCTAGGAGTCGGACAGGACTGAGCGACTTCACTTTCACTTTTCTCTTTCATGCATTGGAGAAGGAAATGGCAACCCACTCCATTGTTCTTGCCTGGAGAATCCCAGGGACTGGGGAGCCTGGTGGGCTGCCATCTATGGGGTCGCATAGAGTCGAACACGACTGAAGCCACTTAGCAGGACCTATATTTGGGCTTCCCTAATGGCTCAGTGGTAAAGCACCTACCTGCCAAGCAGGAGATATGGTTTCAATCCCTGGATCGTGACGATCCCCTGGAGAAGAAAATGACAACTCACTCCTCTATTCTTGTCTGGGAAATCCTGTGGACAGAGAAGCCAAGCGGGCTACAGTCCATGGGGTCATAAAGAGTTGGACATGGCTTAGAGACTAAACAGCAGCAGGACTTACATTTAAATTCACTTTTATTTTTTTTATCAACATATATAATCCTCAAAAATGAAAGTTGAATAAGTAAAGTATTTTATATACAGATAAATGGTCATTTCATATTTCTGGAAGTAGTGGTGATTTCTGCTAGTGGAGAGATTGAGTATTAGTGCATAGGGAATGGAATAAATCATTGTTTATCTTTCTAATAGCTGAATGGTTGATATATAATACTATATATGCACAAACATCTACATTCATACTCTTTTTGAACTGGCACACTATAGTTAGCCCAGGTCTCAAATGTTGAACAACTACATGGTCATTTTGAACAACTACATAGTTGACTTCATCAAAACTCCGATATTTAGTGCATGTAGATTTGCTGTTTTTGGTGTTTAGTTTGCATTTTGTCTCCTTGTTGCATTTTATTGAAAACAGTATTTTTTATGAGATTTTGAGATGTGATATTCCTGTTTTGATATTTTTCTTTCTTCTGAAGGAGGACTATCTAATTATTGAAGTCATTCTTCCAGTAGCAAAGAAGTAATTGCAGTTTCTGGTCTCCATGATATGTGCAGAAAGTTAACCTTTATGGTACTGCTGAGATTTATTATTTGTTGGGACTGGAGCTTATAAGCTCTCTTAGAAGTGAACCCCGATAAAGCACCTTAATCAAACTTTGCACATGCATATATGATTAATGGGGTGAATGTGATGAAAACATGTGA
This sequence comes from Bubalus bubalis, assembly GCF_019923935.1. Taxonomy (NCBI): domain Eukaryota; kingdom Metazoa; phylum Chordata; class Mammalia; order Artiodactyla; family Bovidae; genus Bubalus; species Bubalus bubalis. The sequence continues at coordinate 145,263,748 of NC_059158.1, forward strand.
GCTGAGGAAGTTGCTGCATTTGGTGATTCTGGCTTAGCAGAAAGTTACTGATATGTGTCATGAGTTCATTGCATTTATTTACTTAATTAGGCAGTGTTGGGAGATCTTTCCAGAGCCCCTGACTCCTTTTTTGGTGCTTGACTATCTATCTTCATCATCTAAGTAACCGCTGACCAAATGCTGAAATATGTGACTCCACTTATGAGTTTGCATACCTTGGAACTAGGGCAGGGGCTGAGCTTAATGTAGCTATTAGGTTTTGCATGATGTCTTACAGTGCTCCGCACATGGTCTGTGCTGTCTTTGTACTGGTAGCTTGGTCATTATGACTGTCTGGCAAATTGCACTGAGTGGTGTTCAAAGAATCATATTGTTACCATCTGGTGAACTAGAAGAAAGGAGTGCAGAAATTCTGTGGGTCTCCATACCTCTATGCTAAAGAGTTTAATTCAGCTTGCATTTGGTTACTAAATTGTGCCTATTTTTTGGATAATTCTCCTTAGAGCTGGGAAAATGCTCCTAAAGGTCAGAATAGCTTGAGTAATGTGAAGTCCCTAAACGAGATGTCAGTCGTCTAAACCATTAGAAAATAAAGCATAGTGACTTATGCTGATTTATACCAGTGGACGCCCTTACTTCCCATCTATTCATCTTGGTGAGACATACACTTCCCTTCCGGCTTCTCCTCTTCAGTCACCTATAAAGGTTAGTGAACAACAAGAAGAAATGTTTCAAGTCTGCTTATCTGTGCAATTTTGCTATTTGTACCTTCTGAAAGAGTATGTTAAAAAGTAACTGTTCTCCCCAGTGCCCCATGCTAATCCAGATGGTTTTTTCAAGGCTTTGGAAATAATAGAATATGTGGAGAATAGAACAATATAAGCATATAACTTGAATAGAATTTAACTTCTTGTCATCATGAGTGGTAAGTAAGCATTGTATCAACCTGGATTCTGAATTTAAAAACTTGTTTTGCAGATTTTTTGTTCTAAAATTAAGACAAGATTCCATGATAGTTATTTCTCTATCAAACTGTATTTGAATTTAGCATTCATATTTTATACAGCTTAATTAGATATGCCTAGCGCTAAGAGTCTGACACGACTGAGCTACTTCACTTTCACTTTTCACTTTCATGCATTGGAGAAGGAAATGGCAACCCACTCCAGTGTTCTTGCCTGGAGAATCCCAGGGACGAGGGAGCCTGGTGGGCTGCAGTCTATGGGGTCACAGAGTCGGACACGACTGATGTGACTTAGCAGCAGCAGCAGCTCTATATAATTATTCATAAATGGACACATTGCAAAAAAAATTAAAAACGCCAATTGCCTACTGGTCAGCATAAAAATCTCAACAAAATCACATGGAACAAGTATTTGAACTCGTTTTTTACAGATAGTTTTGACTATGAAACTGTTTGAGTATGAAATCATTATGACTCCCACATTGAGATATAAGGAAAGGAATTAAAAAGTAAAATGAAAATAGCATTTTACAAGTGGCTGCCCTTTAACCCATTCAGGAGACATTTTACTTTTTTGGATTCTTGTAACAAGTTTTGCTTGGCAAAAACTGTTTGCCATTTTGGGGCTCTTTTCTTCAGTAGTTTGTTAGGTGATTGCTCTGCTTTTAAATTCCAGTGGAGTGCAGTACTCTTTAATTTTCATAATTGCAATTATGCAGAATATTATATTTATGTATGTATATAGGTATGGTTCTAGTTAAGGCTTATTAAACTTTTTGTGATAATACATAAAGATAAAATTTAAAGCATGTGATGATTGTGTGTTGCCTTTGGTTCAGTATTTACATGTCCATAGTGAAAAAAAAGAATAATATTTTTTCCATAAACAAATTGGAGTTGTGTGACGGACATTAAGCACAAATTTTATCAGAGTTGAAATTTAAATACTGAAAAAAATCTATATACACAACAAGCTTCTCTAAGCAGGGGATTTCTAGGGATTAATATATTTCCCAAGAGGCTAATGCAACTGTCTCTCTGGTTGTGGTCTTAATGTGCTTGAGACATGCAATAATTCTGCAGAAATGCAATGCTCCAGAGTATATTGTTTCTTAATTATAAAAGCCATTGTAATTATTCCATTTTAAGTGCTAACTTATTTAAGTTTTAAAGGCTCAGTAACTCAGCTGAAAGTTCTTTAATTGAGATGGAATGGGGATCATTGAATCTAGTTCTGTCACTAATAATAATAAAGAGGAACCCACAATATGATTTGATATCTTAATAATAAAAGTTAACATGTTGAAGTTCTTTTAGGCCCTTAGTCATTATATTGTATATATCAATTGTTCATCTTCATTCTTAGAAATATTAATGTCTTAGAGTTCTTTGGATTATTTTATTATCAAAATATGCAAGTACTTTCCAGAAAGTTGGAATAATTTTAAGCATGTACGAGAGGCCTGGTTGGTTAAGTTGTTGGTTATGGTACTATGTAAAACCTCCACAATAACTAAATAGAAAGGGGATTTTGGCATCACACAAAAGGACATCCCAATCAGCTTGGGAAGTCTTCTGGATAAGTGTCACCTGTGGGTTGAGTTAAGTGCAACAGTTCAGTGTTGGCTTGAGGAAGCCTGGATATGTGAAAGAGCAAGGACAGTATTCTATCCCCAAGGCATCTGGGGCCAAGAGTTTAATAAACTGCAGTGTTCATTCAGTGCTGTGCTTGTGTTAAACAGAATAAATCAGACTTATTCTGGAACCTGGAGATGAGAGGCAGTATCAGAACTTCTCATATACTCAAGCTTGGCAAGCTATCAGACAGAGTGACAGCCATAACAAATAACTAAATGAGTGATGAATGAACGTTGGAGAGAAACAAAGAAAAACAGCTTGAGAAGATGTTCACTGTTTTTTTTTTTTTTTTTTTTAATTTTTAACAAGTATTAACTGAGTGCTTTATGACTAAGCATGATGCTAGAAGTTGAGTAAACAGTAATGAATGCAATAAATATATCTTTGTCCACATGGGCCTCAGTCTAGCAGGAGAAACATTTTAATGATCATTGCACAGATAAATGTGTAATTCCAAGTTGTGATAACTTATAGTTAGAAATGGTGAAGGATATGAGAGAGAGAATGGAGTCTTCTGTAAATGTAACTATGGTCAAACATGTGTTTTTGAGGAAGGGATATTATACTGAGCCCTAGGAAAACATGGGGTATATCAATGAAAGAGCAAGGCATAGAACATTCTGGACAGAGAAGGAGGGGCATGTGTGAAGACCTGAGATGGAACAGAGCTTGGAAGGAACCAAAAGAAACTCTGAGACTGAAGTAGAGCTAACCAAGAAACCAGTGGTGTAGAATGAGGCTGGGGGAAGGGGTAGGTAGAAAAGAACTCAGGTTAAAAAATGAAGATGAAGTGTAAATTAGAACAAAGAAGTGAGGAGCCCACTTTGAGAGTCTGTAGGGAAGTGATGCACTATCCCTATCCATCAGTGTTCAGGGGGAATTATTCTTTTATATCGTTTTACAAAGGAGTTTCTTTAATACAGTAAGGAAGGTGGATGGGTGAAGCAAAAGTGATGAGAGTAATCTACGCTAAGAGTGCTGGTTAGATGAAACGTTTATCGGTGATTTTTCTGAGAAAAAAATGGAAGGATTTTAGGTTGGAATAAGGAGGAGTAAGATCAGTAAGGCAGTATAAAGAATCAAAACAGTGAGAATGAAGTAGAAAATACTGATTTGCAGTAGATGTATCTGGAGGACTCTTAATGATTGTCTTCTACCAAGAATGGGTGGAAAGCCTACTTTAGTCAATATTGAGTAGTGAAAGCAGAATGCCGGACACATGGCAAATGTTTAGTAGTTTTCAGAATGGTGGCTGTCCTTGGGACATAGTGCTAAATTTCTCCCAAACAAGGGATAAATCTATCATTCTATTAAAAGATGATAATTAGTAAAGAGGGATGTTAGTCTCTTTATCACAATAACAGGTAGACTTCTAACATTTCATTCAAACAAATGGATATGCTGTTACGTGATGTCCATGGTGGTATAATTAAGATGCCTTTCTTTGAATAGTTTTCTTTCTCCCCACCCATCTTTAACATATTAAAAGAATAACTCACTCATAAGTTATCGCTAAAGAGTCAGCAAAACTCAAAGTGCTATCTGTTTTTGCATCATTATTCCAGTGTAGCATATTGATCTCTGGGTGAACTTTTGCCATTTTTTCCCCACAGCTTTCCTTGACAAGCTTTATGAAAGCGCCACTTTCTTCACTAGTTCATGACTTTGCACCAAGCATTTTAGGGTAGAGCTTCTTCATAAGCAAATACTTTTTTACTCCTTTTACTTTATAATAGGCTGGACCTAATAGTATATTAGTAACTTTAAACTTAAGGACACTGTTTAATCAGTCATTTTATCAAACAAGTTATTAAGACCATCCTGTTAACCTCAAGTTTTCATCATAGAGTAAATATTGTTCAACTTAAAGTACCAGAGAGAGAGAAACACTTTGACTGAAAATATATTTATTTTGAACTGAATTATAATTTTTAAAAACAACCTTATGTTTCATAACATTTATGAGTTATCAGTTCAGTTCAGTCAGTCGTGTCCAACACTTTGTGACACCATGGACCACAGCATGCCATGCCTCCCTGTCCATCACCAACTCCCAGAAGTCTACTCAAGCGCATCTCCATTGAGTCGGTGATGCCCTCCAACCATCTCATCCTCTGTTGTCCCCTTCTCCTCCTGCCCTCAATCTTTCCCAGCATCAGGGTCTTTTCAAATGAGTCAACTCTTCACATCAGGTGGCCAAAGCATTGGAGTTTCAGCTTCAACATCAGTCATTCCAATGAATACTCAGGACTGCTCTCCTTTAGGATGGACTGGTTGGATCTCTTTGCAGTCCAAGGGACTCTCAAGAGTCTTCTCCAACACCACAGTTCAAAAGCATCAATTCTTCGGTGCTCAGCTTTCTTTATAGTCCAATTCTCACATCCATACGTGACTACTGGAAAAACATACCCTTGACTAGATGGACCTTTGTTGGAAAAGTAACGTCTCTTCTTTTTAATATGCTGTCTAGGTTGGTCATAACTTTCCTTCCAAGGAGTAAGCATCTTTTAATTTCATGGCTGCTGCCACCATCTGCAGTGATTTTGGAGCCCCCAAAAATAAAGTCAGCCACTCCTTCCACTGTTTCCCCATCTATTTGCCATGAAGTGATGGGACCGAATGTCATGATCTTAGTTTTTTGAATGTTGAGCTTTAAGCTAACTTTTTCACTCTCCTCTTTCACTTTCATCAAGAGACTCTTTAGTTCTTCTTCACTTTCTGCCCTAAGGGTAGTGTAATCTGCATATCTGAGGTTATTGATATTTCTCCCGACAATCTTGATTCCAGCTTGTGCTTCATCCAGCTCTGTGTTTCTCATTATGTTCTTGGCATATAAGTTAAATAAGCAGGGTGTCAATATACAGCCTTGATGTACTCCTTTTCCTATTTGGAACCAGTCTGTTGTTCCATGTTCAGTTCTAACTGTTGCTTCCTGACCTGAATAAAGATTTCTCAAGAGGCAGGTCAGGTGGTCTGGTAATCCCATCTCTTTCAGAATTTTCCACAGCTTGTTGTGATCCACACCGTCAAAGGCTTTGGCATAGTCAATAAAGCAGAAATAGATGTTTTTCTGGAACTCTCTTTTTTGATGACTTATAGCCTTCACAAAATAATCTGTTCCCTGTTTCTGATATTCTACATGGTTTTGTCTAAGTTTTTCAGGAAAACTAAGTAGGAACTTTTTCATTCCAAAATTTCAGTAAAATTGGAATGTAGAATCTTAAATGTGAAGGAAGTATTGTTTTCGTAGAATTTTTGTTTAAAAAGGTATACTTCAAAGCAAAAACTACTTGTGAAATTTAAAAGAGAATTTAATAGCTAATTCCTTATCATTTTCAAGTGGTCATGATATGAATAATGATAGCTATTGTGAAGATTTACTTATATTCACAAATATTAAACTATAATATGTACTTATCCACTATGAATCCAAATTATGGAAATCAAAACAATAAACTTTTTATTACACACACAGGTATAGAAAACATTATATAATTTAAGAGATTGATGAATAGCCATATGTCTTAACATCAAGGTCTGTGATTTATATATATATGTGTGAGTGTGTGTGTATATATATTTGTGTGTGTATATATATATATTTAGCTTATGGTGTGAAGGTTAATACAGTTAGAGCACCCTGCACTATTTATGCAGATCAGGATCAGCCATGCCTACAGAGAATATTACCATCTGTTTGTAAAGATTGAGAAATTTCAAATGTTGTCGCTTAAAATATGTACATTTTCTGACATTTGGGTAGAATGGTGTCATTTCTTATGAGTGAACTTGATTCCTGACATTCACTCAAATGCTAATTTAATTGTTACTAGAATAGCCAAAGGCTTCCAAATTTCATAGTAGTTGAGTTATCCTGGGATTCCAGTAAGTGATTGGAAATGAACAGGACCTCCTTCTGAAGCCTGGACAGTGATGGAGACATTAAATTCCCAGCAATAGCAAATCTAGAAAGAAAATCTCTTGAGTGTAATCCACAGCAAAGCCTGAAACCCTCTTGCTTTAAGGAATTTCCTGGTGGCCTTAGGGAGGATATTAATGGAACTCTCTAGGCTTAACCTCGTTAGGAGACTGTTATTCGGCCCTTGTTGTTTCTACTTTAAAGTCAAGAATTTTAAGTAGATTAGAAGGAAGAACAGTGCAGTGCAGCATAAAGTTAACATTATACTGTTAATAAAATTCAACTGAATTATTAATTCCTACCAGAAGTTGCTTTTAAAATAATCAGGATTAACTGTAAGAATAAGGATTGTTTTCCTCTCTTTGCTTCTCTATCTGAAGGATAATTCTTCATAATTAAGAATACCTTAGACAAACAAAAAGGGAACATAGCCATGAAAAATTTGTTATACTAATGACTGATTCTATTAATGTACTCTAACTGTCTAATTCTTTATTGCGACAGGGGAGGGAAAAAAAGTCAAAGGAAAATGTTTCCATTCAAATTGTTGAGCTTTTTGTCCTGTTAAGAAGCAATGGGTTAGAGAACATGGTTGGGATGATTACCAAGAGTGGTTAAACGTAAAAGGTGCTGGTTTGCTCTTTCTTTCTCTTCTGGTGAAAGAGCCATTTGATAAGCATACAGGCAACACAGCCTGGACTCAGAAGCAGAGAGGCTGGCAGATGGTACAGCAGGATGGAGAAACTGTTGGCAGATGGTGTGGACTATTTGAGCAACAAAGACACTTTTGGCTACCGATGCGAAGAGTTGGAAAGAAAGAAGAAGACAACTTGCCCGATGTTGCCAGCATGTATACAGAAAACGTTTTGGCAGAATGGAGACTGACAAAAGATATTCAATTGTTAACTGCAAGGAAAGCAAAGAGTTGTTGTTAAGTTTCATAAAGTGTGTTCCCTCTGGTGTGGTTTGAATGCAGTTTCATATGAACGAGCCCTTAAAAGATCAGCTAGACCAACTATGCTGAATGAATATTAAGACATACTCATTCTGTTTATATTACTGAAAAGATATCTCTTCAGGACGTTATTCATAAACAGTGTAATGTATGTTGTCTTTTCATAAGGGTTTTAAAAATCTCTTACTGCTATCTCCATTTCCCCGGCTTCACATAGCGTAGTAAAATCGTGGTTGTACATTGTAGGGATCAGGAAGGATCTTGTTTGTCGCTGTCAAGTGCCCTTCAGCCATGTCTCCCATGCTTAGGTAATGTGCTGTGAATCAGGTTGGGCTGTAGATGTACAGACTCAGAGTTTTATCAGCAAAACGTGTATGTAATTTTGTCACTGAATTACTTAGGGGGTTATAGTTATTGCCACGTCTATTGCATTTGTTTTCTGAGGCCTCCAAAGCTACCTGTAACAAATTGGCATTTAGTTCCTTGATTTCATTGGGACTGCTACAATTTTTCATTTGTAGCTCTTCCACCTATTGCTCCCTAATATGTCTCCCTCTTATGCCACTTGTCAGATAGTGTGTTTCCAGAATTAATTAATTCAGAAGACTTTACCTAATAAAACTTGAATCCACAAGCAGTATTTGAAACTGCTTGTTATATAACCTGGTTGTTCTAAAAGGATACTGTTTTCATATATCAACACCAGTATCAAGAAAAAATATTTAAGGATGTTTTAAAGTCAAATTTTAAATTGAAGCATGCTGCTAAGAATAGCAAAACCAGTTCCACTGATTTCTAATAATTATTTCTCCCCAGCTCACTGAAGTTTAAACATTTAGTATCTCAATTATTCAGAAAAATGCTGAGATTTTGGAGATAATTGAAAGTGCTATTGAACTGAGATCAAAAGAAATAAGATAGATTTTGAATGATGTCACCCAAGATGCCTCTAAGCCAACAAAATTACTGTCATAATGGTTATTTACCTTTTGAGAAGTCCTGCTTTAGAGCTTTTGGTATTTACCTTACACAGTATTCTATCAATCTTTGTGATCTGATTTCTCAGTCTGTGGAAGACTGAAAGTGTCTGATTGGATTTAGAGGCTTATAAGAGGGAAGCATGGGTATATGAAGCCACAGCCTTAACTTAACATAAGGGAGAACCCATTAAAAACTACACAATTTACTAAATATTGAAAGAGTACCTTCAAGATTTTATGGGAACAAAACTTATTTCAACAGGCTATAATTAAGACATTTAAAAAAAATTCTCCAAAATATGGTCAATTTTTAGCACTTAGTGACAGACATTGATTTTCTACAATACTTGCTAATTTAGAAACTTTCATTCCATACTTAAAGACGGTTTAATTATATATACTTTTAAACCTATACTTATTTTCATAAATTGGAAGTTGTATTTAAAACCTTTGCTTAAAGGGGTTCAGTTCAGTTCAGTCCCTCAGTCGTGTCTGACTTTTTGAGACCCCATGAATCACAGCACGCCAGGCTTCCCTGGCCATCACCAACGCCCGGAATTCACTCAAACTCACGTCCATCGAGTCGGTGATGCCATCCAGCCATCTCATCCTCCGTCGTCCCCTTCTCCTCCTGCCCCCAATCCCTCCAGCATCAGAGTCTTTTCCACTGAGTCAACTCTTCGCATGAGGTGGCCAAAGTATTGGAGTTTCAGCTTTAGCATCATTCCCTCCAAAGAAATCCCAGGGTTGATCTCCTTCAGAATGGACTGGTTGGATCTCCTTGCAGTCCAAGGGACTCTCAAGAGTCTTCTCCAACACCACAGTTCAAAAGCATCAATTCTTCGGCGCTCAGCCTCCTTCACAGTCCAACTCTCACATCCATACATGACCACAGGAAAAACCATAGCCTTGACTAGACGGACATTTGTTGGCAAAGTAATGTCTCTGCTTTTCAATATGCTATCTAGGTTGGTAATAACTTTTCTTCCTAACCTATACTTACTTTCATAAATTGGAAGTTGTATTTAAAGCCTTTGCTTAGAGGGGTACACCTTCACAAATAGCACCTCCTTCTCACGGGTACTTGTCTCTTCCTCGTCATTTTCAGGTTTTGTCATGACAGTGGCACTGATGCTGTAATGGAAACTGAGGTCACACAAGATAGGCAGCCCTCATTCAGCCTTAGGCTGGACACATTACTTTATCTCCCTAGACCTCTGTCTTTTCACCTATCAAATACAGGAGTGAGTTGGCTTTTAATGTCCTTTCTCCTTTAATAAATCACTGAAGCCTTTCCCTGGCACTTGAGGGTACCAATTATAAAAAGGAGGAAGAATTGATGTTGACTATTTTGAGGCTATGAAAAGGAAAGTAAGATCCAGAAAGCACAGACTAATAGATGTTTCATTATTGAGCATTTCAGATCTTACTCTAGATTTATAGTTAGACGCCTCTGCATTTCAATGCTGTTTTCCATCTCTGTGAAATGTGTTGATTCAGTAGGATAAAATCTTTGAGGTTTTACCATATCAAAGACTGTACGATTTTTAGTTAAATGCGTGATTCCTTATCTTTTCCTTTTAGAAAAGGAACCTGTCATTAGTTCACTCAAGAACTTCTGAGTAGGATGCTGTCATCTCTTCCAATACCAGAGACTCATCTCTGCAACATCCCTTTATTTCCCCTTTACCACTTACTTCCTCTACCACTGTGATAATTCTTTCCATTCTGGAATGAGAGAAGTGGAGTCTGCCTTAATCATCACTACATCTCCAACTTCCAGCCAGATACTTGTTGAATTAATTAACCCACATTTCTAACCATAACCTGAATCCCAGTGCTTCATTTACATTGGATTTCTTGTCCTTCCTTCACTTCCTTCCATTGGTAAAGATTCTTACATCCCGATCCCCTTCCTCCTTAGATTAAGCCTGCCACAACCCCTGCTTAGTATATAGCGAAGCATGCTTATTCCTCTTGTTCTCATGGTAAGTCATTAGGCATTAGGAATTGTTTTCCCCTAGAAGCAATGTTTAAAAATATCGTTAGCTTTGGTATTTTGATATAGATGTAGTCTGAGTTAGTGGCTCAGCAGGAAAGAATCTGCTTGCCAATACAGGAGACATGGATTCAATCCCTGGATTGGGAATATACCCTGGAGAAAGAAATGGCAAACCACTCCAGAATTCTTGCTTGGAAAATCCCTTGAACAGAAGACCCTGGCAAGCTGCAGTCTGTGGGGTCGCAAAAGAGTCAGACATGCTGCTATTGCTGCTGCTAAGTTGCTTCAGTCATGTCCGACTCTGTGCGACCCCATAGACGGCAGCCCACCAGGCTCCCCAGTCCCTGGGATTCTCCAGGCAAGAACACTAGAGTGGGTTGCCATTTCCTTCTCCAATGCATGAAAGTGAAAAGTGAAAGTGATGTCGCTCAGTCGTGTCCAACTCTTAGTGACTGCAGCCCACCAGGCTCCTCCATCCATGGGATTTTCCAGGCAAGAGTACTGGAGTGGGATGCCATGGACATGACTTAGTGACTAAACAACAACAAAGTTTCAATTAGACAAATCTTTATTTCCTGGCTAAGAAATTTAATCATTATTTATAGCACAATATTATTTCTCTAGAAATATATATTCCAGGTTCCAAATGATTTGCAAATGAACTGTTGTAAAGTAACGCACGAGATGGCCCATTGGCAGTAGATCTAGAAAGGTACATTGGGATAAGTATGGTTGTGATATGTGTGAAATTTGTAGTGTCTCAAAGAAAACACTGTAGCTTGTGACAAAAGAAGAGAGTATTCCCCAGTCAATCATTGAGTTTTCCCACATGTACAGATTTTCACATTATGCAAAACCTTTTCAGAGCATATCTACCACAAGAGCAAAGTAAAGTTAAATTTTGTAAAAACTGAATTTGAACAAGGGCTTCATTTTTATAAACTTTGCCAATCTGCACTGTTTACAGTTCAAAAGAAATTTTTAAGTGGATTATTTTCATTTAAGCTGTCATCTATGATTTGATTTTTCTACCGGGTGCTCCATTCATTTTGATAATGCTTCACTGGGGAAATCTTTTTTTTGATACCAAATAGACTGCTTTCTATTCTATTTTTATACCTCTGCTTTTCAGTGTCTCAGAGTCACTATCTTTTTCTAAATGACTATCTTATACACCAAAGTCAGGCTGGTGTTTTCCTTTTTGTCCATTCCTAAGGTATATCCCCCATTTTTTAATATAAACTCTCAGTCAGGGGACATGTCTCATTTGTTTCCCTGGTCCTTAGAACAGTGGTTGGCACAAAACAGACACATACGTAAGTGAGTGCTTTTTTTTTTTAATGCTTTCAATTTTATTTTATTTATTTTTATTGGAGGCTAATTACTTTACAATATTGTAGTGGTTTTTGCCACACATTGACATGAATTAGCCATGGGTGTACATGTGTTACCCATCCTGAACTCCCCTCCCACCTCCCTCCCCATCCCATCCCTCAGGGTCATCCCAGTGCACCAGCCCTGAACACCCTGCCTCATGCATCGAACCTGGACTGGTGATCCTTTTCACATATGATAATATACATGTTTCAATGCTACTCTCTCAAATCATCCCACCCTCGCCTTCTCTCACTGAGTCCAAAAGACTGTTCTATACATCTGTGTCTCCCTTGCTGTCTTGCATATAGGGTCATCGTTACCATCTTTCTAAATTCCATATAAATGCGTTAGTATACTGTATTGATGTTTTTCTTTCTGAATTCACTTTGTATAATAGGCTCCAGTTTCATCCACCTCATTAGAACTGATTCAAATGTACTCTTTTTAATAGCTAAGTAATATTCCATTGTGTATATGCACAGCTTTCTTATCCATTCATCTGCCGATGGACATCTAGGTTGCTTCCATGTCTTGACTATTATAAACAGTGCTGCGATGAACATTGGGGTACATGTGTCTCTTTCAATTCTGATTTCCTCAGTGTGTATGCCCAGCAGTGGGATTGCTGGGTTATATGGTAGTTCTATTTCCAGTTTTTTTTTTAAGAAATCTCCACATTGTTCTCCATAGTGGCTGTACTAGTTTGCATTCCCACCAACAGTGGAAGAGGGTTCCCTTTTCTCCACACCCTCTCCAGCATTTATTGTTTGTAGACTTTTGGATCGCAACCATTCTGACCGGGCGTGAGATGGTACCTCGTTGTGGTTTTGATTTGCATTTCTCTGATAATGAATGATGTTGAGCATCTTTTCATGTGTTTGTTAGCCATCTGTATGTCTTCTTTGGAGAAATGTCTATTTAGTTCTTTGGCCCATTTTTTGATTGGGTCTTTTATTTTTTTGGAATTGAGCAGCAGGAGTTGCTTCTGTATTTTTGAGATTAATTCTTTGTCAGTTGCTTCATTTGCTATGATTTTCTCCCATTCTGAAGGCTGTCTTTTCACCTTGCTTATAGTTTCCTTTGTTGTTCAAAAGCTTTTAAACTTAATTAGGTCCCATTTGTTTATTTTTGCTTTTATTTCCATTACTCTGGGAGTTGGGTCATAGAAGATACTGCTGTGATTTATGTCAGAGAATGTATTGCCTGTGTTTTCCTCTAGGAGTTATATAGTTTCTGGTCTTACATTTAGATCTTTAATCCATTTTGAGTTTATTTTTGTGTATGGTGTTAGAAAGTGTTCTAGTTTCATTCTTTTACAAGTGGTTGACCAGTTTTCCCAGCACCACTTGTTAAAGAGATTGTCTTTTCTTCATTGTATATTATTGCCTTATTTGTCAAAGATAAGGTGTCCATAGGTGCGTGGATTTATCTCTGGGCTTTTTATTTTGTTCCATTGATCTATATTTCTGTCTTTGTGCCAGTACCATACTGTCTTGATGACTGTGGCTTTGTAGTAGAGCCTGAAGTCAGGCAGGCTGATTCCTCCAGTTCCATTCTTCTTTCTCAAGATTGCTTTTGGCTATTTGAGTCTTTTTGTATTTCCATACAGACTGTGAAATTTTTTGTTCTAGTTCTGTGAAAAATAGCATTGGTAGCTTGATAGGGATTGCACTGAATCTATAGATTGCTTTGGGTAGTATACTCATTTTCACTATATTGATTCTTCCAATCCATGAACATGGTATATTTCTCCATCTCTTTGTGTCATCTTTGATTTCTTTCATTTGTGTTTTATAATTTTCTATATATAGGTCTTTTGTTTCTTTAGGTAGATTTATTCCTAAGTGTTTTATTCTTTTCGTTGCAATGGTGAATGGGATTGTTTCCTTAATTTCTCTTTCTGTTTTTTCATTTTTAGTGTATAGGAATGCAAGGGATTTCTGTGTGTTAATTTTATATCCTGCAACTTTACTGTATTCATTGATTAGCTCTAGTAATTTTCTGGTGGAGTCTTTAGGGTTTTCTATGTAGAAGATCATGTCATCTACAGACAGTGAGAATTTTACTTCTTTTCCAGTCTGGATTCCTTTTATTTCTGTTTCTTCTCTGATTGCTGTGCCTAAACCTTCCAAAACTAAGTTGAATAGTAGCAGTGAGAGTGGGCAACCTTGTCTTATTGCTGACTTTATGGGAAATGCTTTCAGTTTTTCACCATTGAGGATAATGTTTGCTGTGGGTTTGTCATATATAGCTTTTATTATGTTGAGGTATGTTCCTTCTATTCCTGCTTTCTGGAGAGTTTTTATCATAAATGGATGTTGAATTTTGTCAAAGGCTTTTTCTGCATGTATTGAGATAATCATACAGTTTTTATGTTTCAATTTGTTAATGTGGTATATTACATTGATTTGCAGATATTAAAGAATCCTTGCATCCCTGGGATAAGGCCCACTTGGTCATATCTTTTTAATATGTTGTTGGATTCTGTTTGCTAGGATTTTTTTTAAAGGTTTTTTCATCTATGTTGATAAGTGATATTGGCCTGTAGTTTTCTTTTTTTGTGGCATTTTTGTCTGGTATTGGTATTAGTGTGATGGTGGCCTCATAGAATGAGTTTGGAAGTTTATCTTCCTCTGCAATTTTCTGGAAGAGTTTGAGTAGGATAGGTGTTAGCTCTTCTCTAAATTTGTGAGCGCTTTGGATATTGACCATATAGGTCAGGATTTCCCTGTCTTGGCACTATTGATGATTGGAACCAGATTAATCTTCTTAATGAGGGAGGCTGTCCTGTATATTATGTGATGTTTGGCAGATTCCTGGCCTCTGCCCACTAAATGCCAGGAGCACTCTCCTTTTGTGACAATAAAAATATGTGACCAGATATTGCCATTGATTGAGAATCATTGATATAGGTGGAAGGAGAATGAATCCCCCTGTAAGTATGTTGGACTGGAGAGAGTCAGGGATACAGGGAATCCAGTTCCACTGTTAAGAGCTCTGTGACCCCACGCTCTTGTTCCTTTATCTTTGAACCTTGACTATCATGAAAACTAATTGACTCCAGATGTCCTGACCAGCATGAAACCCTTGCTTTCTAGACAAATCCTGCCTATGGCCAGAGATCGCTCCCCAATCTACCAGGTCTCCCCACTCATTCTCATCATGGTTATTGAGTGAGAACTTGTACCAGATCATCATGATGAAATATTAATGTATAGCACATAGGTTCCTTCAGATGCCCAGTATTTCTAATATTTTGCTGTGTTATTGTATTTTGCTCTGAATTGCTTGACTATTTCTTATAGCCCTGGGATTCCCTCCTGGTGCAGAGGGTAAAGAGTCTGCCTGCAATGTAGAAGACCTGAGTTCAATCCCTGGGTCGGGAAGATCCCCTGGAGAAGAAAATGGCAACCCACTCCAGTATTCTTGCCTGGAAAATCCCATGAACAGAGGAGCCTGGCGGGCTACAGAGCTACAGTCCATAGGGTTGCAAAAAATCAGACACTACTGAGTGACTTCACTTTTGATTTCACTTTATAGCCATAGGAGGAAGGCTGAATCACCAAATGCATTGGAGCCTTAAGAGTCAAATGGATCTAGGGAGTTCAAAGGTTTTTGCATCATTTTTTAACTATGGCTCTGATTGCTATGTATTCTGACTGCTTATTCTCTGTGAACTTTTGGTTACTCTGTGAATTACTATGAAGGTTAAGTGAAATTATGTAAGGAGAACACCAAGAGCTGGGCACATAGTTGTTGCTTAAAACATATGAGCTCTCTTCCCTCCCCTTAAATTTTCCCACAAATTTATATACAAATTTGTGTTTGTGTGTAAAATCCCCTGGAGGAGGGCATGGCAGCCCACTCCAGTATTCTTGCCTGGAGAATTCCATGGACAAAGGAGCCTGGTGGGCTACAGTCTATAGGGTTGCAAAGAGCTGGACATGACTGAAGTGACTTAGCACTCATAAACACATCCATATATTCATACCTCCATCTATCCATAAATATACATGTGGATAATTATTCAATAATATGTTAAAAGAAACATTTCTTAATCACCTATTTATCAGGTGCCAGCACTATTCTTGATGCTGGAAATGGAGCAATGAAAATAGTCCAATCCGTAGCAATCATTAATAGTGATGAAGATTTTAGATTATGTTCTCCACTGAGTTGGTATAGGGTGAAAACAGAAAAATTGAAAACCACTCTATGAATAGTCAGTTCATAATTTGAACTATTACATCTATTATTAAAAAGTTTGTCCTTGTTAAGCAGTGTTGTGGTAAAGGACATATTTATTTTTCAGAAACAAATGCAAAATATTGAAAAGCTGAACCTTTGACCTAATTAATTTTCAATTTTTGACCCTGACAAATTGGAGTGGCTTAAGCATTTAAAGAAAAAAGCAAAAAACAAGCCACTTTTCAGTTTGTCCTCCTTTCTAGTGTATTATACTTCTACACACTCTCAACACTCAAATTAGTGCTTGAGGTCTGCACTGGTGGTGAAATACCTTTCTGTATAATCTGGGAATGTTTCTATGTCTTCCTGTCTGAGAATATCTGGATTGCACAGAATTTCCTCTCAGGGAGAAGGGTGAAAATAACGTTTTGCAAAGCATGACTGCATCATCCCTAAGCACCATTACAACATGCTTAATGGGCTGTAATAGTATTTTTATTGTCTTATAACTTTGGCTCCCTTAATGTGTTTGAAGGTGTTTAAAATGCACCTTTGAGCATTGTTCCATGTGCTTTGTGTCCCCTGAATAAATATTATACCCCTATTGACTTTTTAATTGTGAAATTTGATAATAGTAATGAAAGAGAAATCCCTGACCATTGTACACATTTTGCCACTTCATTTCGCTTAGCTTCTTTCAGTTTCCAGGCATGTGTTTAGCAGACGTGTGTCTGTTTTGAATGGGTGTTATTTGGTTGTTTAGAAAAAAAGAAGAGAGAGGAGAAGAAAATCCCACCACTGCTCTGCTGATCTTTAACTGATGCTATAAGGCAAACTGGATGTGTTGAAACTGACTGACGTAGACACTCCACGATCAGAAGCATATGAAAGAAAGGACTGTCTCGTACTGGCAAGACGTTCTTGTGGAATAGGTCTTAGAGAGCTCGTTTTGGGCCTTGATGGGATGAGTGCTCCCACAGAGGAAACATCCTAGGTGTGTTTCATCCTGGTTAAAGCAAGAGTATTTTAGAAAACACATCTCCAAATGTCACTCACTCCTGGGGTGGTGATGGGGTTACATGAAGACTTCAGCTGGGTCTCTCTCTACTCAGGTGAGGTATTTATTAACCCTGTCCTTTGTCTTGGCTCAACTGGACTTCATGAAAGTAAAGGGACTGTGCTTAGTTGCCAGTGAATCTGACATACTTTGTTGGGAAACATTTAAAACTATATATGAAATTATATATATGAAATTTATATGAAATAATATATGAAATTATTGAGTATATACAGTGAGCCAAAGATAATGATCAATGCTTTAAGACCTTCATTTTATTTAACCTTCACAATAATTCCACTAGGTTAGTATTAGGACTGTTATGATCTTTGTTTTATAAATGGGAGAACTGAGATTTTAGGGATTAAGTAATTTATATAAATCTTTTTTTAAGTTTATTTATTTTTAATTGAGGGACTTCCCTGGTGGCTCATATGGTAAAAGCATCTGCCTACAATGCAGGAGACCTGGGTTTGATCCCTGGGTTTGGAAGATCCCCTGGAGAAGGAAATGGCACCCCACTCCAGTACTCTTGCCTGGAAAATCCCATGGATGGAGGAGCCTGGTAGGCTACAGTCCATGGGGTCTCAAAAAGTCAGACACGACTGAGAGACTTCACTACACTACTGTTTTTAATTGAATGATAATTGCTTTACAGTATTGCACTGCTGCTAAGTCGCTTCAGTCATGTCCGACTCTGTGCGACCCCATGGACGGCAGCCTACCAGGCTTCTCCGTCCATGGGATTCTCCAGACAAGAACACTGGAGTGGGTTGCCATTTCCTTCTCCAATGCATGAAAGTGGAAAGTGAAAGTGAAGTCACTCAATCATGTCTGACCCTTACCGACCCCATGGACTGCAGCCTACCAGGCTCCTCCATCCGTGGGATTTTCCAGGCAACAGTACTGGAGTGGGGTGCCATTGCCTTCTCCCAGTATTGCACTGGTTTCTACCAAGTATCAACATGAATTAGCCATCGGTTTACCCATGTCCCCTCCCACTTCCCTCCCCATCCCAGCCCTCTAAGTTGTTACTGAGCCCCAGTTTGAGTTCCCTGAGTCATACAACAAATTCCTGTTGGCTATCTATTTTACATATGGTAATGTATGTTTCCATGTTACTCTCTCCATACCTCCCACTCTCTCCTTCTTCCACCCCAGCTGTGTCCATAAGTCTGTTTTCCATGTCCGTCTCCATTGCTGCTCTACATATAGGTTCATATAGGTTCATCAGTGCCATCTTTCTAGATTCCATATATGTACATTGGTATGCAATATTTGTTTTTCTCTTTCTGACTTACTTCACTCTGTATAATAGGCTCTAGGTTCATCCACCTCATTGTGACTGACTCAAATGTGTTCTTTATTATGGCCAAGTAATATTCCATTCTGTATGTGTTTGTGTGTGTATTTATACACACACAGACACACACACATATATATATACACATATACATATATATATATATCGATTCACCTGTCAACGGCCATCTAGGTTACTTCCATGTTCTAGCTATTATAAATAAACCTGCAATGAACATTGGTTTACATGTGTCTTTTTAAATTTTGGTTTTGTCAGGGTATATTGCAATACCACTTCAGTATTCTTGCCTTGAGAACCCCATGAACAGTATGAAAAGGCAAAATGATAGGATACTGAAAGAGGAACTCCCCAGATCAGTAGGTGCCCAATATGCTACTTGAGATCAGTAGAGAAATAACTCCAGAAAGAATGAAGGGATGGAGCCAAAGCAAAAAGAATACCCAGCTATGGATGTGACTGGTGATAGAAGCAAGGTCCGATGCTGTAAAGAGCAATATTGCATAGGAACCTGGAATGTCAGGTCCCATGAATCAAGGCAAATTGGAAGTGGTCAAACAAGAGATGGCAAGAGTGAATGTCAACATTCTAGGAATCAGCAAACTAAAATGGACTGGAATGGGTGAATTTAACTCAGATGACCATTATATCTACTACTGAGGGCAGGAATCCCTCAGAAGAAATGGAGTAGCCATCATGGTCAACAAGAGAGTCTGAAATGCAGTACTTGGATGCAATCTCAAAAATGACAGAATGATCTCTGTTTGTTTCCAAGGCAAACCATTCAATATCACAGTAATCCAAGTCTATGCCCCAACCAGTAACGCTGAAGAAGCTGAAGTTGAACAGTTCTATGAAGACCTACAAGACCTTTTAGAACTAACACCCAAAAAAGATGTCCTTTTCATTATAGGGGACTGGAATGCAAAAGTGGGAAGTCAAGAAACACCTGGAGTAACAGGCAAATTTGGCCTTGGAATATGGAATGAAGCAGGGCAAAGACGAACAGAGTTTTGCCAAGAAAATGCACTGGTCATAGCAAACACCCTCTTCCAACAACACAAGAGAAGACTCTACACATGGACATCACCAGATGGTCAACACTGAAATCAGATTGATTATATTCTTTGCAGCCAAAGATGGAGAAGCTCTATACAGTCAGCAAAAACAAGACAAGGAGCTGACTGTGGCTCAGATCATGAACTCCTTATTACCAAATTCAGACTGAAATTGAAGAAAGTAGGGAAAACCTCTAGACCATTCAGGTATGACCTAAATCAAATCCCTTATGATTATACAGTGGAAGTGAGAAATAGATTTAAGGGCCTAGATCTGATAGATAGAGTGCCTGATGAACTATGGAATGAGGTTCGTGACATTGTACAGGAGACAGGGATCAAGACCATTCCCATGGAAAAGAAATGCAAAAAAGCAAAATGGCTGTCTGGGGAGGCCTTAAAAATAGCTGTGAAAAGAAAAGAAGTGAAAAGCAAAGGAGAAAAGGAAAGATATAAGCATCTGAATGCAGAATTCCAAACAATAGCAGGAAGAGATAAGAAAGCCTTCCTCAGCGATCAGTGCAAAGAAATAGAGGAAAACAACAGAATGTGAAAGACTAGAGATCTCTTCAAGAAAATTAGAGATACCAAAGGAACATTTCATGCAAAGATGGGCTCAATAAAGGACAGAAATGGTATGGACCTAACAGAAGCAGAAGATATTAAGAAAGGTGGCAAGAATACACAGAAGAACTGTACAAAAAAGATTTTCATGACCCAGATAATCATGATGGTGTGATCGCTGACCTAGAGCCAGACATCCTGGAATGTGAAGTCAAGTGGGCCTTAGAAAGCATCACTACGAACAAAGCGAGTGGAGGTGATGGAATTCCAGTTGAGCTATTTCAAATCCTGAAAGATGATGCTGTGAAAGTGCACTCAATATGCCAGCAAATTTGGAAAACTCAGCAGTGGCCAGAGGACTGGAAAAGGTCAGTTTTCATTCCAATCCCAAAGAAAGGCAATGCCAAAGAATGCTCAAACTACTGCACAATTGCACTCATCTCACATGCTAGTAAAGTAATGCTTAAAATTCTCCAAGCCAGGCTTCAGCAATATGTGAACCGTGAAATTCCTGATGTTCAAGCTGGTTTTAGAAAAGGCAGAGGAACCAGAGATCAATTGTCAACATCCGCTGGATATGAAAAAAGCAAGAGAGTTCCAGAAAAACATCTATTTCTGCTTTATTGACTATGCCAAAGCCTTTGACTGTGTGGATCACAATCAACTGTGGAAAATTCTGAAAGAGATGGGAATACCAGACCACCTGACCTGCCTCTTGAGAAATCTGTATGCGGGTCAGGAAGCAACAGTTAGAACTGGACATGGAATAACAGACTGGTTCCAAATAGGAAAAGGAGTACGTCAGGGCTGTATATTGTCACCCTGTTTGTTTAACTTCTATGCAGAGTACATCATGAGAAACGCTGGACTGGAAGAAACACAAGCTGGAATCAAGATTGCCTGGAGAAATATCAATAACCTCAGATATGCAGATGACACCACCCTTATGGCAGAAAGTGAAGAGGAACTCAGAAGCCTCTTGATGAAAGTGAAAGTGGAGAGTGAAAAAATTGGCTTAAAGCTCAACATTCAGAAAACTAAGATCATGGCATCCGGCCCCATCACTTCATGGGAAATAGATGGGGAAACAGTGGAAACAGTGTCAGACTTTATTTTTTTGGGCTCCAAAATCACTGCAGATGGTGATTGCAGCCATGAAATTAAAAGGCGCTTAAGATAGCATATTCAAAAGCAGAGACATCACTTTGCCAACAAAGGTCCGTCTAGTCAAGGCTATGGTTTTTCCAGTGGTCATGTATGGATGTGAGAGTTGGACTGTGAAGAAGGCTGAGCACCGAAGAATTGATGCTTTTGAACTTTGGTATTGGAGAGGACTCTTGAGAGTCCCTTGGACTGCAAGGAGATCCAACCAGTCCATTCTGAAGGAGATCAGCCCTGGGATTTCTTTGGAAGGAATGATGCTAAAGTTGAAACTCCAGTACTTTGGCCACCTCATGCGAAGAGTTGACTCATTGGAAAAGACTCTCATGCTGGGAGAGATTGGGGGCAGGAGCAGAAGGGGACGACAGAGGATGAGATGGCTGGATGGCATCACTGACTCGATGGACGTGAGTCTGAGTGAGCTCCGGGGGTTGGTGATGGCCAGGGAGGCCTGGCGTGCTGTGATTCATGGGGTTTTAAGAGTCGGACAGGACTGAGCGACTGAACTGAACTGAACTGATGCCTAGTAGTGGGATTACTGGGTTATATGGTGGTTTTTTCCTAGTTTTTTAAGGAATCTCCATACTGTTTTCCATAGTGGCTGTATCAATTTGCATTCCCACCAACAGTGCAAGAGGGTTCCCTTTTCTTCACACCCTCTCCAGCATTATTGTTTGTAGATTTTTAGATGATGGCCATTCTGCCCGGTGTGAGATGATATCTCATTGTAGTTTTGATTTGCATTTCTCTAATAATGAGCCATGTTGAGTATCTTTTCGTGTGTTTATTAGCCATCTGAATTTCTTCTTTGGAGAAATGTCTGTTTAGGTCTTTTGCCCACTTTTTGATTGGGTTGTTTGTTTTTCTGGTATTTGTGCACTTGTATATTTTTGAAATTAACCCTTTGTACCTATAAAGGATGATAATGTGGTCGAAGAATGTAATATATAAGGTTTAAAAATTATCTATGATCATGCTTCAAAAATAGAACTTAAATCTAGAAAACGCTTAGAAATCAAATCATCCAATATTCCCCCCACCACTGCATTTCACATGAGGAAGACCCCGAAGTCCTAAGAATTTGAATTTTCCTTTTAAAATAGCCTAACAAAGTTGTTACTTTTACAGTTTCCTAGGAGGGCTTGTACTTTTATTGAATTTAATATTAATACTACTTTGTTATTACTATGGATTTATTTTTTGGATTTTTTTGGATTATTTTTATGGATTTATTATTACTATGGATTTTTAATAGTATTTTAATAGTGTTATTACTATTTTTAATGGATTATTATCACTGTGGATTTAGACAGGATGTAGATAGAGAATACTGAATTGGTAATTTAGAATTTCTTAATCTGTTGTGTTAGAATGGGTCACATGGGGCCAATGTTGAGTTGGGTCAGGTTGAGACCCTGCATTTATGGTTAAAATTCCATTCTGTGGTGACTAGGTGGAAAGAGGATGTGACTGCTGGTTGTCAGTTCGTGTTTAACAGCCAACAGCAGAGAATCGGAGTACAAAATGTGAACATCGTTACTAGAAAAGTATAATGAAATATTATCTGTATCTGACCACTGTGATGCATACTTTTTAGGCTGCTGCTGTGTAGATATATTTTTCCTCTTAAACACTTTTATTTCAACCAGTTATCTGCTTTTTACATTGATCAAGTTTGGTTTGTGAAAACAAGGAGGCATTGTATGATGTGATTGTTTGTACTCTATACCACCATTAGAAATGAGTCTGTTTCTATCTTTCTGTTCATTTCATTGTTTTTCAGACTTCTGGGAACACGTTAAAAGATTGATGATGGCCATTCTGCCCAGTGTGAGATGATATCTCATCGTAGTTCCCTATGTTCCACTTGCGGAACATGTTAAAAGATTTTCATTTAAGAATTCTGTGAGGGGTCCAGTAGTCTTCATTGGCTCCCCTGACTGACCCCAAGAGATTTTGATGTGATTCATAACTAAAATTAGAAAAAAATGTTGAATTAAAGGTACAATTCTATTTCTGATCTTTCTAAGATAAAGATTCCCCTAAATATCCTTCATATAAAAAAAAAAGCTGGGTCAACAAAAAAAATTGTTAGGCCGGGGTAATTTCTATTTTTTGCCAAATATAAAATTGAGCCTTGGTTGAATTTGTCTTTAGAGAGAACTGTATTTTGGAATACATAGAAACCTAAGAAAACAAAGTATTTTCATGCCTTCTTTGATGTAGTATGAGGTTCATTTAATGTAGACAGCTTTTGTTGGCTATAATTCTTTTTCTTCAGTCTTATAACACTGGACTCAGACATGGAACTGATTAACATCTTTCTTTACAGGAATGAAAGATGCTGAAAATGATAAGAGAAAACAAAACTATGTGGGCTTTCAGTCTTTTTCTGCCTTTAACATCTTTGTGCTCCCTTCCCTTACTCCTCAAGTCTTTTGGAATTAAGTTTTTAAGAGGCATGTGTGGTATTTTTCATGTTTAATTCATCCTTAAATATCAAAATGCTCCTTTCTCCATAACGGCTATAGATGGATAATATCCAGTCGGGTCTCTGTTTTCTGTTCTTTCAATCAGTTGTTAGCATGGTATTTTCTCTCGGGGCTACAGCTGATATGAGAGTTGATTGCAAAAGTCAATGCTGTACCCTCCCTAGCAGTTTCCACAGCTACCTGGGCACACTGGTAAAATGAGGCTTTTGTTTTACATGCATAGCTGTACTCTCTCTCTCCTGTTCTGGTTCTCTTTTCTGAGGGCTTCAAATGAGCACTTTAACTGAGGTGGCAGAAGAAGTTCCCTTACTTTGAGAAGCTAGTGAACTAAGTATGCTGTCAGGCTGCAAGCCAACTACAGTGCTAAGCATGACAGTTAATTGGATAACTACCAAAATACCTCTTACTGTAACTGTAACTCAGAGTATCCCTTGCTGAAGTTAAAAAGAAAATAATTAATTTGAATATTTCTAAGGGTACCCACCAAATGTCAGCACTGTTGGCCTGCTAAGTTTTGGCACTGCAGGCAATGGGAGGGACGGGTACGTTGTAAATAGAGCTCTAGCATGTGCTGGATTTAATCCTCCCCATACAGATTCAGGTAGCCTTGTCTCCACATCATAGATGAGGAAAATGGGATGCACACAACCAGTTTGTTTATATCCCAAAACTATGGGCTTCTCATTACTAAACACTATCCTTGAGTTCTATGATGTCTATCTTGAAAGGCCTGTATTCCAGCGAGAGAGAGAAGCCACACCCACAAATCACAGGGCTTATATATTTTTATTTAAGGGCAGGTGAGTAATACAGAGAGATGCTGTCAGGGTTTTGAAGAATGAGACAATATGCTGGGGTAGGGCTATCATGGAAAAATGTCATTATGAAAATAAGAATTGAGTATGATGGACAGGGAGGGTCTTGATTGGTCAATAGAAGTGAAAAAGCCATTCTCAATAAGGAATACACTTCAGCCATAGTAGGGACAGAATTGATAATCAAAGCTGAAGGACAGGAGCAGCAATGGGGAGATCATAAGATACTCTGGGAGAAACGTGAATGCCAGGCTTACAAGATAGGGTGTTGCAAGGTTGCAGTGGGAGAATTTTTACATTGTTGAACAAACATCAGTTCTGAGGAACACTGGGATTAACCAGGAAGATATGGGCCAGTTGGAACTGAGCATGAGGATACTGGCAATTTGCTAAAGCCAATTTGGAGACTGCTAAAATAACCTCGCCTTGAGATAAAAGTGTGACCCTGGATAGTAGCATAGAATATAGGTTGAAAAAAGTAGATTTAAAATGAATGAGTGAGTTTAGTGACTGACCAGAACCAGAAAAACTAGTCAACTACAGCAGATATGCTACCACTCAGAAGTGAAATTAATCAATCCATGTTTTTTCTTTTTAACCAAATGCTCATTTTGCTTATGTGCTAAGCATTAAGAAGTTCATCAGTGGAATTAAAGCTTAGGGAAGAGTGGAAAAGATTTGCCTGGAAATCATAATTATCCCCATCATATTATATGTCTACATGTTTACATGGCTGTGTTAGTAGTTCCAGTAGGAACTTACCTGGAAGCTCTGACCCTTTTAATATGTGCTTTATGATCAGAGCTGTCCTAGCTGGTTAGGGTCCCCTGATCACATTCCTAAAATTTGGAAGACGTACATTCATGTTGAGTTTGCAAGAATAATGAACCTATACTATTTTTGGAGAAGGCAATGGCATCCTACTCCAGTACTCTTGCCTGGAAAATCCCGTGGACAGAGGAGCCTGGTAGGCTGCAGTCCATGGGGTCGCTAGGAGTCAGACATGACTGAGCGACTTCACTTTCACTTTTCACTTTCATGCATTGGAGAAGGAAATGGCAACCCACTCCAGTATTCTTTCCTGGAGAATCCCAGGGACGGAGGAGCCTGGTGGGCTGCCGTCTATGCGGTCGCACAGAGTCGGACACGACTGAGGCGACAAGCAGCAGCAGCATATACTATTTTATTAATATACAATGCTGTATAAAACTAAGGTGGAAATTTTGTTGTTGCACTTCAAGGGGACCAAAATAATGAACACTGAGTTTGTTTTTAAAGTTAAGAAAGAAATGTACAGAATTATACAGAATGTTTCCTCTGTGTCTTTGGAATATTTTATTTGGCATCTGACTAGTCAAATTGGGTTAAATGCCAATTTATTTTGGTTTCAGGGATTTTTATGTTTGAGCTTCTCAGTAATGATATTTAGAGAAATGTGAAACTGCCTGTCCATTATTAAAATGTTTAAACTATTTGAAAACATTTTATAGAAACATCACAATTAAGGAATTATGCTGCTGTTTAATTGTGTAATATCAAATGCAAACTCCAATTCCATGTTTTGATGTGGTATGATTCGATTTGAATTTACTTTGATAGTTCTCTGTTTCAAGTCCATTGTTATTCCAGTATTTCTTTAGTTTTAGGACCAAAGCCATTTTCCTATCTGGATTTTCATTAATTGTTTTTTAATTTTACTGACTGCTTATTTTTATGTTCTTGTATGAAAGAGTCATTTGGAGATTGTTCACAAATTGTAATTACGTTCTTACATAAACTTCTTTTGGAGACTTTGTGTAAATTTCCTTTTGATTTATTGTAGGCTATAAACAACTCAAAACAGATCTATTGTTTAGATTTTTTTTTAAAGACACTAATGTCATATTTCTGCATCATATCCTGATTTATCCTACAGTTTTAACTTTGGAAGTGGCTTCCTCTTTGTTTTCCTGATCTCAAGGCAGAATTCAGAACACTCTGAACAATGTATGAGACAGGAGAGCATTTTCAACAGGAAACAAAAGTTTAGTTCTAATCCATTTTCATTTGTCTGTTCTATTTTTAAAACCTGAAGTGCTAAAAAGTAAATAATGATATGAATGATTTCTTTATTTAGAAAATCAACTGTCAATTACCTAATGAATATTCTTTTTAATCAGTGTTAATTGACAAACTTCCTGCACTTATAAACTCAGTGCTTGCATAATAGGTTCATTTTGACTGTTCCTGATTTCCTTTTTATGTTTAGGTAGTCCTGTTGGGTGTAATTCTATATTATTCCCTGAATTCCCTAGTCTGGAGCTAGATGGAGCTATGAGATCTTTTCTAGTATATGCCAGGCCAGTGGCTCTTCAGGTCTACTTGCGATAATCAGTGCCAAAGCCTGTTTTTAAAGCCTCTTGCCCCTTTACTCTTGAAGAGAATGTGGATGAAAAAGTCTAGACTTTTAAAGCACTGTCATTAAAATGGATAGATATTCCCACAGTTCTCCAATAATCCAGTATTACTGAACAGTTAAAAAAAAATCTAACATTAAAACCCCCAAAACAAAAAGAGAAACATGTATGTGTTTCGGATATACCTACCCTTTAACGCTCAACATCAGATTAAAAGTTTTGTCATAAAAATACACTCCTTGATTTTCTTTTCCAAAAGAGTATAACACTCTGAGAAATCCACAAAATACAGAAAATCATTTAAAGAATAAAGGAACCTATAACCATTGATTTAGAACTCACCTGCCAAATTTTATATGCACATGTGTTTGATACATAGATGTAATTATATATGTAACATGTGATACAGGTATATATAACTATATAAGTGTGTAGAAAATATCTCACCAAGAAAGAGGAGAAGTTTTGCCTGAAAGGTTTTAGTTAGAATTTAGTGATCAGTGACTTCGGGGGTTTCTGTGTGTGCAGGCTGGTTTAGAAAGTCTCATCAGTGACTCTTGCCCATGGCTACAAAATGCTTTGGACAAAAAAAAAAAAAAAAAACGCTACTGTTTTGTGTGTAGTTGTTTCGTTTTGCTCTCAGTTCTCTGTGCGGTCAGCTGTGCTGTTGTCTCCAGTTGTTATTCCGTGTGTTTAAGTCCCGAAGAAGATGCCTCAGCTGCTGTCTCGCCGCTTAATATCTGTTAGGGCAGAAGTTGTTAAAGGCCATGTGCTTACTCAAAGAAGCTGATCGTAATAAATTCTTTGTGCTATTCTCTAATTGGGTTGGCTCTAGCCCTGTGCTACTCAGATATTTGGATAATTGTGTGTGTGATTTTCATTTACCTAATTTGGCACTTACTTACTTGAACTCTGCACTTTCTTTGTCTTGTTTTTTAAGTCATTTGTAGACTAAGTCTCTTACTGAGAACTGCATCTCCTAAACTCCATTCCCCTGTATATGTTGTCTTTATTTGCTTTTTAGATCTAGAGAGTAAACAGTGTTCAAACAGTTTCTAAAAGGTTGGGAGGGGTACAGAGGTTTTTCTTGGTTTGGCTTTAATAAGCACTAAGAGTATTTTGTCAATCTAGGTAGCTACCTATTAGATAAATAACCAATAAATAGGCATATTATAACCATTACAATAAGATCATAACTGAATAATAAAATCGTTTAATAGATAAATAGAGATCTTACATCTCAAAGACCTGAGCATCTAAAATATGCATTAAAAGGGTTACACTAAAACATGTCTTTTACAGGCTGAGAATCTTACTCAAGGCCTACTGGTTAGTTCATTACACACAATGACTGGGCTTCATTATTAGCCTCTTTCCATAAAGAAGGTTTGGAGCCTATTCAGTCCTCACAGCAGTGACACATGATACATTAAGACATAGCGTCCTTTTAACAAGTGAGGGAGCTCTAGCTCAGAGGGCCTACACCCTTGGTCTGCAACCATCCAGCTTACTGAAGTGGGATATTTAGCCTCAGTTATCTAACTGTCAAATCCCTGCTTCCCCCAGCTATTCATTATTCATTTGTCCAACCAAATACCTACCCCCGCCCCCAGCACTTTCTTAAGTATATGTTTTGTGCCAGACACCCTTTAAGCTGCTTAGTATTTAATGCTAAATGACACTGATGAAGCCTGCTTGAGTCGGGAGACAGTAACAAACCAGAAAAATCAAACAAAGCCAAAAGGGTATATAATTATAATGTGGTAAGAAAGGATAAAAACCAGGATGCTCTGTGAGAGAGTGACTAGAAATGACATCAGGTGGAGGGATTGTGGAATGTCTTTGCAGAAAATACACCTGAGTCCATGTTATGATTCTAAAGGCAAATAGGAGAAAGAAAAGATAGTAGGCAGCTAGCAGTGAAAGAGGAAATAGGCTAATAGGAAACACGTAAGGCAGAGAGGAATAAAAACAAAGCTACTAGCATAGGAGCTCTCATGTAGAGCAGATAATAAATAGCCTCCTTTAACACAAATACCTCTCAAGATAGCCCTGCATTCTATCAGGGTACTCTAAGCCCTTAATTGAAACTTTGTACAGAAAGAGATGAAATAAGTACATTCTATTTCAGAAAGTAAGCACTTGTGAAGAATTTTAGGGGAAAAAAAACAGTAAATATAGAGTAAAAAAGTTTGGGTGCTTAAAAAGAGTAAAGAGCCATTAGTAGAAATTTCACCTGGAAAAAAACATTACAAAATTGGAGGTAAGGAGAAGGGAGACCCAGCTACAATATTTTTATTTCCCAGGTTGTAAAGGGCCTCCAGAATATATGGATGTAGTATAATTATCATACAATAGAAGACAGAGATTTAAAAACATCTTCTGTAGCATTTGTTCTTGTCATTGTTCCACATTTCGGCCATTCTAAGGAGAGGGCGATGCAACCCACTCCAGTGTTCTTGCCTGGAGAATCCCAGGGATGGGGGAGCCTGGTGGGCTGCCGTCTGTGGGGTCGCACAGAGTCGGACACGACTGAGGTGACTTAGCAGCAGCAGCAGCAGCAAGGATTATGTAGTGGTATATCATTGTATTTTTAATTTGCATTTTAATGACATGTAATCTGGATATTTCATCTATATACTCATAAGCAAGAGTCTCTTTTCTTTGTTGGGGTGTCTGTAACGTTTGGTCCACTTTAAAAACTAAACAATGTGTTTTGCCAGATGTAATCACTGGGTAACCATCACTTAAATAAAAAATGTAGAACTTTTCCATCACTTGAATACATTGCCATGTACCTCTTTCTGGTGAAAACCCTCCATCCCCAGAGGCAACCACAGCACTGATTTCTATCACCCTCGCTTAGTTCTAGAACTTCATATCAACAAAAAATTATCCTCTGGGGCTTGGCTTCTGTCATTCCATAATGTTTGTGAAATTCAGTCTCATAGTTGTGTGAAAGTGAAAGTTGCTCAGTCGTGTCCGGCTCTTTGCAATCCCATGGAATATACAGTCCATGGAATTCTCCAGCCCAGAGCACTGGAGTGGGTAGCCTTTCCCTTCTCCAGGGCATCTTCCTAACAAGGGATCAAACCCAGATGTCCCGCATTAAAGGTGATTCTTTACCATCTGAGCCACAAGGGAGGCCCATAGTTGTGTGAATCAGTGGTTTATTCTTTTCTATTGCAGAATAATATTCCATTGTATGGATATGTGGAGAAGGCAATGGCACCCCACTCCAGTACTCTTGCCTGGAAAATCCCATGGACTCAGGAGCCTGGTAGGCTGCAGTCCATGGGGTCGCTAAGAGTCAGACACGACTGAGCGACTTCACTTTCACTTTTCACTTTCATGCATTGGAGAAGGAAATGGCAACCCACTCCATTGTTCTCGCCTGGAGAATCCCAGGGACGGCGGAGCCTGGTGGGCTGCCGTCTATGGAGTCGCACAGAGTCAGACACAACTGATGCGACTTAACAGCAGCAGCAGCAGTATGGATATGCAATAGTTTTTTTCATTTTTCTTAGCTATTCTAATGAAGTGATATATTGTGGTGTTTTTAATTCATATTTCCCTTATGATGAATGCTATTTGATCTTTTTATGATTTTAAAAGTTTAGTTTATGTTTTTAACAGTTCTACTGAGACATTACATATCCCACATAAATTTCACCAAGTTAAACTGCATTATTCAGTCATTTTTAGTGTATATATATAGAGAGAGTTATCCAACCATCACCAAAAGTTAATCTTAGAATTATTCATTTCTCAAAAAGAAACTTTGCATGTATATAAGTGCAAGGTCACTCCCCTCTTCCAGTCTATGCATTGTAAAATGTTTTATATTTTTGTGTGTTCTTTATCCAAGGCCTAGTAAATAGCTCTCTTGGATTTGTCCACACTGAGCATGAAGATGGCACATTTCTTTCTAGTCTGTCTTTCAAATTGCTTTGCAGAGCATCTTGTGAAAATCTTTAGGTGGAGTGCTCTCGAACTTGAACGTCATTCACATCACCTGAGGTTGCAGGTTCTGATTAGGTAGGTTTCAAGTAGATCTGAGATTGTGCATTTCTGACAAGTTCTCCCCTGATGCCTGTGCTGCAGGTCCATGGGGCCTCGTTGAACTACAAGGTAAGAGATTTTGGTTGGATGTCTTGAAAGAGGACAGTGAAAGGAAGGCTGTGTTTCTGCTGTAACATTTTCTATCCAGTGATTTATACGCAGATGACATTTTTATTCTCAAAGTAGTTCTTATTCCATTTTGGGTGTTTTAAAAGTTCATCACATCTCTTTGTAGGTATGTAAAAAGGGAATGGGCTTTAAGAATTTTAAAGGTAGGATTCAGAAGAAGGCCTTGAAAACCTTATAGCACGTACTAGTTTGTTGATAGCCCACTAAGGACCCTGCTGAACAAGGAAGGAGAAACAACTATAGAGGGAGAATCCTTTGGGGTCCCTGTGGGGACTAGTTTACTAAGAGTGAAAGTGAAGTCGCTAAGTCATGTCCGACTCTGCGACCCCATGGACTGTAGCTCACCAGGCTCCTCCCTCCATGAGATTCTCCAGGCAAGAGTACTGGAGTGGGGTGCCATTACCTTCTCCAGGGGATCTTCCCAACCCAGGGATCGAACCCGGTCTCCCACATTCCAGGCAGACGCATTAACTTTTGAGCCACCAGGGAAGCCTCAATATATATATTGGGAATTTATATATATATGTTTTTATATATAGTGGTAGTTTTGTTGCTAGGTCATATCTGACTCTTTGCAACTCCAGAGACTGTAACCACCAGGTTCCTCTATCCATGGGATTCTCCAGGCAAGAGTACTGGAGTGGGGTGCCATTGCCTTCTCCAGGGGATCTTCCCGACCCAGGGATCGAACCCCGGTCTCCCGCATTCCAGGCAGACGCTTTAGCCTCTGAGCCACCAGGGATTTCTTAAAAGCCCTTTTAGGGCCCTTCCTCAGTTTCTGAAACCACTCCTTTGCTGGCCTTTCCCAAAGCTTATAGAGGACCCAGGGTGAAGAAGGAACTGTACTGAGAGTCGATGCTAGTTGAGAGATGTTGACCTGGATCTGTGAAAACAGCAGTATCCGTCCTTGCCTGAGTCAGTAGATTATTAGTTGAGTGGTGAACAAAAGGACAATATTGACTGTATATAGTTGTTGATTATAATTGCTCAAAAGTATTAAGTTTGGCTTAAATATTTGTTTTCAAAGTGCAGTAATATGGAGACTTATTCACAGAGCTCTATTTGCCTGAACTCAGTGCTTGGTAAGAGCTACGTATTGGTGCATCTAGTTTAAATGCAACTTTTTTTTTATTTCCTTAAAAGCTCAGTACACTTGTACTGAGCAAACCATTTTCTTTTTCTACTATTAGCCGACAGATAACTGAAGATACATTTTATAGACAAAACGGTTGTTGCATTGAGTTAAAGGACTTTGGTTTTCTGCAAAGCATAAGTAAGTGGCAGTTACCTCATGCTACCTTGGTCCTGGCAGACACGTAGACCTAACAGATAATACGCAAGGAAAGGTACACATTTTGACTTTTTAATTTGACTTCTTTTAACAAGATGTACCTCTGTCTCTATTCCAGGAGATGTTTCATTATGTTTATAAGGATCCCTCTCTCCAGGCCTGGTTGCTTCCAAACACTCAAGTCCACTTATTAAATTTTAAATTCTGTTAAGGTATTAAATTTTACCTGGTGGGGACACTGCCTTAACATGGTCTGAAGTCTTGATTGAAAAGCCCTTCATTTAAAGATAGAGGTTATGTAAGTGAAAAGACTCCACTGTAGAAATTTTGTAAGGTGTATCTATTTAAAATGAAGTATAAAAAATTTTTTTAATGAAAATAAATTAAAAAATATAATGAAATCTGTAATTGTCAGTCTACCAAAGAATATCACCAAAGGTGTCAATATTTTATGAGGGATCATTCTATGACGTTCTGAAAAATACCAATAATGCTTGCAAATAGTGAGGGTCAGCAAATTAAGATTTATTTAGTAATGATAATAATTGTGGTACATTTGCATACATGAGAACTCTGTGTTTCTGCTAGCCAAATACTTTGTGTCAGTTTGGAAACATCAGTTAGGTGTCCCACATCATTGTTTTGTTCAATTCAGAGAGAATAATTCTGGTTAGAGAAGTTGAAGTATGACTCTATGTTCTCAGAACTGAGTTAACTTCCTCAGACTGAACATATTAAATTAGTTTCAATTTCCTGCCAAAATTTATAGACAGGTTGTAAATGAAAAAGCTGCCTCTGCTCTTCATTATCACCATATATTATAGTTTTTTAAATAAAAATGTTATTTACTTGCACCTACTGTCAGATATTAAACTACAGAGGCATCCATCAACAGTTCTGTTGGTGCTGTAAAGAAAAAAGGCATGTAACTGCACACCTGGCTTCAGTGTTACACCAAAGAGTTAGTGTTACAAGGTGACTTTGATATGTCAGAAAAGCTAATTATGTCCCATCAAAGGACTGAAGAAATTGCCTTTTTTAATGAAAATATTTTATTGGAGGTGGCAATGATCTTAGACAAAGCAGTAAAACTAGGTGTGTAATTATATAAATTCTTTAAATTCTTATTAAACTTCACTAATTGACATGTTACTATCCCGTATTGTAGAAAAAAATTGGTTAAACATAAAAATCAGAATTTAGACCATAGAGATACAATCTGATCTAAAATTGAGTCTCCATTTTTTCTAAGTACAGTCTCAATTTTCCTCTGTCACTTATTTATAGTTATGCATGTTTTTAATTTTCTGTTGAACTAAGAGAATAGCAGATTTTTATAGGAATACACATTTTAGTCAACAAAATGAAAAAGCAACCCACAGAATAGGGGAAAATATTTGCAAAGCATTTATCTGATAAGGATTTGATATCTAAAAATATATATAAAATACATATTAAAATATATAAATCATACAACTCAATAGCAAATAAATAAATAATTGGCAAAGAACCTGAACAGATTGAATCAAAGAAGACATACAAATGGCCAATACGTACCTGAAAAAGATGCTCAATATCACTGAGCATTAGGAAACTATAGATCTAAACTAGAACAAGGTATGACATCATACCTGTTAGAATGGCCGTTACTAAGAAGAGGTGTTTCCAAGTGCATGGAGAAAGGGAAAGGCTCGTGCCCTGTTGGTGGATATGTAATTTGGTACAGTCATTATTGAAGACAGAATGGAGGTTCCTCAAAGAATAAAAATAGAGCTTCTATAGGGTCCAGTGGTCCTACTTCTGAGTATTTATTCAAAAGAAATAGGGATCTCGGAGACATCTGTACTCCATTGTTCTTTGCAGCACTGTTCATGGTGGTCAAGATATGAAAACAACATGAGTGTCGCTTGATGGATGAATAAGGAAAACGTGTGTGTGTGTGTGTGTGTACATATATGCATATATATGTGTGTGCATGTGTGTGTGTACTTTCCTGGGGGAGGAAATGGCAGCCCACTCCAGTATTCTTGCTGGGAAAATCCCATGGACAAAGGGATCTGGCAGGCTACAGTCCATGGGGTTGCAAAGTGTTGGACATGAACTACTGGCCACACACACATGCATGCACACACGTGTATTATAGCCATCGTGAAATATTGCTCAGCCATAAAAAAAAGATGGAAATCCTGCCACTAGTGACAAGGTGGGTGAAGCTGAAACATTATGCTAAGTGAAGGAAGCCAGGCACAGACAAATATTGCTTGATATCATATACAGAATATAAAAGAGTCAAACTTGCAGAAGCGGATGGTAGAATGATGGTTATTAGGATCTGAGCGGTTGGGAAATGGGGAGATATTGGTTCAAGGGTATAAGGTTTCTGTTATAAAATGAATAAGTTCTGGGGATCCAGTACACACATGGGATTGTAGTTAGTGTACTGTATCCTGGAAATCTAAGAGAGTAGAGCTTATGTGTTCTTATCTCCCCTGCCTCCCCAAAAGGTAGCTATGTGAGGTGAGATGATGGGTGGGTTAATTAGCTCAATTGTGATCATTGTTTCATAATGTATAGGGATAGCAAATCATACCATGTATGCCATAAATATGTACAATATTTTGTCATTTATATCTCCATAAGTTGGAATAAAAGCATAATCAATTAATATCATATATATGTTCCTTAAAGACACACATTTCCTAGCTAAGGGTAATAAATTACCCAAGTATCTTTCGCTTCTGTAATGTATATAACACACGTGTGTGTATGTTTTCATTTACTGATACACACACACACACATATGTTTATATATGAATTCAACTTTTATTTCCTTTCAAGAACCTCATCAAGGGTGATTGTGAAGTAAGTCCTGCTCTATTGTACATCAGGATTAAGAGCAGAACTTTTTATTGCTAGCTTTGACAGAATGTATGTGGTTATTAGTGATGTCTTTTTTTAGAAAATTGTAAATTATAGGAATGCTGTGCAGGAAGAAAGAAATGAAGCATACAGCAGTTATTTAGTTTTACAAGATTGACAATGACTTTTTTTTTTTTTTTTTAGGAAAAGTTCAGTACTTAAAGCAGAAAGCTGTAATTGTTGGCTGCTTTAGATGCCCTTAGCTATTTGGGATGTGGAAAGCTGTATGCTATAAATGTTTTACTCCTGTAATTGTCATCACTTCAGAATGGTTTGATTCAGTTGTTCTGTAGGAAAAGTGTATGAAAAACTGATCTCTGGCAGCTTTCCGTAATGGTGACCATTGGTTTTTCTTTTCTTTTTTTTTTTTTAATTGCAAATGTGAAAGAAATTAACTCATTTTTGTTAGTAGATGAGCATGGTTTCTGAAACATTCTGTTTCTATGTCTCGAGCAGTAGTCCAAGCAAGCACTGTGACAGGGCAACCACTAAAGAGCAACTGCTTCAGTGTTGAAGGTGGGAGAACTTCTCAGGGTGTATTCCAGCTATTTGGATTTGTGATTCTGAAGTAGTAAAATGAGATTTGAAGGTATGAACTACCCCATATCAGAAGACTCATAGATATGAGTACAGGTAACCAGGGTGTGGGGTTTATCCTCCTCCCAACTCATGTTCTGTGACACTAGTTAAATCACCTTTCTGTCTGGGTGTCCTGTGATGCCATGGTCAGCTCTAAGGTTGCTTAGATTTTGCAGCAGTGTGACATGCATGGAGGAAACCAAATGTAAAAATAGATAGTTTATAGGAATCTAGGCCAGAACATTATGTTGGGAACCAGAGGCTTTACTGGGTTGTAGGTAGAGTAAGATTCTTTAAAATAACTCTTCATAGCTAACATGGCATGTTTTTTGTAAAGCTGTTAGACATTGTCTCTTATCAGCATTAAACGTCTTGGAATTGAATATTTGGTTGGATCTGGTTTGGTTTGTATACCTACTTATGCCTAATCAACTTTTGTACTTACAGCTCATAGCTTGATTCTGAAATAGGTTAGCAGAGTCTAGGTATCATTGAGCATATTCTTTTTGCCACTGCCTGATTGACTGGCTGACAGAAGCCAGGTGCCCGCCTATAGTTAAATGGAAATGGACTCTGATGATTAGTAGAATTTTAGTGGGAAATAAAGTTGAGGTTATTTTCGCTTTGTTTTATTAAGTGTGAAATTGCAAAGCATCCTTTTATATCGATCAGACATGATGTGGCTGTTCTGAAGGATTCATTTCTTTGATGTACCTGGATTGTGCTTCTCAAAAGGAATAGATTAGATCCCAGATTTTTCTTTTCCAGACTGCCAACTTCCAATATGTGGGAGATTGCTCTGTAAAATGACCCCATTTCTGAAGGATATTTCTCACTGTTTTCAAAGGGGGCTGTCAGAGCCCAAGAAAAAAGAAAAGGTTTACTGTCAATGTTCTTTGAGAAAGGTTGGAGGAGTTGTCTGGGCTTTAACATCATTTAGCTTGAAATTATCAGCTGTTCTCCATCTCTATCTTTGGCTGGTTGCCTGCAAGTTCCATATACATAGTGGTTTGGAATACAGCAGAGTAGGCAAAAGCCTTGTTATCTCCCAGAAACGTACAGCTGATGTGGGGCTACACATAAATGACTTTCCCATGGACAGGATATCTGGTCTAACTACTTTAAAAAATTGCATGATCCTATAGGGAAGCCTCGCTAACTAATGCAATAATTATCTAGGAGAGGAGCCAACATCCTGCAATTATATTAGAACAAACGTGCTGCAGTGTTTCTGTTTGTGTATGTCTCTTGGCATCTTGAATTAATATTTTATCGTATTTCATTAAGAAAAAAGTAAGCCAGAGAAGCCTTGGAAACAAAATCTTTTTAAATTACCTGTTGTGTGAGGTTAGGAAATTTCTATGAAATTTCTTCCATCTTGACAAAATAATTTCACACCACTGAAAACAATTCATGTTTCCCTCATAGTTAGTAGAGGGAAGTATTTTTCTTGAGGTCTGCTTTAGAAAAACTTGACCCTATTAGACATTATCTTTAGTTACTTAATTTTTTTTTATTGTTTTATAATCTGTGTCTATATTAATTGAATGCATATAGTAGGTTTTTTTTTTTGGTTGAATGCAAAGTAGATTAACAGAGTTCAACATTTATAAGTTGGTAAACCTTTAACTGGCAGTTATTTCTTCAGAACGACGTTGTTTATTTTATGTATAACTTCAGCTTATATTAATAATGCAACCTAACATGGAATTTTGCTTAATAAAATTTAAAAACAACTAGGAGGATTTATGGAGAAGGCAGTGGCACCCCACTCCAGTACTCTTGCCTGGAAAATCCCATGGTCGGAGGAGCCTGGTAGGCTGCAGTCCATGGGATCGCTAAGAGTCAGACACGACTGAGCGACTTCAGTTTCACTTTTCACTTTCATGCATTGGAGAAGGAAATGGCAACCCACTCCAGTATTCTTGCCTGGAGAAGCCCAGGGACGGAGGAGCCTGGTGGGCTGCCGTCTATGGGGTCGCACAGAGTCGGACACGACTGAAGCAACTTAGCTTAGCATAGCATAGCATAGGAGGATTTAAGCTTTTTTTTTTTTTCTTTTAGTCATAGATGACTCAACATTTTCATTTTCAGTGGCTGGGGAAATGATTTATTTTAACTTGTATATCTCAATCTGAAAAATAACATCTCTTGAATTTGGTAGACAGTCCCCAACAGTGACATGCTCATGCTAACTGGGGATCTTTCAAAGGCAAATTTCTGGTGGATACCAGGCCAGGGTGATGGAAGAAGATCTGAGGCTGCATGCGTAGTTGACATGGGATCTTAGTCTGGGGTAGTGGTGGTGGAGTGGGTTGTTCAGAAAGAGAATGAGTTTGTAATAAAGAGCTCAGATTACCAATCCTGTGGGTAGTCATCAGTTGTTAGCTAGGCATCAGTCCTCTTCTCCTAAGGTGATAAAGGTGTGCTTTTGTACTGTCTTAAATCTTGAGTATTGTAGGAGGGGCAAAGTTAGACCCAGGAACCAAGATTGGTATTGTACTGTGCTTGTCATTTTTTAAAGGGCCTAGTAGATAGCTGATAGAGCATGTCTGGGACACATTCTACTATCAGGCAGTAAAAATACCTTCTTAGATATACTTGGATATACATGCATGCTTTTTATTTCAGCAAGGGGTGGAACAAGGTCTCACTTGCACTGAAGCACAAAGCTGTGAACTAACTTTCACTACCTTTGGAACACAATGGCTGGTGTTGGTTTTAATTTCCAAACTTTGCATATTCAACAAAAGCAATTTTGTTAATTTTCCCATGTTTAAGAACCTGTCCCATTCCTCTGTTTTCTGGAAGTGAGAATCCACTGAAAAATCTTTGTTACCAGTTGGTACTGTCATCCCATTGTACCCAGAGTTATTATCATTGAATTTAGTGTTAAATCGCTCTAAACCTTTCTTCTAGATTGTATTTTCCATGAGGACAACAGCCTGATCATTATTTGATAATCCTTCTAAGATTTAGCATAATATTGTGTAGTCTAGAAGTAGCAACACTTTACCACTGGATGGATTTATTTTTTTGCAGATGGCTGATTTACAAAAATCTTTATTTGTAGATCGTGTCTTTTATTTCCCTCTCTTTCTTCACGCCTCACAAAGGATTGCTTAGTGTGTTGGTGGTCAGAGTCTGACAAAACATCCATTTTGTAGACTACTAGTTGATTCTGTGGACTTCAAAGTGGGGTCCTGCTGTAGGTCTTTCAATGTTATGACTTAGGTTTAGAATTTTTCTGTTCAAAATGTGGCTTGTGGACAGCATGACATCATTTGCAAGTTTATTAGAACTGCAGAATTGTGCTCTTCCTCCCAATCACTGACTTAGAATACTTTTGAGGGAAATCAGATGATTGTGAATCTCCAAAAATTCAAAACTGCTATGATAGTACCTCAGAGAGTTAACCTTCAGTACTGTAAACACCATTCAGGATGAGTTAGGAAGTCCTGGTGGAATTTGGGGGAATTATTCCAACCTCATTCTTTGCACACCTTTGCAAGGAATAAGAGATGAGACTTTTCTATGAAGGGAAATGAGTTTCCATTGCTTTTGTAAAGACACCTTGTAGTCCAAGTCTTAATTTTCTCCTGTTTGGACTATCATATAAATGAGAGTTTACATTTTTTTTCCTCAGTGTCTCTGGAAATGCTAATAAAAATAAGTTTCCCCGTGGTTGTTTCATTACCGGTGTTGTTCTCATTGACTGTTTACTATGTTGACATTGTGAAGAAGTGGGGAAAATATGGATTTTGAAACCAGTTGGAAACTGGTTTTAAATCCTGGATTTGCCAAATATTAGAACTATGTAGCCTTGAACAAGTTACTGAATCTTTCTATACCTCAGCTTTCTATAATCTCTTTGCTTCACTTTGGTTAAATACTTTACAAAGCAAGTATCTGAGAAGATCCATATAACTCACACGTAATAAGAATCCAGGAAATGGTAGAAATTAACCCCCTCATCACCGTCTCCTCCTCCTCCTCCTCATCATCCTCACCAATACTTAAGTGTCTCCAGTGGTAACTGTGTTAATGTTCTGTGTTCCAGAATGCTGTTGAGACCTAAATTGTTGTTCTCTGTTTAATTTTCCATCATTGATATGTTTTCTGCATTAAGATACATGCACGCATTTTCTTTGTGGGAATAAATACAAAGTAGTAGCTAAGTCTTCCCTTCTTTTAGGCTTAAAGTGAAACTTCTCAACCTTGAGTATTACCAGATAGGAGATAATCATAGAGGACCACTGCAAGTGAGGTTACTGCTAATAGACAAGGGCTGTTGAGGTGAAAAATATAAATAGATGATGTCTGCAAGTTTGAAATGCAGCTGTTGAAATAGATGGAGCAGACCCACTTGAGTAAGGATAAATAAAAAGAAAGCTACATCATTTGAATACTTTGTAAACAGAATTGTGGCTTTGTAACCAGTAGGGTGGGATTTTTTGCCTTAACTTTTCTGTATTTTTTCTCCAAAGATATAATTCAATGGCACCCCATTCCAGTACTCTTGCCTGGAAAATCCCATGGACGGAGGAGCCTGGTGGACTGCAGTCCATGGGGTCACGAAGAGTTGTACATGACTGAGCGACTTCACTTTCACTTTTCCCTTTCATGCATTGGAGAAGGAAATGGCAACCTACTCCAGTGTTCTTGCCTGGAGAATCCCAGGGACGGGGGAGCCTGGTGGGCTGCCATCTATGGGGTCGCACAGAGTCGGACATGACTGAAGTGACTTAGCAGCAGCAGTAAGCAAAATAGAAATTTTCCTTCTGATATAAGCACATTTTTCTTTATAAACATAAAGCAACTGAGTGTGTTCCTACATTTTTTTTTCAGAGAACTAATATTTATTGAACACCATTTATCCTGGCCATTGTACATGTTTCATGTTTTGTTTCATCCTTATGAAAGTCCTGTGAGAGAAACTGTGTTAATCATATTTTAAAGAAAAGGTATTATCTTTAAAATATCTTTCAGAGATTAGTGAATTGGAACTTTATTCAAGATCTGTGCTTCTCCCACTTAGAGGTTGACTGTAAAATGGATATAGAAATTGAAGATTAAGTTTGTTGAGTTTGATTATTGTGGATAATATAACGTGTTTCAGGTGTTTAGTTAGTTGCATGTGTGTGTCTGATTTCAAAATTGGACTATGAAATCCTTGGAGATTTGGGGGCTCCGGTATTATATCTCAAGTAGAGACTTACCATTACCTTTGATTGCTCAAGAAATGTCTGTGAACCAAATGCTGAATGAGCTACACACTGCTCCTCTGAATTATTTGCTTTGTGTGGAAACAGCTTCTCAGCGACATGGTCATCCTCAGAACAGATTCCTTTCTCCCACCTTGTGTTTTCTAAGTGATGTTGCAGGGCACTCGAACACCTGCAAAGAAGAGATGAATCATAGAGTCAGTTTTCCAGTTTCCTTCTGTCCACAATTTTGTGGCTTAAAATAATCTTTCAAACTATTGGATTGGCCAGAAATTTCATTTGTTATTTTCTGTAAGATGGCTCTAGTAGCACTTCATTGTCTTTAACTTCATTCAAAACAATTTTGTTAGAGTGTATTGTGACAGCTGGCATCAGTGTGTGTTCACAAAAAAATTTGTCAAAATCGGTGAATTTTTGTGTAACCATTTTAATATTGAAGGTGGCAGAAAAACATATTTGGTGTATTATATTTTACTTTTTCAAGAAAGGTAAAAACACAACTAAAACAAGATTTGTGCAATGTGTGGAGAAGGTTCTGTGACTGATTGAATGTGGTGTGCGAAGTTTTGTGCTGGAGATTTCTCACTGGCTGATCCTCCATGGTTGGGTAGGCAGTTAAAGTTGATAGCAATTAAAGTATGAAAGTTTCTCAGTCATGTCCAGACTCTTTGTGACCCCATGGACTATATATAGTCCATGGAATTCTCCAGGCCAGAATATTGGAGTGGGTAGCTGTTCCCTTCTCCAGGGGATCTTCCTAACCCAGGGATCGAACCCAGGTCTCCCGCATTGCAGGCGGATTCTTTACCAACTGAGTCACAAGGGAAGCCCAAGAATACTGGAGTGGGTAGCCTATCCCTTCTCCAGGGAATCTTCCTGACCCAGGAATTGAACCGGAGTCTCCTGCATTGCAGGCAGATTCTTTACCAACTGAGGTATCAGGGAAGCCTGGATAGAAATTATCAAGACATTAATTGAGAGCAATCAACGTTATACCACGTGGGAGATAGCCGACATACTCAAAATATCCAAAT
Source organism: Bubalus bubalis (assembly GCF_019923935.1). Classification (NCBI taxonomy): domain Eukaryota; kingdom Metazoa; phylum Chordata; class Mammalia; order Artiodactyla; family Bovidae; genus Bubalus; species Bubalus bubalis. The sequence continues at coordinate 145,305,874 of NC_059158.1, forward strand.
CAATCAATAAAAATCAGTTGCACCAGCTTGGTTGCTTTTTGCTTTGTGTGGATTCCACACAAGTTAAGCAAAGAAAAAAAAAATTTCTTGATCGTATTCCTCATGGCAATTCTCTACTTCACTGTAACAAAAATATTCTTTTATTTTAAAACAACTTTGATATGCTAAGAAAAATGGGCACTATGCAATCATGTGGAATGGAAGAGATCACGGAGCAAGTAAAATGAAATGTCACCAACTACATCAAAGGCCAGTCTTCATCCAAAGAAGGTGATGTTGTGTATATAATGGGATTGGAAGGGAGCTCCTTCCAAAATCAAATGATTAATTCCAACAAGTACTGCTCCCAGTGAGACCGAATGAAACTAGCTCTTGACAAAAAGCACCCAGAATTTACAGAAAACATCTAACCTTCCCTCAGGAAAACACAAAACCACGTTTCTTTGACCTGGCAAAAACTGTTAAAACCTTGCCTGGGAAATTCTGATTCACTCGCCATATTTACCAGACGTTGAATTTTCAGATTTCCATTTATTTTGGACTTTAAAACATTATCCTAATGGAAAAAATTCAAATACTTGAAAGATTGTAAAAGACATGGAATAATTCTTTGCTCAAAAAGATAAAAAAATGAAAAATAGGAAGATGTAATTATGAAGTTGCCTGAAAAATGGTAGAAAGTAGTGGGACAACACAACGAATATGTTATTTAATAAAGTTCTTGGTTAAAGTGAGAAATACGTCTCTCGTTTCAACTTACAAACTGAAGGAACTTTTTGGCCAACCAATATTTGCAAGGCTTCAATTTTGTTTACAAGACAAAGCATTCACCAAACTGAGCCAGTTATCAGAGATAGTAGTCATCTAATGCGTGTTGTCTGGGTGGGTGGGTGACATCTTCATGTAGGGATATAAGGAGACAAGGCTTATCCTTGTGCTTTTCGATTATCCAGAGTCAGAAATAAAGTTGTGTGTTTTCAACTTGTTTTTTGAGTTCCCTGCATAGATATGCCATCATAGCGAAAGCATTTGGCCCTCATTATGAGACATCGAGAGAGCTGTCGCCGTTGCTCTAGCACCAGTGTCTCCAGTAAAACATTAGAAATACTCAGAGGTCTCTCAGTGAATTCTTGGGTGTTCCCTGCCGGTGTTTTGGGTCTTGATGTTTAATGAATTGTTCTTCAGTCTGTGTATTTCTATCAGACTTGACTGTAGTCTTTAGGCTGAATACTAGTTTTTAACAAAGGAAAATACTTGATATTATTAAGCAGGACCTGCTGAGATTTGCTTTGAGATGCAGAAATTAAACATATTTGAGATTGGTGTCTAGGCAACATACGAAATCATACAAACAAATATAATCAATAACATCTCTTCAGTGCCAGGCAAACCCTGTAAAAACTGGGTTGGATAGAACTATTGAAGAATAAAAATGTTTTCTGTGGACTGAGAGTGATCTAGAGATGAGGGCACTTGGGAATTCTTTTCCTTTGAGGGATTGTCAGACAGTTGGTCTGTTTAACATCAGGGTGTCACACGAAGGCCGTTCCTTTTTTTTTTTTTTTTTGAGATGGGGCTTTAGCCTAATGACTGTGACTGCCTAACAGTCACTCCTGGTGTCTGACAGGCAGTTTCAACATTTTCAAAGGCCTGCAGGGTATGTATCATTACCCTGAGCATTTTATGCAGCATGCCCATGAAGGCATTATTTTTTAAAAATTAGTTTTCAGTGCCATCTGTTCAAAGGTAGGTAAACTGGATCTCTTTAGTTCCTTTGTTTTTTGTTTAGGGAATGTTATCTGTTCAATAGAGGAATAGTAATTGGATTACATTACTGTAATTCATTTATTAAGAGAGCATTAGAATCCACAGTAGTGTGTTTCCATCTTAGAATCCACAAATTACCAATTAAACACAATCTTCTGTTCTAAAACAATGTGATTATTTTTATTTAAGCCTGTTTTGGAAGCTGAGTCACTCGTCGCCTACATATATCTTTGTTTAAAAAGCATTAGTGGAATATTCCTGAAGCTGGGGCCATTCCTTGCTCATTTGTCATTTACAAGGGTAGCTGTTCATCCAGACAAAGCCTGGCTACATTTGGGATATCCCTTCTGTATGTCAGCTAGTTACAACACGTTTTAAAGGCAAAACTCTCAAGAAATTATACCACTTTAAGAATAAATTACGTTTATTTGAGAATGTGGTAAACTACTCTATTAAAAATAAAAAAGCCAAACTGCTATAAATGAGAAAACTATTTTCTTTGGTTTGGCAGTATTGATTGAGCACTATTCTATACCTGGCTCATTTCATTCCTTTGTGGGTGTTAGCAAATTTAAGATCACATCCTTGCCCTCCAGTAGGGGGGCGACTGTAGACGTAGCCGTTCTCTTCTCTGGGCTACCTTCCTGACCCAAGGATCAAACCCAGGTCTCCTTCAGGCAGATTCTTTACCATCTGAGCCAGCAGGGAAGCCTGTAGATACAATGTGAATACACATGAAAAGCTAAATAACAACGCCAGATAGCTCTATAAAAGACGAGAGACAAGACGGCATATATTTTAGAACCAAAAGTGGCAAAGGCTTTGAGTGTCCTGAGTTTTGACCAAGAGCTCACTGCAGTTGAATAGCCAGAAAAGTCTTCAGAGAAGTGGGGAAATTTGAGGTGAGTTTGAGGAGTACTTGGGGGCTTCAGGCCCCAGTGTTCCAGCTGTAAGGGACTGTATGAGAAGGGCAGGGAGGTGCAAGGCATGGGCACCAGAGAGTTGAGAAGCAAAAGAGTAAATGAATAAATGGCAAACCACTCCAATATTATTGCCTGGAGAATTCCATGGACAGTGGCGCCTGGTAGACTCCAGTTCATGGAGTTGGAAAAAGTCGGACATTACTGAGCAACTAACAATGAGGAGGCTGAGATCAAAAGGGCAGAAGCAGGATGTGAGATAGGAGTGAGCGCTGATTTTGCAGAGGGGATAGACAGAAGACTTGAAAGAATTCCATGCTTTTCTAGACATGTGTGGAAATACCCTCTGAACAGTGTGGGATGTTCATTGGTTTATTCATCAGTGATAAAGCAAAGGGTTGAGGATGTCAGGCCTGAGGTCTTCATCACAGAGGAGATTGGGTGGCTGGGGCAGGGAGTGGTGATGAGTTAAAAGTTCAGTAGACTGGGATCTCCTTGGAGAAGAGAAGTTAACAGTCAGAGGGTAGACAAAGCACAAGGAAGAGTATTGTGTCTCACAGCCAGAAGAAAAGATAAGACCTTGAAGTCAGTTTCAGAGGGGATATGGTTGTGTTAGAAGGTATGGAAGGGCCAAGATAATGAGGTCTGAGAAAAGTCCTTTGGTTATGACTACAGAAACCTTTTGAGAATCCAGTGGTATAGTAGGAATCAAGCAAAATATTTAGTAGGCTTAGGAGGGACTAGCTAGATGTTTTATGAGACAGTAAGACTGGTAGATTTTATAAGCTAAAGAATTATAAATGGTGCTTTTAATAGACTGTTTATCTCCTAGATAAGCAAAAACAGAGGAGGCATGTTTTGCAAATGAAACAGCAAGATAAATTGAAATGAAATCACTGAATTCAATGCTTCGTGAATCTGATGACATTCCCACATTTTAGGGAAGTCTTGAGTTAGCTCTGCTTCTGTTTCATTTTGCCTCCCAGCCACTTGAGATTTGCTTTCCAGACCGTTAGCCTCTTCAGGGAGATTTCAGGCCATAGGTGAGCACACCAAATGGATTGTGTCCCATCCCCTTCACCCATAACGCTTGGCTCCTTCTAAAGATCATCTCTGTTCGTTTATCATTTCAATTCTTTCATGATGCCCTGTGATGAATGGCCTCCCTACCATATATGGTCTTTCTACCATATATAAAAGGGATGCTGATGTTTGCCAACTACATAATTTGCTGGTCCAGTGCAAGGTGAAAATGGCAAGCACCTTGTTTAAAACTTAGAAGAAATTTAGGACAGTAACAAATCAAGTATTAAAGCAAGAACGCTCACAGCTCTTTGACTGCAGAGGTTTGAGTAGGCATGAAGCCAGCCCTGTTTATGATGACTTTTCAATGTCAGCAAGATGGCAGCAACCAGTCATCATGTTAGGAAAAAATATGGTACCAAGTAGTATTAAGAACATTTGAACAAAAAAGTGAATCTTCTGACTGGAGTTTATTCATGCTGTCATATTTGGCTGAATTTACCTCTGATCGCCATTCAAGGTGTCAAAATAGTTACTCTTGTTTTGTCCATCTCCTCCTCAATTGATCCTACAAAAGAGGAATGGTGAAGAGAAACTTGACAGTGTTCAGACTCTCAGCGGAGAAGGCAATGGCACCCCACTCCAGTGCTCTTGCCTGGAAAATCCCATGGACGGAGGAGCCTGGTAGGCTGCAGTCCATGGGGTCGCAAAGAGTCGGACACGACTGAGCGACTTCACTTTCACTTTTCACTTTCATGCATTGGAGAAAGAAATGGCAACCCACTCCAGTGTTCTTGCCTGGAGAATCCCAGGGACGGGGGAGCCTGGTGGGCTGCCGTCTATGGGGTCGCACAGAGTCAGACATGACTGAAGCGACTTAGCAGCAGCAGCAGCAGCAGCAGCAGACTCTTTCAGAGTAACCTGTTGGCAAGTCTCTTTGCACCAAACTAACAAATTGATTTTCTAACAGCCATGTTCATAAAGGGAAAGTGTTCTAATCAGTTACCCAGAATTGCTGATTCTAAAACCATCTGAATGGTTTTTATGTGATGACTTTTCTCTTTCTATAGGAAGACATGAAGAGTTAGGGTTTCCTTGTTGTTGTCATTTGCTTGTTTTCAAGAAGTTTCATTTTAGTTTTGAAATGTATTCTCTAGGGCTGTCTGTTTTCTTGCAGCTGGATGCAGGATTTACTAGGTTTGCTTTGCCTTGTGCATGTGCTGGTGGGTAGCATTCACCACAGTTCCACGCCATATGGCTCCCAGCTGGCAGCATAGGTGCCACATTAATGGCTCAGTGGCCCAAGTACGTGTAGGAAGGTTTGCTTTGGTTCTGAATTGCATACGTCATAGTCATTTCTCAAATATTTGTTGAATAAATAATGTAGAAGCTTTATTTCATTTTTTATCCGAGTCTTTCAGCAGATGATGATAGAGCATTGAGCAGCACAGTGGTTTAGGGAACTCTTCCATGTTGACAGTAGAAAAGATTCACTCACTAGTCAAGAAGTTTCATTTGCCTTTATATGCAACAGTAGGTATAGCTCAGTTGATGAAGTGTAAGCTTTGGCCAAAATGTGTGTACATTAGACATACATTAAATTCATTGGGTAACTATTTAAAAGATGACTATGTTGATAGATTTTCTATTTTGGGGGTATTATCATTGATTTTTCCCTCCCTCTCATTGTCTTTATTGTTATAAATGAAATTAGTAAGAGAATCCAGGAGACATTCTCAACTGAGAGTGTCACAAAGTGGTAACTGAGATAGGTAGATATGTGGCCTAAGGACTGATACCTCAGTGCGGCAGTGATGTCCCCGCTTGCCCCGCTGCCAATCCAGCCTCCCTAGTTCATTGTATTAAGTTGTGTCACGTTTTACTGCAGCTACTACAGCGTCTTTGCTGTCTGGAGGATTAGAATGTTTGATGAGGATCTTGTTTTGGATCTAAAACAACTGTGACATTGATCTTTTTCAGCGGGCAAAAAGATATTATCTCTTGCCATCATCCACTGCCCCCACTAGGATATGCTAGGAATCTGTATCTAATTACCTGTGCAGCTAATTACCTCTGCCATGCTAAGCAGCAGCAGTAATCTCATTTCCCTTTCAAGTCCATTTTATGGCATCAAACTGTATTATATTCCCTTTTTAATGACTGCTGACAAAATTACAGCGGCACCACCCAGGACTTGATGAGGAATCCGCCTGTCCACGACACAGCTGCAGCTTGTGTGTGTGTGCTGTTGATTCCTTTTTTTTTTTTAACTGTGCTATTAAATACCTATATATCTGAATTATCTCCCTTTTGCTCCATTTGTTTGATTAGCATTACGATACTGTGACAAGACACTATATCAGTAGTAAATCGATCTGATTAGCATGGAGATGATATGAACACAGATTGTATTGATGTTTAATAGTGCAGGCATCCAGGTGCTGTAACATTATAGATGTTTTTGTATGCTGTGTGCGAGGTCTCTATAATGAAGACAGCTACCATAGCACATTTTAAAGCTCAATGATTTATTTTCTGCCAAGTAACACAGTGGGTCCTGCATAGTGTATGGCACCCCGGTGCTGGATCCACACAAAATGTTTTAATCAGTGTTGAAAATAACGCAAATATTTTCACTGGACAGTTTCTAATCTTTATTAAGAGATGCTTGCCACATGCAGTAAAAAGCATACTGCAGTCTCATCGAAAACGAGCCACATTCTTCTCTGAACCATATCCTTGGGTTATTTTATTATTATAATGCATCCCATTTTTTAGAAAGACCTGTTGGAGTTTTGTGCAGCACAACCTGTTTTCATTCACACGACATAATCAGGCTTAAAATTTAGCTATCGTGCCTGTTTTCACTTTGATTAATCTTTTTCTTTTTTTGCTAAGGATCACTTATTGATCTGGATTCTGCAGGTGAGGGAAGAATCAGCTGGCCACCATTTAGGAGCTGGCTCATGGCAGTCTGTAAGAATAGCAGGGAGTCTCTGACAAGGAACATTTTGTGGAAATTGATGAACTTTTTGCTGGGATGCAGAGGCAAGAGGACATTCCTAGAAAACGATCTTGCTTAAAAAAAAAAAAAGATCTTGCTTTGGCATGGCTTTTAATCCTGGTATCTATAAATTTCTACAAACTCAGTCTATAAACCCATATAAGTAAAAGGCAGCAGGTTGCTTTTATTTTTTTTGAGAAGCACTTTGGAGTTAAGAGATTTTCTCATTTCTTATTTATATAATCTTGTGTATGTCTAAATTTGCTATTAATATAATATAGCAATAGAAAGGAGAAGGCAATGGCACCCAACTCCAGTACTCTTGCCTGGAAAGTCCCATGGACGGAGGAGCCTGGTAGGCTGCAGTCCATGGGGTTGCAAAGAGTCGGACATGACCGAGCGACTTCACTTTCACTTTTCACTTTCATGCATTGGAGAAGGAAATGGCAACCCACTCCAGTGTTCTTGTCTGGAGAATCCTAGGGACAGGGGAGTCTGGTAGGCTGCCGTCTATGGGGTCGCACAGAGTCGGACATGACTGAAGTGACTTAGCAGCAGCAGCAATAGAAAAATAGTGTAAGTATGTGGTTGTAAACATGTTCCTGAGACTTGTCATCATCCGTGTGTGTAGGTATATATGTATATACAAATATTATCTATATACACATACATATACAATTCATGCATATCCCTACATACAGAACCACCTGCACACATATATGCATTTGTGTGCACTGTATTTGTTTATATCTAGCCTGGCATGAATGTGTCTTTTTGTCTCTCCTCCTTCCCTTTCTCATTTTCTTTGCTCCTACTTCTTTCTACACAGAACCTGGTACCAGAGCCAAACGCAATTACTTATTTCTAAATTTCACTATTGTTCATCCTTTGGGCCCCCAGTATGTTCTATTTTCCTTGGAATGTTGCCTCTACTCTTGTCATCACTGTGTCTGAGAGCTGCCATTTGCCAGTCAGTACTCAGCTTCAGTGGCACCCCACTCCAGTACTCTTGCCTGGAAAATCCCATGGATGGAGGAGCCTGGTAGGCTGCAGTCCATGGGGTAGCTAAGAGTCGGACACGACTGAGCGACTTCACTTTCACTTTTCACTTTCATGCATTGGAGAAGGAAATGGCAACCCACTCCAGTGTTCTTGCCTGGAGAATCCCAGGGATGGGGGAGCCTGGTGGGCTGCCATATATGAGGTTGCACAGAGTCAAGACACGACTGAAGCGACTTAGCAGCAGCAGCAGCAACTCAGCTTCAAATCTCTCCCTTTGAACAGTTTTTCTGTATTTGCCCATCCTCCAGCCTTCAGTAGTTAGCAATGCATTCCTCTGAGTGCTCCTAGAACTTCTGTTACCATACTCCTGACCCTGTATATATCCATACTTTTATGCCTTGGAATGAGGACACCTTTAAGGCAGTAATAAGTAATTAACCATAACTGTGTATATGACAACTAATGAAATAATTAGCATTTATTCTTTATTATCACATGTATTGAGTGTCTCTTGGAGTTTACATTCTGGTGAGAGAGAAATAATCCAAACACAATTATATAACAGATGGTGAGAAATTGATGAGGTGCTGAGTCGGGGCAGGGTAAAGAGGAAAAGGCCATCTGATATTGGTAAAGAGGAAGGCCTTCCTGAGAAGGTACAGTCACAGTGGAGACAGAAATGAGTGCAATGTCCCTGAGACTAAAGAACCTGCAGATTCTTGCAGCAGTAGTGAGGGAATATCTGTGGCTAGAGGCGACTGGGAAGCGGGAGGGTGGTAGTAGCTGTCGTCTGAGTGCAGTGGGTGGGGAGGATCCTTCAGAGCATTGTGGGTCACAGTCAGGGCTATGACTTACTTGGAGTAAATTGGGAACTCATTAGATGAGAAGATTTTGAGCAGGGATGTGAATCATCTGATATATTACAGCAGATATAGTATTGTTCTGGCTGTTGCACTAAGAGCTAATGATGGAGGAAGAATAGTAATGAGCCAGGAATCGAGGTGATGTCAATGGCTTGGGCCAGTATGATATGAGTGGAAGCAGAGAGATGTGGATAGATTCTGGGTATTGTTTGAAGACAGCCCCAGTAGGATTTAATGACGGATTAGATGTGGGGAAATGAGAAAGAGAAGAAACAAAAGCAATTTGAAGAGTTTGTCTGCAATTCTAAGAAAGAGAGTCTCCATTTATTGAGACGAGGAAGAGTGGTTGAGGGGCTCTGGATTCGGGGCAGGGAAAATCAAAGTTTTCCTTTTAATGTTTATTTTAATTAAATTTTGGATGTACTGGGTCTTCACTGCTGCTTGGGATTTTCTCTAGTTGAGGCGAGCTGGGGCTACTCTGTAGTCATGGTGCACAAGCTTCTCACTGCAGTAGCTTCTCTTATTGTGGAGCGTGGGCTGTAGGGCACTTGGGCTTCAGCAGTTGGTGCACATGGGCTCAGTAGCTATGGCTCCCATTCTCTAGAGCACAGACTCAGTAGTTGTGGCACAAGGGCTTAGTTGCCCTGAAGCATGTGGGATCCTTCAGATCAGGGATCAAACCCGTGTCTCTTGCACTGGCAGGCAGATTTTTGCCACTGAGTCACTAGGAAAGCCCTCAAGTTCTTGTTATGAGTTTAGTTTGAGATAATTATCAGACATCCATGCAAAACAATCATTGGCCAGATAGTTAAAAAAAAATCTAGACTTGACAGAAAAAGTCTATATAGAAAAATGCATTTGGGTATTTCAACACAGAAATGGTTTTTAAATCATGAGACTGGATGAATCAACTTGGGAAGTGAATGTACGTCTGTGACTTAGCCCAGGAACATTCTAGTATCTAACTATCAGAGTGAGATTGGGAAAGTGGAGGGGTTGGCACAGAAGGAAAATTGGAGGATAGAATGGTAGCCTGTCAGCCAAGAGAAGAACGCATTTCAGGAAGAAGGGAATGATCAACGGTGTGAGATGAATAAGAGGAGGTCTGAGAAGTGGCAGCTGGAACTGGCAGCTTGAGGGTAATAAGTCCTGTCTAGGAGAGCTGTTTTAGTGAAATGGTGAGGACAAAAGTGGAGGCAGATAGGAAAGCCTGTTTTCTTTCTTTTTCTTTTTTTAAGATGTCATACTCTGAAGTTGAGTAGAGGAATGTGAATGTACTGGGAGGAGAGTATAGGGTCCAAGAAGAGATTCATGTAGGATGGAATTAAGTAACTCAACAAATGGTATTTGTATGGTGGATCAATACATGATCAAGTGAACATACTTAAAGATTCTAAAGCTGTGCTGTCCAGATAACTTAGAATGTGAGCTGTGTATAGAATTTTAAGTTTTCTAGTAGCCACACTGAAATGTAAAGAGAAACCAGCCAAGTTAATTTTAATAATAATCTTTATTTAAGTCAATTTATAAAACTATTATCATTTCAAGATATAACCAATGTAAAAATATATTGGGATCATTTTTGCTCTGTGTTTTGATATTAAGTGTTCAAAATCCGTGTGTGTTATATATAGCACTTCTCAATTTAAGGTTAGCACATTACAAGTGCTCAGTAGCCACATGTGGCTAGTGGCTACCATATTGGATACATAGTTTTCAAGACTTCCTTACAAATAAGAAAGAACTATTGTTATAAGTAAGTGAAATACTTTTATTAAATCATATTTTTCAAAATATATAATTTGTACCAACTGATGGAAAATGAGTATAAAATAAATTCATACAATAAGTGGTGTCTTGTATTTTTAATTACGTGTTTCTTTTTTCAATAGGGAATATGACTATTTTCCTTTCAAAGACAATAAGATTTCCTATTAAACTTTAAAAAGTTAATTGCCATTTCAGCCATGTGGTTACAGTAAAATTTGAAATATAAAGTTTTGGGTAATTTAAAGGGCATTAAGGTTTTTTTATTTTTAATGAATTATACATGTTTGTGCTCAGAGATTAATGGTGTCCTTTGCAAAGGATGTGTATATTCTACTTGAATTTGTTGAAATTATAGTAATGGAATTACATTTTTGCAAGGTTGTATGTTATACAGACATTTTCTTTAAACAAGTAGTTTGAGGTGAGGAAAAACAGAAAAGAATACAAACCAAGGTTGGAATAAGTTCAAACTCAAGTTTTTGAAATCCTAGAAAAATACAGCTAGAGCCATGTTACATTATAGACATTTTTACTTTTTCACTTTCTGTCCACTAGATAAGTCAAACGTACCGCCTCAGTTTCTCGCTAAATTGAGGAAATAGACTAAACGCTCCTCATGATACACCTCTATACATCTCTGAAATGAAGGTTTTTCAGTGAATTGCAAGCCTATAGTAAATTATAACTTACACAAATTATACAATTCTTCAAATGGTTTGCATCCAGTAATGTAAGCATAAAATTGATAAAAATGTAAAATATCACTTGGAGGCCACTCCTGGATTGAGTTATTGGTGTTTCAGAAATGGACATTTAAAGTGGACTTCATGAAAGTAAATTCCTCAATTTATTTTTTTCAGATTTTTCATTATTAAATATAGACTACATAGATAAGATGTTGACAATTGTGCTTTTCAAACAACAATAAAAGAATGCTTTGGTTCATAAAAGGAGAGATTATCAAAAAGAATGAACTTTATTAGGAGAAATAAAATTTATTCTAAAAAGGAACATAGATTCTATCTGCTTAAGATAGAGACTGACATTAAAATGTTTAGGCTAAATATTCTTTTGAAAAGTAGCGGATTAATGAGAAATACTTTTAAATGTGTAATTCAGGTGTACAAAGGGCAGTATGATGGGAAAGACGTAAAGTGTGCATTTCTTTGGGGGAAAATCAAGAAGTGCCTTTGGAAACCGAATTAACTTATGGTAATAAAAATCTAGAAGATTAGGAGGTGCTACGATGTGTTATGAAAGTAGTTTATTTTCCTTTCCTAAACATGTATGTTTTTAGAATCAGTTTTAAGAGGCTAGTTTGGAATGTCTTTTGCAATTTTAAATTGAAAGCCTTTTTTGGAAATTTCAAAAGATAATGTTTATCATATTTTTATAACCATATATATCTTCATTGCTTTGCATTATGTAGCACTTTGAAACTCAGAATATAATTTAGATAATTCACAAAGATGTTATAGTCCAGCCAAAAATAGTCCATCTTTTTCACTGTATCATGCATTTAAATATTATGGATGAATATAATTATTTGAGTTTACATTTGTTTATTCTATAAACATTCATACTACATTGTGGTAGTTTTGCAGTAAGAGCTAAGAAGCTCTATTATTCTTGCATTAAATTCTTTAGTAAAAATTTACTGTTTTACTCAAGTAAATGTATTCAGACTTAATGAATTCCAAAAGAAAGGAACTAATATTAGCTTTGCTTCATTGTGCTTTATCTCCAGGATATTTTATTCTCCTTAGTCAGATTCTACGTAGATACAATCTTTTATCTGTTTAAACTCACTTCTTCTGAAAGCACTTTAACTGTAAGAACTGAAAGAATATATACATGAGAGCAAGCAGTTAGAAACACTTTAAGGGAAGGATTCTTCTTAAGCTATATAGGGATGCCCCTAAAAGGGGAACCATCTTTCCTTGTTTTGTGAACAGTACCTGAGAAGGTCGATAGGACACAAACAGAAAAGAGTACTGTCAGTGTAGCCAGCTAGTAAATAGTCCTCAAATATAATCGGAACAGAAGTAATGTATTTCCTTAGGAATTTTCAGCTAGCATTTTGGTTTTGGAGTATATAGGCTTGCTACTGAGACTGCGCTGAAACCAGCCTTTTCTACTGTGTGACCTTTGACACTGTGCTTGTTTATTTTGTGAAATGGGATTCTGCAGAGGAAAGCCATGGCTATTATTTGTCTCTACTTTGGAGTAATTACTGAAGGAGTATACCAGAGTTTAGGTTTTGAAAAGGAGGGTGAATTGGATGTCAGCTAAATTTGGGATTTTTGCATTAATGCAATAGTAAAGGTAAGTAAAGGTAAGCCTGAGTTGCCCTTGGCCTCCACCCTGCGCCCATCTTAGTCCCTGGCTATTAACAAAGAGTGATGGATATGCTTTGTATTGATGAGGTCCAGCTCAGGGACTCTGGAGTTAAGCTCCTTGAGCTAAAATAACATCTCTCTCAATGGTGGCAACTCCTACACTGTCATCTACTTCATCTTATTTTAGTTAATCATATATATGAAATGGAGGTAATAATGACCTTTAAAACTTACCAGGCCATAGATATTTGAAAGGACTAATTGAAATCATGTATATAAATCACTTAATATAGTGTTTGGCACAATGTAAGAGCTTAATAAATGTTAGCAATTAGCAAAAACAATATTAATGATGATTTTATTATTACCTATAGTGTTTGCAAGAGAGACTAATGACAATGCGACTTGAGAGGGAGTTATTCAGGCATGAATAAAATTCCTATTAATTAGGAAGGGAGTTGAGAAATATCTATTTAGCTGTATCTAAGACATTAAATAAAGGTTATCTAAAGCTTTAACCATTGTCAACATCTTTGTTATTCTGAGTCTGAGACCAAGGCTGAGACTAATTGTTTGAATGTGATAAAATTAGAAAGGCTTTGAAATTTCTCTGAAATTGCTGCCTGGTATGCATATGATCTCCAACACATCAAAATAAGTGTATTAGTAGTTAATTGCCTCTGTGGAGAAGGACAGAGTTGAAAAGATTTTAACAAGTGAAGAATGATAAAAGGAAATTAATGTACATTATTCAGTATTAACATGTTCAGTGTTGCAGTGTCATAGACAATCCTTTTTTAGTGTTTTTCTTTATTATTTTCATAAATATATTTTTAACAAGTAAATTTATGAGGGTTTTTTTTCATAAATTTTTTAGTACTTCAGTTCTCCAAGGCTTGTTTTTTTTTTTTTTTTTTATATATATATATAAAGGCTTAGGTATACAAGAATTTGTAGATTTAAGAAGGACAGCTGTACACATGTCTTTATTAAAATATTTCTTGTTTAGATTTCAGTAAAATTGCCTTCAATCAGCTTTGGAGAACAAAGAGTTAAATCATTATATAAATATTAATACCTTCATGCATTTCAGTCTGTAGGCTATGATAATCAGAGAAATTTAGATCATATTGGAGAAATGGACAGAAAAGTAAAAGTCAAGAGAAAGGGTTAGTAGTCTATATTCTCAAATCCTGATTTATTTTTTAATTACACATTTTTCTGAGCAAATAACAAATTCACATATAGTTATAAGAAATAATACAGAGACTCTGTACCCTCCAATGGTTTCCTCCAGTGTTGACATCTTGCAAAAACTATAGTGACATACAACCAAGATGTTGACATTGATACACTCAAGATATAAAACCATTTCATCACCACCAGGATTCATTTTTAAAACTCCAATTTTTGATGGCTAAGTCACCTCAAGTTCAGTTCAGTTGCTCAGTCATGTCCGACTCTTTACGACCCCATGAACCACAGCACGCCAGGCCTCCCTGTCCATCACCAACTCCCGGAGTTTACTCAAACTTATGTCCATTGAGTTGGTGATGCCATCCAACCATCTCATCCTCTGTTGTCCCCTTCTTCTCCTGCCCCCAATCCCTCCCAACATCAGGGTCTTTTCAAATGAGTCAGCTCTTCGCATCAGGTGGCCAAAGCATTGGAGTTTCAGCTTCAGCATCAGTCCTTGCGATGATGCCTCCAGGACGATCTCCTTTAGGGTGGACTGGTTGGATCTCCTTGCAGTCCAAGGGACTTTCAAGAGTCTTCTCCAACACCACAGTTCAAAAGCATCCATTCTAAAGCACTCAGCTTTCTTTATAGTCCAGCTCTCACATCCATACTCAGCTAGTGGAAAAACCGTAACCTTGACTAGATGGACTTTTGTTGGCAAAGTAATGTCTCTGCTTTTTAATATGCTGTCTAGGTTGGTCATAACCTTCCTTCCAAGGAGTAAGCATCTTTTAATTTGATGGCACCTCAAAGGAATCAACACTGAATGAAGTTCAAAGAAGCAAGCCAGAAATTCATCAAGAGAATATTGATCATTAGTTTCTGGCTCTTAATTGGAATGTTTTGGTTGTCAGTCAAGCAGCAACACCAGTAGAGAACAAAAGACATTTCCAATATCCCTTTAAAGTAGTAAGAGAAAAAAAAACAAACAACTAATATATCTGATAGACCTTGGTTGAGTGAATGATTAAAGGGTTTTTATAGATAATAAATGGACTAAATGAAAAACTTAACTAAAATCCATTGACCAGTATGAAACGATGAAGGGTTCTGGAAATAAGTAGTGATGATTGTACATTGTGAATGTACTTAATACCACAGAATTTTGCACTTAAAAAAGGTTAAGTCTTGGGACTTCCCTGGCGATCCAGTTTTTAAGACTTTGTGCTCCCAGTGCAGAGGGCATGGGTTCTATCCCTAGTCAGATAAAAACCACTAAGCAGGGAAACAACAGCAGCAAAGACATTGGCTCCTTCTTGTCTTTCAACTACAATTCAGGAGCTTTGTTTTATATAATAATGTTTTTTTTTTAAAAAAACATCAGCTTATTTTTAAGGTAGAAAAGGTAATTTTCTTTAAAGAGCTATTGAACATTGAAGGCATGCTTCAAGTATTTATATAAATTAATTGATCACTGTTCTTCACTCGTTTAAATTCTAGGCTGAGGATTTAATTTAAGGATTCAGAGGTACTTTTGAGGAGTTAGATTTTTTTAAGCTTTATAAATCATTGTTTGCTATTTGTTCCTGAGTATTTCTTTAGCTGAAATGCCTTGCTTTTTTTAGAACTTGAGTTTAATTTGTCTCCTTCTACTGTGTTTGGACAAAATGAAGTTATCTTCCTCACAGCAGCTCGGGAATTCAGTGTGCACTTTCCTAGTACTCTAGTTCCACGGTGGGCCACTGGTCACTGGAATGATGGTCACTGTGTGTAACTCCTGGAAATGGTCACTGGGTGACACAAAGAACAGTGAGAGAGATCCTCTGGCTGGAATGAGGGTTTGAGGCAGAGAACTCATGGGGAATAGAGCTAGTTGAAGTTGTTGAATGAGAGGGCAATATGCACATATCTATCATTGTCTTAGTCTGGTTCTAATGAAAACACTATAGACTGGTGGTTTATAAACCAAGGGAATTGATTTGTCACTATTCTGGAGGCTGATGAGTCTAACATTATGGTGCTGGCAGGTTTGATGTCTGGTGAGAGCTTACTTCCTGGTACATAGATACCAGTCTTCTCTTTGTAACTTCAGGAAAAAGAAGTAAGGAAACTCTCTAGGCCTCTTTTAATAAGGGCGCTAGTCCTATTTACCAGGGCTCCACCCTCATGATATAAGCACACTTTTAAATACCATCATATTGGGCCATTATGATTAACATGAACTTTGGACGCAAACATTCAGTCTATGGCAGTCATGACTAAAGTGCCTCTTGATGAAAGTGAAAGAGGAGAGTAAAAAAGTTGGTTTAAAACTCAGCATTCAAAAAAAAAACCAAACAAACAAAAAAAACAACTCAGCATTCAGAAAACTAAGATTATGGCATCTGGTCCCATCACTTCATGGCAAATAGATGGGGAAACAGTGACAGACTTTAGTTTTGGGGGCTCCAAAATCACTGCAGGTGGTGACTGTGGCCATAAAGTTAAAAGACACTTGCTCCTTGGAAGAAAAGTTATGACCAACCTAGACATCATATTAAAAAGCAGAGACATTACTTTGCAACAAAGGTCCGTTTAGTCAAGGGTATGATTTTTCCAGTAGTCGTGTATGGATGAGAGTTGAATTATAAAGAAAGCTGAGTGCTGAAGAATTGATACTTTTGAACTGTGGTTTTGGAGAAGACTCTTGAGAGTCCCTTGGACTGCAAGGAGATCCAACCAGTCCTAAAGGAAATCATCTTGGAGGCATCATTGGAAAGACTGAACCTGAAGCTGAAACTCCAATACTTTGGCCACCTGATGGAAAAAACTGACCCTGATGCTTGAAAAAGACCCTGATGCTGGGCAAGATTGAAGGCAGGAGGAGAAGGGGACAACAGAGGATGAGATGGTTGGATGTCATCACCAACTCAGTGAACATGAGTTTGAGTAAACTCCGGGAGTTGGTGATGGACAGGAAGGCCTGGTGTTCTGCAGTCCATGGGGTCGCAGAGAGTCAGACACGGCTGAGCGACTGAACTCAACTCATGGCAATCATGCAAACAAGAAAAGTCATTTTCTGTAGACGTTTGTGAGTATCTAGATTTAAAAATTAGAAAAGTTGTGGTTTTTTTAAACTTATTTTATATAGCTATAAAGGCATTTGGGTAATAAGAAATGAAAGAGAAGTTTGAGTTTGAAACCAGTTATCAACAACTTGAATAAAATATGCCATTCTTATTACCCAAGTGTGGTATAGGTATAAATATTACTTTGCTGTTTATAATAAGATCAATGACCAACATCTGGTATTTGAATAACAAGCTTCTAGATACATTGTGTTGTGTATATGAATTTCTACACCCTTGTGGGTACTTCTGTCTTGTCTTACATAACCACAAATTGCATAAAACCATTACACGGTGCTAAACTTATCCATCTCTTTGAAACCTAACAGTGTTTATGTCTATAACTTCTTGATGCTGTGAATCCCACAAACCATGGATACTGTAACTCTCACAGAAGCTTTCCTAATTGGTTCACAAATTTTTGGCTCTTTAATTTCCTGAAAAAGTTCCTCATTCTCTTGTTATTGATCTGAAATAAAATGAATAAGTATAATTCTGACAATCTTCATCTCTCTCTCTACCTTTTTATTAAAGGGCAGGCAATCATGGCAGGGTCCTTTTATATGTAAATCTTATTTTGCCTCTAACCATTGTAAAGCTTTATAGAAGCTAAAAATTTAAAAACTCGAGTCAGAGAGAGGCAAATACAGAGCTATATTTTCAGTCTCTGTAGAAACTTTGAAATTAGGTGACCAGCTCTACTCAGTGCTGAGATTATTCATTATGCTGTCAGTGTATAATTATCAGTCTACTATTTGTAATTTCTCTGGGCCAAAGTATCCTATTTGCTATTGAATACTACTTAAAAGAACATCATTGATCTACGCCACACATTAAGAGTTTTAAAGTCTTCTCATCAGAGGATATTACACCCTTACAAATAAAAGAGGTTCTGATTTTTTTCTTTTTTTTTTTTTTTGCAAACAACTGCTTTATAGTTCTTTAAGTTCAGTTCAGTACTACCCTTTTTTAAACTTAAAAAGAAATTCTTTTTCTATTATTTTAGAGAAGAAACTCGGTAGTCTTCATAGTCTAGGATGGTTTTTTACTAATTTACTATTGAACCAATTGTGATTAAAATTCTTTATAATCATATTTAGCATGTTAATTCAAATATTGACCTTTATCATTAACTATTATCATGATGGAAGCCTAGAAATGAACCTTAATTTTGCTTTAAAAAAAAATTAACCTGTTAATGATGTACATCAGGTATCTGTTACTAATCTAGAGCTTATTTCTGTTTATAGCCTCTTCCAAGGATCTTAACCAAGTACCTTTGGAAATTTTGCAAAATTCACATCCTGTAGGTGATCTTTAGTTCTATTTTATTTACCGTAATTTTAATCATCTTAGTTGAGAGGCAAATTTTCGATCATTCAGCTATACTTATATATAGATTATTTATAGCAATTTCTTTGATTTCTACTTATTTTTAGAATTTCTACTAGGTCCTTAATATATTTTCTTAAAAAATTAAAACCAGAATGTTGATTGCAGTATTATCTTTTTTATCTTTTATTATCTAGTTTTTTTTTTTAATCTATTTCACTTTTAAAAAGTACTTCAATCCATTTGATGACCTTTTATGTTTCACTACATTTTTGTTCTTCAGCTTCATCTTATTCAGGATGAATGTTAGTTCTACACATTTGTTAGTGTTAATCATTTTCTTTTAAGATTTAGATGTTTATTATGTAGAGTTTGGCTGTGTTACTGAATCACTGTTGCACAAGAGCTGAGTGGTATGATTTTTATTAAAATTAAATAGTTGTAAAGGCGGTATAGTGAAATGAAAAGAACAGAGGCTTTGGAGTAAGATATAAGTTGGGATTTAATCCTGACTTTTCTACATTCCTAGGGAAAACAAAATCACTTAAACACTAAATTGCTAGGTTGTTGTGAGAATTAACAGAGATAGCATAGAGAAGTCCCCAGTTCGCAGCAATACTGAACTGTTCCTCCTTCTGCCCTTGAGTTTAACTAAGGAGAGAGAAGGTAAGTAGTAAAAAGAAGCAACTCGATGAGTAGTGATGTTCTCAGCAGTAGTTATCAAACTGGGTCGGAGGAGGATGCGTTTGGTAGCATTTGGGGCCTGGCTGGGGGGAGAAAGTGAAGAGGGAAGATGGGGAGAAGATTTCTAACCCTTCTATCTCGTCTTCACTATTATAATTGTCTCTCATTTTTCTTGAAATCTGCTTAATTGTGATTCATTCTAAGACATCTATTGAATGAAAAAAAATGGCTTCATCATTTATAAGTAAGATAATTGAGTGGCCAAAATAAGTATTGCATTCAGAATCAGTAAACATAACTGTTTTCAAAGAGTTGTTCAGAATGAATTAATACTTAAAAAAAAAAAGATAGGATTTACTTTTTTTCCTTCTGGAATAACTTTCAGAAGAGTGCACCCTCAGCCTCAACAAGGCATGGGTCTCAAATCTGTGATGTAGGTAAAGGGCTGAGCTTGTGCTGTGCAGAGTGAGAAGAGACAGTAGGCGTAGTGACCAGCAGTGGAGTGCGAATGTTAAAATTAGATTCCACTGGGCAGCTGTCACCCACGTAAAGGGTTCAAGGTGAATGAGCTCAGCACACAATGTGAATAGGTTAATAAGTAAAAAAAAAAAAATTACTCTTGAGGACCAGTGGCTACCTTCCACAGTATTTGGTACCTGAAAACATTCCTGGAAATGAAAACCTTACTAAGTCAATGGGAATAGAGAGGAACAAGGACAACAGGTGAAAGACTAAGACATTTTAAGGGTTAATGTAAGAAAATGAAATTTTAGGTAGCTTTCCAAATCGGATGGCAGGCAAAGGGGACTAGTCTGTAGGAGCAGTTGTGGCCATCACTCTGATTTTGGTTTAAAGAATTTCTGATTACAATTTGTAAGTCACGTAGCAGTACCTTTTATTCCTTGCCTGAACTGGGTAATTGATTAAATACTTTTTCTGTGGCTAAACTTAGAGGGTGCAATGCATTATTTTGACTGTAACTGTTTAGTCAAAGAGGTGAAAAGAGCCATTTCTCTCTTCTCTGTAAAGGGTTCTAGAATAGGTATCCCTGTGAGAAAGCAGCTCATTTAAGCTCAGATTTTTCCTGCTTTGATGCCCACAACAACTCTCATCTCACAGAAAAGTGAAAATTACAGCTAGAATGCCAAAACCCATTTTCATCCTTTGTTTTCTCCTCTGCTTGGTGAGCATGCAGTGTGTGTGTGTGTGTGTGTGTGTGTGTGTGTGTGTGTGAATGAATGAATGAATATCATGGGGAGAGAATTCTCGCATGCCAGTTGTGTACATGGTAAGAAGACGTTATTATTAACTAGAGAACACGTGGTGTTTGGACTGTTACTGATAATTACTTCTTTTGCTCATTGTGGCATCCAGGCTGTAATTTCAGTGCCTTCCCTTATGTTTAGCAACTTTTTTTATGTTTCCCTTATAATTTAGCAACAATTGTTATGCCTAACAACCATAGCTTGAAAGATGTATTAGCTGCCTAACTGATAGTGAGTTCAAAATTTGTTGTCATATTCAGCATGACTTTCAACTATGCAGGAGGAGACTTTCTCTGTAATGTGGTCACCAAGTTGTATTTTTTCCAGGCTTGCTTTTATATTACATTTATATTAGACATTTTACATGGGATTATTTAATCTTTAGTGGTAAAGAACCCACCTGCCAATGCAGGAGACATAAGAGACACGGGTTTGATCCCTGGGTCAGGAAGATCCCCTGAAGGAGAGCATGGCAACCCACTCTAGTATTCTTGCCTAGAATCCTCAAGGACAGAGGAGCCTGGGGCGGGGGGCACTGCAGTCCAAGGGTTGCACAGAGTCGCACACGACTGGAGCGACTTAGCATGCACGCATTTAATCTACATGGATTCCTAAATCATTTGAATTGGGGTCCTTAGGGTGATATCTAGGAAAATGCATACAATTTATAGATAAGGAACATTCTTTGGAAATTTTAGCTTTTCTTTAGAGAACTAGGTATATTGGGACAAATTGAAGCAATTATGATATTTTGTTTTGAAAAGTGAATAGGCATTTAAGCTTTTTTAACCACTGAGAAAATGTCTGTGGAAGACTTTGCTTACATTTGTGATAGATGATCTGAATCCATGGGGCTGTCTTTATGGTCCTTGTCTTTTAAAAGCTTAAGTTTAGTACAACTTCTACTTTTTCACTTGAAGGTAAATTATTCTATGTAGTAAAATCCCTCTGTAGGAAAATTCCCAATGCAGCTAATTTCCCTAGAGCATATTGCTGATAATACAATGGAATTCATTCTTTGCAGACAATTTTCCTCTGTAGCCAAAGTTTTATTTTCATGGGATTCAGAGGTCAATTAGTGCTTGTCATAAAACTGTGTCTTTTTATTGATATTGAAAGACTGTTTTGATTTACGTGATTTCTCAGACTTGTTTCTATAAAGTTTTTAAAAGTTTTCTTCTCTCTGTTTCTGTCACACATTGGATTCACTGCAAATTATATTGTTACTAGCCTGTCATAATAATTTAAAGCATTTTCTAATTCCCTTGGTGCTATCCTATACCAAATGAGTTAAACAGATACAATTTCTTCCTCCTTTGAGCTTTCAATACAACAGAATAATGATAGCAAAGGAAATAGTAAGGACATTCAGAAATACGAACACGTGTTAAGACTTCTTAATGCATCATAAAAATTTTGAGCTAAATGGAAATTTAAATATACTTAAATATAATTATCACATATTGAAAATGAAATTGAGTCCTATGTAAATGAGTTGCCCAAGTTCATACAAAAAGCAAGGGGAAGAAATTGAACTAAAATACCAGATCTCTTTCTTGACCATTGTTCTTGTGAATCATACTTCGAGGATAGTAAAATGTTAGCAGTATCTTTAAACTAGTCTGTCAAGTGGGGAAATCTTTTTTTAAAGAAACAATATTCAGACTTGCACATTGAGGGAAATTGCTTTTATTCTTTTTTCATAGAAAAATAAGCTACTTTAGCATTTGCACAATATTCTACAGAATATTAAAATCTAAGAGATATAAAAGAATCCAAGAGACTGGCCTAAGTACCAATGAATCAAGATGGAAAAATGTAATAGAGTGTAGATTCTATTGGACTTGATGTTGTCCTTTTCTAATTCATGATCCAGATGAATTAGCAGCACCTGGAAGAATGCTTGTGCTACTACAAAAGATCCAAAAAGTTTGTCCAGCTAGAATAGTTCTTTTCTTTTTCTGTAGATCTGTAAGATGATCTGACCAACAAGTTTCCACATAGATAGTATGTTTGACTTAGGTATAAAGTACTGAAAGATTACAACAACCAAAAAACCTCACAAGACCTTATAGCTTAGATAAGATTGAGGGCATCAATCTGGGTGACAAAATAATTGAGTTTTTGGATACATATTATCAGTTTTGTTCTTCAGAACTGGTTTGTGATGTTTGTAACTAATTTAAGCCAAAAGGGAAATTATTATCAGGAATTACCATAGTTCAATAGTCTGTTGGAATGTTCAAATCTAGAAGGGTGGGATGGGGAGAGACATGGGAGGGAGGTTTGGGAGGGAGGAGACATGGGTGTACCTATGGCTGATTCTTGTTGATTTATGACAGAAAATCACAAAATTCTATAAAGCAGTTATCCTTCAATTAAAAAAAATAAATTAAGAAAAAGGTTATATAGTTAGGAACCATACACAGAATCACACCTTAAAACAAGAAAGGGCACTGCCATATACTTTTGTCAAGGATGTAAATTGGTACAGTTATTTAGGAAAGTAATTTCTCTACATCTGTTAAAATTGAAAATGCATGCATTCTTTCACATAGAAATTACATGGCTAGGAATTTGTGCTACATAAATAAAAGAAAAAAAATATAAAGATAGGCATATAAGGATGTTTGCAATGCTTTAAAAACAACATAAATGCCCATTGACATCACTCATGTTAGAATGCTTGGAAATATATGCCCTATACATGCTATTTATTCTGTCTCAAAACAAGACAAATCTATGAGCACTACTCGTGGAACGTGTCTATCATAAATTTAGAGTGAAATGCTGACAGGCACAGATTGTGGAGCCAGATTTCTTGGATTGGATGAGTTTTCCACTTCTCAGCTCTGTGAAACTAAGGATAGGTTACTGAACTTGTGTGTGCCTCAGTGTCTTCACCTGTTCTGTTAGTCAAGATATCCAAGGACAGAACCCACAGTGGGGGTGTGTGTGTGCGTGTGTATAAATAGATTTATTATAAAGAATTAGCTTATGCAGTTATGTGCATGCATGCCAAGTCGCTTCAATCGTGTCTGACTCTTTGAGACCCTATGGACTGTAGCCCACCAGGGATTCTCCAGACAAGAATACTGGAGTGGGTTGCCATGCCCTCCTCCAGGGGATCTTCCTGACCCAGGGATTGAACCCCCATCTCTCCTGCGTTGGCAGGCAGGTTCATTACCACTCACACCACCTGGGAAGCCCTTATGTAGCTATCAGTTCAGTTCAGTGCAGTCACTCAGTCGTGTCTGACTCTTTGCAACTCCATGAATTGCAGCACGCCAGGCCTCCCTGTCTATCACCAACTCCTGGAGTTTACTCAAACTCATGTCCATCGAGTCAGTGATGCCATCCAGCCATCTCATGCTCTGTCTCCTCCTGCCCCCAATCCCTCCCAGTATCAGAGTCTTTTCCAATGAGTCAACTCTTTGCCTGAGGTGGCCAAAGTACTGGAGTTTCAGCTGTAGCATCAGTCCTTCCAATGAACACCCAGGGCTGATCTCCTTTAGAATGGACTGGTTGGATCGCCTTGCAGACCAAGGGACTCTCAAGAGTCTTCTCCAACACCACAGTTCAAAAGCATCAATTCTTCGGCACTCAGCCTTCTTCACAGTCCAACTTGCACATCCATACAGCTATCTTGGGCAAATCCCAAGATTTGCAGGGTGAATGGGTAAGCTGGATACCCAGGAGGAACTGATGGTTTACTTCCAATTTTAATCCAAAATCATGAGATCCAGGAGGAGCCAGCATTTCCGTTTGAATCAGAAAGCAGGAAAAAAAGCTGATGTCCCAGTTCCAAGGCAGTCAGGCAGAAGACTCCTCATACTCAGGAGAAGGTCAACTTTTCTGTTGCTATTCAGGTCTTCAACTGATTGGATGAGACTCAACTATATTAAGTTGATTCTGATTCTGCTTTACTTAGTCTATTGATATAAATGTTAATCTCATCCAGAATTACCATCACAGAAACTCTCAGAATAATATTTAACCAAATATGTGATCATCCTGTGATTCTACAAAGGTGCCACTTAAACATAATCCCTAAAGTGAAGATGGTGAGAGTGCCAACATGATAATTGACATAATTGATAGCAGCTACCTTGAAGTTTGGTGTGTTCTTGTTGATGAATGAAGTTCAACTTTTTTGAAGAGATTTTCATGTACTTCATATAATTTTAGAAAATGGCAGAAACTTGGGTGATTTTACTTCTGGAATCAAAAATTTAATTTCTTGTACAATATTCCTATGTGTGGAACTGTCATAATTAATGGATTTTTTTGGTTGTTGCTAGACATTTAGATTTTTAAAATTATTTTTCTCATACAAGAGATAGGAAGGCATTCCAAATGAAACAGTGTAAACAGAAGTGTGTAGGGGGGAATGATCATGATCTAGCTCATTATTGGAAATAAGGGGATGGAGTGTTATGAACTGATTAGATGGTTAATGGGGAGGACTATAGATAGGTAATCCTGTGTCAAGAAGACTTTTCATGGGAAATGTTCTTGGGAAGAAAACAGGGAGAATTGCAAGATATGATCAAATGAAGAAACAGTGTAACAGTGACCTGAAATGAAGAGAAAACAGCCAGGGACTAGGTAAGAGATTACAGAGAGAGGCAAGGTTTCCTAGAGTCTGAAGGTTTTATAAAATAGATTGAGAAATTTGATTATGTTCCTTAGTGTAATGGTTATCTGGGCTAATACATTAAAAAATAATAGAAGCTGGACCTGGGTGAACTCTTTTCTTTTTTCAAGAAGAGAAATTTTTTGCAAAAGAAGAAAATGATCTAAGGAAGAGAATCTGGGGAGGCAGAAAATTGACAGGGAATAAATTTGGAATAGCCATGGTAAAATAATATTGATTCTGTACTTCCTAGCTAAGAGAAGTGGAGGTCTGGATGATAAGCAAGCAATAAAATATTACCAAGATTGAACAAAAATTTGAAAAAGATAACAAAACACTTTGAGTCAAACAACTCTAAGATGTGTGGCTTTTGAGGGAGAAATTAATGTCTTGCCTACATTTATGAGTAAGATCAGTGTAACAATAGGATCTTTATTGAGCTGGGCCTAGTGGTCCGTAAACAGGTACAAAACTAATCATTTGAGATTAAGCAAAGGTGCCGGTGTTAATAATATTATTGCATTGCTCATAAATTATTTCATTTTATGGCATTGTGTTAACATACTTGTTTCCTCGATGTGTCTGAGCATTTCAAGCACCGAGGACATGGAGTGCTTGAGTGAAAGTGAAAGTCACTCAGTCATGTCCAACTGTTTGGGACCCCATGGACTATACCATCTGTGGAATTCTCCAGGCCAGAATACTAGAGTGGGTAGCTGTTCCCTTCTCCAGGGGATCTTCCCAACCCAGGGATCAAATCCAGGTCTCCTGCATTGGAGGTGGATTCTTTACCAGCTGAGCCACCAGGGAAACCCAAGGATATGGACATGCTCAACAATGCTTGAAACAATGAGCAAACAGATGAGTGTACAGACTGATAAGACAGTGTGTGATAGGTAATCATTTCTAGTTGTTCTGGAGCGTGCTGATGGAGTGGATGCTCAGGTGATTCCAGGTGAGGAAGGAAGCCTAAATAGTTCAGTGTGCTCCTGTATGTGAGGTACCCAGACTGATGCCAGTGACATGCTGTGTGGGAGCGGCTATTAGCATCAGCAACAGCCTTGGCCTCCCCGTTATCAGGGGTGTGCACCTGATTCTCGGAAAGTCCAGAGAACACCAATGGCCAAAAGTCATGATTCTGTTGTATTTTTTAATTTTTATAATATTTTGTGAGTCAAGCACACATCAATACATCTTCAGTACTTCAGAAAATTTTCTTTTTTTAATGTTCAAAGATTTCTCCATTTCATAAAGGCAGATTGT
Organism: Bubalus bubalis; assembly: GCF_019923935.1. Classification (NCBI taxonomy): domain Eukaryota; kingdom Metazoa; phylum Chordata; class Mammalia; order Artiodactyla; family Bovidae; genus Bubalus; species Bubalus bubalis. Next base: position 145,332,028 of record NC_059158.1, read on the forward strand.
TATCAGAACTTTGGTCCTGGGTTCAGAAACTTTCATGTCAATCTGCAACATTGCTTTTCTCTGATGCAGTAATGCAGTTTTCAACCTCTGATATGTCTACCTTAGGGTATATGTAGCTGTTTGAAAACATCAACAGAAAGACAGTTAAGCACAGGATCTCTGCCTATAACAGCAATTTACTTGAAGGTTTAGGGAAACAATACATATATTTAAATAAATTAATATGTTATTGGAAACAATGAAAACTTGGCTTGAATTTGTTGGTTAAAATATTTAAGTTTACAGATAGCTTGGGATCATGAAAGACCATTTTAGAAATGCTTCCAGTTTTGTAGACTAGATTTGGGTTGTTCGTTTGGCTTTCTCTCTTGAAGAGACACATGAAGTATTCTGGTTTAAATGTTTTAGAAACATTATATCATCATATCAAAACAAATTCAATAAATTAACATGAAACAAAAAATGCATGATAACTTGGAAGTGATGCTAATTCTTGGTTTATATGCTTCAGTGTAAAATGATTCTAGCCTTTTATTAATCACATATTTTTTACCCTTAGATCGTTTCTATGTTGCTTTAAAGGAGTAACTTGAGTCAAAGTATACTGTTGACCTGAAACTTGCATCTGTTATATCCTGTTAATTATTTTATGAATCGTTTGTGCTTGTTTTGTGATTTGTGCTTGCCTTTTCACAGTGATTTTGTGTGTTTTAAGAAGGTATTATTTTTAGTGTAAATATATACATCAATAACACTTTTATCAAATTTTAAAACTATACACACTTCAAAGGCATTTCAAGCAGTAGGTTTGTTTTAAAGAGAGATAATCTGGACATCCTGGAAGGTGAAGTCAGGTGGGCCTTAGGAAGCATCACTACGAACAAAGCTAGTGGAGGTGATGGAATTCCAGTTGAGCTATTTCAAGTCCTAAAAGATGATGCTGTCAAAGTGCTGCACTCAATATGTCAGCAAATTTGGAGAACTCAGCAGTGGCCACAGGACTGGAAAAGGTCAGTTTTCATTCTAATCCCAAAGAAAAGCAATGCCAAAGAATGCTCAGACTACCACACAATTGTACTCATCTCACACGCTAGTAAAGTAATGCTCAAAATTCTCCAAGCCAGGCTTCAGCAACACGTGAACCATGAATTTCCAGATGTTCAAGCTGGATTTAGAAAAGGCAGAGGAACCAGAGATCAAATTGCCAACATCCACTGGATCATGGAAAAAGCAAGAGAGTTCCAGAAAAACATCTAGTTCTGCTTTATTTACTATGCCAAAGCCTTTGACTGTGTGGATCACAATAAATTGTGGAAAATTCTGAAAGAGATGGGAATACCAGACTACCGGACCTGCCTCTTGAGAAATCTGTATGCAGGTCAAGAAGCAACAGTTAGAACTGGACATGGAAGAACAGACTGGTTCCAAATAGGAAAAGGAGTACGTCAGGCTGTATATTGTCACCCCTCTTATTTAGCTTATTGCAGAGTACTTCAGGAGAAACACTGGGCTGGAGGAAGCACAAGCTGGAATCAAGATTGCCTGGAGAAATATCAATAATCTCAGATATGCAGATGACACCACCCTTATGGCAGAAAGTGAAGAAGAACTAAAAGCCTCTTGATGAAAGTGAAAGAGGAGAATGAAAATGTTTGCTTAAAGCTCAACATTCAGAAAACTATGATCATGGCATCTGGTCCCATCACTTCATGGCAAATATATGGGGAAACAGTGGAAACAGTGGCTGACTTTATTTTGGGGGGCTCCAAAATCACTGCAGATGGTGATTGCAGCCATGAAATTAAAAGATGCTTACTCCTTGGAAGGAAAGTTATGACCAACCTAGACAGCACATTAAAAAGCAGAGACATTACTTTGCCAACAAAGGTCCGTCTAGTCAAGGCTATGGTTTTTCCAGTAGTCATATATGGATGTGAGAGTTGCACTATAAATTAAGCTGAGAGCTGAAGAATTGATGCTTTTGAACTGTGGTGTTGGAGAAGACTCTTGAGAGTCCCCTGGATTGCAAGGAGATCCAACCAGTCCAATCTGAAGGAGATCAGTCCTGGGTGTTCATTGGAAGGACTGATGTTGAAGCTGAAAGGGCAATACTTTGGCCACCTAATGCAAAAAGCTAACTCATTTAAAAAGACTCTGATGCTAGAAAAGATTGAGAGCAGGAGGAGAAGGGGACGACAGAGAATGAGATGGTTGGATGGCATCACCAACACAATGGGCATGGGTTTGGGTGGAGTCTGGGAGTTGGTGATGTACAGGGAGGCCTGGCGTGCCACAATTCATGTGGTCATAAAGAGTCAGACATGACTGAGCTGACTGAACTGAACTGAATCATAAGGAGCAGTCAAGAATTGATCTTGTGGCATGTTCAAAGTGTGTTTTTCTATTTATATATAGGTTGTTGTTCTTTGAACCCTGGATCAGGAAGATCCCTTCGAGAAGGGAATTTTTACCCACTCCAGTATTCTTACTTGGAGAATTCCATGAACATAGGAGCCTGGCAGGCTACAGTCCATGGGGACAGGACTGAGTGACTAACACTTTCACTTTCAGTTGCTAAATCCTGTCTTACTCTTTCAACCCCATAGACCACAGCATGCCAGACTTCCCTGTCTTTTACCAGCACCCAGAATTTGCTTAAACTCTTGTCCATTGGGTTGGTGATGTGCTCCAATCATCTCATCCTCTGTCACCTTCTTCTCCTCCTGATCTCAATCTTTCCCAGCATCAGGGTCTTTTCCAATGAGCTGTCTCTTCACCTCCAGTGGCCAAAGTATTGCAACTTCAGCATCGGACCTTACAATGAATATTCAGGGTTGATCTCTTTTAGGACTGACTGGTTTTATCTCCTTGCTGTCCAAGGGATTCTTAAGAGTCTTTTCCAGCATGAGTGTTCAAAATCATGAACTCTTCGGTACTCAGTCTTCTTTATGGTCTAACTCTCTTCACATGCCATTTCCTCTTCTGGGGCATCTTCCTAATTCAGGGATCGAACCTGCATCTACATGTGTCTCCTACATTGCAGGTGGATTCTTTGCTGCTTAGCCACCAGGAAGATTCTTGTTATATAGGAAAGTCTGTCAAATTTATTAAGCAGCAAGGGGGAAAAATATTGAAAGTTTAACTGCAGTGTAGCTATATAAAACTATATGAAAAACTAAGAGGGTGAGTAAGGAATGGTTGTTGAGTTCTTTATTTTTCCCCAGCACTGTTACAGGTCCTATTTCACTCGAGCTCTTGTTTGCTCCCTTCTCCTCACATCTATCAGAATTTTCCTATGTTCTCTCGGCTAATCTGAATACTAACCATGACAAATAGATGTTTGGAAGCATTAGAATGATGACTTTCAAAGAAGCTATTATCATTAATCATGGGAATGAATTCAGCCCACTGATGGTAATTTAGCCTACAGATAAAATGAGCATCATATGTTTATAAGATAAAGTTTCCAAATATTTAACTTTTTTCACAAGTGTTTTCTCAGGGTATATTATTGCATTTAATACTGTGTTCACAAGAAATACTTTAGTTCATAAATCCCCCAATTTTATGCTTACCCATCATAGAAATATGGCAGTTGAGAAATTCCTAAAAATATTCAATGGGCAGTATTTCCTAACCTTTTATGGAAATACTCTATTGTACTCCTCAGTTGAGTCTGTTCTCTGCCTAGATCTGTGACACTCCTGGGCTCCAGATCAAACTCTCTGGAACTGAATCTAGCCACACCATTTATGAGCTATGTAATATTGCTTTAATTTCATCTGATGATGATAGTGCTGACTTTATATGACCAAGAAAGGATTATGAGATAATGCGAAAGTGCTTAGACACAGTTCTCATAGTACTCAAACCATGAGTACCCTGAGGGTGCTATAGAAAACTCACAGAGGCACTGCATATTTTAAACTTCTGTGAAATACCACACGAACTACTAATCCAAGGTAGTTTAGTTTCTCTGATTCAAAAGTACCATGTGACTATCATTGTGGAATAGGAAATTGAGGGAGTTGGTGTCTGATTTAAGAATTTAAGAACCTGTGAAGTGTGCAGTAGACGTATGCATCCCATGTTAGTACTTGTGTTTAAGAATTAAATATTTTCTTCATTTTACATGCCCTTTCTCAAATGGCTACTGGGTTTTGTTTTTGTTTTTAGGATATGGATAATTAAATTCTTTGGACTTTACTACTTAGTGAATCGAATTGTCAGACATTTGACTTAGCATGAAGTCACCATGAAAAAAATTAGTGAGACACTAAAGGCTCCATGAACCAGGAAAGTTCAAAAACCTTTGGCTTAACATTTATCTTGTGCATGCAACAAGCCCTCAGTTAAGGTTTGGTGGCGAGAAGTAAAAAGTCAGAAACCATATACTTAAATGTACCTGAAGTTCCTCCAGTAATCAGTTCAACTCCTTTCTACTTGTGTAATGACAGCTAGAGCAGGAAGAAGAAGAAAAAAAGAGAACAGAAGGAAGGAAGGAAATGAAATAAGTTAACCTGCTGATGAAAATTGGAGAGTTTGGAAATGAAAGTGACCACCAAGGACAAGTAGTAGATGTGAGCTGCTTCCTGCAAAAGGGGGAGTGGCTTATCATGTAGGAATTGCTCTAGAGTCAGAAAGGAACCACCAACGGACACCTCCAGTCCAGCCTAAAAAGCAGGAAGCATGACATGGTGGTGCCAAGGTTAGGAGCAGTGATGCAGAGAGAAAGGGAGAAACTGAGGGAGCTTTGAGGGCAGACAGTTGGGCGGGGAAAGAACCTCCAGCAATGGTGTGCGGTGCCCAGGGGCAGAGAGAGCATGTGTGTTCCCAGGGAGAGGCTCCTGCACTCCTGACCCACAGCTTCAGGCTAGCTCTGGGCTCTCACCCACGGCCTAGGAGGCCTTTGAGGGGGAGTCATTGGTCTGGGTTGGAAGTCTCAGAAGTTGTACCAGGCAGCCAGCCAGTGAGAGATAGCAAACCCATGAAAACAGATCATAGAGAGGCAGCACTGAATGCCCCCACCACACTTCTCTCACCTGCTTGGGGCTCCTGGATGGATTGGAGGGCTGAGGTACTGAGAAAATTGTCCAGCTATTAATCTGTACCCTTACGGTACCTCTCAGCGGATGGCCTGGGGAAACACTTGTCACATCTGGAAAACATTTCTTTAATGAAAATAGTGAATATTGTTAGAGAATTCCTTTTAAATATCCCTATATGAGCATATATTTTTTTAGATCCTTTCTCTCAGCCACTTTTTTGTCCAAGTTAAATTATGGTACTTTCTTCTCATTTCATTTAAGGGCCCATTCTACACTTAATAAACTATCTAATTAATACAATTTAATTTTAGAAAAGTCTTCTCTCTGGAGAGGTCTTCCCCCAAAATGAAGTTGTATTTCATTCTAAGTTTTTGAGTAATTTCTATTGTTCCTTTGGTAGTAATTATAATGCTGCAAGTTGTTACGCATCATTTAAAGAAAACTTTGAATTAAGGATATTTTAATAGTCATTTTGCCATAGAATTTTAGTTATAATTATGTAAAATATATAGTAATATATATAACATTTTCAGGATTACATGTCGAAAAATGCCACTGAAGTGCAGTTAAATAAACTAAAACTCAACTTTGAGTCTGAAAAACCCTTGAAGTAAACCTCAGAAATGCAGATGGCACCACCCTTATGACAGAGAGCAAAGAAGAACCAAAGAGCCACTTGATGAAAGTGAAAGAGGAGACTGAAGAAGTTGGCTTAAAACTCAACATTCAAAAAACTAAGATCATGGTATCTGGTCCTATCACTTCATGGCAAATAGATGGGGAAACAATGAAAACAGTGAGAGACTATTATTTTTTTTGGGGGGGAGGGGGGGTTCCAGAATCACTGCAGGTGGTGACTGCAGCCATGAAATTGAAAGAGGCTTGCTCCTTGAAAGAAAAGCTGTGACCAACCTAGCTTAATGTTCAAATATTGATAACAATATTTGGGGACTTTCATAAAACTTCATCTTCCAAGATTGGCAAGTCATAATTAATTAATACTCAGGATACCCTGTTCACTCAGTTTTTCTGTGGCTTCATTGTCACTGATGCATATTAATGACATCAGACAAATAAAGTGCCTTTCATAATTGCTTGTCCCAAAGCATTGTAAAAATCAAATACAGAATAATTAAAAATTCATTTGTGGTTTGTGGCTGTGAATTTACTGCCTGAAGGTTGAGTGGTGGACTAATAATAGGTTCTTGATAGGTTTGCGTGGTTGATTCCAAGTTCTGTAACTGCCCTGGTCATAATTTATAGTTGGCTTTAGTGAAGGGAGAGTAGGGTGCTTTAAAGTACTCTCTGATCACTGTGCATATTGGCACAAATCACTGTTGAAAAATGACTGTAAAACCCTTTAACAGTTATTTTATTTTTCAGGATAAAAAAATTAGGGTCAGGTGGTATAAACTACTCACTTTACATTATTCATACAAAAATGCTTTCTTTCAGATGTAAGAATGTTTTATGGACTTGTGAAACAAACTATTATTTCACTTACTATGTCACTTTTATTAAAAATATACATATGGTTATTTCAAAATTTATAGGCCATTTTAGATTAAACTTTGTACCAATTCTTAACTGTATGTGGCATTTCTTATGTTGCATTCACAGAATTATTAAAGATATTCTCTGAAGACATGTAATATTTTAAAATTTCCTTGATTAACCCAAAGCATTGTTAAAGTAATGTAACAATGGTTCAGTTTATATTGCACAGCATATTGGATTTAAAGTGCTTTGAGGATTTATTAAAATTCACATTTTTCCATCAGTGCAATAGCATTTTAAGTGATAACTGATCTATAAGAGTTGATTGGTAAGAAAAGCTAAATTAGAAAGCATTTTGTATCTAACAATGTAGATGTTTTTGGTAATAAATATTCCATGTGAGGAAACTGATTAGAACTGATTTATCTCTCTGGTGTTCATAGAGTTCTCTTAAAGAGCAGGTATATCACATATTCTTAATTAATAGTAATTTTTGATCATTTACATAAACAGTCCTTTTCAAATGTGGGCAGGAATCATGATACTCTTCTGAACTGTTAGTATGTGAAATAAATTTCAGTTCAGTTCAGTCATTCAGTCGTGTCCAACTCTTTGCAACCCCATGAACCGCAGCATGCCAGGCCTCCCTGTCCATCACCAACTACCAGAGTCCACCCAAAACCATGTCCATTGTGTCTGTGATGCCATCCAACTATCTCATTCTCTGTCTTCCCCTTCTCCTCCTGCCCTCAATCGTTCCCAGCATCAGGGTCTTTTCAAATGAGTCAGATCTCTGCATCAGGTGGCCAAAGTATTGCCCTTTCAGCTTCAACATCAGTCTTTCCAATGAACACCCAGGATTGATCTCCTTTAGGATGGACTGGTTGGATCCCCCTGCAGTCCAACGGACTCTCAAGAGTATTCTCCAACACCACAGTTCAAAAGCATCAATTCTTTGGTGCTCAGTTTTCTTTATAGTCCAACTCTCACATCCATACATGACTACTGGAAAAACATAGCCTTGACTAGACGGACCTTTGTTGGCACAGTAATGTCTCTGCTTTTTAATGTGCTGTCTAGGTTGGTCATAACTTTCCTTCCAAGGAGCAAGCATCTTTTAATTTCATGGCTGCAATCACCATCTGCAGTGATTTTGGAGCCCCCCAAAATAAAGTCAGCCACTGTTTCCCCATCTATTTGCCATGAAGTGATGTGACCATCATGAGAAATGCTGGGCTGGAAGAAGCACAAGCTGGAATCAAGATTGCCGGGAGAAATATCAATAACCTCAGATATGCAGATGACACCACCCTTATGGCAGAAAGTGAAGAAGAACTAAAAAGCCTCTTGATGAAAGTGAAAGTGGAGAGTGAAAAAGTTGGCTTAAAGCTCAACATTCAGAAAACAAAGATCATGGAATCTGGTCCCATCACTTCATGGGAAATAGATGGGGAAACAGTGGAAACACTGTCAGACTTTATTTTGGGGGGCTCCAAAATCACTGCAGATGGTGACTGCAGCCATGAAATTAAAAGACACTTACTCCTTGGAAGGAAAGTTATGACCAACCTAAATAGCATATTCAAAAGCAGAGACATTACTTTGCCAACAAAGGTCCGTCTAGTCAAGGCTATGGTTTTTCCAGTGGTCATGTATGGATGTGAGAGTTGGACTGTGAAGAAGGCTGAGCACCGAAGAATTGGTGCTTTTGAACTGTGGTGTTGGAGAAGACTCTTGAGAGTCCCTTGGATTGCAAAGAGACCCAACCAGTCCATTCTGAAGGAGATCAGCCCTGGGATTTCTTTGGAAGGAATGATGCTAAAGCTGAAACTCCAGTACTTTGGCCACCTCATGTGAAGAGTTGACTCATTGGGAAAGACTCTGATGCTGGGAGGGATTGACGGCAGGAGGAGAATGGGATGACAGAGGATGAGATGGCTGGATGGCATCACTGACTCGATGGACGTGAGTCTGAGTGAACTCCGGGAGTTGGTGATGGACAGGGAGGCCTGGCGTGCTGCGATTCATGGGGTTGCAGAGAGTTGGATACGACTGAGCAACTGAACTGAATTGAACTGATAGGACCAGATGCCATGATCATAGTTTTCTGAATGTTGAGCTTTAAGCCAACTCTTTAAACTATCCTCTTTCACTTTCATCAAGTGCTTTTTAGTTCTTGTTCACTTTCTGCCATAAGGGTGGTATCATCTGCATATCTGAGGTTATTGATATTTCTCCAGGCAATCTTGATTCCAGCTTGTGCTTCCTCCAGCCCAGCGTTTCTCATGATGTACTCTGAATTTAAGTTAAATAAGCAGGATGACTATATAGCCTTGACGTACTCCTTTTCCTATTTGGAAACAGTCTGTTGTTCCATGTCCAGTTCTAACTGTTGCTTCCTGACCCGCATACAGATTTCTCAAGAGGCAGGTCAGGTAGTCTGGTATTCCTATCTCTTTCAGAATTTTCCACAGTTTATTGTGACCCACACAGTCAAAGGCTTTGGCATAGTCAATAAAGCAGAACTAGATGTTTTTCTGGAACTCTCTTGCTTTTTCCATGATCCAGCAGATGTTGGCAATTTGATCTCTGGTTCCTCTGCCTTTTCTAAAACCAGATTGAATATCTGGAAGTTCACGGTTCACATGTTGCTGAAGCCTGGCTTGGAGAATTTTGAGCATTACTTTACTAGCGTGTGAGATGAGTGCAATTGTGCGGTAGTCTGAGCATTCTTTGGCATTGCCTTTCTTTGGGATTGGAATGAAAACTGACCTTTTCCAGTCCTGTGGCCACTGCTGAGTTCTCCAAATTTGCTGACATATTGAGTGCAGCACTTTCACAGCATCATCTTTCAGGATTTGAGATAGTTCAACTGGAATTCCACCACCTCTACTAGCTTTGTTCGTAGTGATGCTTCCTAAGGCCCACCTGACTTCACATTCCAGGATGTCTGGTCCTAGGTGAATGTGAGTGATCACACCTTCATGATTATCTGGGTTGTGAATATCTTTTTTGTACAGTTCTTGCCACCTCTTCTTAATGTTTTCTGCTTCTATTAGGTCCATACCATTTTAATTTCAGTCCATTCTTTTTCTGGCAAATACTTACTGAGTGCCAACAAGGTTTCAAGTATTTTTCTATGTAGAGAATACACAGTGCAATTAGAAAATGGATAAAAATCCCTGTTCTCTAGTTTTAGTGAGGAGTGTTTTCTCTAAAATAAGAAGTAAGTAAATGCATAGCATATCATAGGTTGCTAAGTGTTTTGGAGAAATAGAATTGGGAGAGAATGTTACAAAATGCAGGGGAGGGCAGCTTAACATAGGGTCATCAGGGAAATTTTCTTAACAGGGTGGTGTTTGAAGCCTGGGAGGTAGTCTGTGCTTGATAGGTGGGTGGACTCAATATGGCCTTGTAAGTTGCTCTAAGAACTTGGGTTTTGTTCTTGGCAGTTGTTGAAGCCAGCAAAATCTTTGGAGCTGAAGAAGGACATGATCTGACTATATATTGGGGAGTAGAGGCCGGGCAAAATAGGAGGAAAGAGCAGTCAGCGAGCCTGTAATTCAGGGATGATGCAACAGGGGCTTTTATTCTGGTAGGTCAGTATTGATAGACTTATTGTTTGGAGAGTGAGAGAAATAAAAGCTAAGGGCAGGGCATTTGGAAAGATGAGTTGATTTACTGGGCACGTATGTCTGTGAATTATGGATTTGGTGAAAACTGTCAGAAGTGTGAAATTTGGAATAGAAGTGATGCTGTGATGTAGTTTTGAGAGTTCTATTTTTAGAGTCTAGGAATAAAATACAAACATTTTATAATTTTGTTTCTCATTTAGATCAAAATGGTATAATGTAGACAATTAAATATATTTTCCTTTTACTCAAGGCATTTCATTTTTTGTTCAAGTAGAAATGAATTGTTTTAGGTTCTGAAAGGTTATTGTGTATGATTATTATGATTCATGGATACTGACTAGTGTAAGATATTATTTTTGTTTTTAACAGTGAACCTTGGCAATAGTAATACTAAAAATGATTGCATTTTCATGATTTTAGTCCTATTAAGTATTAGAATGTACAATTTGGAATAGTGAAAGCTTTTCTCTTAAATTTGTTTACAAGAGCTTGCATTATTGGTTAAAACAGTTAACATAAAGATTACAAAGTTAAGAGTGTATAGCATGACATGAATAGCCTGATGCATTTTATTAAGATTTAATGGACATTTTGACTTTGAGGGGCTCCCCTGATAGCTCAGTTGGTAAAGAATCTGCCTGCAATGCAGAAGACTCCAGTTCAATTTCTGAGTCGGGAAGATCCACTTAAGAACGAATAGGGTACCCACTCCCGTATTCTTGGGCTTCCCTTGTGGTTTATCTGGTAAAGAATCCACCTGCAATGTGGGAGACCTGGGTTCAATCACTGGGTTGGGAAGATCCCCTGGAGAAGAGAAAGGCTACCTACTCCAGTATTCTGGCCTAGAGAATCCCATGGACTGTATTGTCTATGAGGTTGCAGAGTCAGGTACAACTGAGTGACTTTCACGTTGACTTCGAAAGGTTTTGTAGAATCAAGTTAAATCAACGAGATAAATTGTTACTTAAATGGGTATAAGAAAATGTAATATATGTACCTTCAAATTTCTCCTTTGAGAATATTCTTAATGTAAGATGAAAGCTGTTGGATTTTAAACACTACAAACAGATAATTCGTTTTTTAAACATCATAATGTTTCATACTGTCCTCTCCTAAGGGAGAAATTTCTTTGCTAGACTTGCTTTGAAACTTTATGTAGAAATTACTCTCTGTTGCTTTTTTGCTGAGATGTAAAACTTGCAGAAGCTATAGGAAAATACTACAGTTTTTAAAGATCTGACATGTCGTTTGTTCTTTCTGAAGGATTCTGTGATTTTTCTGTTTTTCCTTGTTTCGTCCTTTGTCCCACTGTGAAGGGTGTCTAGCCATTGCTGCTGCTGCTAAGTCGCTTCAGTCCTGTCCAACTCTGTGTGACTCCATAGACGGCAGCCCACCAGGCGCCCCTGTCCCTGGAATTCTCCAGGCAAGAACCCTGGAGTGGGTTGCCATTTCCTTCTCCAATGCATGAAAGGGAAAAGTGAAAATGAAGTCGCTCAGTTGTGTCCGACTCTTCGCGACCCCATGGACTGCAGCCTACCAGGCTCCTCCGTCCACGGGATTTTCCAGGCAAGAGTAAGCCATTGCTAGATCCACCTAAATAAATCCAAAGACTTCACGGTACTAGCTCCATGCTTCTGACTTTTTCTTGCTCTATAATCCTTGAGACTTCCCCCATCTTTGTACCATACCCCCCATCTTTGCACCCTACTCCCCATCTTTGCACCATACTAGTAGAACTGGTGCTCATTACTTCCCCAATCCTTCACACACCATTTTTCCCTACACTTAAAAAAAAATGAAAATTTTCAAATATAAAGAAAATTTGAAAAAAATTTTTACAGTGAAGAGCCATGGACACAACAGTTAGGGTTTACAGTTAACATTCTACCCCGTTTGCTTTGCTTGTTATTTCTGAACACATGCATCATTATGTTCCTCTCCATTCTTCAGTCCATCTTATTTTTGATGCATTTCTCAGTAATTACAGATATGCATGCATGTTACTTACCCCTAAAACTTTAGCATTCATATCATTAACTAGAGTTCATTATTGTATAAGGATCTTTTCAAAGTAAAATTTACATACAATGCAGTGCTCAAACCCTAAGTGCATCATTTGATGGGTTTTGGCAAATATATACACCTGTGTGATGTAAACTCCTATGGAGATAGAAAGCATTATTATTATCCTTGAGTGAGTGACTGAGTGAAGTCGCTCAGTCATGTTCGACTATTGTCCATGGGATTCTCCAGGCAAGAATACTGGAGTGGGTTGCCATTTCCTTCTCCAGGGGATCTTCCCAACCCAGGGATTGAACCTGGGTCTCCTGCATTGCAGGCAGACGCTTTATCCTCTGAGCCCCCAGGGAAGCCCTAGTAGCCTTTATTATCCTTGAAAGTCACCTTTTCCCAGTCTCTACCAACCCCCCTATAGCAGCCACTTGCTAGTTTTCTACCACAGATTAGTTTTGCCTGGTTTAGGACACCATGTAAATCCAGATTATACAGTATGTATTCTTTGGTATAAGGTTTTTTTTTTTTTTACTCACCATAATGCTTTTGAAATTTACTTCTTGATGGATATATAGCAGTTAAGTTCTTTTTAATGTTGAGTAATATTCCATTGAATGAATATTCTACAAATTACTTGCCTGATCTCCTGTTAATGGGCATCTGAGATATTTCCATTTTTGAGTTATTATTAATGAAATCAATATCCTTCTCTCTTTTAAATACAATTCATCTTTTATCTAATAAATAATACCCTTTGAGTCTTAGTTAATGTAATCTATACAATATACCTTGTATATGAGAAGAGGATTTTTTTGGGGGGGAGATGTTTAATGAGAGGTTTAAGTGATGTTTTTGTGCCCTGAAATCTTTTTTCCTTAGCAGCATCTTCCAGACAGTCACTTATTTTCTTCCATTTAGACAAGCACATTGAATTTCTCCTTCAGATTCTGTTCCTTGGCTTTTATTTGTTCCCAATTTAATTAATTTGGGGGCAATAGAAGAGCATTTCCTCTTTTCATAATAGCAAGAATGCAATTTTTAGATGTATGTTTCAAGAACAATTAGAGAGTCCTGGGTAATGCCCTGTTCAGTTTAGAGCATGAAAAGACAAATATATATATATATATATCTGGTTCATCCAAGTCTTCATTCTGAGATTGGGAACCATCTTATTAAGTTGACAAATAAAAAGGAATTTAGAATGTGACCTTGATATTGCCTCTGGCAATCAATTTTCCTGGAGTCAGGCTATAGCACTATAAGACTATATAATGACTATAACCACATAACAAAGTATCACAAGACTCTACTTTGACTTTTGCATGTCCTCTTCTCAGAGTCATCAAAAGCAAACCATTTTGGGATGTCCTTTTGTCCACATACCTTTTCTGACTAATGGAAAGCTCAGTGCAACTTGACGGTCTTATGCCCTTGAGTTCTAGGGCTCTACATTTGAGCCTGGGAAAAAGGACCTATATAGAAGGTGATAGAATATATTCTGCAATGAAAATTCCTTTCAAAGACCCTTGTGGTTTATACCAGAGAATTATTGTACTTGATTAAAAGTGAGGCCAAGAATCCAATTTTTGCATTTTCCCTCTTGCTTGTGTTTTCAACTAATATTGTAGAGCCTTTTATTTACTCAGCCAGATTGACAAGATTATAAATGAGAGCTGTGTGTGGAAGCCTCTAATTTTTCATAAGTAAATGAATTAATTTATCATCGCTGTTGTGTTTTATTGCTGTCTCCATGCCAGACTGCCCTGCTCCTTTCTTCCCCCTTTTGCCTTCTAAACATTGGATCCATGTCATCGTGTTTGACAGGTTTCTGATTCCCCTGTCAGATGCAATTTGGTGCTAATCACATTTCCTTTGCTCAATGTCAATGATACAAGCCATGCATAATATTCCTATATGTCCACTCGCTCGCTTGCAGTGCAGCTGGAATATCTTGGGCATTAATCTGATAGAATGCCACATTGAAATGCAAAAATGATGCTTAAGCACTAAGCTAATGTGGTCAGGCAGATGTGCAATAGATAACTGAGGCTAAACTGGTGATCTTTCCTAAGGTTTGATGAATTTTATTTCATTAATGAATATCTCTTTACAAACCTGAGACTATGTAATCAGTGCTGGTTCATTAGACCTTCAGCATTTTTAATAGAATTCATTCATTGTCCATGTATGAAAGAATGAGGATTATTTTTCCTATTAAAAAGCAAGTTATAGGTAGTTATTTTTAATGTTGAAGAATATTCCTGTCTCAGATCATGTACTTTATCACATATATGAAAGTAGCTAACAATGTAGAAAAACCTATTTACAGAATAATGTGCTAGTTTCTAGCCTAGAGGAGATCCCAAACAATAGACCTTTCTTAGATTATTTTAGAGAATCACAGAGTATGATGGGAGGATTTTGGCAAATTTGAGAAGAGGGGATTGTTTGTGAGAGTATGTTTTGTCTCTCAGAAAGGGAAAGAGGAAGCACTCAAGAAAGAAGAAACAGCATGAAAATCAGAGACATGGCGGGGGTGGGGGGCATTGTTCAGTGAGGTGGCTGACATTTATTGTGGTAGATAAGACTAGAAAAGTAATTCAGGAACAAATGGAATGGTCATGATTTTGTAGAAAGAAAGGATAAACTGTTTTTTTAAAAGCAATTCTGTCATGTTGAAATTTGAATTTACAAAAGTTAATAGTAATAAAGGAGGATTAGAGAAGAAACCAAAGGGATATCAAATAGGAAATTCTTGAAATAGGACAGATAAGAGATCAGGGTCCAAACCAAGGATAATTTTCAGTGGGATTAGAAAAGACATGATGCACATTAAGAGGCATCAGTAACTAAAATTTGTAGTTTCACACTTGGGTTGGATATGGTGGATGGGGGATGCTATGGGGAAGGAGAAAAGAAGGAACAAAAATATATTTCCCAGTGTCTAGATGAAATAGAGTGTTTCTGTGTTATGGTGCCTTTTATATGAAAAGACCATAAGTATAGGTAGGGTGTGATAATGAAATTAGTTTGGATTATGTGAAATTTGAGGTTCCTGTGGGACAAATAGCAGTGAACAGGAGAGAGATATTTGGTAGTAATTTTCATTCAATAAATTATTGAAATCATAGAAAGAGTTGCGGTTGCTTTAGAAGGAGAGCATATAAGCAAAAAGAAGCAACTAAATGATGAAATCTTGAAGTTCAGACTATATTTAAGGGAAAAAAAAATTGTACCACAGTGAACTGAGAAAAGACTGAACCAACCAATTATCCAGAAAACAGAAGTATTGTGGTAGCTGGTATGGGGTAGGGGACGGTGAACACTATCAACTTTACTAGAATGCTTAAGCCAGAATGCCAAGGAGATATTGTTGAGTGAATAAATATAGAAGGTCTTTTTCCATTTAGAGAATATATGCTAAGTGTTTAGCAAAAGCCAAGGCAGTATCAGTGGAGCGGTAGAACGAGAAAGCACATTGTATTTGGTTGAGGAGTGAATGAATGGTGTGGGACTGCACACAGCTCATGTCGACAGAAAAAATTGGTGGTGAAGAAAAAAGGGAAGAGCATTGGTTTATAGCATCGAGAGCACATAATTACATAAAATGATTCTTAACTACGGCAAACATTCTCAGTGAGGGTGATATTGCCCTCAAGTGAGTAAAAATTGGTACTTGGAGAGCAAAAAATATCTTAAATTTTACAAAGCCTTATATCCCAGGAAAGTGCAACCTATCTGACAAAATCTTATTCCTCAGTGTTTCATTTCTCTTGTTGGGTTTTCTTGGGCATCATAAAAGCAACATCATCTGAGTTTATGGAATCTAGGTCCATCTAGTCAAGGCTATGGTTTTTCCTGTGGTCATGTATGGACATGAGAGTTGGACTGTGAAGAAGGCTGAGCGCCGAAGAATTGATGCTTTTGAACTGTGGTGTTGGAGAAGACTCTTGAGAGTCCCTTGGACTGCAAGGAGATACAACCAGTCCATTCTGAAGGAGATCAGCCCTGGGATTTCTTTGGAAGGAATGATGCTAAAGCTGAAACTCCAGTACTTTGGCCACCTCATGTGAAGAGTTGACTCATTGGAAAAGACTCTGATGCTGGGAGGGATTGGGAGCAGGAGGAGAAGGGGACGACAGAGGATGAGATGGCTGGATGGCATCACTGACTCGATGGACGTGAGTCTGAGTGAACTCCGGGAGTTGGTGATGGACAGGGAGGCCTGGCGTGCTGCAATTCATGGGGTCGCAAGGAGTCAGACATGACTGAGCGACTAACTGAACTGAACTAACACATTGTATACAAGATCAGGGCTATAAAATTAGGGCAAATGTGCAGCTGCAGCTGAAGGACTTTTGATCCATTGTTAGATCTCAAGTTTGTAATTTAAGAGGTCACCTATATCTGCTTGTTAGCAGCTATCGGCTGACTTGCGGATGGTGTATATTTTGTTCCTCAGTGCTTTTGTATGTGACTTGAACTTTGAAAATTAAGGCAATTTGTAAATATAAGCTATTATAACTATTAAACTATATATATAAGCTATATATTATTTAATTTTATAAAAATTATTCAACCCACCATTAATTGTATCAAATGTTAAAAAGGATAACAGTATCAGAATTATTATCTTGCTGCCAGTTAAGTTAAAAATTATTTTCTTAAGGAAACTTTAAAAGTTCAGTTCACTGAAGATGTATTTTAAGAACCAATTAAAAATTTAATCATTTTACTTTTGTTGGAAATATAACAATTTTGGATGATTTTTAGAAATTTGGTTAATTTCTGCATTTATGTAAATTAGTTTCATAAATTTAATTGCAATTTATATGTTTGTTTTATTAAAGATTGTTCAACAAATACAGTTTCAAAGCTAAGTTAAATGTTATAAACTTTCTAGTTTCTAATTAGACATAACTTAAAAAATTTAGTCATTCATAACTAAATTGAATAAAAATTATAAGCTGCATACTTTTTATGTATAAAACATAGATATACATACAGTATATAAACAGATACACAGTATATTAAAATTTCCTGTTGGATGGCAGTTTATAATGTCTTAAATGCCTCCTTAGGGAGACAATTGTGAATAAAAGGTTGAGAAATACTGGGATAGAGGATTCTTAATATTTTCTGAGTTTTTGTTTCTCTTTCAATTGAACAAGACTTGTGTGAGATTTACTCAATGTGTGAAACCACTGATAACTAAATTTACAGAAAAACACCTAATCTTTCTGAGGCACAGTGCTTATAGAGGATATGCACTTAATGATAAACTTTATACATACAGGTAATTTTGATTCATAGAAAATGGTGACCACAAGTTCAGAAGTTGAAATGTCTAAAATTGTTAAGTCAGATTTTAATGATCTGAATTGAATTTCAGCATAAGCCAGACAGACTTTCTATGGCACTAAGGATGTGTTATCAGTGTATTACTTGCCTTGGTGATAAAGGACTTGATGAGTGATATGGCAGGAAAAAACTTACTAAACTCAGAAATACAATGGACTACTTAATGTAGTCCATAGCCATAACACGATGAACTACAGCCATTTTTAGTGAAGGAGTCTTGAGCAACCAGATTCCATGAGTCCTGTCTTGAAACAGTTAAAAGGTAGAAAATGCGTGGATTGACTGTACAACCAAAACAGCGGTCCTTTTGGATATTAGTCTGCAGGGAATTCTCAAAGGGTAGAAAGACTACTCAGAGACAACCTGAAACAAAATCATCTCAGCTTTCCTTGGGGGAAGATGCTTCCATTTTCAAGCTGATAAAAGTGTTAAGAGAGTGAAATATTCCCATGCAATTAATAATGGATCATTGATACACAATGCTGGTTGCTGCTTGTAGCCTGCTTTGGTCTCAGTCATTGTATCTCAGTCATTGTATAACTTTAAACTGGCATTCTCAAATAAGTGGGCATTATTTTCATGTATTCTTTTTTTTGTTGTTTGAACATTCAAAGGGAAAAGTTAAAAGCATATACATTCACAGTAATTCCATGTATTAAAAATCTATCAAGATATCAGTTAGGTACTATTAAAGTTATTAAAGTCATCTGTGAATAGTCTTTTCCAAGATTCAACTCCCTATTAAATATCTTCTTAAAATCTTTGTGAAAACAGTTATTCAACAGTATCAATCCTTACTGTATGTAGAACTCTGTAATAAAAACACTGAGGATTAAACATACACATCCCAGCATTTAAGGAGCTTGAAATTTAATGGAAAAGCTAAAACATACACATTCCTAAAACTGTTCACAAACTGAAGTAGGTGAAAATGCAGTGCAAATGATATATGTAAGTGTTGAATTAGATATACAGTAATGGAATGATCAGTCAATGAGGTTAATAAAAGACAACTTCCCAGAAACTGAATACTGAATGGGGTTTTCAATGAAGAGAGTATAAATTAGAATAGAAGAAGGAAGAAATTATGTCATGTATGAAAAAGAATTACAGGTGAAAATATAAGAAAGCCACCAACGGATGCAGATATAAGAATAATGTCTTCGCTGAGTAGTAGATAGGTAGAAAACCTTGAAATAAGAACGGCAACATAATTATTCACTACATCTATACCCTGGCAGTTAGAAGTAGTGATAAAATTGAATTTCCTGTTTTATGGTAAGTATGAAAAAGGAAATAATTGATTTTGATTATTTTATTGAGTATACTGCTCAACTTTATAGTTGGCATTGAAACAAATCCCCACTCCTAAATACCTCACTCCACTTTGATATGTAATATTCATTTATTTTTATATAATTACTGTAACAGAATTCCTTGATTCCAAGGAACATAGCCCAACCCTGGCTACCTCAAACAGCAGGAAATATATTTGAAAACCATGAGTGTTCCTAAAATCAAAGGGAGTCTAAGAACTGAGAATTTATAAATGGGCAAGGAGTCAAGGTAAAGTGAGGAAGCAGCAGTTAAAACTGCTTTTGAGAAGGAATGATCTGGGACTTCCTGGTGGTCCAGGTGGATAAGACCCAGCACTTCCAATGCAAGGAGCACAGGTTAGATCCCTGGTCAAGGACTAAGGTCACACATGCTACATGATGCAGCCAAAAACAAACAAAAAAGTTAAAAATTAAAAAAAAAGAAATGATCTAATCAGAATGCAATTCTGCAATAAGCAAACACTGAGCTTTCTCATCTTGTATCACTTCAGTGAGATTGAAGTTCCAGGAGAATATTATTACTTGAGCTTTGGTCTTATTACCATCCCTATGCTGTATGGGCTTCCCTGGTGGCTCAGATAGTAAAGAATCCACTTGTAATGCAGGATAGCTGGGTTCTATGCCTGGGTTGGAAAGATCCCCTGGAGGAGGGCATGGCAACCCACTGTAGTATTCTTGCCTGGAGAATCCCCATGGACAGAGGAGCCTGGTGGGCCATAGTCCATGGTGTCGCAAAGTGTCAGACATGACTGAGCAACTAAGCACACACACATGCTGCACCAGGTCAGAGCGCGCGGCGATATCTAGAACATTTGTCTTAGGTAATGAGCTCTGGGCACCTGGATGTGCCATTCAAGCAGGGCAACACACAGGGCAAATCTTGTAGAGAAAATCAGGGGCCTTTTAGGTATGAGGAATGGATATTGGTTGGCCAAATACTGAAAAATTTCCCTCAAGTCTTTGGAACGTGAGTGGTGAAGTAGGGGCAGTTTATCCTAGACTCCCATCACTTCATGGCAAATAGACAGGGAAACAGTGGAAACAGTGGCTGACTTTATTTTTCTGGCCTCCAAAATCACTGCAGACGGTGATTGCAGCCATGAAATTAAAAGACGCTTACTCCTTGGAAGGAAAGTTATGACCAACCTAGATAGTATATTAAAAAACAGAGACATTACTTTGCCAACAAAGGTCCATCTAATCAAGGCTATGGTTTTTCCAGTGGTCATGTATGGATGTGAGAGTTGGACTATAAAGAAAGCTGAGCATTGAAGAATTGATGCTTTTGAACTGTGGTGTTGGAGAAGACTCTTGAGAGTCTCTTGGACTGCAGGGAGATCCAACCAGTCCATCCTAAAGGGGATCAGTCCTGGGTGTTCATTGGTAGGACTGATGTTGAAGCTGAAACACCAATACTTTGGCCACCTGATGCGAAGAGCTCATTTGAAAAGACCCTGATGCTGGGAAAGATTGAGGGCAGGAGGAGAAGGGGATGACAGAGGATGAGATGGTTGGAGGGCATCATCGACTCAGTGGACATGGTTTTGGGTAGACTGGGAGTTGGTGATAGACAGGGAGGCCTGGTGTGCTGCAGTTCATGGGGTTACAGAGAGTTGGACATGACTGAGCGACTGAACTAACTATCCTAGACTCTTTGGCATTAAAAGTAGTCATTTATCAGTTTATTCAAACTATTTTTATATTTATCAAGCGATTTCTTTTTCTCTCAAGAAGTTCCTAGGTGAAATAGTTCTCCATGGAAAATAGCACACCCTTCACCACTAAGAATAGAATATGGGTATTACTAATTAAGTCCCCATTCCAATTATGTTAGTGAAATGGCCAAGGGACCAAACAGCTAGAAGTCCCAATACAGTGTCATGCCATGCCATGCTTCTACAGAATTTCTTAGCATGTGAGTGCTATCTCTGAAGGCATTTTGTTATTTCTCTCTGAAACAAACCAGGTCTCCATAGCAGTTTTTAAGTTTCTTTAGTTAATAATCTGTCTGTTTTGACCACTGAACCCCTTGCTTCCAACACATTCCAGAACCCAAGGATAGATCTTAACAATTTCTGAATAGTCAATTGTATGGCATAATTTTTAGGTAGTTTTCCCATTCCATGAGTGATAAATATGGGCACATATGCCATTCTTTCTATGTTAAATATTACTGTTATGTACATTAAAGTTTCTAAACTGTAGCATCTAAACATAAGTGACAAAAGATTTATATCCGTTACCTGAAAGCCAAGCTAACATTGAAATGTTTTCTGGCACTAGAAGGGAGATAATTAATTTCACTAGTATATTTGGGATTCTTTCTTTGAAAAACAGTAGTATTATAATGTAGTCAGAATAATTACTAATGATCCAAAGAAAGTCAAAAAATTAGATTAAACAGAGGTTGAGTTTTCACCAGTGTTTTATAAGTGAATGCATAGCTCTCTTTAGAAGAAGAAAAGCATGTTTTTGGAAATACTGATAAGTGAATAACTACAGAATATGCACTGACTAATAATATAATTATATGTTAATATAATTGTATGTATATTTGGAGAATTACTACTCTAGTACTTTCAATTATAATTATAACTTTAAGAACCTATATTATTGGTTTGAGTTGTTATATGAATCCATTCTATTAGGAGGTATAAGCACAGCAAGATATTGTAAGTCGGAAGTTTGGTCACAGGATTTTTCTTGAGCTCAGTACTTTTGGTCCTTAGTAACACCTAATAAACTTTTGGAAGCTATGTAGCTAAAGCATGAATAGAAACATATAGATAGATATAGATACATATGTAAGTGTAAATATATACACACATATTATACATGTGTATGTTTATATATTGGACATGAACTTGGGCAAAAATCCAGGAGATGATGAGGGACCAGGGAAGCCTGCTGTGCTGCAGTCCATTGGGTCGCGAAGAGTCAGACATGACTTGGTGACGGAACAACAACAAAAGTGTTTATATATATGTTTTAAAACATAGTTTAGGGTTAAAATCATGTATCCGTTATCCCTTGCTACAATAATACTGTGTAATGCATTACCATCAAAATCAGTGATCTAAAACAAGCAGTTTTTCATTGCCAACAAGTCCACAGGTTAGCTGAGAAGTTTGAGTTCTGTCTGGGTTTAATCAGGTGTATTTAGGTAGTTGTGGGTCAAATAGGCAGATCTGCTGATATTGGCTGTGTTTGTTCACATGTTTGGTAATTATAACTGTCTATTGAGTGATCTAAGATGCCCCTGACTAGGGCAACTGGGCTCTTCTTCATGGGATCTTTTACCCCCCAGAAGATTAATCTTTGTATTCTTAGTAGTGCAAAGTTGAAAGGAACAAAAAGAAACATGCATGCTTCTCACAGCCTAGACTTGGAACAGCACTTGATTCTGCCAAATTCTACTGAGTAAAATAAGTCACAAGGCCAGGTTGGAGTCAGGGAGTAGGGGCATTGACTTTGATGAAGGAGCTTCAAAGTCACATTGCAAATTGAAATGATCCAAGGAGAGGAATCACTGTGGCTATTTTTTTAAAAAATCAATTTACCACAAAGTCTATGTATATACACACACACACACATACCATAAAACTGAAACTCTGGAAGAGTTTTATATCTGGTGTTTTTAAAAAGTGGGGCTCTAAGTCATTTTCAGAACACTCATTTCACAATGTAAGCAAGGTGATACTCAAAATCCTTCAAGCTAAGCTTCAACAGTATGTGAACTGAGAACTTCCCGATGTACAAGCTGGATTTAGTAAAGGCAGAGGAACCAGTTACCAACATCCATTGGATCATAGAAAAAGCAAGAGAATTCCAGAAAAACATCTACTTCAGCTTCGTTGACTACATCAAAGCCTTTGACAGTGTGGATCACAACAAACTATGGAAAATTCTTTTTTTTTTTAATTTTATTTTATTTTTTAACTTTACAATATTGTATTGGTTTTGCCATATTCTTTAAGAGTTGGGAATACCAGACCATCTTACCTGCTTCCTGTGAAACATGTACGTAGGTCAAGAAGCAACAGTTAGAACCAGAAATGGAACAAGGGACTGGTTCCAAATTGGGAAAGGAGTACATCAAGACTATATATTGTCACCCTGCTTATTTAACTTACATGCAGAGTACAGAGATATGCATACATTTAACTTATTAAGAGTGCATACATTTATTATTAAGAGTAGATACATTTAACTTATATGCTGAGTACAGAGATATGCAGCTGACACCACCCTAATGGTGGAAAGTGAAGAGGAATTAAAGAGCCTCTTGATGAAGGTGAAAGAGAAGAGTGACGAAGCTGGCTTAAAACTCAACATTCAAAAAAATGAAGATCAAGTCATCTGGTCACATCACTTCATGGCAAATAGATGGAGATATAATGGAAACAGTGACAGACTTTATTTTCTTGAGCTCTAAAATCACTGTGGACGGTGACTGCAGCCGTGAAATTCAAAGACACTTGCTCCTTGGATGAAAAGCGGTGACAAACCTAGACAGTGTATTAAAATGCAGAGACATTACTTTGCAGAGAAAGGCCCATATAGTCAAAGCTATGGTTTTTCTTGTATGGGTGTGAAAGCTGAACAATAAAAAAGGCTGAGCCTCAAAGAATTGATGTATTCAAACTGTGGTGCTGAAGAAGACTCTTGAGAGTCCCTTGGACTGCAAGGAAGTCAACCCAGTCAGTCCTAAAGGAAATCAACCCTAAATATTCATTAGAAAGACGGATGCTGAATCTGAAGCTCCAATACTTTGGCCACCTGATGTGAAGAGCCAACTCATTGGAAAAGACCCTCACGCTGGGAAAGATTGAAGGCCGGAGGAGAAGGGGACAATAGAGAATGAGATGGTTGGATGACATCACCAACTCAATGGACATGAAATTGAGCAACCTCTGGGAAATAGTGAAGGACAGGGACATGCTGCAGTCCTTGGGGTCACAGAGAGTTGTACACGACTGAATGACTGAACAACACAAAACAAAATATCACTTTTGGACAGGAGGTTCATGAAAGGTTAACCTCATCATCTAAGTGCCATAGTTGAGTAAGGATTCCAACCCAAAGAGGGAGAAAAGAACTTTGCCTAACTTTGAGGTCAGTGAACTGTGGGCAGATCAACTTACTCTTTTCTTCTGTTTCTTCTCTGTCTCTTTTGGGAACCTGTCTTTGGCATTTTAATTCTCACCTCCTTAAACAATAACAGTGATTAGAGAGGAATGCCTGAGATTGTAACTGGTCAAGTGACCAACTGGAGCAGCTAAGCATGGTATAGTCTTCCACCCATGTAGTGTTTCTTAGGTGAAAATATTCAGCTTTGAAACTGGGGATTGACCTACATGGTCTCTGTCCTGGCTGCCTTTTTATGATGGAGACATTTGATTATTGTTCTAATATCTGCAACTGATCCCAGCTCACTAAATCCCCATCGTCCTGGTCAATGGCTGCCTCACACAACTGGTTAGCTTGATCAGAATACTTAACTTTTTTGTGATCCTGCACTCAACCAAAAATATTTTCCAGAAGATTACATGGACTTCTTTTCAGTATACTTCTGAGAAGAATTTGATTATAATAAAATATGACTATGTGTACCATGGGCTTCCCCAGGTGGTGCTAGTGGTAAAGAACACACCGGCCAATACAGGAGACATAAGAGACACAGGTTCAGTCCCTAGATCGGGAAGATCCTCTGGAGGAGGAAATGGGTTATCCCCTGTAGTTTTCTTGCCTGGAGAATCAATCCCAAGGACAGAGAAGCATGGTGGGCTACAGTCCATCCCGTCACAAAGAGTCAGATACGACTGAAGCGACCTGGCACGCATGCATGCATATCATAGGTGGGTACGGATTTGAGAGGAATCTATACTGTTGTTTGAATAAAAGCATCAGGATCTTCTTATTGGATCAAATAACATGCTAATGGATACAATAACATTTAATTGACATTGAATGCTAAAGATTTCTGGTACTATAAGCTTCAAACTTGCCAATATTAACAACTTGAAGAGTGGATCAAAATAGCTCATTTGTTGTTCCTTTATATCAAAATAGCTTATTATTTTATACTAACTAAATTTTATGAATTGATAAAAAATAAGTTAGAAATGACTGAGAAACTGTTTTTAAGTATTAAAATGAAACAAATACTCTTTCAGGGTTAAATTTTTATACTGAATTGTATTTTCCAGCAATGGTGAGTCTATGCAGCAATCTTTGGAGATTAAAATAACTTGAACTGGATAAAAATTATTTCCCTTTGATTTTATAGATTATCAGAAGATCAGCTAAATGAAAAACTTAAATATGGTTCTTCACCAGGCATGGGCATTTGGAAGAAAGCTCTTATCCCTAGAATGCTGGCAAGAGAGAAAATGAAAACAAATGTTGCATCTCAGCTCATAAGACATAATTGTTTTATTATTCTCTATTTGACTACCCCAGACAATTTAATTCTTCCCAAATCCGACTCTAACCCTACTCCTATTATGGTTAGCAGAATGACATTAACTTTTAATTTGCTGAGAATATTGAGGCTACCCAAGTTTAGCTTTCTTAATTCCCCCGTCCCTGGAGATGAAAATCTCGGTTTGTTTTCATGTGCTTCTATTTACTGTGTCTGACTAAGAAATAGTCTTCCTTTTTGCCAAAACTAACTCTTTAATTTCTGGTTTTAATCACAATCCCCCATCTTCTTGAGTCTCTGGTACTTTTGTTCAAACAATCATATTTTTCTTAGAGTTTACTAAAGAAATATAAACAAAGATATTTTCCTAAAAAAGAGTTTGAAAACTTTTGTTTCTAATTCCTCTTTGTATGTGGTTTGTTCTCCCTGTTACTTATAAACATGCTCAGTTTTTCTTTATATTTTAAAAAGGAAACCTGTGCAGTCTTTTAAATTCCATGTTGTTTTGATCCTTTTCACTTCCTTTATGAAGTTCTGGAGTATTTTGTGCTCACCAGCTCAGCTTTTCTTTATCTCCCATTCTCTTCTTAATCCAATAAACCAACCTTCAGTTTCCATGGCTGCTCCCTCAACCCTTTAGGAAAACTGCCTCCTTAAAATAGTCACCATAAAGTAGTTGAATCCAGTGACTTATCTTTATACTCTTATAACCCTCATCTCATTTACCATATTCTCTTTCTGAAGCTCCAGTCTCTAATTGCTTCTGGGCTCAACTATCCACTGCTCCCAACTGCTTCTTCAGATGCTTCTCTTTATTGGCGGGCTCTAACTCCCTTGTTTTTATCTCCTTGGTCAATCAGTTCAGTTCAGTCCTTCAGTCTTGTCTGACTCTTTGCGACCCCATGAGTCGCAGCATGCCAGGCCTCCCTGTCCATCACCAATTCCTGGAATTTACTTAAACTCATGTCCATTGAGTCGATGATGCCAACCAATCATCTCATCCTCTGTCATCCCCTTTTCCTCCCACCTTCAATCTTTCCCAGCATCAGGGTCTTTTCCAATGAGTCAGTCCTTCGCATCAGGTGGCCAAAGTATTGGAGTTTCAGCTTCAACATCTGTCCTTTCAATAAACACTCAGGATTGATCTCCTTTAGGATGGACTGGTTGGCTCTCCTTGCAGTCCAAGGGACTCTAGAGTCTTCTCCCAGCACCACAGTTCAAAAGCATGAATTCTTCAGCCTTCAACTTTCTTCACAGTCCAACTCTCATATCCATACATGACTTCTGGAAAAATCATAGCTTTGACTAGACAGACCTTTGTTGGCAAAGTATTGTCTCTGCTTTTTAATATGCTATCTAGGTTGGTCATAACTTTCCTTCCAAGGAGCAAGCATCTTTTAATCCGCAGTGATTTTGGAGCCCCCCCCACCCCAAAATAAAGTCTGTCACTGTTTTCATTGTTTCCCTATTTCCCATGAATTGATGGGACCAGATGCCATGATCTTAGTTTTCTGAATGTTAGGTTTAAGCCAACTTTTTCACTATCCTCTTTCACTTTCATCCAGAGGCTGTTTAGTTCTTCTTTACTTTGTGACATAAGGGTGGTGTCATGTGCATATCTGAGGTTATTGATATTTCTCCAGGCAATCTTCATTCCAGCTTGTGCTTCATCCAGCCCAGCATTTCTCATGATGTACTCTGCATAAAGTTAAATAAGCAGGGTGGCAGTATACAGCTTTGACGTACTCCTTTTCTTATTTGGAACCAGTCTGTTGTTCCTTGTCCAGTTCTAACTGTTGCTTCCTGACCTGCATTCTCAATAGCCTATTGTAATTCCTCTTCTTTTCTTATTATTATAAACTTTTCTGAAAATTAAGTTTAATCCTTGCATATCTATTTTATCACCTCAAATAAATTGTGAAGGCCTTTAACAACAAAGATGATATCTCATATGTTTTTGTTTTCTTGTTCTGACAAAATAAGCAAAGTTCTCTAGATTGAGGACATGGTCTTTGATTAGGAGCATTTGCATTTTTTCATTCGATGCTAATGAAAGGAATGGCTTAGCTTTAACATAGAACCAAAGCAGAAATGGTAGATCTTCAACTACATTTATGTTTTCAAGTTAAGAGCAAGAAGGAGAATGTAAGATGAATTGAGAAAATAGTATTAACATATATATACACTATCGTGTAAAACAGATAGCTTGTAGGAAACTGCTGTATAACACAGGGAGCCCAGCCTGGAGCTCTGTGATGACCTAGAAGGGTGGAAGAAAGTGGGGAGGAAGGCTTATGAGGGAGGGACACACACACACACACACACACACACACACACACACACACACACACAGAGTTATGGCTGTTTCACGTTGTTGTGTGACAGAAACCATCATGACATTGTAAAGCAGTTATCCTCCAATTAAAAAATTTAAAAAATAAATTTTGTAAAGAGTATTCTGCAGTCAAGCAGCCTTACTTCAAATCCCACTTCCAATATATTAACTCTTGAAATGCCAGATTTCTTCACTATTTTAAGGTTCTCTTTCTTTTCTGTAAAATAGAGATAATCATGGCATATGCTATTGGTGTAATGAGATTATCCTTGAAAAGCTCTTAGCACAGTGCCTGGCATATAGAGGATAGTCAATAAATGCTGTTCAGCAGGTCAATTTTCTGATCAATTTAGAAGTATTCATTTGGGCATTTGGGGAAAGCCCATTTAATGGTAGTTTATTTTAAAATTGTATATCACCTTGAGATTTTTCTATAGATTGGGTCTGAAAACTTTACAATATGAAGTGGTCATTATTTTTCTTATAATAGAGGACATAATTTACTTTGAATCATACAATGACATAAAGGCTTGGAAAGATTTTTTTTTTCCTCTGAAGGAAAAAAAATAATACTGACAAGTTTTCCAGCTTTTGTTACCTTTCCAAGACCTTTTAGATAATACAGACCTGATCTACCTACCAAACCTGTTACTGGACCAATGACTTTGGTTGATTCATTTAAAACCCTTTTGAGCTATACAAATTTTGGTAAATAAACACTAAGAAGAGAGAAAGGAATTTCAATCAGGTTGCTAAATTTTCAAAGAGAGTCAATTTGTACCTCACTTTGCCTGTATCTTAGAACAAATGAATCTGTTGCAGATACCCAGAATCAGCACTTGTTTTTAATGTTTGATTATAAAAACAGTATTTAATTCTAAAGCTGCAAAAATCTTATGACATTTGATGTTGGAGGGAGACATCCTGATAAATATATATTTTACCCCTTTATCTGGATTTGCTAAATCTAGTTTTGTATCCTTGTAGGTCAAGGGGTAAGCTATTGATCTAAGTATTATCTTAATGACCTTTTAATATTTGTATATTTAATAGATCATGATGTAGTATGATATAATGTTTCAGTAGGGAGGATGATATAGAAAATTTTAAAGCAGTTTTTATATCCCTTTAAAAATCATAGCTCAAAGACATTTTTTAAGCTTGGGTGGGAGACATTCTTGTCATCATCTAAATTTTAATTTTAGAAAGTATCATCCTCAGTACTTTGTTTCATCTCTTTCATGATCCTAATGTCTGATTCTCTTTTTCCTTTAAACCAAAAAATAAATGTTTTTTCTTAAGTTCTCCAGAAAAAAAAAATTACTATCTGTCTTTAATGTCTCCCTCTGTTCATTGTTCATTCTAAAATTTTATTTTGCTTATGAGCAAGTGCCACTTTTCTATACAGTGGGAGGGACATAATTTCTTGAAAATATTTTATTCTTTCTGTGTATGATAGATACTCACTGAAGTGTATTTGCTGATTGTACAAAACATAAAATGTAAGTGACAAAAGGAGAATAGAAATCTTAATTTTGTCATGAAAGAATACATTTTTAACTAAGTTAATATTCTTTAACTGAAAGTTGCATGGTTTATACCAGTTTAGTGTTATATATTTTGTGATTGACAACAACAACAACTAAAGATCAAGAGAATGAGAACAAGCTGTGAACTGAGAGAAAATGTTTGCAAAAGATACATCTGATAAAGAACTTTTGACCAAAATATATAAAGAACTCTTGAAAATCTACAGGAAGAAAACAACCTAATTAAAAAGCAGGCCAAAGACCTTAACACATCAGCAAAGAAGATACAGAGATAGCAAATAAGCATATGAGAATATGCTCCACCTCATGTATCATGAGAGAAAGGCAGATTAAAATGACACT
Source organism: Bubalus bubalis (assembly GCF_019923935.1). Taxonomy (NCBI): domain Eukaryota; kingdom Metazoa; phylum Chordata; class Mammalia; order Artiodactyla; family Bovidae; genus Bubalus; species Bubalus bubalis. The sequence goes on from NC_059158.1 coordinate 145,361,570, forward strand.
GAGCTACCACTGCACACGTACTAGAATGGCTAGACTGTGAAACATTGAGAACAGCAAAAGCAGAGAATGATGTGGAGAGATAAGAACTCTCAGTATCTACTGGTGGAAATGCAAAATAGTATAGCCACTCTGGAAGACAATGCTTCTTCCAAAACTAAACATAACTTTTACCAAAGATCAAGCAATTTTACTCCTTGGTATTTACCCAAAGAAATTGAAAACTTATGTCCAGACAAAAACCTGCACACAGATATTTACAACAGCTTATAACTACCAAAACTAGGAAACTACCAAGATGAATTCAGTAGGTGAATGGGTTAGTAATAAACTGGTGCAGCTAGACAGTTAAAAATTTTTCGACACTAAAAAGAGCAAAACTAATACAGTTATGTAAAGTTTAAAAATAAAATAAAATTCAAATACAGTAATATAAAAAAAAATAAAAAAATAAAAAATAAAAAGAGCTATCAAGCCATGGAAAAACATGGAAGAACTTCAAATGCTTATTACTGAGAGAAAGAAACCAATCTGCAAAGGCTATTTTACTGTGTATTGCATGATTCCAACTGGATGACATTCTGAAAAAGGCCAAACTATGGAGATAGTAGAAAGATCAGGAATTGGAGAGGGGATGGATGCATAAAAAGGCAGAGCACAAAGGATTTTGAAGGCAGTGAAAATACTCTGTATGATACTGTAACAATGGATAAATGCACATCATTCCAAATAGGATGGAGAATACTGAGTACACCATAATGTCAACTGTGGACTTTTGGTAATTATGGTGCATCATGTAAGTTTATCAGTGGTAACAAACATACCAGCATGGAGTTGAGGATGGTTGCTAAGGAGAGAAGCTGTGCACTTGTAGGGGTAGAAACTATAGGGAACATTTTTGTATCTTCCCCTCAGTTTTGCTGTGAACCTTAAACTTCTCTAAAGTAAAAAGTCATTAAAAAAAAAAAAGCATGTTTATCAAAGGGAAGGTAGATTAAATAAACGTGTAAATAAAACCCATCTGATCTTATCCTAAAAGATCTGGGGTTAAATCTGTGCTTTTGATGTTTACATTTAGTCCATGATATTTTATTAAGGGGCTTGCACTTCCTGTTTGTCAGGCTATTGTTACTGGTGGTGGTACCTTCAAGGCGATGCAGCTATTTTTGTTCCTAGTTTGTTTGCCTTGTGAAGAATAATTGTACTGGTTATGCATGATTAAATTAGTCAAAGTTGTAATTCCTGTATGGTGAAGTTCAAGGCTCTCAAGCCATGAGATCCGCTAAGTGATCCATCTCAAGCCTCTTAGCATGATTTTAGGTTAAGAATGGACTGCTCTAAGGTGTCTGTAGGGGACAGTACTTGAAGTAGTTTAAAAGAATAGCTGTTTTCATCATTAGAATTAATAGCATTTATAGGACTGTTATGTTGTGTATATCTGCCTGGAGTAAAATCACTTTCTAAGCTATAGATAAATGAAACTTACCCAGAAACTCTTAAGAAAGAGTAGAATATTGGCTGATGAAAATTGTGTGGGTTTAGGGATCTAAAGCCATAATTAATTTACAGTTGATTTTAATTGATGACACCCTGATATATCAGAGGTTCTTTAATTAAGAAATAAAAACGTAGGCAGATTGGAATATTGGTAATTGGAACTAGAGGAGGTGTAACTAATGAAGTGTAGCTTTATTAAATGTTTTGTTCATTTTATAGAAAACATTTTGTAGAACTGATTAACAATTATCTTTCACTTAAAAGAAACACTGATATTTGGAGGATTTAGATTATTTATTTGAAAATATGTGCTGTGTTAGAAATAATGGTTGTGGCTGTGAATCTCCAAATTGCTTTTAATGTTGTGCATGGAGTACTAAACCCCCATGCTTTATTATAAGCTATCAGAGTTCATCTTTTAGTGACTTTTGGTCCAAACCTACATTTAATAAATGGCTCTGCATTGTAAAATTTCCAGTGTAGCTTGTCAGATCTCTTGCATCTGCTCAGCATCTCACTAAGAGTTTCATCTCTATTTTATTATGTCTCTAATGTCATTGCCTAGAATGATAAGTGTCTGAAAAATGACATAGATTGTAATTTGCAGTATTACCTTTGCTATTGCAGATTATTCTCCCTTATAATTACAGCTTAGACAAAAACCTGCTTGATACTTCCTTGTAATCAGAGTAATAATACCTTGTATTTATGCAATCTTTTCTTTTGTGAGCTCCAAGCACTATTATAGGCACTCTTGTTAATTGTCATGACATTCCTATGAGCAAAGCAGATGGTTGCAGAAAGGGAGGCCGAAGTGTAACAAGGTTAAATGACTTGCCTAGGGTAAAGCCATAATCAGTGACATTGATGGGAAGGAATCCAGGTCTCCCAATTCTAGACCAGTTTTCTGTCTTCTGCATCACTTTGCCTCCAAGTTTTTTACTCATGACATCTGTTTCCATCATTGTCATGCTGTTAATTACTTAATATCATTTTACTGCAAGATTAGCTAAAGGGAACAGATACGGCTCTGAGTGTTTAAAAATATGTTTAATGCAGCATGACAGAAAGAGTGACACTTCATGGGGAGGCTAGGGAGAATGATTTTTATGGGATTTTGGTTGGTTGATGAGTATCACTAGTTTCAGGGCTTCTGGAGATACAGGTTTACGTAAATGGTGCTTTCTGAGTGATGCAAATGCCTTGAAGTTATTGGTCTAGTTTTCCTATGTGCATCAGTTGAAGCAAAACATGACTCATTAGTTGATTACTGGATTATACTATTTATTCAGTGAAGTGCCTGCTGAATTAGCAGATATGTCTTTTTATGCTCAATTATCCACATGTATAGTCAGTGTTTTGAAGCTTGGGAAATGTATATTTAAAAGTTATTTTATTAAAATGTAGATGAAATTGCAACCCATTAGCCATGTCTTTTTAAATATGTGTGTGTGTGTGTGTGTGTGTGTGTATATATGTCCTCTGAATGAAAGTAAAATGGGACCTGGGGTGGATATTTATTAGTTTGTTTTTTCAGAGGTCTTTAGTGGCAGGACAAAAAACTTGAAGGCTATATCCATCAAAGTTTTCCCATGATGTTTGGGTCTAATATATATGAGTCATTGACTAAACAGTAGAAAGAACTGATTTAATTGTTCTGACCATAGATTTATTGACAATGAAGTATAATTTGGTGACCAGTAGATCTTATTATTTTTACCCTCTTGCCCTTGTTTAGAAAGCCTCATTTATTATGCGATGCTTGATTATAACCCAGTAATCAGATTTCTATTAATCACTTTTATTCCACATTTTCACTTTTTTTCCTTCATTCAGTATTTTTCATATTTTCTCATATACATGTATTTTTAACATTCTTCGTTCCGTTCACAAGGTCACCATATCTCTGGTGCTAGCTTTCTGAAAATATGTTAAAATGCATTCTAAAAATACAGACTCAATTGTATCTTTCTCTTCTTTTAGGAAGTAGGCTTTTTTTTTTGATAGAGGATGTCACGTGTTTATTGTTTAGTTTCTGTCTTGTCCGACTCTGTGACCCCATGGACTGTAGCCCATCAGGCTCCTCTGTACTACAGATGTTATCAGGTGTTATCATGTTACCATGTTACATGTTATTATGTATAACGGGTATATATTCTTTAGAAATAAGCTACTTCTCCAGACACGGGCCTTTATCATTTAAACTATAATGTCTGTAATACCTTGAGTGTCTGTAATTTGAAGGAAGCTTCTAGTTTCTCTGGTTTAAAATAACAGCATTGGTATAGTTTTCATAATTCTGTGAATACTGGTTGTAAAGTAATGGCTGATTATAGGTTATCACAAGGCTTACAAAATTCAGAGAAAGACCCAATTAAAAACAAAATTTGAAGTATTTAATATTGAATATACACTGTGTACTAGTTTCTGGGAAGGCCATAAATGTAGCTTTTATTTTCTAAGCAGAAAGTAGGATTTTGCTCAGAATATTCTTTGTGGATTATTGTATTAATAGATATTCTGTCTCACTGGTCTGTTTCCAGAGTGCTCCAGGAGTAAGGGACTGCATGCTTTGTGACCATTCAGCCTCAAGTCCCAGAACAGAGATCTACTCCACGGCCCATGAGAGCCGTGCATGCCCTGCTTCGTGCTCTGAGCTTATTCAGCTAATACTCTTCCTGGGCCGTGTGCCATATGGTCTGGGAGTCACACTAGAAACAGCTGGTGACTTCTCTGTTTATTAGTAGCAGTCGTGTCTGAGTAAGGTAGATTCTTCAGTTTTCTCTTCATCCATGATTTCAAAACAATGCATTGCTTATACATAAACTGATGAAGGTAAAGTTTTTAGATTATCTATTAAAATATTACCATCATTCTTCCTTCTCATGTGCCTTGGACTGTCTACTCTGGCATTTGTCTTTTTTCCTCTTGCTTTTTAAAATATTACACTACTTAGAATTCACAAGATTACAAATACTGTGCCTTATTTAAATCTAATAATTTTTCTAAAAATTTATTTTATCGTTCTAATTTTACTGATGAAGAAGCAGAGGTTTATATATCTTAGAAATGTGCCAAATTGTGACAGCTAATGTGATATCATTCTGTCGTTTTCAAGATTGCACCCAAGTACTGCATTTTGGACTCTCTTGTTGACTACAAAGCCTACTGTGTTTCTTCTTCTTGCTCACAGTAGTAGATGTAATGATCATCTTAAATAAATTCTCCCATTCCAGTCCATTTTTAGTTCAGTGATTCCTAAAATGTAGATATTCACCTTTGACATCTTCTGTTTGGCTACTTCAATTTACCTTGATTCATGGACCTAACATTCTAGGTTCATATGTAATATTGTTCTTTACAGCATCAGACTTTACTTCAATCACCAGTCACATCCACAACTGGGCGTTGTTTTTGCTTTGGCTCCATCTCTTCATTCTTTCTGGAGCTATTTCTCCGCTCTTCTCCAGTAGCATATTGGGAACCTACTGACCTGGGAGTTCATCTTTCAGTGTTATATCTTTTTGCCTTTTCATACTGTTCATGGGGTTCTCAAGGCAAAAATACTGAAGTGGTTTCCCATTCCATTCTCCAGTTTTGTCAGACCACATTTTGTCAGAACTCTCCACCATGACCCGTCTGTCCTGGGTGGCCCTACATGGTATGGCTCATAGTTTCATTGAGTTAGACAAGGCTGAGATCCATGTGATCAGTTTGGTTAGTTTTCTGTGATCATGGTTTTCATTGTGTCTGCCCTCTGATGGATAAGAGGCTTTTGGAAGTGCTCTGATGGAAGGGACTGGCTGTGGGAGAATCTGGGTCTTATTCTGATGGGCAGGACCATGCTCAGCAAATCTTTAATGCAGTTTTCTGTTGATTGGCAGGGCTGTGTTCCCTCCCTGTTGTTTGGCCTGAGGCCAATCCATGGTAGTGGTAATGGCAACCTTCTTGAAGCTCCAATCCTTTGGCTACCTGATGTGAAAAACTGACTCCTTTGAAAAGACCCTGATGCTGGGAAAGATTGAAGGCAGGAGGAGAAGGGGATGACAGAGGATAAGATGGTTGGATGTCATCACCGACTAGATGGACATGAGCTTGAGCAAGCTCTGGGAGTTGGTGATGGACAGGGAAGCCTGGCGTGCTGCAGTCCATGGGGTTGCAAAGAGTCAGACACAACTGAGCGACTGAACTCAACTGAATATGATATCAAGTCAGGATTTGAACTGAGGACTTTCTGATTTCACATCCCAAACCCCTAACCACTGACATAAACTGCTTACTGTTTGCTTTAGTGTGAGTTTTAAAAATACATTTATTATGTTTTAAGTTTCATTTGAGTAGCTACATGAGACCTTATCAGGGAGTTAAATAAGCTACAGTGATGATTTTTAAAACTGTCGTATTGGGTATATATATAGTTTGATAGATCAAAGAAAGAATAAAAAGTACAGGAACTGATGAAAAACAAAACAAAGAAGGCAGGAGTGTAGTATCTGAGAAATTTCAGTTCAGTTCATTCTCTCAGTCGTGTCCGACTCTTTGCGACCCCATGGAGTATAGCACTCTAGGCTTCCCTGTCCATCACCAAAGGTAAACACTTATGAGTAAAACTAGTAGTTAATATGTATTATGCTCTTACAAGATGATAGGTATTGTAATAATATATTCAATTGTGACTAGTCAAAGGGTTTAGGTAATATCCTCAAGACAAGAAGTGAATATACTCACTGCTTGAATAATTTGTGCAAAGTCATATAAACTAAAACTTTCTGGGGCCCCTGATAACTTTCTGGTTTGTAAAGGGAGCCACTGCCATAGATAATGCCAGATTCAGGATAAAGAGAGACCGTGACTTGCTCATGTTACTCTTCACTGAATGTATTTTTTTAATAATTTGTGGTTTTCCCCCCTTTGATTGCTTCCATATGCTGACTCTTTCCCACCTTTTTGTTTTTATTGTTGTTAATAAATAGATATATTTGTATCACCGTTGCCCTCCCCATCCATTCAGCAGGCCTTAGGATCTTTGGTACTTGACACTGTAGTTTCCTGGGTCTCTTTTCTGGAGAGATTGCAAGTGTGTATTTGCATGTTCTTCTTTTTTTTACTTGATTGTTTTCTTTGTCAACTTAATGGTAGTGGTTGCTTGTGTGACATTCTGCCATTTGCTGGGGTACCCAGGATTAACCAGCTTCATAAAAGACTATGTAAGCTTTTAGGTGCCATCACCCAAGACATTACTACCAAAAAGTTAAGCGGGACCCTGATTCTTGAAATATGCCATTGCTGCTTCCTGAAGATGCCTTCCTGATGAGTATGTGTCAGTCTGGCTGCAGAGCTGTTGTGGGACCAGCAGATTCTTCCTTAGCCAGAGGTACATGTGCCTCCTCTATGGCTGTTACCAACTGTGACAGTCTCCTTGGCTTGATCTATTCTTTGTCCTTATTTTATCTTCTTTTTATTTATTTTCATGATATTGAGATTATATAGGCAATTTCATAAATTTAAAATCCTGGGTCCCCAAATATATAAATTCTAGTTCTCCTTTGTAATTACAAAGTAGAGCAGTTTCAATTATAAGAAGTTTCTCTTTGGGGAATCTACCTTTTTGCAAAGATAGCTTGGTTAAAAAATTCTATGTCATAGTCAAAGTTAGAAAGAGTGGAAAAATTCTTGTAATAGATATACATGAGAGAAACTCACTATGAGAGTCCCAGGCCTGCCCTCAGATTTTACATGTTATTATCATTGCTATGTGCCAGGAGAAGATGAAAATGATACCTGATAGCTTTTAGAGTCTTGTCCATTTTCTGTCTGGATCTAGATTTTTTTTAATAAACTCTTAAGTTAGTAATATTAAATAAATCATTGTACCCTCCTGTGATCTGAATGTCACTTTTTGACGAAATAATAACACATCAAATAGCTTTCCCTGCACTTAGAGTGAAATCCACAATCTTTCACCCAGTCTTCCCTGGGCCAGGAAGGCCAGCCCTCTCCAGCCACTTTCTGCATCACTTTTCTCTTGCTCACTGCATTCCAGCTACGCTGTCTTTGTCAATGCTTTCCCTGCAAACCAAGGCCTCGTTGTCCTAAGGGCTATTGCACATGCCATTTCCTCTGCCTGGAATTCTCCTCCAGTACGCTCTTGCTTTTCCAAGCCCTCCATCATCTTTTAGCTCTCAGTTTGAATACCCGTGCTTCAAAGAGGCCTTTTTTGACTAATTCCCCCAGCTCCTCGGTCTTGTTAATCAATCTCATAGCTCCTTACACGTTTCCTTTGTAGCACTTATAAAATGTTATGATTTTATTTTTATCTTATGCCTCTCTTATTCAGTAGATTAGTGCTTCTCAACCATGACTGTGCAGTGAAGTGACCTGGCATCCTAGACACATTGAAGCAGAGGCTGGAGCTTGATCATCAGTATTTTTCAAACATTATTCACATGATTCTGATGTGCAACCAGGGTTGAGAACCACTGGGCCTGATCAGAAGCCACAGAAAGGCGAAGATGATACTGACCAGTGGGTATACCCATGCCTAGCACAGTGCCTTCCATATGGAGAGCTCATACATGGTGCATAAAGTATGGATAAGGCCCAGCCAAATTAGGTATAACCGCCACTGTCAAGTAAATAACCAGGCCCCTCCGTGGATGGAATTCTCGAGGCAAGAATACTGGAGTGAGTAGCTATTCCCTTTCCAGGGGATCTTCTCAACCCAGGGTTCAAACCCGAGTCTCCTGAATTGCAAGTGGATTCTATACCATTTGAGCCACCAAGGAAACCCACATATAACTACCACTGTCCTCTAAACCAAAAATGTTAGAAAGTTTTCTTTTTAAAAATATCTCATGTAAGAGTAATGCCAGAGTCTTTCTCCATTAACGTAAATAAAATTAAAGAATGGATGATATATTGTTTCCAAATGGGCATGGCATTGTCCTTCAGAATTGTTGAACTCTGGAATAGATCCCTAGAAGGAAAGTGATGAAATTTAAGATAAAAAGTTGCAGAAGTCTTTTATTCAGTATGTCTATACTTAAATAAACCAACAAAGTAACAGAGTAATCAAAAGATTATGCTGTATAAATAAATATCATGTTCTGTTTTTATATTTAAAAATTAACCTTTGTGATATGTATATCATTTCAGAAATTAAAATAATTTATTTTAATAAGATCTCAGCATTATTTTGGAAAAGGAAATGGCAACCCACTCCAGTGTTCTTGCCTGGAGAATCCCAGGGACGGGTGTGCCTGGTGGGCTGCCGTCTGTGGGGTCGCAGAGTCGGACACGACTGAAGCGACTTAGCAGCAGCAGCAGCATCATTATTTTTGTCATTCAAAAAGCCGCTGAAATCTGAGGCAAAGAATCCAGCATTCCAGTAGTGTGTACTCCTTTCCCAATATTGTATCACTTAAAGACCCTCACATATAAACACACTGTGTAATGAAGTACTTACATTATGCTTAGGAAATGAAAAGAGGTATTATAATGCCAGTATTCTCTGTATCTACAGTTTAAGTGAGTTTTACAAATAGGATATAGTTTATTTTAAATCACTGATAAAGTATTTCTTCAGGGAAACTCCAACACTTATCAGAAATTTATAATAAAAGTTGTTTCCTATTTATTTTCATGCCATTCTTCCTCAATCAGCATGTTTTTCTCTGGCCATTGAGTGTCCCCAAATATACATAAATTTATCATTATCCCTGTGGTTTTCCGGTATTATTTCTTGATAATAGCATACCTGCTATTTTACCTTAGAAATAAACCTGTAAGTTGAAGTATTATAACTCTTTTCTCCTGAAATAGGAAAGACCAGTATTGCTTTTACATTGATCCTTTTAGAAAAGTATTTATAAGAGAGCATAGAAGCCTCTGTGGGGAGTTTACCAGACACTTTGGGTATTTGTATCATAATCTCCCTACGTCACCTTCTGAGGGTATTTGTATCATAATATCCTCAGAAGGTAATGTAGGGAGATTTATGCTTTCAGAGAATTGTTCAGAAGTGTTCAGTGACTTGTGCAGCTTAATCATCAGGCCAGTTGTAATACAAAGAACTCCAGCTCTACTCTCTAACAAATTTCATCTTCATCTAAAATATAGCTCCCCATTTCCTCAAATGCGATACTATCCTAGTGGCATGGCCGCAATACAGGAATTAAGTGAAAGTGAAAGTCGCTCAGTCATGTCTGACTCTCTGTGACCCCGTGTATATAGTCCATGGAATTCTCCAGGCCAGAATACTGGAGTGGGTAGCCTTTCCCTTCTCCAGGGTATCTTCCCAACCCAGGGATCAAACCCAGGTTTCCTGCATTGCAGGCGGATTCTTTACCAGCTGTGCCATAGGAGTTACAAGGTCAAATCAAAAAAGTGACATATGTACACACTGCTATATGTAAAATAGATAACCAACAAGGACCTGCTGTATAGCACATTGCAATATTCTGCAATGATCTAAATGGGAAAAGAATTTGAAAAAGAATAGATATTTATATTCATATAACAGAGTCACTTTGCTATATACCTGAAACTAATACAATATTATTAATCACCTGTACTCCCATATAAGATTTTTCAAAAAAAAAAAGAGAGAGAGATAAGTAGTGATAGTTTTCTGGGATATACTGTTATCTCCAGCTTGTAGAGTCATAGTTAAATGACTACAGATGTACAGTTGATTTAATTTTTTCTTTTTAGTTATGTAACTTAAGAGTTTTTTCCCCCCTCAGTCATTTGTTCTATCGACAAGTTTTGTGTCTAGAATTGGTTCCACTATTCATATACATGAAATCACACCAATAAAATTATGTTGGGGCAATTCTGTGATATGTTGGGAAAGTAACTAGTATACTTAATAGAAATTGCCACTTAGGAGCTTGTAAAATTCCATGGCTATAGACATAAATGGTTGGGACATTTCTGTAGGTGGATCTGTTGACACTGTGGTTTTGAGCACCCTGGAGAAAGGATTGGCTACCCACCCCAGTATTGTTGCCTGGAAAATTCCAAGGACAGAGGAGCCTGGTGGGCTATAGTCCATGGGGTCACAAATTGTTGGACACAATTGAGCACTTGCTATTCCAGTAACAAAAATACATACCCTGGGAGAACCTGCTGCATTCAAAGTGTGGGTCTCAATTTTTCAGGACCACTAGTATTAATAAGAGAGTGACCCGGGCCTCAAGTTGCTTATAGGAATGAAGAGAAAAAACAACTATAGTGCAAAGAAAAGTGGAAGAGCTGTGACGGATGTGTTGCAAACAGTAATCTTCTCAAAATTAGTTGACTGAGTAGGAGATATTCAGTGTAATGTGCTATTCAATTAACATGGGAGAGTTCAAAACTAACGTCTTTGTCACTGATAAATCTTGGGATTTGTTAAGTATTTATTTCCATATAGTCAGCTTTAGCCATGACATTTTTGTTCTATATCATAACCTTGAGAGCTATATCTTTTTGCCTTTTCATACTGTTCATGGGGTTCTCAAGGCAACAATAGTGAAGTGGTTTGACTATGCCAAAGCCTTTGACTGTGTGGATCACAACAAACTGGAAAATTCTTCAAGAGATGGGAATACCAGACCACCTAACCTGCCTCCTGAGAAATCTGTATGTTGGTCAAGAAGCAACAGTTAGAACCAGACATGGAACAACAGACTGGTTACAGATTGGGAAAGCAGTACTTCAAGGCTGTATATTCTCACCCTGCTTATTTAACTTATATGCAGAGTACATCATGTGCAATGCCAGGCTGGATGAAGCACAGGCTGGAATCAGGATTGTCGGGAGAAATATCAATAACCTCAGATATGCAGATAACACTACCCTTATGGCAGGAAGTGAAAAGGAACTCAAGAGCCTTTTTGATCAAAGTGAAGAAGAGAGTGAAAAATATGGCTTAAAACTCAACATTCAAAAAACGAAGATCATGGCATCCAGTCCCATCACTTTATGGCAAGTAGATGGGGAAACAATAAAAAGAGTGACAGTTTATTTTGGGGGCTCCATAATCACTGCAGATGTTGACTTGCAGTCATGAAATTAAAAGACACTTGCTCCTCGGAAGAAAAGCTATGACCAATAGACAGCATATTAACAAGCAGAGACATTACTTTACCAACAAAGGTCCACCTAGTTAAAGCTATGGTTTTACTAGGAGTCATGTATGGAAGTGAGAGTTGAACTGTAAAAAAAACTAAGCGCCAAATAATTGATGCTTTTGAACTGTGGTGTTGGAGAATACTCTTGAGAGTCCCTTGGAATGCAAGAAGATACAACCAGTCCATCCTAAAGGAAATGAGTCCTGAATATTCATTGAAAGGGCTGATGCTGAAGCTGAAGCTCCAATACTTTGGCTACCTGATGCGAAGAACTGACTTATTGGAAAAGACCCTGATGCTGGGAAAGATTGAAGGCGGGAGGAGAAAGGGATGACAGAGGATGAGATGGTTGGATGGCACCACTGACTCAATGGACATGAGTTTGTGCATGCTCCAGGAGTTGGTGGTGGACAGAGAAGCCTGGCGTGCTGCAGTCCATGGGATTGTGAAGAGTCAGACATGTCTGAGTGACTGAACTGAACTGAGAGCTATATTCAGTGTTCTGTTTTATAGGAGTTAATTTTAAATTCATCTTGTTGTGTAAATGAAAAGACTTTAATATCATACATTTCAAAGAACACAAAATATTTTTCAAGTTTTTTTACATAGCTAAATTGATTAAATCTCTGTCTCTAAATAGATCTAAAGCTATAATCTATTAGGATGTTAATTAATGCCCTCAAAACATTGTCTAACAACAAAGCTATCAGTAACATGAAAGAGTTAATGAACAAAAGCTGGTGAAATTTTGTTTTGTTTTTCCCTCTTAGACTTCCTAGCAGGACAAGATTTATGACTTCTGCACCTTTCCTATGGAAATCAGGTTTTCTAAATGGGTAAATTAAAGCTCATTGTAAATTGCTTAAGGTAATATTGGCATCCTTTGTGCTTCAGGGCTTCCATTGTGGGTCTTTTAACCTTTGGTTCCATTTAAAGGAAATTTTACTGAAAGATTTATTTTCCTTTTGATGGCATTTTTAAATGCTGTACATGATGAGTAGAGAGCGCAGAGTGGTGAAGAAATAATTTGAGATTTTCAAAAACTGAATTTCACTTGATTTTTTAGAGCTCTCGTTATTATCACCTTCTGAGTATATTTAATATACATATATGTGTGTGTGTGTGTGTATATATATATATCCATATCCTGTGTATCTTTTAAATGTCGAATGGAACTACTGGAATATTTGATCTAAAATGGGGTACAATACAGAACTTGAACACAGCCATTCCTAAATGTTTATCTACATTGGTTTTATATAATTTTGATTCAGGGAATGTCTCAGTGTTTAGATTTTTTTTGGACATTCATTTCAGGTAACATTCAAATATGTGAAAAAAAATCTGAGTTGTAATTATTTAGTACTTACCGTTTTGTACAGCTGGACGAAGTTGGATTCTTCCAAATGTAAGTCAGTCTTCTGTAGGATGTAATAAGCAAAGCAGAATATGTGTTACAAACCAGTTACTAAAATGAAAGGATTATTTTGTTGTCAGTTGCTGTTAAAATTAGCCGTCTCTGGAAATATAACTTTTACTTTCCCTGTTTTTATAGTAACGCTGCATTAAGATGTCAGGTCAGAATATTTTTTTGTCTTTCTCACTCTGTTTTGATATTTCATTCGAGAACCAATATTTCAAAAAATGTAGTGATTTAGTACAAATTCCTTAGGTCCAGTCAGATAAATAAACCCTACCAGATTCTGTGAACTGATTTATTGATAGGACTCTGAAGGATCACAGCCTTTTTGAGAACATTCGAAACATTTCTGAATTCTGAATTTTATTGAAGTTGTTCTCAAGAGAGGAGCAGAGTGGGAGAAAAGCCCTCTTCTCTTTCTGCCTACTCGGACATCTTAACAAAGCTTTAATTTTCTTTTTTAAAGGCCAACATTACAAAAACACCACACCTAGGACAAGTGGTAATACAAACATCGTGCTGGTCACCAGAGCCTGCGGATAGAAACAGTCTTCTGTGTCCCGTTTCCTATGATCCATGGTAATAAGATTTAAGACTGGCACAAATATTTGGAAAATATATATAGAAAAATACGTAAAAAATCTCCAGACTTCTTTTTACACAACATTTGACTTCTTTGCAATGTAATTTTATTATATTTTTGTTAAACAACAGATTAAGAAAATTTACATTTTATATAAATGTACCTCTTTTAAATTTAAAAATTATCTTTGACATTTTTTTTTTGAGGGGGGGGTAAATAAGTGCATTTGTTTGGAGATGATCACAGATCCAGTTTCTCTCTGCTGTTCTCAAACCCAAATGGCTTCTCTTTGAAAAGGAAAGTGGCTTGAGATACCCCATATGCTGGGTAGATCTTCCTGTGACCAGGGATGAGAAAATTACAGGGTAGAGGTGGTTGGGTGGCTACACAAGAGAATTCATGATGCTACCTACCCTGAGCTCTGGATTGAGCCTTCTCCCTTGGAACTGCCAGTGGTACTCCAGCCACCCTAGGGAGTTGATTTAGTATCCTTTCACCAGGGGTATGCTCTGGTTTAATATTGCCCCTTTCCCAGGAGTGATATGTGCTAGCTTTTTAGATCCTACCACTGCTCATAAGGAGAAGGCAATGGCACCCCACTCCAGTACTCTTGCCTGGAAAATCCCATGGATGGAGGAGCCTGGTGGGTTGCAGTCCATGGGGTCGCTAAGAGTCGGACACAACTGAGTGACTTCACTTTCACTTTTCACTTTGATGCATTGGAGAAGGAAATGGCAACCCACTCCAGTGTTCTTGCCTGGAGAATCCCAGGGACGGGGGAGCCTGGTGGGCTGCCGTCTATGGGGTCGCACAGAGTCGGACACGACTGAAGCGACTTAGCAGCAGCAACTGCTCATAATGGGCTTCCCAGGTGGCACTAGTGGTAAAGAACCAGGCTGCCAATGCAGAAGACTTAAGAGACATGAGTTTGATCCTTGGGTTGGGAAGATCCACTGGAGGAGGACACGACAACCCACTCCAGTACTCTTGGACAGAACTCCATGGACAGAGGAGCCTGTCAGGCTGTAAGTCTGTAGACGCGCACAGAGTCAGACACGACTGAAGCGACTGAGCCTGTGGCACAGCTCATAACGGAGGTGAATGATTTGTCCTGTGAGAAAACAAGCAGTAAGGTTTCTTAAGTTCCCTAGTTTGGAATATATTGTATTTAATTGGACTCCATATTAACAAAAGCGTTTGAAGGATCCAATAAGGAAGGTAAAGAGACTGCTTTGGGCAAGTGGGGAGAAAATCCATCTTGGAGAGAATGTTCTCTTTGTTGCTATCCCTATACTATCCTTTGTATCTGCAGGACTGCAGAAGTGACAAAGTAAAATACAACACAAGAGGTTAAGATTTCACAGGAAAATATTACAAAATTGAGGTTGGAAAGTAAACTAGGAAAAGGACTTTAGAAAGAATGCTAGCAATTAGCTAGTGAAAGTAGAAAAGGAGGTTACACATTTAACATTATGTCACCTAAAGGAAACTTAGCTAAGAGTAATGCAAATACTTTATGTTGCTGTTATTCAGTCACTAAGTTGGGTCTGATTCTTTGCAACCCCATAGACTGTAGCCCACCAGGCTCCCTGTCCATGGAATTTTCCAGGCAAGAATACTGGAATGGGGTTTCCTGCCCTTCTCCCAGTTATGTTCCTGACCCAGGGATCTAACCCAAGTCTCCTGCATGGTAGGAGTATCTTTACCTTCTGAGTCACTGGGGAGGCCGGAAAATACTTTATAAACCAGGATTGAAAAGAAAGAGAGACAATAGGGGAAAAAAGACAATAGAAACTAAACACAACAGAAAGAATAAAACAGTTGACACAAATTGAAAATGAAATCACTCAAACAACCAACAAGAGTGAAGCTGGCTGACTTTTTAAAGTTATACCCTTGTTAGGAAGTGTAAATAGTAAAAGAGAAAGCAGGGTGCCGTTTTCAAGTTGGTCCTATGAAATAAGGCAGCGCAAGTGACTGGGCGCTCTGTGGTGACCTCTGAGGAAGAGAGAGAGCTGCATGGTGCAGGGGAAGACAGGACTCTTGGGGGGGGTCTCCCTATCACTGGCTCCCCCAGATACCCCTAGGATACCTGAGAGGGCAGAGAGGTGTGCCCTGCAGTAAGCAGCCATCCTTCAAGCTGCCAGATGCCAGCTTCCCCCCCACCCCGCGGGCTTCGCACTTGCAGGAAAGCTGTCTGGTCACCTCCATCCCTTTGTGAAACCTACTCTTTGAGAGAAGGACTCACATTTAGCCCAGTGTTCTTCCTGGCAGGCAGTCAAGGCAAAGTGCCTGGCTGACCTCCCCATCATAATCAGCTATTTGGTAATTGTATCTTTTTACAATCCAAATGTTTAAGGTTGATAATACATACTTAGTTATATTTCAATTAAAATAATAGCTTTCTAAACATAGACAAGCTGTATTTTGAAAAGCTTTTTCAGTTTCTGATAGAATGATTTTCACCTAATGAGGCCTACCTGCCTGTCTTTCTCCTCCTTCCCCCACCATCTCTTTCTCTTGCACACACCCCATAACTCACACAGGCAGTCCATGGGGAGTAACTTCAATTGCATATGTCAGGTGACTCAAAATTCAACTACCCAGGCTGTGTATTTACAAGAATCCAAACTATATATGAAGGAGCTATGCATGCAGGATGCCACTTGTGCAGAGTGTTATCTGTTTGTATCTAATCTTATTACCCAGAAGATTTAAGGTAAAATTCTTCATAGGGTCATTTCTAGGACTGAAGATCTAACAAGCATAGGCAAATATTATAAAGTCATAAAACCTAGTACACACTGTGGGAAACATATCCGTGGGCAAGACAGTGAAGGTCCTTCATTTCCTGTCTCTAACCTTTCAGTCCAGCCTTTGTTCTTCTATTTCTTTTCCTCTCAACCTCCAGGGACCTGCACTCTAAACACATCAAGCTAGTTGGTTGGCATTTCACAAATGGTGAATTTGCAATTTCCTCCACCCAGGCTTTGTTTGTGTTGTTCCCTCTGCCTTGAAGGGCTTCCTGATCTGCCATCCTATGAAATCATGCTAATTAAGGCTCAGCTTAAATGTCATCTGCCCTCTATACCTTTTTTAACAGCTTCACAGCCAATGTACAGAGACTCTTCCCCCTCTCTTCCTGTCCTGGCATTTTGCTCATTCAGCTATTTCATCACATGTCAGCGTTTATATTGACTTTCATGTCCATCTGCCCTTCTTACTACTCAATTGATAGGTTCTTGAAAGTGGGGGCTATGTCCTCCATTTTTAATGCAGTGCTTGGTGTGTTATGGGTGCTCAAAAAATGTTTCTTGAAGGTAGGAACAGACACATGCTACATAGGTTTTTATTCTGCTCTACTGAATGGAATGGAATCTTTCCCTGCTCACTGTGGCCGAGTTATGGCTAGGAACATGCTGCTTATACATCTCCTTTTGAGTGTGGCTCTATTTCCTTTTAGCTCAGCTTTCCATATTTTGAATCTAGGAGGTCTTCTATTTCTTGCTATTTTTTCCCTATTAATCAACTCTAGCTTGGAGATTCCATAATTGATCATTTTAAAAGCTGTGCATCATTGTAAAGAACTGAGATGGCTTTTTTGCTTCTAGGTCTTAGGCTTTGTCCTAAAACATTGATTTTGCTTGACTTCTGGGTAAGGAAGCTGTGTTAATTTAAAGTCAGGGTTCTCCAGAGGAACAGAACCAATAGGGTGTGGGTGTGTGTATACGCACATATACACATATATGTGAAATTTATTATGAGTTGGTTCACATGATAACAGAGACTGCAAAGTCTCCAAGCCTTTAGTTGACAGGCTGTAGACCAAGAAAAGCCTATATGTTGTTCCAGCCCAAGTTACAAGGCCTAAGAATCAGGAGAGAAAATGGTATAAATCCCTGACTGAAAGCTGGCAGGCTGAAGCCCCAAAGAAAGCAGATGTTTCATTTCAAGTATGAAGGGCAGGAAAGACTAATGTCCCGGATCAAACTGGCAAGAGAGAGGGTTTCTTTCAACTCAGTCTTTTTAATTCTATTCAAGACTTCAACAGATTAGCTGAGGCCCACCCACATTAGAGACAGCCATCTGCTTTACTCAGTCTCCTGATTCAGGGGTTAATCTCATCCAGAAACACTTTCACAGACACACCCAGAAGTAATGTTTAACAAAATATGTGGGCACCCCATGGCCCAGTCAAGGTATTACCTAAAATCAGCCATCGCAGGGCATTGTTCTGCATGTGTATTTTGCCTGTGTTGCCAAGCAGTTGGCTTAAGGAAGGAATTCTATCTATAAAAAGCATCATATATTTTGTCAGTGATAATGAATTTATAGTCTTTACAAGAAGTTTATTGTCTCATTTGATAATTGCATTTTAATCATGGGAGAAGTATAGAATGGAAAAAACAAACACATGTATTCTATTCAGACATAGGACAAGGAGTCTCAAGTTTAATGATTTTAGGAGCTAGGCAAACTGATAATAAGTTTAGTATGTTGACTATACACCAAGGCAGAATGGTGGAAACTTGGTGCATAGGAAAACTCAATACCTAGTTTAATAATATGCAAGTGTTTTTAAAGCTGTAACTTCAGATGAGCCTTTGAGTATAAACCCTTGTTTAGCTATTAACTAGCTGTAAGACTTTGGATATTTATTCAGTTTCTCCAGCACTCAGTTATTTTAAAATAATCAGTTATTAGAAAAATGGCTAATCTACTATCTCAAGATTTTCTTTTCTGTGTTTTACCAGTCAGTTAAGTTTGTGAGGTTATGAAATGACACCTTTGTTGATTTCAAGAGTTCTAACAGGAATTCTAAAGAAAAGTGTCATGCCATCTTCTAAAGCAACATAATCTACTTCCCAGTGACACTGTAATGAATAGGTTTATTAGTTTATGAAATATCAAGAAGAGAAATACCCTAATCATATTTTGTATCAAAACCTATTATTATATATACTCATGTACTTCATAATGCCATATTTTGAACAAATCTCTTGATAATTAAGTAGCAAGTCTATATGGGTATTACCAAATCCATATCGTCTAAAGCTTGAGGAATGCTTTCTGTTGTAAAATAGAATGACTTTCAGTACATATGTGTTGGTGTGTGTTAATTTTTCTTGTTCAAAGCCTTTTCATATAGTCCTGAAGCCTTCAAACTATAATTTAAATCAGGACAGCCTATGTGGATTTATGGAGTCATTTTCCCTTTGGCTAAAGCTCTCCATGGTCACAGACCACTAGATTTAAAAAGGCAGCCGAACCCATCCAAAGACCAACATAAATTTTCAAAGGTAGGGAAAATGGTGCCTGCTTATTAAATTAGTGAGGACATAGTATTTGGCAGCTACGTATAAATGATATTTCCCTCAAGTTAGAAGCAAGACTTTTAGAGATGTGTGAGATGTGATTCACATTTGTCAAGTTTAGCTATATTAGTTGAAAATAATTTGCATATTACATCATGCACTTACTTTTGACTTCTGTTTGGATTTGACTAGATAAATAGTTCACCTTTGCCAAAAAGCTCTTAGTTATGGACAAATTTAAAACAATTTTTCCCTAGTACACAGAGACTGAATGTGAATATTAAAGAAAAAAAAGGATGCCGTCGTCTCCCCAGACTCTTCCCCAGTACTGCAGTATTTGAGCCATGGGGTTTCCTAAGTGCAGAATCAGGTGTCCTCTACTAGTTGCTTGCCTCCACATTGCATTTATCCTCTTGTTTCATAGAAATTATGAATTTCAGTCCAATAAAAATAGGGCTTTTTCATTTGGTGATTCATTATTGGAAACCATTTTCACTGACTTTAAGGGCTTCAGGGAAGAAAACATGTTTATCCTTGACAGATCTTGGTACTTTTCAATGTCTCACAGGAACATTTCCAAGTCTTTTTTTCCTATAAAAACAAAATAAATTATAAGAGTGGAGTCTTTCTAAAGCTGATTAACTGTACAGACTTTCTAGGGTACTTTCTGAGAAATGCTGCACAGCATTTCCAGTCATGAAACCTGTGTGAAGGATACTAACAGAAGACAGCATCTCCATTCCATTTCATCCAAACATGCTGTTACGAAATACAGTTTCTGCAAGCAGTTTCTGTCTGAAGTATGTTTTACGGGGCTCCAGAGGATGAGATAGTTAGATTGCATCACCGACTCAATGGACATGAATCTGAGCAAACTCTCCTGGACACAGTAAAGAACAGGGAAGCCGGGCATGCTGCAGTCCCTGGGGTCGCAAAGAGTCAGACACAACTTAGAGGCTGAACAACAACAACAAAGATTATATTAATATTTCTGTGGATGAGAATTATTTCTCCTAGTCCTAATGTCAATACTCTGTGAGTAGAAACTAGATACAAACCGTGAGATAAATGGTATGCTATAATTAGTAACTTCTAAATCCTCATCAACATCTTTGTTTTTCTGTTAATTTTTCATTTGGTGCTTATCACTTGTCCTGATGATACACCTACTAATAACATTATATCTTTTACTTAATATATATATATATATAATGTTGAAGAAAAGTCACATTTTTCAGATATTGGTCTATTGTTATTGTTGCTAAGTCACGTCCAACTCTTTGTGATCCTGTGTGTTACAGCATGCCAGGTTCCTCTGTCCTCCATTATCTCCCAGAGTTTGCTCAAATTCATGTCCATTGAGTCAATGATACTATCTAACCATCTCATCCTCTGCCCACACCCTTCTCCTCCTGCCTTCAATTTTTCCCAGCATCAAGGTCTTTTCCAATGAGTCAACTCTTCACATCAGGTGGCCAAAGTATTGGAGTTTCAGCATCAGTTCTTCCAATAGTATTCAGGGTTGATTTCCTTTAGGATTGACTGTTTTGATCTTGTTGCAGTCCAAGGGACTCTCAAGAGTCTTTTCCAGCACAACAATTCGAAAGCATCAATTCTTCAGTACTCAGCTTTTTTGATGGTCCAACTCTCACATCTGTATGATTCATCCACATACATGACTACTGGAAAAACCATAGCTTTGACTATACAGAACTTTGTCAGCATAGTGATGTCGCTGCTTTTTAATATGCTGTCTAGGTTTGTTGTAGCTTTCTTTCCAAGGAGCAAGTATCTTTTAATTTCATAGCTGAAAGTTTTATAAATCAAGTCTATATTATTAGTCAAATATTCAGTCCAGTATTGCTCTGGGTGGGAATTATTTGGTCTCTTTCCATTGACTTTGTTTTTTTCTAATTAGACAATATTAAGGTATATTCTTACATTAGGCACATATTTAATCTTTAGATACCAGATATTATTCAGGATACAAATTGGGTGTTAAGTATGAATAGGGATTTTGATCAATAATAAAAATAATGATAACAATGATAAATGTAATAATAGCTAGGGGCTGGACTTTATTTTTTGTGGCAAGGTACTCTGCAAAGTTGTGTCTCATTTATCAATAATGCAACAACTCAAAAGATAGGCTCAGAATAATGAGGAGATGCTGAAATTGGATGGGCTTCTGATTTTGGCTTTATTACATACTGGGCAGGTAAGCCATCTAACCCTTCAGTGTCCCTAGTTATGGGGAAAAAAATAATGTAACTTAGAGACTAACCAACAGAAAACAGCAGCAACCTCTAGAGGCATATGAAAAACACCTGAGATAATACAGTTTGCTATTATATGTTTAAAAATAATAAGTGCTCAATAAATGTCTACTACTATCCTCCTTATTATTCAAGATAGATAAATGGTTGAGGCTCAGAGAAACTACATAACTTCCCTACATTTAGAAAGTGGTTTGAACTCACATAGTCCGGCTCCCTGATGGCTCAGACGGTAAAGTGTCTGCCTACAATGCGGGAGACCTGGGTTCGATCCCTGGGTTGGGAAGATCCCCTGGAGAAGGAAATGGCAACCCACTCCAGTATTCATGCCTGGAAAATCCTATGGACTGAGGAGCCTGGTGGGCTACAGTCCACGGGGTCGCAAAGGGGTCGGGCGCAACTGAGCGACTTCAGTCTGGCTCCAGAGTCTAGATTCCCAACTACTGTGGATTCTGAGAAAGGATACATTTATTTATTGTAATATGACTGCCATTGTAATGACATTTCTCACATTACATAGTTATAGTGCTCTCATTTAAATGAAAAAAAAAGAAAAAACATTCCAGCATCTCCCTTTGATTTAAGCTATCTTCCAAGCCAGTATTGCGTTTAAGTGAATAAATATGAACTAGACTTTCAAATGGAAGACCGTTTGAAGAAGAGGGAGTTTACAGAAGAGTTTTCGCCAGAAACCGTATAATACTTGAGTCTCCCTCCACTCCCAGCCCCGCCCACCACAACACAGGATCCAGGCACTGCAGTTCCATAACGTATGCTTTCTCACTGCTCCAGACTGACTTGATTCAAGGATTCTGACTTCAACTAGACTCTAAACAGACTCAGGACTATAAACAAATGTATAATTCCTGCCAAGGGAACTAGACATTGCATATCCACTAGCCAGCAGATTTTCTCTCTGTTGAGAGAATAATGTGGGATATCAAATTTCAATCAGATTATGTGGGAAAAACGAAACCAGAATAAGTTTAGCAAGGTCTATGATTCCAGCAGGGCCAACTTTATGGGTATGTGACCCGTGCGGTTCCTCAGGGCCCCATGCTATTGCCATCCTGGAATTCTTTCAGTGTTTTGAACAGGGCCCCATGCTTTCATTCTGCACTTGGCCCCAGAAGTTACGAACTCGGGCCTAGATTCATGAGTTTAATGATCCCACACTGTAATCCCCAGGTCTCACCCATTCCGTAGTAAGAGTATCCTCATAGTGGGACTGCAAACTTGTTCCTTATTCCAGTGGATCCCTTAAACTGGATTATACTTAAAATGACCCTGTTATTTATTCACCTCTGACATCATTTTCCTGACTTCTATTACTATCTTATTGACATACCACTTACTTAGCTTGTCTATAGGATGGATTGAATTTGCCCAGGTTTATATCTTTAAGTTAATTGCGTGTATTTATAAACAGACCTTTTCATATTTATTTAACAAATTAACTCTCTGAGAATTTTTGTTTCCTGACTCATTAAGAAGTGCCATGCAGCTTCCATGTTGTAGATGAAATGAATGTCATTAAGTTTGAAATTTATTTGAAGGTGGTATTAACTGACAGAACAGATTGGATGACAGAATATAACAGAGTATGTTGGTAAGATAGAGAAATGGAGCTACCTAGCCAGTAGTCATTAGGGCAATGTCAGCTTACCTATGACAATTATGCTTCTAAATAAACAATGAAAAGGAGACTTGGGTGAGAGTTAAAGACATGCATACCTTACTTTTTACACATTATTACTGTAAATAATTATTTTCTAGAGTTTTCGATCCTTGGCAAAATTAGGGACAGGGAGACAGTTTACAGGAAAGCAATAAACATAATTGATACCTTGATGGTAGGTGATATAGAAGACAGGTTAAAGGATATTAAAGCTAAAAATATCTCTTGTCTGGGGGATAAAAAATAAGAGAATTTTAGAGCCTTCAATAACAAAAATTTTTGAACAACTTTTATTATATTTTTATATTTTAATAACAAAGTAAATATGGAATTTAAACATAAGGATTTTACAAAAATAATGACAGACATTTGGATTATAAAATCATTGAAATATTAAAATTTTATTTGTGATTTCTTCATTGTAATAGCTTCTGTCCATCTGTATTTGTTTAGAATATGAATGATGATTTAAAAACCAAAGGCCCATCAATCAAAACATTTCCCACCTGCTCTCTCTTAAGGGACTATCAAAGTAGTAAATTAAATGAAACCAACATTGTTTTACTATTTGCCATCATAAAGTATTACTGGTTCCAGGTGAGTACCTATTTACAAGGGACCTTTGAAGATTTACAGGAAGGTTTTAAGTGAATGGAATACCATACAATGAAAAAAAAAAAAAGATAAATTGCCAAAAAGAAAATTTGAAAAGTTAAAAAAGACAAACTTAATGTATTTAAATAGCTCAGTTATTTTGATAAGAAATAATAATAGGAAAATGAAAAGTATAAGGTATGAAGAGAGAATCCATTGAAGAAACAAAAATAGCTTATAACAATATTTTCAATATAACTAATAATCAAAAAATTGACCTTAAACAAGAGGATATGATTTTTGTCTGCAAAATCTTCAAAGACTGAGAAAATGATAGTACTATGCAAAAATAACCTCTGCTTTCATGCATCCAGAATGGCGGAATAAGCTAAATTATAATATGGCTAATTATGCTATGAACTATCCAGTCATGAATTTTCTTCATTTTATTTATTTATTTATTTGCAAACTAAAATTAGAGAAGATTGCCTACAAGAAAATGCTAAGTGAGAATATCAGAAAATGGAATTGTGTGCTATGGGGTCACTAGGAGTCGGACACAACTGAGCGACTTCACTTTCACTTTTCACTTTCATGCACTGGAGAAGGAAATGGCAACCCACTCCAGTGTTCTTGCCTGGAGAATCCCAGGGACGGGGGAGCCTGGTGGGCTGCCGTCTCTGGGGTTGCACAGAGTTGGACACGACTGAAGCGACTTAGCAGCAGCAGCAGCAGTATGGTTTATGTAATGTTAAGATGTATCTATCTATCTATGTGTGTGTGTGTGTATATATATATAAATACTTCAAAAAGAAGACCAGAAGAAAAACAAACATTGTAGCAGTAGTTTTCTGGGATTTGAGCTGATCCTGTGTATCTTTTCTACTGTGTGTTTGCAGAAGTCTTGGAACCACATCCTTTAAAGTTTTGTTTATTTTCCCTCTGTCCCTTCCCCACCACAATCTCCAAGATATACATAGCACATACACAGTTGGCTGGAGGGCACTGGTGGAGGCTGTGACCCCCCCAATGCCTTCTTGCTCCCATACTTTTCTTTATCCCTGGAAGTAGCAAGATGTAAACAAGAGACGCTTGGTTTAGAAAGTGTTGGGATGAAGACTGATTTTTGAAATGAAGTTATTGTGGATGGTCATAGCAACCTGGATTTTTGGGGCCAGTCCTCATTTCAAAACTTAGATTCCATTTTGGCCAATAAGTAGGCTTGGTACATATTAATTTTTGACTTAGCAATCATAGTTTTTATGCCTACGGAATACGTTTTAGATATTTTAGGAAGGCATTTTGCACTAACATTAAAATTTTACAACTGACTGACAAAGACCATCTTTCCACAATTAAAGATAAGACCTAGGATGAAACTGCTCCTGGAGGAGGTAACACACCTCCTGTGACTGTAAGCAAAGAACAAGGACCCCAGGCTTCCTGTCTTCAGGCCCCAATTAGCGAGGAATCATTCTTTGTGATTTTAATACACCCACAATCATAATTACAAATCTTGACATTTAGAGGCTCCCAAAGTCAACACCCATCCCAGCAGGGTTGGCCACATTATCACGAGTTAAGGAGATGTAGGGCAATTAGAAGCTAAAGGAAAAGGTTAGCCCTACCACTTAGACAGAAGGCGTGCAGGAGTTAAACCCACCTGCGACTGCAGTGTTAATTTTTTTTTAAATATCGGCTTTGAAGCCTTGTCACCCGTGACAAGGAGGATCTGAGTCTAAGTGGAATGTTTAAGGGGAGTGTTTTCTCGTCCCTCAATCAGACTGCACACTGACCTTTCTGTCGTCTCCACCAGTTGCTTACCTGTCTTGAAATCCCAGAGAAGGTAGAACATCATCGGATCTGTCATGAGGTCAGTCAGCCGGGGCTCAGGCCAATTTGCTAAATGTGTCCGTGCTGAAGAGTCTGTTCCCTCCCAGCCTGATGAAATGAAGCATCAATTAATCACCGGCTAATTTTCAGGGAGTTGTGACCTTGCTCATATTTGTAGTCCACTCAACTTTGCCTAGCTTTGAGGTTCTAAGAGCAGGACTATGAGGCCACCTCAGGGGCAGGTGAAGCTGCTGAAACTTGTGTTTGAGGCCACCAAGGTGACAGGCTAGGGGGTACCTGCCTCAGGCCAGCACTGACCTAGCTTATTTAGAATATTCTGTGTGGTTTACAACTCCTAAACATATTGCGCATAGCTCAAGTGCACACAAAAGACATTCTCTGTTTGAAAATTTTAGGTCTCTTTGTTTTTTCTATCAACATATCAATTCTATATCTGTCTTCAAAAGATGGTGCCTTTGCCATTATTCTCCACCAAGGTTTATTATCTAAGAACACAAAAGTTTCTTTTCTTTTCTTTTTAATGAAATAGACTGCCTATTTGTAGCCAAGTCACATGAATTAAAATACTTGTCAAAATAAATGAATAATATGTTTGTTATAATCATGACTTAAAATCACATTTGATTGCTTACTCATTAATCCACAAAATTAAGCAATACACCCTGGATTGCAGTCATTAGCACAGATGAGCAGGGTTCTTCTAACAGTCGAATGTAATGGAGAACACTGTACAGTTATGTTTGTTTCAAAACTAAGTATCAGTCAGTTCAGTTCAGTTCAGTGGCTCAGTCGTGTCCGACTCTTTGCGACCCCATGAATTACAGCACGCCAGGCCTCCCTGTCCATCAACAACTCCCGGAGCCACTCAAACTCATGTCCATTGAGTCGGTGATGCGATCCAGCCATCTCATCCTCTGTCGCCCCCTTCTCCTCCTGCCCCTAATCCCTCCCAGCATCAGGGTCTTTTCCAATGAGTCAACCCTTTGCATGAGGTGGCCAAAGTATTGGAGTTTCAGCTTCAGCATCAGTCCTTCCAATGAACACCCAGGACTGATCTCTTTTAGAATGGACCGGCTGGATTTCTTTGCAGTCCAAGGGACTCTCAAGAGTCTTCTCCAGCACCACAGTTCAAAAGCATCAATTCTTCGGTGCTCAGCTTTCTTCACAGTCCAACTATCACATCCATACATGACCACTGGAAAAACCATAGCCTTGACTAGACAGACCTTTGTTGGCAAAGTAATATCTCTGCTTTTCAATATGCTATCTAGGTTGGTCATAACTTTCCTTCCAAGGAGTAAGTGTATTTTAATTTCATGGCTGCAGTCATCATCTCCAGTGATTTTGGAGCCCCTAAAAATAAAGTCTGACACTGTTTTTACTGTTTTCCCATCTATCTGTCATGAAGTGATGGGACAAGATGCTATGATCTTAGTTTTCTGAATGTTGAGCTTTAAGCCAACTTTTTCACTCTCCTCTTTCACTTTCATCAACAGGCTTCTTAGTTCCTCTTCACTTTCTGCCATAAGGGTGGTGTCATCTGCATATCTGAGGTTATTGATATTTCTCCCGGCAATCTTGATTCCAGCTTGTGCTTCTTCCAGCCCAGCGTTTCTCATTATGTACTCTGCATATAAGTTAAATAAGCAGGGTGACAATATATAGCCTTGATGTACTCCTTGTCCTATTTGGAACCAGTCTGTTGTTCCATGTCCAGGTATGTTAATGTGCAATCTGTTTTACAGTTTCTTTTAAGGAATATCAAATAGATAAATGTAGTCCACCTGGAAACAGGATTGTGATTATAATGAACTAAGTGGATTTTAGATGGATAAATTGTACGATCAAGTGTTTGATTCAACCTCAAGGATGGGCAGAAATTGTTTTACCCTGTATATAGGAGCATGCATGTTAATGGAGCTTACCTTTATTTCCATGTGGATGGAAAATTAGGACACAGGGAGGTGGTACCCACACGAAAGTGTTGACATCCATATAAGAGAAGTTTTGTTTTTCCTCTCAAATATAGCAAGGAATTCAAATCACTCATTTACCTGACCTCTTTCTCTCCGCCATGTACCCTAGTAGGAGCATGGCATATCAAGTCAACTGTACTTTCATTCTCTGATATGTAGAATGGGAAAAATGGTGCTTTTCTCATAGGATTTCTTAGGCCTCTTAAACCATATAAGCTCTTCTAACAGTGCCTAGTGCATGGTGGTGTGTTAGTCATTCAGTCATGTCAGACTCCTTGTGACCCCATGGACTGTGGCCTGCCAGGTTCCTCCGTCCATGGAATGCTTCAGTCTTGAATATTGGAGTAGGTAGCCATTCCCTTCTCCAGGGGATTTTTGCGACCCAGGGATTGAATCCGGGTGCAGGCAGATTCTTTACCATCTGAGCCAGCAGGGAAACCAGTCAAGAATACTGGAGTGGGCTGCCACCTCCCTTCTCCAGGGAATCTTCCTGACCTAGGGATTGAACCAGTGTCTCCTCTGTCTCCTGTACTGCAGGTGGATTCATTGCCTGCTGACCCATCAAGGAAGCCCACCTGCATACTGAGGGCTATAAAGTATTTGTTAAATATATTTTAAATGATAGGACCCATAGTTTCAAGTAGCTTGCAGTTTGCTTTTAGATAGAGGCAGGTAAGTCAAGGATCTTTGTATCATGTGATTGGTGATGACGAGACAAGGATACAATATTATGGAAACATCACAGGACCTGGTGGAAGGTCTCATATGGAAGGCTTGAAATTCATTTTGAAAGCCATGAGAATATATAATGGAAAAAAAAAAAAAAAAAAGAGCTGAGGTAGACCATTCCAGATCTGTGTGATGGAAGACTTCTCTGGCAGAAGTGTTGTGGGTAAATGTCAGGGACTGGACTGGAAATCAGAAGTGGATTGGGGCCCTGGCAATGGATATGCGAGTACCTGGCCAGAGGGAGCATGGCATTTCGTTGTAATGGGATAAGCCCTGCAGAAGAATAGCACCCTTACATTTCAGCAAGTGGCTGCCTTCAGGGATCTGTTGACATATGTATCTCTGACGGCCGTGATAGCACTGGATCTTGAGTAAGAGACTGCCAAACTATATTTCTGAGACAGTTACAGCTTTGGTTTGGCTACAAAAATGAAATAATAGTGTCAGTGTTACAACATTGTAAATATGTATATGCTTTATAAATGACAAAATATTTTCCATATGCTATTATTTTATTTTTTCTGGTGCCAGAGGTAATTCGTTTCAGATAGAATAATCTTTCAAAAATGCAGATTAAATGTGTATGATTTAGATGAAAATAGCTTGAAGAGAAAGTCATTTATGTGTTTATGTGTGCACGTTTTAAAACAACCCAGGTTGTATCTTCATTTCTAATGTGTACTCTCCCAAGACTGTCAGAGTTCTTGGGATTGGATAACATTAGTGAACCATCTAGTGATTGGCTGGGTAAATGGCGAGCAAAGCCATCCAGTGGATTGGCATCACCCAACAAATTTAACCCAAGTATTTTCCACTTTCTTTGTCTGTTATTTTTAATATGTATAATTCAGAGGCAGTGGAAATATTACTGACAAGGCAGGTATATTGAATATTTTTATATTTCTGACTGACATCAGTCTGACATCCTGATGGTGATTGAGACTTTCTTCTGGTTTTTGTGGCTGTTTGCTTTTGCTATAGCTGCTTCCAGGTTGTCTACGGTTAGGGCGTGGTGACTGCCAGCTGACCTCCACTGAGACCCTTTGCCTGACCACTGCCAGGGGAAGGGGCTTTGCAGGCTTCCCTTGTGTGTATTAGATATGAGTACTGAATGGTGTTTCATGAATGGTGAGCTGTTATTACTAAGGAAAGTACAGAATGCAGCAAAACAAGTGCAAGATTCTCTTAAACTTGTCAGTAGTAACATCATCTTGGAAATTTTGATTCAAGGTAGTTATAAGAAAAATATGATTCAGTATAAAATGTGTTTAATGTATACCTGAGTTTTTAGTAACTTACTACATAATTAGAGTAAGCAATGTAATTTTGGCTGGTATATGGGTGACTTTATTTAGGCACATTTTTGTTATTTTCTTTAGAATGAAACTTAATGCTGTAAAGTTTATAAAGTTCTCTATTATTGATTTTCAGTTTGGACAGGAAATGAAAATTGGTTTTATCTCATTTACTGAATGTCGTTTGAAGTTTCTGAGAATCAGAGGTGTTACATACTTCCTCTGAGGTTGCTAGACCTCATAGTAGCATCTGATGAAGATGCTAATGTGAGCCTGTTAATTTTTAAAATCCAGATTAAATGCATTTAGCTGGCTGTCAAAAATCCTATGAAGGAAAAAGATCCATTTTCAAACTTTTAACTGGCATAAAATTAGCTCAATAGCCAGTTGTTATTTAGTTACAAGCAGATGCATACATTTAAATGAGTTCTGCAGTTTCACTCTCTTCCCAAAGGTGATAATGTGTTTTCCTCTACTTGTGAAATTGTTGTAATTTCACAGTCTTACTTAGATTTAATTGTGTTTATTAAGATTTGAGACAAATGATTCCAATTTTATTTTGTAGGATGCTGCCTTTGTTCTTTGTCTTTTAACTCCACTTGACAGTTGTTGGTAACATGGAATATGTATGAAACAGTTAAAAAAGTAGTACGTTGTTAAATTCAACAGTTGAACCCAAAGAACTCAATATGGCAAATAAGCCTTCCTTAGTAGTATGTTAGTTCATTTGACATGTTATAAAATAGTCACATATTTCTCAATGTAATTACTAATCTGAAAAAATACTTTTGTAAATATAGCTTATTATGTTCTGTGAGAATTTAGATCACTTTTTTATTCTTTGTGTAGACTATAATATCATCAGATTATAAAAACTCAGACCATAAAAGTGACAGAATGCTATAGGCTGACGACAGAGCAAACCACATCATGAATATTGAGGGACTCTGTTATAAATGCACTTGGTGACATTTATTATTAAAATATTTACTTGTCAGGGTAAAAACTAAAGGCATTGGTATATTGCTTTGAGTTATGGAAAAAATAGAACAGACAGTGCAAACCATGTACTGCTAGGGGGAGGAACTGCACTGCATGTCTAAAGGTGGTGTGTTCTTGTGTGATGAAGAGCAAGGAAAAAAGAAAAACAAAAATTACCTATTTGATGTGTTTGATCTTGATACTTTCTCTGTTCCTCTGTCAATCCTGTGATGAAGAGATTAAAGAGAAGCAACAAAGTAAAAGCAGAATAGGAATAAACAAGTCAAGTGGGACTCAGTCTGGGAGTCAGGGAACGCTCGCTATGAGAGGAAAAGGAATCAACGTTTAACCTTCCATTGTGTACCAGGCTCTGTGCTAAGCATTTAGGCATGTTAGGGATGTCATCGAGGGCATTCATATTCTACCTCCCCCCACCACCCCACTCACTCCCAAAACATACCTATGCACGCACACGCACAGGTGTACCTTGTTTGAGTATAAAAATAGGTCTGAGTCCTTGAAGAGATGTCGATGATGTGAGATTGTGCAGAGCACGTGGCTCTTTTGATCATGTCTGTTATTCCAGGTCATGGATATTGTAAATTACCCACAGCTCTTTTATTTCCTTTTGATCTTTGAGGTAGTTGTTGTTGTTGATTTTTATAATACTTTGACCTTTACAAGTTAAACATGAAAAAAGATTGAACTATGTTTTTAAAATAAAGCTTATACATGATATATTTTCTAGGCAAATTCTAGTTTCAGATGTTCCTTCCTGATACCCACTGGGGAAGGAGTAGTCAAGGGATACTTGCGGTTACCAAACTAAACCTAGTCTTTGAATTAGGAACACATCATCATTAGCAGTTGAGATGTAGTTATTTTTTTTTTAAAAATGTGCATACCACGTTAATGGGTCTATTTTCATGTGTTTTCGTCAGTTCATTTTCGAAGGTAGGTATTTGCCTGAGAAATACACTCCAGTTTGACCTCTCAAAAACAGGTGCAAAACACGAGATCATTGCCTTATTGTGTACATGTGTGCTAATTTGCTTCCGTTGTGTCCAACACTTTGGGACCCCATGGACTGTAGCCCACCATTCTCTACTGTCCATGGGATTCCCCAGGCAAGAATACTGGAGTGGGTTGCCATGCCCTCCTCCAGGAGATCTTCTCAACCCAGGAATCGAACCTGTGGCTCCTTCATTGCAGGTGGATTCTCTACTGCCAAGCCATGAGGGGAAGTCCTTGCCTTAGTATTACTGGCAATTAAAGAGAAAATCTTTTCCTGTTAAGTCAAACATGGAAAGCTGGTAAATATTTACATGAATTTGTAAAATAAAAGCTGAGTGCTTCAGTTTTGAGCTTAATGGCAGTTCAAGCTGTTCTTCCACTCCCCTGGAGATTTATTCACATTTGTTTTTAAGCTACTTCTTGGGACACAATGAGAAGCTTCACACCAGACAAATCAAAGTTGCCTATTAGAAAAAATCAGACAAGGGCAAGTCTGAGGCCACACTGCTAACCCTGCCCATCTCTCCATCCACATCCACCTTTCAAACTTCCACTCCTTCAGAAACCAAATCAGCAAATTTTCCCTTTGAAAAATGAGCATGAAAAGGAAAGAGAAGACACACAATCTCCATTTCTAGAACAGAAGCAATTTCCCCTGGTGTTGACTAGAAAATAAGGAATGTCTTCCCCATAGTAACAAAACGGAGACATTAATAATGTGAGAATGCATTGAGTGTCATATGGGCTTATATTTGTCATTTATACTCTTTCATTAATAAATAATTTTAGTGTTCTAAAAGCATATGAAAAATCTAGCTACCTTTCATTGCTATATTAGGTATCATATATATATATATTTTGCTTCATTTCACTCATTTTAACAAATATATGTTGGATGCCTAGTATGCTTAACTCACTTTTCTAGGCAATGGAGTACAGCAAACAGCGAAACTGACAAAAAGCATTGTCTTCTTTGAGCTTACAATCTAGCAAAGTTTTCCTAGGGAGTTTTACAGGCAGATGGGCAATAAATAAGACAAATACAAAAAGACATAGCATTGAGGGGTGACAAATGCTATGAAGAAAAATGGAGCATGTGACGTGTGGGAGTGGATTTCAATTTAGATAGTGTGGCCGGTGAAAGCCTGACATTTCAATAAAGATGTGAAGGATGGAGGAAAAAGCCATGCAGGTATCTGGTGGAAGACCGTATCAGGGAGAAAGAAGAGCAAACATAAAGACACAGAGAGGGATAAAGAAGAGGGCAGAGCAGGATAGAATCCTGAGAACAAGGGAGAGATAAGAGGTCAGAACCTTCACTGGGAGCCCATTACCATACAGAGCATTGGGAGGACTTGGGCTTCATTCCAAGTGAGGTGGAAAGGTTCTGATCAGAGGAGAGATGCAATCCACCTTATGTTTGAGCACAGTCATGCTGGCTGCCATGTTGAAAGTGGATGGAAAGGGAGCATGTGTGTAAATAAGTAGCTAGGTCAGGAAGCCCTTGCAGTAACCCATAGGAGAGGCTGTGATATCTGGGTCCAAAGAGGTGACAGCGAAGGTGGTGAGAAGTAGTCAAGCTCTGGGTATATTTTAACATTTATTGACAAATTGGATGTGTGTGAGGTGTATGAGAAATAATGAGAAAGGGGGATAAGAAAGAAAGAGGGATTAAGGATTACTCAGTCTTCATGTTAGGTTAGGCAATTGACCACATGAGGCTGGAGTTCAGAGAAGCTCTCAGTTGGAGATTTAAGTTTGAGATTTACCAGCATACTCTTATATCTTTGCCATGAGACAAATGTAATCACCATGCAAATTTAGGGGTAGCCTTTTTAACATTTTTAGAGATGAGGAAAAGGAAACTGAATGGAAAGGCCAGGCTATTGACGATAAACCTGAGAAGTGGTGTCCTGGAAGACAAGTGAAGAAAGTCATTTAAAAAGGAAGCAATGATCGACTGTATCCTAAAATCAAACCAGAGACATGGCTTTGAATTTAGCACTGTAGAGATTGTTTTTGATCTTGATAAGAGTGGTTTCAGTGGAAGAGAGGGGTGAGAGCTTGGCTGTAGTGGCCTCAGGAAAAGAATGGGAGGGTGGAGATCGGAGACTGCTCTGTGGACAACTTTCAAATTTTGCTTTAGATGGAAAGTGAGAAATAGGGTGGTATCTGTAGGGGTGAGTCCTGAAAAGGCTGTTTGGTTTTTTCGATGGGAAAGTTAATAGCATATTTGTAGACTGACCTTCTTGTGTGTATCTGGGGATTAGATGCCTAAATGCTGAGAGAGAGCTGCAGGGACGGGAGTTTTGATTGGAAGTCAAGTCTGTTTGAACATATCATTCTGGACCATGGGGTCTTAGGGAAATGTCAGTGCTGTACTGGATGACATGAGAATACTGGCCTCACAGAAGGAGAGCAGACGGGGCGCCAGAAGATGGATAGAGCAGCAGAAGAGGAAGGCCTCCAAATTAAATATTGCCGATTTGCATTTTGCATGAAGTTTAGATTACTGCAGTCTCTATAGTGTTGGTGAAAAAATCTTCCACATGCCACAGAAATTCAGTCTAAATGGAATCTTTACAGAATTGTTTTTAATAAAAATATAAATCACCTTTTAATGTTCAGGTCATCTCGGTGGGAAAAGTCATTTTGAATGGGTTCAGTGGTGGAGGAAGGCCTTTTTCGTGAACTGGACAATCTGAAGGTCAGTCTGCCTTCTGCTGAGGGACTAGAACAGTGGTTTATGTTAATTAATATATCTCTGTAACACTGTTACCAGGAACTGGGTCACCAGTAATGTAGGTGTTCTGATGAATCCACAATCCAGCTAACAAAGACCTACAACATAGAGTTTAAATTGATGATCAATGTGGAAGCAAGTCGAAGACGGGGTATATTGTAGCTGTTGAGATGAAGACTGGATGGAGGGTCTCTTATCACCCAGCACTGCGGTGCCGGTGGCTTTGTCTGGATGCCACAGATTCAGGAACTGATTCTCTTCTTTCCAGGAGGAGAGACTTTATTTCATCCATTCATACAGACATCCAGAGGAGGTTCTGCAGAGATAACTCCTGTCAATCATGGGATTGGGAGACAGACTAAGCAATTAATTAATCAGAGAGTTGATGAGAGTTGGGGAGCCTCCGGGTCTCACTGTCGTCATCTTTGAGAAAGCCATGTATTGCCCGTATCTCTGAAGAGTAGAATACACATTCTTCAGGGCATAGCATCAGCCTGGACAAACTGCAGATATTTCACAATGCAGCCTCTCTTTTTACAGCTTTTGTTTCAGAAAATGCTTACAGTGGTCTGAATAGGTGGAATGGCCCCTAGTACAAATTACTGTTTGTCACTCTGGGAAACAAATTATCTACCCTGTAGTCCCACTAGGCAAACAGGTATAGAATTGTTACTATGTATGCTGTGACCTAATGTAGATATAATAATAATACGGAAAACAGTGAAGAAGCTTAAGGAGAGATGGTTATGTAAGACACATAGGTAATGATTTATTTATGAGTTATCAATTTTAAGCTTTTGGATTACACTCCTGATTGGTATTCTGTGTCTC
This sequence comes from Bubalus bubalis, assembly GCF_019923935.1. Taxonomy (NCBI): domain Eukaryota; kingdom Metazoa; phylum Chordata; class Mammalia; order Artiodactyla; family Bovidae; genus Bubalus; species Bubalus bubalis. Next base: position 145,396,468 of record NC_059158.1, read on the forward strand.
TGTTCCCCATCATTTCAGGTGCATAGGATAAGCTAAGACTTAAGGATGTAGCAAGAAGAAAAACTTACGCAAAACTGTTTGTAGTACTAGTAAAATAAGCCACTTTGCCTTGTTGATTAATATATTAAAATGAATATTACAAGTATGTGATAGAATTCACCAGCATGCAAAAATTGAAATCATGTCACCAAAATAGTGATGAAAATAGCACTTCTATCACAGTTTAAAAGTTGGTTTTATTTTTCTTTTCAGGATTTAAAGTGTTAAACTCTTCATTTTGGACAGATGATTAGAAAGATATAATTCTCCTGATTATTTTTATACTAGAATAATCTTTCATTATTAATCCATTTAAGTCTTATCTCAAATCGGTTCATCAGTGCTACCAATTAAAAATAGAAAATGTATGTCCTCAATTTCAAGAATTAAAAATAATGCCTTGGGAGTAGCATTTTTTTCCTGTGGTGAGAGGATTGTTGGGTTTTCCAATTAAAGAAGTCTCCATACTGGAAATGAGTAGTCAATTATGAAAATTATTTTTGAATAGCCAATTTGCATATCCCTAATTGTATTCATTTCTTTTGAAAGACTGAACTTGAATTTATGATGTTTTGATTGGTTAACCCTGCACTGGTGTTATTAATACTATTGCCAACAAGTTTCCCTTATGAATGGGGCTTTGAATGCCTTACCTGAAAAATGTTTGAATGATAAGTAGGTTTGTTTTATTTAATGAATGAAAATATCTAAAGATTTACTAGCAGTTTTCTAGATTTGCATTTTGTAGACTGCATTTTATTGGATTGACAGTAACTTCCCTGCGCCACCTACTGCACTCACATTTGGACTTTTCCACATCAGCGTTGGACTTTTCCACTTTTCCAATGAGAGACATTGGAAGTTTCTGTCATGATGCTGTTTGCTGGCCAAAAATGTAGATTCATTTGGGGCTGTCTTTGCCATTTATACGGCAATGTTTGCACAATTACTTGGTTATTGAATGTTGTCCATATTTTAAAACAAATGACTTGATTTGTTAATTAAATCTTTATATTAATTTATAAATAATTAATATTATTTTTAATATTAATATTATATTTTTATATTTTTAATAATTAATATTAATATTATAAAACAGTTAAATGTTTTATAATAATGATGAGACACCTAGTTCTTCTATGAAATAAATTTGAGATGAAGATTGGAATAAATAAAGTCCTGACTTTTAGTTTCATTGGACTTAAGCCAGTCAACACGGAGTTAGTCATGAAGGAAAAGACCAAAATTACAGGCATGAATACAAATGGGAAAACTACGTGTACAAGATAAGCACAGATTGCATATAAATATACACGTGTATGTATGACTCTGCTTATTATGGTTGTGTCTAAAAGGACAATTAGCAGTTTTATCATGTCTTTAGCTCTTTGACACTGGAATGTTCTCTCCTACCATGTAAGTCTGTTGTTCACATTCTGCATGTTCAGCTTTCATTTGTTTGACAATACTCTTAAAAGAAAGAGATGCTGATGTCCTGTTAGGCACATCAGAAAGGAAAGTGAGGGGAGGAGTGGGCCATTTCATTCCTTCCAGAAGGTTAGCCAAAAGTGGATCTCTATTCCAGGAATATACAAGCAAACTGTTAATTATTTCCTGACCGTGACCCCTTCAGACAGAATATTGAATTAAGAGTTGTGATACAGTAACATTAAAGTTTTCAGTTTTAAGAGGTCTTTTATTAAAAAAAAAAAAAAAAAAGCAAATAAAGATCACAACCAGCTAGATAGTGTCCATGTGATATGCATGTCCTACAAAGTAATTAGTGTTACTGGATTTGTTTGTAGTTGATTGCTGTGTTTGACGAACAAGAACCACTCCACAAGATTGAGAGCCCCAGTGGAAACCCAGCAGGCCGGCAGAGCCCAGATGCTTTTGAGACGGAAGTGGCTGCCCAACTGGCTGCATTTAAACCAGTCGGTGGGGAAATTGAAGTAACCCCTTCTGCTCTGAAATTAGGTAGGTGTGTTTTTTAAGTCATCTGCTTTTCATCTGGTTGAAATACATCATCTTGCTGTCTGTGAGTTGCTTCCACTTTATGACTGACCCTGTTAATGTTTGCCTTTAAACCTGGACTGTCTTTCTCTAAATTATTTTTCACACAGATCTTTGCAGCTGCTGATGCTCAGACAATGGATGCGCTTCCTTCTTGAATTGCAGGTGAACCTGAATCGCATATCCTTGACCTGACAGGGCAGGAGTTAGACTAAATGCGAAGCTTCATCTGTAGCATGTGTGCGCTGCGTGTCCTCAGTTGCTCAGTCGCGTCCGACTTTTTGGGACCCCATGGACTGTAGCCCCCAAGGCTCCTCTGTCCAAGGGATTCTCTAGGCATGAATACTGGAGTGGGTTGCCATGCCCTCCTCCAGGGGTTCCTTCCAACCCAGTGATCAAACCGAGGTCTCGTGCATTTCAGGCAGATTCTTTACCGTCTGAGCCATCAGGGAAGCCCGTAGCATGTGAGGACCATTTAAATCTTTTTAAAAGTCCCTGAAAAAAAGTCACTTGGAAAAAAACTAAGCGTTATCAAGGATTCCAGGCTAGAATAAAAGATCACTTTCTGTTTTAGCCACTTTCTTCTCCACCAACTGTGTATCTCAAGATTTGGGGAGAAACATTTTGAAGTTAGTTTTTTATTTCTGTCCTACTGATTTATTCCAGGCAAGTGATTCTGTTCAGAATGCTCATTTGTTACATTTGTTTTGAAGGTGTTGGAAGAAAGAGAAAATAAACATTCTTCTAAAATTTTAGTGAATTTCTGACTCCAAGATAAATAATGTCAATTTTGGTAATATCTCTTAAAGATAATTTTAGGTCAGTTTAAAGCATAAAGTTTTGAAAATCCACTAGTATTATGTTACTTAAAACCACTTTTTATTCGTATTGAATGTACGCATACATTTTGAGAACACTCTAAGCACCGGTTATAGGTTAATTTTCAAGCTAGAACAGAGGTTGTTTTTTTGCAAACATATGCTTAAAATTGTAAAGATTGTGCATAGTATAATTTTTGCCATTTGAAACAAAATAAATTGTAAAGTTTATTTTACATGCTAGGATACCGAGTATCTATATATTTTGTACTGATTTTCTGGAAAGCATCTATAGTACCCCTTTTAAAATAAACCAAGTGGAAATGAATGACCTGTCATCTTCATAATTTCCCTCTATCTTTTGGAAATCAACCTAGCAGAGCAGTTTCTGCTGGACCGCAGACATTGAAGGGCTTAGTGGCAGCTTCTTTTCATCTGGAGCGAGGTTTGTGGCAACAGCAACCTCACAGCCCTATCATTCATTTGCATAATGGATGCCTTTTTATCCATTATGCAAATAGTATGGGAGGAAAATTAGGCAATAAGGGAAGACGAAAGGAGAAAATTGCTCTTGCTTGTTTTAATATACTATTTATAAGCAAGCTCTGGGGTCTTCAAAAGTCTCAGCCTCAGAGTACTGCCTGTGCCTGAGAATTTGTTTTTTCACCTTTCTCTTATGAGCTTTCTCAGGTTAAAAAAAAAAAAAAAGGTTATTTTTCTTTAGCTTTTTTAGCTTCTTTTATTGAACCATCTGAGCAATTCAATGTTCAATGTAGAAAGAAAAGCAAGTTGAAATTCCATATCTTTGAAAGTGGACCTTCTGCTTCTTCAATACTCATTTCAGATCAGACACAGAGAATAATATATATTCAGTGGTAATTATATTCTAGGCACAGACCTCAAGGCAGTGCACCAAGTATTCTAAACCTTGTACTCCTGACAACTTATTCAAGCCTCACGATACTCAGTTGGGTTCTATTATCTCCCTTATTTAAGAGATGAGGAAACAGGCATTGAGCAGTTACGCAACTCCTCCAAGTCACATAGCTGTTAGGTGGCAAACTTAGCATTTGAACCCTTGCTGGTTCCAGGTCAGGAATAACTGTGCTGTGCTGTCTTTCATATGCTATTTGTAAAAGAATATATTGCTATAATCTTCCCTAGAGTCATTTTGTGAATATACGCCAAATCCTGAAAATGCTTTACCCCTTGGCGTCAAATCCCGTTTCACTGAGTGTCATAGATGAAATGGTGAAATTGGCCAGCCTTCACTATTGGGTGGTCAGTGTTGCCTTCCAGCCATTCAGTCTGAAACGGTGGAGATCGCTGCTGTTTCTCCTTTTTCTTCTTATCATCCACACTGTCTTTAGCCTTCATGACCAGGAGCACTGAAGCAGGCCAGAGCTTTCACATTGATCTGCAATAGGCTCATGATACTTGCAGAGGCCTCAAACTGACCTCTTTCTGTACCACACCTGCTTTCCCCAATCCCTGCCTCTCCAGAGTAGCCTTCCTAAGTCACAAATCTGATTAGATAACTCCTCTGCTTAAACAACTTCTAGCAGCTTCCCCACTGTGAGAAGGACCGTGTCCAAACTCGTTAGCGAGCTGATACAGATGGTCCCTTGGAATTAGATGGAGAAATCTGGGCAGGGATGAATGACGAAGAAATCATCCCTTGTCTACTCTCATGGTTCTCTCAGACTCTGCACTTTACATTTCTAGAATTTTAAAAGCAAAGAAAAAAAAAGATCATTGTGTTTCCCAGATAGAGAAATAAAAGACAGAAGCAAAGCCACCAGCTTTGGTATCTGCCCATTCTGTTTCCCTTCACTGTCCTCAGGGCAGGGTGTGGTTATGGCTTGGGCACAGAGAGATGGGGGCTCTGCTTGGGAGCAGATACAGGGTCCATGAGTAGCTCTTCTGAGAGGTGGCCTGGTTGTACTGCCAGGTCCACCCTGAGACCTTGTTTAGAAGACAAATTGGGCAGGGAGGGAGGGCTGTAGTTGGAGGAGGAGTAGCAAGTGCATTCTAAGTATTCATCATCACAGAAGGCAGATAAAATGCCAAACCCCAGCCCATCCTCTCTGCTTCCTACTCACCTCTCAGAGGCTACTGGAACTGGTTCTACTTCTCACGGGACTCCTTGGCCCAGGCTGGTACAACAGACGTGGGGCTGATTCTCCCTAGTTTTCTCACTCTTGAGATCCATTCTTGACAATGGGGAATTTAACCATGATTGGTTCACATGCTTATTCTTACTTAAAGGGACACAGTTTAACCGATTTTGGGAATCAATACAGTCTTCTCTTATTGGTGATTGTTAATCACCAGTAATGTAGGTTTTACTGATATTGAAATAAAAATGTACTCAACATTCAGTGTAATTTTTATATCTCTTTTTCCAGTACAAGTTCATCATCAACATTGTCCTACTAAAGATTCACAACCTTCCTCACATACATGCAGACCGTGGTTGGCCCTACCTTTTTTTTCTTTATCTCCCAAGATGAAATAACTTATACACAGAACATGCAGAAAGTTCGTTTTCAGGGACTCATACAGATCCAGCCCCTCATTTTCTGCCCACTTTTATTACTGGCCACTCTTCCACAGTCACTTTGACCTACAGCTTCCAGAAGCCACTTCTTGTTTTTAATCACTGTCATGTCTGACTCTTTTGCAACCCCGTGGACTGTAGCCCACCAGGCTCCTCTGTCCATGGGACTTCCTAAGCAAGAATACTGGAGTGGGTTGCCATTTCCTCCTCCAGGGTTCTTCCCAACCCAGGGATCAAATCTGTGTCCCCTGTGTTTCCTACTTTGGCAGGTGGATTCTTTACCATTGAGTCACTTGGGAAACTCCACACACGGCTTGCTACTTTCTTTCAAACTTCTGTTTTGTAGTTAGAATTTCCTTCCCTGGCTCTCACTCTTATGCTTCTTTTTAACTTGGTGAAATTGTATGCACTTTTAAACTCAATTTCAAATATGACCTTGTTTGTGAAACCTCATCCAAATCTTCAAGACAGTATGGTAAGTTTGCCATAAATCTATTTGTTAATTCTTCAACAAGGGATACAAAGATGAATAAACTTTCTACTGACCGAAAGGAATTCATAGTCTTGCACCCTATGTAAGCTAATGGGGTACATATTAAAATTATTAGTTTGTAAGACAAATGTTAAATGAAGTGGGCAACCACATAATTCCAACTTCATTCATCTAAATTATTTCCTACCATTTGTTTTCTAATGGATTTTCTAATGTAATGCTAAATGACTAAGTTCTGACTCAGCCCTATCCAGCAAATCTTTCTAACACTTCAAGACTTTAATGTTTCTGAAGTTGACCAGTGCATTTTACTGTGTAGACTAGAGATTGCTAACCTGTCAAACAAACACCAGATAGAATAGCAAAGAATCATATCCACAGGGTCTTCTAGACTTTCGAATCATCTAGTTTAGGAATTTTCCAGGTCTTATATGCAGAACCCTATGGTACTTAACACATTTTGGAATTTCAGCAGACATTTGATTCTAGTTAATAACATTTATTGGGCACTTAAGTTCTGGATGCTATTCTAATTTATTCACATTCACTCTTTGAACACATATAATTGGTTATGCTAACAGGGCAGAAAGGGATGCATAGGGCTGTTGGGTAGGCAATAGAGAATTCTAATACCACTTAGAAGTCTTACAGCAAAGAAACCTGCTGCTGCTGCTAAGTTGCTTCAGTCGTGTCCAACTCTGTGCAACCCCATAGACGGCAGCCCAGCAGCCTCCCCCGTCCCTGGGATTCTCCAGGCAAGAGCACTGGAGTGGGTTGCCATTTCCTTCTCCAATGCATGAAAGTGAAAAGTGAAAGTGAAGTAGCTCAGTTGTGTCCAACTCTTAGCGACCCCATGGACTGCAGCTTACCAAGCTCCTCCATCCATGGGATTTTCTAGGCAAGAATACTGGAGTGGGGTGCCATTGCCTTCTCCTACAAAGAAACCTACCTTCACTCAAAAGAATTGTTAGCACCTTTTAAAGCAACTTTTGTGAAAAGCTGGTCTTCTAATAGACAATTCTATGGAATTTCATAATAGCACTTTTCTATACAATTAGCATTATTTTACAAATGACCAAGTGAAAGCTTAGAGAGATTGGTGTATGCTCTGATGTCAAATAACCAGTTGGTTAAAAGAGTAAAATTGGAACCCATAATACATTTCTCGGCTTTCAGCTCTATGACATTTTTTTAGATTAATTTTGTAGGTTTCAATTATCTGATTATTTTCATACTAAATGAAATACAATAACACCTTATGTCCTTTTTGAATTGAGACAGAGTATAAATTACTAAATAGACACTGAATAGCTGTAAATAAAAAGGCTAATAAGGAAATAAAGACTAGAAAATTAAGATGAAGGAAATTACTTGGAAAACCTTCTGTGTCAGAAATGAATTTTCTCCTATTTCTTCACTCTTTGTGTGTTCTCACACATGTGCTTGCATGTGTGTGTGTGTGTGTGTGTGTGTGTATATATTTGAGGGGGGAAGTTGCACTAAAACAAATATGCTAATATTTGGGACATGTGGCTAATATTTCCCCATATTGTGGATACTTTTGTACTTTTTGACATTTCATGTATTTTCATGTAGAACCATCTGCAAATAAGACAAATTATTGAGGACACTTAACTTGATGTTTGGAAGGGTAAGAGTTTTAGCCTTTCAGCTACTAATCCTTATGCTGACTTTATGATCAGTGGTAACTGACCTTCTGCTGTTCCCCAAAAGACCTCATGAGGCTGTAGTCCAAGGTTGACCCAATTTTTGTCCCTTGAAAACCAGTGTTATGGAGTCAGTCCCAGACTACAGTATTTGATCTTTGTGTCCAGACAAGTCATTTATCACGTTTTTCCAAACCAAGAATAAACCAGGGCACATTTGATATTCTATAGACATGAATATTCTGAGCTGAGGCCACATGGGTTACTTCTTTATGTGTCTCTACTAGAGCTCCCTGGGCCGTAGTTTTCTCATCTATAAAATAGGCCTTTCTTTCTCTAATGAGCTATGACCATCCCAAAAGAGTTTCATTAATTCCAAGCTGAATTTGAATCTGACTCCATGCCCCTGTCAATTTCTATCCTATGGCCGCAGTTAATTGGGCTTCCCTGGTGGCTCATTATTTTCGAACTTTTGGTACATTTCTTAGTATTCTTGATTGAAATTTGCAGTAAGCTTCCATGGGAAAATCTCTCTGTAGTTGTAATTATTTTAGTAATGCAATTTAAACAGTGTATCGGGATAAAAAGTACTTTAAACTTTGTTGTTGCCACTCTTGTGATCTACATTACCCAGATGTAAGGCAACCTGATTAAAATTTGGAGTTGCAATGAGTATTCGCTTTATTCACCTCTTGTACGTTAAACTTTGAAGATGAGATACTTTCTATTTGAAAGTGATTCTTGCTTTCAGACTTGAAAGCTGAAAGGTGCCTCAGATGCTTTATTGTTTCCATGTGTGTTTGTGCTTCAAAACCGAAATGAAAATTATGATTGTATGTTTGTTATGATATAATTATTTTCAAAACATTGAGTTCTCCCTTTGCTTTCAGTAGTTCCCAGATAATATAGTATAGCCATAGATTAGGTTGGAAATTGTGGCCATTTTCTATCCGATTTTGACTAATTTACTGCATAAGGGAAACATATGGGATCGTTTGTATGATTTTTTTAAAGAAACCAAATCCTTTTATGGCACTGATCTTCAGGAAAAAAATAAAGAAGGAGGAAGTTTATTCCTTTAATTAGACTGCAGTGTGTAAGTAGCTGCTGTGTCCATAATGTGAGTTTAAGTATTGGCATCTGATCCTAGACAAACACAGTCACACCACACACATAGCGGAATGAAAGCTCAGGGCTGGGCCATGCTTCTGCCCGAGCCTTTGAGTTCTGACTACAAAGCACCCAAGTCTGTGCGGGTTCCTTGTTACTGGAAGCTCTCTGCTGTGGGTGATGAAACCCCAAGTTGAAATGACCAGGGAACTGAGGTTATTTGCTTGGATGAATCCATAAGTCATCATTTGGTCATTGAGTTTCATCCTGTTTGTTTCCAGTTGGGGCTGATTATTCAAAAGTTAACAGCTATAGAATAGCTTTCTTTTCTCTTCTTTTGTCTTCCCTGGGAGCTGGGTATTTTTTCTCATGTAGGCTTAGATGAATGATGTTGTAATTAGCTATGGTAACCTTGCCAGGCTATCATCAATCAGTCATAGCCATGTAGTCTAGAAAGTGTGTGCATGCTTTTCTGCTATTACGGTAACTAAATCAGGACTAAGGAGGTCACAGTGTTCTAACCATTTCTGGCACCGTTATTCTTTTGCTGTTGTTTTGGGTTTTATTATAGTTTGTTTTCAGAGTAGGTGAAAAGTTGCTGGAGAAGGAGGTGGTACTGAGAAAGGCAGCTTAAACACTGAATTTTTTTTTAAATTTTAATACTCTGCAAACGGCCTGAGGTATTTGGTTAAATGAAAGAATTAAATAAGTATCTAAAAGACAAGCAGCTGCTATCAAATATTAAAAGGTAATTACTACACAGGAATAATTTCTGTTGTGTTAATGAAGTACAAATGTGAATGATAGTTGAAATATGAAGTTTTCAATATGCCTGGCATTGCATTTTGAGTAACAGCAGATGAATGGTCTATGTGAACATACTTCATAGATGAGCAATCAGTTCATAGCATTTTGCAAAAATAGCATATGAGTTTTGCTTAAAGATATTCTATATTCTTATGAAAGTTTAAGTGAGTAATTTTTTATTGAATTATTAAATGTTAAGTGAGGGAAAATTTTAAAAATCATTATCCTAATAGAACTACTTTTATTTTTCTCTATTTTCTATCCAATTCATCTTTTAATTTTATTCTTATTTTTTTCACCTGCTCAGTTCTCCTTCTGTCTCCTTTCTTTAATTTTGTGTGCTATGTCTAATGGCTAAATTCGGTACCTAAATTGGTAGTAAGTTGGCTGTACTCTAATAAAAAAATATAAAAGGGAATTTGCATTTAGGCATTTATCCCAAAAATGTAAGACAGTACATATAAACCAAGCTTTCCTTCTTGTTCTTTTCTGGCTGTGTTTTCTAAGTTGATTATATGACCTCAAAAAACAAACAAACAAAAAAACTCCATTGAGTTCACCATCTCCCCTTTGGCCTCTTGCTGATGCTGGGCCCACACTGAGACAGACTGCAGATCCTCTCGTAAACAAACGGAATGAAAGGTCACCTTCCTACTGCTCGCTTGATATTAGACCCCTGGGTTTTCAAGCCTGTTTTGCAGATTGCTTTTAATAGTAAGCCCATTGAAACTCTGTTTGCAGAGGCCTAGTCCCTGACTAGTGAAAATATTTTCAGCCATGCTGTCATATTCCCCTTGTAGTTCCCTGGACCACTGATAAAGTAATTTTTGGTTTGGCCTTATAATAAAAAAAACAAAATCTTCTCCTCCTCCTGCTTCCCAACACACAGATCCATAGTCTTTTTTTTTCCCTCCCTTCCCCAACCCTTGCTACAACTCCCATCTACCTTTCTTGAAACCACTTCTCAACTCTCTGCTATTCAGGTGCTTTGGGACAGTCAACAGGGCCAAGAAGAATGACCCTCATTCTCTCAATATAACTGCTGCATTTTAGAGCCTAGTTGGGTTTCACATGTCTGTCACAGAATGCTTTCTAATTATTCATCTGTATTAAAAATTTCTGAACAATGTAACTCAGATTTTTATAAATAGAAATCTTTGTGGCCATAAAATAGATTACATTTCTCATACATTTCTAATCACACTTAAGCAAATTATTTATAATAACCCTGCTGATTTTCTTTTGCAATTAGAAATTCAAGAATCTTGCTAACCATTTAAAATATGGTAAAGCTTTTTTTGCACCAACAATTTTAATACATGGTTTAGACTTTGGGACTTTTTCTTTCTGTGTGTGTGTGTGTGTGTGCACACCCACTCACATGCACTTTTTTCCCCCTCTTTCTGCCCAGATGGATGGGGCGGGGGGTGGGGAGGGGAACCCACTAATTTAATTATTTACAGAAGATCCATCTTAAGGACAAGTCACTCAGAGTTGGACACGCTTTCATGACTGGCTCAGGATTTTCTCATTTGCTTTATCTGATAAAGCCATATGATGAATTACAACCCAATATACACACATTTGCTTATTTCCTTGCTCTATACCCATTCTGAAATTTTACTAAGATCTTGATTTGGCCCGATGAAAGTAGGAAATACTGAAACAGCTTGATCTGTTCATTCTCACATCCCAAGGTGATAAGGAAAGGTGACAGCCTTTGCTTAGCAATTGCCTTAAGAAAAGCTCTCTCTCTTGTGTTTACCCTTTTTTTAATGTTTACTAGATAAAATAAGACAACATCCCAGATATCACCACCACACCCTGTCAATTTATCTTTGAAACCATGCATCCATCATATGGTACACACAAAATGGTACTCATTTTGTTTGTTCGTAAGCTTAATGAGAAAACCTTGATAGCTATCAGAAAATACAGGTGACCTTTTAAAAGTATCAGAAAAGTTCTGATTGCTTTTCTGTAGAAATATAAGACTCTTCATTAAATTCCTCAAACTCCTTTACAGATGGAAGAAATTTGGGGCTTTGTATTTTTTTTTTTTTCTGTGTGCAAAATTAAAGTACAGGAAATTATGTGGTACATCTTGCTTATTTTCTTTTTGTTTATATGGAAGACTTGACTATGATTACTTAATACATGTGTACAGAATATGCCATGATTAAGGAAAATAAGTGAGAGTAGATTTTTGCCTTACCACAACCTATGTAAAACCATAACACTTGTATTTCATGTTTTAGGATAATATTGATTAAAGAAGCCATTACTTCAATGTCGTATTTCTTGATACTGTTGATAAAAATGGTGTTTCCATATTCTTTTGCGCTATTTGTTCTGAAAAATGGCGTGGATAACAGCAAGCTGAATGGCTTTGTGTCATCTGGTTCTGCATAATTGTGATGATCAATTAAACTCTCCTTATGTTTTTAAAACAAATAGACTTTCTGCCCCAGAGATCTGAAAGCATGAGGCAAAGTTCTTATTTTAGTCACAGTTCAGGAATAATGTCCTTTGACCTTGTGACTTTAGTTTGGTATTACAGTTAACTGCCCTTATGGCAGAGAGTTCAGCATTTGCACAACTGATGTCTGCTCTTTTTAGATGACCGTTCTTAAGAGGATAGCAATAGAAATCAGTCTGGCTGATGCCAGTGCTTCAGAAGATGGTAGTGTGCCTGTCACTGACTTCAGTTAATCAAGAATTATTTATTCCTGGCCTAAAAGATGAAACGTATTATTAGGCTAGGCTACCAGAATAATATAGAACAAGTCATGAACTCATTCTCAAGTAGCTTACAATCTTGACTTAAGAGAGACTGACTTAAGTTGACTTAAGATATTTTACTAAGTGAGTCTCTTTACTTGGTTCAGTTCAGTTCAGTAGCTCAGTCGTGTCTGACTCTGCAACCCCATGGACTGCAGCATGCCAGGCTTCCCTGTCGATCACCAGCTCCCTGGAGCTTGTTCACACTCATGTCCATTGAGTCGCTGATGCCATCCAACCATCTCATCCTTCATCATATGCTTCTCCTCCTGCCTTCAATCTTTCCCAGCATCAGGGTCTTTTCCAATGAGCCTGTTCTTTATCTTAGGTGGCCAGAGTATTGGAGTTTCAGCTTCAGCATCAGTCCTTCTGATGAATATTCCTGGCTGATTTCCCTTAGGATGGACTGGTTGAATCTCCTTGCTGTCCAAGGGAATCTCAAGAGTCTTATCCAACACCACAGTTCAAAAGCATCAATTCTTCTGCACTCAGCTGTCACATCCATACATGACTACTGGAAAAACCATAGCTTTGACTAGACAGACCTTGGCAAAGTAATGTCTCCATTTTTTAATATGCTGTCTAGGTTGGTCATAGCTTTTCTTCCAAGGAGCAAGCGTCTTTTAATTTCATGGCTGCAGTTACCATCTGCAGTGATTTTGGAGCCCAAGAAAATAAAGTCTGTCACTGCTTCCATTGTTTCCCCATCTATTTGCCATGAAGTGATGGGACCAGATGCCATAATCTTAGTTTTCTGAATGTTGACCTTTAAGCCAACTTTTTCAGTCTCCTCTTTCACTTTCATCAAGAGGCTCTTTAGTTCTTCTCTTTCCACCATAAGGGTGGTGTCATCTGCATATCTGAGGTTATTGATATTTCTCCCAGCAGTCTTGATTCCAGCTTGGTTAGGTTTCCACTTTTATAATTTACAACAGTTATAGTAACACAGGGCATGCAATTATAAAACCATACAGTTAAGAAAATACATACGGTATGAGTAAATTTAGATGTGCACAAAAGCTTCTGTGTGTGCCATTAGTCGTGTGGGATATCTCGTTATAGCTTGGTTAATTGTCTTTTGTTTGAGTCTTTGGTTGATAGTTTCATGGAGATAATATGACTTCAAGTTTGTAGTCTATGTTGTGACTGTTTTTATTGACTCTCTATTTGGGGCAGTGCTAGCTTTATCTTCTATTAGATGACCAGAAATATTTCGGCTCCCAGTCTTTCCACTACCACCAAACATGTCCTGAGCTGCTCAAGTGAGGTCTCTGAGGTCTCATTAATAGGTCAATGGATAAATATTTATTTATCTACCCATTCATCTATCCTTCTCACCAAAGACGCTCTAGTCAAATGTACTAATTTAATTCTAGATAGTGATGTTGGAGACCAAATTTCTTCCCTGGCAAGTTGAGCTAATTCACAGTCAGAAGAATTAGATATGCTGGAGCCAGGAAGTAGAGTTCATAGATCTACTCTTTCTTTTTCACTGATGACCACATAAATTACTGATTAGACCCCAACAGTAATCTTTTCTACTCCCAATCTATAGGCTATTCTTCAGCCTAATTTATGTACATGATGCAGAAAGTTTAGGGAAGTTCTGTTTTTGGTCTGTTTATTTCCTGATTCAGAATACCACCCTCCAGGTGAGTGCTCAAATTGTCTAGACACAGTTGTCCTATACGTGAATCCTTCTACATTGTGGATTCTACTGAGAAGAAAGAATTTGACCATGTTGGAAGATTTCATTAAAGAAGTTTATAGAATGAGTTTGGTGGTGGTGTTTGTTTGTTTTTTTCCTTTTCAGGCCTCTTTTAAAACCGACTCAAAAATTTTCTTTAAAAGACCTTCCTTGACTGCTTTCTTAATGGTCGGTTTTAAATAGTATTTTAGCATTTGTTTGGTAGCTGTCATAAGTTTTGTATAATAATCTGTCTTTATAATGTTAAAGGTTATGTGAGGTTAAGCAAAATTCTTGTCTATAATTCATATCTTCTGAAAAATAGTTGTTTTCTCAGTATTAAAAATGTAACCTAATAAATTTGATTCAATATCTTAATTAAGCAAGTAGGCAATGCATTATTTCCAGGGGGAAAAAAAAAAAAAAAACAAGGAATGGAAAATGGAAAAGGATATAGACTATATGTTGTTGTTTAGTCACTCAGTCCTGTCTGACTCTTTTGTGATCCCGTAGACTGTAGTCCGCCAGGCTCCTCTGTCCAGGAGATTTCCCAGCCAAGAATACTGGAGTAGGTTGCCATTTCCTTCTCTAAAATGGAGTGGGTTGCCATGCCCTCCTCCAGGGGATCGTCCCAGCGCAGGGATTGAACCTGCATCTCCTGTGGCTTCTGCATTGCAGGCAGATTCTTTACCACTGAGCCACTGGGGAAGGACTTTATAACATATAGTGTAGAAATTAAGAGTAGAAGTCATGGAGCAAGACTACATAAGTCAGATATACCTCTGCCCTTGCAAGCTGGGTGATCATAGGCAAGTGTTTAATATCACCATGCCTCAGTCTTCTCATCTATAAAATGGATAATATTAGCAGTGCCAAATGGAGTTGTTGTGAGCATCAAAAGCACTCATATGTATGTAAAAATAAAACACTTAAAATAGTGCCTGTCATATAAGAGGTAAATACTAGTCACTATTAATGTTTTTATCATTATATTTATTATTGATCATTTAGAGCAAAATCTCCTTGGCCTTATGTAATTGATATTCTGATCTGGCCCTTTGTTCTCCCTTTTTCTCATTTTTCACTTTCAACCCATAACTCTGTATTCTCTTTTTTTTATATAAATATAGATTCTGGTCATCTTATGCCTTTCTCTAAGCCATAAAATTAAATGAGATTTTCCTCTCTTCAGGCTTACAAGATAAATGGTTAAATGGTCTGTTGCAGCCAAAACAATACCCATGGATGTTAATCAGAATAATGTAATTGCTTCAAAGTTTTCAAATAATACCTTTGTGCTTATTTTTAGAGATTTGTAATAGGGTAATTGCTTTGATTCTTTTTTATCCTTACTGAACTCAAGTACTTACTTTCATATTCTCATGCTGATGCAGCATATTGTTCATAAGGATTTTCTTTTAGAATTGATAAGCGCATGCTCTTCATGTTTGACGATACTTTCACACAAGGGAATAAGAATACATTTTTGATGCTGTTACCCTCATCCAGCTGGCCTAGAGTACTGGGTGTGTTGGGGTGCCATCAGGAAACAGATTAAATGCTCAAAGGTGTAATTGAGAGAATTTAATAATGGGATTATTTATGAAAGGGAGGCACTCAAATTCTGAAAAAAACTGAGAGCTCTTATCACCCCAGGCCTGAAAAAAGAGATAATTTACCAATCTGGTAAGAGCCACTGATGTGTGAAAGAGGTATTACAGGATCAGAACCTAGGCCCTAAGCTTGTCCTGCCACCACTTTCAAGGGTGGAGCTGGCAGAGAGGGGAATAAACAGCCTCAGATCCCCCTCTTCCTACCCTTTTCTGCTGGTCCTTCCTCATGCCCAAACCCTACAGGTAGCCAAAGGGCAACTGGTCTATGTGATGCACTGAGTTGCTGAGTAGAAGTCAACCTCCTGGGTCCAGAACAGGGCTAAGGAGACCAGGAAGTGGCTCCAGACAGCATCATGAAAATCACCCAACACAAATACTTAATCTGTGTATATCTGAGCTGACTTTTTGCTGAAGAAGAACAAAAGAGAAGAAGACAAAGGATGAGATGGTTGGATGGCATCACCGACTCAATGGACATGAGTTTCAGCAAGCTCTGGGGAGTTGGTGATGGACAGGAAAGCCTGGCATGCTGCAGTCCATGGTGTCTCAGAGTCAGACACGACTTAGCGCCTGAACTGAACTAAGCTAACTTTTTAACTTATAAAAAGCTAACTTTTTATAAGATGCTGTGGTGCATGAATAATGCTAGAAAATTAAGGAAAAGTTGATTATATATTTGGCATGTAACTTAGCTACTGGAATATAGAAATCATTAAAATCTACAGTTTTTCATCAAGGTGTTCACAATTCAGTGCCATAATTCTCATCATTTTCTTTTTAACTGAGACATAGCATGGTGATATTTCTGTCTACAACACACTGAAATGCAGTGTCTCCCTCTTTGTAAGATTTCTGTTGTGCTGACTATAATTCCACTACCTTTGGAACTCAATTAGTAATGCACATCAGCTTTCAGTTTACAAAAAAAGTGGATTGAATATATTAACAGTTTTTTCATCTCTTCCTTTCCAAACTTTCATACAAATGACAGCTGAGGTAAAAATAAAGGTGGGGAGCAGAGCTTAATTAAAAAAAAAACAAAAACAAAACAAAAAAAAAAAAACCACACTAGAAATGGAAAGGGGGAAATGGAAAATGAAAAGAATCAGATGAACAGATGACTTGCACTTCAGGCTACCCTAGAGGAAGGCCTTCCTTCTTTTGGCTTTGAGAAAATACCTGGGGTAGAGGTGGGAAACCTGCCTGCCTGCTTCTTATGCAGGTTTGTTACAGTTATACCTGTCAGCAAACATACTTTATCATGTCACATGCATAATTCAGAAGAGAACTTTGTTCAGGAAAGGCCAACGTATTGTCAAGACAAGGGAAGCTGCTTGTTCTTAATCAGTTGTATTGAGAAATATGAATGGACAACCACCACTGACCAGATATTTAAGGGAACAACAACTAAAAAGATGGCACTAGGATAGAACTGACAAGACATCCTTGGAGAAGAATAAAAAAATGAGAGGATATCAAGATTACCAGAAATCAAGATTTATAAAGTTATAGTAATTGACTCAGTGTGGTTTGGCACAAACACAGATGAATGACATAGAATAAAATTTCCAGCAACAGACCCTCACAGATAGAGCCATTTGCTTTACATGTGATTTGACACTGTTTTGCAGTGGGGAAGGGATGGTGCCAAATCATCAGCTATATAGAAAACATTAATCCCAACCTCACACTTTATAAAAATTCAATGCTAGACAGGTTGTAGACTTAAATATTAAGGAACAGGGGGAAAAAGCCATGAACTATGGAAGACAGCATAGGGGAAATGGGACTATGTGCATAGATTTGGTATTAGGCTTATTTGTGAAATAGGACATAAATGCACGGATTCATTTTGATATTTGGCAAAACTAATACAATTATGTAAAGTTTAAAAATAAAATTAAAAAAATAAAACAATAATTTTGATGAATTGGATTATGTTAAAGAAATTCTTGATGAAAGTGAAAGAGAAGAGTGAAAAAGTTGGCTTAAAGCTCAACATTCAGAAAACTAAGATCATGGCATCTGGTCCCATCACTTCATGGCAATTAGATGGGGAAACAGTGTCTGACTTTATTTTTTTGGCTCCAAAATCACTGCAGACGGTGATTGCAGCCATGAAATTAAAAGACACTTGCTCCTTGGAAGGAAAGTTATGACCAACCTAGGCAGCATATTAAAAAGCAGAGATATTACTTTGCCAACAAAGGTCTGTCTAGTCAAGGCTATGGTTTTTCCAGTAGTCATGTATGGATGTAACAGTTGGACTATAAAGAAAGCTGAGTGCAGAACTGATGCTTTTGAACTGTGGTGATGGAGAAGACTCTTGAGAGTCCCTTGGACTGCAAGGAGATCCAACCAGTCCATCCTAAAGGAAATCAGTCCTGGGTATTCATTGGAAGGACTAATGTTGAAGCTGAAATGCCAGTATTTTGGCCACCTAATGTGAAGAGCTGACTCATTTGAAAAGACCCTGGTGTTGGGAAAGATTGAAGGCAGGAGGAGAAGGGGACAACAGAGGATGAGATAGTTAGATGTCATCACCGACTCAATGGACATGAGTTTGAGTAAACTCTGGGAGTTGGTGATGGACAGGGAGGCCTGGCGTGCTGCAGTTCATGGGGTCGCAAAGAGTCGGACACGAATGAGTGACTGAACTGACTGACTGAAAGAACTTCTATTAGTGAAAAAATACCATTACAAGAGTGAAAAAGAAAAGCTGCAGACTCTGAGAAGACACTTGTAATACATAATATCTAACAAAAGGGCCATGCCCAGAGTATATGAAGAACTCGCCAAAATGGTAGAACAGACAACTCAATAGAAAAATGGAAAAGAACTCTAATAAGCACTTCATAAAATGAATAGCCAGTGAATATACAAAAAGGGTGTTCAACTTAACAAAGGGCCATGCCCAGAGTATATGAAGAACTCGCCAAAATGATAGAAGGACAGACAACTCAATTGAAAAATGGAAAAGAACTCTAATAGGCACTTCATAAAATGAAACCAGTGAATATACAAAAAGGATGTTCAACTTCATTAATCTTCATAGAAAAGTACATTAATTAAGACCACATTGCAAATCTGACATCAAAATAATATTGGCTTATAATCCAAAACATAAATTTACAAAAGCCTATTGTGGTAGAAACAGATAATTGAATAACTAAAGGTGGTAGAGGTGGGAAGTTACACATCTTTTTTACAGAAGAGTTCTGTAAATAGTATATGTAGATAACTCCCCTTTGTGCATGGGCTGGGCTTGGTGACTCACTTCCAAAGATTGGATATGGAAAAAGAAAATTAATAAGTGTGTAGTGAAACCTGGCCAACACTACCTGAACCAACTGATCAAGATTACCATCACCAGGGAGAAATCAACTGAGGTCATATTTCCTGATATGATATGATGAAAGCATTTCACTGTCCTGCTACTCTTCCCAAAATTCCGTAACTCCAGCCTAATCTTAAGAAACACATTAGACAAACCTAAACTGGGGGCTTTCTACAAAATGTCTGACCAGTTCTTTTCACAACTGCCAAAGTCATGAACAACAAAGGAAAATTGAGAAACTTTCCCTGACCAGAGGAAACTTGACTAGAAAAAAAATGTGGTATCCTGAATTGACCCTGAAACAACAACATCAAAAATAGTTGGAAAACTGGTGAAATCGAAATGAAGTCCTAACTTAATAGTCATGCTCTAATGATAACTTGTTAGTTTTGACATGGTATCATAGTTGCCAAAAATGTTAACATAGAGGCTGGATATTCTCTCTACAGTCTTTACAGCTTTTTATAAGTTGAAAATCCAAAATAAAAGCATGGTTTTGATAAATCTTTAATGGAAGAACACTGTAAATCTACCAGAAATTACTAAAATAAGAAAGACAGTATCAAATATCAGTGAGGCTGTGGAGTAACTAAAACTTTCAGACTCTACTAACTTGAGTTAAATTGGTTCAACATTTTGGAAAACTGTTTAGTAGTATCTGCTAAAGTTGAACCTATACTCTGTGATCTAACTGTAAACTAGGTAATTCTCAGCAGAAAAGAGCACATATATTCAGCAAAAGACATCACAGCATTCCTAACCTAATAGTTGCCAAATGAAAACAACTCACATGATAAAATGGTAAATAAATCCTGGTGTATTCATACAATGGAGTGCGTTACAGCAATGAGGTTGATGTAACTGTTGCAACAACGAAAATGACAAAACATCATAGAAGAAACCCACAAAATAGAATGTGTGGGCTTGTTGATCTCCTTATCTTGCACTGGTGGGGTGGTGAGAGATACAAGCTAAAGTTGATGGGGCAGGCAAGTATAGATATTGAAAATAAAAATGGCTATTGAAAATTCATTCATTTAACAAATATTTATTGAACACTTAGCAAATCCCAGGCTGATCACTTTTTGGTGTACACAGATGTTGAACTAAGTTGTACACCTGAAACTTATAAACACACACATGCATACATATATTATAAAACATTTTAAATGGAGGCGTGGGCATTAGGATACAAATAGTAAACAAGATGGAAAAGGACATGGCAACCTACTCCAATATTCTTGCCTGGAAAATCCTAGGGATGGAGGAGCCTGGTGGGCTGCCATCTGTGGGGTCACACAGAGTCGGACACGACTGAAGTGATTAGCAACAGCAACAGCAGCAGTAAGCAAGAAGATCTCCTTGGAGAGCAGAGATCAAAGCAGTCAATCTTTAAAGGAAATCAACCCTGAATACTCATTGGAATGACTGATGCTGAGGCTAAAGCTTCAATACTTTGGCCACCTGTTGCGAACAGCCTACTCATTAGAAAAGACCTTGATGCTGGGAAAGACTGAAGGCATAAGGAGAAGAGGGCAACAGAGGATGAAATGGCTGGATGGCATCACCAATGAAATCTACATGAACTCGGGCAAACTCTGGGACATGGTGAGGGACAGGGAGGCCTGGTGTGAGGCAGTCCATGGGGTCATGAAGAATTGGACATGGCTTGGCAACTGAAAGAACAGTAGGCAAGAAGTATGACGACCATTATTAGAGAAACTTAAAACCACTCTATATTTTAAAGATAAATCATTTGCAAAATTACTTATTAGTGGTAAGGAATTGCTTTGAAACATACCTGTCAACTATTTAGAGGGGTTGCTTACTCTCTTTTCTCCAATTCACAGACATAGGTGGGAGGCTCAGGAATGACTATGACCAAGGTCAGCTCTGAGAACAATTGCACAGTCCCCCCAGATCCACCAAGTTAGGCACACCAGGGCAGCGTCTTGGTGACATGTTTCAGCTGACACCATGACAGCTTTCATGAATCATGAGTGCTGGTGCATAATCCACACCAATGCCAATTCACTTCACTACTCACAGTATTAAAAATCAAGCTTGAGGATTTCAATTAGGTGTTTGGAAGAGACAAGAAAAGGTTTTCTAATTAAACCTATTGAATTGGGGGAAGAACTTTATCATTGCCTGTAGATGATGAATAACAATTAAGTAGCAAATAGACTGCGTATATGTACTCAGGGCTTAAATCACTGGAGACCTGGAAAGAAATTAGTCATTGTATGCAATGAACATTAGTCTGTCTTATGAACTGTAATATAGTCCATAGGGCTTGTATTTTTGTTTGTTTGTGTGTTTGATTCTACTCAAGGGAAGATTTTCAAATTGTGTGTGTCTATAATGATTCTGGTTGCAATTATCTAAATCTAGAACAACTAAAAGTATTTCACCTGATGTATAAAACAGTGGGGATACTTTTTGTCTGTTTTGCTTGAATTATCTGGATAATTGCCTCCATTTTCCACCTGACTTAGTGTAAGTAAACACAGCTTGAGTATTTTCCATAAGGTTGTTACTTCAGGTTGAGCACTGGCTTGAAGCTAGAGGGGTTGATACTGAGAAATTCAGCCAGGGCAATGCATTTTTGACTGTCCAGCTGATTGTTGGGCCTAATGACTGTTAGGTATTACATAGGAATTTCCTTGTTTGGTAGTTTCATTCTGAAATAATATTGATGTTATTGAATCTTGAGCAAATATATTTGCTATCTCTGTACCATGATCCCAATCAACTTGAGTGTGTATTGTGGGCTAAAACTCATGAAGTTTCAGATTGAGGTTTTGGTAAAAGAATACATCCAAAAATATGTGTGTGTGGGGGCGGGGCGGGGGGTGTTGTATGGATGGAGGGGAAAAGTAAGATGGCAAGGGAGGAAGTTAGTCCTTTTTAAGGAAAGTAAAAATATAGGAAAGTCAAAGTCTAATATTCAATTCAACCAAAGGATATAGTTGATAATTTGGAGGAGAAAATTCAGCCTGTGTGGAGAAAATATTCAATTGTTTTACTACCCATTAAGCATCTCAATCATAATAACTTAATTTTTTTTTCTGGATCTGAGAAAATGTTCATTGTATTTACAATGTAATGGCCAAACTAGCAAAAGAGTTAATAAAAGATACGTTTCCTTTTCAAAGATCTTGACTCACATAATTGGACAAGTATTAATAGATCTTTGTTAAATGTATTAATATCAGTCAAGATTTTTCAATCTTCTCATTTTTCAGTTGAGAATAATTAAAATAGTTTTCACATATTTTTGATGTATAAATGCTGCTACTTTATCACTGAAATTGTTGGAGTTTCATGTCGAGGATGGAATGGAATTAAAATTGGATAAGACTCAAGGGAAGATGTAGAAAAATGATTTCATGGAGATTCAAATTTATATCAGCCATAGCCAGGACCCCTAGGAGTGGTAGAAGTTCTCTTTCTGTATTTAATATGAATAACATTAATATTAAAGATAAATGTGTGTAACAGGTAAGTCCAAAAGTGATGCTAATGGATATGTGAGTTGTCAGTTTTTCTGGGACATGTTTAATTGAGTAGCAGGAAATGGAGTGGGCCTGGAACTTGGAGGATGGGCTTTGTATTGAGGACTCTGATGTGATTAGAAAGAAAAGGACCATTTCTGCATTACAAGTCTGAGAATGTCTCCCTTTCATCCAGTTATACATTTAGACGGCGGATTTAGTGGTGTGGATCCATAAGCTGAGAGCCCTGTGTAAGCTAGTAGAAGTGATGTCTGGAAGCTTGGACTAACCAGTGAGGAAAAGAATGTTCCTACTTTTGCTCCATCCTTACCCCATGGGACTTTTGTAATGTCTTATTTCACCAAGTGTTCAAACAAACAATTCTCCACAGCTCCAACACCAAGAAAACCTTCTCTACAGTATTTGGAACATCTAGTAGCGGTTTTAGGCATTGTCCCCAGAACCAGGGATGAAACTGTAGGCTACCAGATTAAGAACTCTCTGCCTAAGTCTCCCACCTTCTCTAATTTCCCTTTCTTCTTCTTTTTTTATTTCAAGTCTTCTTTTCCTATTTTTTTCTCTCTCCTTCCCTTCCATCCTCTTTCTGTCCCCCTCCTTTCTTTATTCCCTCTTGTCATCTCTCTCAACTTTCCTTTCTTTGACACTCATACATCAAAGCCCATATAGCAAAATTAGACTGTTCCTAGTGCCCATCTTTCTGAAGAGTGATAATCTCAATGAACTTGGACACCAAACCTAAAGCCTAAGTGGTTGAGTAGACACTATTGTTATCTTGTATTGGAAAGACAGGTTTCACAGTTGACTGTGAATATGTGAAATCATTGAGCACAAGGGAGTATGCACAACACACCAAGAGCTGGTAAGAAAAGAGGAAGAAATTTCACAATGGCTGCATTCATGTCATGCACCATGAATATGGACATGGCTGGATTGACTAAATGGGGGAAGAAAGTCTTGATGTAACTGAACTGAGTGTCTACTCTCTTGTCTTAGTTCAGTAACAGACCTTTCTCATGCATAATAAATATATAAACAAGTCACATGAAGGAAGTAGAAGCAAGTGATGCATCCCCGTGTGCCAAACTGACTTCATTTCAAGGGAATATCTGAGCAGAGTTTGGGAGGTGTACCTGTGATAGACAGAGGATGCATGGAGTGGAGAAGAAGTATCTGGATTGTACTGAAAAGGGCATAACTGGGGCCATGGGCTGGAAACCTTCTTGGACATACCAGATATATTGTGTCTTTTGCTAACTTTGACGGGGCTTCTGTTGGCAAATCAAGTGTTCCTGGATTCCTTTACTTCACTAAGCACTGGCAGGTGCCATTGCTGACTTAAACGGCCTCGGAGGCTTCAGATATATGTCAGCAAAGTACACAGGGAATAATGGCCTCAAAATAAACTTCTGAATCATCGTTCTTTAAAATGTGTCTATGGAACTGTGAAGTGTATGGATAGCCTAAGTCAGCCCTAAATTGTGATTTATTTAAGCATTGGCAATTATTAATTTGTAATAATCATCACTTTCTCTATTATAAATCATATTAACCTTTCTTTGAGCTCCTAAATCTAGTTTTGTAATACATCAAACTAAATGTAAAGACTAGTATGACAACCCATTGAATGGTGACTTTCTTTTCTTGTGGGTCTCAGATAACTATTTCTGAGTAAAAGGAGATCATCCACCAATTAATTACTATCTTTAGAAGTTTCTGTTTCTAAAGTTTGTAATTAATATTATATGTATTCTTATTAGCATTCTGAAGAGTTTTTTTTTTTAATTTTGTAGATAAGATTGTTCAGTTTCTTAGGTATTCTCTGAAGTTTCAAAAAACCTTTCTGGTAAAAATTCTTGATATAATAGCAGCTGGAAGAATAATTGTCATTGGAATGACCTTTTCTTGGGTAATTTGACAGACAACTTGATGGACAGCCTTCTCCCATCTCTCTGCCAGCCTTTTAGAGCCTGCCATAAAATGCAGGAGCAAAATTTTAACACAAGAGATAAGATTCTCAGCAGTCATTTGTTGCGTATCTCCCTCAGTGCAGTTCCTCAAAATTTGAAAGCTCCCTCTCTCCTCAAGGTATTTTTCTCATTACCTGCAGAAAATGTGTCCTTTGGGAAGAAATTCTAAAACAATAGTGCGGGTGCTGAATCAAATTTCCCAGGTGTGTTAGGGACTCCGTTGTAAGGTTGCTAAATTGTACTGGCTCGGTGCATTAAATGGCACTCTTGTGTCCTATTGTAAAAGTTAATACAACTACCAAAGGTGCTTTTCCTTGCAACAAGAGAATAGCATTGACTTTGAAGAAATATAGACTATGAAAGTACCCATTTGAAATATCCAAAAAGGAAAAATAAAAGCACTTGCTAGTAAAATGAAGGCAATTAATTTTCAGGGAAGTTTGTTTTTAAAATGTAGCCCCAGAGTGACATGTAAATTTAAAAGACTAATATTTTCTCTGGGAATAAAATCATTTGAAAGATATTTTCCCTTGAATTCTGAGAGTATCCCCACAAAGGAATGTTCATTGATGGATAAAATATGTATTTTATCAAGAATATTTCACCCACAGTATTATCATTGTCAAAGAAAAGACTTGTCTGCAGTTTTAGAACACATATTATAAAGGTGACACATACTCATTCATGTATTTGTTTTCACCTCTTTCCAAAAGGTATATTGCTTGAATTCTGGGATATTGTGTATTTTGTTCACTGCTATATCTTTAACCTGTGAAACAATGCCTATAACAGTCAGGCAGTCAATTTCCACTGTATGAATGCATGGACAAATTAAATAAAGAGCCTATAAATATATTTTCATCTCTCTCTCTTTTTTTTTCTTTTGGTTTTTCTTTTTTTTTTCAGTGTCCTAAGACTGAGGCCTTTTCATTCAGTCTTTTTAAGTTGGATTCTTAATCGCATTTCACTGCTTTTCATTCAACAAGAATGTTAAGTACATGTCAGGAAAAGCTGGAAACATTATCTATGATCCCCATGGAGGGGAGTGGTTTCATTCCATTAGCCTATTTCTGGGGACGTCATAGATTTGTCTCTGTGTTAATCCAGCTGACAAGCAGATACCAAAAACTGATGTTTAAAAGACTAGAAAGAAAGAAGAGGGATTGTTGAAGTGGAAAGGAAGAAGAATTCAGGTAAAGAAGTGATTAGCAGAAATTCTGGGGTTGTGGGAGAGAGAGAAAGAGAGAATACCTAATGTCCAGTAAAAATTATACTTAACATTGAGCATGATGTTGACTATACATGTCTCATATAGAGCCTTTATTATTATATGTTACTTCTATGCCTAATTTAAAGGTTTTTTATTATGAATGGTTGTTGAATTTTGTCAAATGCTTTTTCTGTGTCTTTCAAGATGATCTTCTTTCGTTCTATTAGTGTTATATCACATTTGTGTATGTTGAACCATCCTTGCATCCCAGGGATAATGGGATTTCATCATGGTCCCATTTCCCATTTCATCATGGTCAGTGATTCTTTTAAATGAGCTGCTGAATTCACTTTGCTTTTTATTTTATTGAGAATTTTTGCACCTACATTCATTAGGAATATTGGCCTATAAGTTTCTTTCAAGTAGTGTTGTTTTCTGGTTTTGGTATCAGGATAATACTGACCTTGTAAAATGAGTTTAGGAGTGTTCTGTTCACTTTGATTTTCTTGGGAAGAGTTTGAGAAGGATTGGTATTAATTCTTTTTTAAAGTTTTAGTAAAATTCACCTTGCTACCTTGGAAGAAAAGCTATGACAAATTTAGACAGCATATTAAAAAGAAAAGACATCACTTTGCTGACAAAGGTCCATATAGTCAAAGCTGTGTTTTTTTTCAGTAGTCATTACACATGTGAGAGTTGGACCATAAAGAAGGCTGAATGCCAAAGAATTGATGCTTTTGAATCGTGGTGTTGGAGAAGACTCTTGAGAGTCTCCTGGAAAGCAAGGAGGTCAAAGCATTCAATCTTAAAGGAAATCAACTCTGAATATTCATTGGAAGTACTAATACTGAAGCTGAAGCTCAAATAATTTGGCCACCTGATGTTCAGAGCAGACTCATTGGAAAGACCTGATATGCTGAGGAATACTGAGGGCAGCAGGAGAAGGGGTGACAGAAGATGAGATTGTTGAATGGCATCACTAAATCAATGGATAAGAGTTTGAACAAACTCCAGGAGATAGTGAATGACAGGGAAGCCTGGCGTGCTGCAGTCCATGGAGTCAAGAAGAGCTGGACACAATTTAATGACTGAACAACTGAAAGTAGCAGTTACCTCTGTTTATTTCTACAGAATGGATTATACATTGTCTTGTATTTTCATCTTGAATCTGAGACCCCAAATCACCTGAGACACAATGGAATACTACTCAGCCATAAAGAAAGAATGAAATAATGCCATTTGCAGCAATATGGATGGACTTAGAGATAATTATATTATGTTAAGTAAGTCCTTGGAAGAAAACTTATGACCAACCTAGATAGCATATTCAAAAGCAGAGACATTACTTTGCCAGCAAGGTCCGTCTAATCAAGGCTATGGTTTTTCCAGTGGTCATGTATGGATGTGAGAGTTGGACTGTGAAGAAGGCTGAGCACCGAAGAATTGATGCTTTTGGACTGTGGTGTTGGAGAAGACTCTTGAGAGTCCCTTGGACTGCAGGGAGATCCAACCAGTCCATTCTGAAGGAGATCAGCCCTGGGAATGCTTTGGAAGGAATGATGCTAAAGCTGAAACTCCAGTACTTTGGCCACCTCATGCGAAGAGTTGACTCATTGGAAAAGAGTCTGATGCTGGGAGGGATTGGGAGCAGGAGGAGAAGGGGACGACAGAGGATGAGATGGCTGGATGGCATCACTGACTCAATGGACGTGAGTCTGAATGAACTCCGGGAGTTGGTGATGGACAGGGAGGCCTGGCATGCTGCGATTCATGGGGTTGCAAAGAGTAGGACACAACTGAGCGACTGAACTGAACTGAACTGAAGTAAGTCAGACATTGAAAGAAAAATACCATATAACATAACTTATATGTGGAATCTAAAATATGCTGCAAATTATCTTATTTACACAATAGAAACTCACTGACATAGAAAACCAGTTTATGGTTACCAAAAGTGGGAAAAGCAGGAGTAAGAATAAATTAGGAGTTTGAGATTAGCAGATAAAAACTACCATATATAAAATAGATAAACAACAAGGTCCTACTGTATAGCACAAGGAAATTATACATTCATTGTTGATGGATGACTTTTCTTTCTGTACTCGAAGATAGATCTTTTAAGTCTTCATCTGAGGCCAGTTCATAATCATCAATTATGTACCTTGATCTGTGAAGGCAGTTCTAGCCTAGTATGATCTGAGTGAAGTTGCAGAGAGATAGGGGCAGATTCTATATAAGAAATAATTTCTTTAACTATTAGGTCTATCCAGTAGTGGACTAGATCTAACAGTTAGTACTTCCCTGGTGGCTCACACTGTAAAGAATCTGCCTGCAATGCAGGAGACCCAGGTTCGGGCCCTGGGTCAGGAAGATCCAGTGGAGAAGGGAATGGCTACCCACTCCAGTATTCTTGCCTGGAGAGTCCCATGGGCAGCGGAGCCTGATGGGCTATAGTTGTTGGGGTCACAAAGACTTGGACGCGACTGAGCAACTACCACTTTCACTTTCACTAGTGAAAGGAATGCATGCATGTGTGCTAGGTCACTTCAGTCGTGTCCACTCTTTGCAACCTGATGGTCTATAGCCCGCCAAGCTCTTCTGTCCATGGGATTATCCAGGCAAGAATACTGGAGTGGGTTGCCATTTCCTCTTCCAGAGGATCTTCCCCACCAGAGGATGGAACCCACGTCTCATATGTCTCCTGCATAAGTGGGAGAAATGGGCTTCTACAAAAAAGAATTAATTCATCTGTTTGTTCATTTATTCACCAAGGAATATTTATCATATGCTACCTATATTCCAGGCACTGTGTTATCTGGTAAACTTAACAATGGGCAAATTAGCAATGATTTTTGCTGTCACCACACATACAGCCTATTACAGGAAAACAGACAATGGTAGCAATAAAAGATTAAGTGTAATGAAAAGGTAAATATATGGGCTCGATAAAGGACAGAAATGGTATGGACCTAACAGAAGCAGAAGATATTAAGAAGAGGTGGCAAGAATACACAGAAGAACTCTACAAAAAAGATCTTCATGACCCAGATAATCACGATGGTGTGATCACTCACCTAGAGCCAGACATCCTGGAATGTGAAGTCAAGTGGGCCTTAGAAAGCATCACTACAGACAAAGCTAGTGAAGGTGATGAAATTCCAGTTGAGCTATTTCAAATCCTGAAAGATGATGCTGTGAAAGTGCTGCAACATGCCAGCAAATTTGGAAAACTCAGCAGTGGCCACAGGACTGGAAAAGGTCAGTTTTCATTCTAATCCCAAAGAAAAGCAATGCCAAAGAATACTCAAACTACTGCACAATTGCACTCATCTCACATGCTAGTCAAGTAATGCTCAAAATTCTCCAAGCCAGGCTTCAGCAATACGTGAACCGTGAACTTCCTGATGTTCAAGCTGGTTTTAGAAAAGGCAGAGGAACCAGAGATCAATTGTCAACATCCGCTGGATCATGGAAAAAGCAAGAGAGTTCCAGAAAAACATCTATTTCTGCTTCATTGACTATGCCAAAGCCTTTGACTGTGTGGATCACAATCAACTGTGGAAAATTCTGAAAGAGATGGGAATACCAGACCACCTGATCTGCCTCTTGAGAAATTTGTATGCAGGTCAGGAAGCAACAGTTAGAACTGGACATGGAACAACAGGCTGGTTCCAAATAGGAAAAGGAGTACGTCAAGGCTGTATATTGTCACCCTGTTTATTTAACTTATATGCAGAGTACATCATGAGAAACGCTGGACTGGAAGAAGCGCAAGCTGGAATCAAGATTGCCGGGAGAAATATCAATAACCTCAGATATGCAGATGACACCACCCTTATGGCAGAAAGTGAAGAGGAACTCAAAAGCCTCTTAATGAAAGTGAAAGTGGAGAATTAAAAAGTTGGCTGAAAGCTCAACATTCAGAAAACGAAGATCATGGCATCCGGTCCCATCACTTCATGGCAAATAGATGGGGAAACAGTGGAAACAGTGGCTGACTTTATTTTTCTGGGCTCCAAAATCACTGCAGATGGTGATTGCAGCCATGAAATTAAAAGACGCTTACTCCTTGGAAGCAAAGTTATGACCAACCTAGATAGCATATTCAAAAGCAGAGACATTACTTTGCCAGCAAAGGTCCGTCTAGTCAAGGCTATGTTTTTTCCTGTGGGCACGTATGGATGTGAGAGTTTGGACTGTGAAGACGGCTGAGCACCGAAGAATTGATGCTTTTGAACTGTGATGTTGAAGACTCTTGAGAGTCCCTTGGACTGCAAGGAGATCCAACCAGTCCATTCTGAAGGAGATCAGCCCTGGGATTTCTTTATAAGGAATGATGCTAAAGCTGAAATTCCAGTACTTTGGCCACCTCATGCGAAGAGTTGACTCATTGGAAAAGAGTCTGATGCTGGGAGGGATTGGGAGCAGGAGGAGAAGGGGATGACAGAGGATGAGATGGCTGGATGGCATTACTGACTCGATGGACGTGAGTCTGGGTGAACTCTGGGAGTTGGTGATGGATAAGGAGGCCTGGCGTACTGTGATTCATGGGGTTGCAAAGAATCGGACACGACTGAGCGACTGAACTGAACTGCTCAGCAGAAGTTTTCTTAAGAGCTGGGGAACGGTGATTCTGGGAAGGCTTCTCAGAGGACTTAAGGCATTGACTAGCCTAGTCAAATTGTAAATAATATTCTAGACTAAATGAGTAGTATTGTATATTCAAGGAAATGTAAAGTACCAAGTAGGACTGCCATGGAAATGTAAAATGGGGACAGAAATATGGAAAGAGATGGCTGGAAACTAAGAGACCAGGTCCGTAAGGGCCATGAGAACTAAGTAAGGAGCCAAGACAATTTCTTAGAAGCCATTGAAAGTTACTTTACTTACCAAGTCTTGAGAAGATTTAACAATATAATAACTTTTTAAAAAATTTTGTGTTAGGTATGAAGTGTAAAAATGCAGTGAGCACCACATGTACCTAACACCTGATTTGAAAAGATGGACATTACCACTTATCTTTAAAGTTTCCTTGCCAATCTCATCTATTTCACTTTTATCTCAAATAACTATTACTTTAATTTTCTGTATAATTTGACCACATATTTTTATATCTCTAAGAATGGTATTGTTTAGTTTCATAAGATTTTTAACTTTATGGATGGAATTATGCTGTAAAAATATATACACACTTTGCTTTTTTTTTTTAGCATTTCTTCCTGAAAATCATCCATTTTGTTAAATGTACTTATAACCCATTCATTTTCAAAGTTATATAATTTTCCATTTTTATTTTAATGGATGTTTGTATGATACCCAGGTTTTTACATTGTTGTTCAGTCACTCAGTCATGTCAAACTCTTTGCGACCCCGTGAACTGCAGCATGCAAGGCTTCCCTGTCCTTCACCATCTCCCGGAGCTTGCTCAAACTCATGTCTGTTGAGTCAGTGATGCCATCCAACCAGCTCATCCTCTGTCGTCCCCTTCTCCTCCTGCCTTCAATCTTTCCCAGCATCAGGGTCTTTTCCAGTGAGTCAGCTCTTCAAATTAGGTGGCCAAAGTGCTGGAGCTTCAGCTTCAGTATCAGTCCTTCCAATGAATATTCAGGATTGATTTCCTTTAGGATAGACTGGTGGATCTCCTTGCAATCCAACGGACTCTCAAGAGTCTTCCCCAATACCACAGTTCAAAAGCATCAATTCTTCAATGCTCAGCCCTCTTTATGGTCCACCTGTCACATCTATTCATGACTACTAGAAAAACCATGGCTTTGACTATATGGATCTTTGTCAGCAAAGTAATGTCTCTGCTGCTTAATGTGCTGTCTAGGTTGGTCACAGCTTTTCTTCCAAGGAGCAGTCATCTTTTAATATCATGGCAGTAGTCACCATCTGCAGTGATTTTGGAGCACAAGAAAATAAAGTCTGTCACTGTTTCCATTGTTTCCCCATCTGTTTGCCATGAAGGGGTGGAACTGGATGCCATGATCTTAATTTTTTGAATGTTGAGTTTTAAGCCAACTTTTTCACTCTCTTCTTTCACCTTCAACAAGAGGCTATTTAGCTCCTCTTCACTTTCTGCCATAAGGGTGGTGTCATCTGCATATCTGAGATTATTGATATTTCTCCCAGCAGTCTTGATTCCAGTTTATGATTCATCCAGCCTGGCATTTCACATGATATAAGTTAAATAAGCAGGGTGACAATATACTCTCTTGACATGCTTCTTTCTCAATTTTGAACCAGTCCATTGTTCCATGTCCACTTCTGACTGTTGCTTCTTGACCAGCATACAGTTTTCTCAGGAGGCAGGTAAGGTGGCCTGTTATTACAACCTCTTTAAGAATTTTCCAGTTTGTTGTGATCTACACAGTCAAAGGCCTTAGCGTAGTCAATGATGCAGAAGTAGATATTTTTTCTGGAATTCTCTTGCTTTTTCTGTGATCCAAAGGATGTTGGCAATTTGATCTCTGGTTCCTCTGCCTTAATAGCATGACTATAAACCTTCCTCTCCATGTAGTCTGATGAACATGTATATGAGTTTCATCTAAGAAGTATACCTTGGGATAAAATTACTGGTTTATACATATGCCCTTTACAAGTATATTACTTTGTACCAGATTATTTCACATATCACGTTTCCACATTTTCTTGACTACTAAGTATAAACAAACTGATATTATTACTCACTTTTGTAAAATTTAATATTGCCAAATTTTACAATTGTGCCAATTTTATGAAATATTTCATCATGTTTGAGCTTAAGCATATTTTAATACAATGGTTTTACCATTCAGATTTACTCTTTGCTGATGTTTTCAATTCAAAAATTTTGCCCAGTTTTCTATTAGGTTTTTACTTATTGATTTATGGGAATTCCTTTACATATTCAGAATACTAATCATTTGTGTTGTACGAATATCTTCTCCCACTTGGTGACTTGTCTTTTTATTCCTGTATGTCTTTTGATGAACAAGTATTCTTGATTTTAATAGAATATATCAGCCTTTTATTTTATATTTGGATAATTTGTATTTCATTTAAGAAATTGACCCCTACTGCAAGGCCATGGAGATTCTTCTACTTAGTTATATAAAAGACTTATAACTTTGTATAAAGTTTTAATTTACTTGGTATAAGTATGTTTTACAAATGGCGTTTAAGTTAGGGATGCAGTTTTCCTTCATACACTCAACAGTCAGTGTGTTACTCATACAGTCACGTCCAACTCTTTGTGACCCCATGGACTGTAGGCTGCCAGGCTCCTCCATCCATGGGATCCTCCAGGTAAGAATATTGGAGTGGGTTGTGATGCTGTTCTCCAGGGGAATCTTCCTGACCCAGGAATCAAACCCAGGTCTCTTGCATTGTATTTGGATTCTTTTACCATCAGAACTACCAGGGAAGCCCCCAATTGTCAAACTATTTATTATAAATTCTGTCTTTTTGCCAGTGGTCCTCACAGCTAGTTGTGTCAAAATTCTTTGTATTTCTGTTATCTTCTCTGGATGTCCTAAGCTATTTCATTTGTCATTCTATTCCTGCCCTAATTCTATTCATTTTTAATTATTACACCTTTATTATATTCCAAGATCTCTGTCAAGACAGGTCTCCCATGTTGTTCATGATCTTCAGGAATGGCTGGACTGTTTTTGGTTCATCGTTCTTCCAATTAAATTTTAAGATTGACCTGCTGAGTTTCAAGAACAAAAACCTATTGCAGTTTGTCTGAGATTTAATTGAATCCATAGATCAGTTTTGGGGGATGTAACATCCTAAGAATATAGTTTTCAAATCAGTGATTTTGCTATATCTCCATTTATTTATATCTTCCTTATTGCCCTTCAATAAAGTTTGATCTTTTCATAAAATTCTTGTAAGTCTTTGGATTTATTTCTACATACTTGATTACAAAGAATATTATTAAAATATTTTGTTTGTTACTGGAATATAGAATTCAGTTGGATATTTTCTTAACCCAGAAAATTTTCTAAGGAATTTTGAGAACTCTTATAATTTAACCACATTTTCTTTTAGGGGTTTCACACTGATACTCATATGAGTAATGACTATATGATTTCTTCCTTTCAAGTTCATATATATATATATATATATATATATATATATATGCTGCTGCTAAGTCAGTTCAGTTGTGTCTGACTCTGTGCGACCCCATAGATGGCAGCCCACCAGGCTTCCCCGTCCCTGGGATTCTCCAGGCAAGAACACTGGAGTGGGTTGCCATTTCCTTCTCCAAGGCATGAAAGTAAAAAGTGAAAGTGAAGTCGCTCAGTCATGTCCGAGTCATAGCGACCCCATGGACTGCAGCCTACCAGGTTCCTCTGTCCATGGATTTTCAAGGCAAGAGCACTGGATTGGGTACCATTGCCTTCTCCATACACACACACACACACACACACACACGCTCATGCATGTGTGTTTATGTACATGCACACACATGTAATCACGAGTCAAAAGCAGTTATGTGAGTTCTTATTTTCTTATTAAGATTAGGAATAAGAAACCCACTCTTGCCACTTCTGTTCAACCCTATACTAGAGGTCTTAGTAATGTAAGAAGAACAAATATAAGGATTAGAGAATAAATGAAAAAACAATTTCAGGTTCAAGAAGTTTCCTTGGACT
Organism: Bubalus bubalis; assembly: GCF_019923935.1. Classification (NCBI taxonomy): domain Eukaryota; kingdom Metazoa; phylum Chordata; class Mammalia; order Artiodactyla; family Bovidae; genus Bubalus; species Bubalus bubalis. The sequence goes on from NC_059158.1 coordinate 145,430,733, forward strand.
CCTAGTTCACTAAAAAAGTTTTTGATGTGAATGAACGTTAAGTTTTATTAAACATTTTTGTTCTCTATCCACTGAGGTAATTAAATATTTTCTACTTTAATCTATTAATGCAGTGAACTGTATAAATTGATTTTTCAAATTTAAATCAAACTTGCATTCCTGCAGTAATTCTAAAGTGAGAATAAAATGTTACTTTTTTTTATACATTGCTGGATTTAGTTTTCTAATTTTTTTTTTTTTAGGGCTTTTATATCTGTGTTCTTGAATCAGATTGTCCTGTAATTTGCATTCTTTCCCTGACAGTAGTCTGGTTTTAAACTTTTGATCAGAGGTAGATGGGTTCCCTGGTAGCTCAGCTGGCAAAGAATCCACCTGCAATGCAGGAGACCCCAGTCTGATGGTTCAATTCCTGGGTCGGGAAGATACCCTGGAGAAGGAATAGGCTACCCACTCCAGTATTCTTGGGCTTCCCTGGTGGGTCAGATGGTAATGAATCTGCCTGCAATGTGGGAAACTGGGCTTGATCCCTCGGTTGGGAAGATCCCTTGGAGGAGGGCATGGTAACCCACTCCAGTATTCTTGCCTGGAGAATCCCCATGGACAGAGGAGCCTGGCAGTCCATGGGGCTGCAAAGAGTCAAACATGATTTATCAAATAAGCATAGCACACCAAGGAGATGTTCTTGGTTTAAGATTTAACTCTAATATGGAGCTCAGTTGGAAATGTGAAAATGTAGTTATCTTTCATCCTTAGACAAGTTTTATTCATAGATTGGATGTGGTAAAGATAATTCTTGGTTATCAGATGGTCTACAAAATTCTTCCCAACTCTAAAATGTGATAGTTCTGTAGCTCATTATCTTTGCCATTATCATTTTCTTTGCTTCTTGAGAAGTACTGGAAAAGATAGCAAATGGAAGGAAAACCAGATATTGCCCTGTTAAGTGGAAATAGATTTCAAAATATGACAGTCATAATTATTTTTAATAATAATTTCTTAGAATTTCAGTGATTCCATATTTTCTAAAATTAATATATGAAACATTCTGTACTAGTCTCAGAAATTTGCTGTAGAATGTGCATCAGTTCAGTTGCTCAGTTGTGTCCAGCTCTTTGCAACCTCATGAATCGCAGCACACCAGGCCTCCCTGTCCATCACCAACTCCCAGAGTCACTCAAACTCATGTCCATCGAGTCGGTGATGCCATCCAGCCATCTCATCCTCTGTCATCCCATTCTCCTCCTGCCCCCAGTCCCTCCCAGCATCAGGGTCTTTTCCAGTGAGTCAACTCTTCACATGAGGTGGCCAAAGTATTAGAGTTTTAGCTTTAGCATCAGTCCTTCCAGTGAACACCCAGGACTGATCTTCTTTAGAATGGACCGGTTGGATCTCCTTGCAGTCCAAGGGACTCTCAAGAGTCTTCTCCAACACCACAGTTCAAAAGCATCAATTCTTCGGTGCTCAGCTTTCTTCACAGTCCAACTCTCACATCCACACATGACCACTGGAAAAACCATAGCCTTGACTAGATGGACCTTTGTTGGCAAAGTAATGTCTCTGCTTTTCAATATTCTATCTAGGTTAGTCATAACTTTCCTTCCAAGGAGTAAGCGTCTTTTAATTTCATGTCTGCAATCACCATCTGCAGTGATTTTGGAGCCCAAATGAATAAAGTCTGACACTGTTTCCACTGTTTCCCCATCTATTTCCCATGAAGTGATGGGACCAGATGCCATGATCTTCGTTTTCTGACTATTGAGCTTTAAGCCAACTTTTTCACTCTCCTCTTTCGTAGAAACTATTTAAACTTGAGTTTTGAACTTTGAGCATGTCCTTTTTCAATCTCACCTGATAATAATGCCGAGTGCACCAAATCTCTTCTCTTCACTAGAGATGAGAACATTTCCCCTGTGAAGTTTAAACTTAATTCCAAAGTTTCAATCCCATGGATAAGCATCCTCCTTTCCTCTATACATTAAAGTGGTCTCCTTAATTATATTCACAAGGAGACCATTGGAACTGGAGTGCTCTCAGTTGAAGAATAGTACTGCAGGTGATAAGGATAGAGTGGTATTGAGAACTACCCAATTTCAGTGATTTCAGTCTTAGGAGGCAAGCAGTACGTGATACATTTACCTGAGCTTTCAGAGCGATAAGGAAAATGTTTGACGTGTTTTCAGGACCACTGAAACTTTTAAGGTTTATCTCAATGGAATAGTGTTCAGAAAAATAGTCTGTATACTTCCAGGATACAAGGGCAGTATATATTTCAAGTTCTTTCAGCCTGGGGGTTTGCAGAATTGTCACCAGTGAGAAATATAAGTACTACTAAAGTCAAAATACACTTTTCCATGCTCATTTTGCCTTTATAGAAAAACTGTGCATCTATGGGGGTAAATTGGAATAGCAACTCAGTTCTGTTACCGAAACAAGATCGTATAAATCACAGACCAGCCGGAGCAGATGCCACAAGCTGAAGTTCTGGACAGTACAGCATTAGCCACAAGGCCTTTCCTACCCTAATGGGGCCAGAGCTGCACTGCTTCATTTGCTATGTTTTGTTAAATTATGCTTCCTGTGTAGCCATGGCCTTGTGTTTTATACCGAGTGAGCCTGCTCAGGTGTCACATATAAAAATCAGTTCCTGATATTTATTGAGTGCCTGCAGCGGTTGGGGGACTAGATAAGGTTTCTGCTGGTACCTCATGTCAGACAAGTAACTTTTCCTTCTTTGTTCTGGTTTTCATTACATTTCCCTAAAAAAAATCCATGCTTGTTATATATTAGGTACCATATATGCCTGAATATAGGCTTCCCTGGTAGCTCAGAGGTTAAAGCGTCTGCCTGGAATGAGGGAGACCCGGGTTCGATCCCTGGGTCAGGAAGATCCCCTGGAGAAGGAAATGGCAACCCACTCCAGTACTCTTGCCTGGAGAATCCCATGGAGGGAGGAACCTGGTGGGCTAAGTCCATGGGACTGCAAAGAGTCAGCACAGTCAAACGTAAGGTGACTCCTATTTTCCCAACGAGGATATGAAAGCATTTAAGGAAATAAGCAGGATAGCTAGTGTCCACATAAGTTTAATTAACTAACTCCAACATGCATTTTTATAATCACATATATAAAATTTATTAGTGATACTAACACCTTGCTATCATAGGAACTTTTATTTATTTATGAATTTTGTCTTTACCCTAGTTTCCTGAACACAGCATCTTTACTCTCCCACTCTTACTTACTTTTTTTTTTGAATGCAGGTAGTTTATTTAGGAAGTGGCCCCAGGAAATGCTAATTTGGTTGGGGGATAGGGAAATTAAAAAGGAAAGGAGAGCGAGCTGAGAAAAGGAGTGGTAACAGCAAGTTCCCACCGTGTGCAGCTAGAATTTAGTCTTCAGCTGGGGACTCTGGGAAGCCTTGCAGAACACTTGCAGCCTTACTTTCTTGTTTGAGATTCCAAACTTCTTGAATTTCTACCTACTATTGTCACTAGAAATTTTATCCTAAAGTATCCTTTGCACAACATTAAGGCTATTAGGGGTGTTTGTTTTGCTTTGCTTTGTTTTTTGGCCTTGTGGGTATGAAGAGAAGTGAAAGTCACTCAGTAGTGTCCGACTCTTTGTGACCCCATGGACTGTAGCCCCCCAGGTTCCTCTGTCCATGGAATTCTCCAGGCAAGTATACTGGAGTGGGTTGCCATGCCCTTCTCCAAGGGATTGCCCCGACTCAGGGATCGAACCCAGGTCTCCTGCATTGCAGGCAGGTTCTTTACTATCTGAGCTAGCAGGGAAGCCCCTATAGGTATAAATGTGTGCTATTCACTTTATTGATTTTTCTAGTAATATTTAAGCACCAGTTTACAAGAGTATCCAGAACTTATAGCTTTGAGATGCACCCCCAGGAACAATGATTCTGTTTTAAATTTCTTTTGTTACTAATTAATGGTTATTTGGGTTTGAATAGGCTAACCCACTCCGCCCCCATATCTTGGTGACTGACAAGTTACAGCTCAGTTACAACTCAAGCAGATAGATCTTTTATTAAACAGATACTCCCCAATACATGGGAGCAGACTGACCCCAAAGGAGTTCTCATAAGGATCCCTCTTGGCTTCCTCCTTTTTGTACTTCCTATCTCCTCCTTTTGGTTGTGCCCGTGCAGAATATAGCTTGTACCCAACACCAATCCATGAAGAGGAATGCAAATGGGCATAGGCTCAAGGCTTCAAGGCCGAGTGAGGATTGCAAGATATGTAACAGCAGGTTCTGTTGCACATGTCTTTCCCATAATTCAGTCTGTTATAATCAGATGTATGTATGTGTAGAATATTGATGAACCCATAATGGGCTCCTAGCTGCCTAAGTTACCTGAGGAAGCCTCTGCATATCCGCTGTGTGCCTAGGGTGTGTGTGCAGGTTTTGGAAAATTCTCTGTGATTATTTTGTAGCATATCTGTGAGCTCCTCTGAGCATGTCTGGGATGGGGTTTAGAGATCCGTTTTTTCAGCTAGGTCACCTGTCGTTGCTCATGCCTAACTTCCTTCCCTACAATCAGAACTCATCAATGAAAATATCAGTGGGGTATCATAATGGGTCCCCCTACCCCAAAGTGCTAGGAAAGTGAGAATTAAGTCGGGGGCAAGCACTACAAGGCTAAAACCCAAGAAGAGCAAAGCCTGAAGTTTGCTTTAGGCCAAAGTGGAGCTTTGTTAAAGTAAATGAGAGTGGCCCCAGGAGGTGAGAAGCTTTTAAGTCTTGAGGACTAAACTGGGAAAGATGCTTCACCGAATATATCACATATACAGTAATGAAGGATGAAAAGGAGAAGCAGAAGTATATTAAAATTTATTTGTGCTCTTTTATGGATTAAATTTCACAAGAAATGTCAAGAAAGTCTTCCTAAACAAAAATATATTTACCATGTTCTCTAGGATAAGTAGCTACTAGTAACATTCATATTACTCACAAGAATAGTTTAAAAATCAACCACCCATCAATTCCCTTAAAGCTTGTCAATAGTCATATGAGGTCAATAGTCATATGAGGAAGACAGTGTTTATAAGGTGAAGGTGTATATTTCTAAACTACCAGCCAAAGAAAGGTGAAGTTGCTCATTTTTGTCCGACTCTTTGTGATCCTATGGATAGTAGCCCTCAAGGTTCCTCTGTCCATGGGATTTTCCAGGCAGGAATACAGGAGTGGGCTGCCATTTCCTTCTCCAGGGGATCTTCTGACTCAGGGATTGAACTCACATCTTCTGCATTGCAGGCAGACTCTACCATCTGAGCCACCAGGGAATCCCAGCCAACCACACCATAAATAAGTCCCGACCATCTCTCAAGCAGTTCTGTTCCTACCCCCTTATGACTGTAAACTGCTTTAATGAATGAAATCCAAACCCTTAACAAATCATAGTCTGGCTGTGACATTTCAGACAGACCACATCACTGAATGGTCCCCATACTGAACTTTCCAGCTCTGTGCCCTTAATATTCTTCCTTAAAAATCAAAGCTTTCCTATACTCACCCCTGAAGAGCTTACTCCTCCATTGACATTTTTCCCCAGAGGAAAGTGTTTGGTCTTTCTTTCCAAGTCCAAATCAACTACTTCCTTTTTCAGGGAATGGTCTTTTGAGTCTTCTCTGAGATATGAGAGCAACATATTTCCAGCATTCTAATCAGGCAAACCCATTGTTACCTCCAGCCACCTCTTCCTCACTGAAGATCTGAACGTCCATCCTCTCTCCATCTGAAACCCTTCTACTGCTCTCTGGCCTCCACCCTTGTCATTCCAAGGTCTATTGTTGCAACAAGAGCAGATTTTTATAATACATGTATGCGCCCTCAGTCACTGGATGATTTGGAGCAGAGGAAAGGCTTGATCTGATTAATATTTATATCTTAAAACATAAATCAGATCAAGTCTTCCCTCTGCTCAAATCATCCTGTGGTTCCCCATTTCATTCAGAGTAAAGATCAAATTCCTTAACGTGGACGGACTGACTGTTTTTCTATTGATGATGAAAGGAGTTACCACATGGTAGCTTAAAACAGTACAAATGTATTGTTCTATAATTCTAGAATTTTTTATTAGGCCAAAATCAATGGGGTTAACAGGACTGAGTTCCTTTCTGGAGAGATTCTAGAAAAGAATCTGGTTTCTTGCCTTTTCCAGCTTTTGGAGACCACCTACATTCTTTGGCTTTTTTGTCTCTGTCCATCTTTAAAGCCAACAGTGGCCCATGGAGTCTTCATGTTCTATCACTCAGATATTGACTCTTCTTCCTCTCTGTCTTATCTGTAAAGGACCCTTATGATTACATTGGACCCACCAACGTAATCTAGAATGCTCTTCCTCCGGTAAGATTTTCAGCAGATCATCACTTTTAAGTTCATCTGTGACCTTGGTTTCCCTTTGCCATCTGCTATAACATATCCACTGGTTCCAGGGATTAGGACATGGCTATCTTGATGGGAAAGGCCCATTGATTTGCCTATCTGTGTGTTCCAAGACCTTTATGATCCAGCCCCTATTACTTCTCTGAGCCCTAGTATTTGCCTGTATGCTCCCATTGTGCTGGTCTCACTAGTCTCCTTGCTGTTACAGATTCAGGAAATGCTTTCACTTTCAAGCTTTGCCCTGAAGGTGTCACCCCCTAAGTATCCACGTAACTAACTTTTTCATCTTCTTTAAGCCTTTACTCAAAAAAGCACTTTTTCATTGAGGTTCAAGCTGACCACCCTATTTAAAATTACAACCTGTTCCCAGCCCACACTATACCCTGTTTTCCCCATAACATCTGACATCATAAACACCTTATTTTTGTGCTTGTTATCTATAATGTTTATGCTAGTTCTCTCAAAGGACTCAGGTGTCTGTTTTGTGCTGTTATATGCCCAACACCTAGAATAGTGCCTGCATGTTGTTGGTCTTCCCAGGTTACTCAGTGGTAAAGAATCAGCCTGCCAATGCAGGAGATGCAGATTCGATCCCTGCCTCAGGAAGATGCCCTGGAGGAGGAAATGTCAACCCACTCCAGTATTCTTGCCTGGAGAATCCTATGGACAGAGGATCCCTGGTGGACTACAGTCCATGGGGTTGCAAAGAGTCAGACATGACTGAGTGATTGAACACTCATGCATAGCTGGCAAGCAATAGATATTTGTGGCATGGATGAAATCACTTTGTTAATTTTTTTTTTCATTTTTATTGAGGCACAACTTAATATACAAAAATATACATATTTAATATCTTATATTGATGAATTTGGACATATGTATATATCCATGATGCTAATACCACCATCAAGGCAACAAATACATTCATAAACTCCAAGATTTATGGCGTCCCCTGATTCATGTTCATTTGCTTATTTATTTTTTATGGTAAGACACTTAACATGAGATCTACCCTCTTAAATTTTTAAATGCACAATACCGTATTGTTAATTGTAGGCAGTATGTTGTACAGCACTTCTGTAGAATTTATTCATCTTTGTAACTCTAACTTTATATCCGATTCTAGAACAAGTCCACATTTTCCCTCCTCATCCCCTGGCAACTATTTCAGCTACTTCAGTGAGTTGGACTATTTTAACGTTTTGTGTAATAAATATAATTATTTGAAGTGCAATTCAGCACTTCCCCATAGCCTCCATGAAGGGGCCATGATAGGGCTTGCTTTGGGGTCTTCCATGGTTTCTAGCTTGGGAACTGGCTTGTTATAGACACTTGGTATATGCCAAAGTGAATTATCAAAACAGAATCCTAGAGGGGGAGGTATGAAACCCATTTCATTTTATGAATCTAGACTGGATTTCAGAAATGGAGTTAAGAAGAGTTTCAGGCAATTTCATAGTCAGTGTAATTGAGGAAATGGGCTAGGTTAGCGAGGTAGTGGAAGAGTGGCTGAATTCTTATTAAAACTTGGGGTATCACTATATTGCTTCTTAAAATTACCCCCTCTAGGTCTTCAGCCCTGAGGGTTCTTTTGTTCTTGTCTCATGGAGGGAGCTATGGAAGAGAATATTTAATCACTCAATGCATTGTCAGTCTGGATGATGAGAAATATTCTGTGTATTCCAGCCTGTGCTCCTGCTTCTGAAAGAAGTTCCTCTCCCTCTGAGTGAATGAATTGAGGCTTGAGGATTTGGGAGGGCAGGTTTTTTTTTTTTTTATAAACAAGGTTTTGTTATAAAAATAAATGCAATCTATATTTTATCATTTCAATTCAGGCCCTAAGCATGCACGGTAGTTACCTTTCATGAAATGTTCTTGCAATAATGCTATTTCATTGGGCTTTGTAATGAAGCTTTGATTTGCATCGCTGTCCTGAGAACTTTCTGACAATGCTCAGGTAATATTATGAAGGCAGAAGGAAATGAAATGAAATGATGGTAATGCATGTCCATTGTGAAAAATGTTAAGTTGCCAAGGCGATGTCATATCGATAATATTTTCATAAATTAAATTAAGATACATATGGCAACTAAATATTGCATTTCTCTTTACTATCACTTCAAATACATGAGGATAACTATTAGGATGAAAACCAGAAATTAGACATAAAGCATCTCAGCCAAAATGAGAGATGTGCTATTCATCGGTTCAACCTGATGTGCTCTCAAGATTCCCGTCACGTTCACTTCAGGCTTGCAGCCTCTCCCCCTCCGTGTTCTCCAGCAGCCTCTCTGCTGTGCTCCCCTGCTTCCTGAAGCAGAATTGCTGTTGAGAATTAGTGAGAGTCAGAGTAATTCTATTAAGCCTCACTTCCACGCTGCAAAAGCAACCCTCTGGTTTAAGTTCTTCTATTCCTTTTAAGGATCAAGCTGGTTTTACTTTCTTTCCTTCCTTCCTTTCTTTTACAGGGAGGTATTTATTTTCAGATTGTTAATGGCATTACTACTTAAACTTGCCTGCTTAGGGCAAGGTTACTGTTGTTGTTTAGTCACTAAGTCATTTCCGGCTGTTTTGTGGCCCCATGGACTGTAGCCCGCTAGGCTCCCCTGTCCATGGGATTTCCCACTTAGAAATGCTGGAGTGTTGCCATTTTCTTCTCCAGGGGATCTTCCAAACCCAGGGATCGAACCCATGTCTCCTGCATTGCAAGCAGATTCTTTAGCACTGAGTCAGCAGGGAAGCCCCAAGGTTACTGTACTCACTCACTAAAATTAAGTTTTCCAAGGTGAGACTTCTGTTGTCTCAGTGAAATGGGAACAGATGATATCTACCTTATCAGTCATTCTGAAGGGCAAGTGTGGTTCTGCATGTGAACAGCTTACTACAGTGCCTGGAGTCAGTGTAAACAATAGTATTTAACTTGGGCTTAAGGATCTGGATTCAAATTTTATACCTTTAAATCACTTGTTTAAAAATTAATTGGTTATATAGAGCAATATATGCTCATTGTAAGGAAATTTTAAGATAATGGTAACCAAAAGGAATAAAGTAGAAGCTACTCTGATCCCACCACCCACCACTAAGCATGCACACACCATTTTCTTATTTTGATGTATATACTTCTAAACTCTACTTTTCAATAGAAATGGGATCATAATGCATGTACTTTATATACTCTCTCATCCCCAGTAAGTATATTAAGATTTATTCAATATCAATTTATTCTTCTGCAAAACTTTTTGGACTAGCTGGCATAGAACATTCCATTCAATAGTCATAACACAGTGTTAAATATTTAGATGGTACCAATTTTATGTCATTTTAATTAGGATGAATACCCCAAATGCATCTATTTCATTTTAAAAGTTATATCAAAGTATTTAGCACTAATCCTACAATTTAAAACACTATGTCATATAAATCTATTTAATCTGCTTTATATAAATAAATTCACTCAATAAATGTATGTACTCTTGCTGTATGTCAAGAACTGTCTTTTACTTTTTTCCTGTTTGTTTGTTTGTTTTACCCCAATGAGTCATAATATAGTTTGGATAGTAATATTTATTTCTGAGACTTCTTTTATGTACTTCTTTACTGTAACAATAGCTCTGTGACCTACTTAGAAGCTGTTTCATCTTGGAAAAATCATTTAACCTCACTGATACAAGGAATTGTCAGCTCTAAAATAGGGACTAATGTTCAGATACCTCACAGAAATAATGTATGTAGTCTACTATTACAACAAGAAATTCTAACTGCTGGCTTAATTTCATTTCTACCATGTCTGAAATTGATTTGCTTGAGAAATAACTTTTGCCCTGTTTTATACTTAAAGGATTGCTAGCTTTTATATTTCTCTTTTGTCTCTCAGTTTATTTAGTCTAAGGATGAATAAAGCTGATTTCCATTTATTGTTCAGCACTGGAAAATACAATAGTAGAGCAACCAAGTGGAAGGCAAAGGGGAGGAAATGGGTTCCTCAAAAATACATTTCTAAAAATATTAATAGTAACATTGAACGTCAGTAGAGGGATGACAAAGAGAGGCACATTTCTTTAAAGACAAAGGGAGAGTTTATTTTGAAGGTAGGGAGGGGAAATTCACCACTTTCATCAAAGACTATCAAATATTAAAGAAAGTTTGGAAACATTCTCATTGGAAGAGCTGGTTTTCATGTGAATGGTCTTTTTCTTCAGTGAAACAAAAAGACTATGCCTATATAGTTATGGCATTCCTTTACTAAGATTATTCAATGCTCAATGTATCAGACAAACACACAACAGGTTGAAAAGGAAATATGTTACTTATTGTAATGTACCACCAAGTTTGAAGCTAAATCTCATTCTTTAAAAAAAAATGCATAAGAATGCACTACAGCATCTTCTACTTTCCTTTTAATTTATTTAAAAATATAAATAGAACTCTCATGTGCTTTAAAAGTGATATGTTTTGGTACATATAAGATTAAGATCAACATGTCTGTTCTTTTAGTGGGTTAGTGGGGAGGGGGAAAGAGAGGGAAGTAGAGCTTTATTATCACCTAACATCCTACTTCATCGTGTTTAGTACTTCTAATCTTATATTCACCTTCATTCATTTGAATATCATCATTTCTGCTTTCAGTTTGTTTGATTTATATCTCTTAACCCACTGCTTGTTATCTTTGTTCTTGAAACTTTATGGATAATAATGTACAAAAGTTAAAAATCCAATATTGTATCAAAGTATTTTGTTAATGAAAAAGTATAATCCTGGCCCTAATTCCTACTCCCTAGACAACCATTCACAATTTTTTTGCTTGTTTTTTCCTAGTGCTGATCTATTTCTAACTAGAAACCGTGTACTCTTTTTGATACTAATTTTTCAATTTAGGACATTAGCTTTTTCATCCTTATTTATGAAAAATTAGGATTTACTCTCTTACACTAACCATGCTTAATTTTCTTTTTCTCATTTTTCCAAAATACTTATAATAAAATTTTAGTTCAATCTGTGCTTTGTACTTATATTATTATTTACTCTGTGTGTGTATGTGTATATATATTTAACATATATATGTAAAATATATGTGCATGTACACAAATATATATATATATAACATATATGTATAAATATATGTATGTATATATAATATATATATATATATAAAATAGTGTGTGTCTGTGTGTACATATACTACAGAGAGTATGGTGTATTGTAACTTTATTATCCTAGTTCTCTAAAGTTAAGTGATTAATACATTTGTGGTTGTTTAGTCACTAAGTTGTGTCCAACTCTTCTGCGACCCCATGGACTGTAGCCTGCCAGGCTCCTTCTATGCATGGAAATCTTCAGGCATGAAGACTGGAGTGGTTTGCCATTTCCTCCTCCAGAGACTCTTCCCAACACAGGGATCTAACTCATATTCTGGGAAGCTCAGTTAATACATCTCAATCAAAAATTTCTGTTAAAAACTTCCAGCAGAAATATAAAACACCCACAAAATAATCAAGCGTGTATGTCAGTCTAGTGGTTTATCTTTTCCTTGAAGTTATTCCTTCTGCCATCCTGTCTGAATCCTCTTCCTTCTATGGTATCAATACTAATTTCTCTAAAGGCCTGTATGTGCTCAGTCGGATCTGTCTCTCTTTGAGATCCCATTAACTGTAGCTCTCCAGGTTCCTCTGTCCATGGACTTTTCCAGGAAAAGAATATTGGAGTGGATTGTCATTTCCTTCTCCAGAGGATCATCCTGGCTCGGGGATCAAACCATCAGCTCCTGCATCTTCTGCATTGGCAGGCAGATTCTTTACCACCGAGCCACCTGCAAAGCCCAAAGGCCTGTGTGCAACGGTAATACTGAGAATTCCCTTTACCTATCTCCTAGTTTGAATTCCCCCTTTATTGGGGTTTCATATTTTCCCATTTGGGGCTTATTTCCTCATTTTCATAATGTACACGTTTCAGAAGATTTCTGAGAAAGATTACCTGAGAGCAAACTTTGTGAGACCACATATTTTTGAAAACCGCTTTCATACTACCATCACCCTTGATTTATAGTTTAGCTGCATTTATAACTGTAGGCTGGAAATCTTTCTGCTTCTGAATTTTGAAGCTATTGCATTTTTATCTTCCAGTCCTCAGTGTTGCTGTAGAGAAGTGTAATGTTGCTTCTTTTCTGGATTTTGTACATGGAGTGTTCTATTTGGAAAATTTTAGGATTGTCTTTATCTCCAATGTTTTGAAAATTTAGTGATAGTCATGATCAAGTCTATGCATTTTCAGTGAGCTAGGCCCTCAGTAGGATTTTTTAATCTAGAAAGTCACATATCTCAATTCTGGAGACTGTCTTGTATTATTTATTTGGTAACTAATGCCCTTTTCAATTTTCTTCTGTATTTTTCTTTCTGGAATTCTGTTTTAGTTGAAGGCTAAAAGTCCTGGTTTAATTCTCTAGCTTTTTCTGTTTTCTCTCTTATTTTCCATTTGTGTCTGTCTCTATAATACTTTGGGGGTTACTTCCTCAATCTATCTTCTACTACCTTTGTATTTTTATATATATACACACATATGTGTATATATATATTTCCACCATTGTACCCTTAATTTCTGAGAACTTTTTCTCATTTTCTGAATGTTCCTTTTTAATATCATGCTATATTTATGTTATGAGTATGGTACCTTACTTTTGCCTTTGAATTCCAATATTAATTCTCCAATTCTCCTCACATCATATTACTTCTGAATTTCTTCTATCTGATTGTTTTGGTCATTTGTTTTTCTCAATTATTCTCATTTGTTCATATTTTTATTATTTTTTATTGGGATATAGTTATTTTACAGTGTTGTGTTAGTTTCTGCTGTACAGAAAGATAGACATATCCCCTCTTTTTTAGATTTCCTTCCCATTTAGGTTACCACAGAGCATTGGGTAGAGTTCCCTGTACAATACAGTACATTCTCATTAGTTACCTATTTCATAGAATAGTTTATATATGTCAATGCCGATCTCCCTTTTCCCCCTTGGTATTCCTAAGTTTGTTCTTTATAGCTGTGTCTCTATTTTTGCTTTGCAAATAAGTTTATCTGTACCATTTTTGGAGATTACATATATAAGCAATATTATTTTTCTTTCTGACTTACTTCACTCTGTATAACAGTCTTTATGTCTTTCCACATCTCTGCAAATGGCACTATTTCATTTCTTTTTATGGTTCAGTAATATTCCATTGTATAGATTACCAGGAGAAACATCAATAATCACAGGTATGCAGATGACACCACCCTTATGGCGGAAAGCAAAGAGGAAATAAAGAGCTTCTTGATGAAGGTGACAAAATAAAGTGACAGACTTTATTTTTTGGGGCTCCAAAATCATGGAGATGGTCAATGCAGCCATGAAATTAAAAGATGTTTTTCCTTGCAAGAAAAGCAATGACAAACCTAGACAGCGTATTAAAAAGTGGACCCATTTGCCGACAAAGGTCCGTATAGTCAAAGCTATGATTTTTCCAGTAGTCATGTATGGATGTGATAGTTGGATCAAAAAGAAGACTGAGCACTGAAGAACTGATGCTTTTGAACTGTGGTGTTTAAGAAGACTCTTGAGAGTCCCTTGAACTGCAAGGAGATCAAACCAGTCAATCCTAAAGGAAATCAATCCTGAATATTCATTAGAAGGACTGATACTGAAGCTGAACCTCCAATACTTGAGCCACCTAATATAAAGAGATGACTCATTAGAAAAGACCCTGATGCTGGGAAAGATTGAAGGCAGGAGGAGAAAAGGGGATGACAGAGGATTAGATGGTTGGATGGCATCACTGACTCAATGGACAGGAGTTTGGGCAAGCTCTAGGAGATAGTAAAGAACAGGGAAGCCTTGCGTGCTGCAGTCATGGGTTTGCAAAGAGTCGGAGATTCCTGAGCAACTAAACAACAAATATTGCATTGTTTGTATATACCACACCTTTTTAATTCATTCCTCTGTTGAGGGGCATTTTAGTTTCTTCTGTGCCCTGGCTATTGTAAGTAGTACATGTATCTTTTTTGAATTATGATTTTCTCCAGGTATGTGTATGCCCAGGAGTGAGATTGCTGGGTCATGCAGTAGTTCTGTTTTTAGTTTTTTAGCAAATCTCCATGCTGTTCTCCAAAGTAGTTGTACTAATTTACATACCCACCAATAATGTAGGAGGATTCTCTTTTCTCCATACCCTGTCCAGCTTTTATTGTTTATATATTTTTTGATGATGACCATTCTGATTGATGTGAAGAAATATCTCATTGTATAGTTTTCATTTGCATTTCTCTAATGATTAGGCATCTTTTCATGTTTTTATTGGCCATCTGAATGTCTTCTTTGAAGAAATGTCTGTTTAGGTCTTCCACCTATTTGTATATTTTGAAGATAAATTCTGTGTCAGTTACTTCTTTTGCAAATATGTTCTCCCATTTGAGTGTTGTCTTTTCATCTTGCTTATGGTGTCTATTGCTGCACAAAGCTTTTAAGTGTAATTGGCCCAATTTATTTTTGTTTTTGTTTTCATTACTCTAGGAGGTGGGTCAAAGAAATCCATTCATATTTAAGGGGGATCTGGTGATGATGAGTTCATCCCCAGGCTAGCACATCCCTTAAGCTTATTGGACAGAGATTCTGCTGTTTCAGTGAAGCTCCAGAATGTCTTTCCCAACAGATCTTGTGTTAGTTATCTACAAATAACTCCAAACATAGCATGTTAAAATGCCAATATTTGCTATCTCCCACAGATTCTCGGTGTCAGTAATGCTGGAACAGTTTAGCTGAGTGATTCTGTTTCAGGGTCTTCTAAGAGGTTGTAGCCAAGCCATCAGCTGGAGCAGTGGTCAACTCAAGGCTTGACCAGGTCAGCAAATTCACTTTCTGATTGAATTTACATGATTTTGGCCATCCTTCATCACTTGGGTGGGTTGATGAGGCTGCTTACTGTTTGGCAGATGAATTCCCCCAGGAGTGATTCAAAAGAGAAAGCATAGATGCAGGCCTGCAAGTCAGAAATACAATTTTATAACCAAATATCGGCAATCTATTGTTCCGTTGCTCAGTCCTGTCCGACTCTCTGTGACCCCATGAACCGCAGCACGCCAGGCTTCCCTGTCCTTCACTATATCCCTGCGTTTGCTCAAACCTCATGTCTGTTGAGTCAGTGAGGCCATCTAATCATCTTATCCTCTGTCTCCTCCTCCTTCTCTGGCCCTCAGTCTTTCCCAACATCAGTGTCCTTTCCAGTGAATCAGCTCTTTGCATCAGATGGCCAAAGGATTGCAGCTTCAACATCAATCCTTCCAATGAATATTCAGGATTGATTTCCTTTAGGATTGACTGGTTTCATCTCCTTGCTGCTCAAGGAAATTTCAAGAATCTTCCCTAGCACCACAATTTGAAAGCATCAATTCTTCAGCGCTCAGTCTTGTTTATGGTCCAACTTTCACATCCATCTGTGACTACTGGATAACATACCGATATTGCTGCCGTATTTTACTGATCACATAGACTAATTCTGGTACTCTGTGGGTCGGGATTACCAGGATGTGTGAATCCAGGAAGCAGAGATGGCTGGAGGCCATCTTAAATACCATGTATTTAAGGTTGTAATCTTTTTGCTGATGGACCTAAAATCTAGGTAGTGTTTTCTTAAACTCTGACTCCTGCTCATATTCTGCCTATCAGACAGCCTAGGCCCCTGCCTCTCCCTTCTTGGTTCCAGCTACAAGTTTAGAACCAAATATGCTTTCCCTCAGTCAAGTGGCAGCTTCCTATCCAAGACCTCCCCAGGCAGACACAAAACCATCATCCTGGGGTTGTTTGTATTGTCTGTGCTTCAAATGCCAGTTCTTACTTTCTATGGTCTTTTTGTTCATCTGTCTTCCTCCAGTATTCATAATTTATAACTATAGTTTAATTATTCAAAATAGTTATTTTTAGATGTTCAAAAATTCCTTTCTTGGACTGTATTGTGTATAAATGTCATTATCTCCAATGAGACTGTTTAATTTTCAGGAGTCAAGAATCTCTTCTCTCGCCGCTTTGTGTATCTTGTGCTGTCGTGCACAATTTCTGATTCTCGGCACTCACGACTGACATTTTGCACTGGATGAGTGTTTGCTGAGGAGAGTGTGTTGTGTGCATTGCACACTGTAGGTTGTTGAGCAGTATCCTTGGTCTGTACCCACCACACACCAGCGATACCCCCATCCCGACCTCCACATCGGTGTCCATGAGATTATCTCCAGCCATTGTCAGATATCCCCTATGGGGTTGGGAGCGGGTATTCCTGCTGGTGGAGTGGAACTTACCTTAGCAAAAGACTTGAAATGAGTTGCTCAATATTAGAGATGGGGAGTGGATAGGTGGAGAGGATTCAAAGATCTAATCTTGCTGCAAGACTTAGACATATATAATGGAACCGAGAGAGCAAAATGTGAAAAAAAAAAATTCCCACTTGCTCTTTGAGAGGTGATTGACAGTGCTGTGAATTGGCATCCACAGGACCATGGTTGGCATCAGAGGTTGAAAACCACTTTAAGTGAGCAACTGCTGAGGTACCACAGGCGGCCAGGGGCAGCGTGACCTGTACTGTCTTGGTCACACTTCCACCATCGATGGAAGGAAGCAGTGTGGCAATTTAGACAGTTTGGGGCCCAAGGCGTCACCCTACTGTGAAATCCAGAGACAGGGAGGGCATTTCATCTATCATTTTATCTTTCCATCCTTGTCTGCATGTGTATAAATTCACCTTGTCAACAGCCCAGCCTCAGACTCAGCTATCTAAATTGTCCTGCTACCCAGCCTCACTCCTGGAACTTGGAGAATTCTTAGGAAGGACATCCTGTATTCATGTTGGCATGCTGCTACTTTAAATTAAATGAAAATAAGAGTTGAATCATACCCTAAATAAAATTAAAAATAGCTTCATTTGCATGCTGCCACTAATATCATCCTGACTCCTTGTGTCCTTTTCAAATAAGTCTGTGAAAACCAGGAATTTCCTGACAGCTGGACTTCGAGCACAACTGTTTTAACCTCTCTGCAGGTGCAAGTTGATTTCTGTCACTCTGCGTTTGTGATCCTGATATCTGACTGTCACATGTATGGTTATTGAAGTCCATGGGGTAGAACTGCCTTCTTATCTGTAGTTCTCAGGTACAGAGCACGAAGGGATGGCTGCAACAAAGGGAGTGATATCTAATTTACCACTGGGATGCTCCACTCTGCAGACAGAGGAGAAAGTGCCTGAGTAATATTGTTCATCAACATCTCCCTCTAAGCTTCGGCAATCAAGTTTTCCTGTCAGGATATTTAGCATGTTCTAATCAAATGTGCCCAGAATTATCTTGGTTTTTTAAAAAAATGACTTGCCTAACAAATATTTCTTGGGCATCTCCTCTGTGCCACACACCGTGATAGCTGTAGAGAACTCAGTAGGGAGCAGGGAACACACAGCCCTGCCCTCACACAGCTTGTCATCTAGTGGAGGAGACGGGCAGTTCACAAACACCTAACTTGAAATTCTGAGAAGTGCTAAAAAGGGCATAGTATTCAGAGTCTCCAATTTAATTAGAGAGTCAGAGAAGACGTCTGGAAAGAAGTGGAATTTGAGCACATTTGAGACTGATGGTGTGCTCTCGTCTTAGAGACTTTTTAAAAATGTTTCATTGCGAGATATTTGCTCTACAATATCGTGCTGGTTTTTGCCATACATCAGCATGAATCAGTCGCAGGTGTACATGTGTCCCCTCCCTCCTGAACCTCCCTCCGATCTCCCACCCCATCCCACCCCTCTAAGTTGTCACAGAGCACTGAGTTGAGCTCCCTGTGTCACATGGCAAGTCGCCACTAGCTATCTGAGCTATCTGTTTTACATATGGTAATATATGTGTTTTCATGCTACTCTCTCAATCCATCCCACCCTCTCCCTCCCACACTGTGTCCATAAGTCTGTTCTCTATGTCTGCATCTCTATGACTGCCCTGCAAATAGGCGTCTTAGGGCCTTTATGTATGTAGGCCTCCACTAAGACTGCACAGGTCATATTCTGTGCGTCCCATGAACATGCTTTTATTTTCAGCTTCCCTGGTGGCTCAGATGATAAGGAATCTGCCTACAATGCAGGAGATCTGGGTTTGATTCCTGGGTTGAGAAGATCGCCAGGAGAAAAAAATGGCTTTTATTTTAGCACCTCACATTAACTGGCATGTGTACACGTCTTTCTTGTCAGCAAGATGCAAACAGTTTCTGCAAGATACTGATTGGGTCTTATTTATCTTGGTATAATTTAGTCCTGGGTTTCACAGCTGAATCATATGGAATATTGACTTGAACACTGTTAGGGAAGTGAATGAGTGAATGACAAAAATATATAAATTAATGAAGGAGCAAATAAAAGGATAGAATAAAGGAAGTTGGAATGTGTTTTTGTCCTCTGCATTTATTCCTTTGTTGGAAACCCCTTCTTATAAAATGGGATTTCTGAAGTTGTCCCTATTTGACTTTGGATGTCCATTTAGCACAGTGCCTGTCACTTAGCTGTTCAGAAAGTGAGAGGTTGAATGAATGAGAGAATGGGTGTATTTTCCTGATTGTGAGCCTTACTTAAGCCTTCTTGCTGACCTCTGAAACCCAGACTTGTCTGCCTGCCCAAAGCGTTTATATATGCTGTCTGTATCCTCCACACCCCCAACAGTTACACTTAAGTTAATTTGTCTGGAAATGAAAAATCGGTTTTACCTTTAGACTATGTCTCAAAACTGGCTCTGTCTGCTTAGGCCAAACCACAGTCATCTCTCTCCAGCACAACTATCATTATCTCCTCTTCTAGCTCTCTACAATCTATTCTCCACAAAGCAGCTTTAAGTATCTTTTAAAATGTGAAATATAAATATACATGCAGAATTTAAAGCATTCTATATATCAGATCATGGCTCTGAGACTCATAGTGACCTTCTGGTACATGGAATGAAATTCAAACCCCTACCCTCTGCCAGACCTCCTGTTCTGATCTGACCCCACCTCCCTCTTTGGTTGTCTCATGCCATTCACCCTCTTGATCTTCATGCAACACACACAGCAGCTTCCATGCACGTTGTACACATAGCCAACTCCTATTCCCTGGATGAGGATCTGGCCCAGACAGGCACACAGGAATTACTGGAGACACAAATGGTTATTTAGTCTACTGGTTTTCAGCTGCTATTTTACCTATGGGATTATTTCTTTCCAAGGAAATTTTATGCAAAATTCTAACATATCAAGGAAATGAAAGTGATGTTCCTCTGACTCTCATGGGAGCAAAAGTGCAGGAACTGCTGGGTGCCAGTGCTTCTTCTAGAAACGCAGGGTCCCATCAATCATGATCTGCAAGGCATTGATCCTGTCCCATGGTGCCTGTCTGCTTTTTGTATTTACTGTCTCCAGCTTCTCTTAACTTGGACCACTGTCCTTTTGGGCGTGTAGAATGTGTTTCCTGTCTAGGTGAACTTCTGACTGTCTCCCGTCTAAGCCTGCCTTCCTACATGACCAAACACTCTACTCTTGAAAAGTTAAAACACTTTAGGTAGGAAAATAAGATGGATGTATGAAAGAAATAAAAACCATTTATATGAGTAAATTCCAAATAGTTCCCCGAAGCATCATAAGAGTCTGGAGAAGCAAGAATTTACTGGGGGTGACTGAAGTTCAGGAATAATTCATGGAGTTGTTGGGACATAAGATGGGGATCAGAAAATAGTGAGGAGCAGAAAGAAATGACCTGGGTAGTCTCCTGTACATTATAATCTGAGCAAAAGTTTAAAGGGGGTGAGAAAGTTGTAGTAATTGAGAGGGAGTTTGTATCATCCTTGCCCACATTATGAGATAGACTTGAAGGTATTTGACATCCCATTGTAAAAGGCATTGTGTGTCGTACTGTGGAGGCAGATCCAAAGATGTAAATGAATTGGGGCTGTAAAATTATGCACAGTAGTTGACGGAATAGTAACATATGGCTAAATGTATTGTATGAACGCTGTGGTTTAGACACTATTTTAAGCACTTTGTGTGAATGTCTTCTCAGTTTCATTTATATATGAAGAAACTGAGTTTCAGAGATGTTATGCTACTTGCTCAAAGCCAGAAAAGCTTCACAAGTGTGGCAGACAGGATTTGATTCCATGTCTTTTAACTTTCATGATAAAAGAAACCAGAGTGGGAAAACCAACTGGACTTTTTTTCCATAATCAAAGTCAAGAAGTAAGAAAGGTCTAAACCACGACTTAATACTTTGGGCTGATCACAGAATATACACTGTTTAGAATATATACACTGCTGTACATATAATTGAACCTAGAATGGTGTTAGTGGAAATGGAAGAGGGTTATATTCAAAAGATATTAACTTCATTGTGGCACAGAGTCAGTATGAAAGCCCTTTGATCACTGTAAAGTTCTTTATAAATGAGCCCCTCTGCTTTGAGGGTTCTCACATACAATTTTATTAATTCCCCCAAAGGTGAACAGGCTCCAAGGGTCACAACTCATGAGAGATGGATTTGTGAACCTTACAGCAGTTGATCCCTTTCCTGCAGGGAAATACCTGTCTCAGCAACGGGGTTGGTAACCTACTCAAGGAAGTCTCTTCAGGAGACCAAATCACAGGGCACAGGTGACTCAGTGCAGAAGAATTAAAAGAGCGAATTGATTATTCATAAGGGATATTTCCATTAAGCTTGGGCAGCATAATGAATTACCCTTCTCTATCGGAGAATTTTTCTATCGAAATATCTGAGATTATATGTTTAGAAGCAGAGCGTCTGTCTCCTGAGAGCTGTGTGGACAGCCTGTGAATTCTTCCTCTCCTGTCCCTGCTACCCCAATTCTCCACTTTCCTTTTTAGGGGGAAGTTGTGTTCTGAAGCCATGGTGACACAGAGGAAGGAGCTCAGGCTTGGGAGTTGGACCTGGGTTCTAACTCCGGCTCTGCCACATACATAGTACCTTTGGGATCTTTGCCAGATTATGTATCTTTCTCTGTGTCTTGGATTCTTTCTCTGTCAAACAGAATATTTGCATGTACCTTTGCAGAGTTTGTCAAAGGAATGTAAGTGTGTAGAGTACCTGGCTTACAACATGTGGTGTAAGGTTGCAAATACTTACCTGAGCTGGGCCATTTCCATTGCACAAGCAGAGCATTACACCCTCACTAACATATGCAAATCTAGTAGTTACTGTTGTGATAAATATCATGTCCAGCCAAGATAAAACTATTGAATGAATTAAAAAAATTTTTTTTAATTTGTCACTTTTCAACTCTTGCTTCTAAAGGTGCATCTTGGTTGTCCCCATCCTTGGCCCAGGACATTTCAGCAGATCACTAAACTCATTTCTTATAAATTTTTTGTTTATACAAAAATGAAAACAAAACAAAAACCCACGAAAATTGTAAACAGTAAATGTTAAGTTCCAGCATCATCTTAGCACTGCCTCATGTGCACTCAGTGGTTCCCACTTCTGTGAACACCTGCCCTGGCCTGGATCACTGTCTACAATGATCTCTCACCATTTTGCCTGGCTTTGCTTACTGGTCCCATCAAGGGAATCTCATGTTCACCCAATCCCTCCTCCCAGTCCTTACCCTTGTCGGTGTCTGGCTTAATGGTTTTCTTAATTTCTTCTCAACCTCAACTGACTAAATGAAGTGAGCCTAGACTCTACTGAATTGTCCTGTGTAGGTACTGTCTAAATCCTGGCCTTGTCACTGGTGACTAGCAAAAAAAATAAAAAGGTATCATTGACAGAAATAGGGGAACTGACAGGAGGGAAAAGATAAGTGTAATTTACAACATAATTAGTCTGGTACTCAGCTGGTTAGAGATAAGGAACTAGAGCTCTAGTGTGGAGATCTGTTTTTTGGTAATACTGGAAGATAAAGTTCATTCCTCAGGTATTAATTTCAGTCCTTAAATGTTTAGCAAGCACATGTTGTTGCAAGGCACCCTGCTAAGTCCTGGGAGTAAAACACAAAGTGATTTGGAATTCTTTAGGGCACTTAATCTCTGGAGTAATAAACAAGTGTGATGTATCTATGTACACAGATACATCGATCTACTTATTTATCCATAGCATAATATTTCACTTTAATACCCAGAATATGAAATGTGATCATTAACTCTGGAAAGAAGGATGAAAGTTGGGAAAGTAACATTCTAAAACTTATTAGCCAGATGACTAAGGCACCTATTTTGAGCCTTAGTTTTCTCATTTGCAACTAAGACTGTTGGACCAAATTAAGTGCATTCAGCTGATCTCTTCTCAAATCAAATAGTTTTGCAACTATTTCAGAAACATTTGGCTTTAAATGTGTTTGAAAGATGTAATAAAAATAATATGCACAATTAAATATATTATATACCTAGAATTTTGCCTGATTGGAAGAACCTCCTTGTTCTTGACCCAAACTTGTAATTAAAAATTAAATGTTACCAATTTGACTTAGCTATATAACTAAAAAATGCATATGCAAGTTAATAAAATATTACCTTTTTTTCTGTTTTGCTTATTGTTCCATGCTGTATTTTGCTTGTCCAATGAGTTTAGTTTTTAAGGAAGTTTCCATCACTAGCTCATACCTATAATACCTACCTTAATTCTAAGAAGCTAGGACTTTTATGGCTCGTATAATGAAAGTGATTTTTACCTGAAATCTTTAGAAAGGATCGTTCTTTTTCATTTAACAGCTTATTGAGACGTAATTCATAACATACAATTCATCCATTTCTAATGTAGAGTTCAGTGGTTTTTAGTGTAGTCACAAAATTATGCAACTATCATCACAATCGATTTTAGAACATTTTCATCACGCCACAAGGAAACCTTGTACCTCATAATAATACCTCCTGATCCTCCCACCGAGTCTCTAGCCCATTTTCAGCCTCAGGTGACCACTTATCTACTTTCTGTCTCTGTAGATCTGCCTATTCTGGACATTTCATGTAATTTGAATCATACAATAAGTAATTTTGTATGACTGGCTTCTTTCCCTTAGCATAATGTTTTCAAAATTCATCTATATTGTAGCAAGTATCAGTACCTCATTTATATTTATTGCCAAATAGTATTCCGTTTTATGTGTATACCACATTTTATTTACCCATTCATCAGTTTATGGACATGTGGGTGGTTTCCATTCCTTGGCTATTATGAATAGTACTATGAATATTTATATGCAAGCTTGTGTGTGGACGTATGTTTTTATTTCTTTTGTATTTACACCTAGGGGTGGAATTGCTGGGTTATATGATAACTCTAGTTTTGCCATCTAAGGAACTGCCAGCCTGCTTCCCATAGATGCCACAGCACTTTGCTTTCCTACCAGCAGTATATCAGGGATCTAGTTTTCCACATCTTCACAAAGGCTTGTTATTTTCTTATTTCTTAATGATTGTTATCCTAGTAAATGTAAAGTGGTATGATTTTTTATTGCATTTCCATGAATGTTTTTGATTTGCATTTTCCTCAGGGTAAGATGGATAGTTCTTAAAAAAAAAAAAAATATTGCAGTGAAAAAGAAATTGGGAGGAAGTAGAGAGAAAAAAGAATTTCAGGGATGGAGACATGTAGTCAGAGTTGCTTAGAGAACTGCCCAAGAGATAGGGCCTGGTAGGCAATGCTCCATAGAAACAGTTTTTCTGGATTATGGCCATGTCCCAAGCCTCAGTGGTGGTGAAGTCATGACCCTTTAGGGAAAGCTAGGGGTGAATTTGTGTGTGGCTCTTTCTCAAACACAATATTCCCAGCAGAAATCTGCTTATTCAGTTTAATCAAAACAATGTGGATATGTTTACTTTTCCTACCCACCACCTTCCCAACTCAGAGTGCTCATCCCTTTCACTCCGTCACCAATTTTGCATTTCCCGTCTCTGAGAATGACTTTCCCTGTTTTCTCTATCTGTTCTAGTCCCATTCTTGACACCGGGGTTAACACCTGGCCCATCCCTTTTTTTGCCTACTCCCCTGACCTTTTGGACAACACTGTCCTAATCCTTTTTAGTCCTTGTTCTGAACTTAGGAGGTTTGCACCACTCAGCTTCATAATGATAAAATTGTCTTGCACTGTGTGCATTGTTTTATGTGAGGTTCCATGTGTCCCAGTGCGTTTCTTAAAGGGAAAGAATGGATTTTTACCACTTAACATTGCCTATCAATCCAGAAACATGGGTGGTTAGTTATGATATAGGTGCTTAGTGCAACTCATACTTCTTGAATTCGATCAAAGTTTTATTCTTCCATTTTCAACTAATCTCTTCTTAGAATTTTATAAATGTGGACAGATTCTCTCTGGCCTTGGGGAAAAAGTACCCATCTTGTAAATTTATTCATACAACACAAGAGGAAGAGTTTATTTTATGTTGTTGTTCAGTCACTAAGTCTTATCTGACTCTGCAACCCCATGCACTGCAGCACCCCAGGCTCCTCAGTCATTCACTGTCTCCTGGAGTTTGCTCCCATTCATTCCACTGAGTCATTGATGCTATCTCACCATCTCATCCTCTGCCACCCCACTTCTCCTCTTGCCTTCAATCCTTCCCAGCATCAGGGACTTTTCCAATGAGTCAGCTCTTCACATCAGGTAGCCAAAGTACTAGAATTTCAGCCTCAGTCCTCCCAATGAACATTCAGGGTTGATTTCCTTTAGGATTGACTCCTTTGATTCCTTGCAGTAAGTTTGTTTCCAGGTCAGATTACACTTACAATGATAACATTTCTTTAAGGAATTCCTAATTTATAGAAGATCTGTGGAGTGTCATTGATGCTTGTTAAATTTGGGGAACTTTTCCATATACAAAATTATTTTTAGAACTTCTGTTTACATGTTGTCAAAATCAGGTGGGCAATAGG
This sequence comes from Bubalus bubalis, assembly GCF_019923935.1. Taxonomy (NCBI): domain Eukaryota; kingdom Metazoa; phylum Chordata; class Mammalia; order Artiodactyla; family Bovidae; genus Bubalus; species Bubalus bubalis. The sequence continues at coordinate 145,456,020 of NC_059158.1, forward strand.
GACTGAAGTGACTTTCACACTAAATGTTAAACCTTAGCACCATGGCAGTGAGGCACTTAAGTTTAGAGATTCTCTTGTTGAGTTGTTGAATCTTTTTGGAACATTGTACTCCACTTTTGTCCTTGAGTTCTCATTCCGAAATTAGAGATGGGCAAAGTCAAGCAAACAAGGCAAAGGTTAATACAGGCAGGCTAATAGGAAACAGATGAGAGTCATCAGCCTGAAGTGAGGTCCCATTTGAAGCCTTCTTTCAGAGACCCAAGAGGACTTGAACTGGAAATATGACCAGGAGGAGACTCCCCAAGCGACCTTGCTTCAGAGCACCACACATAAAAGGAAAGCAGAGTTCAGGGAAAGGTGATGGGTGACAGAAGGGCAGAGAAAGCACAATTACCTGTGGGTTGCCTCAAAAGTACAAATTTAGAATGTAGCAAATAAAGCAAATGTTAATGCTTTCATGAACCTATATAGACAGGTATACAACTGGAAAGATGTTCTGAAAAGGACTACTTGAATAGTTCAATAAAAATACATCCACACTGGCTGAATCCCCATTTTAAAACTCCCCTGATGATGAGGGAACAGATTCTGAGTAACTGGAATGTAGGATAAAATAATTATTTAGACTTTGTTATGACACAGTAAAATTTATTGTAAATGGTAAGCAAATTATGTACTATAGATTTTCCTGAATCTGGACAAGTATCAGAGCCATAAATTACTGTGGCTCACATTTTAGGGTTAATTTTTCAGCGTCTGCTTAGGCTGCCTCTGGAAGTGGTAAATTTGGAGGGACTGATAACAAAGTGGAACCAGAGTCTGTAGGGTTGCTATGTGGCAAGCAGGAGGGGACAATATTTACTGAACACCTATTATGTTGCAGGTATTGTGCTGGACATTAATATGCATTCACTTGCTCAGTCTTTTCATTGACCTTGTGCCTTTCTTTTAATCCTTACTTTAAATATGTGGAAACTGAGACCCAAGGAAGTTAAGGAACTTGACCATACATGAGGTAAACTATAGCAATATAAGAATAGGGTCTTTTGGATTCCTTAGCATACTACGTTTTTTTATTGTATATTTTACTTAAGATACATTGTTAAAATGCCTAACACTTTTATTTGATCGAATTCCTTTAGATTGTACTTTGAGAAAATAAAACATAAAAGAAAATTCAAATTATTCAGAAGTTACCTTTTCATATAAACTCAAACTTTATTTTTATATGCTTATTTCCATAAATTTTTGTCTTTAGTAATTACCTACTTATTTTATTGTTTAGTTAAACAATGTAAATAGATAATAAAAATAAATAATAAGAAACACTGGGCTGGAGGAAGCACAAGCTGGAATAAAGATTGCCAGGAGAAATATCAATAACCTCAGATATGCAGATGACACCACCCTTATGGCAGAAAGTGAAGAGGAACTAAAAAGCCTCTTGATGAAAGTGAAAGAGGAGAGTGAAAAAATTGGCTTACAGCTCAACATTCAGAAAACTAAGATCATGGCATCTGGTCCCATCACTCCATGGGAAATAGATGGGGAAACAGTGGAAACAGTGTCAGACTTTGTTTTTTTGGGCTCCAAGATCACTGCAGATGGTGATTGCAGCCATGAAATTAAAAGACGCTTACTCCTTGGAAGAAAAGTTATGACCAACCTAGATAGCATATTCAAAAGCAGAGACATTACTTTGCCAACAAAGGTCCATCTAGTCAAGGCTATGGTTTTTCCAGTAGTCATGTATGGATGTGAGAGTTGGACTGTAAAGAAAGCTGAGCGCTGAAGAATTGATGCTTTTGAACTGTGGTGTTGGAGAAGACTCTTGAGAGTCCCATAGACTGCAAGGAGATCCAACCAGTCCATTCTAAAGGATATCAGTCCTGGGTGTTCATTGGAAGGACTGATGCTAATGCTGAAACTCCAATATTTTGGCCACCTCATGTGAAGAGTTGACTCATTGGAAAAGACCTTGATGCTGGGAGGTATTGGGGGCAGGAGGAGAAGGGGACAACAGAGGATGAGATGGCTGGATGGCATCACAGACTCAATGGACATGAGTTTGAGTGAACTCCGGGAGTTGGTGATGGACAGGGAGGCCTAGCGTGCTGCAATTCATGGGGTCGCAAAGAGTCGGACATGACTAAGCGACTGAACTGAACTGAATGAATATATTCAGTCAAATTAGTTAAAATTTACGTGGTATATTACTGTGCAACAAAACGTGGTTATGTATTATATACCGTATTTAATATTACTTGAACATATTGTCTTCAATGTGTATTTCTATTACTTTATTAAATAACCATGCCAGAATCTTCTCAAACTAGTTCACTTTTAGACACAGTATCTGTGCCTGAATTCTAACAGAAATCAGAATTTGCCAGCCAACACTGAATTGGAAAATGCCTCCATTCAAAATTTCCTACAAATGATCTTTAGAAATGTACTTTAAATTTCATTCTAGTGAAACCAAGAGTGAATCTTAATGGGCTAAAACAAAATAGATTTTGGATTGATTTTTCCCATAAAATATGCAAAGCCCTATTTTTAAATAGATTTTTTTTCCATCTGCAATATTGCTCTTTTTCTCTATTTCACAATGAATTTATCTAAAACTTTTTTTTTCAGACTTAGATTACAATAGAATTAACATCTTAGAACTATCAAGGTGGATGGAAAGTACACAGAAAGACCAGATTTTAGACCACGTTGACTTTGAGCCAGTGTTTTGCCTGTTGTTCTCAAGAATTATGTGCAAGTTTTACTGCCTTTAAAATGGTTTTCAGCTTCAGTTCTTCAGAACATCATCATTTGTTAAGCAATATGCACAATTATAACAAGCCGGAACAGTGTTGTTCCCTACCCGCTTACTTCACAAGTATACTAGGCAGACTGTATACACCAGACAACATCCATGTAAGATGTCCCTCTACATCTTTCTCTTTTGCTTGCATCTTGTTAGTTACAAAGATACATACTGTGTCAGGCACTAAGCTGGTTTCAACAGCTATTTATTTAGATTGTGTGAACTGGAGCTGAACTTGAACCCAATTAATAGCAACTGAACTTGAACAAACTGATATGAAATCATTACAGGCTCAGTTCCCTGGTCCATTATCCCTGAAGAGATCATCCGACAGCACTCCAGGTGCCTTTTCTATGCCAAATCTTGGTGCAGTGCCCAATCAGAGAGTGTCAGGGGATTAGAAGTTCAGTTGCATCGGAGTTAGCTCATTACCACATTTGTGATCGCTTTCACAGAGAGGAGAGGTGGCGATCCCACTGGGCGGGATTGCAGAAAAGGCTTTGTTTTCAACACCATCTGGCACATGGTTGGCACTCATTAACACAGCACAATGTCGATTAAAATAATAATTGTACATGGCAGCGACACTGCTTAGATAGGTCCCCACCTTTGGCCTCCCAGCAAAGGAAATGGAAGAAAGAGAAAGCTGAGAGATGTCTCTGGTAACCATGGTCACTGAGTTTGCATCTGTCTTGGTTCCTATACCTTCCCCAATTCATCTACCTTAGTTTCATTTTCGTGTATTTATTTATTTTTAGCATAGTGACCTTTTTCTTTTTGGACTGGGATGACGATGAGTCTGACTTTGTTCCCAGTTCATAGGCACTCTAATTACGGCTCTCCAGCTATATAACTAGACAATCCATGCTGTAGTGCAGCCAGGAATATTTGCAAAAGGGCATTTTATAGAGTGATAGTTCTTCTGCAACTCAAATTAAATATAATTGAGGGTTTTAGGCTTTCCCCCTTTAAAGTTTACATGAATGGACTCAACCATTCAGGTGATTAGTAAGACTGCATGGGGTCGCAGAGAGTCGGACACGGCTGAAGTGACTGAGCATGCATGTGTGCATTGTCCTTCCTAAGATAGCACGTGTGGATTTATTTACACTAGCATCTCTCAGACTTGGGTCTGGCAGAATCTGCTTTGATTTGTTCCTAGGAGTTTCCCTGGAAGGCTGCACACTGCGGTTGGGCACAGGAGTGCAGGCTTTCAAAGGTATCTTCTTGGGTTTGAATCCTCTCTTACCGTGTGCTAGATGTGTGGCCAGGAACAAGCTTCCCTGCTTCCTTACCTATGTATGTGTGTGCACATGCTAAGTGGCTTCAGTTGTGTCTGCCTCTTTGCCACCCTATGGACTGTAGCCCACCAGGCTCCTCTGTCCATAGATTCTCTAGGCAAGAATACCGGAGGTGAGTTGCCATGCACTCCTCCAGGGCATCTTCCCAACCCAGGTATCAAACCCATGTCCCTTATGTCTCCTACATTGGCAAGAATGTTCTTTTCCACTAGAGCCATCTGGGAAGCACTTCCTTATCTATGCAATGAGATAAAAGACATCATCAAGCTTTGAATCACTTAAATGGCTGTGAAGACTATCAAAACACTTAGAATTGTGGCTGATGCTTGGTAAGCTCTTGATCAGGTTTAGCTTTGCTCATGGATGCATCAACATCATTTTTCTGCAAGTGTTCTTTTTCCCTTGTACCTGCTTAACTTATCCCCCCACCCCACCCTGCCAAATGACAGCACTTGCTACCTGTGGTAATGGAGGTGATGGTGAGGTAGACATCTGATCAACTCTTCCTGATAAAACATGTTAATTACTTGTGCCAGACCAAGGTGAGAAGAAACCATTTGATACGGGTAATTTCCCTATAGATATTTAATAAGAGAGCCCAGTTAGATTTCTGGATCAAAAAGTTCCCATGGAGAAGGGATAGGCTACCCATATCAATCTTCTTGGGCTTCCCTGGTGGCTCAGAGGGTAAAGAATCCACCTGCAATGAGGGAGATCTGGGTTTGATCCCTAGGTTTGGAAGATCCCCTGGAAGAGGGTATGACAACCCACTCTACTATTCTTGCCTAGAGAATCCCCATGGACAGAGGAGCCTGGCAGGCTACAGTCCATGGGGTCAAAAGAGTCAGACATGATTGAGCGACTAAGTGCTACAGAGCACATGTTCATACCATGATTGTTCATAAAGTAAATCATTTGTTTCCTGGGCAGATTTTGCATATGTCATACCACAGAAATTAGTTGTCTATTTCAAGGCTGTAGGTGAGTGTTATCACAAATGGTCATGTGGTGCTCTCTGGTTCTGGAACCATCAACAGCATGCCCTCCAGCAACCTTTGTGTCTTGTGATATTGAGTGTAGCCAAGATTTATTTATTTATTTATTCTGTTTGCCATTTGGAATGTGGAAAGTCTTCAAGAAACTGGCTTGCTGCAGGAGTGTTTAATAAATGTCATTCATTACACCAACAGAAGATGACAGACTTTTCAGATGCAGGAGAAAGATTAAATGCATTTGGTTGGAGCAGCAGCACTAAAAAGGGCTGTATCTGTGTATTGTTGCTGTTTATCTTCTCCCCAGCAGTGGAATATTGAGCTTCCACAGGCTGTGATTCAGGTATTAATGCCGAGTTTAGGTCGGGCAAGAATGTGTTCAGTCTGTGACACTTAGATAGCAAAGGCAAACTGCTCATGGCCATTCGTCAGGAGTTTCTGTGTGCCAGTGATTGCATGCTTGTGGCTCATAATCAGAGTGATTCACAGCGACCGTTAGAAGGGCTCACTGGGGCCGTGTTTCCCTTTTGGAGTGTTGTCATTGCCAAAAATGTCATTGTTTCTCCTACAGACCTGCCCATTTGACATACGCACTGTGCCCTTTTGCTAGGCTAAACAGATTGCTGCTAACATCATGGGTGACTTTTATCTCTTGAAGGTTGTGTCTCCCACCAGTCACTTGAAGAATAAATTGGAATAAATGCTCTGTTTTCTTTTTTCTTCAGTGATACTCAGAGACAGTTGACAGAATTTGTGATAAGATGTTCTCTCAGGAAGCTTGGTTTCTAGATGCTCAACCTTTGTTTTACTATCTATACACTTGAGAATCAACAAGGAGATGTCATGTTATTGGTTTCTTGGTTTCCATGGAACTGGATCCGTGGTCTGGGTTACTGTTGAACACACGTGTAGAAACTGCAGAATGGCTCTGAATTTCATACCAACCTGGCTCTGAGATCCAAGGGTGTCTCCCATCCCTCCTCTCTCATCTCTCAACACATATATGTTTGTATCTGACCTTGTAATCAGCAGTTGATATTTCTGATACTATACAGAGAAGTACTTAATGACCTGGATAATCGTGATGGTGTGGTCAGTCATCCAAAGCCAGACATCCTGGAGTGTGAGGTCAAGTGGGTTTTAGGAAGCATTACTATGAACAAAGCTAGTGGACATGATGGAATTCCAACTGAGCTATTTATAATCCTACATTATGATGCTGTTAAAGTGTTGCACATAATATGTCAGTAAATTGGGAAAACTCAGCAGGGGCCACAGAACTGGAAAAGGTCAGTTTCCATTCCAATCCCAAATAAAGGCACTACCAAAGAATGTTCAAACTGCTGCACAGTTGCACTCATTTCACACGCTAGCAAGGTAATGCTCAAAGTCCTTCAAGCTATGCTTCAGCACTATGTGAACTGAGAACTTCCAGATGTCGTACTAACTGGGTTTAGAAAAGGCAGAGGAACAGGAGATCAAATTGTGAACATTCACTGGATCATAGAAAATGGGAATTCAAAAAAATACATACACTTCTGATTCATTGACTACACTAAAGCCTGTAAGTGTGTGGATCACATCAGTTCAGTTCAGTTCAGCCACTCAGTCATGTCCAACTCTTTGCAACCCCACGAAGCACAGCTCGACAGGCCTCCCTGTCCATCACCAACTCCTGGATTCCACCCATAACCCATGTCCATTGAGTCAGTGATACCATCCAAACATCTCATTCTCTCTTGTCCCCTTCTCCTCCTGCCTTCAATCTTGCCCAGCATCAGGGTCTTTTTCAATGAGTCAGCTCTTTGCATCAGATGGCCAAAGTATTGGAGTTTCAGCTTCAACATTAGTCTTACCAATGAACACCCAGGGCTGATTTCCTTTAGGATGGACTGGTTGGATCTCCTTGCAGTCCAAGGGACTCTCAAGAGTCTTCTCCAACACCACAGTTCAAAAGCATCAATTCTTTGGTGCTCAGCTTTCTTTATAATCCAACTCTCACATCCATACGTGACCACTGGAAAAACCATAGCCTTGACTAGACGGACCTTTGTTAACAAAGTAATGTCTCTGCTTTTTAAGATTCTGTCTAGGTTGGTCATAACTTTTCTTCCAAGGAGTAAGTGTCTTTTAATTTCATGGCTGTAAGCACCATCCACAGTGATTTTGGAGCCCAGAAAAATAAAGTCAGCCACTGTTTCCCCATCTATTTGCCATGAAGTGATGGAACCAAATGCCATGATCTTAGTTATCTGAATGTTGAGCTTTAAGCCAACTTTTTCACTCTCCTCTTTCACTTTCATCAAGAGGCTCTTTAGTTTTTCACTTTCTGCCATAAAGGTGGTGTCATCTGCATATCTGAGGTTATTGATATTTATCCCAGCAATCTTGATTGCAGCTTGTGCTTCATCCAGCCCAGTGTTTCTCATGATGTACTCTGCATATAAGTTAAATAATCACATCAAACAGTGGAAAATTCTGAAAGAGAAGGGAATACCAGACCACCTTACCTGCCTCTTGAGAAATTTGTGTGCAGTGTCAAAAAGCAACAGTTAGAACCAGTCATGGAACAATTAACTGGTTCAAAATTGGGAAAGGAGTACGTCAAGGCCGTATATTATCACCCTGCTTATTTAAATTATATGCAGAGTACATCATGCGAAATCCCGAGGTGGATGAATCCCAAGCTGGAATCAACATTGCTGGAAGAAATATCAATAACCTCAGATATGCAGATGATGATATTCTAATCGAAGAAAACAAGGAACTAAAGAGCCTCTTGATGAAGGTGAAAGAGGAGAAAGAAAAAGCTGGCTTAAAACTCAACATTCTAAAAGCGAAGGTCATGGCATCTGGTCACATCACTTAATGGCAAATAGATGAGGAAAAAAATTTGAACAGTGACAGATTTTATTTTCTTGGGCTCCAGAATCACTGCAGAGACTGATTACAGCCATGTTTGCTGCTTGCAAGAAAAACTATGACAAACCTAGACAACATACTAAAAAGCAGAGAGATCACTTTGCTGACAGAGGTCCATATAGTCAAAGCCATGTTTTTTTCCAGTAGTCATGAATGGATGTGAAAGTTGGACCATAAAGAAGGCTGAGCTCTGAAGAATTGATGCTTTTGAACTGTGGTGCTGGAGAAGACTCTTGAGAGTCCCTTGGACTGCAAGGAGATCAAATCAGTCAATCCTAAGGAAATCAATCCTGAATAGTGATTGGAAGGACTCATGCTGAAGCTCCAATCTTTTTGCCAACTGATGGGAAGAGCCAACTCATTAGAAAAGACCCTGATGCTGGGAAAGGTTGAGGGGAGGAGGAGAAGAGGGCAACAGAGGATCGATGGCATCACCAATTCAATGGACATGAGTTTGAGCAAACTCTGGGAGATAATGAAGGACAATGGAAGCCTGGAGTACTGTAGTCCAGGGAGTCGCAGAGTAGGAAATGACTTAGAGACAGAACAACAATTTTGGTTCCTGCTCACCTGTATCCCTGCTTGTTTTCTCAAGCTACATCTGTCCCAACTCTCTGGATTATTTACTGCATTGAACAGACATCTATGCAGTGCACACAGTGTTCTAGAGTCTGAGCATACAGTGGTAAAAAGCTATACATGTCTCTGCTCTCAGGAAGCTTCCATCCTGGCCCAGTCACTAATTATTTGTACATAAATGATAGTGTCACAGGAGAAAGAAAATTAAACAAGTTAAAGGAACTCTGAGAGGACTGCGTTTAGAGGAGAGGGAAAGGCAGAGGAGTCTTCAGAACAGAGGGATAGTTCAAAGGTTCTAGGGCACTTTGGATGTATCAGGGAAGATCCAGGGAGAAAAAGACCACATGACTGGAGTGTAGTGAGCAATGGGAAGGGGAGTCAAGTGAAAGAAAAAGCCATGTCACCTAGAGTCTTATAGGTTGTACAAGATGAAAAGAGTTGATTTTAATCTAATGGAAATTATGAAAGATGGGAACCTGAGGCAGGATAGTGCCAAAGTCTGATTTATTTTATGTCTATTTCTGCCTCTTTGAAGCTTCACTTCTAGTGCCAGAATACTAGCCCCGTCCTAGCTTCTGCCAAGCGTTTTAACATTTAGCCTTAAAAATGTTCACAAACGTGCATGTGCTCGCTTCTCATTATTATGCTGTGTCTAAAATATAGACCGTCTTTGTTTGGGTATCAGAGCGTTCCTCCACTGCCTAGCATCATCTACCACCACTCATGCCCCTCTTGGCATGATTGGAGGCATTCTCTTACTGCAGCAGGCAGAGATAACCCCACTTCGTCTGTAGAGTCTCTGGGCCTGGTCCCCACCACTTCTGTTGCTCTTCTTACCTGGTCCTGTGAGTCTTCTGTCCTGTGGGCTGGGAGCTCATCCAATGTAGTGTCCTTATCTTATTCATGGAAGCTTTTTTCAGCTTGTACTTTAGTACCTTGAATGTAGTGGGAGCCAGATGGATAGATGAATGGATGGCTGGATGAATACCCACTAAAACCTTACCCACTAAGATGTCACATCTCCTGGGAAGCCCTCTCCAACCCTATTAATATAGGTCTCTTTCTTGGCTCCCAAAGCACTTTGCAGTGACTGCCTGGGTATCTTAAGTGGCATTGCCTCATGCGTTATTGTGTATAAGTCGGTCTCTTCAGAGCCCTTTGAGGGCCAAGGACTATGTCATACTCATTTTTGTTTCCCCAGGACTTAGCACAGTTCCTAGAACTTAGCAAGTTTCTATAAATGCCTGCACAATATAAATGTTAAACAGGCTATAAAGCTCCAGAAAATCATATGGACTCTAGAAGTAGATGATCAGACTGATTCCTGAGCTAGATGTGTTTCCTTTAGGAATTTGTAATCTCCCAGAGATTTCCCAGTCAGTCCAATTTAGAAGGTTTTGTTTTTTCCTTTCAAGTAATTTTGACCATGATTCAAAGAAAAAACAAAAATGGATTTTACAATGTAACCCAGCAAACACATGTGGCCTAACTGTTCTAACAGTGTAGCTTTACTATGTGTAATAGTCTAGTATTTTCTATATTGTTCTCTATACGTGGTTTAAAATGTTGATTATGACCCCTTAAATTGATTTCAAGGCTCATGAATGAGTTGTATCCTACAGAGTCAGAAAATCCTGCTTTAAAGGATCAAGAAATTCTTCTGAGGTGAATTTCAGAGAAAGCAACATAGACTTTAATGGCTCTTTGTTGAATATTTGCACAAAACTATCAGTGATCATATGGTAAACAAAGAAAAAATGCTGCCATTGACAAATACTTAGGCTGTTTACTGTAGGAGATGCCACTGCCATTTAGAATTAAATTGTTGTTGAGTGCTGAAAAGTTAGCAGAAGTAGGTCTCTTAGTGACTCAGTCCACCATATTTGTATATAACATGGTGAATGTTTTAGGTAAATTTGTTGCTTCTAAAATGAAACCAGGGGCCCACTGAAATGTAGGGAACTTATCATTTCCTCTGCCAATATGTTTATATAAATATTGCCATCGTTAAGCATGCTCAAATAGCAGAACTATTTCAGTCGTTTTATCTCTTTAAAACTAATTTAAATCTGAACCTTAAAAGACTGTTTGATACCATATGTTTGTTTTAGATAGAAAACGAAATTTATTCTAAACATAAGGGTTTATGAAATCTGTATTCTAAACATAAAGTTTTATGAAATTAGTGTATAGTCTGTGGTAGATTGCTTCATGATCACAGATTCCTCGCATCTTAGTCCATAAGACCCTTTGTAATGTGACTTTGCTACTCCTCCCTTTCAGAAGGAGAAGGTATTTCTTTACCCCTTCCTAAAATATGTTCTCATAAGCTTTGCTAAAAATCCAGCATTTTCTGGGTAATAAGTCTTTTTCTTGTGGTGTGTAAGTCTAGTCTGAAATTGATGGATTTTCTCTTCAAAGACCATTAGAAAGCTACTTTTGAAAATGCCCATGGGCAATGGGCAAAGAGTATCACGGGCTTTTCGTGAAAATGTTGGGTAGTCTTTAAGAACACAAACACCAAAGACAGTCACATATTGAAGAGATATCCATCATACATCCTGTGTATACGGAAGGAACACATTAAACAATTTAGCAATGTCACCGGTATCGCCAAACATTGTGTTTCATTTTGAGGCCCAAACACCAAATACCTCAGTGGAAGGAACCTCTGTGTGTGCACTTTTCTAATCTATATAGATAACACAACTATTGGATGACCTAGACAAGCATAGTACAAGGACAGTTCTGACAGCATCAAATCTTTCATGGATAGTTTATAAGGGCAGTTCCTTCTTTTCGATGTCAGCCTTTTTGGAAAGCAGCACCGTGTATTGCTTTGCTTGCCCTGAGACGACCTGAAGTTGAGATTATGATCCTTCATCTCAGATTAAAGAAGGCTTGTCTCAGTAGCCATTTGACAAGTTCAAATACTGGCTGATTTAGATACTGGTCTCTTATCAGCACCTGTAAATTAATGCTTTTCATAGGTTGGAGGTCTATGTTGTAAAGTTTTGTTATCAGATTCCCTCTGATCTTGGTAGATTATGCTTTAATTTGCTATTCGTGACTTCTCATTATTTTCTGTTTCATGCTATTCAGTTATAATAAATACTAGGGCTTCCCAGGTGGCTCAGTGGTCAAGAATCCACCTGCTATTTCAAGAGATACTGGAGACACTGGTTCAATCCCTGGGGCAGAAAGATCCCCTGGAAAAGGAAATGGCAGCCCATTCCCAGATTCTTGCCTGGGAAATCCAATGGACAGAGAAGCCTGGCAGGCTACAGTCCATGGGGTCGAAAAAGAGTCAGACACAACTTAGTAACTAAACAACAACAAAAACCTAATATAATACAGTATTTATTGATACCATGGGCTTGTGATATAAGCTAGATAAAACAGGTATCACCTTCAAGTTAATAAACATTTCACAGTCTGGCATAATATGGTTTATTCTTAGGGCTTATAAAAAAATAGTGATATAAACTTACTTTTTCTGTCACAGATAGTAGTCTTAGATTTTTCGGTCTTTGGCCAATTCTTTTATGTGATTGAAACCCAGTCATTCCTGTGACTCTCAAAAATACATTTGTAGAAGATACTTTAAATTCAAACCAAACTGTATTTCCCATACTTAGGATTAGCGAGCCCTCTGTGTTCAGATATCTTTTCCTTGGAGGTTAGAGCTTTAATACTATTAGCAAAAGTAGTTTGCCCCTTCTCTTGAAGAATCATAGAAACACAGTCTAGCTTTGTACCTTCGGCCTTTGAATTTTGATGCATGTTACCCAATGCCAGGAGTTACACAGAAAAGTCAATAATGGTCCGTGGATCATTGCCTCGCTATGCCACTGGGTGAATTAGTCTGCTGGTAAAATGTGCTCCAGCTTGTGTAATGGACCTATTTAGTAGGAAGACAGCAGCCATATGAAACACCTGGGTGGTCTTCAGGGTACTTTCAAGTCGATTCGATTTCAGTTGTCTAATGTGAGGTCACAAAGGTTTGGACAGCTGGGGCCAGTTCCACATGATGAGTAGAATATGACCCCTAGCTACCGGATGCATAAGGTAAAAGGTGCCCGAGGTCACTGCTGATCCTTGGGCTCCAGGAGTAACTGTGGGTCAGCAAGGGAGGTCTCAAACCACAGTCACAAATGTTGGAAATGTCTCCATGCAGGACAGGACAGAAGAGAGATTTTCCTCCGGCACTTTTATTAGACATGTTCCCTTCCAGGGGAGCCCAGTTCCTGTGTTTTCTGGATTGAGCTTCAGTTGAGTCTTGTTTAGAATTTTAAGTGCTATTAAGTAGAAACTATGCCTTCCACATCAGAGAAGTAAGAGAGGCATCAGGTCCCTTTGCTACAACACAGCAGACAGCATTTGGGGCACATAGGCATTGGCATAAAACTATCTTTTGAATGTTCCTAAGAGATAACAGTGACTCCATAGCACCCCCACCTTTTCCAGTCCTTCCAGGAACTTTGAATGATCCAATAAAATGTAACGACCAAAGATTTCAAATATAGCTGATAAATCATATAGATGTGTGCCCAGGATGCCTAAAATTGACTTGAGGATGTTTCTCATCTATCATGAAGGACTTAGTGATTTGAATTTAGTACTTTGATGTTGCCAGTAATTATTTGCAACTGCAGCTCAGTGGCCTGAAGGCATTGCTTGATTTTTCCCTTACTCATCTTGTAAAGCAGAGAAGGCAATGGCACTCCACTCCAGTACTCTTGCCTGGAAAATCCCTTGGACGGAGGAGCCTGGTGGGCTGCAGTCCATGGGGTCGCTAAGAGTCGGACACGTCAGTCGTGTCCGACTCTTGGCGACCCCACTTTCACTTTTCACTTCATGCATTGGAGAAGTAAATGGCAACCCACTCCAGTGTTCTTGCCTGGACAATCCCAGGGACTGGGGAGCCTGGTGGGCTGCCATCTATGGGGTCGCATAGAGTCAGACACGACTGAAGCAACTTAGCAGCAGCAGCAGCAGCATCTTGTAAAAAACTGGTGAAGTGGTCTTTCCGAGGTTGTTTTCAACTCAATGGGAGCCCTGGCCTAAAATCTAGGACAAAAGAAAGTTTCCATGAACACTTCCTGCAGACCAATATAATTGCCCTAATGAACCATCCCAAATGTGCTCCCTGCTGAGGAAAACAATCCTCCCAAACCCAAACCCCCTCCACTGAACACTTATCCAAATTCACTTTATGGCTTTTATAAGGAAATTGCTAAAGAACCCATTTGGAAAATATAACTTCACTTACTTTTTTAGTCAACATATTTAATATATTTATAAGCTACAAATGTCTTTCCAAAATGTATTTTAATCAATTCTTCAGTACTTGAACAAAATGCTGTAGATTGGCTCTCTTTGGAAGCCTTAGTCTTTTTCAAATTGGATCAAATTAAAACTATCCCACCTCCCTCCTCCCTCCCCATTCCATCCCTCTGGAGGGAGGAGGGAGGAGGGTTCAGGATGGGGAACACATGTATACCTGTGGCGGATTCATTTTGATATTTGGCAAAACTAATACAGTTATGTAAAGTTTAAAAATAAAATTGAAAGTTAAAAAATAAATAAATAAATAAAACTATCCCAGTTTAAGACCTTCCTATAGGAATGATCTTCTAACCAGATCACTCAGTCACTTTCTTCTCTAGTTGTTTGATTCATGCCTGTTTTCAGGCTGAGCAAATTTTATTAGTATCCATGCAAGGAGGCTCATCTCTAGCCTCTAAAGTCATATGCCCCACTGCCTACTATAAGTAGGAGTCATCATTTTATACCAGTTTATCAATTCATACATGCTTTGCATTTCAAAATTCTGTTTAAAAGTCAACTATCCTGAAGAACCTTTTCAAGTAAACTCAACTATTTTCCTTCTACCCTTCCCATAGGTTGCCATAAATCTTATGAAGATAGCTTAACTTCATAAATATCAAGTATGTAAGATTGTAAACTGTAGAAAACTGAAAAGTCAACTGACCAGGCAATAGATTACTTTATAAACTGCAGTAACTGACAAGAGTGTAGTTAATGTTTCAGAGCCTCTACTGAAATTATTTAGCATTGATGTTGATGTCACTTTTATGGTCATTTATCATTAATTGCACGGGTGATAACATGCTGTCTTAGTGCGAATAGTATTTGTTTTAAAGTAAATGTTGATGCTGAGGAAAAAAATGTGTTAGGTGGAAGGAAACAACCCTGACAATAGTAATTTATTTACTTACTGGGGGCACAGACCCCTTTCATGAACCAAAAAGCCCCCTGGTCTGAAACATCTTAGAATCCCAAAGATTTCTGAATTTAGAAGTTATCTTTGTTCCTCTTGCTCTGTTTGGTTCAATTCAGCAGGCGTCTAGTAAGTACCCAGCCTGCTACATGGTTGTCTAATCTGAGTTGCTTGCTATCTGAGCGCTTACAATATAATGTCACCCTACCTTCCTCTCCTCCCCATCACTTTCTCTCTTCTCATATTCCTGTTTAAGAACTTGCTTTATCCCTAACTTAAATGCCCACGTTTATATATGTTGTGTTTATTATCTGCCTCCCTCTAGCTGTTTACATGTACTGCAAGATTAAGACCTTTATGTGTTCTGTGCTGATGTAGCCAGAATGCCTAGAAGACGGCTTAGTGTATTTTAGGCATCCAGTAAAGATATGTCAGATGAATAAATTAAGAGGAGACGGGAAACATACAACTTTATACATAAGACAAAACAGTATGTGACATACCCTAAAAGGCGCAGAAGCAGAACCACATTTTGTGGGACTCTCAATGTAAAAAACTTGGGAAGGTTGCATTTAAGAAAAGGAACATACATTTTATGTACAAAAATATAAAGGACTGCTTATTTTAAATGAAGGAAAAAAATCACAACAATCTTAAAAAATTAATAAAGCTAATATACTAAAGATGTAAGATAATATGAAAAATATTTTATTAATGATATTTAATTGGCTACATGTTAATCAATGCCTAAAATAATTATTACACTTTTTCCTACAAATTTGACTGCATAATCTTTGACAATCCTTAATACATGATATTATTTTTTATATATTGAATGAAAAGATAATACAGTCCTTGCCGTAGCATGGTAATCAAAATGTTTTTTGTCTAAGTAATATTTAGCATGTATAAACATGAAGCTTCACACATATATTTTTGTAATCTGTAAAATGGCTACAGGTCTGTGTCTTACTAGCATAGGAATTTTAATTCTATGCTACATTTTCAAATATATTCCATAAAAGAGGACTTCCTATTTGTCAAGTTATCAATGAAATGGAATTATCTGATTAGTGAATTACATACGATTTTATACATAGCGTGAGAGACCTAGTGCCTAAGACATGGCATTAATTGACTTTAAATAACATGAGAAATTTGGTATTGCCATGTGGTTAATGATATGAAAAACTATAATTTGGTGTATATCCGCTGGATAAAATGTGAAAACTTCAATATGAGAAAAAGCATTACCCTCAGGAATACAGCAATGATATACTTCAAGTCAGAGGTATAAGCATCCTCAGAGAAAAGTATAATTCCCAATAAAAGTCAGTTACAAAAACCTTCACTTGTTTTTATAGAAATGTTACTCTCATCGAAGCTTTCTAAATACTAAAAATATCTTATCGTGTGTCTGCTCATTCATAACTATTGTGTCACTAGACAGTTCTGTGAATTGCTTGCATTTGTCGCATTGTGTGTTGAACAGACTTTAGGTTTTGCAATCCAAAAGGAAAGAAAAATAGTGCTGTTCATCAACTTGAACTTCTTTTTTCTTTTATGGCAATACTGGGAGTCACTTTGTTAATGGAGTGATATTTAAGGCTGAAGTATTTAGAAAATTGAAATTCTACTAAAATGTGACTTGGTTTCTCTCATGTGGTTTTTCCATCACGATATCTGAAAGCATGTCACAGCTGCTGCGTTCATCACAGGCTGGGCACAAGACCTGCTCAGGCACTGCTATAGTGAAAGTGATCTCTTTTCGGGGCTTTGCCATAAATTTCACTGCTATTCAGACATTCAGTTCAATTAACTTGCTCAGTTGTGTCCAACTCTTTGCAATCCCATGGACTGCGGCATGCCAGTCTTCCCTGTTCTTCACCAACTCCTGGAGCTTGCTCAACTTGTCCATCCAGTCAGTGATGCCATCCAGCCATCTCATCCCCTGTTGTTCCCTTCTCCCGCCTTCAGTCTTTCCCAGCATAATGGTCTTTTTCAGTGACTCAGCTCTTCACATCAGGTGGCTAAAGTATTGGAGTTTCAGCTTCAGCATTAGTCCTTCCAATGAATATTCAGGACTTATTTCCTTTAGGGTTGACTGGTTGGATCTCCTTGCAGTCCAAGGGACTCTCAAGAGTCTTATCTAACACCACAGTTCTAAAGCATCGATTCTTTGGCACTCAGATTTCTTTATAGTCCAACTCTCTCATCCATACATGACTACTGGAAAAGCCATGGCTTTGACTACATGGACCTTTGATGGAAAAGTAATGGCTCTACTTTTAATGTGCTGTCTAGGTTGGTCATAGCTTTTCTTCCAAGGAGCCAAGTGTCTTCTAATTTCATGGCTGCAATCACCATTTGCAGTGATTTTGGAGCCTCACAAAATAGTCTCGCACTATTTCCATTTCCCCATCTATTTTCCATGAAGTGATGGGTCCAGATGCCATGATCTTAGTTTTCTAAATGCTAAGTTTTAAGCCAACTTTTCATTCTCCTCTTTCACTTTCATCAAGAGGCTCTTTAGTTCTTCTTCGCTTTCTGCCATAAGAGTGGTGTCGTCTGCATATCTGAGGTTATTGATATTTTTCCCAGCAATCTTGATTCCAGCTTTTGCTTCATCCAGACCAGCATTTCTCATGATGTACTCTGAATATAAGTTAAATAAGCAAAGTGACAGTATACAGTCTTGGCATACTCCTTTCCCAGTTTGGAACCAGTCTGTTGTTCTATGTCCAGTTCTAACTGTTGCTTCTTGACCTGCATACAGATTTCTCAGGAGGCAGGTAAGGGGGTCTGGTACTTCCATTTCCTCAAGAATTTTCCACAGTTTGTTGTCATCCACATAGTCAAAGGCTTTGGCGTAGTCAATAAAACAGAAGTAGATGTTTTTCTGAAACTCTCTTGCTTTTTCTGTGATCCAACAGATGTTGGCAATTTGATCTCTGGATCCTCTCCCTTTTCTAAATCCAGTTTGAACATCTGGAAGTTCATGGATCACGTATTGTTGAAGTCTGGCTTGGAGAATTTTGAGCATTACTTTGCTAGCATGTGAGATGAGTGCAATTGTGCAGTAGTTTGAACATTCTTTGATATTGCCTTTCTTTGGGATTGGAATGAAAACCCACATTTCCAGTCCTGTGGCCACTGCTGAGTTTTCCAAATTTGCTGGCATATTGAGTGCAGCACTTTCACAGTATCATCTTTTACACCTCAACTGGAATTCTATCACCTCCACTAGCTTTGTTCATAATGATTCTTCCTAAGGCCCACTTGACTTTGATTCCAGGATGTCTCTAGGTGAGTGATATCACCATCCTGGTTATCTGGGTCATGAAGATCTTTTTTGTACAGTTCTTCTGTACATTCTTGCTACCTTTTCTTAATAGCTTCTGCTTCTGTTAGGTACGTACCATTTCTATTCTTTATTGTGCCCATCTTTGCATGAAATTTTCCCTTGGTATCTCTAATTTTCTTGAAGAGATCTCTAGTCTTTCCCATTCTATTGTTTTCCTCTATTTCTTTGCATTGATCCCTGAGGAAGGGTTTCTTATCTCTCCTTGCTATTCTTGGGAACTCTGCATTCAGATGGGTATATCTTTCCTGTTCTCCTTTGCCTTTACCTTCTCTCCTTTTCTCAGCTATTTGTAAGGCCTCCTTAGAAAACCATTTTGCCTTCTTGCATTTCTTTTTCTTTGGGATGGTCTTGATCTCTGCCTCCTGTACAGTGTCACAAACCTTCTTCCATAGTTCTTCACGGACTTTATCAGATTCTAATTCCTTGAATCTATTTGTCACTTCCACTGTATAATTGTAATGGATTTGATTTAGGTCATACCTGAATGGTCTAGTGGTTTTCTCTACTTTCTTCAATTTAAGTCTGAATTATGCCATAAGGAGTTCAAGATCTGAGCCACAGTAAGCTCTTGGTCTTGCTTTTGCTGACTGTATAGAGCTTCTCCATCTTTGGCTGCTAAGAATATAATCAGTCTGATTTTTGTATTGCCCATCTGGTGATGTCCATGTGTAGAATCTTCTCTTGTGTTGTTGGAAGAGGGTGTTTGCTGTGACCAGTGAGTTCTCTTGTCAAAACTCTGTTACCCTTTGCCCTGCTTCATTTTGTACTTCAAGGCCAAATTTACCTGTTACTCCAGGTATCCCTAGTCCCCTGTAATGAAAAGGACATCTCTTTTGGGTGTCAGTTCTAGTGGGTCTTGTAGGTTTTCAACTTCAGCTTCTTCAGCATTACTGGTTGGGGCATAGACTTGGATTATTGTGATATTGATTGGTTTGCCTTGGAAACGAACAGAGATCATTGTGTCGTTTTTGAGGTTGCACCCAAGAACTGCATTTCGGACCCTTTTTGTTGACTATGAGGGCTACTCCATTTCTTCTAATGGATTCTTGCCCACAGTAGTAGATATAATGGTCATCTGAGTTAAATTTGCCCATTCCAGTCCATTGTAGTTCACTGATTCCCTAAATGTCCATGTTCACTCTGGCCAATTCCTGTTTGACCACTTCCAATTTCCCTGATTCATGGGGCTAACATTCTGGGTTCCTATGCAATACTGTTTGTTTTGGCATTGGAATTTACTTCCATTACCAATCACATCAACAAATGGGCGTTGTTTTTTCTTTTATTCTGCCTCTTCATTCTTTCTGGAGTATTTGTCCACTCTTATCCAGTAGCATATTGGGCACTTACCGGCCTGGGGAGTTCATCTTTCAGTGTCCTATCTTTTTGCGTTTTCATACTGTTGATGAGGTTCTCAAGGCAAGAATACCTAAGTAGTGGTTTGCCATTCCCTTCTCCAGTGGACCACATTTTGTCAGAACTCTCCACTATGACCCATCCATCTTCGGTGGCCCTACACAGCATGGCTCATATTTTCATCGAGTTAGACAAGGCTGTGGTCCATGTGATCAGTTTGATAGCATTATGAATTTCTTTTTTTTAAATGGTTCTCCAGATTTCAGTTCAGGGGAGTTTGTTAGGCATCAGTTGAAAAGCCCTAACTCATGCCCATAAACACACATACACAATCTGGTTGCCTCCAAAAACAAATAATGTGCCACTTTCACTATTTTTTAAATCTAATTTTATTTTTTGTTTGTACCAAATGGCTTGGGGGCTCTTAGTTCCCTTACCAAGGATTGAACCCATGCCCTCTGTCGTCTAAGCATGAAGTCCTAACCACTGAACCAACAAGGAATTCCCACTAATCTTTTTTTTTTTTTTTTGATCTATTTGTATGGTTAATAGGAAAAGAATGCTTAGATCATTTATTAGAGAGACCGTGCCCTCTGTGACATATGTTGGTGGGCCTTGACTCATGGTGTCAGCAACTTGCTGTGTGATATGGGTTGCTATTTGCCTTTTAGTCACTCAGTTCCCAGCATCCTTTCCTTTTTTCTGTATTTTCCTATCCACATGTTCCTATCTGCTGACCTTTTTTGATGAAAAGAATTGCTACTGCACTGAAGAGACACCGCTCTTCTTACTTCCACGCACTCACCCACATGGAGGTGTGACCCTGCAATGGAAAAATGCCAAGTGAATAAAACTGGAGCAGAAATCAAATCCAAAAGACTTAGGAACTTAATTTCTCTGGACTTCAATTTCCTTATAATATATAATGTAGTGAAGTATACCTATTAATAAAAAATAAATAATGGAACATGAACTTGGACTTTATTATACCTTTTGGCATAGTGTTTCATCCTCAGTAGCACATTGATTTCTTATTATGAAATAAGTTTTTTTAAAAAAAGCAAATTATAATTGAATAAGGGTGAAAGGTGTTAGAAATTCTATGCTTTGTACACAGAATAAGGATGATATAGCACATAGAAAAATCAGATCTGTAAATAACTTCAAAATGGATTGACTTTTTGTAACTGTACCATATAGAATGAAGTATGAAAAATGTTATTTTAAACTGTGATAGCTTGAATTACTTTCAGAGTATTGATAAACAGAGAATTGCATTTCTACTATTTTTTCCCTAGAGGCACACAAGTATAAAGTTAATTTTTATAAGAGCAATTTTTAAGTCACAGATTTTTGGAGAGTTTCCTGTATAGTGGTCAATTGTGTATGAAAGAAATTATTTTTAGCCTAATTGCAGGCAGAGTAGTTAGCCCACTCACTCTGTTATGGTTGAATTTCATTTGAACTTTCTAATAGTATGATTTGTTTTCAGAATTTAATAACTGACTCAAATATTTAATAGTGGAAGCTTTCATTAAATTTAAAAGAAATCAGGATATATTTTTAGAAGAGCTAACTTATTTTCCTTATCAGTTTTATCTACTTTAGAAGAAAAGAAAGAGAATGAAGCCCATCTCTTTGTGAACTTAAATAGACATTAATGCTATAACCCCAGCAAATAATTTATTTCAGTATATATCATCATTCAGAAGAGTTGGGAAGCACCAAATGGCAGTAATAACTATACTTCCAGCTCTCCTGAGTAGCAAATTGCACTGACTCTGTGAAACTCTTCACTTGTCTGCTGGATAATCATTCTTTTTAAGACTCAAATATATTTTCGAGACCAGTTTTCAATTGCACATTGTCTACTTTTGCATTGCCTAACCGTTTTCTGTTGAGTACAATGACTTATTTTGAAATGCGAGTGGGGAAAGCTAAGAGTTGAAAGATTTTGTTTCCATGTGTCATCCTAGAAATAGATGACAAAAAGATCATTAAGTGGATTAATTTACAGGCATCCTTAGAATAGAATGTTTTTACATTAAAGCCTGTTATAAGCCTTTTAAATAAATTGCATTGGACCATACTTTCCGCTCCTCCCACCCCAGGGGTCTCTTGACCTTTCCCCTCTTATTTTGTCCTATAGGCACTCCACTGTTGGTGAGGAGAAGCAGCGACCCAGCACCAAGCCCACCTGCTGATGCCCAGTCAAGCGCTTCACACCCTGGTGGGCAGAGTCTGAAACCTGTGATTCCAGTAGGTATCCTGTTGTTTGCATATCTAGTAAAAGATCAAAGCGCCTTACACATAAACTAACTGGGACATTACAGTCTTAAGTGGATAATTAGAGACCTTTTGATAGGATATGTGATATTACTTATAAGATTAATAATAACTAATATGAGCTATTGCTAGGATACAGTTATAGTGAGAGCTATTATTTATAGAGCACCAGTTGTGTGCCTAGGACTGTTTAAAGGGCTTTACATTGTCATCTACACTTCCACCTCAAAGTACCAACTTGCCTTTGTCTCCATTTTACTGATGATGTAATTGAAGCGGAAGGAGGTCTAATGATTTATCAAAGGTCACAGCTAGTAAGTGGCCAAGTCAAGACTTTAACCCAGGTGGTGGGCTGCAGAACCTGTGCTCTTAACTAGCGCACTGTACAGTTGGATCCCTCATCCTCTCGCTTCACGATGCTCCAAGAGATAGTTTACCTGTTTGTGGTATGTTCATGCAATGCTGTGTGAAGTCATATAATGGTGAATGGTTTCACACTATTGGTATCATAGACATGTGGTACCACTACCCAGTTTCTACATCTCAACATTCAAATGAAGGCAAAGTGAAATTAGATACCAACCTGCTTACACCTAATAAAGCTTACAACTGCTTTACTTCTAACTGAGAACTGAAGAGGAGAATAGTTTACTAAGAGACCATGTCCTCTTTCCATATGAAACTGTGGGATTTTTCTGCTAAATCCCAATCTTCTTTGAAGAGTTATAATTGTGTTTCATCCTCTGAAATAGCCTAAGAGTTAGGTTTTCGATGACAGCTGTATATCATTGCAATAGGTGATCTTCCATAATGGCACCCTATTTTAAAACTTTTCTGAAAGTGAATCTCTTCTCCACTTTAAGTCTCACTGTGTATGATGCCTTCAGAAAAAAAGGCAATGTTCTTGGTATATAGAGATGCTGAATGAACTAAATGGATTCTCCCAGGGTGATATAAAATATTCTTAGTAAGAAACTGTTAACGTGTAGGATGGCTTCCCTGGTGGCTCAATGGGAAAGAATCCACCTGCCAATGCAGGAGATATAGGTTTGATCCCTGGGTTGGGAAGATCCCCTGGAGAAGAAAATGGCAACCCACTCCAGTATCCTTGCCTGGGGAGTGTTATGGAGAGAGAAGCCTGGTGTTCATGGGGTTGGAGAGTCAGACTTGACTTAGCAACTAAAAAGCAATAATATGTATGAAGTAGGGGTCACCATACTAACTCATGGGGTAATTAAATAGGTTTACAGCAGTATTTTGCATGTTTCTTTTTGTAAGCCTGGAAGTGTCCTGAAAGTATTTTAGATGTAATATTTTCTCACTTTCCATCCTTATAAGGAAACATATTTAGTAGAACATTATTTTAATAAAAATCAGGTGTATATGTTCTGCTCTAATGATGAGTATAAACAGAACCAGTATGTGGTGTGGCATTTGTATGTGTGTTTAATGCCCACTGATTGAGCCCACGTTAAACTTAAATATATTGGATTGGAGGAAGAGAAGAACCATAAAAATGAGAGAATTACATAAAAGAGAAAAACTATAATTTATTGCTTATTTTTATGATGTTAATATACTCCCAAACCAAAGTGTGATCTGTGTTACCATGATTTACATGCAGAAACCCCACCAATATTAGATCCATGTTTCTATCACTTAGGCTCTGTGTTGAGATCAACTGAAAATACAACAATAAAGCTTTCCCTAGACAAAGTGAGGGCTACTGTCTTTCTGCTACATTCTATATCAACAAAATATGATACCACTATATTCCAAGCTGGGGTAATCGGAGAGGACTATTCAGGACCGGTTTCCTTTACGATTGACTGGTCTGATTTCCTTGCTGTGCAAGGGGCTCTCAAGAGTCTTCTTCAACATCACAGTTCAAAAGTATCAATGCTTCAGCGCGGTTTTCTTTATTGTCCAGCTCTCACATCCATACACGACTGCTGGAAAAACCATAGCTTTGACTAGATGGACCTTTGTTGGCAAAGTAATGTCTCTGCTTTTGAATATGCTGTCTAGGTTTGTCATAGCTTTTCTTCCAAGGAGCAAGTGTCTTTTAATTTCAAGGCTGTAGTCACCATCTGCAGTGATCTTGGAACCCAAGAAAATAAAGTCAATAGGTGTCTAAATGAAGACATTTAAGTGTGTTTATTTTTACCAAGAAGAAAAATGCATTTGTATGTGTGAAAGTGCACACACACGTGTATTATAGCTATCTCCCTTTATCTCTGTACATCCTAACTCACATGCTATTTACACCTGCTTGTCCAGTATCATAACCACTGGCCACATGTGGATATTGAGCACTAGAAATGTATTTCAAGTGTGACATACACACTGGATGTCAAAGATTGAAATATGAAAAAAGTAATATAAAAAATCTTATTGATAATTTTTTATTGACTCCACATCAAAATGGTACTAGGTTTGGTAAATTCGGTTGAATAAAGTATATTTCAATTGTTTTCACCTGTTTCTTTGTACTTTAAAAAAAAGACACAGCTACTGAAAAATTAAAAATTACGGCTGTAGTTCACATTGTATTCCTATTGGACAGAGCAGCTCAGACCTAAGTAAAATTGGATATAGCACTAATGAAATGGTTTGAGACCCTTGAGAGAAAGTTCTTTGAGTTGCACATCATCTCTGGGGTAACAGTATGATTAGGTTTGCCTGGGGCAGTCTGAGTTCATGTGGCATATTTATTAATAGCGTCCCTGCTAACTCTCAGAGGTGTCCATGTATGGATGATAAATTATGTGGCACCCTACACATAGCCCTGTAGTCACTTGTAGTGTTTGCTCCGTGATCAGAGCAGCAGTCTTCCAAGGAAACCATGGGAACATAACAACCACAGCTCTTACGCGGGAGCACACTGCCCAGAAGGTTTTGTGTGTCTCAGACCTAACCTCAGGCGGTACAGAATTGGAGACTACAGATTCACCATCTCTCAGACTCTGTAATTCTATCTGATGCTTCCTCTACCACTTCAGCTGCACTATAGTTGATTTCTGTGGTTTGATAAGGGATGATGAAAATGGGGAGCATGTGATAATGTACCCATGTAGCCACTGATATGAAAAATAATTGCTTAAAAAGCTCCATTCTATTGCATTTCATTTCAATATCCAAGAAGAAAAGCAACTACAACAAAATTCCCACTCTTAAACAGTGTTCATATGTAAGTAATTCACAGATGGCAGAGCCCCAAGTGGGTTGTATTCAGTCATTCCCAAGAAATGAAACTTACTTAAAACCCACAGCATAAGAAGCTGTAAGAATGAATATTTGACACATTTGATTATGTTGAAATATTGCCTCTAAAACCACAGTTGATGATTGTTATTTTTAGTTGTACTTCATTAGACTTGCTCTAGAAGGGAGATTTTTCTTTGATGTCCAGAGATATGTTTTTTGAAATGCTGGAAAAGTCACACTTGTTTTCTGGCTGGTGAAGTTATTACAGATTGGTTATTTAAGATGTATAGCTTCAAACAAGTTGGAGGTTTTAAAAGGGTTTAAAGTAGAAAAATCAGATCGCAAATTTCTAATTCTGTGAATATTACAAAGCCACTAAACCTCAGTATTTGTCTCTAAGAGTACCATCAGATAAATTTGTTTCCTTCCTTCCTCTTTTCATAAACCTATCCAGTTAATCAGAATAGCATGATTATTAATGTGCAAATATTATATGACTATCTTTCAAGGAATAGAAAATTCAATTTGACTGACTGCTTGAGAATCAAAGAAAGAGAATCCTGGTAAGAACCTCGTTATGGCCCTCTTACCTTCCTTGCCTTGATTGTAACCTGGTGTTCTTGGCTCAAGGGCATGCCATAAAGCCAGGTTCTTGAAATTGATGTTCCTGAATTTGCGGATGGAAGAGAACTCTAAAACAGATGTGATTTTCCCCCTTAATATCCGGTTAACTACCATGGTTGTTTTGTGTTTTAATGACTGTTTATGGTTTCACATTTAACCCTAGGGCAAAATGATCCTGCAGGGTGAGTAAATTAAAAAGTGGATTCCTGAAAACGATAATGCTGTGGTTGTTCTCTTTGTTTGTTCTAAAACTATTACTTGTCTTGATTCACCAAAATCAATTAAGAAAATACTGGTCTGTTTTTTAGGCTATATCTAAAATATATGCATTTTATTTCAAAAAATAACATGGTCATCTTTGAAGTTGTTAAATTGAAAGTCCATAGATGGGTTACAGAGGACCTGTTAAGTCCCTGAAGTTTTACTCATGGCATAGTGCGTGTGTGTCTGTGTGTGCATGTGTGTTTATGTGTGTGTATGTGTGTCCTGTGGAGAGGGCAATGGCACCCCACTCCAGTACTCTCACCTGGAAAATCCCATGGACGGAGGAGCCTGGTGGGCTGCAGTCCATGGGGTCACTAAGAGTCGGACACGACTGAGCGACTTCCCTTTCACTTTTCACTTTGATGCATTGGAGAAGGAAATGGCAACCCACTCCAGTGTTCTTGCCTGGAGAGTCCCAGGGACGGGGGAGCCTGGTGGACTGCCGTCTATGGGGTCGCACAGAGTCAGACACAACTGAAGCGACTTAGCAGCAGCAGCAGCAGCAGCAGCATGTGTGTCCTGAAGGTGCTTTATCACTCTTATCAGATGTTACAAAGAATACAAAAGACCAAGAACCGCTTGTTTTCAGGTTAGGATGAAATAATGTAGGGAAGTCACTAATTCTGAGAGTATGATGAAGGATAAAGAAGTAAAGCGGAAATTACTGCTGTCCTCCAAATGTGTATTAAATAATTAAGGTTATTTCATCATATTATTGGGCTTCCCTCATGGCTCAGTCGGTAAGGAATCCACCTGCAATGCGGGAGACCTGGGTTCGATCCCTGGGTTGGGAAGATTCCCTGGAGGAGGGCATGGCAACCTACTCCAGTATTCTTGTCTGGAGAATCCCCATGAACAGAGGAGCCTAGTGGGCTACAGTCCATGGGGTCACAAAAAGTCGAAAATGTGTATTAAATAATTGAGGTCATTTCATATATTATTACCTTTCCTCTCGAGCATATATATATTAATATATAAATCCAAGATGTGCAGATAAATGGGAGTTTTTGAATTGTCTCATTAAGAGGTCAAAAATAGCTCCTAAGTCAGTAGCAACACAATTCATAGCAACAGTAAGATTGAGGGTAAGGGGAGCCAATTCCTTTGGGAAGACACCCTGAAGAAAAGTGTTTCCAGTGGTCCTGCTTTCTCAATAGGATTGAGAAGGGAAAATGTAATATCAGTTCTTCGGAGGTTTTGGTACTTCATCAGCAAAGATAATGACAGGTAGCTTTCAGTGAGAGAAAATCTTTCCAGTGAGTAGAAGCACTGTCTTTGTGTCTTGCATGTATATATATATATATTGGTTAGAAAATTTTCCCTTGGATGTTACATACATTGAAGTTATTATAGCCGATGTTGCTCTTAGATTAAACATTTTCAAATCCATGAAAGGAATTAATGAAATATTACAGAGAAAGTTAAATAGCTTAGCTTTTAGGATTAAAATCATCAAATTGTCACTGACATGTCAGAGGACGTTTGGTTGTGGGTTGCTGACTGTCGACACCCATCATAGAAACAACGAAAATTCTGAATGTCCAAATCATATTTTTCTATCCATTAGATATGTAATTAAGTAGCCATAGAAACAAGGGAACAAAATAATTATTGTAGACGCTGATGTAAATTAGAAAGAAAACTCTAGCCATTGTCTTCCAAGGAGGAGAGATGGATACTGAAGAGTGAAAGGCAGGGAGAAATAGCATGTAATATATAATCATATTATTTAGAGATACTGAAGCCTACAAAAGGTTTTCCTTTTTTTTTTCTTCTCCTGACACAGTGATTTAATAATAGTCCTGGTGTTTGTAACTCCAGCTGTTCACGCTGTGTGCTGATAAGACCAGAGCTTGGAGACACATTTCAACGATGGTTTTCATATGGCTTTGTTTTTAAGAGATAAAACTGCCATCCAATATTTCATGGGGCCAAATGTTTACTTAGTTTGGCAAGTTTAGGCAGCTTAGTTTCTGAAACAGTTATGTTTGTAAGACTCAAGTTCAGGTGGGGGAAATCTAGAAGCCCAATTTATTCTGCAAAAGAGTTTTTCATCAAACCTTTCAGGAATAGATGAAACAGATTTAGATTGCATTAATGTCTATGCCATGACTAATGAAGGAACCTGGGGATTGTGCCCCCTGTTTAGGAGGTGCTCCCCCATCATTCTTTTTGAATCTAGTCCAGAACTAGTCCAGAAAATCTAAAAGAAGTATCCCTATTCAGAGTTCAGTCTCAGAAATTAAAGAGGTAACGTTGACATGGCGTCTCTTGCTGTTTAAGTTGATCTGCACATAATGAAAATTGAATGGGTTTGCTTTTATGTCAACATAAATTGATTAATCCCTTAGATGTCCATGACCTCTGCCATGTGCCATCCAGAAAGCATAAGGCATGGTCCCTGTCCTCAGGAAACTTACAACCTCATTGTGAAGACCAGAGCTAAAGCAATTAATCCTAGCAATCTGCCTGCAAGTATCAAATCATTAAGTCATACATTTTTAACCAATAAAACCAGTGTCCTTTGCCTTTGGTCTATACTCCTCTCAGCCTCTCAAGGGAATTACCATAAGTACTATCTCTGTTAGCTCTTATGTCACTCAAATATAACTGCTTGTTTACATGTCTGTTACAAGACGAGGCTCCTTAGAGGCATGAGCTGATGTATTCATTTTTGTATGAAAGCCCCCAGGCACAGTGCCTGACACATTAATATGATTTAGATGATTAAAACTTTTACTTCCAAGAAGGGCAAAATGAATTCCATTCAGCAGCTTTTAACTATTTTGTAAAGATGTTTGTATTTGTGTGTATGTGTTTACATAGGTATGTATATACACAAACATATGTGTAAATGAATTAGAATGTGAAAATTATGAAATTACTATATAGCATACTGTTTTGCTCTCTGCATAGCTTAGGTTAGGATTTTCTGCTTTAGGACAGTGTGTTAACCTATGTTTTCCAGTGTTGTCAAGGGGAGAGAGATGTTTAAACACAAGTTCTCCTCTTGGAATTTAAAATGTGGTTGGGTGGCTAAAGTCAGCAATTTCAAGTGAGATCCAATTTATCTTCCTACCATTCTAGCAATGACTCCATCAGAGAAATTGAATTCTGAAAAAGAATAGAATTTAAAGGAAAGAACAAACCTTGATAATTCTAGAGGTGAATGTTTATAAAGCCTGATTTTCTTACTGTCTATGAAATGTGAACAAAGAAAATAATTTAGTATGCAATCAATGAAGTCACTTATTTGAGTTCTACCTTTTTGTCAATAAAACTATGTGTTCTATAATCAGAAAGTTAGTAATCTCTGTAGTTATAGCTTTTTAATTTTCTAATAATTGTTCAAAGAGTTTACAAAATCCTTGAATAGACTAGAAATGTCTGGACAAGATAGCGCTCTTATACCCATCACATTTAAAGAGTTCCCCTTCTAAATTTTTCTCATACTGCATCTTCAAGAAGTTCTTCTAATTTCAAGTGATTTGGAAGAAAATAAAAACCACAATCTTGATATATGAATTAGTTCAAGAGCATGACAACATTTATAAGGTGTTTCATAGCAAAAATCTCATCAACATCTCATGTGAACAGCATGACCGTGTTTGAAATTTAGTAAAGATGATGTTTAAGGTAGCTTTATTCCAAAGGTCAAGATTGTGTCCTGACTGCATCAATAACTCCTAATCCTGGGAAAATTATTTAAATCATGAATGACTTCCACAGAAATTTTGTATTATTGAAAAGAAATAATAAATAAAAATCCTATATGAACTACTGTTAAGGACTCAGACACCCAAACTAGCATCTGCACAGTTCCAGATATAAATTATTACCTTGATTGGTATGAATTCATCTTTAAATTTCCTTTTCATGTCTCAGTATTCGTAAGTGCTCATAGAATGAGGCTGTATTTCTGTGTAAAACACCAAGCTTTATTTTTATTTCTCAAGGTAATAATATCTATGTCTATATCTGTATCTATCTATCTATCTATATATATATATAAAGCTAAGTACACACACAAAGGCAGCAGCATAGAAACATACATATATCTACATATGCACATTTAAATTCTTTGGGGGAGAATACTGCTTCAATCCGGAGACTAAAGTACAAGTAGATCATATTACTTTAAAGTGAAAGTTCAAGGGTATGGACTGTGTCTCTTGTAAGTTCTGATCTGCTGTATGTCCGTTCCATGTTTTGGACATTTACTGAAGATTGATGGCAAGGAAGAAAAGGGTTAATGAGTGTTCACCTTGAGAAGTAACAAGACAATCAGTATTAAAAGGAAGGAAGGATTTTTTTTTTTTTCCCTGAGCATGGTGCAATTCTTAGAAATCTCTTCTGATGGGAGATTTTTTTTTTCCCCTCACAACCTAAACTCTTCTGAAGAGCAGGCTTCATTTTTGTTTTTCTTTCAAAATCTATTCGTTGAATGACACTGTACAGACATTTAAAAGAGTTTTCTCTTTCTCAGGAGGGTGGCCCGTTTCCTAATAGCTCTGTACTTTAAAACAGAGTTCTGATTTAGATGAATCACACTTTAAAAGTAGCTACTGTGTGTGTTTCACGCCTATGGAAACTCACAGCGTCCTCGTAAGCAGCATGTGAGCTTGTCACCATACAGCTTTTGATGTCTGATTAGATGATCTTAGGGACATCTGGAGTGAGTTAGTTTTGAAGTTACTGGTGTGAGGCGCTAGAGAATCCAGAGCCTTCTGACAGACTTGAACCAATGAAAACACCACTACTTTTAGCAAATCTTTTTTAACCTGCAACTAGCTGAAAATTTTCTGACTGACATAGACCTGATATTTTCCAACTGACTTTCCAGCCCCCTTTCTCTACAGAGCTCCCCACCTTTCAAGCAAAGAATGGGTAAGTGGCATTTGTTGTAAAAATCATAAAGGATTATTCCCCTTTGAAAGGAAAAGGTAGATTCTTAAGTATCACAAGTCAGAATTGATGAACTTGCTTAAAGAAATTGTATTGTCTCGTTTTTCTTTGCCTTTAATTTCAGTCACTGTGTCAATCATGCATGCTTCCTTAATTTTCAGATAAAATATATTTGACACTCAGCTATGTTCTATGAAGATCCAAAGATAAATAGGCATCCAAAGCAATTGATATCGCTGCGGTGTAATACCACAGTTTTAGAACATCTATTAAAAGTTCATACATTTATCTTGTCACAATGTTATTTGAATAGTCTCATTAAATACAAACATTGTTTAGTTAGAGGTTGTGTAATTTGTCCGATGAGGTTTTACTGGTATGAGATGATTTCTCACTATTTCCTGAATAAAATTATTATATACCTATAAATATCTGACTATATTTACAAAATTTGATCATGTCCCTCTCCTTCCCTGAAACAACTGACAACTTCCCAGGATATATTTTTAAATTTCTTGGTGTGGCTTTTTTTTAATTGTAGTGAAATACATAGCATATAGTATTTACCATCTTAGTTATTTTAAATAAATGGTTAAATTTCGCTAAGTACATTCATATTATTGTACAACCATGACACCGTGAATCTCCAGAGCTCTTTTCATCTATTATAGCAAAACTGAAACTCTATACTTATTAAACAATAAATCCCGATTGCCCCCTCTCCTCAGCCCTTGGCAGTTACCATTATACTTTCTGTATCTATGATTTTGACTACTCTAGGTATCTCATATAAGTGAAATCATAAATATTTGGTTTTTGTGACTGGCTTATTTAATTTAGCATAATATCCTCAAGGCTTATTCATGTAGCCTGTACCAGAATTTCCTTTTTTTAGGGTGAATAATATGTATGTGAAACATTTTGCATATCTGTTCATTCATTGATACACACTTGTGTTGCTTCTATGTTTTAGCTGTTGTGAATAATGCTGCTGTGGACATGAGTGTACAAGTATTGTTCTTAGACCCTATTTTCAATTATTTGGGTATATACCCAGGAGTAGAAATTCTGGATCACATGATTATTATATATGATATAATATATATATATAAACATCATAATGTTTTCCATAGTTGTTGTAGTACTTTATATTCTCACCAACAGAACACAAGGGTTCCAATTTCTCTACATCCTTGCCAACACTTGTAATTTTCTGCTTTTTGAAAAATAGCCATCCTGATGGATATGAGGTGTCATCTTGTGGTCTTGATTTGCATTTCCCTAATGATTAGTGATGTTGAGCATTTTTTCATGTGCTGGTCAGTCATTCATATTATTTTCCTTGGAGAAATGTCCATTCACATCCTTTGTGCATTTTTTAATTGGGTTGTATGTTTTTTGTATGCTTTTGCTGTTGTTGTTGAGTTTGGGGATTTCTGTATATAATCTGGATATCAATCCTTTATTCAGGTGATATGCAAATGTTTTCTTCTGTTCTGTAGGTTGCCTTTTTACTCTGTTGACAGTGTCCTTTAATATCTCTGAATTATTCATTTTCATGAAGTCCGGTTTGTCTGCTTTGTTGTTGTTGCCCATTTGTGGCTGTATCCAAGAAAGCATTGCCAACCTTGGGGTTGTGAAGTTTTTGCCCTGTGTTTTCTTCTAAGAGTTTTATTGGTTTAGTTCTTATGTGTAGGTCTATGATCCATTTTGAGTTAAATTTTGTATATGGTATTGGGCCAAGGTCCAACTTCATTCTTTTGCAGGTGAATATCCAGTTTTCCCAGAACTGTTTGTTGAAAATACTATTCTTTCCCTTCATCCTTGTTGAAAATCATTGACCATATGAGTAAGGGTTTATTTTTGCCTTCTCGGCATTACTTTTTACAGCCTAACCTCAGCCTATATGTTTAGCTTCATCTCCAGCCACAGCACATCATGTACTCCACGTGTGCTGCGTGAAGTTTCTCACATGTGCACAAAACGATCCTGTGTTTTGCCCAGCTGTATCTTCTGCCAGGCAAGTGACAAATGTCATTCATCCCCACTCCCCCTAGTGAATGTGCGGTTTTCTTTCAAAACCCAGTACAGTGGTCTTTTTCTTTTACTAAATCCCCCTCCCCCCAGTTTCTCTCTGTTATGTACAGAATTAACCATGTCCTGCCCATGGTGCACTGGTATCTTCATTGTAATTCTTTCTACCCCATGTTATAATTTCCCACATTTTATATCTCCCTTACAAGAGTAAACTCCTTGTCAGTGGATCAAATTTTCTTTCACATACCCAGAATGAAATATCTTTCCTAAAGAACAGGGGGCACTTATAAAAGGTTTATATAAAGAACAGAATGAAATACATTTTCCTAATAGCCTATTTAAACCACAAAGCACTTTAATTGCAGTTTTAATAGTATTAATCTGTATGCTGGGCCTGCCAACAGATGGCCACGTAACACTACCCAGGATGTCAAGGAAGGAGGGCCTTTCTTTGCTCAGTTCCAAGTTCATGTCACATGTGGACGCTTCATTATTTACATTTAAATATGGTATTTCATCTCATAAAAATCTGCAAGTTCCACTTTATTTACCCTCTTTCATAGATGAAGAAGCTAGGGCTCAAAGAAGTCAATTCATTTGCCCCAGATTATATAACTAATTAATAGCAGGGCTAGGATTTTCAAATATGTTTCCATCCAAAGTATAACCTCTTTTCATTCTACCAAAGGTTAGTCTTGGAAGTAGCACCCTAGAGTCCATACCTTTGTCCCATTGATGCTATCTATCATTGTTCAAATGCTTAGGGCAATCTTCATTTGAAACTGCCTTAAAGCCAGTTTATGAGCTGCTTCCTTAAAAAAAAAAATCATTTCACTATTTTATACTCATGGATTATTTTTCTCCCATAAATGGTATTCTATTTGATGCCAAAATTTATATTGTAAAGTTCATCTCAAGTAACTTGACTGTTTATACAATTTAAGTATCTCTATGCAGCAGAAATATATGCTACCATAAAAAAAAAAAGAAAAGTAAAAAGAAAAAATCTGATTCAGGCATGAAGAACATTTAAAGAACATTTATAGAAGAATAGATTCAGATGTGGTTTAGAAGCAGAGTACAGAGTTTTATAGCCATTCTTTGTTTATCCAGTTGTCTCGTGGTTAAGACAACCAGTTTTTATCCCTAAATCATCCACTGGCTCTCTGTCAATGTAGACAAGTATAATTTTGTTCTCTGTCTGGAAAAGAAGATTATCTTCTCTCATGCTCACAGTGGAATTGTGAAGTTAATACCTTTTATCTTGAGTATAGCATTTAGGAGAATGTGGGTGCTTAATATATGTTAATAATAGTGATAATAATGAATGTTGATAATTAGAGGTCTTTTATAATTATCAAATTTCTAATGTGTGTTAAATATAATTAAAGGGGAATGATTTAAATTAATATGCATGCATGCAAAAACTAGAGCTAGCCACAGATTTTATTTTTAGCTTCTTAACATCATGAATGTGAATCAAGTATTAAGAAATCCAGTTATGATTAGTGTTGCACTCTGGTCATGGTGGAGAACCCAAGCAGGATCTGGAAACTAGAATGGCCTCTGTTTGAGTTGAAAAATATAGTCATTAATGGGGATTTACAAAGAGCTTTTGTGATTGGAGCTTGACCACATGAACTTGTGAATCAGACATTATTATTATAATCTATCACTATAACACTGAGTTCCATGAGAGAAAGGCACTTTTCCTAGAAACTGGACACCGTTCCAGGAGTAGGTAACAAACAAATGGCTGGAAGGGCCCTAGAAAATGTAGGTGGAATAGAGGAAACAATAATCATAAATAATTTCCCATGAAATTCATCTTGGAGATTCATTCTTCAAACTCAATTATTTCATAAGGTACAAGAAAGGTAGGTGAGCTGAGGATTGTGAGAGGCAGCAAGCTGAAATAATTGAGAACATGGACTTGTAAGTTTGAATGCCTGGTTCAAATCTGCTTCTGCCACTGAGTAGGGGGTTGATTTTTGTTAAGTATGTCCCTTCTTTTGGCCTCTCTTTTCTCATCAATAACATGATAATAGCAGTATTAACCTTACAGC
The DNA here is from genome assembly GCF_019923935.1 of Bubalus bubalis. NCBI lineage: Eukaryota > Metazoa > Chordata > Mammalia > Artiodactyla > Bovidae > Bubalus > Bubalus bubalis. The sequence goes on from NC_059158.1 coordinate 145,490,982, forward strand.
AGGGATACCCAACCTCCAAGATCTAATTGCTTGATGATCTGAGATGGAGCCGATGTAATAATAGAAATAAAGTGCACAATAAATGTAATGTATTTGAATCATCATGAAACCATCCCCCCTCACCCCTAGTCTGTGGAAAAATTGTCTTCCACAAAACTGGTCCCTAGTGCAAAAAGGCTGGGGAATGCTGCCTTACAGGTTCATCTTGAGAACTAAAATGAGTGATTATTTGTAAAATTTCTTATGATATATAGGAAGAATTATTTGCACTTCTTAAGTAAATATATGTGTTGAATTTGAGTCACGCATGAAGGAGAAATGGGTGGTAGTATAGGTAGACTCTAGAAGCAATTCTGAGTTTTATTTTTATTTTTTTTAAGCTGACTTTTATAAGGTTTAGCTTTAATTTAAGGAAGGAATTTCACACAGAGCTAGGAAAATTTAAAAAAAAAAAAAAAAAAAAGAACTTAATTCCAAAGTTGAACTTTAAATGTATGTAAATAGTAAATATATGTTGAGTGCCTTTTGTTTATAGAAACTTTTCCAATTTCTTTTCTTTTGGGTGGGGTAAAGGAAAAGAAAAAAAATTAAAGAAAGACCTCCAAAGACCAATTCAGTTCTTAAAGCAGTATTGCAACTGCATCAATGAATTCAGCCCTAGTTTTCCTCCCTTGATGTGAAATTGTTCTCTTCCTTGTAAACACTTTGCTAAAATTGAAGACTGAGAAGGAAACAGGAAAGGAGGGGTTATTAAGAAATGGGGCAATTTCAAATGGTTCAAACTTGTCATTCATCTCCTGTGTTTTTCTGAAAGTCCTGCCCTCTGGTGTTTCCCTTCTGCCCCTCTGTCTTGAAATCACCTTTCTCATTTGTCTGTATGGCAGACACTTTCTCATCTGTTAAGGCCAGTCTAAAACATCACCTCCTTTTAAAATTTCTTTTTGAAACCCTATTACCTGGCAGAAATTAGGTGCCATTTCAGCAATAATTTTTAAAGTGCTATATGACATAGCATTTGTTGAGATCATGATGATAATAGTTTTTTGTAGGAAGCAGAATTAAATATAGGACCGAAATATCAGCAGCCAAAAAAAAGCTACCTGGAGAGCACAGTATGGATGCTTGTCATATCACATGCTGGTTCCCTGACTCAGGCATGCTCTGCTATACTTGGAGTTGAGCAAACTCTTCCTGGTTCCATTGCCGCTTCCCTTCTGTGAGAATGAGCCATATATCTGCCATGAACAGTGCCATGAACCCTTATTTTATTGTATGTCTCCCTCCTTCCTTTGCAGTGGAGGTGTTCTGAGGGCAGATGATGTACTTTTTATCTTGATAGTCTAGCACTTATCTTATGGTAGCTATTTAATAACTGACCGACTGAATAAATGGAGTGGTAAAATAGTGGACAAGCAACTGGAAAGAATGAAAACTGAACAAATTCACAGATTCTGATGGATTAATGTTTTTTATAGATAAAATATTTTAAAGGCAGTGTTGAAAAATATAGTATGTGAACTAGTAATATACATATATTGTAAAGGTATATAAAATATTATACATATATATAGTGTTTTTGGTGTGTCTTCTGCATTCACTGTTCAGTGATGAACAAATTTTCAGTCAGCATGAAAATTATTTACCTCTATATCACAAAATGAAACAGAACACGCATAGAGCTCTGAGAACATGAGGCCATTTCTGCATTTTTAATACAGTTCAAACTCAGTCTCCCCAAGTCACTTTCTGCTTCTTTCATTTTAAATGTGTTGGCAGTGGTGGGGGAGTGAGTTTGTTTGGAAATGATTATAGTCATTTAAGTTCAGCCTCTGATCATTGGTTTTTTTTTTTTAATTTGAAAAATATATAATTTAATTTAATTATCTGTGTATATTTGGGGTAGTAATTACAAAGCTTACCAAAATAACCATTTAATGTCAAAATTGGAGGTTTTCTGGATTTCTAAATCTCTTTTGGTGGATAGATAAAGTGTAAATTGGAGACTTTGTGGAGGTATTTCTACTTCTATCAGGAAATTTTTGATCTGGGATTAGATATGATTTATTGAATATCCATACATTACTTTCCATAAAATATCAAGTAGTTCCTGCTTCTAATTTTAGTCAGCTTTAGTACTTACACAGAATAATTGTTATACTATACTATAGCCATTTCTTATGTGGCCACATCCCATGTGATAGAAAATCTCTGGGTGAAAATTCTGTTTTATTTTGCTGCTGCTGCTGCTGCTAAGTTGCTTCAGTCGTGTCCGACTCTGTGTGACCCCAGAGACGGCAGCCCACCAGGCTCCCCCGTCCCTGGGATTCTCCAGGCAAGAACACTGGAGTGGGTTGCCATTTCCTTCTCCAATGCATGAAAGTGAAAAGTGAAAGTGAAGTCGCTCAGTCGTGCCCAACTCTGTGCGACCCCATGGACTGTAGCCCACCAGGCTCCTCCATCCATGGGCTTTTCCAGGCAAGAGTACTGGAGTGGGGTGCCATTGCCTTCTCTGAACCAGGCCCTTCTGTCCATGGGATTTTCCAGGCAAGTGTACTGGAGTGGGGTGCCATTGCCTTCTCCGAACCAGGCCCTTCTGTCCATGGGATTTTCCAGGCAAGTGTACTGGAGTGGGGTGCCATTGCCTTCTACTACCACATAGTGTTAAACTGACTTATTGCATCACATAGCCTTAAAAAAAAGTACCTTAGGAATTGCCAAACTAATTTTTTCAGTTCTGGCTAATTTTCAAATTAGTGGGCCAAAGATAACATGTAAAACTAAATATTTTAAGGCAATGAATCTAGGCATCAATTTTAAGATAAAATTCTTCTGGCCTAATTTGGCAAAAAAAAAGAATTGTATGCTTTTAGCTTATTACATTCCTAACCAATACGAAGAGAAGTGAAAAGCAAAGGAGAAAAAGAAAGATATACCCATTTGAATGCAGAGTTCCAAAGAATAGCAAGAAAAGATAAGAAAGCCTTCCTCAGCGATCAATGCAAAGAAATAGAGGAAAACAATAGAATGGGAAAGACTAGAGATCTCTTCAAGAAAATTAGAGATACCAAGGGAATATTTCATGCAAAGATGAGCTCAATAAAGGACAGAAATGGTATGGACATAACAGAAGCAGATGGTATTAAGAAGAGGTGGCAAGAATACACAGAAAAACTGTACAAAAAAGATCTTCACGACCCAGATAATCACGATGGAGTGATCACTCACACTCACCTAGAGCCAGATATCCTGGAATGTGAAGTCAAGTGAGCCTTAGGAAGCATTACTACAGACAAAGCTCCTGGAGGTGATGGAATTCCAGTGGAGCTATTTCAAATCCTAAAAGATGATGCTATGAAAGTGCTGCACTCAATATGTCAGCATATTGACTGAATTTGGAAAACTCAGCAGTGGCCACAGGACTGGAAAAGGTCAGTTTTCATTCCAATCCCAAAGAAAGGCAATGCCAAAGAATGCTCAAACTACTGCACAATTGCACTCATCTCACACGCTAGTAAAGTAATGCTCAAAATTCTCCAAGCCAGGCTTCAGCAATATGTGAACCATGAACTTCCTGATGTTCAAGATGGATTTAGAAAAGGCAGAGGAACCAGAAATCAAATTGCCAACATCTGCTGGATCATAGAAAAAGCAAGAGAGTTCCAGAAAAACATCTATTTCTGCTTTATTGACTATGCCAAAGCCTTTGACAGTGTGGATCACAATAAACTGTGGAAAATTCTGAAAGAGATGGGAATACCAGACCACCTGACCTGCCTCTTGAGAAATCTGTATGCAAGTCAGGAAGCAACAGTTAGAACTGGACATGGAACAACAGACTGGTTCCAAATAGGAAAAGGAGTATGTCAAGGCTGTATATTGTCACCCTGCTTATTTAACTTATATGCAGAGTACATCAACGCTGGGCTGGAAGAAGCACAAGCTGGAACCAAGATTGCTGGGAGAAATATCAATAACCTCAGACATGCAGATGACACCACCCTTATGGCAGAAAGTGAAGAGGAACTCAAAAGCCTCTTGATGAAAGTGAAAGAGGAGAGTGAAAAAGTTGGCTTAAAGCTCAACATTCAGAAAACAAAGTTCATGGCATCCGGTCCCATCACTGTATGACAAATAGATGGGGAAACAGTGGCTGATATTATTTTGGGGGGCTCCAAAATCACTGTAGGTTGTGATTACAGCCATGAAATTAAAAGATACTTATTCCTTGGAAGGAAAGTTATGACCAACCTAGACAGCATATTAAAAAGCAGAGACATTACTTTACCAACAAAGGTCCATGTAGTCAAAGCTATCGTTTTTCCAGTAGACATGTATGGATGTGAGAGTTGGACGGTAAAGAAAGCTGAGCTTGAAGAATTGATGCTTTTGAACTGTGGTGTTGGAGAAGACTCTTGAGAGTCCCTTGGACTGCAAGGAGATCTAACCAGTCATCCTAAAGGAGATCAGTAGTCCTGGGTGTTCATTGGAAGGACTGATGTTGAAGCTTAAACTCCAATACTTTGGCCACCTGATGCGAAGAACTGACTCATTTGAAAAGACCCTGATGCTGGGAAAGATTGAGGGCAGAAGGAGAAGTGAACGACAGAGGATGAGATGGTTGGAGGGTATCACCGACTCCATGGACGTGGGTTTGGGTAGACTCTGGCAGCTGGTGATGGATAGGGAGGGCTGGTGTGTTGCGGTTCATGGGGTCTTAAGAGTCGGACACGACTGAGCGACTGAACTGAGCTGAACATCTGGAGACTGCTATGAAAGATAAAGAGTTTGTCAAATTCTCATAATATTTTCCCACTTTTGACTATGTGAACTTTCTGGGATCTTCCATTCATAAGTTTGGGCTGATTCTACAAATGGTTCATAATGCCTTCCTTCAGTTAACAAACATTGTGCAAGGTACCATGGTTTGGCTGAGGTTTAAAGCACAACACAGGCCCCTCCCCAGGGAGTTCTCCTTTATGTGTCTCTCTCCCTCGTACATTGAGAAGCACAGACATATAAATAGAACTTATGATACAATGCAGGTGCAATAACTTTCTTAAGCACAAGGAAAAATCGATGGAAAACTGACAGGAGAATTTGAAAATAGCTCTTAAAGCTGCAAGTTCCATGGAAATGTTGAGTCTTAAAGGATGGATAGGAGACAACCAAGCCAAATCATGGAAAAATATGTTTTAGCCAGAGGGTTACAAAAATAAGTACAGAGATGCAAGAAATAGTTTTCCCAAGGTTTTCTGGAGGAATTGCCTTGTTGAGGGACTTTGGAGAGATGAGAAGCCAAATCATGAAACACTGTATCTGTCATATTAGAGGAACTTGACTTTTATGTACTATACAGTATTAGTGATGAATTTGAAGTAGAAGGGTTACAGATTCAACTTTGCACAAAGCAGAGTAGAGATAAGAAAATACTTAGGAGTTTGTTATTGTATGATTGGGGACAGAGCTGACAAAGACCTGAATCACACCATGATCCTTTTGTAGACAGGACTCAGTGATTGATTGATTCAGTAATAATTACAAAACGTCTACCACCACACTTTCTTTGTGCCAGTCAGTGTTTTAAGTGCTATAAATATATTATTCTCTGTAATCCTCATAACAAACCACAGAACAATGATAGCTACCATGTACCACTTTATTGATAAGGAAATTATGCACATAGAGACTAAGGAAAGATCAAATTGCTGGTCATAAAGCTAACAAGTCACAGAAATATTTAGGAAATAAAATTTGCAGATCTTGGATAAGGCGATAGAACATATAAGAGATGTCAAGAAGAATTTCCAGGGTACACTTTTGTGTAGTGAGGCAAAGGAGTATTCTACCATCTAACATATGGAACTCAAAATTAGTATGTCAAAGATACAAACAAGTAGATGTGATTGGAAATCAAAGAAATAGGTGTTCATACCTTAAGTCCTTGATGATCTTATTAAGAGCAGTTCCAGTAGCGGAAAGTGGGGGTGGGGACATCTGTACTGTTGGCTGAGAAGGAAATTGGAGACAAAGAATTGGAAATATCTCTTACAGAACTTATGACATTTGGGAGAACACATCAAGATTTAAATGTTATATGCCAGTAGCCATTTAAGGACCCTTTTAATTTCAAGCAACAAAAATACAATGTAAAATGGCTCAGTCAAAAAAATGAGACATACTTATTTTCCTGAGAATTCTGCACATAATCTGTGAGTGTGCTGAATAGCTGTATCTTGGTGAGTCAGAGATACAGCTGGGCTTCAGGGAAAACTGGAATCAAAGATTCAAGTAGTTGTCTCTGTTTTATTATTTCATAGATTTCATCAAGTTTATATGTACACTAGCTTCCTCAACAGAGGGGAACATGTCTGCTAATAATTCCAGTTTTCCCATGTCCAGAGAGGCAATATTTCTTTTTCTGGGCTCCAGGAGAGAAGTCTGGCAACTTTCAGCCATGGCCACTTTAAATCAGCCATAGCTATGGTGGGTGGCAGGAGTGGTCTGTAGCCACATGACATTTGGTACAAGGTCCATAGAGGAAAGAGCAGTTTCTAGCCTGAAGAGGACTCAGCAGATATTCCTACTGATACAGACTCAGAACCAAAGCCAGGCGTGAACAACAATAATGACAGTACTCTAAGTTCAAGAAGAGCTCTGTCCCAGGGTGACCAAGGCGGATTCAAGAAGAAAGATAGCTTGATGTGGATCTTAAAGGAAGGGTGAGTATTAGCCATAGATAGTTCAATGAGCAAATTCAATTTAACAAAGATATGCAAGTAGTATTTGGAGAGAAATAGACCTTACTGAAAAGAGTAGAATTCTGAATGCACTGTTTCTCAGAGTAATCCAAAGACAGTTCTGAGAAACATGTGTGTGTTCAGTTGCCCAGTCATGTCTGACTCTTTGCAACTCACCAGGCTCCTCTTGTCTGTGGAAATTTTCAGGCAAGAATACTGGAGTGGGTTGCCATTTTCCTTTTCCTGAGGATCTTCCTGACCCACGAATTGAACCTACTTCTCTTGCATCTCTGGCATTGGCAGGAGATTCTTTACCACTAGCACCACCTGGGAAGTCAGAAACAGCCAAGAAGTTTGCAGAAACACCTGTTCCTGAGCTACCTCTAAGTCTGATGAATCAGAATTTTGAGAGTAGAGTCCAGGGAATCTGCATTGTGAATCAGTACTGTTTATGAAATTCAATTTCCAGTGAGATAGGGCAATGCCATGATTTTTTTTTTTTTTGTGAAGAGAGATAGGACCTGGTCTATCGAGGACAAGCTGGTTGAGCACCAGGAGATGTGGTCAGCTGCTTCAGACATGGAAGAGGTGCTTGGAAGCATAATTTTCATGAATTATTCAAAGATTTGGAAGATAGAGTGAAATAGTCACAATATATTTGACAAATTAATACATACTGGAGTTGTGAAAAACTAATTAACTGTTACATTTTGCATGAAATTGTGAAGTTGTAGAAACCAAAAAGAAAAAAAAAAGGAAAAGAGGAAAGTGGGACAGACATTCTGTTGAAGAAGAAAGTGGTGAAACACAAAGGAGTTTTTTTTTTTTTTTAATAGGGTAATTTGATGGCACCATAAAGGTACCCTGATGTGACATGTTATTTAAGACACAAGTGTATATTTTTATTCAGCCCCCATTTAGCAAATTATATTTAGTGTCATTAGAATCAGTGAACAGCAGACAAGAGAGGAGAATAAAAAAACACCTATCTCCCCAAAAAGAGGAGTTTTGTCTCAGGCACATAAGCAATAATTTAGCACCCAGACTCCTTTGGGTCTGGAAAAGTTAATGTATCTCAAGTAGCTAACTGACATTCACTGAATGTTAGAGTTGATAAAGTTCCCCCAAAAGATCCTGTGCACATTCTTCTGCTCCCGTTTGGCTGAGGCACTAATCTTAGATCTGATTCTGTTGAACAGAATAACCCACCCTTTTAGCATTTCTCTCTCATGCAGAATTCCTATACTTGGTTGCATGGTTAACATCACACATGAAGAGAAAATGATTTCTGGTAAAGCAGTTTAAAAAAGCTGAGACATTACTTTGCTGACGAAAGTTGGTCTAGTTAAAGCTATGGTTTTTCTAGTAGTCATGTATGGATGTGAGAGTTGGACTATAAAGAAAGTTGAGCGTTGATACTTTTGAACTGTGGTGTTGGAGAAGACTCTTGAGAGTCCTTTGTACTGCAAGGAGATCAAACCAGTCAATCCTAAAGGAAATCAGTCCTGAATATTCATTGGAAGGACTGATGCTGAAGCTGAAGCTCCAGTACTTTGGCCACCTGATGCAAAGACCTGACTCACTGGAAAAGACCCTGATGCTAGGAAAGATTGAAGGCCGGAGAAGGGGACAACAGAGAATGAGATGGTTGGATGACATCACCAACTGGATGGACATGAGTTTGAGCAAGCTCCAGGAGTTGGTGATGGACAGGGAAGCCTGGCATGCTTCAGTCTATGGGTCACAAAGGATTGGACATGACTGAGCAACTGAACTGAACTGAAAGCAGTTATGATAGGTTTTCTGCCTCATGGAAGGCTATGCTGATGGAGAAATCAATAAAGCAGATAATTTCATTTTTTCTACTTGAGTTAAGAATACAAGTTTAAGTTGCAGATAGCAGCAAATGTGTTGTGGACCAGGAATTGGGAGACCCACCTTCTGGTCTGAGCTGAGAGACTGAATTGCAGAGCCTTAGAGAAGATACTTAACTTCCTTGGAACAGTTTCTTCAGCGGTAAAATGAGAAAGATTAAATGTAAAACAGTATCTCCCATCAGGAAGCTTCCATAAGCCTCTTCTTATCCATCAGAGGGCAGAATGAAAACCACAATCACAGAAAACTAATCAAACTGATCACAAGGACCACAGCCTTGTATAACTCAATGAGACCGTGAGCCATGCTGTGTAGGGCCACCCAAGAAGGATGGGTCATGGTGGAGAGTTCTGGCAAAATGTGGTCAACTGGAGAAGGGAATGGCAAACCACTTCAGTATTCTTGCCTTGAGAACCCCATGAATAGTATGAAAAGGCAAAAAGATAGGACACTGAAAGATGAACTCCCCAGGTTAGCAGGTGCCCAATATGCTACTGGAGAACAGTGGAGAAATAACTCCAGAAAGAATGAAGAGACAGAGCCAAAGCAAACACAATGCCCAGTTGTGGATGTGACTGGTGATGGTCGTAAAGTCCGATGCTGTAGAGAACAATATTGCATAGGAACCTGGAATGTTAGATCCATGAATAAGGGAAACTGGAAGTGGTCAAACAGGAGATGGCCAGAGTAAACATGGACATTTTAGGAATCAGTGAACTCAAATGGACTGGAATGGGTGAACTTAGATGGCCCATTATATCTACTACTGTGGGCAAGAATCCCTTAGAAGAAATGGAGTAGCCATCATGGTCAGCAGAAGAGTCTGAAATACACTACTTGGGTACACTCTCAAAAATGACAGAATGATCTCTGTTCATTTTCAAGGCAAACCTTTCAGTATCACAGTAATCTAAGTCTATGCCCCAACCACTAATGCTGAAGAAGCTGAAGTTGGATGGTTCTATGAAGATCTATAAGACCTTCTAGAACTAACACCCAAAAAAGATGTCGTTTTCATTATAGGGGACTAGAATGCAAAAGTAGGAAGTCCAGAGATACCTGGAGTAACAGGCAAATTTGGCCTTTGAACAGAATGAAGCAGGGAAAAGGCTAACAGAGTTTTGCAAAGAGAACACACTGGTCATAGCAAACACCCTTTTCCAACAACACAAGAGAAGACTTTACACATGGACATCACCAGATGGGCAATACAAAAATCAGATTGATTATATTCTTAGCAGCCAAATATGGAGACGCTCTATACAGTAAGGAAAAACAAGACCAGGAGCTGACTGTAGCTGAAATCCTGAACTCCTTTTTGCCAAATTCAGCCTTAAATTGAAGAAAGTAGGGAAAACCACTAGACCATTCAGGTATGACTTAAATTCCTTACTATTATGCAGTAGAAGTGACAAATGGATTCAAGAAATTAGATCTGACAGACAGAGTGCCTGAAGAACTATGCAAGGAGGTTCATGACATCGCATAGGAGACAGTGATCAGCACCATCCCCAAGAAAAAGTACTGCAAAAAAGCAAAACGGTTGTCTGAGGAGGCCTTACAAGTAGCTGAGAAGAAGAGAAGGTAAAGGCAAAGGAGAAAAGGAAAGATATACCCATTTGAATAGAGAGTTCCAAATAGCAAGGAGAGATAAGAAAGACTTCCTCAGTGATCAATGCAGAGTAATAGAGGAAAATATTAGAGTGGGAAAGACTAGAGATCTCTTCAAGAAAATTAGAGATACCAAAGGAGGGAACATTTCATGCAAAGACGGGCATTATAAAGGACAGAAATGATATGTACCTAACAGAAGCAGAAGATATTAAGAAAAGGTGGCAAGAATACACAGAAGAACTATGCAAAATAGATCTTCATGACCCAGATAACCATGATGGTGATATCACTCACCTAGAGCCAGACATCCTGGAATGCCAAGTCAAGTGGGCCTTAGGAAACACCACTAGAAACAAAGCTAGTGGAGGTGATGGAATTCCAGTTGAGCTGTTTCAAATCCTGAAAGATGATGCTGTGAAAGTGCTGCACTCAATATGGCAGCAAATTGGGAAAACTCAGCAGTGGCCACAGGACTGAAAAAGGTCAGTTTTCATTCCAATCCCAAAGAAAAGCAATGCAAAAGAATATTCAAACTACTGCACAATTGCAATCATCTCACATGCTAGCAAAGTAATGCTCACAGTTCTCCAAGCCAGACTTCAACAGTACGTGAACCATGAACTTCCAGATGTTCAAACTGGATTTAGAAAACTCAGAGGGACCAGCCAACATCTGTTGGATCATCAAAAAAGCAAAAGAGTTCCAGAAAAACATCTGCTTTATTGACTTTGCCAAAACCTTTGACTGTGTGGATCACAACAAACTGTGAAAAATTCTTAAGGAGATGAGAGTGCCAGATCACCTGACCTGCCTCCTGAGAAATCTGTATGCAGGTCAAGAAGCAACAGTTAGAACTGGATGTGGAACAACAGACTTGTTCCAAATCAGAAAAGGTGTACTTCAAGTCTGTAAATTGTCACCCTGCTTATTTAACTTATATGCAGAGTACATCATGTGAAATGCTGGGCTGGATGAAGTACAAGCTGGAATCATGATTGCCGGGATATCAATAACCTCAGATATGCAGATGACACCACCCTTATGGCAGAAAGTGAAAAAAAAACTAAAGAATCTCTTGATGAAAGTGAAAGAGGAGAGTGAAAAAGTCAGCTGAAATGTCAACATTCAGGAAACTAAGATCACGGCATACAGTCCCATCACTTCATAGTAAATAGACGAAACAATGGAAACAGTGAGAGACTTATTTTTTAGGGCTCCAAATCGCAGATGGTGATTGCAGTCATGAAATTAAAAGATGCTTGCTCCTTGGAAGAAAAGCTACGACCAGCCTAGACAGCATATTAAAAAGCAGAGACATTATTTTGCCAACAAAGGTCCATCTAGTCATAGCTATGGTTTTCCAGTAGTCACATATGGATGTGAGATTTGGAATATAAAGAAATCTGAGTGCCGAAGAATTGATGCTTTTGAACTGAGGTGCTGGAGAAGACTCTTGCGAGTCTCTTGGACTGCAAGGAGATCAAACCAGTCAACCCTAAAGGAAATCAGTCCTGAATATTCATTGGAAGGTCTGATGCTGAAGTTCAAGCTCCAATACTTTGGCCACCTGATGTGAAGAACTGAGTCATTGGAAAAGACCCTGATGCTAGGAAAGATTGAAGGCAAGAGGAGAAGGGAATGACAGAGGATGAGATGGTTGGATGGCATCACTGATTCGATGGACATGAGTTTGAGCTCCAGGAGTTGGTGATGGACAGGGAAGCCTGGCATGCTGCAATTCATGGGGTCACAAAGAGTCAGACATGACTTAGTTGACTGAACTGAACTGAAATGTAAAATGAAAAATGATAAAAATGAGAATTCTCATCTAATACTGGTAGAGACATAAATTGGTGTAACACATGAGAAAACTATCAATGATCTTAATTCTCAGTTTATGTATTTGTAGTAAGCGAAGTTTTTACTACCTCCTGCCACTTTTTTTTTTAGTTTTACAATCTTTCTTTAGTTCATAAATTATCTGATTTCAAGGAGTGTCTAACTTTTATATTCATTTTTTCATTATCTCTCATAAGTAGCCCAGATGACACTGAAAGATTTAAAAGTGTCTTGGTTGGCTTTCTCTAAACCCCATGTGATGGTTGAAGATATATACCTGAGCAAAACTGGTGATTCTAAAGGAAGGGAAATCAGATGCAGTGATCTTAGTGGAAACAAACACTTCTCTCTCTGGCCACCAAATATTTCTTTTTTTTTTTTTTAAGTTTACTTTTATTTATTTTTTTTTAATTTTATTTTTTTTTAAACTTTACATAATTGTATTAGTTTCTTTGCATTCATTTTTTCTATTCTATTTTCTTATTCTTATTCTGAATAGTGAGTTTTTTTAAATTTTTAAACATTAGAAATATCTTTCCCAGTGTGACCTGTCTTTTTGCTTTGCCTTTTTTTTTTTTTTTTGCTGAGTTCAACTTATTTACATTTTATTTAGAATGTTATTGTCTGTGTCAGTGGTCCCCAACCTTTTTGGTACCAGGGACAGGTTTTCTGGAAGACAACTTTTCCACAGACTGAGGAGCAGAAATGGTTTCAGGATGATTAAAGCACATTAAATTTATTGTGCACTTTATTTCTATTATTATTACATTAGCTCCACCTCAGATCTTCAGGCATTCGATCCCGGAGTTTGAGGACCTTGATCTATGTAACTGAGAAGATTCTTTGTTTTAGTTTATGTTTGGTTTTGGCACTATGCCTTCCATACCTTATGAAAGCTTCAGGAAATGACTAGGGAAGCTTTCATTGTTTTCCCCCCATTATCTGAAACAGTTTTGTGATTTAGTATTGTGAAATAGTATTGTGAACAGTTTTGTGAAATACTATTGTGAAACAGTTTTGTGAAATAGTATTGTAATTGTGTTTTTATAAACTCATCTGTTCAGTTTGGGACGATGTATGTGTATTGTTTATTTGTGGGTAAGGTAGGGCATAGAAGGAGGTGTGTTATTCAGATTTTCTGTTTTGTCTCCTTGCATTTCTGATATGTTGCCAATTTAAAAATTTTCCAGAAAATTATCTATATCATCTTAGATATTCAAATTTATTTGTGTAGATCGTCTTAGAACTTTAAAATAGTATCTGCTCTTTGTGAATTTACGTTCTACATCATCCCTAATATTATTAATATTTACATTTTTAAATTTTTCCCTTGATTAGTCTTAATGGAGATCTGTCAGTATTATTTTTAAATTGGTTTCGAAGAAACAACTTTTGGTTTGTCTGTCTGTCTTTTTCTGCTTTAGTAACTCCTGCTCTTAGTTCCTTTTTTCTGTTCTAGTTTCAAGGATGGTAGAGTAGAGAAACAATAACTCTAAGTTCTTTCCTAATTTTTAATTTTGTTATATAGTTCACTTCATTGCTTTAAGTATATTTACAATATAAATTTGCTTCTCTCCAAAGTACACCTGCAATTGTAGCTGCATCCTTTAATTTTTGCTTCATGGCAACTTCATTTGTCATTCATTTCAGAACACTTTGATTTCCATTGTGATTTCCTCTTTACCATGTGCGATATTTCAGTTCCGTTCAGTTCAGTCACTCAGTCGTGTCCGACTCTTTGCGACCCCATGAATCGCAGCACGCCAGGCCTCCCTGTCCATCACCAACTCCTGGAGTTCACTCAGACTCACGTCCATCGAGTCAGTGATGCCATCCAGCCATCTCATCCTCTGTCGTCCCCTTCTCCTCCTGCCCCCAATCCCTCCCAGCATCAGAGTCTTTTCCAATAAGTCAACTCTTCGCATGAGGTGGCCAAAGTACTGGAGTTTCAGCTTCAGCATCATTCCTTCCAAAGAAATCCCAGGGCTGATCTCCTTCAGAATGGACTGGCTGGATCTCCTTGCAGTCCAAGGGACTCTCAAGAGTCTTCTCCAACACCACAGTTCAAAAGCATCAATTCTTCAGCGCTCAGCCTTCTTCACAGTCCAACTCTCACATCCATATATGACTACTGGAAAAACCATAGCCTTGACTAGACATTTTAATAGTACACTTTAAAGTCAATGCATATAACACTCTAGACTAATTGCTAATTTAATCTTGATGTTTATAAAGAGACTTATATGGTACTGATTTCTTGAATTTTGTGGTGATATTTTGTAATCTGGTGTATGGTTAATTTTTGTTAAAAAATGTGTAATTACATAGATTTGTCAAATTATACTTCCAACTTTGTGAAATTTTGTCTTTTGGATCCTGAGGCTGTTTACAACTTATGATTGTTACATCTTCTTAATGAGTTCTTCCTTTTGTTTGAAGTTTCTGTCTTCATCCACAATAGTGATTTTATGGTAAATACTATTTTATGTAATATATTTGTAACCACCAGCTTATTTTGGTTATAGTCTTCCTGATGTATTTTCCATTCCTTTGTTTTCAATCTCTGTGTGGTTTTACCTTAGGCAGGCAGATAGAGGCATAAGGGACATATAGAGTGTTTTACGGAGAAGGCAGTGGCAAGCCACTCCAGTACTCTTGCCTAGAAAATCCCATGGATGGAGGAGCCTGGTAGGCTGCAGTCCATAGCGTCGCCACGAGTCTGATGTGACTGAGCGACTTCACTTTCACTTTTCACTTTCACGCAATGGAGAAGGAAATGGCAACCCACTCCAGTGTTCTTGCCTGGAGAATCCCAGGGACGGCAGAGCTTGATGGGCTGCTGTCTATGGGGTCGCACAGAGTCGGACACGACTAAAGCGACTTAGCAGCAGCAGCAGCAGCAGAGTGTTTTAAAATCCATTCTATGCATTTAGATAGTCTAATACATTTAAAATTATTGAGATTTGAGCTCTGCTTGGTCTTATTTCTGATTACCATTGAACTAATAGCTCCCCCCCTTTTTATTCTTAGTTTCAAATCTATGTACTTTTTTGTGTTCTTTACTTGTTGCTCATAAATATTAAAATCTCAAAATGCTAAAGAATTTTGAAGTGGATTTTAAGCACTGTGATACAACAAGCAGAATTAGCTGAAATGACAATGGGGTCTCCCTCTGGGTTGCCTGAAGAATAAGATGGCTAGAACTAGGGCCCTGCCCCTCACCCTGAGAGGAGAAGACTGCCCTTGAACTCATCTTCAGTGGGGTGTGGCTCCCTGGAACCAGCAGCAGCAGATGCAGCAAATTCCCACATGTGTCAAGATCTCCAGGCTCAAGGCAGCTGGCCTCTGCAGAGCACCTCAGTAAACAGCTGGTATCCACGTGCTGCACTGCCTGATACCAAGCTTCTTGTTTATTCCTGCCACTGACAAGTCTACCTTCATACTCTTCCTATAAAAAGTAAGAGTAATGGGGAATGTTCTGTGACACCTAACCATGGTATGTCCAGCAGAACACCCTGATCTCTGCTCAACTTTGAGGCTAGTGGAAAAATAAAGGAATCTGTTTACTCTCGTCCTGCTATCCTCCACCCTTATCCACCCCTACTTCAGTTTCCTCAACTAGTTGTGTTCTTTATGAGGTTGTGAAATCATTCTGAGCCCTGTTGCCTGGGAGATGGTGACTGTTAAAATATCTGCTTGCAAAACTGAAAAACCTACAGGTATATCTGCAAAAACTTAGAGATGTATCCCAAAAAGCAAAAATCTTTTCCTACATTATAAATATAACATGATCATGCTTGATGAAATTAATCATTTAAATATCATGTAATACCTGCTACTGCTAAGTCATTTCAGTCGTGTCCGACTCTGTGCAACCCCATAGATAGCAGCCCACCAGGCTCCTCCGTCCCTGGGATTCTCCAGGCAAGAACACTGGAGTGGGTTGCCATTTCCTTCTCCAATGCATGAAAGTGAAAAGTGAAAGTGTAGTCACTCAGTCGTGTCCGACTCTTCGCAGCCCCATGGACTGCAGCCTACCAGCCTCCTCTGTCCATGGGATTTCCCAGGCAAGGGTACTGGAGTGGGTTGCCATTGCCTTCTCCTAATCCATATTAAAATTCCTTTAATGGTCCTCCAAAGATTCTTTTAAGTTAGGATTTAACCCAAGACCATGCATTTCATCCAGAACCATACATCTGACTGCTGTCTTTTATTACATCTCTGTAATTTAGAATAATCTGTATTATACTGACTTGCAGAAAAACCAACCAGATGTCCTTTAGTGGATCATTTTTTATGGATTTTTTTTTCTTCCTTGTGAAGTAATTTGATTTCTCCAGTCCCCTGTGGGGTTTCCCTGGTGGCTTATATGGTAAAGAATCTGCCTGCAATGCAGGAGATGCTGGTTCAGTCCTTGAGTTGGGAAGACCCCCTGGAGAAGGGAATGGCAACCCACTCCAGTATCCTTGCCTGGAGAAATCCATGGACAGAGAAGCCTGGTAGGCTACAGACTATGGGGTTGCAAAGAATCAGACACATAGGTTCTCTTAACTGAAAGTTGGATCTGAAGGCTTCATTATATTTAAGTTAAATGTCTTTAGCGAGATTACATCATAGGTGATATGCACTTCTTATGTATCTGATCAAAAACACATAATATGTATTTTGTTTCACTTTTCACCATTACTAACTTAAATTTTGTTATTAGCTTAAAGTGATAACCTCATTCCTCATTGCAAACCTGAATTTGTTTCACTTGCAATCAGAAATAATCATTTATGGACCAGTTTTGGTACTATGTCTAGTTACTATCAGTAGTTTTTACAATACTCTGTGATTTTATCCTGAAACAATAAGTTGTCTAAGTACTACAGTATGATGCTTTTAAAGTGTTTTCATTTATTTCTACACTTTCTGGCATTCCTTTATAACATAGTGATTTCCCCAGCTTTCAAATGGAACTGTCTTATTACTCTGAAATACAGTTCATACTATTAATGTAGGGGGGAAAAAATGCCTAATTTTGTGCTTTATATGACTAATTTTAAAAGTAAGCAGTTTGATTAATTGAAGTGCCAAAGGGTGACAAGGAAGTTTTTTATGGCTTTGTCTTTCTTGAATATCACTAGGGACTCAGCATTCTATAGATGTAGCATATTTCAATAAATTGCAATAATTATTTCTGATACATTAGCTTTGGTGAGTGGGAAACCCCTTCAGAGTAACTTCTGGGTTTTGACATCAAGCTTGCTTTCTGAAACAGAAAATATGTTATTTCTGCATAATTTTCTGGCCAGAGTTAGAAAATATATGAATAATGTATTCAAAATCTTGAATTCAAATCAATATCTCTAATTTAGTTTTAGCACTGAGTTTGCTGTCTTTATCGTCTCGTTTTTTAAATTTCTTTGATTTGCTAATTACTTCTCTTTCACTCTGAAAGTCATAGTTGCTGTTAACTTTAACATAACTACCCATTTGATTTATTCTACAATTTTTAAAAAATCCAATAACAGTATTGATATTAATGTAAATAACAAAAGATGTACCATCAAAATGTGTTAATCTAAAATCATTTGCAATACATTTTTTCTTTCTATAGTTTGTCATATGTATGTGTATATAGAGATGCATTCATATACATAATTTTTAAATGAATTTTTAAATTCAGAATTTCTATCTTTCTAAACATGACTGTCACTTCTACACATTCCATTTACTGATAATATTGTCATGCTTCCTAATTACTGTTTTGTCTATAGATTTAAGTTTTAACTTTAAGTTCAAAACACTGGCCATTAGCATTTTCAAGTCAATAATTCATTGGATTTAGCAGCCTGTTTCAGCAGTTGTACTTGTATGATTCATGCTTTCTCATGATTTTTTTTAAATTATGGAGTACTTCATGATTATTTCTACAAGAGGATATGTGAAACATAAACTATGAATTTTCAAGATGTCTTTAATTTGCTGTAACTCTTGGATGATAGCTTAGTTGGGTATGTAATTCTAGGTTCCCAGTTATTTTCTTTAAAGATTTAAAGATATTCATTGTCTGCTGGCATCTATTGTTGCTGATAAAGTTTGTCATTCTTTGGTGGATTTTATGCACTTTCTCTTTGTTCTTGGTGGTTTTTTTCATTTGCAATTTGTGTTCTTTGGCACTTGAAATACAATATCAACCTCCGAGTACTAATGTTTTCCTTCTATTCTGAAAATGTAATGGCTATTATCATTAAACTATAATGATTCTTCACCATTTCCTCCATTTTCTTTCTCCATTCTTTTAGACAATCACTGGGATCTCTCAACATTTTCTTCTCAGTTCAGTCACTCAGTCATGTCCAACTCTTTGCGACCCCATGGACTGCAGCAAGTCAGGCTTCCCTGTCCATCACCAACTCCCAGAACTTATTCAAACATATCCATTGAGTCGGTGATGCCATCCAACCATCTCATCCTCTGTTGTCCCCTTCTCCTTCTGCCTTCAATCTTTCCTAGCATCAGAGTCTTTTCCAGTGACTCAATTCTTCGCATCAGGTGGCCAAAGTATTAGAGTTTCACCTTTAGCATCCGTCCTTCCAATGACTATTTAGGACTGATTTCCTTTAGGATTGACTGGTTTGATCTCCTTGCAGTCCAAGGGACTCTCAAGCGTCTTCTCCACACCACAGTTCAAAAGCATCAATTCTTTGGCATTCAGCTTTCTTTATAGTCCAAGTCTTACATCCATATATGACTACTGGAAAAACCATAGCTTTCACTGGACAGACCTTTTTTGGCAAAGTAATGTCTCGGCTTTTTAATTTTCTTCTAGAGTGCAGCAAGTTCAGGGTTTGGGCCCTACTCACCACTTTGCTTTTATTCAGTTCAGATATATTGTGCTATTTCTCTTGCTGGATCACGCTTACCTTTTAGGATTTTTTAAAAAATATATTTAATCTATTTTTTTCTATGTATTTTGATGAGGTAGTATCAGATTGTAACTATTTGTTATGAAGACTGTGTTTGTATCATTAGTAAATCATGCACATTGAATGATATGTTCAAGAAGTCTACATTTTAAAATGCTTACAATTTTGTAAACTTTGAATTTAATAAGTAATACAATGCAGGCTACTTATTAAAGCATAAGAACAGATATTGAAATTATGTTTCCTATCACTGGCTCACAATTATAGTTTACAGTCTAGATATTTTGAATTCTAAATAATATTTTTCTCATTTAAAAATATTTCAAATAGAATTGAATATGTAAAGAAAATAGCATTCTTCTCAGTAACTGTATTTACTGTTAAAGAATAATATTACTTACTATGGCCACATTTCTTAGTTTAATTATATATATTTTAAAATATATATTTTATTTATTTATTTATTTATTGACTGGGCTGGATCTTCATGCTATATGGGGCTTTCTCTAGTTTTGTCCAGTAGGGGCTACTTCTTATTTTGGTGGCTCCTCCTGTTGCTGAGCACAAATTCTAGGCATGCAGGCTGCAGCAGATGCAGTATGTAAGTCTGTAGTTGTGGCTCGAGGGCCAAGAGCATGGGCTAAGTAGTTGTGGCCCATGGGCTTAGTTGCCCTACAGCATGTGGAGTCTTCCCAGACCAGGAATCAAACTGGTGTCCCTTGCATTGCAAGGCAGATTCTTAACCACTGGACCACCAGAGAAGCCCCAGTTTAATTATATCTGGTAACAGTGATGATAAAGTTTTTGAAAAACAATATCAAATCAGATATATTAAAATTTTAATTTTATTTATGGAGTTAAACTTAATTCATTGAAGATAGAAATGTTGCCATGTTCTTTGATTTGCTTAATAAATGGTATACAGTCACTGCTTAGTAAATATTGAATTGCAGATAGTAAGTTTCAGAGTGATTAAATGCTTTTACCAAGTTCTGAGCACTTTTATAAATGTGAAGATGTATCTCCTAAATATTTTAAACTTTGTCCTTGAAATTTAACACAGATATTAGCAAGAAGCTAATTAGTTGAAAGTCAAAAATCAAGATTTAGTTTTCTTGGGTACAATTCCAATTATCTTTCATTGACCTAGAGTTGAATAAATGGTTATTTTTATACATGAAAATTGGCTACTTTTGAAAACAATTTTAAAGTGTGAAGTAAAGCTACTACTTCATTCCCTTCCTACATACACAGCTTTTTAATCAATCAAGATGTGTTCATCTAAAAATCATCATCTTATAGTTTAAAGTTATGTTGTTCTATATAAAAAAAAAGACTGGCTCTGGCATTGTCCTACTGTGGTAAATTTTGAAAAAAAAGTAAAAAAAATTATTTGCTTTGAAGTAAGAGATCAAGATAAAACTAAAATTAAATTAAAAGAAGCTTAGACAACATTTCATCTCATGCTATTTTTGAGGGTGGAAAAAAAAAGTCCAAATGTATATAGTAACCTTGTGTCTTGGTAGTAATTCTGTAGACATTATCAGATCAATCTAAATTGAGTTAGTGTATATGTGGTAGACAGAAACTGGTAGAAATTAGTTTATCTTCCCCAGACTCTTTCTGTTTTCTTTGTACAAAATAGGATAAACTCATTTTTAGACCTGATTAGGTTTCTTTGTTGCTTTTTACCCCCTTTTTCCTAAAAGAACAAGGATTGTCCATACTTTGTTTAGATTCACACCGACTATTAAAACCAGAAACCATTTAAAAGCCCTAGGCACACGTATGACGTCTGTAGCTACTCTCGATAAGATATGTTTGAGTATAAAACCTGAACCATTTCCAAATGAAGAATAAAAATACTTATCCTTAATGCTTTTTAGTTTCATTGATTATAAACAACGTATTGAAGCGAAAACATATGATTCACATAGTAGCCATATATGCAAGTGATCTAAGTTGTGAATATTCCTCTTTATTTTATCAGTAGGGTCTGTAGAAAATGCATTTCAGTCTCATCAAACGGAAAAGCTGTTGCATGGCTAATTTTAGTGGACATTTTAGGAGCTTGTTTGTTCTAAATACCCACTGTTTCTCTAATTTAAATGTGGACTTCTTTTTCCTTATTGGAGCCATTTACCCATGGGACTTCTTATTTATAAGCTTAGATTATACAGAATGTTTGTGTCCAAAATGCTTGACTTATACACTGCTTTTTGCAGTACTTTTCCTAATCTGCAAATTGTCTATTTGAATAAAAGCAAAAACTTACTAATTACAAAGAAATATTTTTGAAAGGACTTAATTGACTTTCATGCCAAGAATTAAGTATATTGTGTAACACATTTGCATTTATCAAGGGTTGACTACTCACTTGAACTCTTAAATGCTCCTAATTTGTGAGGGAATTTCTATCTTGAAGAATTTGAAAGCAGAGATTTATATTGTTTATGTAACTAAGAGAAAATATCGTGTGTTACCTATTTTATCCAGAATGATCAGCAACTTGCCTTTATAGAAAATGGTGCTGATTTGGTTGTTCTGCCTTCTGTATCATTTCTGGTGAAAATACTGGTTAGGTACACTCCTAGTAATTATAGGTATCTGATGTGTCAAAGAGGTTTATTAAAACTCAGCAACAGCTGTTACCTAGTAGTGTCCTCTAACTCATAGTACATCACAAAGTGTACAAATGTTTAGAGCTTGGCTCCTCTTTAAGCTGTAACTGATGACACTCAAAGACTCAGACTGCCCTTTTATTTTATAAACACTCAAAAAATAAATAAAAATCCAGCTCTCCAATTTATTCCTTAATAATAGCAATCTTCCAAGACTCCATATTTTTCTAGGTCATTTAGACAAATGTTGCTCTACATCAAAATATAATTAAATGATACATTATCAGTTTAAATTGCATTTTTGGTGTATTGTTTCAGAATAACTGTGATTTATGGTGCTGCTGACTGCTTTTATAATTGTTAAGTGTTCTGTAGCTCACTGAATGTTTTTAACTTTATTCCAGTGCCCACAGGCAAAAATTGCAATGGGTACAATTTTATAAATCAAACTCATTAATAAATAATTTTTCCATTATGACCCTGGCATAAAGAGAACTATATGGGATGGTCTTTTAAAAACATTACTACTTATAACTTGATGTGGCTTTAAATGGGGCATTGAACATAATATATTGTAATGAAACAATCTCTTCTAGCCCTACAGGTATTTTAGACCAAATTTCACTATGAAGCACTGTTCAAGAGCTTCAAGGAAATCAGAAAATGAATTTTATCTTTTACTGGTTTGTTTTTTTTTGTCATTATTGTTAAATTTAGAAAGTCTGTACTAGTAAGCTTTTGTTTACATATTTGTAAAGTTTTCTTCTCACTGATTATGATGGAAAGATGAATTATTGAATAAAATGACTGAACACTCTTGGAAGGAAAAAATGTTTAAAATTTATAAATAGAAATTCTAAGTTAGCTATTCTGAGTAATTATATATACTAAGAGTAATTATATATACTAATTCTAAGTTAGTATATTTTAATATACCCTTAAAAAGAATAGAAAAGTCCCAAAACATGTACTAAGAAACATTCCTATGGCTCTGGGAATTTGTTCAACCTCTCTCCAAGAAAATCAGAAACTACCTCTTTATTAGGTAACAAAATTATTTCTATATTTACTATTTTTTAAATAAGAAATACACGAATGGTTGTTTGCCTTAACTGCCTTACCAATTTGAGAGTGCTGTATAGACAGTTTTTCTGATATAATGGTGAAATACCCAAGAGGCTATCCAAAAGTAACATTTTACTTGACCTCTACAGTTGAACTTTTTAAATAAGTACAAAATAAATACACATGTTTTTGCTTTGAATGGTTTTGAACTAAGGATCAAATTTTTACCATGATTGCAGTCTTCTTACTTAAAAAATATAAAAACTAATATTTGTCTACAATACATATTAACAAGATAACCCATGACAACAATGAACAGCTACTTATATTTTTTTAAACTACAAAGTTATGTAGTTTGTTATATATAATTTGTAAATGTTTTAATATAATTAGCAGCAAATAACATAGCAATTAATTTTAAAGTATCCTATATTTTATGAGAGAATTTTTTTTAAAACCTTTAATTTTACCTAATTTGTGACACTGGATGGTTCTGTTTGTAATTGTCTTACAACATTTTGTAAGGGAAACAAAGGAAAAAATGTAATTGTCTTACAACATTTTGTAAAAGGGAAACAAAGAAGCTAAAAATTTGAAATATGACCTTCAAATTAGATTCTGAGTAACCCTGTTATGCAGTGTAGATGTAAAGCTGTATGGTTAATAGCCATCTTAGAGGGCTAATTCGTGTAGCATATGAATAGAATCATGCAACTAACAAAGGAAGTCAATCAAAAGAATTGGTCATTAATGCATTAGCAATTCCAAGTTATTGACTGGCATCAAGAACATATAAAGCTATTGGCTAATAAATTGCTGTTGTTGTTCAGTCACCCAATCATGTCCAGCTCTTTGTGACTCCATGGTCTGCAGCACACCAGACCTCTCTGTCCCTCACCATCTCCCAAAGTTTGCCCAAGTTCATGCCTGTTGCATCCTTGATGCCATCTAGCCATCTTATCCTTGACACACTCTTCTCCTTCTGCCCTCAATCTTTCCCAGCATCAGGAACTTTTCCAATGAGTCGGCTGTTTGTGTCAGATGACCAAAATACTGGAGCTTCAGCTTCAGCATCAATCCTTCCAGTGAGTATTCAGGGTTGATTTCTCTTAAGATTACTGGTTTGATTGCCATGCTACCCAAGGGACTTTCAGGAGTCTTCTTCAGCACTACAATCCAAAGGCATCAATTCTTTGGCACCCTGCCTTCTTTACAGTCCAGCTAACACAACTGTATGTGACAATTGGGAGGACCATAGCCTTGACTATACAGATCTCTGTCACCAGAGTAATGCCTCTGCTTTTCAACACGCTGTCTAGGTTTGTCCTAGCTTTCTCGCCAACAAGCAATTGTCTTCTTATTTCACGGCTGCAGTCACCATCCACAGTGATTTTAGAACCCAAAAAGAGAAAATCTGTCATACTTCCACCTTTTACCTTTCTATTTGCCATGGAGTAAGAATGCTCAAACTACCGCACAATTGCACTCATCTCACACACTAGTCAAGTAATGCTCAAAATTCTCCAAGCCAGGCTTCAGCAATATGTGAACCGTGAACTTCCAGATGTTCAAGCTGGTTTTAGAAAAGGCAGAGGAACCAGAGATCAAATTGCCAACATCTACTGGATCATCGAAAAAGCAGGAGAATTCCAGAAAAACATCTATTTCTGCTTTATTGACTATGCCAAAGCCTTTGACTGTGTAGATCACAATAAACTGTGGAAAATTCTGAAAGAGATGGGAATACCAGACCACCTGACCCACCTCTTGAGAAACCTGTATGCAGATCAGGAAGCAACAGTTAGAACTGGACATGGAACAACAGACTGGTTCCAAATAGGAAAAGGAGTACGTCAAGGCTGTATATTGTCACCCTGCTTATTTAACTTATATGCAGAGTACATCAATGCTGGGCTGGAAGAAGCACAAGCTGGAATCAAGATTGCCAGGAGAAATATCAATAACCTCAGACATGCACATGACACCACCCTTATGGCAGAAAGTGAAGAGGAACTAAAAAGCCTCTTGATGAAAGTGAAAGAGGAGAGTGAAAAAGTTGGCTTAAAGCTCAACATTCAGAAAAAGAAGATCATGGCATCTGGTCCCATCACTTCATGGGAAATAGATGGGGAAACAGTGGAAACAGAGTCAGACTTTATTATTTTGGGCTCCAAAATCACTGCAGATGGTGACTGCAGCCATGAAATTAAAAGACACTTACTCCTTGGAAGAAAAGTTATGACCAACCCAGACAGCATATTAAAAAGCAGAGACATTACTTTGCCAACAAAGGTCCATCTAGTCAAGGCTATGTTTTTTCCAGTGGTCATGTATGGATGTGAGAGTTGGACTGTGAAGAAAGCTGAGCTTGAAGAATTGATGCTTTTGAACTGTGGTGTTGGAGAAGACTCCTGAGAGTCCCTTGGACTGCAAGGAGATCCAACCAGTCCATTCTAAAGGAGGTCAGCCCTGGGTGTTCTTTGGAAGGAATGATGCTAAAGCTGAAACTCCAGTACTTTGGCCCCCTCATGCTAAGAGCTGACTCATTGAAAAAAACTCTGATGCTGGGAGGAATTCAGGGCAGGAGGAGAGGGGGACAACAGAAGATGAGATGGCTGGATGGCATCACCGACTTGATGGACATGAGTTTGAGTGAACTCCAGGAGTTGGTAATGGACAGGGAGGCCTGGTGTGCTGCGATTCATGGGGTTGCAAAGAGTTGGACACAATTGAGCGACTGAACTGAACTGAATGTCACCGGATGCCATGATCTTAGTTTTTTCAATATTTAGTTTTAAGCCAGCTCTATCACTCTCCTCCTTCACCTTCATCAAGAGACTGTTTAGTTCCTCTTTGCTTTCTGCCTTTAGAGTGGTATCACCCACATATCTGAGATTGTTGATGTTTCTCCTGCCTATCTTGATCCTACCTTGTAACTCATCCAGCCCGGCATTTTTCATGATGTGCTCAGCATATAGGTAAAACAAGCAGGGTGACCACAGACAGCCCTGTTGTACTCCTTTCTCAATCTTGAACCAATCAGTTGTTCCATACAGAGTTCTAATTGTTTCTTCTTAACTTTCATACAGGTTTCTCAGGAGACAGGTAAGATGGTGTGGTATTCCTGTCTCCTTAAGAGCTTTCCACAGTTTGTTTTTATCCACATGAAAGTGAAAGTGAAGGTCACTCAGTCATGTCTGACTCTTTGCGACCCTATGGACTACAGAGTCCATGGGATTCTCCAGACCAGAATACTGGAGTAGGTAGCCTTTTCCTTCTCCAAGGGATCTTCCCAACCCAGGGATCAAACTACATAGTCAAAGGCTTTAGCATAGTTGATGGAACAGAGGTAGATGTTTTGCTGGAATTCTCTTGCTTTCTCTATGATCCAGCAAATGTAGGCAATTTGATCTCTGGTTCCTCTTCCTTTTCCAGCTTGGACATCTGGATGTTCTTGGTTCTCATAATGCTGAAGCCTAGCATGCAAGATTTTAAGCATTTTACAATTTAATTTTAATAAATTATATCTTATGTTAATTTTCAATTTTACAATTTAATTGCATTTTTCAATTTAATTTTAATAAATTATATCTTATGTTAATTTACCCTTTACATATTTGGAACCATAATCTAAGAGAACTCTAGATTGGATTCTGTACTATTTTCAGTTCAATAATTGTTATACTTCAGATATAACAATATATAAACTACAAACAAATGTAGTTTAGGTTTTCCCAAACTGTGTTCCACATATTTCTAGTCTTCTTGTTCAATCACCAAGTCATGTCCAACTCTGCAATCCCATGGACTGCCACACGCCAGGCCTCCCTGCCCCTCATCATCTCCTGGATTTTTCCCAAATTCATATTCATTAAATTGGTGATGCCATCCAACCGTCTCATCCTCTATCATCCCCTTCTCCTCCTGCCTTCCATCTTTCCTAGCATCAGGGTCTTTTCCAGTGAGTTTGCTCTTCCCTTCAGGTGGCTAAAGCATGGAGCTTCAACTTTAGCATCAGTCCTTCCAATGAATTTTCAGGGTTGATTTCCTTTAGGATTGACTGGTTTGATCTCCTTGCTGTCCAAGAGACTCTCAAGAGTCTTTCCCAGCACCACAATTCAAAAGCATTGATTTTTCAGTGCTCAGACTTTGTGGTCCAACTCTTACATCTATACATGACTACTGGAAAGACCGTAGCCTTGACTACATGGATCTCTTTTTGGGAAAGTACTGTCTCTGCTTGTACATCTGGGAGTCCTCTAGATGATCCCAAGTTAAGGAAGACTGGGAAATAATATATACTGTATCCTCTCTATGCATGCTCAAAATATAGCAAATTAAAGTTTCTGCAAGACACAATGTAAATAACTTTGTGTAATTTAGTGTTTGTCAAGTTTATTTTACCACAGAACTCTGTTGCAAGCACTGTCTACTAATAACCCACAGAAGACATTGTGAGGAATATTAGAAATACCAATCTTATAGCAACAGAAGTAAACTCTAAATCTAGCCTGACAATTGCACATGATTTAATTAAGTTTACTAAGAATTTAATTAAGAATTACTAAATTTTTGTTTGCTCAGTTTTAAATATCTAGATTTAGTTAACACATCAATAGGAAGAAAGGGAAGCAAGCATATGTTATTTCTGAGAAATGTCTAAAATCATTGTGCTTAAAAAGGCAGAGGAATCTGGAGTTTGGCTTCTTTTGGGACCTGGAGCAAATTGCAATACGTTTTTTGTTCTTGTTTTGCTGGTTTTTTAGTTTAGGATGTCAGGCAACCTCCTTTTGAATTCTGAAATTCCATGTCTAAAGACTAAATTTTTATGTCTCTTCTGCCTCCTGAACCCTTTTTTATAAGAACCAAAATTAAAAGATATACCATATTGTATAATATTCTTAATATTTTGCTAGCAGTTTGGAGACAGTTTTGACATTCCGTTCAGTTCAGTTGCTCAGTCTTGTCTGACTCTTTGAGACCCCATGAATTGCAGCACGCCAGGCCTCCCTGTTCATCACCAACTCCCAGAATTCACCCAAACTCATGTCCATCAAGTCGGTGATGCCATCCAGCCATCTCATCCTCTGTTGTCCCCTTCTCCTCCTGCCCCCAATCCCTCCCAGCATCAGAGTCTTTTCCAATGAGTCAACTCTTTGCATGAGGTGGCCAAAGTACTGGAGTTTCAGCTTTAGCACCAGTCCTTCCAAAGAACACCCAGGACTGATCTCCTTTAGGATGGACTGGTTGGATTTCCTTGCAGTCCAAGGGACTCTCAGGAGTCTTCTCCAACACCACAGTTCAAAAGCATCAATTCTTCAAGCTCAGCTTTCTTCACAGTCCAACTCTCACATCCATACATGACCACTGGAAAAACCATAGCCTTGACTAGACGGATGTTTGTCTTGACATTAGAGGCAGCCAATGAAGTGCCTTTTTTACCATTCTCTAGTTGTGTGATTTCTCTTATTTGAAGAAGCCAAGAAAGAGGAAACATCCCCTCTAACATTGAAATCTTTTTCTTAATCAAATGTTAAATGATTTCCAAATAAATTGAAATCACCTCTAAGATCTCTTAGATGATGAATGTTAGGGGCGATTGAGAAATAATAGTAACAGAAAAGCTTGGGAATTCCCTTGGGAATTCTTCATTTATAGAAAATAGGAGTATTAAGTAATAACATTTACTAAAAGAGATTGTTCTGTTGAATACCCACGTTGTTAATAACCATCTTCGCAGCTTCCTGTATTCTTATTTAAACAATGAAAGACAGTTGGCTGTAGAAATTTTAGTGGTGGGAATTGAGATGTACCTAACCAGTAGGACATATAACTTGCTCAACGTCTCTTTTAATGGAAAGTAGTTATTTGCATTTCTCACAAATTAAGCTCATCTAATCATTAAAGTTCTACCCTCTGATACTTGGCTTAACAATTAGAAATAACTTCACTGAGATTTTAATCCCAGAGAATTAGTTAATATCTGTATAACATACATGACTTTCCAAAAAGGCATTTTATGTAATTAAGAATGACGTATAGTTTATATAGGAAACAATGCTTTTTCTATGGCTAAATGTTTAACTTAAACTAATTAGGAGCCATGAGAATCTTAGTAGGCAAGTTAAGGCATCAAAAATTCTGATCTTGTCTTCATAATTTAACTTTGCTCCTTTTATTCAAAGTGACAGGGCAGTTTAGTATTTTTAAGTTCAGTGGCTACTGCTGCATCATTCTCTGTGATTTTTATTGATTACACAATTTTCCTTTTATGTTTTCAGATGAGAGTATTTCTTGTCTAAAGATGTGTCAAGGAGCCACTTTTTCTTAGTAATTCTCTTTACTCCTTCATCCAGTGAATATCATTTAATCTATATGGTTCATACAAGTATTCTGCTAAGGTAGAAATTCAAAGTAAATGTGACTTCATTACATTCAATTTGTATTATCTTGCTGAAATATGCATTTTTAGTCCGTTGAATAGTGTGGTGATTGTAAAACATGTATATCAAGTCTTTGACACTCCTTCCATCCAGAGCAGGGTTCTGTCTGCCCTCTCTATGAATCTAGACTGACATTAGTGACTCAGTTGTAACTAAGAGCATCAGCAGCCTTTGTGTGGCTTCTGAGACTAGGTCATAAAAGGCCACACAGCTTCCACCTGTTTCCTTAGGTTAACTCACTCTGCTGCTGCTGCTGCTGCTGCGTCGCTCAGTCGTGTCCGACTCTTAGCGACCCCATGGACTGCAGCCCACCAGGCTCCTCCATCCATGGGATTTTCCAGGCAAGAGTACTGGAGTGGGGGGCCATTGAGGAAGCTAACTGCCATGTAAGAAGTTCTATTGTTCCAGTTCCACTGATGACTGAATACCAGACCACCTGACCTGCCTCTTGAGAAACCTGTATGCAGGTCAGGAAGCAACAGTTAGAACTGGGCATGGAACAACAGACTGGTTCCAAATAGGAAAAGGAGTATGTTGAGGCTGTATATTGTCATCCTGCTTATTTAAATTATATGCAGAGTACATCATGAGAAACACTGGGCTGGAGGAAGCATAAGTTGGAATCAAGATTGCTGAGAGAATTATCAATAACCTCAGATATGAAGATGACACCACCTTTATGGCAGAAAGTGAAGAAGAACTAAAGAGCCTCTTGATGAAAGTGAAAGAGGAGAGTGAAAAAGTTGGCCTAAAGCTCAACATTCAGCAAACTAAGATCATGGCATCTGGTCCCATCACTTCATGGAAAATAGATGGGAAAACAGTGGAAACAGTGGCTGACTTTTTTTTTCTGAGCTCCAAAATCATTGCAGATGGTGACTGCAGCCATGAAGTTAAAAGACACTTACTCCTTGGAAGGAAAGTTATGACCAACCTAGACAGCATATTAAAAAGCAGAGACATTACTTTGTCAACGAAGGTCTGTCCAGTCAAGGCTATGGTTTTTCCTGTGGTCATGTATGGATGTGAGAGTTGGACTATAAAGAAAGCTGAGCACCAAAGAATTGATGCTTTTGAACTGTGGTGTTGGAGAAGACTCTTGAGAGACCCTTGGACTGCAAGGAAATCCAACCAGTCCATCCTAAAGGAGATCAGTCCTGGGTGTGCATTGGAAGGACTGATGTTGAAGCTGAAACTCAAATACTTTGGCCACCTGATGCGAAGAGCTTACTCATTGGAAAAGACCCTGATGCTGGGAAAGATTGAGGGTAGGAGGAGAAGGGGACGACAGAGGATGAGATGGTTGGATGGCATAACCGACTCAATGGACGTGGGTTTGGGTGGACTCTGGGAGTTGGTGATGGACAGGGAGGCCTGGCGTGCTGCGGTTCATGGAGTCGCAAAGAGTCGGACACGACTGAGTGACTGAACTGAATTGATGACTGAAAAAATGTGCAACTTGAAAGTTCAGAATTATACTTTATTTGGTGGACATTCTGAGGACTTAACCCTCAGATACAGATTCTCAAATAGCTCTGAGGGGCTGTTTTGAAGGAGTTAGGGTGGAGCCAGTGTTTGTAGGAATTTCTGCAAAAAAAAAAATAATAATAATAAAAATAGTAATAAAAAAACCCAGATAGTACATCAAAAAATTCAGACACATCATGTAAATGTATTTAGCACTTTTATGTGTATGAGAAGATACAAGAGTCTAGACTCATTGAAATCAACCCTTTGATATGCTTTTTTAAAATTTTGTTTTATTTATTTATTGCTGCACTGGGTCTTTGTTGTTGCATGGACTTTTCTCTAGTTGCGATGAGTGGGTGCTGCTCTTCCTTATGATGAGCTGGTTTCTCAATTTCAATGGCTTCTCTTGTTGTGAAACACAAGCCCTAGGCACACAAGCTTCGTTAGTTGTGGTGTGAGGGCTCAGTAGTTGAGACTTGTGTAATTGTGGCTCTAAAGTGCAGGACCAGTCGTTGTGGTGCCTGGGCCCAGCTGCTCTGCAGCATGTGGAATCTTCCTGGACCAGGAAATCAAATCTGTGTCTCCTACATTGGCAGGCAGATTTCTATCAACTGTACCACCATGGTAGTTTGATATTATTTTTTTAACTTTTTATTTTATATTTTTTTATATTAGAGTATAGTAGATTAGGGATTCCCTGGTGGCTCAGAGGTTAAAGCGTCTGCCTGCAATGCGGGAGACCTGGATTCGATCCCTGGGTCGGGAGTATGCCCTGGAGAAGGAAATGGCAACCCACTCTAGTATTCTTGCCTGGAGAATCCCACGGATGGAGGATCCTGGTGGGCTACAGTCCACGGGGTCGCTAAGAGTCGGACACGACTGAGCAACTTCACTTTCATAGTTGATTAACAATGTTGTGATAGTTTCAGGTGTACAGAAAAGTGATTCAGTCATACATATAGACATGTATCTATTCTTTTTCCAATTCTTTTCCCGTGGTTGTTACAGAATATTAAGTACAGTTCCTTGCACTGTATGGTAGGTCCTTGTTGGTTACCCATTTTAAATAAATCCATGTCAATCCTAAACTCCCCAGTTATCCTTTATCCATTCCTCTGTTGATGAACATTTAGGTTGCTTCCATATCTTGGCTAATGTAAACAGTGCTGCAATGAATTTGGGGATGTATTCAGACCATGTTTTTTTCTGGATATATGCCTAGAAGTGGAATTGCAGGATCATAAGTTAGATCTGTTTTTAGTTTTTCTTAAGGAGCTTCCATACTGTTCTCCATAGTGGTTTTGCCAATTTGCATTCCCACCACAAATCAATCTGTGTGAGATACCACATCAACAATTTGAAGAATAAAAATTGTATGATTGTCTCAGTAGATGCAGAAAAAACTTTTGAGTCAATCATTCCTTTGATATACAGGTTACCTGTCTGGAGCTAGTATCCTGCTTTTCTCCATCCTGAATCCACCCAGAGTACACCCCTAGGACGGCTACAGTGGCTAATGGCTTGATGGGTACTGAATCCTGTTTACTGATACCACAGGCAACAGTCTTTATCCATACCACCTAAGATGAAAAGACCATATATAGGCACTCTGGTTCAAACTCATAGCAGGGCTTCCAGTGCCCAGGTCACATCATTACCAGCCAGTGAGTGTGCCATCTTGAATGGCTACAGACTTGTGCAACCTTGACAGCCCCCTTTGCCTAGATCTGACAGCAGACTTGCAAGAGACCCCATATGAGAGGTGGCAGCTTAACTCTTCAGAATTCCTGACCTAGGGACATGTGAAACATACATATGTAAACAAGTACACATATTGTTTATAGCATTCAATTTTGGTATTCTTGGTCATGCAATAATAGCAACCAGAGATTAAATTACTTAAATCTATTCTTACACCATATTATATATTCCAAAAGATAATCATGATTTTTAAAAATTATTTTGCCTCAGAGCTAAACCCATTATATGAATACCTCATGAGTCAATCTTTACAAATTAGTAATATATTCTTCTAATTAAACATTGGTTATTATGTGTTGAAAATATAAATCATAAATTCATATTTCAAAACAAAAACACTTAATTGGATTATGCTAGTGAAAGTTAATGTGCTATAGAGTTTGCTGCTGCTGCTGCTAAGTCGCTTCAGTCATGTCTAACTCTGTGCGACCCCATAGACAGCAGCCCACCAGGCTCCCCCGTCCCTGGGATTCTCCAGGCAAGAACGCTGGAGTGGGTTGCCATTGCCTTCTCCAATGCATGAAAGTGAAAAGGGAAAGTGAAGTCACTCAGCCGTGTCTGACTCTTAGGGACCCCATGGACTGTAGCCCACCAGGCTCCTCCATCCATGGGATTTTCCAGGCAAGAGTACTGGAGTGGGGCGCCATTCCTATAGTGCCGGGGTCCAGCCCCGGTGGATCCAGGGAATTTGAAGCGGGGACAGCGTCGGCGATCAGGAAACTTCAGCTTATTTAAATGTAATTAAAGATATAAAGAGTGGTTAAATAAGGATAGCTCAGTGAGGAAATTCAGTGAAGAAAAGAGGCTGAAATAAGGAGCTCAGTGAGGAAATTCAGTGGAGAAAAGAGGCTGAATAATTCAGCCAGAAGGTGAGAGAAAGAATGACATGGGGAGACCAAGTTTCAGTGAACAAGGCCCACACTTTATTTTCCAAAGTAGTTTTTATACCTTAAGTTATGCATAGAGGGTAATGGGGGAAGGGATAGAGTCATGCAGTAAGCCAGGCTTTCTTCCTGCAAACGTATCATATGCAAAAGTTTAGGTGATTTGCATCATCTTCTGGCCTGGAGGCCTGTTAACATTTTAAGACCCTTTCTTCAGAAACCTTATTTTTCTCTAAAGGTGATTAGTCAGGCGCCACCCTTCAAAAGCATTAGATAAAGTTGCATTCCTATAGGGCAAAGGTGTGGTGGGCTATAACAAGAAAAAGAATTAACTCAAGGGTCCAAGGTTACACACATTAAAGCTACTACTTACACCAATTATATTAATCAATACACTGCCAGGGACACAGCAGGTAAGGGATATGGAGACTTAGCAGCAAGCATTGGCCCAACAAGTGAAAAACCCTTCACCAATACAATTTCTAATCAATCTTTTAACTGCTCAAAGGAATCTGTATTTAGACAGTTTAGAACATCTCATGCCTCTCACAGTTGGGAGGCTCTGAGCAATCACATGTGGCCGGAAAAACCTATTCAAGCAGGCTAGAGGACTTCCAAAGGAGTTTGTAGGTTGAAACACTATCACACCCAGGAACTTTATTAACTGGAGCTGTAAGTTAACTCTTTTTTTTCAGAGAGAGGTAGTGGGGGACAGCCCCCCATAAAGTCAGAGGTGTAGGTGAGGGCACAAAGCAGAAAGTAGGCAGACTCTGGTTTTGGGGGTAGATGCTCGAGAATTTCCAGGGGGACTCCTGAGGCTCGATCCCGCCTTTGAGTATGCCGAGCCTCCTTCCTCATGACCTTTGTCATGGGTGGAGCTCCTGCTCCTGGCACTATAGAGTTTAATTCTCATCAAATTATAAAATCACAGGCAATTGTCTAAGTTTATATTCTAGTATTCTGTGAGCTTTTGTACCTTGCTGCCACCATTACCAGTAAGCTCAACTTGCTGAGTTGTATCAAGAGAGCTAGAACTCCTCAAGCCTTTGCTCAGAGGCCTTTTCTTAGTTTGTGTCTATTTCCTGGTATTTATATTATAAAAGTAACACATGCATGTGCTTAAAACTTAATACAAAAAAATAAAGTAAAATGAAATAGTGGCCTCCCTGCCTCATATTCAGTCCCAATCATCACAAGAAACATTTAAATTAAATAGAATGTATATGGCCCCCTCTTCATTATATATACATATATATATATATAATCGATTATATATATGTATGTAGTCTCCTCTATTGATTTGTCAATTTTACATAATGTCTGCTCTTGACTACTTACCATCACAGATGAAGGATTTCATACACTGACATTCACCTACTTCTCATTCACTTCCTCTACTTCCTGATGGTTACATATAATTTTCAGGTTAATGGTGATTTTTTGACTAATAGTTGCCTTTATAGCTTTAAATAGTACACTTAAACATCAGTTTCTTGATTTATCTACCCTAAGAATTGATGCTTTTCAACTGTGGTGTGGGAGAAGACTCCTGAGAGTCCCTTGGACTGCAAGGAGATCCAACCAGTCTATTCTGAAGGAGATCAGTCCTGGGTGTTCATTGGAAGGACTGATGCTAAAGCTGAAACTCCAGTACTTTGGCCACCTCATGCAAAGAGTTGACTCATTGGAAAAGACCCTGATGCTGGGAGGGATTGGGGGCAGGAGGAGAAGGGGACGACAGAGGATGAGATGTCTGGATGGCATCACCGACTCGATGGACGTGAGTCTGAGTGAACTCTGGGAGTTGGTGATGGACAGGGAGGCCTGGCGTGCTGCGATTCATGGGGTCATAGAGTCAGACATGACTAAGCGACTGAACTGAACTGAGGCAATATTCTAATCCTTCTTATGATAAATGAAGGAATTCAAAGTTTTTCTCTTACTTAAATTTTCCTTGATTCATCATTCTGACTCATTATTTTTCTCTGAAAATTCTTTATCCATTCTACTGTTGATAGATATTTTGATTATTTCCACTTTTGAGACTATTATTAACAATGCTTCTATGAGCATTCTTGTATCGCCATACTGAGCATGATGGGCTACAGTCCGTAGGGTCGCAGAGAGTCTGACAAGACTGAAGCAGCTGAGCTGGCACACAAACATACGTATATCCCCTCCTTCTTGAGCGTCCCTCTCACCCCACCTCCATCCACCCGTCTGGGTTATATAGCAGCTTCCCACTAGCTATCTATTTTACACATGGATATATATGTTTTATGTATTCACTTTTTAAGAGCCCTTTTATTGAAAATGAGTGTTGCAAATATCTATGTATAGACTGCTTTTTTCACTCTTTATGTAGTGTCTTTTGATGAAGTTATTTTCAATGTAGTCCAACTTACCTGTATTTCCCATTATGGATATTGCTTTTGTGTCATGTTAATATGTCTTTCTCTATCCCCAAAATGTGGACATATTCTTTTTTGTTATTTTTGAGAAGCTTTATTATTTTTGTCATTCATTTTTAAATTTATATGAAGTACTTGAAATTTATTTTTTCTGTGGTATAAATCAGAGGCACATTTTCATCCATTTATACAGATTTTACCCAGAATCATTTATCATTTTTAAAGAAAAATGATAATTTTACTTACTCCTTTCCAGTATCTGTGCTTTTATGTTCTTTTCTTGCCTGACTGCGTTGGCTAAAACATTAAATAGAAGTGAGAACAGATACTTCTGCCATATTCCCAATCTTTGGTAGAAAGCATTCAGTCTTTTGATATTAAATATGATGTTACACCTAAGTTTTTCTTAGGTACACTTTAAAGTTAAAGAAGGTTCCTTCTGTTCTTAATGTTCTGAGAGGTTTTAATCCCCAAACTACTTCTTTTTTAAAATCTTTTTTGTTCTGTTAACATGGTGAATTACATTGATGGATTTGTGAATGTTAAATCAAGCTTGGATTTTCAGGAGAACTTCATTTGATCAAGATACATTATTCTTTGTATATTTTGCTAGATTTAATCCTCTAATATTTTATTAAATATTTTAGCATCTCTGTTCATGAGGGATATTGGTCTCTAGTTTCTTTTTTGGGGAAATGTCTTTATATGATCTGAGTTTCAGAAAAATGCTTTGAAATGAATTAGGAAGAATTCCCTGCTTCTCTCTTTCTAAAAGGGACTTTATAGGATTGGTGTTATTTTCTTTTAAAATGTTTCATGTATTTAGTCCTCTGGGCCTGAAGTTGTCTTTGTGAGAAGGTTTTAATTATAGATTGAATTTCTTTACAGAGCTCTCTGAGTTCCATCTTTCTTACTGAGTCAGTATTGGCAATTGGCATCATTAAAGAAATTTCAATTGTATTGAAGTAGATGGTTATATTGTCATAAGTAATATTGTCCTTTTATTTTTCTTTTACCATCTGTGGAATCTGAAGTGGTATTCCCTCTTTCATTCCTGACATTAGTAATCTATATCTTCTCACCACTTTCTAGATCATTCTGGCTAGAGATAACCTTTATTCATCTTTTCAAAGTATCAGCTTTTTATTTAGTTGATTTTTCTCTATCATATGTCCATTTTCTGTTTCATCAGTGTCCACTTTTATTTATAGTCTTCTCTTTCTTATACTAACTTTTCTCTTCTTTTGGTTTTTAAAATGGAAGCTTAATTTATTTTAGAAATGATTATTATAAACAACTTCAGACCAATACTTTGAAATCTTTACTTTAATGGACAATATATTTCTTAAGCTTTTTCAAGAAAAAATAAACTCCCAGATTAGATATATAAGTATACAAGAAATTATAAAGAAAAAGGTAAAATATATTCACTTTTTAAATGGGTGGGGGAGGACCTCACAGACTGTTGTATAGTAATATACTTCAAGATCCTGAAAGGGCAGATAACCTCAATGGTATGAAACATGGCTCCAAAGAATGGAAGAAAGAAGAGAAATACTCCCCTCCTCATTCTAATGTTAATACCAAAATGAGGTAAGAATGGTGTAAAATGGGAAAGTTACACATCAATTTTACCATGATAGAAAAAAGGGCAAATTATGGTTTTAGAAACCTGAATAGGTTCATAACCAGGCCACCTCTTCCATTCTTCATACTATTTATGGTGCCTGCTCTCCTTCATGTTTTCCTCTTGCTCCATCTTATCATTGACTTTTCTGTTTCCTTTTTCTTCTTATAAAGAATCAATTTTTGTCTCTGATGCTTTCAGCTGTAGCTTTCTTATATATATATATATTTGTTTTTATATTTTTATGTCTCATTTTTCTTTAGACTTATTTAATTTTCAGGCTCTGTATTCACTATTTAAAAACATTTTTAAGCTCTTTATTAAAAATTTTAAGCCTACATAAATTGGATTGGTGTAATGAACCCCCATGAAACTGTAAACTTTTTCCATAAACAGCAATATATCATATCTTGTTTAGTATTCTCTCCCTTTTTAAAATTTTACATTAATACAACAAAGCAACTTTCAGACATCATGCCATTTCATATGGAAATATTTCAGTGTGCGTTTCTGACTGATAAGAACTGTTTAGCAAAATCACCATTCTGTCATCATACCGAACAAGTTAATAAATAAGTATTTAAATATCACCTGATACCCTGTCCATACCAAAACTTACTCAGATAGCTAAAACATTCTTTTAGTCAGTTTGTTTACAGTAGGATCTAAGTTGTGCCCTCATGTTACATTAATTTATTATGAATCTTTAGGGTTATTTTCTGTCATTTACCTCATTTTTTAATTTCTCTAAATGTAGTGAGAAACCAGGTCTTTATTTATTTATTTATTTATTTTTACTGTTCAGTTCAGTTCAGTTGCTCAGTTGCATCCGACTCATTGCAACCCCATGAACCGCAGCACACCAGGCCTCCTTGTCCATCAACAACTCCTGGAGTCTATCCAGACTCATGTCCATTGAGTTGATGATGCCATCCAACAATCTTATCCTCTGTTGTCCCCTTCTCCTCCTGCCCTCAATCTTCCCAGTATCACGGTCTTTTCAAATGAGTCAACTCTTTGCATCAAGTGGCCAAAGTATTGGAGTTTCAGCTTCAACATCAGTCATTAAAATGAACACCCAAGACTGATCTTCTTTAGGATGGACTGGTTGGGTCTCCTTGCAGTCCAAGGGACTCTCAAGAGTCTTCTCCAACACCACAGTTCAAAAGCATCAATTCTTCGGTGCTCAGCTTTCTTTATAGTCCAACACTCACATCCATGCATGACTACTGGAAAAATCATAGCCTTGACTAGATGGACCTTCGTTGACAAAGTAATGTCTCTGCTTTTTAATATGCTGTCTAGGTTGGTCATAACTTTTCTTCCAAGGAGTAAGTGTCTTTTAATTTCATGGCTGCAGTCACCATCTGCAGTGATTTTGGAGCCCCCAAAAATAAAGTCTGACACTGTTTCCACTGTTTCCCTATCTATTTCCCATGA
Source organism: Bubalus bubalis (assembly GCF_019923935.1). Classification (NCBI taxonomy): domain Eukaryota; kingdom Metazoa; phylum Chordata; class Mammalia; order Artiodactyla; family Bovidae; genus Bubalus; species Bubalus bubalis. Next base: position 145,529,683 of record NC_059158.1, read on the forward strand.
AGTGATGGGACCAGATGCCATGATCTCAGTTTCCTGAATGTTAAGCTTTAAGCCAACATTTTCACTCTCCTCTTTCACTTTCATCAAGAGGCTATTTAGTTCTTCTTCACTTTCTGCCATAAGGGTGGTATCATCTGCATATCTGAGGTTTTTGATATTTCTCCCTGCAATCTTGATTCCAGCTTGTGCTTCTTCCAGCCCAGCGTTTCTCATGATGTTCTCTGCATACAAGTTAAATAAGCAGGGTGACGATATACAGCCTCTATGTACTCCTTTTCCTATTTGGAACCCATCTGTTGTTCAAGTCCAGTTCTAACTGTTGCTTCCTGACCTGCATACAGGTTTCTCAAGAGGCAGGTCAGGTGGTTGGTATTCCCATCTCTTTCAGAATTTGCCACAGTTTATTGTGATCCACACAATCAAAGGCTTTGGCATAGTAAATAAAGCAGAAATAGATGTTTTTCTGGAACTCTCTTGATTTTTTGATGATCCAGCAGATGTTGGCAACTTGATCTCTGGTTCCTCTGCCTTTTCTAAAGCCAGCTTGAACATTTGGAATTTCACAGTTCATGTATTGCTGAAGCCTGGCTTGGAGAATTTTGAGCATTACTAGTGTGTGAGATGAGTGCAATTGTGTGGTAGTTTGAGCATTATTTGGCATTGCCTTTCTTTGGGATTGGAATTAAAACTGACCTTTTCCAGTCCTGTGGCCACTGCTGAGTTTTTCAAATTTGCTGGCATGTTGAGTGCAACACTTTCACAGCATTATCTTTTAGGATTTGAGATAGCTCAACTGGAATTCCATCACCTCCACTAGCTTTGTTCGTAGTGTTGCTTTCTAAGGCCCACATGACTTCACATTCCAGGATGTCTGGCTCTAAGTGTGTGATCACACCATGGTGATTATCTGGGTCCTGAAGATCTTTTTTGTACAGTTCTTCTATGTATTCTTGCCACCTCTTCTTAATATCTTCTGCTTCTCTTAGCTCCATACCATTTCTGTCCTTTATTGAGCCCATCTTTGCATGAAATGTTCCCTTGGTATCTCTAATTTTCTTGAAGAGATCTCTAGTCTTTCCCATTCTATTGTTTTCCTCTATTTCTTTGTATTGATCACTGTAGATTCGTACATTCTGGAATTAGCAGATTGCTGCCTTGTAGATTCATTTAGCTTGTTTTTTCATCCCCTGAGTTTTCTTTGGTTAAATGTGATGATTAGATTCAGGATCAGTTATTTTGACAACAATACTCCATAAGTGGGGCTGTAAACTTACTACCTACTTGAATCACATGGTCAGGAACATGGCATCTAGGCTGTACAGTGTCCTTATCTCTTCTCTGTAAAATCTTCCATTATCTTTTCTTGTGGTATATTTACCATATATTGTGGACTTTCTTTTTTAAAATAAATGCTCAAGTTATTAAAAATTATGTACTTTTTAGAAATCATATGATTGTATATGAAATTTCCATTGTGATTTGTAGTTTGATTTATGTGTTATTTAGATAGAGCCTTTTAAAAGTTTTTTCCTAATATATGGGTAGAGATTTTTTGTTTGTTTTTAGTTTTCTTATAGTTTGTTTTTTCTTTTTTTGATTGTTGTTGCTATTTTAACTTATTAGTCACACTGTGGTCAGAAAATAAGGTGTGTTTTTATCACCTTTTTGGATTTATTTAGGTTATACTATGTCATGGAAAATTTCAGATTTTTTTTTTTTCATTTGTATGCTGCTTTACATATATGTTCTTTGTATGTCTTCGTTTCCTTAAAAAAAAAAATTGTCAGATGCCCATTTATGTCCATTTGTACATGATGCCAAACTTTGCAGTCGTCATATTTAAATATCATTTATCCTCTCATTTGCAATTGCCATCAGTTATTGAGAAAAGTGAACTAATCTCTCATTAATAATAGGGGATGTGTGAATTTCTCTCCATCTTTTATATAAAGATGCTGTGTTGTTGAGTACATAGGTTGATAATTATTACATTTTTTCTGGATTGTTCTTTTTGTGATTATGTAATCACTTTTTAACTCCCTGATATTTGTTAACTTATTCCATTTTGTATTTAAGACAGCTGTGTTACAAGTTACTGCTTTTTGTTTATTTTAACCCAGTACCTACTAATATATATTTCTGCCATTTTATTTTAAATATTTCAGTTTTTTCATGTTTTAGATATTTCTCTTATGGAAGATTATAGTTGGATTTTATTTTTTTAAATCAAGAATCTCTGCTTTGAATTATTCTTTCATTAAAAAAAAACTTTAGAACTTTTATCCTAAAGTTAAAGAATATATTGTTATTGAAACAAAGTATTTTAGCCACAGATTGTCTATTTCTATATAAAAACTTATTGCCATTAGAAAAGATTATTTCATATATCTTGTAAATTATCCATGACATGATTCTTTTTTCACTTTAAATTACTAGTGTCTGCATTTATCATTCATTTCTTCCCTTGACATTTACATATTTTAAATAATAGTCATTGGTATTTTCACATCTTTGAATTTTCTGTCTTAAATTTCATGTCAAGCATAAACACTTTATTTGAAGTGTTTTCTATCAAATTATTGACTCTAAAATCTTTACTGCTATTTCAATATTGAGTTTATTTTTCCATGTTCTAGAGTACTATATTTGCTCAGAATTGTTCATTGCAAAAAAGGATGTGGAATTCTGAAAAATAGTAGAAGGTCAAGTGTAATAACTGTACAATTTGTGATGATGCTGTTTTAACACAGAGCATACTGCTCTATTAGCCATATAGCTTTATTGGTAAGGGCAGGTTACTATCACTTGGTAATGGTTCTGGATTTCAAGTGAAGAAGAGCTGGTCTAATTAATTATGGCATTTCTAACCTCAGTTAATTTGCTATTTTAGTGAAGACTTCAATAAGATCTACTAATGTTTTCCTCCAGGTAACAATAAATATTACAGAAAGAATAGATTTTACCAAATAGGTTTTGAATTAGAGCTCTTTAGAAACCCACATAGTGCAGGCATGTTTGCATGACAGGAGCATTCTATGTGGGCTCTCTTGTGACCTTTTAATTTTCCATGAAAAATACACATAGAATATGAAAGAACAGGCAATAAAAACATGGTCTACATGGGAGCAATCACAGAGACTTCTCTTTATATTTCCTCAGAGACCAAGACATCCAGTGGCACCTAGTTCTACATGGTTTGAATTGCCTTTGCAGCAATTTTGTTCCAGTTTTGAAAACTTTAGTTGCTATAACTTTAATTTGACTATCATATATTTTTATCATGTTTTTAAAATGCTACTTTATTTCACTACATTGGAGAGGATCTTTGGGGGCATTCCTAAAGTATGGAGAGAGATTAATCTTTATTCAGAGTAGGGTTTGTTGCAGTTACAAAAGAGAAAGGAAAGTGAAATCACTCAGTCGTGTCTGACTCTTTGCGACCCCATGGACTGTAGCCTACCAGGCTCCTCCATCAATGGGATTTTCCGGGCAAAGGTACTGGAGTGGGTTGCCATTTCCTTCTCCAGAGGATCTTCCTGACCCAGGGATCAAACCCAGGTCTACCTGTACTGCATGAAGACGCTATACCCTCTGAGCCATTAGAGAAGCTCGCTTACAAAAGAGAAGGAACAACTTAAGATCAGCCCCTGGTTTCACTATCAGTTTGAAAGGCCCGGGATGAATAAGTCCACAGGTATTGTTGTGACTTGTCTGTATATCCAGCCCCTACAAGGACTGGGAGTGAATTAAATGATGTAATTCAAGGAACACAATAAACTGTGGAAAATTCTGAAAGAGATGGGAATACCAGACCACCTGACCTGCCTCTTGAGAAATCTGTATGCAGGTCAGGAAGCAACAGTTAGAACTGGACATGGAACAACAGACTGGTTCCAAATAGGAAAAAGAGCACGTCAAGGCTGTAGATTGTCACCCTGTTTTATTTAACTTCTATGCAGAGTACATCATGAGAAACGCTGGACTGGAAGAAACACAAGCTGGAATCAAGATTGCCAGGAGAAATATCAAGAACCTCAGATATGCAGATGACACCACCCTTATGGCAGAAAGTGAAGAGGAACTCAAAAGCCTCTTGATGAAAGTGAAAGTGGAGAGTGAAAAAGTTGGCTTAAAGCTCAACATGCAGAAAACGAAGATCATGGCATCTGGTCCCATCACTTCATGGGAAATAGATGGGGAAACAGTGGAAACAGTGTCAGACTTTATTTTTTTGGGCTCCAAAATCACTGCAGATGGTGACTGCAGCCATGAAATTAAAAGACACTTACTCCTTGGAAGGAAAGTTATGACCAACCTAGATAGCATATTAAAAAGCAGAGACATTACTTTGCCAACAAAGGTCCGTCTAGTCAAGGCTATGGTTTTTCCAGTGGTCATGTATGGATGTGAGAGTTGGACTGTGAAGAAGGCTGAGCACCAAAGAATTGATGCTTTTGAACTGTGGTGTTGGAGAAGACTCTTGAGAGTCCCTTGGACTGCAAGGAGATCCAACCAGTCCATTCTGAAGGAGATCAGCCCTGGGATTTCTTTGGAAGGAATGATGCTAAAGCTGAAACTCCAGTACTTTGGCCACCTCATGCGAAGAGTTGACTCATTGGAAAAGACTCTGATGCTGGGAGGGATTGGGGGCAGGAGGAGAAGGGGCCGACAGAGGATGAGATGGCTGGATGGCATCACTGACTCGATGGATATGAGTCTGAATGAACTCTGCGAGTTGGTGATGGACAGGGAGGCCTGGCGTGCTGCGATTCATGGGGTTGCAAAGAGTCAGACAAGACTGAACGACTGAACTGAACTGAACTGAATTCAAGGAACAAAGAGTCAGACATGACTGAGCGACTGAACTGAACTGAACTGAGTTCAAGGAACACAGCAATTCAAAACCAGATGCTTAGACCACTAAGCCATCCCTTCTGGCATGTTGTAAAGCATCAAGTTGTAAATAGAGCAGATAATTGAAATTAAGATTTTGGATAGGGGCATTGTTAGCAGCCCTCCTCTAGCTTTCACTGCTTAAAGACTTTTAGAAGTTTATTTAACAGTTCATTTTAATGCAGTTGCTGTCAAAATTAATTAAGGCTTTTCATGGTTTTTTTTTTCTTTTTCTTGTATTTTTTAACTCTTCTTTGATAAGACTATTAATAATAAAATATGTCTGAACTTAAAAGTGCATCCAAACTGAAGATGGAAAATATTCCCTATTTTGGGACATGATATTTTGAGCTCTCTTTTTAGTTTCCTTTAAATTTTAGCTTAAAAAAAAAAAGAAAAACACACAACTTGTTCCTTCACTGATTAAAACTGCCATTCTTTGTCCATCGAACAATATACCTTCTGTAAACTAGATGCTCTATTTATTTTTTTCTCAATGCTAATTAAATAACAGAGGTTCTTAGTCTGAACTGGGGCATGGAACTTGACTTTTTTTAAGCCTGGCATCCCATAACTAGTTTTTTTAAAAAAGTCATTGACCATGACCATTTGATGAGTAAATTGTCTCTACTTTTATTCCTGTCTTTAGTACTATGCTCAAAAATGGTCATATTTTAGCAGGTTCTCATTTCATAAAATGGCATTTGTAGTGGGAATATTTGAGAAATGAAAGAGATAAAGAATCTATTGAAACATTGCTTTATCCAATAGTATGTAGAGGGAAAAGTAAAAGTCTGTGAAAAGTAGTGTTTTGAAAAGCCATCAATGTGAATTGAATGTCATCATTTCATCAGTGTTAATGTTAAAGAGTTTCAGATGGAAAATATCACCAATGAAAATAACATTAAAAAGCAAAGAAACTCCACCACATTTAAAGTGTTGCTAATCACAACAGCTTTACAAGTTGCAATAAGAAAACTAGATCCAGACTCATTCCATGTGGTGGTATCATCTGATGACTGGATGCCCTACCTAAGAAACTGCTAAAGAATGGCTTCAAATCTGGCAGTGGGATTGCAGGGAAGGATAAAATTAGGGGGTTCCCTTGTGGCTATTTCCCACCAGCCACCAAATTGCTATACATTTCTCTTTGGGGTGAGATGACAAATCTGAACCTCAAGTCTCATGGAGTCTCTTCTGTATTTACTGGAGCAGAGGGTAAGACTGCGTCTATTATTTTGTTCATACTCTTTTTTTCATCCATTGAGCATTCTAACCATTATGCTTTCTGCATGCATGCATTTCTGTCTTTAAGAATGAATTAACACCAAGCTTTTTCTTTGTCATCATATTTGTGATCTGACCATTCCTTAGAAGAAAGTGATCCACAGAAAAGTAATCAATAATTTGATTATATAGACCTATTATTTTTGTTTCCTGTTGCCATTCCCTTCTGAAGAGCTGTTAAATGCTGTGATTTTAATCTACTGTGATTGCCTCACAAGTGGATAGGCCATTTGCTGTATTCTGTAGAGATACATCACCTGAGGGTCCTCAGCTACTGCAGAAGTATTTCCCTTGTAATAAGAGCAGAGAGAGGTTTACATCACCACTCAGTTTAAAAACCCTCATCTGTCAGGAAGCATGCACTTCTCTATGCCACCCTGGTTGTTCATTAAAAGTGTGAGGTTTCATCACTGATGAGGCATGGCTGAGGGCTGGGGAGATGGTGTTGTGACAGACATCTTAACAGAAATTGGATTAGAAGAAACTCTATTTTGTTAAAGTCCAGGGAATCTTTCATTAGAGAACTTCTTCTTTCTTGTTTGGGGCTCTGTTTTGCTGTGTTACATGGAATTGAGTAAGTCATCTGTAATATATTGAAAAATAACTGCTTGTTCCTTTTTAAACCATTCTCTTCTATTATATGTATCATGGTAGAAAAATATAGTTCAGGGAACATTCAAATATTACAACTATTTATAAATTTATATTTTGTTAAGAAGTCACTCAGCAGAAAGGTACAATTTTTCTTTGGCTTGTTATTTCTATATACAGTTATGAAAGAGTGCACTTGCCTATGTTTCTTTGGGAGGAGGCATGAGAATACAGTCTGGCCACAGTCAGACATCGAGGTAGGTGGACTGGCTTGCTCACTGATTCATTCATTCACTAAATATAAACACTCATGATAAGCTAATAAAAATAAATATCACAGTAATCCAAGTCTATGCCCAAATCAGTAGCACTGAAGAAGCTGAAGTTGAAGGGTTCTATGAAGACCTTCAAGACCTTCTAGAACTATCACCCAAAAAAGATGTCCTTTTCATTATAGGGGACTGGAATGCAAAAGGAGGAAGTCAAGAGATACCTGGAGTATTTGGCAAATTTGGCCTTGTACAGAATGAAGCAGGGCAAAGGCTAATAGAATTTTGCCAAGAGAACACACTGGTCATAGCAAACATCCTCTTCCAACAACACAAGAGAAGACTCTACACATGGACATCACCAGATAGTCAATACCAAAATCAGACTGATGATACTCTTTGCAGTCAAAGATGGAGAAGCTCTATACAGTCAGCAAAAATAAGACTGGGAGCTGTCTGTAGCTCAGATCATGAACTCCTTATTGCCAAATTCAGACTTATATTGAAGAAAGTAGGGAAAAACACTAGACCATTCAGGTATGACCAAAATCAAATCCATTACGATTATACAGTGGAAGTGACAAGTAGATTCAAGGGATTAGATCTGGAAGACAGAGTACATGAAGAGCTATGGACAGAGGCTCGTGACATTGTACAGGAGGCAGAGATCAAGACCATACCCAAGAAAAAGAAATGCAAGAAGGCAAAATGGTTGTCTGAGGAGGCCTTACATATAGCTGTGAAAAGAAGAGAAGCAAAAGGCAAAGGAGAAAAGGAAAGATAAACCCATTTGAATGAAGTGTTCCAAAGAATAGCATGGAGAAATAAGAAAGTCTTCCTTAGTGATCAGTGCAAAGAAATAGAGGAAAACAATGGAATGGGGAAGAATAGAGACCTCTTTAAGAAAATTAGAGATACCAAGGAAATATTTCATGCAAAGGTGGACACAAGAAAGGACAGAAATGGTACGGACCTAACACAAACGATATTAAGAAGAGGTGTCAACAATACACAGAAGAACTATACAAAAAAGGTCTTCGTGACCCAGATAACCATGATGGTGTGATCACTCACAGACCCAGACATTCTGGAATGCAAAGTCAAGTCAGCTTCAGGAAGCATCACTGTGAACAAAGCTAGTGGGGGTGATGGAATTTCAGCTGAGCTATTTCAACTCCTGAAAGATGATGCTGTGAAAGTGCTGCACTCAATATGTCAGCAAATTTGGAAAACTCAGCAGTGGCCAAAGGACTGGAAAATATCAGTTTCCATTCTAATCCAAAAGAAGGGCAATGCCAAAGAATGTTCCAACTACCGCAAAAGAACACTCATCTCACATGCTAGCAAAGTAATGCTTACAGTTCTCCAAGCCAGGCTTCCACAGTATGTGAACTGTGAACTTCCAGATGTTCAAGTTGGATTTAGAAAAGCCAGAGAAACCAGAGATCAAATTGCCAACATCTGTTGGATCATAGAAAAAGCAAGAGAGTTCCAGAAAAACATCTATTTCTGCTTTATTGACTATACCAAAGTCTTTGACTGTGTGGATCACAACAGACTGTGGAAAATTCTGAAAGAGATGGGAATTCCAGACCACCTGACATGCCTCTGGAGAAATCTGTATGCAGGTCAGGAAGCAACAGTTAGAACTGGACATGGAACAACAGACTAGTTCCAAATTGGGAAAGGAATACATCAAGTCTGTATATTGTCACTCTACTTATTTAACTTATATGCAGAGTACATCTTGCGAAATACCAAGCTGGATAAAGCACAAGCTGGAATCAAGGTTGCCAGGAGAAATAACAATAACCTCAGATATGCAAATAATACCACACTTATGGCAGAAGTGAAGAAGAACTAAAGAGCCTCTTGATGAAAGTGAAAGAGGAGAGTGAAAAAGTTGGCTTAAAGCTCAACATTCAGAAAACGAAGATCATGGCATCTGATCCCATCACTTCATGGCAAATAGATGGGAAACAGTGGAAACAGTAAGAGACTTTATTTTTTTGGGCTTCAAAATCACTACAGATGGTGGCTGCAGCCATGAAATTGGGAAATGCTTGCTCCTTGGAAGAAAAGCTATGACCAACCTAGACAACATAAGAAAAAGCAGAAACGTTATTCTGCCAACCAAGGTCCATCTAGTCAAAGCTATGGTTTTTCCAGTAGTCATGTATAGATGAGAGATGGACTGTAAAGAAAGCTGAGCACTGAAGAATTGATGCTTTTGAACTGTGGTGCTGGAGAAATCTCTTGAGAGTCCCTCGGACTGCAAGGATTTTAAACCAGTCCATCCTAAAGGAAATCAGTCCTGAATATTCATTGGAAGGACTGATGCTGAAATTGAAACTCCAGTACTCTCACTGCCTTATGCAAATAACTGACTCATTGGAAAAGACCCTAATGCTGAGAAAGATTGAAGTCAAAAGGAGAAGGGGATGACAGAGGATGAGATGGTTGAATGGCATCACTGACTCGATGGACATGAGTTTGAGCAATCTCTGGAAGTTGGTGATAGACAGTGAAGCCTGGCATGCTGCAGTCAATGGGGTGGCAAAGAGTCAGACACAACTGAGCAACTGAACTGAACTGAATAAAAATCAAGCAGAGACCAACATGAACTGACTGGCTTGCTTTCTTCCAACTTTGTATGATGGGAGCCATGTCAGTTTCATGAGGATTTCAGGTGACATTTATTATACAGTGTTTCCTGAGCCTGTGTACCGTATTCTTGAAGCCTAGTGAACACAGAGGTGGGAGAGTTGGTAGTGATGCACATGCTGTGCTGAAAGAATTGTCCTGTGTCTTCAGTTCAGTCACTCAGTTGTGTCTGACTCTTTGGGACCCCCTGGACTGCAGCATGCCAGTCTTTCCTGTGACCTGGGGGAAATCTTTATGAAACTGGTTTATGGCTCTTCTGTTAGAGGAATCAGAACTTTTAAGTGGTCTAACAGTTCATCCTCTAGCAGTTTTCATTGCCTAAATTTCTCATCCTGCAGAATTGCTCCACTAACTATGCCCATTTGGTGAATCTGAATGGGTTTCAAAGATTAATCCAGAGATGACATTTGGATTAAATAATCACCATCCAATACGAGCAGTTTTAAGAATGTGAATTAAGAAATCTAATTAGAATGTAACCTTGCCCCATACTTGTAGTAATTTTCTGGATCAGAGGTTGGAGTAAGAACTTTAGGCTCAGAGGCTGAAACTTGTCAGTCCCAGAATAGACGACAAATGAACTAGTACTCATCAGGAACATCACACCTTTAGCACTCACACATTCAACATTTGAAATTTCGTACATACTGCATGTAAGCCAAAGGTCCAAAGCATGTGATAATTTGTAATTTTGCCACAGCACGATGTGACTAGGAAGTTCATGTGTAGGACTGACTTAGCTTGTCAAGGAGGCTTCAGAAAAGATCACAGTATTTGCTGACAGATTTTGAAGGGATGTCTGTACTGCACCTCTCCCCTCCCCAGAGGATCTCAGGAAAGTGATGAGCAGTGTGGTTGGTGATATATCCCCCTACGCCCACTCTGGTTTTTTATCTGTAGCAGCCACCTCCGTCCCTATTCAGTTATTGTCCCTTATACATAGCAATCACTGTTTAAAGATGTGTCTGTGAAAATATGTATTATCATTTCTGTGGGACCAATCTCTTATGATTCTGTCAAAGATATGGGCTTGGATTAACAGCTGAATATCAGTTCTTAACCTTGAGATCATAACAAGACTGAGGAATGTAGAAAGCCTGGATGTTTTGTGCAGAATTCTGTATGTGTGTGCATATATACATCTATATTAGGAGTGTATATACATCTATACATTATTGTCATTTGTTTTGTAGGTGACTGTGACTTGGTCACAAATGATAAAAAAAATTTTAGAAACACGGTTTTAGATGGAGCATAGCTAATTTCCGTTAGTCTGTTGGCTTATACCTGCTGTTGAACATGGAATGGGGCTGAGGTTGGAGAAAGACTAGCCATGCAGTTGGGATCTGTCTGGTGTTCAGTGGAGTTGAATTATAGAGCATGTGCAAGGGAACAGTGCGGAGAACAGTCACTATCAACTCCTCTCCAGCCTCTCTGTTCTTCCCTCTATAGAATAAGCTCTTTAAGGTGAAGAATATGTATTTTACCCCTAGCACTTGACACAGTGCCTGGAACAAAGGGGACTTAAATAAGTGTTTGTGAACTGAATTATTACCATTTACCATTTTATCCATGGGTTCACTAGTCCTGAGCAACCATATCATTTAGTATATTTTGATTCTCAAGAACCTCTCTTTGGCAAATAATGAGGACTTGGCTTAGAACCCTTCCTTAGCTGCTTATGTTTTTGCTTTTGGTTAGTTTCTGAAACAGAAGCAAGAAGGTATTGAGCAAAGTCAAGGTGTAAAAGGGAGTCAGCTGGGATGAGAGTAAGAGATACAGCATGGAGAGGAAAAGATACATGAAGTGACATGATGGGGCAAGAGGAAAGGATGGAGGACCAGCCTGGAGATTGGTGGCTGAAGACAGTGAGCAGGGGATGGGGAAGCAGAATGCTATGGCAGTTTCCAAAGGAGGAAGCTTTGCATCTCTGTCTAGAAGCAACTCCAGGATGGGGCTTGGCAGCATGAAGAAAATGATCATGTTCTGCTTCAGAGGACTGCTGAGGAAGTGGTTTCACCAGGCAAAGTCAGTTTTCATTTAAATCAGAGTGGCAGAATCAATACTAGAAGAAATTCCTGAATTTGTGAAAGAATTTCAGAACATTCTTGAAAATAGTGGAAAAGGAAGGGTTGGAGGCATTTAGGAAGGGATATACTCTTAAAGGATAAAGGATGCCCAAAGAGGGAAAAAAACATGGCAAAAGACAATTGATCCAAGAAATTTTATTAACTTGACCCGTTTGGATATGAAGAAATGAGAAAGTGCAAAGAAAAGAGGAATATTGAGCAAAAGTTTCAAAACAGCTTTGCTGCAATGATGGGCCCTTGCTCCCAGTCCTGCTTCAGGTGGAAGTCCCCACCATGATCAGTACTCTCCAGTCTGGAGGTCCAGGATGTTGGGGTTTCAATAGGACAGGGTTCCTTTCCCAGCTGACCAAAGCCTGACAAACTCAAACTTCTAGCCACTGTAGAACTTAAATGGTTTTAAATATTGGTTTAAATACATTTTATAAATAACAAGTCATTCTAAATTACATTATAAGAAATAAAATATAAATGCTCATATTGGAGGAAAAAATGGCAACCCACTCCAGTTGCCTGGAAAATTCCAGTATCTTGCCTGGAAAATCCCATGGACAGAGGAACCTGGCAGGCTACAGTCCATGGGGTCCCAAAGAGTTAGCCACAACTGAGCACATCAATACATTAAAGCACATATAAAGAAACATAAACAGGCAGGTGCAAATTGGTGCCTCATTTACTTCAGTTATTTCAATCCATAAATAAAGATTAGCTTTCAATTCTGCTTTAATTTCTCTTGCCAGAGATGGCTCTGGTGATGATTCTAGCTAGCTTGCAGCTTTGAATGCAAAGACTGTGTCATATTCATCTTTGATTTCTAATCTCCATTCCTCTTTCCCTCAAAGCCTAGAGTCATGCATAATGACTCAGCACATTTTACAGGATTCATTAATGTTAGGATATATATATATATATATATATGTATATATATATATATGTATGTATGTATGTATGTATATGTAGGAGAAGGAAATAGCAACCCACTCCAGTACTCTTGCCTGGAAAATTACATGGATGGAGGAGTCTGGTAGGCTACAGTCCATGGGGTCTCAAAGAGTTGGACACAACTGAGCAACTTCACTTTCTTTCTTTCTATAGTTTCTTTTGGAGAAGGAAATGGCAGCTCACTCCAGTGTTCTTGCCCAGAGAATACCATGGATGGAGGGGCCTGGTGGGCTGCAGTCTCTGGGGTTGCAAAGAGTCGGACACGACTAAGCAACTAACACACACACACACACACACATATATATATATTTGTTCCCTAAGAGCCATTAAGGGAAAGAATTTCTAGGGAAATGGTTTCTTATTCCAGTGAACTCCTCTCCAAAGTGGAATATCTGTCATATTTTAGTCCTGTGCTAGGTGATAGGTATACAAAGATGGAAAAGACACCTTCCACATTCCTCATCTCAAGAAGGGAGACAGACCTGTAAAGGAAACATCACTTACCCTGAGATGAATGCCATTGTAGAGCTTCTGTGTGGCACACAAGTGGCCTGAGGAGGGAGACTAAGTCTGTGCACAGTGTTCTACGGAAGAACACCCACTCTGCTAAAGGATTTTCAAGAATGGATGGAGTTTTGCCAGGCAAGCAGTGGTGTTGTAGACAGCTATTAATGGCTCAGTCAGCGAAATGTTCTTAATTAAGACAGTGGTTTCCACCCTCTCCTCAAACTCTGTAAGCAGTTTTAAGTAGAAGACATTTGTATTCGAATAGAAATGTATGTTGGTTTCCTCATATGACTTGAGGAGGTTCTGGTTTGGTTATAGCTACTTCTGCAGCTTTCTTATGCTGAGAAAGATTGAAGGCAAAAGGAGAAGGGAGCAGCAGAGGATGAGATGGTTAGATAGCATCACTGACTCAATGGACCTGAGTTTAGTCAAACTCCAGAAGATAGTAGAGGACAGAGGAGCCTGGCAGGCTACAATCCATGAGGTCTCAAAGCGTAGGGCATGACTTAGCAACTGAAAAACTTCTGCAGCATCTCTTCCAAATCTCTGTAGTATCTCCACACCTAAGAGCACAAAACATAAAACAAACCTTTTGCAGACTGCTGCCCATGACTACAGCCATCCTTCGTGGGTCATACCACCACACTTTATTTAGAGCTGCTTCTACATGCTGTTAAAACCCAAGATGGTGCACCCTACTCCAGATTACCCCACTTCTTCTCTCTGTACAGGACTTCTGTCTCTCCTGCTGTTCTTCATCCTTCACACACATCATGGTAAGGATTGCTTCAAGGGCATCTTAGGTTGTCTGAGAAAAATCCTTCCCCACGTTGTTTATTTTCAATAGGTCTTATAAGCTAGTGAGATAGTTTTTGAAACCAGAGGCTTCCAATAAAGGTGTCACAAAGTGAAATGCAAGAATGACAAAGTGAATGGCAAAATGATTGTGTGGAAAGATAAATGGAGGCCATAGGAGAGAAACCAGTACTCATGGCAGTGTGGGGGGACTTTGATGAGGGGCTAGATGAGAGTGAAATGTCTATAGAAAGATAAAGACTTAGGAGGCATGTTAAAGACTGATGGGGAAAAAAAGAAGAGTCCTTGAACTTGCCTTATTCATGGACCAAGATAAGTTGTAAACTTAGTTTTCCATCTGATAATTGTAAAAGATTTTTCAACACAGACTTTGACTTGCTACGTTTTGAGAATTTTGGGGAAAGTTCTTACTAAACAAAGTATACATGCAAATCCCTGTGCTTGTATCCCCTCTCCCTACCTCTTTCCTGTAGTTCAGATGGTAAGAATCCACCTGCAGTGCAGAAGGCCCAGGTTCGATCCCTGGGTAGAGAAGATACTCTGAAGAAGGGAATGGCAATCCACTCCATTATTCTTGCCTGAAGAAGCGCATGGACAGAGGAGCCTGGCAGGGGTGGCAAAGAGTCAGACATGACTGAGAGACTAACACTGCTACTACTACCTCCTAAAACAAGTCTCCACGGACTTGGTTATGGATTCAACATTTTCTGCAGCCTATTTTCATAGGAAAGACTTGTAATGCAGACTGGCAGAGGAGTGTGCCTGTACTGGCATTAGTGAAATGCATGTGCAGATGAAAAAATATTCCTTTAATAATATGTTCTTTTATCTGTACACTCTCCTAACCAAGCCTGGAATTTGTGTAGCTTTGCTTCATTGCATAAGGTACATTTATTGGAATCAAACCTGATTGAAATATATTTCAACCACAAGAAAAACAGTTAAGCTAGAAATTTTTGTAATTGCTGAATTATCCCAACTCCCTCAAGTCTTTTTATATTTGCCAGCTGTAGGTGATGGTTTGTAGTTACAAATGAAACCCTAGTGCCATCAAACTGTCCATTTGGGCAGATTTGTATTCTAAATATTTGAGAAGGTGCTATAGTTTCAAGAGAGAGAGTAAATGGAAGTGAAGCAGGTATTTATAATGCCTTTGATCTTCTTTTACGATGAGAGCATGATCTGAAGCAGACCTTCATGGGAGAATGTGCTGTATTGTTCAAGATCTTCACCTTTTCATGAGTAAACAGCACTGTCTTAGTGTACCTAAGCATTGGACTCAAGAAGTTTTGATGGATTCAATGATACAGAAAGCTAGGGGGAAATTAGCTGTAACTAAGCTGTGGAAGTAATCCAATTATAAACTGAAAGTGAAAGTCACTCAGTCATGTCCAGCTCTTTGCAACACCATGGACTACACAGTCCATGGAATTCTCCAGGCCAAAATACTGGAGTGGGTAGCCTTTCCCTTTTCCAGGGATCTTCCCAACCTAGGGATCGAACCCAGGTCTCCTGCATTGCAGGCAGATTCTTTAAGCTGAGCTACAGTTCAGTTCATTTCAGTCGCTCAGTTGTGTCCGACTCTTTGCGACCCCATGAATCGCAGCACGCCAGGCCTCCGTGTCCATCACCAACTCCCAGAGTTCATTCAGACTCACGTCCATCGAGTTGGTGATGCCATCCAGCCATCTCATCCTCTGTCGTCCCCTTCACCTCCTGCCCCCAATCCCTCCCAGCATCAGAGTCTTTTCCAATGAGTCAACCCTTCGCATAAGGTGGCCAAAGTACTGGAGTTTCAGCTTTAGCATCATTCCTTCCAAAGAAATCCCAGGGCTGATCTCCTTCAGAATGGACTGGTTGGATCTCCTTGCAGTCCAAGGGACTCTCAAGAGTCTTCTCCAACACCACAGTTCAAAAGCATCAATTCTTCGGCACTCAGCTTTCTTTATAGTCCAACTCTCACATCCATACATGACTACTGGAAAAACCGTAGCCTTGACTAGATGAACCTTCATTGGCAAAGTAATATCTCTGCTTTTTAATATGCTATCTAGGTTGGTCATAACTTTCCTTCCAAGGAGTAAGCGTCTTTTAATTTCATGGCTGCAGTCACCATCTGCAGTGATTTTGGAGCCCCCAAAAATAAAGTCTGACACTGTTTCCACTGTTTCCCCATCCATTTCCCATGAAGTGATGGGACCAGATGCCATGATCTTCTTTTTCTGAATGTTGAGCTTTAAGCCAACTTTTTCACTCTCCTCTTTCCACTTTCATCAAGAGGCTTTTTAGTTCCTGTACACTTTCTGCCATAAGGGTGGTGTCATCTGCATATCTGAGGTTATTGATATTTCTCCTGGCAATCTTGATTCCAGCTTGTGCTTCTTCCAGCCCAGCGTTTCTCATGATGTACTCTGCATATAAGTTAAGGGAAGCCCAATTATAAACTGAAGCAGTCATTATAATCATATTTGTGTCAGTCTTGTATTTGAAATATATATATATTTGAAATATATATTTCAATATATATATATTGAAATATATATTTAAAATATATATTATATTATATATATATAATATATATATAAAATATATATTTCAAATATATATATATTTGCGCGTATATATATATATGCGCAAATATATATATGCTTGTGTGTGTTTTCCAGATTTCTTTTTATCACTTTTGGAATGTGTTATTTAAGTTTGAGTAAGAAACAGTGGATCTCAAAACAGCTGTTGCAGGATTTCCTTGTTGAACTTCTGAACTTTCACAGTTCTAAAGTTTTTAAAGCAGCCTTTTCAATGAATATATTTGCTTGGGAAGCAGCACAGCCATAGGTGTTGGTGTTAGGTTGAAAAGTCAACAAATGCTGATCTTGACATCAGTAATGAGTTTCCTTTTTGATACCTAAATAAGGCTGATCAACCTAGTTGGTCAACTCAGATCTCACAAACAGAACACAATTCCTCTCCTCCTCCCACTTTTTTTTTTTTTTTTTAAGTATAATAGTGTGTTTTAACTGCCTGATATCAGGTTTAGTCAAGGTCACCATATAGTTTTCTAAAATAACAAACAAAACACAAACGAACAATAACAACAAAATCTCAGCAGGTAAAATGTGTAAGTTATGCATTAAAAAAAGATTTTTTTTAAACTATCTTCTCAAATCTAAGTCAAAATCCTGGAAAATCTTAACAATGAACTCTTAATTCTGCTAGTTGTTAATGGTAAGGAGGAAAGGGAATAGCCAGGAAAAAAATCATAGATGAAGATAAAGAGAATGAGGCATGGAGGGAGCATTTTAGTTTTATTTTAAGTAGATTTTTACCTCATGTCATATATTTGTCCCCTGAAAGTTATTCAGAATCGGTATGTGAAGAAAGTACGTAATGTCTCCTTGAGGGTTGCTTCACAAGGGAAGCTTTCCAAATAAATTTGTTCACCCCTTATTTTATCTGTTGAAATTTTTTTTTTATTTTTCTTCAGTGAGGACTACTTGCTGTCCCTTTACTAAGTTATGGGATATTTTGTACCTGGAATAGACCTTAGAAATCTTCTTATCTTTGTTTTACAGATAATAAAGGAGAGGGTCAGGAGATTAGGTGACATCACCAGTCAAAACTATGAGAGAACTTCTGTTGGAACCTTCTCCATTGTTCTCCTTCTGTCTCCTTTGTTTCAGAGCAAAGCTTAATTTTACTATAATACATTAATTTGGTCTGTCTTACTTTTATTAAAACCAGGCAGTATCTCTTGAACACAAGCCAGATGAGGAGAAGGTGTGACTAACTCTGCATGTGTGGAGAGTCAATGGGAATGCACCCATGCAGTGCGTCATCTCATGTATCACAACTGCATGAGACTGTCAGCTGGAATATCACTGACTTCCGGTGTACTGTATTCACTCAGGCTTCCCAGGTGGTACTAGTGGTAAACCGCCTGCCAATGCAGGAGACGGAGGAGACTCAGGTTCCATCCCTGGGTCGGGAAGATGCCCTTGAGGCAGGCACAGCAACCCCCTTCAGTATTCTTGCATGGAGAATCCCATGGACAGAAGAGACTGATGGGCTAAGTCCGTGGGGTCACAAAGAGTTGGACACTACTGAAGCGACTTAGCACATCATTGTGTTGTACAAAATCCAGAATTGTTTAAACTCAGTCTAGTGTTTACCCTATAAGCATTACGGTAACTCCTGTTGTTTAGCAGTGAGTGTATATATATGTATATGTGTGCACATGTACCTCAGAAGCCAAAGCTTTGAGATTAGTTAGTAGATTGATCTACTTTAATTGTGTTCTCAAAAAATAACTTTATCCTAAAATGCAGTTATTAGAGCTCATCTCTAGATTAATGAAATGCTTGACAGTTTTTCACATAAATCCTTTTTTTAAGCTTCATAATATTGTTTGCTCACAACATTTATCTAAAATCAGCAGCAAAGAGACATCACAAGGTAAATATGTTTAGCATGCTTGCCTACAAACTTCAATCTTAGGACATGCGAGTTCTAAATATTCTTGGTTCTTTTTTTGACCCTTAGTTTCACTTTGAACAAGACATTAAGCTTTTTCCCCTTCAATATGCCCACGTATTGGATAGGAATGCCTACAAATTATTTAGGGTTGTCGTGAATATGCCTCTGGTTATACAGAAAATGTTGTGAGATCTTTGAAAGATGGGTGAAGTATATCCAAGATAGTATTAGTCATTGAAACAAAAAAGGAAAAAAAAAAATACTAAGAGCAGCATTCATAAGTCAACAACTGTTTACCATGGTACACAGAAAGAGCACTGAATTAAGAATCAAGAATCCTGGATTCTGCCTCTACCCTTAGCACAGTTAAGTTGAAATGCTTGCCACTTCACCCTTCTGGGTCTCAGTTTCTTAGCTGTAAAACGAGTGGACTAGACTAACCTTTCAGCACCATTCTTTCCAGGGCTTTCTTAATGTTGTCTAGGATTTCTGAAGATCTACACTACTTACTATAACACAGTGCCAATTTCTATTAATATGCATATATATGGATATACAATCTAATATACATTATATATAATATTTGCATTTGTTTTACATATAGAATGAATAAACACATGTATTATTTATATGAAAAATTGCAGGTATATTAAATTGCTAGAACTGAAATATTTTGGGGTGGGATCTATGAAGCCAGCTGAGATATTTCCCATGGCAAGGCATTGCCTAAGGCCTGAAGAAAATGGATTAGGTCAAGCTTCAGTAACGGTGTTTGACTACCAAAATGCATGTTCATCTCATATGTGTGCGTATCAAATACAACTTGTTTTTACTCTAGCACAGATATTCTTGTTCTAAAAAGTCAAAACAAATATTCTGAAATTATGCCCAGAATTTTAATTTTAAAATTTACATGATGTTTATGTATGAGCACCAGGCACGTAACCTGGCATTCAAATCGTCTCTGTATAATTTTTCTATTACTCTCTAAATTTCATGTGCAATTTCAAAAGAAACTTGCAGTTGGCTTTTCAGAATGCAAATCTTGTTATAAAATACACCTGAGCTTTGGAAACATAGCTTCTGGAAACTCGGGCTTCCCTGGTGGCTCAGAGGTTAAAGCGTCTGCCTGCAATGTGGGAGACCCAGGTTCGATCCCTGGGTCGGGAAGATCCCCTGGAGAAGGAAATGGCAACCCACTCCAGTATTCTTGCCTGGAGAATCCCCTGGATGGAGGAGCCTGGTAGACTACAGTCCACGGGGTTGCAGAGTCAGACACGACTGAGCGACTTCACTTCACTTGGAAACATAACTGCAGTTAAAATTTTGTGGGCAAATGGTTTCATATGTGGCTAAAATGCATGGCTGCTGCTGCTGCTAAGTTGCTTCAGTCGTGTCCAACTCTGTGCGACCCCATAGAAGGCAGCCCACCAGGGTCCCCCGTCCCTGCGATTCTCCAGGCAAGAACACTGGAGTGGGTTGCCATTTCCTTCTCCAATGCATGAGAGTGAAAAGTGAAAGTGAACTCGCTCAGTCATGTCCGACTCTTAGCGACCCCATGAACTGCACCCTACCAGGCTCCTCCGTCCATGGGATTTTCCAGGCAAGAGTACTGAAGTGGGGTGCCATTGCCTTCTCCAAAATGCATGGAGAGGGGGGCAAAAATCAAGGCCATATATTTTCACCTGTAAGTCAAAGGAAGCTATCTATAGATTATGAGACATCTCTTTCAGTTCTCATCTGAGAGATGAAAAACTGAGCTATAAAGCTGTTTTTAATTTTGTTTTATAGCTGCAGTTGACTAGGGAGAAGCGATGAGAATGTGGGTAACGTTTTCTTCCAAAAAGTTTTATCAAGAGTGTTAAGTTTATTTGGAGATGTATATCTTAATGAGGCTACATCATGAATACACTTTCCTGTATGAAATCAGTGATTTATGCCCACCATGAACTGCGAAAGGATAGCCTGGTGCCAACACTAGGATCACCCTGGAGAGAGGAGTGTCCCGCCTGGTACATGGCCCCCTCCACACAGCCCGTGAACACTCGCCATCGTGAGCACTGGCGCTAACTAAAGTAAACACCTTTACTTTCCAGCTGCTGCTAATTGGTTTGGGAATATTTATGTAAGTGTTGATTTTAAAGTTAAAAATAGCACAGTGATGTTTAAATCCAGCTCATTCTGGCTGTCAGAAATGCTGCTGTGATCCTGAAAGTGTTGCTAAAAATGTTCGCTTTTTTAAAATTGTACTAATTAAACTTGTCTGTTGTGAGAGCCACATACGATAGGTTCCCTGCTCTGATAGTCAAAGAGGTAAAGGACAAACTTCTTAAAGGTCTTTGCCTGGCTAGCAAGACAAAACCTCCTGCTAAACTGTATTAGGGAGCAAAGGATTGTAATGCGAACAAAAGAAAGAGATCGGGTAAATTTCAACATGGCTTTATTCCTTTATAATGCCACTGATCGTATCTATTTTAACATTAAAATAAATATTATAATCATTTTACCAGTAAGATTAAGGGTAGAGCTTCGCAAACCATTGTGTTTTCTGGAGGCAAGTTTGAGGATTTGAAGTCACATAATTAAAATTTCTCAAGCCTGAAGTTGAAGAAATATAGTGGCTATTCAACACTCATTGTTTATTCCCTAGCTCTTCATCATCAAATTATTTTTGCCCCTTTATTTCCAAATTTAAAAGTCATGATTTTACAGATTTGTCTCAAAGTTATTCAAATAAGCTGTGAGGAAAAAAAAAATATATATATATATAATTTTCAATTTTAAATGTGTGATTTTGTTACTCTTCATTTCATTATATTATTTAGTATAGGAAAAGTCTAAGTGCTCTTAAATCATTGTTTGTTATTCATTTGGTAAGTAAAAAAAAAAATGACTTTATAGACCCTGTCAAGAAATAAGCTGCCTTTGTCTAAGTCTTGAAGCACTGCACCGCTGCGGTGCTGTTGAAGTCAGTTTGAAACTGGCTTTGTTTCCTTATCGGATGCCCTAAGCATCTGTCTGCTGGCCCCATCTCTAGAGAATATGAAAGAATTCTTCCACTGCAATATGTAGAAATGATTTTGGCAAGTGACAAGCACTGCCTGTTAGTTGAGATGATAAACTATAATTACTACCTTCTTGATAGCTGTGGCCAGGCGGAGTTTTTGCTGCTACTTTTAAAATAGTAGAACTCTTGTCTTAGACATATGTCTGTGAATGTTGTTCTTTAAGTCTGTAGTGATTGACGTGATTGCTATAAAACTGTAGTCAGCTCAGAATTACCCTTGAGCAGATTATCACATTGCAATTGGCCCAATATTGCTTTCAAATTCTAACTGACATTTTCATATACTTGGAGCATTAAGTACTTTGTTGACATAAATAAAACCTTTACTTACTAGCTAAGTAGAACTAGAAAAAAGTCCTTTGAACCTCGCAGAATGTTGATTTGAACCGGAAAATATGCTATTTTCTTACCCTGGCATGGGATCAACAAGAAAATTGTAGTTGGAATAGGAGCAAAGAATCAAAAATAGTTAAAACCATATTACAAACATCCCAGTTTTTTCATTGACATTTTGAGGATATATGTTTATATAGAATTACAAAGCCAAAATGAATATTTATTTTAATAACTGCCACTGTTAACTGTTCATAGATTAGACTTCATTTTAAGACGGTAATACTCTCTAAATTGAGCTACAGGTCCAGTGTGATCCTTATCAAAACCCAACTGGCATTTTTGCAAAAAAAAAAAAAGATGATGCTCAGATTCTAAAATTCATATGAAAAGGCAAGACACCCAGAATAGTCAAAACAAACATTTTTTTAAAAAGCCAGAATTTAGTACAAAGCTACAATATGCAAGACTATGTAGTACTAACATAGAATACAGATCAATGGGATAAAATTGAGAGTCCAGAAATCAACCGTGCATTTTTGGTCAAATGAGTTTTGATAAGGGCATTAATACAGCTAATGCTGGCATAACTTAATATCTGCATGCAAAGAAGAAATTGTCTTCCCTACCTCACACCATGTACGAAAATTAACTCAAAATAGTAATAGACCTAAATACAAGAGCTAACACTATAAAACTCTTAGGAAAAACAGGAATAAATCTTTGTGACCTTGAATTAGGCACTATTTCTTAGATACAACACCAAACACAGTAACAGAAAAAAACGTAAATTACACTTCATTAAAATTCTAAACTTTTGTGCTTCAAAGGGGCCATCAAGAAAGTGAAGTCAGAGACCATAGAATGGGAGAAATTTTGGATATCTGGCTTCCCTGGTGGGCCAGATGGTAAAGAATCAGCCTGCAATGGCAGGAGACCCAGATTCCATCACTAGGTTGGGAAGATCCCCTGGAGAAGGGAATAGCAACCCACTCCGATATTCTTGCTTGGAGAATTCCATGGACAGAGGAGCCTGGTGACCTACAGTCCATGGGGTTGCAAAGAATCAGACACAACTGAGTGACTAATATTTCACTTTTGCTTTCTTTTCAAGGAATTTGTACACAGAATATTTAGAAAAATCTTAACAATTCAACAATAAATATACAAATAACTAGGCATTTCCTCAAAGAAGATACACAAATGTCTTACAGTCACATGCAAAGATGCTCACCATCATTTATCATTAGGGAAATGAAACTCATTAGTTTTTAGGTATACACAAACAAAAACTTCAACACCCACTATGATGGCTAATTTTTGTTTAAAGAAAAGCAACGAGTGTTGGCAAGGACTTGGAGAATTTGGAACCCTCAGATATTACTGATGGGAATCCAAAATTGTGCAGATATTTTAGAAATACTATAGCTGTCCTCAAAATGTTAAGCATTTAGTTACTACCTGACCCAGCAATTCCACTCCTCAGTATATACCTGAGAGAAATGAAACATATCAGCATACATAAGAACTTCTCATTCTTAGCATTATTTCAGAGTTGAACACTATTTCAAATGGTCACAGCAACATAATTCATAATCGTAAGCAAGTGTGGAAACAACTGAAATCAATTCAGTTCAATCACTCCTTGTGTCTGACTCTTTGCCACCCCATGGACTGCAGCATGCCAGACTTCCCTGTCCATCACCAATTCCTAGAGCTTGCTCAAACTCATGTCCATCCAGTTGGTGATGCCATCCAACCTTCTCATCTTCTGTCATCCCCTACTTCTCCTGCCTTCAATCTTTCCTAGAATCAGCATCTTTTCCAATGAGTCAGTTCTTTGCATCAGGTGGCCAAAGTACTGGAGCTTCAGCTTCAGCATTAGTCCTTCAATTAATATTCAGGACTGATTTCCTTTAGGATGGGCTGGTTTGATCTCCTTGTAGTCTGAGGGACTCTCAAGAGTCTTTTCCAACACCACAGTTCAAAAGCATCAATTCTTGGGCCCTCAGCTTTCTTTATAGTCCAGCTCTCACTACTGGAAGAACAATAGCTTTGACTATATGGACTTTTGTTGGCAAAGTAATGTCTCTACTTTTTAATATGCTGCCTAAGTTGGTCATAGCTTTTCTTCCAAGGAGCAAGTGTCTTTTAATTTCATGGCTGCAGTCACCATCTACAGTGACTTTGGAGCCGGAAAAAATAAAGTCTCTCACTGTTTCTATTGTTTCCTCATCTATTTGCTCTGAAGTGATGGGACTGGATACCATGATCTTAGTTTTGTGAATGTTGAGTTTTAAGCTAGCTTTTTCACTCTCCTCTTTCACCATCATCAAGAGTCTCTTTAGTTCTTCTTTGCTTTCTGCCATAAGGGTGGTGTCATCTGCATATCTGAGGTTATTGCTATTTCTCCCAGCAATCTTGATTCCAGCTTGTGCTTCATCCAGACCAGAATTTTGCATGATTTACTCTGCATATAAGTTAAATAAGCAGGGTGACAATATACAGACTTGACGTATTCCTTTCCCGATATGGAACCAATCTGTTATTCCATGTCCAGTTCTAGCTGTTGCTTCTTGACCTGCATACAGATTTCTCAGGAGGCAGGTAAGGTGGTCTGGTATTCCCATCTCTTTAAGAATTTTCCACAGTTTGTTGTGATCCACACAGTCAAAGGCTTTGGTGTAGTCAATAAAGCATATGTTTTTCTGGAACTCTCTTGCTTTTTTGATGATCCAACAGGTGTTGGCAATGTGATCTCTGGTTTTTCTGCCTTTTCT
Organism: Bubalus bubalis; assembly: GCF_019923935.1. Lineage (NCBI taxonomy): Eukaryota > Metazoa > Chordata > Mammalia > Artiodactyla > Bovidae > Bubalus > Bubalus bubalis. Next base: position 145,554,395 of record NC_059158.1, read on the forward strand.
AAATCCACCTTGAACATCTGAAAGTTCATGCTTCACATACTGTTGAAGACTGGCTTGGAGAATTTTGAGCATTGCTTTGCTAGCATGAGAGATGAGTGCAACTCAAATGCCCATCGAGTAATGAATGAGTAAACAGAATGTGCTATATACATACAGTGGAATATTACTTAACCAAAAAAGGGGATGAAATATTGATAAATGCCGCAACATGGGAGGGTCTTAAGGACATCATGATAAATGATAGAAGCCACATATCTTATGATAATGTTTATAAAAAATTGTTCAGAACTGGTAAATCCTTAGTGACAGACAGTAGCTTAATGATTGCAATGGGCAAGCAGGAATGATGCGCTATTCTGGCTAATGAGTATGAGGTTATTTTGTGGAATTTTGAAATTACTCTAAAATTAGATATTGGCGATGGTTGCAAAACTCTGTGAATAAGTTTAAAAGGACTGGATTGTACTATTTTCAAAGGGTGAATTTAATGTTATGTACATCATATCTTAATAAAGCTTTTATAAAGAAAAAATAAGTGAAAGTGAAAGTGTTAGTTACTTAGTCGTTTCTGCCTCTTTGTGACCCCATGTACTATAACCTACCAGGCTCCTTGGTCCATGGGATTCTCCAGGCAAAAATACTGGAGTGGGTTGCCATTTCCTTCTCCAGGGGATCTTCCCAACCTAGGGATCCAACCCTGGCCTCCCACATGGCAGGCAGATTTTTTATCTTGGCTCTGAAAACTCCAGTCAAGCCTTTGCTGCTGCTGCTGCTGCTGCCGTGTCACTTCAGTCGTGTCCGACTCTGTGCAACCCCATAGACGGCAGCCCACCAGGCTCCCCCATCCCTGGGATTCTCCAGGCAAGAACACCGGAGTGGGTTGCCATTTCCTTCTCCAATGCATGAAAGTGAAAAGTGAAAGTGAAGTCGCTCAGTCGTGTCTGACTCTTCGCAACCCCATGGACTGCAGCCTATGAGGCTCCTCCACCCATGGGATTTCCCAGGCAAGAGTACTGGAGTGGGGTGCCATTGCCTTCTCCAAGTCAAGTCTTTAGAGGACTGTAATTGCAGCCCAAAGGTCCATCTAGTCAAGGCTATGGTTCTTCCAGTGGTCATGTATGGATGTGAGAGTTGGACTATGAAGAAAGCTGAACACCAAAGAATTGATGCTTTTGAACTGTGGTGTTGGAGAAGACTCTTGAGAGTCCCTTGGACTGCAAGGAGATCCAACCAGTCCATTCTGAAGGAGATCAGCCCTGGGATTTCTTTGGAAGGAATGATGCTGAAGCTGAAACTCCAATACTTTGGCCACCTCATGCGAAGAGTTGACTCATTGGAAAAGAGTCTGATGCTGGGAGGGATTGGGAGCAGGAGGAGAATGGGACGACAGAGGATGAGATGGCTGGATGGCATCACTGACTCGATGGACATGAGGGAGGCCTGGCGTGCTGCGATTCATGGGGTCACAAAGAGTCAGACACGACTGAGTGACTGAACTGAACTGAACTGAATTGTGGCCCTGCTGACACCTAAATTCTACCTCAATGAGAGATTCTACCCCAGAACCACCCAGCCAAGTCAATTCTAAGTCTCTGACAGACACTGTGGGAGATACACAGATAACACCACCCTTTTGGTAGAAAGCTAAGAAGAACTAAAGAGCCTCTTGATGAAAGTGAAAGAGGAGAGTGAGAAGATAAGCTTAAAACTCAACATTCAGAAAACTAAGATCATGGCATCCAGTGCCATCACTTCATGGCCAATAGATAGGGAAACAATGGAAACAGTGAGAGACTTTTTATTTTTTAGGCTCCAAAAGCACTGCAGATGGTGAATACAGCCATGAAATTAAAGGACACTTACTCCTTGGAAGAAAAGCTATGACAAACCTAGACAGTATATTAAAAAGCAGAGACATTACTTTGCCAACAAAGGTATGTCTAGTCAAAGCTATGGTTTTTCCAGTAGTCATGTGTTGATGTGAGAGTTGGACTGTGAAGAAAGCTGAGCGCTGAAGAGTTGATGTGGTATTGGAGAAGACTCTTGAGAGTCCCTTGGACTGCAAGGAGATCCAACCAGTCAATTGAAGGAAATCGATGAAAGGAATTAAAGGAAATTAAATTAAAGTCAATTAAAGTAAATCAGTCCTGAATATTCATTGGAAGGACTGATGCTGAAGCTGAAACTCCAGTACTTTGGTCAGCTGATGTGATGAACTGACTTATTGGAAAAGACCCTGATAGTGGGAAAGATTAAAGGCAGGAGAAGGGGATGACCGAGGATGAGATGGTTGGATGGCATCACTAACTCAATGGATATGAGTTTGAGTCAGCTCTGGGAGTTGGTGATAGACAGGGAAGCCTGGCGTACTGCAGTCCATGGGGTCACAAAGAGTCAGACATGACTGAGTGACTGAACTGAAGTGAACTGATTTTTGAACTTATTGCATATCGTTAGGAAACTAATATAATGTCATTCAACTTATTTCTTCATTAACATTCACTAAATTAATCCTGTGTATTGTGTGCTTAATATAGAGAGGACTAGATACAGCCTCCACCTTTATAGAGCTCCCTCTTGTGATAGATGAGAAAGTTAATGATTTTGACATAAATGCAGCCATCAAATGTTTTGATATGGGCTCTAGTCATATCAAATGATGATATGATATATTTTATTAAATTTTCTACTCAAGTGTTTTGTAACCTCCCCAATCCAGTGTCGTTTCAATGTAAACATATATCAAGCACTTCATAATAAGGTGAAGGTTTGAAAGCTTTCAGAACCATTCATCTTTTAAGATTTGGTGCCTTCAACTAAAATGTGTCCTTTAACTTTTTGGATTTTTTTTTTCCTTTCTTCATGAAGAGGAGAAAGCAAATAAATGTTTAAAAATTTAGTGCAGATCAAATCCTTCACCAAACTCTCAACCCCTAAGTTTGAGATGTTGGTTTTCAATCTAAAAATGAAATACATTTAAAAAAAAAATCAAGTCACAGTGACATACTGCTTGATTTGTGCCTCTATGTCTTGTTTTCTTCCAAATGTTAACCTTATTCCTTTATGTCCAACCTTTTAACTCATCTATTGTGTTTTTTTGATTGAATTGCATTTTTAGACCCATGAATACTCCATGTGATTGTTCACTGAGACTCAAGTCCTTAACACGTGCTATCTGTGGCTGGGATCCTGAAGAGTGGTGTGTCTGCAAAATTACTCTGTTAGAGTTCAGTTCCAAAGCCTAACAGAGAACTAATGTCTTACTTAAATGAAATCCTAAAGTGGGCTGGCTTTCTAGAATCTATTCTCTCCTCTATGTAACATCCAATTCAATTTTGCCACCGTCCTGGAGTGCAGGACCTCTCTCACCTTCTTCCTTCTTTGTAGTAGAAGACTGTTTGTGATTTTAGAAGTTAAATGGTTAATTTTAGTTTCTCTGTGCTAAACAGCATCCTCAGAATGAAAGTCTTAAGACAAATGAGAACTCCAGATTTCTTATCCTTCACTTTTCCTGCTATACTTTTGATAGAAGTGACCTTCCTAGGCAACTGTTTTTTTTTTCATGGATTTTGCTTTTTATTTTGTGCCACTGAGGTGGGTACAAGCAAGTACAGTACATTAAAGCTAATACATCACCCCCTGTCAGTGGCACCTTCCCTTTGGTACCCCTTTTCCTTGCTGATTTAAAACACTCAGTCCCCAGTGCTTATGGTTGAGTAGCAGGAAGCTAAATGATGTATTCCAAAGCTCTTAACATACTGCCTTGTGTAAATGGTCCATGTGAGTATTTCAGAAACCAAACGGAAGAGAAAAGAGCATTGAAAACACTGAAAAGATTAACACCTTTTTCCAGCCTTCAAAGAAATCGGAGTGCACTGTATATATCCAGAATAAAACCATTTATTCTCTCCCATTGAGACTTTTTATTCAAATTTTCAATTCTATGTGCATAGCATCCACATGCTTATGGTTTGTTTCACTACAGAATTCCACGGAGGAATTAGAAGATGGAGAAGTTATGAATGGTATGCAGACAGAACTACTGACATCACCGAAAACGATGGATGTGTTGAGGTATTCTATTTATGTGAATAAGAATATTTTATTTCAATTGAATGTTTTTTTAACTTATAGTTTTATTTTATAGGAAAGATCAAGATAAGAATACTTGAGTGAAACCTAATTCTAAAATTAATTTTCTTTTTTTACATGAGAAATTCCTGACAAACACGTACAAATGAGACTCAATCCTTCCAGCCTTTTTCTGCAACCTAGATTTCTTAATTGTTTTTTTCTTCTCTTTGAGCTACAGCTTAAAGTGAACATTTCAGAGTTCATTGTGGTGTGGTGTTCTACTTTGACATTAGCTCTTTGAATACTACTTTGCACTGCATTTTAACAATCTTGCAATATTTACTCTATGTATATAAAATGAACCTAGCCTATCAATGCAGATTTTTGTGTTTTTAATGTAAGTAATTTTTATACAAAATCAGTTGTTCTCTTGGTTATGGGCACTTGCTTTGCTCTGTGATAATTTTTAGCTCGTCCCTAGCTACTGCCTGGGTTCAAATTCCGGCTCTGCAGCTTATTAGTTCTAGAAGCTTAGGCAAGTTGCTCATCAATCTTTGCCTTAGTTTCTGTTACGTAAAATGGAAATAATGCTAAAACCTTCCTTCAGAGTTAACTGTTAAGTAAACTGTTACCTAAAGACAAAGTTAGTTAATAAAGTGCTGTGAACAGTGCCTGAGGCAGAGTAAGCCCTGTTGCTGTTGTTACCAATGTCAACATCATCATCATCTCTATTTTCATCACTGTCATCATCATTTCTGAAGTTGCTTCAAAATTTGCATGAAAATTTTGTGTCTAATAGATTGTTGGCTTTAACACTGGAGAGTGATGCTTCTGAGATTGGTGGTCATTCATTCATTCATTTAGTCAGCATACTTCTTTCATTCAATCCACTTAGTTATAAACGCCAAGCATGTTACCTGGAATTAATGTAAGAAAAAAAAATGTGTGATCATCTTTTATCCCACTGCTTTACTGTGTAGATTTTCCTCAAGCTTACAATTTATGGCCATATGACAGTTACTCTTTATTTAGATTGTGTTTCTTTGATTAATGAGTTGCACAATATTAAAAACTTGATGCAGGAAATCTCTAGGGCCCTGTCTTTTTAGAAGCTTGATAAGATTATTTTTGGAGGTAGACATAATGAATGCAATACTCTTATTCTGTTTGCCTTTAATTTCATTTTTCTTTACATGTTAGCTTTTTGGAAAGTGTGCTGAAGTCCCTACTAAGTATTTATAGAGTGAACAATTGTTTGGTTTACAGCTACATGAAAAAATTAGCTAAGCTTTCTCTAGATACAAGGGATTCAGAGGAACGGAGTACAAGATTTTTTAAAAATAATATTTAATTAAAATATGTGTTTGATTATCCCAACGGACTTTTTGTATGAGTTTTATTATCACTTTTAGCAGGCTAAGGAATTGTAGTTGAGAGCAATTAACTTCTAGAGACCCAATCTACACCCACCACTCTTGTCTTCAAATCCTTTGACTCTAGTGTTACATGTTGTGTGTGCCTTCTCTGATTCCTGGGTGTTTTATTTCACTTTGCCTAACCAAGACTAAGAAACTTCACGTTGTGAGCACCAGTGTAGAAAAAGTCATCTGAAATTAGTTTAAGGCCAAGTTCAGAAAGCAGAGTGAGTGAATGAAGTCGCTCAGTCGTGTCCAACTCTTTGCGACCCCATGGACTGTAGCCTGCCAGGCTCCTCTGTCCATGGGATTTTCCAGGCAATAGTCCTGAAGTGGATTGCCATTTCCTTCTCCAGGGGATCTTCCCAACCCAGGGATTGAACCCCAGTCTCCCGCATTGTAGACAGACACTTTATCGTCTGAGCCACCAGGGAAGTCGAGTGAGTGCAGACTCCATTAAAGACTCTTGAATGGAGGGAGGATGAGAAGAAATGTGAAACTAAGGGAAGGGTCAGGAAGCTGGGGTGGGCAGGTGACTGCAGCAGGAAGCCTAGAGATTACATTGTAGGGGAGAATTTTTATGTGTATAATGTATTTGTATAATGTTCTCTCTTTGTTTCTTTAATGCCAACAACTCTATTAGGAACTTATCTTAATTCCCTCATTGTTCAAATGAGGAAACATACTTTGGTACTTACTTTAAGTGATTTACTCAGACACCTGCCTCAAAGCCACCAAAAGGATGCACTTTCTCTGTAATTTCATAAGTTAATATTTCCTCCCAAAACAAAGCATCTCCCTCTTCCTGCCCTAAGTTCTGTCTCTTCCTTACTTCTGTCTCTTTTCTTACTTTAAGATTGACTAATCTTAAAGACACTGTGCATTTGTCTTTTGTGGAGAAGTTAGACTTACAGCCATTCATCTGCAGCCCCAGTTGTATTCTTTCTCAGGCTTCATGCCTTTCTTCTGGAAGGAACCAAGTGAAGCACTTTCCATCTAATTCTTGCCATAGCCATTCACAACAGGCTCATTTTAAGCCACTGATTCTGTACTTTCACTCATGCAAGTGAAAGTCGCTCAGTCGTGTCCCACTCTTTGCAGCCCCATGGGACTGTCCATCTAATTCTCCAGGCCAGAATACTGGAGTGGGTAGCCTTTCCCTTCTCCAGGGGATCTTCCCAACCCAGGGATCAAACCCAGGTCTCCTGCATTGCACGTGGATTCTTTACCAACTGAGCTATCAGGGAAGCACTGGGTAGCCACTGGTTCCAGTAACTATTCAAATCAATTTTGTCAGTCAGACCTTAGAACATGTAACTTGCTTAACACTATTCAACCTAATGCTTGATGACTATCTGCATTTGTGTTGGTAGATCTTAGAAAGTTCTATAGTTAGCTATTTTGAGTTTAGTGAAAGTTTCCAACTTTTCTTTTTGTAACTGAAATATTTTTTTTCCTTTGCCCTAGAGTTCATTTTTTGTCTCTTTTTCATAAGTCCTGCCGATCTCTTTTTTCTTTCCACTGCTCAAATAGCCTTCTCACCTCATTCTCTACATTTTCTATTTTCAGTCCACCTCCAGAATATAAGTAAATGTGTATATACCCTGCTCACTCGTCCTTGAACTCTATTCTGCTTTAACAAATAACTTTAATAGCATATTTTTACATCTTAGTAAAATCTCATTTTATGAGATGTGTATTCAGGTAACTGCATCTAGCCCTCCTTGCTTTGTTTATCTTCCATGAGGGTCTTTATACAGAGATTTCCATAGAACACCACTGAGTATAAATAACACTGAGTGGTTTTATTTTTCCCCTTTTAAAATAAACTTAAAACATAGACTTGTCTATGATGTTTCCTTTTTCATATGGCTTTCCTTACCATCTTGAAACAGATAATGGATAGCAATTTATAAAGATCTGGTAAACATAGTCTGTAAAACTTGTAATGGTTGTCTATAGCACTAATAGATCTAATTCTCTAAGTATCTACATATTACAATCAACAAAATTGAAAGTCTTTTATGCTCCTTTTTTTGGGATAGTAATATTTTTGTGATAGTAATTTAACATGTGTCAAATATTATGCCAGCCAAAATAATTGTGACTGTCACATATAAAGAGAGCATAAATGTTTATTCTGAAATACTGAAAAAGAGAATCTTACAAAGTTGAAATGAACCTTAATACTGCATCCCCCAAAAAAGTTTTAGTGTTTTGAAATAAGATTGATTACTTTAACAAATTATAGGATTTGCTTTTAAGTGAATGTAAAAATGCAAGGTTAATGATTACTAAAGAGTAGGTATCAGTCTGATACATTTATTATGTCTTACAGGAGAGGCTATGAGTGGGATAAAGAAATACTTGCAAACGAGAAAAAAAGAATCCATAAAGCCATCCTAATTTTTTTAAGCTGAAATCTTATTGTCTAGACTAAACATTTATATTCCAAAACCCTCTGTATAAAACATATGAATGTTATCTATCAGCATGTGGATATTTAATGCACTTATTAAGAAAGATTTGTATTATGTTCTAGGTACAAAACTGTAAAAATATATTATAAAAGGTAAAGATAATAAAGTTTCAATGGTTAAACAAGGTTTTAGTCTGTTTTTAAAAGTCTTTGCAACATTATAGTAACCCTAGAATGTGAATGCTTTGGGTTTAGTGTTTCTCACATACCTAAAAATGTACTATAAATCTGTTATTATATAAAAGTTATTTCTTTATGGTCCATTGAAAGGTACAGAACCTTCTCTTCCCACCAGACATTTTATATTCAGGACCTATAATGCATACTTATATATATTCAATAGTATTTCCTATGCATGTATTCATATAGTGTCTATGCTCACACAGGAAGTATAGAGAAGAATATATTTTATTCCATGATACTAGCACTGTAAGATTTATTTTTTTCCTAACTTTTATTCTAGGGTTCTGTTATAACCTGCTTGACTGAACAAATTTTAAATATATCAGCAATATCTGAGCAAAACTCATTTGAAATTTATTATCAATTTTGAAATTCCATCATATTCCATAAATGTTGGAAGCTAACAGGCTCTTTTTTGCAGTTCTTAATGATAATAGGTTTGCAATGAAAACACATTAAAAATAAGCCTAATCCACTGATGAGAATATATTTAATGTATTTATTTTAGATTGCTGATAATTTAGGGAGTACTTCATGCAGAGTGAATTCATCAGGCACTTTGCGTTCTTAATGCTGTTCTCAACTTTCCAGCAAGGAGCCAAAATTTCCCCGTTTTCAATTTGGAGCAGAAAAGTATTTGTAGCAGCTGTAGCTCTTAATTTGACATCTAGTTTCAGGTCATTTTCATGTAAATAGGAAACAATAGAGACCTGCTTACAATTTCCATAATGGGGATGTTTGCTTCAACTTATCATTTTCCTCTGGCAATTTTATTTTCTCTCTCTGGGATTACAGGAGCCAATAATTGTTCATGGTTATTATTTTTCATCTTTATAAACACTTGTTAGTTCCACTTTCTATTACTCAAAAGCTCACAACACCTTGTATATTTCAGTCATATACACTGTCCATTAATGTTTCTGGCTCATCCTTGCCTTAATCTGGAGTAGGTTAGGCAGGTCAGGCTTTCTATTTCTTTCTGTAATACATTTTCTCCAGGCTTTGCAACTTCTTTTTATACCTCTTAAAAAAAAAAGTAGGAGGTGAAAATTTGGAATTGTTCTATTGAATACAGCTGATGCCTTATTGAAAGGCTAGTTCAAGTTTTGATGTATAAAGCTTTGAACATGCCAATATGTATTACCAACTGTGGCTTCACAGTTGTTTAAAATGTAATTTTGTGCTTTTTCTAATAAATACATATTTTATTTCATTTTTCCTCTGTTCTGTAGGAAAAGCCATACTTTATATTTATGCATAGATATGCTTGATTCCATGTATTTTATCCTCTATACAGTAATTTTCAAGTGTGTCTCAATAGGGAGAAATTTCATTTTTTGTGTACATCTTTTAAAATATGTTGATTTATGCAGATTAAGTTAAGTAGGAAGTTATTTTTGTAGGTAGTCATTTCCATTTGTTCCTCTTCTAGGAGAAAAAATAAGAAATCAGATAGCCTTTTAAGCATTTTATTTCCTGGATCTTCTGAACATTCCAGCAAATCATGTACTCCTTTGATTTCATCTTTGCTGTTAAATTTACAGTAGTTGTTAAAATCCAAAGTTCTTTTTTGGTTTTCTTTTTAATATGCCACATCTGTTGTTTTGTTTTTGTTTTGGCAAAGACTCATTTGTACTCTCTTTTTCTTTTTTTCTGTCCCAGTGATATGACAAGAATGGTGGAGATTTCCGGGGAAGGAGGCCCCTTGGGAATACATGTAGTGCCTTTCTTTTCATCTCTGAGTGGAAGGTAAGATGTTTTCCTTATATCAGAAGCTCATGCTAATGAAAAACTTGACTTGAGCTCATTTTCCCAAACATTTTTTAGAAGAGGATTAAGTGTATGTCTCTGTTATTTAGATGGACACCTCAGTACATGCTTCTATTGGCCACTTATTTGTTAGAAATAAAATAATATCACTTACTTCTAGGATACAATGGAAAAGAAATCATGTTTTCTGTATTTACAATTAAGTAAGAAGTACTTTCTTAAAATATTCTTATCAGTAACATATAAACAGAAATCGTGAAAGACTTTAACATGTGGTTAGATAAATACAGCAACTGAATTTTTTAATGTTCAAAAATGCACTTAAAAGAAATATAATAATTCCAAATTGATATTTCTTGATCTTCTTCATGTTTATGGAACCTCTAATAATAAATATTTTAATATTCTAAGTATATATCAGAAATTCAATATATTCTGATTGGCTAAGTAGCAAAATGCCTTTATTCTGTTTATTTTGTTCCAAAATATAATGTAATCAATCAAAAATAATTTGATACATCCTTTTGAAATTTTAAAGACAAATTGATAAATTCATGCTAGTAAGTGGTAATATTATTGTGTCACCATTTCTTGAAATTCATGTCTACTTAACTGGATGTATGGAGAAGGAAATGGCAACCCACTCCATTATTCTTGCCTGAAGAATTCCATGGACAGAGGAGCCTGGCAGACTACAGTCCATGGGGTCACAAAGAGTTGGACACAACTGAATGACTATCACTCACTCCTCGCTGACTGGATGTAAAACTTGTTTTACTGATGGGAATTAAAATGTGTGCCTGAGAGTTAATGTTAGTACCATTTTAACAACCTTATGAAACTAGTATTAGATATTATATTATTTTTCAAGAGGATGGCTACCTTGAGGACTAGATTGATACTGACAAAGGCTGTCAAAAACTTGAAGAAAATCAGTTTCTCCCTGTTTGACATGATTTAAATTATTTTGTTAAATTTATTTTCTTAAATGTATCATTAAAAAGGCAAAGCGCCTGATTTTAGTTTAAGTGATCGAAGACCAGAAAAGTCAGTTGATTTTCCTCAAGGTCATACAAAATCCATATCTCTTGATTTGTCCTCACTCCATTGTTCTTTCTAGAACAAAACTTTTCCCAAAGGTTATATGTATTAATTTACTGGTTCTGAATATTTATTCAATTTTGTCTGCCATATAGTGGCAAGAGCAGATTTAGTCATGATATTTTGGTTGGCATCATTTTCAGCAGGTAGCCATCTGCTACCTGTAATTGCAAAGTCATCACCTTTTTTAGCAAATAACATCTGATGCCAAGCTCTCGCTGGAATGAATGTCCCCTAAAAAGAAATGAACTGAAAAGCTAGTGGCTCTTATTATCTCATTTCCTGTATGTGTTAATAAGCATGTTTATAAATGTTATGGGTTATGGCACAGGACAAGCTGAGGTTGTTTTTGATAGACAGAGCAAGTATTTACCCAGTTGTCACAAGAAATTCTAATGGCTTTTGGCAGAAGTGTACTGATAGAGCTTTGTGAAATACGAGTGTGGCTAAATTACTAGGCCCTTTAGCTTAATGAGGCTGGAATAGAACACAAGATCATCCCAATTTTCAAACCATGAAGAAATATATAACATGACAGTCACCCTACTTCAATTTCAGTCGTTCGGAAAACAAGTTGACCCTCTAGAGTAGAAATCATCTTCTCTCACTTCAAATGAGGAAAACGCACTACAGTGTATTGATTTGCTCCCTGCTCCTTCCTGGTTCTGATTTCTAGCATAAGCCTTGTAGAACAGGAAGAAGAATATTGGACTTGGACTTGAAACAATTGGATTTGGATCTCAGTTTTCTCTTTTGAATAACCTTGAGCAAGTCCCCTAAACTTGCCTCTTGTGAATACTTACTTCACATCAAGATTGTGGGGATTAAATGGCATTAAAAATATTAATACTCCTTGTAAAACACACAACCTATGAATGTGTAAATTATTAGGACTATTACTGTTTTGTCTAAAACAGAACAGCTTGGTGCAGAAATGAACTTTTATAAGTTCATGGTCAACTTTTCAGTAACTTTGTGAAATGATTGTATGTGTGTGTGTGTATATATGTGTATATATATATATTGCTATCCACTAGTATTACAGAAAGGAAATTTAATTAAAAAACATAAAAAAATAATATGGAAGTGGAGACATGAGCCAATAAAAGTTAAGAAGTAATGAGTACAGGCTGAAACAGCACACTTAACTCAACCCATGTGTCTAGAAGCAACTGCATATAGAGCGTGTCAGACAAGTGTCTGACTTCATCATGCCATATGGTCACCCTGTGTGAGCACAGAGGGTGGGGGGAGTTAAGGTCATAGTGGTAACTTAGTTCTTAATTTCCTTCCATTTATTGGTTTATGTCATTATTTTAAATTAGAATTTACATTTAATTATTTACTAAGACTACTGTAATTGGCTTTGCCTTTAATTTCTTTTTTTTTTCTTTTACAAAAATAGAGCCACACCTGTTGTAGAATAAGATCCATAATCAAAGTTAGAACACCCTGAGTATAACACACTGACTGTTATACTAGACAAGGCCTCGTTGGATTCACTGGGATACAGAATGCTGCTTAAATGGAGAAAAATTGGCTTGCGCGATAAAAACAAAAAAATGTAAAAGAAAAAAAACACCTAGAGTCCCTGCAAGTAAAAAGCAACTTGATTTCATTAAAAAAAGAAATATATATATATAGTTTTATTTTAGAATTTAAAGCATGAAATCTAATTGTCTGTCAGTAAATAAAGATAGCATAGTATACCTGCTTCACAGTAAAAACAGCTAAGTATGAAACAGAAGAAGGAAGGAATGGATGAAGAGGGACATATAATGTGAGGAAAAGATATGCTCAGGTAAAAAGTCTCAGCTGGTGAGCGACCAAGGTGGTGTGATACTGTGGGGAGAAAGGAGGAGGCAAGCAGTGGGCAGATTTGTGCCTACATGATTATTAGAAGCACAAGAAGCAATTGTTACACCTCTCATTCTGCTGGGCTGTGGACTTCAGCCTCCTTATCAGTGCTCCTTAATGCAAATTAGTTTGTTCATTTCAGCCTGTAACTCTTCTGCAGTGTTAATTTTGACGTCTCAAAGAGCCTTGGTCCCAAAGGAGATAGCTCCCCACAGCCCACCCATTAGGGACAAAGAGGAAAAAGAGAGTCTTTCTTCTGTGAAAATACTGGTCTGGATGAAATCAAACTGGAGGGAATCCACCCCTTCCATTGAATAAAGAAGGCAGGAGTGGTTCGTTGCCAGGGACCAAACTAATAAAATCAGCCAGTTTTACATTTTACCAAAATTACCTCTGACACATGGGTTTTACAGTTGGGCTTATTCTGTCAATAAATTTTTCATGGGAAGTTAGGTTATTTAGATGAGTGAGGTTCACATAGCATACTCCAGCTGTAATATGCCAGCTAAATTGCAACCCAGTGGCCTGAAAGAATTAATTCATCTCCCAAAATGTGAAATTAAATCCTAGGGAGCAACATTACATGACTGATGATGTACTGAATTAAATTAAAGGAAGACTTGAATGCTTGTTAAAAAAATATCGCTTACATAAACTAGTTTATAACCACATGTGAGCCTCCTAATGGATCGTGTTATTGTGAATCCACCATAACAAAAATCCAGAATGTGAACTATTAGAGAGTTGTTTAATTTAGGAGAGAAACACTATTTTGTTCTATTTCTTTCTTTCCCCCCCCTTTGTTTTTTTTTTTGACATGTCAAATAGTTCAATTCTTAATATTATGTTATGAGATTAAGGTGGGATTAGTACCTTACAAATATTAATTTAAATCTCATATTCTTTATCACATAGTAGTGTTGTCCCCTATTCTCCTCCACACAGAATATGACTAGTTCACTAACCTACTAGAATTCGGAAATTAAGCATCAGTGCATGCTTGGCTTGTGACCCAGAGCCTTCCCCTCAGTAGGAGATGGCGTGACTATTTGCTCTCTCATGTATCAGTCCACAGTGTTCATTTAACTGTTTTGCAGTAGAAATCTAAACAGCCCTGCATTTGCCTCTCCTCTGGCCTTCTTGAGATGACACAGGTTCATCAGATGAACTGAATTCCTGAAGGCAGAGGCCCCACCCTGTGGCAACTCCAAACAGGAAGATGGTTTCCTCCTCCATTTTCATTAAAGACTCCTCTTTTTCCATGGCGGACCTGACTATTCACGCATAAAATGTGCTCATGTTTTATTTAGATTTGACTTAATGCAAAGGGAATACGTAATAGCATGTAAGACACCTGTATGGAAGAGTATGACTAAGTAAACAAGAGGATGAGGGAAGAAGAGGCTGGGGGGTTGCTATATCTAGCAGACTCCTCATGGAAGATGTTATCTGTCTTATCCTGAGAAACATGGGACCCTTACATGCCACAAGGAACAGGGAAATCCCTCACATGAGAAATGGCTAAAATATACACAAGTTTGGTTTCTTTTAGTTTTCAGTTCAAATACTACCAGTATGTAATAGGTGCATCCAAGTACACACATATACACACACAATTCTTTCTTGTTATTGCTGTAGTTTCTTTTCTCCTGTTCTTTTTCTCCAACTCCCTTTTCCTTCCTCCTATTTTAAGCCACAGCTGTGAGGCACCAATAGGCATGGAGTATCCTCTCTGAATGCAGATTCTTCCTGGTTGAAATTTTAGACAACTCTCTCCAAACTCCTGCTTTCATCTGGCCACTGTCTCAGAAGTGTGGACTACTCCAGCCTCATCAGATAAGTCCATCAGCTAGCATTCAAGGCCCCTCCACGTGGCACTGGCCTCCCCATCCAGCACGCGCTCCCATCCTGCTCCACTTACACAGACACACCCGGTCACCCCGTCTCCATGTGTTCTCTGTCTCCTCCAATCCAAATCCCATTCATTCTCCTGATCCAGTTTATATCCTACTTTCCTCCCAAATTCTTCTATGAAGACTCGGCCTATTGAAAACTCCAGATTTTTTTTTTTTTTTTTTTTTTTTTTTTAATTTCCCCTGTACTCCAGGCCGGTACTGAGCTGTCATCCTGGTCCTATAGCCCTGTTTCATATCCCTCCATCCAAAGTGCGTAGAGAACACTCAACACACACTTAATTCAGTGACTCGAACATATGGGACCAAACTTTTTTCTAAATTGAGTGATGTGGTCTGTGCTAAATGTTTTCTTCTTAAAATGCATATAATTAAAAGAGGTAGGAAGATTGCAAAAAGACTATTGTGAAACCTAATCCTCTCCTGTTATCAAATGTCAAGTGCTCCCTCGACACCAACTCAAACTTACTTATTATAGTCAGCCCTTCTGTGATGCCCTCTCTAAACCACGAATCCCATGTGTCCTCAACTCCACTAAGCGATGCTAGCCTTTTCTAAGTTTAGTAAAAGCATGAGGAATGGATCTGTTGATCAATGTGCTCTGGGTTGGTGTTTATGTATATTTGTCTTAGGGGGGTAGTTTCTTCTTTTAGTGAGTTGTGAGGGTAGGTGTGTTTTTCTGATTTTGTTTTGTGTTTTACTAAAGATTTAAAATAGCAAACAGTTGCCTGGATGTAAAGCATAATTTCTTTCATAAGGAGGAGTTAGTACTCACTTCTGAACAGCTGCAAGTGGAGAAACAACTTGCATATTATTATTCAGTCATTCTCTTCGATCTAAATGTTGCATTCAGGATTCTAGGACTCTTCATTCGTGGCATTGAAGAAAACAGCAGGTCCAAACGGGAGGGACTGTTTCACGAAAATGAATGTATTGTAAAAATCAACAACGTGGACCTCGTAGACAAAACCTTTGCTCAGTAAGCACTTTTTTTCTTTTTTTTACTTTATTGCTTCCTAAAATGCTTATTATAATCATTACTGTACTCATTATGATCAAAACTGTAGGTATAATTTCTGGTTAGTTCCCTTTGACTCCAGAACATCCATTTTCAAATGCATCCTGTGTTTGAGCATACTCAGGGGTGGCCTGCACAAGTCCCTGACAGCCTGGAGAAGGACAAAGTATAGAATGAAGCAAGCCTTCTGCCTAGCTGTCTTTCTGTGACATCAATAGACTGGTTTGTTTTTCTTGGGATACGGGTCAGTTAGACTGGTATTTAATGATTCTTTTCACAGACTGTTAGTTCGGCTTATTAATTAACTTCCTTGGTGTCAGCAGTCTTCCTTAAACTAAATATCTGTGAGAGATGTCTATGAGGACTCACTGAATAATAGAAACAAATGAAAAAAAAAATAGAATACTCTCCCTCAAGAAATTATTTCTCTGCATGTGAAATGTTATAGGAATAGGTCTTTATACCTAAGAATTAGACTATGCAGCAGTGTACATATGCTTTTTAAAATGTATATTGGCATTGCAATGGAATAAGGGACTAATTACTAATACCCGTTAGTAATCATCATTGGACTCTACTGTTTCAAACAAAACAACTCCGCCTTCTCTGTGACCATTAGTTGCCAATATTATGTTGGGTAGAAAGGGTGAGTAGTTGTGGACGGAGTGGCAGTGGGCACTAGCTGCTTCAGTGTAGGAAAAAATGAAGCCTCTAGAGACTATTTCTGAAAATAATGAATAATAGGCAAAATTATAATTATTATTTTTATATGTCACTGTGCTTTTTACCAAGACTTAATAGTAATGCAAGGCAGACATTACTCCCTGTATTACTGAGGTGGAAATCAAGGCTTATAAAATTTCAATATGGACTAGGAATTGAATCCTAGTCAAAAATCTACCAGAGGAGTTGGGCTGTCTATATGAAGTCTTCTCCCTTCTCCACTAGCAATGCAAGCTCTTCATTAATAAGGTGAGGAGGTGCTTAGATAGCAGTTGAAATTGTGATTAATTTTTATTTGGTGTGGCTGCTAGTAAAAAAGACCTGAACTAAAGGTATCTTAAACAAAATTTACCTTTTTTAAGGACAAATAAGTGTGGAGGTGGAAGTCTAGACTTAGTTTGGAGGGCTCACCATCATCAGTGAATTAGGCATCTTCCATCTTTCTGCTTGGCCATCCTTTTTATGTGGCTACTATCTTTAAGCTATCTCGTGGTCACAAGGTAATTGCTTGAGTTCCCTCCATCACTTCTGAGTTTCAAGAAATAGGAAAGAGAAATGGAACAAAAAAGTTCCTGCCTCCCAACTGAGCCAGATTCCCTATTGCCCTTCATCTCATTGATAAGAAAGCTGGGAAAGATTGTTGTTTTACCTGGTCATAAGGTATAAGGAGGCATAGGAAGAAGGAAAGAAAAAGTAGTAGGAAATTTGAAGAAAAGCACAAAGTACTAAAACAAAAAAAGTAAAAAATGCAGGTACTCTTTAGTGAAATAAATAACAGAAAGTATGCATTTTGCGTTGACAGTCCACTGTGATATTTGGCACAGTCAACATACCTACTAAATGTCACCATGGAGAACCGTCTGTGTCAAAATTGAGCTTCTTGAACACAACCCACATTAGAAAAGACCTGTCCTACAAAATAAAGTCCTAAAAGGAAACCAAATGATAATCTGATGACCACTATCAAAGATTTTTTTTCTTTCCATTTAAAATTAGAGCTTTCTTTTATGTTGAGTTCAGTAAACACTTCTGGATAGAATTTCAGATTTAGAAATGCTTAAAAGCTGTGGGTCGTTAGACCAGTTAATCTCTCTGAGCCTCAGTTTCTTCATTTTGCAAAATAAGACCTAAGTATACCTACCTAACTGGAGAAGGAAATGGCAGCCCACTCTAGTGTTCTTGCCTGGAGAATCCCAGGGACAGGGGAGCCTGGTGGGCTGCTGTCTATGGGGTCACACAGAGTCGGACACGACTGACATGACTTAGCAGCAGCAGCAGCATACCTACCTAACATCGTTGTTAAAAAAAAACTGAAAGAGAGCATCACGCATGTTGCTAATGCAGACATAGCCCAGTGCAGTGGCACCTCATGAGCAGGGCATGCGTGGTAACTAGCACTTAGTTAGCAAAGTCATATTGGTAGTAACAGTGAGAGCGCCTCCTGTGAGTATGCTCCTGGGCTGCTCCCATAGCTGTGACTCTGGGTGCTTTAGACAGCATGCTGGGACATAGGATCACTATACATTCACTGTCTTTCAAGGGCTCAAGACCTCTTCCGTCAGGCAATGAAATCTCCAAGTGTGCTCCTCCGCGTGCTTCCACCTCAGAACCGGGAACAGTATGAAAAAGCAGTCATTGGACCTCTAAGCATTTTTGGCAACAATGATCGCGTGTTGAGAACAAAGGAGCTGCCTCCTGTCCATGGAAAATCAGGAATAAAGACAATAAATCTCACAGGAACAAGCAGTCCTGAAGAAGATGCATCAACTTCCCTGCAACAGAGCAAGAGCCCCCGAGTACCAAGACTAGGTAGAAAACCATCCTCTCCCTCACTCTCCCCACTCATGGGGTTTGGCAGCAAGAAGAATGCAAAGAAAATTAAGATTGACCTAAAGAAAGGTAATTATTAAATTATGCTTAATAGCATTCTATTATTGTAACATGTAAAATTGGTTAAGAGAAATACATTAAGGCTAATTTTGTTAATTCTTTCATTTAATTGAATCAAAGAATAAATTGAAGTGTATACTGCAGTAACTTAAATTTCTTGAAATTGTAGTATTTCCTTATTCTTTTTTTTTTTTCTGTAGAGTATAGATTATTTGAAACAAGAAAGTGATAAAGACATGCTGGGAAGTAAAACCATTACAAACTTGATAGGAGCAAAGTGATACTGTATCACAACTTAGACTAAATAGGCACTGAAATTCAGTTGTCTCTGTTTTGAGCCAGATTAGGCTTCCCTGATAGCTCAGTTGGTAACAAATTCACCTGTGGTGCAGGAGTCCCTAGTTCAATTCCTGGGTCAGGAAGATCCGCTAGAGAAGGGACAGGCTACCCACTCTACTATTCTTGGGCTTCCCTGGTGGCTCAGCTGGTAAAGAATCCTCCTGCAATGCAGGAGACCTGGGTTCGACCCCTGGGTTGGGAAGATTCCCTGGAGAAGGGAAAGGCTACCTACTCCGGTATTCTGTCCTGGAGAATTCCATGGACTACAGAATCCATGGGGTCACAAAGAGTCAGATACAACTCGGCAACTTTCACTCACTCACTCAGTGATTTTTGAAGCATCCTTTAGTCCAAGTCTGAAAAGCCCGTATTATTGTTTCTCGTTCTCTAAGATAGTTTTATACCAGCAAAAATTATTCCTCAGCAAATACGGGGTAATTAGTGATTTCACAAATTCAACAATGCAAATAAAGTTTCAAATATTTTTAATTTCAAAAGCATATATAACCTTTCATTTCTTCATCTTATTAAAAGTTTTTTATCCGTTTCAAGCCCAGATCAATGACTAGATCGTGTGTGTTCATACATATTTATACAGTATTATACATGCACACATACACATTTATGTATTTCTGTGCTTTTATTTTGTGACTCCTCCTCATAGTCCCTTCACCCACTGAACCTTCTGCAATCCACTGGGATTTTCAGGACTTCATTCAAAAGAAACCAATATTTTATGGATTCCTGTTGGAATTAATAGAAAATATAATGATCCAAAGGTAGTTTTTGAATACATATTAACATATATTTAAAGCATGTAACATATGCCTTTAATCAGGATATAGAGATTATTCTGAAAGATCCTCTAGTCAAAATTTTGTCCTCCTATAAGAATTTTATACTGGGAAGAAAATGTATTGACTAGGATGCACAATTAGGCTTTTTATATAAATGCATCACTTGTACTTTTCATACAAATTATGCAGCTATGTATAAGGCATGGGGTTGAGTGCTTTGAGGATAGAAAAATTAGACATGGAACGTGACCTTAAAAATCCATCAGAAAGCTTTGGATGCAAAAATAAAGGATATTACATCCCAGAGCTGTGTTTTAAGAAGATTAATCTGACAGCAAAAAGATATACTAAAGAAGAGAGCAGATAACAAGGGATCAGTAAAGGGTGCCCAGTGTAATATTTATGCCTAAATCACTGAGTGGGTGTAGATGGAAAGAGAAAGGAATTACAGTTATTGTTGGTTTTCAGCCAAGGTGGCTTGCACGATGGGGATGCCATTACAAGAAATTAGAATTTTAAGTGTAAAAGGCCAGGATCTGGGATGGAGAAGGAAGTTTGCAGTGAAGTTTAAAGCGCTGGTGATAGCCTGGAAACTGACACCAGAGAGATTAGAGCCAAACAAATAGATGTCGGTGTCATCTGTAGAGAGATGGTGTTTGGAGACAGGAGCCAGGCAAGACAGAGTCTAGAGGACAAGTTGTTCCAGATCCTTGGGGAACATCTGTGTTTACATAGGACATCAATGGGTAAGAGAAAGAGTGACAGACGTGTTGTGATCAGAGATGTAGAAAAATAGAAAGTATAAAGAAAACCAAGTATATGAAGTATATGAAAACCAAGAGAGGAGTTAATTTCAAGAAAATGGTTGGTGAGAAGTGTCAGAGCTAGAGAAGGGGAAAGATCAGGATAGGAAAAATGACTGATATGGTCACAGATAGGTCATTGGTAGTGGAAGAGTGAAGAAGCAGTAGGACTGAAGTAAGGATTCTTTAGGGTAAAGAAAAATCTAAGCATGTCACAGAGTAAAAAATCTAAGCATTCACACAGAGTAAAAAAAACAAAACTCAAAAGAGATTGGCCATGTAAGAGAACAGAATAGGAGTAGCAGGAACCAGTGATGTGGCGATGTGATGAAGTACACAGAAATGGAGATGCAGGTGGAGAGAGAGCCATGGGCTGGCTAGTTGATTGAAAGCCAACATGTCAGATGGCCTCTTGCTTCTCAGGGAAGTGTGAAGTCAGGTTATGGTTTATTAAGAAGTCAGTCTCCCAGGTGTATGGATAACATGTGGCATTTTTTGTAAGACCTTAATAAAAGAAAGTGTTACACATCTACACTGGCCCTAAATTCATGGTAATATAATCATGGCCTGTCAAGAACTGTAATCTGTATTTAAAACTAGAAACTCAAACATATTTAAGATATTTGATAGAATGTCAGTATTTCACTTTTTCTATGTTAGTCTAAATTAGGTTGGTTTAACTATAAGACTGAATATAATATTTCTCCAGCTGAAGGTGATCATGCATTTTCTTGGTCTTATACATTAGGGCCTGAAGGACTTGGTTTCACTGTGGTTACCAGAGATTCTTCCATACATGGTCCGGGTCCCATTTTTGTAAAAAACATTTTACCAAAGGGAGCAGCGATAAAAGATGGCCGCCTGCAATCAGGGGACAGAATTTTGGAGGTAAGAATTAGAATGAATATCTTCAATAAAATATTTCTTTAAGTAAATGAAATTTATTAAATTTTGAATTAATTATATTTAAAAGTGTACTTGTAGACAAGATAAGGACTTTAATTAGAAAACTGGTTAATCAATAGCTAACTTTGTAAGTCCTCAATAAGGGCAGTGATATGGAATCAAATATTGAAAAGTTTTTCCTATCTCCTCTTTCTTACTTCCACCTCTTAGAGTTCCTGGGGGATTTGAGTCATATCCATCAGTTCATCATATATTCAGTTAGAGCTAAGAATTGCAAAGTTGCACTCAAGTGCTTGTAATAGTTTCTTTAAACTTCTCTAAGAATGGGCCAGTCAGTGTTAGTTCAGTCTGTGCATATGGAGAAGTATTTGGGATACTCAAAGGAAGAGGCTTTCTTTTTTCCATTTATTTTTGTTTAATAGTATTATCTTCTTGTCTACATATATTGTCAATTTACCTTTCAAGAAATAGTCTTCATGGAAACTGACTGGTTCGGTTTAATTTGCCCATGACATGGAAGCAACACCAGAGCTTTGTTATAGTTCTAGATCATGAAAGAAAATGGTTCAAATGATTAATGTAGCCCCAAATTAGAATCTCCAATAATGTATGGTAACCTAGTTACTATAACTTTCTAACATAGAGAACACTGTAGAATTATAACAAAAATTCATGTCTGCAAGAATTGACCATGTGATAAAAATCCATTTCTCCTGTTTATATTCAGTGGAGAATGGTACCAGTTAAGCATTTGAAATCAGCTTACTCCCTACTTGAGGAATGATTCTCTGGTATCTGTCAGTTTGATTTGTCTTCTCTAAGAATGTGATGTCTTAGGGAAAAACTGCCGATGCCAATTACTGAATGTCTGAGACTGTCCAGTGCCATAGTAATGATGGCTGGCATATTGCTAGTATCATAAACATGATTGGTTTGGACTCGCATACTCAGTTTTCAGCTTCCCAGAATTTCCTTGATCATGAGAGCCCATTTGCTGCATGCTTTCAAAAACCATCTAGGGCGGACAAGGCTGGCAGTGTTGTAATTTGGCTGCTTATATGCTTGTCTGCATTAGGTCAATGGCAGAGATGTCACTGGACGAACTCAGGAAGAGCTTGTGGCCATGCTGAGGAGCACTAAGCAGGGAGAGACTGCATCGCTGGTCATAGCCCGCCAAGAAGGAACTTTCCTACCCCGAGAGCTGGTAAAACACAGTCATACTGAGTTTTCAGCAAAGCACATCATACACTTACTGAATTCATAATAGCTGAGAAATGAGTTCTAAGTCATAGGCTTAATTTGTTGGGGGAAAAAAAAGAGTGAATCACACAGAGAGTTTTGCCCCATTTGGAGTATCACTGTTCTAGAAAGATGATGCAGTGAGATGGGTAAATGCAAACAGTGCTTCAAATATATGAATATGAAAACACCCTTCAAGGAAGCAATTTAACAATATTCAACTTAATAAAATGCACATTGAGTATATGCTATGGCCTAGGCCCCATGCAAAACACCATCAGCAGAAATGTTCATGGTCCTACTTCAGTGCAGTTTGCAGTCCAAAGGGAAATTAAAATATAACCAAATATTTTAAATGGTGATGAAGATTATGAAAGCAAGCTGCAGAGTGCTACAGTAATACCTTACAAGGGAATTAACTTCATCTTAAAGCCTGGGAAAGACAGCTCAAGAAAGAGAACTTCAAGTCTTATTAAAAACGTGTATCCTTTGACCTAGTAACTACAATTTTAGTAATTTGTCCTAAACTAATCATCAAAGATGTGGGAAAAATTCTTCTACATTGATTTTTTTTCTCCAGTCCTATTTATTGCAGTGATATATTGAGCACAGTACAACCAGGAGGTATTGGTTAAATAAATAACTGGATAGCTTTCCAGTGAAATATAATAAGTACTTAAATCATCTCTGTGAAGAATTAATAAGAATATGAGAGAATGTACAGGATATATTAAGTAAAAAGTTGGGCATGAAGTGATATATACAGTATGACAATAACATTAAGAATCTTTATAAAATATCTGGAAGGAGATGCACCCAGATTGTCAGTGCATTATGCCAGATTTTCATTTTCTCGTTTTTTTTTTTTTTACTACTGACACATAATATTTATTGTTGAAATATTTAAGGATGATTTAGAAAATTCAGAGGATTTTTATGACTAATAGTATAGAAAAATAGATATGAGAAAAAGAAATTTTAATTATCTTTTAATTTTTATTTTCTTTGAATCTATGTAAGAAATGGCAAAGGCACATATGGGTAATATGATAGGTTTTCCTTTAGTTAGATCATAAGAACAGTGAGTGTTAGTTGACAAAATTGAGTAAGGCTATGGTTTTTCCTGTGGTCATGTATGGATGTGAGAGTTGGACTGTAAAGAAGGCTGAACGCCAAAGAATTGATGCTTTTGAACTGTGGTGTTGGAGAAGACCCTTGAGAGTCCCTTGGACTGCAAGGAGATCCAACCAGTCCATTCTGAAGGAGATCAGCCCTGGGATTTCTTTGGAAGGAATGATGCTAAAGCTGAAACTCCAGTACTTTGGCCACCTCATGTGAAGAGTTGACTCATTGGAAAAGACTCTGATGCTGGGAGGGATTGGGGGCAAGAGGAGAAGGGGACGACAGAGGATGAGATGTCTGGATGGCATCACTGACTCAATGGACATGAGTCTGAGTGAACTCTGGGAGTTGGTGATGGACAGGGAGGCCTGGCGTGCTGCGATTCATGGGGTTGCAAAGAGTTGGACACGACTGAGCGACTGAACTTAGAACTAAGTATAGTTAACTTGAAAAAAAAAATTTAGTACTGATAATTGCTATCACATATATAAATTATTATTATACAGATTAGAAAGTAAATTTTAACCTGTTGCTTCAGATAGTTTATGTCCATTAATTTACTTACCTATTAATCCAACAAACAAATTGTTGAGCATGCATTGTGCACTAATTTGAGGGTTCTGGGGATAAAAAAATAACAATTAAGACTAATTTCCTGCCCTATGTGAGCCTGTTCCAAAATAAATGGTTGGAAGTGCTAATATTACAAGCACTTTCTAGCTGTTGGAGCTGTCCAAGAAGGAAATAGATTATTTAGCATACTGAAACAGAACCTGCCTCACCATCTGTCAAAGATGCTCTAGAAACAGTTCTCCCATTGGTAAGATGATAAGACTAGACAATGTCTAATGCTCTAGAAACAGTTCTCCCATTGGTAAGATGATAAGACTAGACAATGTCTACTCTGGGTCTAATATTGTGTTGCTGCTGCTGCTAAGTTGCTTCAGTTGTGTCCGACCCTGTGCGACCCCATAGACGGCAGCCCACCAGGCTCCCCCGTCCCTGGGATTCTCCAGGCAAGAACACTGGAGTGGGTTGCCATTTCCTTCTCCAATGCATGAAAGTGAAAAATGAAAGTGAAGTCACTCAGTCGTGTCTGACTCTTAGCGACCCCATGGACTGCAGCCTACCAGGCTCCTCTGCCCATGGGATTTTCCAGGCAAGAGTACTGGAGTGGGTTGCCATTGCCTTCTCCGAATATTCTGTTACATGTGTTTAAATACAAGTTTGAATAGACAGCCTTCCTGAACCAATGCTCATATATTAACCCTCCTTAGTACTAGCCAAAGGCACCTCTTCTTTCTATGTTCCTGTACCATAGAGTTTCTTTTTGATCTTCCTTCTCTTTCCCATCATCTTACCCATTTTTCCTTGTATCCTATTGTATGCTTTGAGAAGATCCATGATAAAATAGGGAAGGGTAGATGCACTTACCATCTCCTTTCTGCTAGTTGACCCAGCCACTTTGGAAGGCAGAATCTTGAGTTTCTGCCTCACCTCACTGAAGCACCTTACAGTTCCTAAAGAGATATGCTGTCAAAATTTGAAGTCTTTTCTGGAGAATCCCAGGGACTGGGGAACCTGGTGGACTGCCGTCTATGGGGTCGCACAGAGTCGGACATGACTGAAGCGACTTAGCAGCAGCAGCAGCAGCAGACTTTTAAAAATCTAAATCCAGATAGATTTTTTTCTTCCATCTTTTATTTATCCAAAGACCTTGATCTTTTTTCTACAAGGGTCAAAGTGAAAGGGAACAATATAAAAAGGGGCTTCCCTGATAGCTCAAGTGGTAAAGAGTCTGCCTGCAATACAGGAGACTGATTCAATCCCTGGATCAGGAATATCTGCTGGAGGAGTAAATGGCAATCCACTCTGATATTCTTGCCTGGAAAATCTCATGGACAGAGGAACCTGGCAGACCCCAGCCCACAGGGTCACACAGAGTCAGACAGGCCAAAGGAGGCAGCATGGATATATAGCAGGAAGCCCTTATACTTCTTGTTCAATTTTTGGTTGCTGGTGATAAAAACTCAAAACAAAACAAAACAAAAACCTCAGTAGGACTATATACTTGTTTAAGGGATAGGAGAACAAGGAAGGAACTTTTGACTCTGTATTCTGATGAGCTATGGTCCTGGGAGGACTAAAATCCTGAATGTAAAGAGAAATATCCCAGGCAGTCCATAGGCATGAAGAAGAACCCAACAGGAGAATTCCAACTAGAAACTCAAGCCCTAATGAGTCCCCTCATTCCCAATTGAACAGTTCTTTATACCCTTTTCCCATATGTCCATTAGAATTCCCAAATGCACTAATTCCTTCTTCCTAGAAGCTCTCCCCATCCCTTAAACCCCTACTCTCCCCGTCCCAATAAGGGGGAAAAGGATGTTGATCTTAGTCCAGTTTGGAACTCTGAAAACATTTTTAGTCAAACACACTTACATCTAGAAGTTAACAAATGGAATAATAGAATTTTTGGACTAAAGGGAGCTGAAAGATACACACAATACTCAGTGTGTTAGCGATGTTTATTTCTTCTAGTACATTACCACTTCTGTAGTATTGTAAACACAGTACTCTATAGGTATTATGGGGTAAATAGATTTGGGCAGGCTTACCTGGGACTAACAACTACTTGGAACATTCTTTTCTTTTTCATTATTTTAAAATGTACTCTGGTACAAAATACTGAATTACAGACAAAACTTGTATAACCAACCAAATTTACAAGCCAGGCAGCTTGTACATATTCTTTCACTCTTATTTAATATAATTTAGTGAAATTGGATTTCTATTCCAGAAAATGACATCGTAGCCCAAGCCCACCAGGGAGCATATTAACTTTATTGTGCAACTATGAGATAATGAGTGAAAATAAATTCTCTGTTCTCATCCTTTTCCGTGTTACACAAAATTTGGAGGGCATGTGGTTAGTATCCGTTCTCTTGGAATCCCCTGGCAAATAGTCTTTTTAAAAATTATATGACTTCTAACTATCCAAATATGTGGAATATGTAACCACAGCAAAGCAAGCGCCTTTGAGGCTTACTTAAGTAATGGGGACCCAGAATCTTTGTTTTGGAAAAATATGGAATAATATTATTTTTCCAGCCCAAATACCTGTCTTGAATGCTAAATAGCAGGAACTCTGCAGGAAGTTTATAAAGCAGTCACGTGTGGCATGCATGGGGCTCTTTCAGTGGGAAATATTCAGAGTGTGGATTGGACTCTTAGAAAGCACAGAATGAAGAGTGTGTGACGTGATACATCTTTGTGTTTCTCTTTCAAAAAAAAAAGCAAAGGTGGTATCATTTCAGTCTCTTCTCCCTTATTTTGAATGATGCACCCACTTGACTTTCCATTAAAAACCTGGCAGGATGAAGGAAGGACAGCACTTCCTGCTTTTGTCTGATTCTGTCTCCTTTGAAGAAAACAAACTGTTTATTGGTTTCCTGTCCTGAGAAACTGTCCTCTCCCTTTTGTTAAGCCGTGCTATTTCGTGAGCTCTGTACCCTCTTAACAGCACTGCTCTGCCTGTTTTCTGACAGTTAAATCTTCCTTACTTCCTTGTTATCATTAACTTCCTGTGAAGTCTTAACACTCACCTCCAAGGGAGCGTGTGGTCAGCAGTTCCACAGGAAGGCCCAATATAGGATGGTCTCTCAGATGTGACCCTCTCTCATTCCAAAGGCCTCAGCATCCATTTCCTGGTCATTTCTCCTGACTTGCCACATAAGAGAACAGTGCTGAATTCCTGTGTTTGCTGGTCCAAGCCTTCCTTCCTGAGCAATTTGGTCAGTATCACAAGTATGATTGGCATGTTTAGCCAACTTTCCAACTGCCGCAGGCTGGGCTGAAAATCAAATGAAGGGAATTTATATAATAGCATCATCACTATTTAGCTCTCTCTAGTATCTTTACCAAAAGAACTGTGCTTCAAAGGTGATCTTGCTAGAATCCTAGTCCAGAAGATCCTTTGATGTTCTCATCCCCTTACTGGGTGAGAGTTTATTAAAGAAATGTTCACACAAGGAACATTTTTGCAAAAGAGACTTTGAGATTAGTATTGGTAATAGAATCAGAAGGTAAATCTGCTGTGTTTGTGATTGTACTTGAAAACTATGCTACTTATTCGGTGGTTTGTTTGGTCTGTTCTGTGAGAGACATGGTCTACAAATTTTTTTCCATTCTTGATACCTGAAATTCTTTTTGTTTTTTTCCAAGTGTCAAATAAAGCTAACATTCCATTTAGAAAAAACCCTGAAAATGAAAAGTTTTTTGTGTATTCCTTGGCTTTATTTTTAAGGACTTCAGAGAAAGAGGCATTGGATTATTTGCCATGTATGTATCATGTATGTGGCTGTCTCCTTTCGTTTACTGGGGGAAAAGAACTATTCTGCCATTTCATTGTTAACCTCTTTAACATTTCATGTTCTGACCTGCTGCCTTATCTTTAAATTATCCTGAAAATCACAGCAACTCCTGGTGGGTAAAACAAGCTGAGAAAATTTCAAATGTATTTATAATTTCTACCTGCCAAGCTTGCCTGCTATTAAGCGCTGGCCTCTGCAAGGGGGATTAACTGTATTTCAAGCAAGCAAGTTGCTCCTGCTTGAAATGATTGAGATCCCAAAGTTAGCCATGTTTGTCATGCTGATCTGACCTTCACTTAGGAACATTGCTTTTGCAGAGAAAAAAAATGATGCAGGCATATGTGGAGGCTCCCTGAATAGCTGCTGAAATTCCAACACTGAAGTATTTACCAGTCCCTGTATCTACCTAGCAAATGACACATGGCCTGAACTTCTTCATGGTTCTTCTTCCTAAGTAAAAACTTCATATCTCAAATGTCAAATTACTTAACATCATGAATCATACAAGAATTTTAGTTTGAAATTTTAGATGAACCTCATTTAACTGATACATTATTTTATTTCCCTTTGGCTATTTGATTCAAAATGACCCCATGCTTAATTAACCAAGGTACTTAAGGAAGAATGAATATTATAGTGGTTATTTGTGGAAAAGTAGCAGAAATTGAAGGATGGCTTCAGAATGATTTTTCTACCCAAACCAAAGTGCATGAGTTATGTTTTAGAATTTAAATAATTATGGAGAAACCAAAATGTATTGCTATATTTTATAGATTCTCCAAGTAACTCGGTTCTCTAACTTCAGATGGAGTCCTGGCTAAGACACAGTCTCCATTTCTGCCTCTTTCTCCAGTAATTTCTGTTTACTTCTTCCTACATTTCCACTCAACCAGTAGTCCAGACTCTGAAAGATGAACTTCAGAGTCAACAAAATGTGTTCCTTCTCAAGAAGGGTCTAGCCCATAGAGAAAAAAAGAGTGGGTTCATCAAATTATACAACTGAAGGGTTTGGATTCAAAGTCAGGGACCAAAAATACCTATAAAAACATAATGGTCCTTGAGAAGAATTTTGATGATTGAGTAGGATTTCAAAATGCAGAGCCACAAGAGAGAAGGAAAAAGCAAGTTTAAATACTGAGATTGAAAAATACAAAATATATCAAGGAGATCCTAAACAGCCCACCCTAGTAGATTACTGATCAAGAAGCTAACATGAGAAACAGTGTTTGGAAGGGGCAAAGAGGTATTAGATTCCTGCTTAAAGCTATTGCAGTTCACTAGAATGTAATGGTTAGGAGCTTGGGATCTGATACTAGCCAGACCTGGGTTGGATCCTGATTGACTGAGTGGCCTTGGGTAAGTTACTTCCCTGTGCTCCCACTCCTCATTTAAAAAATGGGGATCAGATTATTATCTACTTAAGAGATTGTCTATTAGCATTAAATGAGATACGTATGTAGTACTTAGAACCAGGCACATGCAATGGGATTCAGCAGATGTTACTTGTTATCAGCATTGCTCATCTCAATGAGAGATAATTAAGTGCACAGTTAGGACACCCCAGTCATTGGGAATGGAGATAGAAAACTTTGGCTTTGGCATCTGATAGATGTTGGGGTAATAGAATGAGGTATATCAGAAACTCCCAAGTTTTGAATTTGGGTGGCTAGAAATAGAAGATATATAAACAGGTTTGGAGAAGAAACAATTATTTTTGGCCTAGAATTGTATTCCTTTCATGCCTCCCAAGCTGATCTATGAGCCAGTAATTATCACCACTTTTCCTTCTCTCTACTCTCGAGCCATGCCAGGCTTTTTTTCACTTGTTTAAGATGTTACCAGAGCCTTCTCCATGCCAAATATTTCCTGTGAGACTTCCCTCTGCTTAGAACACCCCTCCCTTCTCTTTCACCATTCAATTCCTTAATATATTTACTTAACAGAACCTGCTTGAACCCCCTAAGTCTGGGATATGGGGCTCCAGTTAGTTTTCAGTTTATATTCAGAACTCCCCTTACCATGTCTCTGAATCACCTTAAGAACAAATAGCAATTAAGAGTCCAGGTTTGGGGGTCTCATGGCCTCAATGTGAACCCCTCTCTCACAATCTTAATCTCTCAGTGCCTTAATTTCTTCATTTGTTAAATAAGGACTATGATAGTACCCACTTTGTAGGGTTGTTATGAGAATTAGTTGAACATAGATGCTAACACACGGTCCAATAATGTTGACTCCTGTTGTTATTTCCTGTGTCTGGTGGACACTGGGTGCTCAGTAAATATTTGTTGACTGAATAACTGAAAGCTATGCATTATTAAAGTAGATGATATAGAAATCTAGAAAAGGTATCACCGAATGAGCTATTACCTCTAATCTATACCTAATCTGTATTTCATGCATTATCCATCCTACTACAGTCATTGTAAGCCAAACAAAAAATATTCAGCGATTTCCTTAGACATCAGAGCTCTAGCAACTTCTAACTACACATAAGACAATGGGGGTAGGGATAGTATTAAATGTAAGTGACAGTTTAGGTCATTTAAATGATCATGAAGACATTTGCATGATCTAGTTGTACAGTTTATTTGTAAAGGCATATAAAAATAAGTAGCAGTATCTTTTATTTTAAAATATTAAAGTCATTTTTGAAATATTAATGTAGTTTAAAGCACCTTCAAAATGTTTCAGTCTTGGATACCATAACTTGTTAGAACAGTGGTCCTCAAAGCATGGTCTCAGACCAGCAATGTAGCACCACCTGAGAATTTGTTAAACATGCAAATTCTCAGGCTCCCTGAAGACTTAAGAAATCAGAAACTCTAGGGGTGGAGCCCAAAGATGGATTTTTACCATACACTCCAGATGGTTCCGATGCCCCCTCAAATTTGAAAACCATTAGTTATAAAGAGTGTCATAAGGCCTGTAGGATGACTTAGTACCCATAGCTGACTAGCTCCAATAATCACATTTTCAACTTTATTTTTTTTATTCTACAAACAATTTCTTGCTCTGTGAAAAGTATTCAATGAAAATTTCAGGCCCAATTGAGTTGCGTCCCTTTGGCCACGTGCCCCTCATTTTGGCAAAGGGCCAGTGCTCAGCACAATCCAGTTACTCAACTCAATTACACCTGATCCATTTAGGCAAACTCAATTGTACTTGACTTTTTCAGGCCCAACTCGATTGTGCTTTAAAATTTCCACACTCAATTTGATTGTGCTCAAAATGTGTTATGTGCCATCTTGTAACTTGTAGATTTAGACAGATACCAACAGGAGGTACTTTTAGAGAAGCTTAGAAGATTGGGTTATTGACATTTGTTTGCAGTTACACTTAGTTTTCCCCATCTATTTGCCATGAAGTGATGGGACCGGATACCATGATCTTAGTTTTTTGAATGTTGGTTTTTAAAATAGCTTTTTCACTTTCCTCTTCCACCCTCATCAAGAGACTCTTTAGATCCTCCGCAAGATAGGTAAACAGTGGGAACAGTGACAGCTTTATTTTGGGGGGGCTCCAAAACCACTGTGGATGGTGACTGCAGCCTAAAAATTAAAAGACACTTGCTCCTTGGAAGAAAAGCTATGGCAAACCTAGCCAGTGTATTAAAAGGCAGAGACATCACTTTGCCGACAAAGGCCCCTTTAGTCAATGCTGCGGTTTTTCCAGTAGTCATGTACAGATGTGAGAGTTGGACCAGAAAGAAGGCTGAACAGTGAAGAACTGATGCTTTCAAATTGTGGTGCTGGAGATGACTCTTGAGAGTCCCTTGGACTGCAAGGAAATCAAACCAGTCAATCCTAAAGGAAATCAATCTTGCATATTCATTGGAAGGACTCCTGATGAAGCTGAAGCTCCAGTACTTTGGCCACCTGATGCGAAGAGTTGACTTACTGGAAAAGACTCTGATGCTGGGAAAGATTGAAGGCAGGAGGGGAAGGGGATGACAGAGGATGAGATGGTTGGATGGCTTTACCGACTCAATGGACATGAGTTTGAACAAACTCTGGGAAACAGTGAAGGACAGGGAAGCCTGGTGTGCTGCAGTTCATGGGGTCACAAAAAATCGGACATGACTTAGGGACTGAACAAGAGCAAACTTTATCTCCAGCATGAAATGCTACAGGGAAGGTGTCATGGGCCGTACTCTACCATCCCCATTCTGCTCTGTTGAACACAGGTCAAACTTTACAAAGCTCCTAAGAAAGTGATCCTCATGTCCTGTCACAAAGCCACCATGCTTAGCTGTTCCCATTCATTTCATTTTAAAAATGGCAGAAAATGTCATAGAGATATTTCTCCTTACCAAAAGATATTTGTTTGTGAAAATCAGAAATATTTTTAAAGGAAGACTTCCACCTCACTGAGATAAGCATAACACCTTCTCACTCATGCTATGTACTAAAAGACCAGGCTCTTAATCTCTGCCAGTTTTTAAAATGTGTTCAAGAACCCACAAGCCTGAGGGATTAATAGTCATCAGCTACTCCCTGGGCAGTACTCATACCTAAAAGAATTCTACTGAACCCTTGTCAGCAAAATCTAGTCTTGATAAAATAGATGATGATAAATGCTCTGGTTCAGCATTATTAAAACAGATGGAGGAAGTGCTGGCCATTTTGCCCGGTTGTATGACTTCCAGGTGTCAGAGTGAAAATACTTAATGGGTTTTATCACAAGGCTGGTTTTGTTGGACTTTAGAAGATGGTGGAAGGAGGAGCTTTCTGTGTTGAAAAGAAGCTCTCCTGACATTTCAGAGGACCAGGGCCTAATTACATTCTCTTGCAAAGTTAAGGATGAAGAGCCATGAGATCCAGCTGGACTCTCATGGCATAAGACATATGTCTTATTAGTGGCCACTGCAGCCATGATTAAGCTTCTGGAGGCTAGAAAAAAAGAAGCCTGTTCTGAATATACATGTTTAAACAGCACAGAAAAAGGAATCTTGTGACCAACCATGGGCTATATCCTTCTTATTATCCAGTTAGCCAAATGTTACCAGTAATTCATGCCAGCTGTTGATATGGAGCAGCTGGATAAGAAGGTGGTTACAAAGCTCGGGGGATGACCTTGATTTGCCTAATTACCCCGATGCCTGTGATCTGTACATTCGTTAAGGTACACTCAGTGTAAGATAAGGAAACGCGTTCATTTTGTAAAGGATATTTAAAGATTAAGGGGGAAATATGTACTGCCGTAATTGATTGTGGTTGACTTTCCCAGCTGTTATCAAAGTCAATACCACACATGTGAAACTGCCAGAAGAGTCCCTTTCACTTTGAAAGTATACTGAGAGGTTTGAACACATTTCATCTGCCTGTTTTTCAAGAAAT
This sequence comes from Bubalus bubalis, assembly GCF_019923935.1. Lineage (NCBI taxonomy): Eukaryota > Metazoa > Chordata > Mammalia > Artiodactyla > Bovidae > Bubalus > Bubalus bubalis. The sequence goes on from NC_059158.1 coordinate 145,587,733, forward strand.
TGTGTGATCTTTATCGTTAAAGAATATCAGCTTAAGATGGTTACTTTTTTTTCTCTTCCTAAGGGCTGATAAAACAGAGATAGATGCTTAAATAACAATCTGTTGCCTCTTACCTCTTCCCATGCCCCGTCCCCAAAGATTCTCTGGGCAATGACTTTTAAATACATTCTCATTATTTTTAATGAGTACGCAGAATGTATGACGCATAATGCACCAGTAGATAAGTGCCCTTTAACTGAACTTGTCAGATATAATAAAACATCGAAGGAGTTAAGATGCGCTTTTCTTTAAGATATTATAATTATTTAAATTAAGATTCCCAGGTACAAATCATGTACTATTCAATACCTTTTGCTGCCTTAAGAGAGCACCAGCTCCAGTCTTAGTTCGCTCTGTAAAAAAGAATGTTTTATCACAGCAGTAAGAAGACAAATGAACGTTTAATATTGTTATGTCTCTTTAAGTTTACCCTTCTTTAAATCTGCCCCAATGGCAGGATATTCAATTATAAACGAGTTCAATTATGTTTCCTGGCCACTTATTGAGTTATATGAAGGACTTTTATCACCGAGTCTTTCTGTAATTAATTCTTTGCATTTCTTAGAGGCTAAGGACCTAAGGAAGGATTGTTTAACAGCTTCAAATGTTGTTTCCATTTTCTTATACTTTTTCTTTTCTTTTCCTTCCTGTCTTTTCTTTCTTGCTCTAACCTATCATTCTGCCTTTCTAGAAGCAAATAACACTTAGTATGGTATCCCTTAATTGCAGAATATTTTTATTTCTACATTACATTAAAACACCAGGTGGTGACGAAGAGGAAGATAATAGTATATTACATTCAATTACATTAAAATGCCAGTAGTAGATGAAGATGGTGGTAGAATGGAGAAATATATCATCCCCAAGAACAGCAAAGCATCCCCTTGCTAGTCTTTGTTGCAGAAATATCAGTGCCTTTGGCTCCTGGTTTATGGGACTGTCAGCCTTAGCACCCTGCTTGTGAGTTACAGAGTTTCAACCTGACTCAAAAGGGCTCCCTTATCTCCTTCCTAGAAAATACATATTTCATCTATAGACTCTTGACTTCCCATTGGAGGGGAAAACACATAGATACAAACAAGCAAAAACATAGAAAGTGACAAAATACAAAAACACCGAACCGCAACATCTTACCCTTGCTTACAGTCCATCTCCCTGAGATCAGATGCTTCTCATCCATGATACACAGAGACTGATGTTCAGGAGATCCATCTTCTTACACCTCCATTTCTCTCTATTTCTGGGTCCACTTTGATTGTTGTTGTTGTTTAGTGGCTAAGTCATGTCTGACTCTTTTGTGGCCCTATGGACTGTAGACCACCAAGCTCCTCTGTCCATGGGATTTCCCAAGCAAGAATACTGGAGTGGGTTTCCATTTCCTTCTCCACGGGATCTTCCTGAGCCAGGGATTGAGGACACATCTCCTGCATTGGCAGGTGGATTCTTTACCACTGAGCTACCAGGGAAGTCCCCACATTGATGATCAGTTCAATTCAGTTCAGTCTCTCAGTTATGTCCGACTCTTCGCGACCCCATGGACCACAGCACGCCAGGCCTCCCTGTCCATTACCAACTGCCAGACTCTACTCAAACTCATCTCCATTGAGTCGATGATGCCATCCAACCATCTCATCCTCTGTTGTCCCCTTCTCCTACTGCCTTCAATCTTTCCCAGCATCAGGGTCTTTTCAAATAAGTCAGCTCTTCATATCGGTTGGCCAAAATATTGGAGTTTCAGCTTCAACATCAGTCCTTCCAATGAACACTCAGGAGTGATTTCCTTTAGGATGGACTGGTAGGATCTCCTTGCAGTCCAAGGGACTCTCAAGAGTCTTCTCCAACATCACAGTTCAAAAGCATCAGTTCTTTGGTGCTCAGCTTTCTTTATAGTCCAATTCCATATCCATACATGACTACTGGAAAAACCATAGCCTTGATGAGACAGACCTTTGTTGGTAAAATAATGTCTCTGCTTTTTAATATGCTGTCTAGGTTGGTCATAACTTTCCTTCCAAGGAGTAAGCGTCTTTTAATTTCATGGCTGCAGTCACCATCTGTAGTGATTTTGGAGCCCAAAAAAATAACGTCAGCCACTGTTTCCACTGTTTCCCCATCTATTTACCACGAAAGTGATGGGACTGGATGCCATGATCTTACTTTCCTGAATGTTGAGCTGTAAGCTAACTTTTTCACTCTCCTCTTTCACTTCCATCAAGAGGCTTTTTAATTCTTCACTTTCTGCCATAGGGGTGATGTCATCTGCATATCTGAGGTTATTGATATTTCTCCTGGCAATCTTGATTCCAGCTTGTGCTTCTTCCAGCCCAGCGTTTCTCATGATGTACTGTGCATATAAGTTAAATAAGCAGGGTGACAATATACAGCCTTGACGTACTCTTTTCCCTATTTGCAACCCATCTGTTGTTCCATGTCCAGTTCTAACTTGCTTCATGCCCTGCATACAGGTTTCTCAAGAGGCAGGTCAGATGGTCTGGTATTCCCATGTCTTTCAGAATTTTCCACAGTTTGTTGTGATCCACACAGTCAAAGGCTTTGGCATAGTCAATAAAGCAGAAATAGATGTTTTTCTGGAACTCTCTTGCTTTTTTGATGATCCAGGAGATGTTGGCAATTTGATCTCTGGTTCCTCTGCATTTTCTAGAACATTGATGATAACAGGACCCAATTGTTCAGTGAATATTTACTGAACATCTATTTCCAGTTCAGGTAATCAAATACTCATTGTTTATTTGGGCTAGATATTGTGCCATGCACTGGGTATTCTCAGATGTACTTTGTCGTGATCCCTGAGCTACAGGAGTTTATTGAGTGCCATCAGAGAAAAAGGATAAGAATATGGCATGATGTCTACCATCTGTGTGGAAAGCTAGTGGGAGGGAAATTTAAGGAAGAAGCTGAGAGATTAATAGTGAACTAGAAGTTATAGAAGGAAAAAATGTTAATCAGGACTAAAAGTTATACATATAAAGTTAAAATCATGAAACATTTCATATATGAGGTTGGACGTGGACTGGACCATGGATGAGTTCAAAGAACTGAAGAGAGAGAAACTAAGGGAAATATGGAGAAGCATGAGCCAAAGACAGAAAGGAAAACTGAGGAAAAGGAAGGAGAAAAGAAGCATCTTGATTATAGTGATACTATTGTTGACCACTAATGCCATCACATGAGCAAAATTTGCAAGTCTGTAATAAGACCAGTTCTAAGGATAGAAAATCCATCAAATATGAATTTAATATCTCTTTTATTGCCTCTTTTATAAGGTTTATGTTTAGAAGTTCTGTATTTCAGCTTATTCATTCAACTTGCATTCAGCTGGAGCATCTACTGGAGTGGAAAGTCCAAGAAGGCCTCTCCTACAAGGTTTTCAGTTGTTGCTGGCTGTTGGGTGGAGCACCTTGGTTCTTCTTCATGTGCCTTCTCATCCTGCAGAAGGCAGTGCACCTTCTTACATGACATTTTCAAGACAGCAAAAGTAGACTCTTAAGGCCCAGCGTCAAAAGTTGCATAATGTTACTTCTGCCTCATTCTCTTGGTCAAAGCAAGTTAGACAGCCAAAGTTCAAGAGAGAGGTGAATAGCTTCTACATTTGGACAGAAAGAGCAGTAGTCACGTTTCAGGGAATTCATTGGGGCCAATACTACAATCTCTCACATTAACTTAGGAAAGTTTGAGTGAGTACTGGATGTAAGATTCAGTTACTGACCCAGGACTTCTATAGCATGGTTGAGTTTTCAGAAAAGCCATTTAACTTCTTGGGTCTTATCTTTCTAAATTCCATTCACAAACATTTTTATTGTGTTCCTTCTCAATGCAAATAGAGTGCAAGAAATAGAAAAGAAGATAAGTCATTCCCCTTTCCCTACTTTATTTAGCAACGTTTTAACCATGACATAAATTTACTAAACATAGATTCATGTCCCTATTCTGGATACTTTTCTCCCTGAATGAGGGATATGCTTTTCTTTTTTTTCTCCCATCCCTTATAGAGATTTACTCTTCTATAGTAGATGCCCACTACCTGGCTTGGGGGCCATGAATCAGAGGTGGGCCGTGTAGACAGTGAAAAACTATTAAGTACTAAAATCAAATTATCAGAATAAAAAGTAATTTGTCAGTAAAATGAGAGATTTTTCTTATCTATAAAATGAGACGACTAAACTACATGGCTTCTTAGATTGCTTCCTACTGGAAAATTCTATTCTATGAATTTCTGTGCATCAAATCTTGGCATGACACTCCATATAGTGCCTGAATTATGTATGATCTGCATATATAAATGGACAGCAAGAGTTCTCTGAGTGGTTGTTCCACAGTTCTGAATGCCATGGGAGCTTTTGACCTAAAGAATACCTTCTCCTAAGTAAATGTAGAGCTGACAACTTGCCAACAGATCTCTCTCTTCTGGCTATCTTTTCAACCCCCTGCCATGCGGTGCCTGTTGCCATAGTATTTAGTAGATACAGAGGGCCCCTCTTTCAAAACTCTCTTGACACCACCATGTGGGTACCACCACAGCCAGTTCAAAAGAGAATGTGTCCCTTCTTTCCTAAATATGAAATTCAGATATATATTCCTAGAGAACATCCTTAAATACGGTCTATCCAGTGGAATGTAAAATTACTATATACTATTTTGGAGATACCAAGGAGTGAGCAAACCATGCTGGCTAATTGAAGCCTACACACAGTCTACCAGCATTTCTTTTGAGGGAAAAAAAAAAAATTAAATTGCAAGAAACAAATTTACAAACAGGCTTATAGCATATAATCTTTTTTCTGACTAGAAATTGCCTTGTCTGTACCCACCATCACAGTTTATTTAAAGCTTATTTCCATTATACATAGAGAAAAGTGAACGAGTTACAAACACTATTCATTACTGTTTTGGATAATATTCATCCTTAATGCAATAAAAAAAAAAAAAAACCTGGGTTCTGGATTCTTCTATTAGAAAAATATGTGTCAACAATAACAACTTATTGAAAACTTGGCAGATATTTTCAATGTAATTATTAATGCAAGGCACCTTAGTTCCTCTTGGGTACTAGATAGATTTTAAATAAATTATATAAATATTAATGTAATTATTAACTTGATAATTTTATGTGCTATCTCGGCACACAAGAAAATTAAACAAAGATGAAGGCTGCTGAATTGTTCATGTGTGAGAACATACATAACAGTGACTTATTTCCAATATTGTAGGGAGATGGAAGTGCGCTGGATCGAGCCTTGTCTGCAGCTGCATAACTGAGTACGATTGTAAAATATATGTATGCAATTTTTCATGTTGGTTAAGTTAATAACATGCCACTATAATTTGTGTACCTCTGAAATAGGAGCCAAATCATGTACATCCTAGCTGGAAAGTAAAGGCAAAATGCCTATAAACAAGCTAGAGGCTTATTTTTTTTTTTTCTTTTTTAAGCCCAGTCTTTGCCGTCAATAGCAGTTCAGAGGTTCCTCTTTAACCTGTAGGGTTTCTTCAGAAAAGAATATGTAAATGTCTTACTTCCTTCACAAACCTTTGAAAACGTAACCCTAAGATCGCATTGCCTCTCACCCTCAGCTCTCAATAGCTCTCGAGGAAATGGGCACTTCTTATCAGACAGGAGCAGCCCGGCAAGGGCAGCCAGCACATTGAGAGGCCAGGGCAGTGAAGTGGTCAAGGCCACTGGGCAGGTAGTGAAAGGCCTCTCGCTGTGTTAAACAAATGCAGTTTCCTTCCTGTCTTCTGCAGGAGCTAATTTTGTTTTTCACTTCTCTTCTGGTATAAGAACAATCAGGATTCATAAGGCCATTCAGCCTGTGAGGAGATGTGCATTAGATTATCATAAATCCACAGATAAAAAGTGCAGTGGTCAATGAGAACAGACATTCTTGGATGAAATAAAAGGTTTAATTGAAAGTACTGTCCCAAGGGAGATAGATGATTGAGCATGGTATTGAGTCGACATTAATTACCATAGACCAGAGAGTGAAAAAAATAAAAGACCATTCTATATTTTTTTTAAGTTCCCAAATCTGTTTCTCTTTAAGAGGACTTAGGAGATTCTCCTAATAGAATGCTAAGGGGAAAAGGTGAGTTTTTGTTCATACGCAGTGTTCTTAGAACACTGTTAAAGTTTCTTAGGAAGTTGCAGCTGAATTCTGTGCTAGTACAAATAGTTTTTGTTAGAAGTCGGAGATCTAGACAGAGTACAAAGTGAACTGATGATGAATAATGGTTAAAATTGATCAATATCTGTTATGAGCTATGGTACTAGTCAATGATTTGCACTTATTATAGAATTTTTTTTGATTCTTTGATTATGTCTCTCAGCTTAATTTTTTTAGTACGTTGGGTTTCTATTCTACAATGTAACAGAAAAAAATAAATAAATAAATTGAAGAGGCCTCTGAACATAAGGTCCCCATTAAACACTAGATGGCTCGCTTTGTATCACTAAAATATGGCTGCCTTTATAAATCATGCATATTTATTTAGCCAATGCCCTACTCTTGATGTGGTTAAAACAATGAGATGAACTCTCCATTCACAGAGACAAAGGCTGGGATCAAGGACTGCCTTAACCAGAAAATAATTGGTCAGGTGTCTCTTTTACCAGTCATTAACGTTTTAGAATTATGACTTTGAGTCTCCCTTTAGGTCAAGTAGAGTATAAAAAAATCTTCTGGATTATTCATGCCTAGTGTGCAATGCATTTGAAAGAACAAAGACAGGGAGATACCAAATATATTTTAGTGTTTTACACAATGCTGCCAACTTTTAGTTTATTTGCTTTTCAGTTTTATTTAGAACAAATGAATTCACTCAGTAAGAGCATTTAAACTTCTTAGCCAATTGGGAGTGGACATAGGCACAGTCTTAGTTTAAATGTGAAAAATTGCTTTTTTAGGGTTAATTTGAACAGGGTAGTTGCCAAATAGTACCAGCTGTCATAATAAAGGAGAAGTGAGTGACAGGTTTACTCCACCCCATATCAAAACCCAAGAGCGGATATGCTGATCAGATGAGCCAAAATAAATGGAAGTTCTTAGAAACATTTGCAAGCTATTTTCTTGCAAAGCTAAGCCCTTCATAGGCATCAAAGTACAAACGGGTCGTGACTAAGCTTAGCACTATTATAGAAATGAGAAAGTAGGATCACTCTGTTGCAGTAGGGATCCCAAATGCACTGCCTAATACTCTAAAATTTCCTATGATGACAACGGTGATAGTGGTCTATATTACAAAGTATTGGAACTTGAATAGCAGTTCTTAAACTACTTTTTAATAGTAATGAAAATGTGGCCCATTCGAGCTACAATTGAGGAAGCGATGCAGCACTTGTCAGCAATGCTGTTTTAACATTCACGAACCCTTATTCTCAGGCATGCACGGGAATAGTTGCTAATGGTAAGAATAGAAGTGGAATGGTCCTTGTTTCCCTTGAAGATTTTTATAATAACAAATAAGCATAATATAAAGTGATTAGTGCTATAATTTAATTAGGTAAGGAGATACAGGTGAGGTCTCAGCCACAGAGCAGGTGACAGTTGAGATGGATATGGAGGAGTTTGATAGATATGTAAGAGTTTGCAGCGTCAAGTGGGAAGGAGAAGAGAGAATGATTTTTAGACAGTGAATCCTGCCTAAAAAGTAAGAGAATCTCTTCATAATATTTAATTAATTAACTTCAGTACTATGTAACAAACATGTTAGAAAGTTTAGGGCAGAAGTATTAAAGCTGTATTTTTATAGATAAGATGCAACACATAGCTGATACTTTTCTTTTTGGCCTTTTAGTACCATTATTTCAAGAAGGGCATTATGGCAGAGAAGAGGTAACAAATTAATTTATGAAGTCATCCTCTAACAATTATTTTTATACATATGCATTCTGTCAGATTTAAACTGGATTTAAAGTTGAATTAAACGTAAATCTTGCCTTTCGTTAGATTATAGTGGTATAGTGGAGTCAAAACAGGCACACAAACAAAGAATTATAAGAATAGAAAAAAAGGAATAGGGAAGAAAAAAAAAGAAAACAGAAGAATGGAAAGGCCAATTGTTTCCCCACTGATAAAATCAGAGAAGGAAGAGGCAGCTTATATGCTGAGACATAAAACCTGGGTGTTTGGAAATATCAAGTAAGGGGACTTTGATTCCATTATATCTTTGCAATAAAATTTATTTTGAGATGAAAGTAATTCCTACACTAATATATATATATATATATATATGTATATATACATATATGAAATAGAGCTGTTTCCCTATGAATGATTTCATTAAGTATCATGAAGTGTATGTTAGTACTGTCAGGAAAATGCTTAACTTAAAAGATTCATTCACTCTTTATGCTTAGATGATTCATTTTTCCATGTATCAGCAAGTAAAAATGGACTTGTGATGGATTAATTTTTAAAAAAAATAATTCCGTAGGAATGAACTAAAACTGAGATAATTCTTGTTTATTCTTTGAAGCATACTTTGTTGGAAAATGAAGATCCATTAGTTCAGGGAAGAAAGAAGTCCTGCTAAACCTACATCTAGGGAAATATTGATTGGAAGTATGCTGAACTTTTAAACTTCTTGTAATTACACACTGATTTTACAGGAATTAAGGCCGTAGAAATTGCTCCCTTACCCTTGGCCTGCTTTCCTATATGTGTGTGTGTGTGTGTGTGTGTGTGTGTATATAGCAAAGGAGGAGACACATATAAGTTAAAGGCAATATTTGGCAGCTCAAGCCAGTTACTAGGCCTCTGGGGCCACTTGAAGAGTCCCTCTTAAGAACCTGACAGAAACAGTGGCAGATATAAGAGAAGGAGTCTTCCCAGATCTAGACTAGCTACTTCGTCTGTCTTGGGGACATCTCACAGATCCAGAAGTCACTCTGAAGTCCAGACTGTAGGATGACTATAGGATGATGTCTTAGTCTGGTAGGTTTGCTGTAACAGTACCATACCTTGGATGACTTGTAAACAGCAAAAACGTATTTCTCACAGTTCTGGAGGCTGGAAGTCCAAGGTCAGGATGCCCACATGATTGAGTGAGGGCCCTCTTCTGGGTCACAGTCTTCTTATTGTACCTGTATCTGGTAGAAGGGCTAGGGAGCTCCATGGGGCCTCTTTTATAAATGTATCAGTCCCACTCAATAGGGTGCCACCTTCTTGACCTCATCACCTTCCAAAGGCCCCAACTCTTAAAACCATTGCTTTGTGCATTAGGATTTCAACATATGAAATTTGGAGAGACAAAACATTTGAATAGCAGATGCATATATGTGTCAAACAGAAGATGTGATACCAAAAGAAGAGAAAGACATGATTAACAGTGATATAAACCTGATGATATATCATTAACCCGGGAGGATATCTCCTGTGTGTGTGTGTGTGTGTGTGTGTGTGTGTGTATGATACATATATCATCCAGTTGGTGGATGGGTTTATTGATCTCAATTCTTCACTTCCAAATAGTAACATTAAATATCTATATTCTGATTATGGTCTCATGTGTGGAGAGTATTTTCCAACCTTGGCTTGTAGACTTGCACATATGAATTCATTTGGCCAATGAGATGTCAGTAGATGTTTTGTGGGCAAAGGCTTTAAAGTTAATTTAATTTTCACATTCCTGCCTTTTGTCACATGAGAAACGTGTTTCAGATATGCAGAGGTCTAAGGAAGTTGAGGGATCTGGGCAGCAGACATGTACCTCATCCATAGCTTGGAGGCCAGCCTACCTGAATCCAGCTGAGATTAGCCAGATACAGTCAACGTGAGAAACATGAGCTGGAAATAAATGCTTTACAGTTCATATCACAATTTTGGGATGATTTGTTATGCAATATTTGGGAGGCATCAGCTGACTGATACATTCTTTCACTTTTCCCCATTAATTAATTTCTGGGTAGATTTTCCTCCCTTTTCCCATCAATTTGTTTGTAGTAGTGAGGACAGGAAGATATATCTATATTTTAAATTTAATGGGTTTCATACTGTACAGAACCCAGATGACTTCTTATTTTATAGCTATTTTTATCTGAAAATTAATGTTGACAGGATAATTGATTTAATTATTAAGATAAGAGGCAAATTATATGTCTTTATCTACAAATGACATATTATATATATGGTAAGAACATTCTCATTACAACAGCAAACATGTACTGAGAATTTAAAATGGTGTTTCCCACTGAGATTTCTCAATCTCTATTTGGAATTTAGGATTATTTATCATTAATAATATACTAAAAGGGATCGGTTTCCAGCTGGAGTCTCTTTAGATGCAACTCAGACCTCAGACAAAAGGGGAGGGTTAAAATGGTTGTATTTCTATTATGTAATTTTCTTATAAGTCTTAACCAACAAATAAACTCTGCCTTCCACAGCCCCCGTGAAAATATTGCTTTCTTGAGGTCATGGTGGTACTGTTACTTCATTACCACATGATTTAATAACCATGATTCACTTTGTTTTAAAGTGAAGGAACATCCACTGGGTCCTCTAGGGAGAATGTAGGTATCTGAGATATAATCCCTACGTTTAGAATTCTTAAATTGGGAAGAAAGCTATATTACCTTTGTGCTTAGGCGCTCAGTCATGTCCGACTCTCTGAAAACCCATGGGCTGTAGCCTGCCAGGCTCCTCTGTCCACGGGGATTCTCCAGGCAAGAACACTGGAGTGGATTACTATGCCCTCCTCCAGGGGATCTCCCCAACCCCAGGATCGAGCCAACATCTCCCACATTGCAGGCGGATTCTTTACCAGCTAAGGGGAAGCCTATCTTTATTAAAAGCATTTGTACCCTCAACAATGACACATAGATTGAGAAAGCAGGGTGTATGTAGAACATTCTTATATATTTACTCTGATAAAAGATTTTATTCGGTGACTTCACAGTTTCTAAGACCCCAGTGAAAACCACCTATAATTTGTTGTCTTTACACTATCTTCAGAAATCTCCCAATGTCAAACAAATGTGATTTTTTTTTTTAATGTCACATCTGGAAACTAAACGTCATTTATTTCCCTTTTTGGACTAAGGACTCCCTCATTCTAAGAGCTTCAGAATGTACTTGTTGTCCTGCATCATTTGAAGCCTGTCATGAGACTATACTTTCCTTCCATGAGTCTTTGTTGTTGATGATGGTAATTATGACATACGAGATGTACCCAGAATGTGATGCAGCAATAATAGAGCTGGAAGTCTGAACCATGAGCTTGTGTGGCATCTCTAGGACCTTGTTTCTGACCTACAGGATTTCTCTCTGGAACCTTCTGTCTTTTCTGCTCCATTCCTTTCCAGCCTAATCTTCCCTGTGTTCTCTAACACGGTGTTTCTTTAAGTATACGCTTAGGGAAGTGTACTTTCCTATAATACACTTCTTGCAAAGATGTGTTCCATGGTCAAGTAAATTAGGGAATATGTATTAACTTTTAAGAGCACTGAAAAGACCTAGCATAAACCATTTCCTTGGATTTTTCATCATGAAAACTTTTTTTTTTTTCCCCTCATATGCACTGATTGTGCCCTTGTGTATTAGACCTTAGATCCAAGTCTTAGAAGAGATCAGTTTGTTGGTTACTGAAGCAAGCCCTAATTGGACATGGCCTTGGGCCAGACATCCTCGGGAGGCTCCAGTAGCCTGTAGACTGATCGTGTTATGGGGTCAGGGGGCACTTCCAGTTCAGTCAGTGCCACCCTCTTGCTGAGTGGTGGGCTGGGCTGAGCTGTGGGTGGAACAAGTACCATAACCAGGCATTCACTTCCTGAAGTTCTGTGTATTTTTATTGATGTTTAGCTTTTGTCCTTGATAGTCATGTTGTCTTTTAAAGGCATTAAGTGCAGGTAGCCTGGTGTGCAATATATCTGTGATAGCAAAATACTTTTAGAAGTATGTCACCCAGGAGCCCAGTTTCTTACATGGGTCTACTCCTCTTAGAATCAGGCCCATTCTACTTCCTTTTAGATCATTGGATTATTACAATCATAACATTTGTTGTTAAATCTTATATTCATATAAAATCATGTATTCTTATATGTTAGCTACTGAATTATTGACTGTAAAGTACTTTAAATTCTTTAGACTTTTATCAGGAAAGAGTAAATACAAAACAAAAAGATGGATTGTTTCTTATACACATATCAGAAACAATAGATATGTGTGTATATATATGGCTGAGTCCCTTTGCTGTCCACCTGAAACTGCCACATTGTTAATCAACTATACTCCAATATAAAATAAAGTTTTTAAAAATAAATATTATTATAAAAAAGATCTATTGTTTCTTGATATTAACAAAGCAAGTTCTATAAAACTATGCTATCTGAATTATAAAATATTATTTATATTATCTTTCATAACACAAAATATTATTTTTACTTCTTTAATCTATGTCCAAATAGGAAAAAAAAAATGATTCCCTGTGTCCTCAAACTGTTGCATTTGCTGATTTTTCAAGGATATGTATTGTGAGTAGGAGGAAAACAAGGTTGCTATAGGAATGTTAACTCTGACTTACTTTTGTTAGTTTTAATCTCTGACTTAGTATTACATTAAGGTACTTTTATATTGAACAAGCAATAAAGAATGGGCATTTTTTTGACATTTGTTTTCTGGTATTAGATGAATCTTTTACTTAAAGAAAATTGCTTTTGGATAAGTTCAGTCAGAGATCAGCTCTTGACTTCAGTTTTCCCTTTCTACCTCCTTTCTGAGAAATGGACTTCAAAAAACATGAACAAGTGTCTCAATTACAAATACTTTATAGTATTTTCTTCTTGTAGGCCTTTGGTTTAAAATTACTTTAAAATGAATGAATATGTACTTTAAAAGATCACATAAGAACATACATTTTAGATATTGATTACTGAGCTAACTATGTGAATATGATTTAAAAATTTTTTCTTTCATTAAAAGTAAAGAGCAGTGTTGCTTATGTGTAGTTTTGTGAAGCTTTACCCTACTCACTGCAACATTAAGTTACATTTTCCTCTTCTATATGATTAATATATAATATTGAGTTTGGGGTTAATTTCAGCCACCTGTAGTATAATTCATAATTTTAAAAAATTATCTGTTCTATTATCTCTGATGCTTTTTGGTGATGTGTCTATGTCATTCAGAGGGCAAAAGACTTTAAAAGGTAATCTGTCTACTTGTAAATCACCAAGTTCTTCTGATTTAGCAGCAGTGATGGGAAAGTCCTTTACTGTTTATCACAGTGACCATCCTTAGATCACACTTACCTATGCACGTGCCAGCTCATCTCTGGTTGTCATCTTTTCTTGACTCTCTGAAAAGTACAATCCAAAATAAAGTGCCTCCCAGCTGTTGGAATGAGTCTCTGATCTCCACTCTAGGGAAATATTCACATTTTGAATTCTATATAATCCAATTGGCCAAAAACCTTTCATGCTTATAATAGCTACCCATGCTTTTTTCAGAAGATTAAAATTTTTCAGAAAATTAAGTGTCTTGCAGGTGTCTTATCCGTTCATTGCTGTGAAAATTCACTTAGCTATAACAAAAGTTTTATCACCTTAAATTCCTTAGAATTTATTTAGGTAAATTTATCAGTGGTTAAGCTAATTATAAAATATCCTGGCAGAATTGCCAGGTCTGGCTTTTCCTATATATAATATGTGAAAAAAGTGACTTTTTTTTTCTTTTTTTGCCTTAAAGCTCCTTTGTTTGAGTTTTGGGTAACTGACAAAATGATTGCGTGTAAAACATAACTCTTGCATAAAGTAAGCTGCTCTCAACACAGACTAATTACACATTTGGGAGGCAAGGCAAAGACATCCAGAACTTGCTCATGCTGAGCTAAGAGCGCAGCATTTAATGAAATGAGGGCCATAAAAGGTTCAGCATGGATGCGTTCAGGTCTGACCTGGGCTTCTGGGAAATTGAACATTGGTTCTGTGGACTGATAGATTCCCCCAGGGTTTGAAAGGCTGGGTTATTACCACTTGTGTGTGTGAATCAAAACTGCTTTGCAATACAAGAACATTTGTGATTCCAGAGATGGCCCGATTTGGAACACTCTTAAGCAAATAATAAGGATGCCTACCTAGTCATCCATCTTCTTGCCTCTCTTTCCTCCTCTCAAGTAATTACTTTTGATATTTGTTTCATAAAATGGTTGTATATCTGTCAAGATCAGACTGTGTAAATTCCTGTTTCCTCTTTGCTATTGTTAGACTCTATTCCTTTCTGTCAGATAATACTGTGAATGAAACAGAAAGGCGCTCTTATGTTGTTTAGTAACCTTTTAACAATTATGTTCTGTGTAGACTGGCTATTTCACATTGCAGTGTTGATACATAGTAGATGCTTGATAAAAATGTGTTGATTGACTCTTGTCACTCAGGCCAAGATGGGATAGTCTCATATCTGAATTCCAACTGTGAGAGGTTATCCATTATGCTTAAAAACAGAAATAGTATTTCAGGAAACAAAATGAGAGAATAGAGAAATAGAAAATGAAATAGTTGAATGGGAAGGAGAGGGAAGAGATATATAATTAGAATGATAACAGAACAACATCTGTAAGAACTTGAAGAAGGTTTGTGTAAATGAGAATAAAAGGTTAGTGAAGGCTAGAGATAGGCAGGATAAAGCTACCATTATCTAGTAAATAACCATTAAAATGGCTTATGACAATTAGGAAAGAAAGGCAATTAACATTTTACTCACATTTGGTTCTGCATTTCATTTCTTTTTAATTAATAAAAATAATGCCTTTATATATCACTGTGCTGTTTTCCAAGTTGAAAACTATGATGCTTTATTGGATTATGAAATTAATGCAGTGGGTTGTGGCAATTTTTAAAAAATAATGAAACAGAATAGAAAACATTAGAATGTGTTGCCCTCTTGGTAAGTATTGTCTCATGAAATTTTTATTTAGATATGTCTATGTGCACACATATATGTATATATGGACAGATGAGGAGACGGACACAAAATGTAACTCTGGGTACTTAATCACAGTGCTTCTCAAACTTGATGAATCTTCTTTACAGATTGGTAGCTATAACACATCATGCTGCCTTCACTGAGAATATGATGCTGAAGCTGAGCTGGGTTATCACCTCTCCTAGTAGGAAGTATGGCATGAAAAGGGAAATTGGACGAGGTTACTTTAAGGTTTCTTATAACTGTGATACTTTATACTTTTTACAATTATTTTTAATGTCAAAGCTAATTTTATAAACACTTATAGTAATAAAATCCAAAATGATAGGAACCAAATGCGGTCTCAGCAGTTTATTCATTTTCTTATATATAAATATGTATATATAATCCCAGAAATACACATTCACAGATACACATATATACATATACACAATCATGTACTATTGGACACTTACTCATTTTTAGTAATTCAGTCATTCAACAAATATTTATCCAGGGCTTATTTTTGAGTCTGGCACTGGCTGGTTTAAGCATCAGTGATTCACTGATGGGAAAAAAAAACAGAGCAGTATTCCTGCATTCAAAAGACACTATCAAAAAATAAAAACATAAGCAAGCACATATATGGTATGTGATACATGCTATGGAGAAAAAGTAAATCAGGATAATAGACAAAGGTAGGATGGTATTGCCTTAAAAGAATTTTAAACTGAATGATCAGGGAAGGGTCTTCCCTGGGGGTTCAGAAGGTAAAGAACCCACCTGCAATGTAGGAGACCCAGGTTCAATCCCTGGGTCGGGTAGTCCTCTGGAGAAGGGAATGGCTACCCTCTCCAGTATTCTTACCTGGAGAATCCCATGGACAGAGGAGCCTGGTTGGCTACACTCCTTGGGGTTGCAAAGAGACATGACTGAGCAATCTAGGAAGACCTCACTAATAAACTGGCATTTGAACACAAAATTGAAGGCAGTGAGGGAAGGAAGTCTGTAGGAATCTAAGGAAGGAATATTCAAAGCAGAGGGAGGAGGTGATGCAAAGGATTGAGGGCAGAAGTTAGATAAGGTAACTTAGAAAGTGAGGATGGGAGAGAAAAGTCAGATGATTGATTCTTAGGACACTAGTATTTCGGGATAACATGAGGAAGAGTCTGCAAAGGGGATTGGAAAGGAGTAGAGGGTGAAGTAGGAGATGAATACTTAAAAGTGGTGTCCTGGAACCAAGGGAAGAAAGTGTTTCAGGATGTAGGGCTCGATAAATGAGGTCTCATGCTACTTGGACCAAGTAAGATGAAAACTGAGTTGACCATCACACTTACCAACATGATTTCCCAGGCAAGAATTACTGGAGTGGGTTGCCATTTTCTTCTCTAGGGGATCCTCCTGACCCGGGGATTGAACCCACAGCTCCTGCTGCATCTTCTGCATTGCAGGCAGATTCTTTACTACTATAGGCTATATAAATACTATATCTAGTTTACACGATATTAGTTACATTTGTGCGTATATATATGTGTGTGTGTGTGTTTCATTAGAAATGTGTTTAGAGTTACTCTCAGGGGCTTTCCTGGTAGGTTAGTTGGTAAAAAATCTGCCTGCAATGCAGGAGACCCCAGTTCGATTCCTGGGTCAGGAAGATCCGCTGGAGAAGGGATAGGCTACCCACTCCAGTATTCTTGGGCTTCCTTTGTGGCTCAGCTGGTAAAGAATCTGCCCACAATGCGTGAGACCTGGGTTCAATCCCTGGGTTGGAAAGCTCCCCCGGAGGAGGGAACAGCTACCCACTCCAGCATTCTGACCTGAAGATTTCTATGGAGTGTATAGTCCATGGGATTGCAAGGAGTCGGACATGACTGAGCGACTTTCACTTCACTTCACTTTACTTACAGGCGCTCTACATCATAGTACAACACTACAACAAATGGTTCTTATCTCTTCATAAATTCTTTATAAAAACATTTATTGTTTTATAATTTACAAGTGTCAGAAAACAAAAACATTATAGAGAAGAAAAAATAGTCCATATTGCAGTGGAAGAATATAAGCAAGTTTTCTTCTAGCAAATAGATGGGGTAGGGCTGGAAGAGAGGCAGGTAATAGGTAGATGAGTAGGTGTCTGAATTGTGTATAAATTATATATTATATATTGAGATGTACTGTATAATAAGCTTTTATATATAATATTATGTCACAGTCTCACATGATTAAAAGTCTTTGTGTCCACACTATTTTATATAATTCTGTGATTCTTAATAAGTAAAAAAGTATAAAAACATCTTATATATAAGCATATTTAATATAACAAACATGACTTGGTAGCTGCATTTTTCTCCTAGGTCCTTACATGAGACAAACAGCATGAGGCTCCTCTGTCCATGCAGTTCTCCAAGCAAGAATTCTGGAGTCGATAGCCATCCCCTTCTCCAGAGGATCTTCCTGACCCAAGGGTCGAATCAGGGTCTCATACATTGCAGGCAGATTCTTTACCATCTGAGCCACCAAGGAAGCCCGTACATATATATATATATAAATATATACACACCAGTAACTCAATATTTATCACTTTTTATACTGTGTTCATCCCATGAAGTTCTCATTCCTACCTCTGGAAAATTAGTGCCATATAACCAGAGACATAGCTAAGACATCACAGACTTCCCTAGGAGTTCATTCTGGTCATGTCCAGGGTCCGTCACAAGTCTTTAAGCATGAGACCCAATCAATGGCAGGGACTGTTACTGCCACCCCTTCCTGGTACTTAGGAACATGTCATCAGGCAGTGCTGTAGGCCCAAATGACTCTCTAGACCCTGGTTACCTAGAACTTGACTGCATTTGCCAATTGTTGATTCAGGGCAGTGATGTTCACCTAAAGGTGATTTTGACCCCTGGGGCCATTTGACAATGTCTAAAGGTAGTTCTGGTTGTCACAACTGGGAAAGGAGATCAGTTCAGTTCAGTTCAGTCACTCAGTCATGTCCGACTCTGTGACCCCATTGCAAGCACGCCAGGCCTCCCTGTCCATCACCAGCTCTCAGAGTCCACCCAAACCCATGTCCATCGAGTCGATGATGCCATCCAGCCATCTCATCCTCTGTCATCCCCTTCTCCTCCTGCCCCCAATCCCTCCCAGCATCAGAGTCTTTTCCAATGAGTCAACTCTTCACATGAGGTGGCCAAAGTACTGGAGTTTCAGCTTTAGCATCATTCCAAAGAAATCCCAGGGCTGATCTCCTTCAGAATGGACTAGTTGGATCTCCTTGCAGTCCAAGGAAAGGACATACTACTGGCATTTAATAGGTAGTAGCCACGGAGAAGGCAATGGCACCCCACTCCAGTACTTTTGCCTAGAAAATCCCATGGATGGAGGAGCCTGGTAGGCTGCAGTTCACGGGGTCGCTAGAGTCGGACACGACTGAGCGACTTCACTTTCACGCATTGGAGAAGGAAATGGCAACCCACTCCAGTGTTCTTGCCTGGAGAATCCCAGGGACAGGAAGCCTGGTTGGCTGCCGTCTATGGGGTTGCACAGAGTCGGACACGACTGAAGCAACGCAGCAGCAGCAGCAGCAGCCAGGGATTCTGATAATATCCTCCTGTGCACTACACAGCCCCGATATGGAATTATCAGGCCCCAGGCATCAGTGGTGCTGAGGTTAAGAAAGGCTGAGTTGATCCTGTATGGCCAGCCCTGGGCAGGTTCAGAGGCATTAGACCTGGACACAGGCAGTAGGGCATCTGAGCATCCCTCTTGGGCCTGACTCTAGGGACCTCACGGACTTGGTATCTAGAAACATAGCATCTAGTAACAAAGACAAAGAAATAATGGAAAGACATTATGGAATGAAGTTCACACAATTTCTCTTCCTGTGTCAGCCTCTGGATGTTTCCCTTTCTGGATATTTGTAGGTAGAAAAAGCAAGGGATATACCTGCCATGGGCGTCTCTGGTTGTTTGGATGATAAGGAATCTGCCTGCAATGCAGTAGACCTAGGTTCAATCCCTGGGTCAGGAAGATCCCCTGCAGAAGGGAATGGCAACCCCCTCTAGTATTCTTGCCTGGGAAATCCCACGGATGGAGGAGCCTGGTGGGCTCCAGTCCATGGGGTCACAAAGAGTGGGACATAATAGTGAATAACACACCTAGCACAGTGAGGAAAGAGCTCTTGTCCTCAAGACAGGGAGAGTCCAAGGTAGGAATGTGCTGCTACCTTTGGGCTCATGCTCTCACTAAGGGCCTTCATTCGGGGCCCTTACAAGGACTTTATTCCTCTTTCCATCCTGCTATAAAGTGTTGTGGTCTTCCCTGGTAGCTCAGTCAGTAAAGAAACTTCCTTCAGTGCAGGAGACCCAGGTTCAATCCCTGGCTTGGGAAGATCCCCTGGAGAAGGGAATGGCAAACCACTCCAGTATCCTTGCCTGGAGAACCCCATGAACAGAGTAGCCTGGCGGGCTACAGCCCATGAGGTCGCAAGAGTCGGACACGACTTAGTGACGAAACCACCACCACCACAAAGTGTTGTATGGCAAGATTTGAGTTTAATTTTAAGAGATACTAGTCGAACCAATGTTATCAGAGGCATTCAGCAAATTGATTTTTTTTTTTTTTTTGGTACATTAGATAAAGGGAACATTTATTTCTAACAGAGGAAATGGCTGTGTTAACTACTGTAATGACTTCCCTCCCCATTGAGAAGTTTGCTATTATTAGAGACTACTAATTATGACTTGCACTTCATACAACATAAGAAAGATGAAACGTAAGTGTAGTTAAGTGGAGAGTGTGAAATTGAATGACATCTTACTGCCACTGTAGAAATATATCTTGGGATTTCATGTGGCTAGGTCTCGTCACGGTGGCCTGCAGAAGTTGAGAAATAGTACAGCAGTTAAGAGTCTATCACAGGCACCATACTGCCTGGACTCCACAAGTTCCAACATGGATAGGTCTTTTGAACTATAAGCATGATACTTATATGTTACATACCTCAGTTTCCTCATCTGTAAATCGGGCCTCGCAATAAACCTCACAGGATTGTTCTGGAGAGAAAGTGTATTGCTGTGTGCAAAGCACTTGGCACAGAACCACTCAAACACTTTTAGCCACTACTTTGTTTTTGTAGTTACAGTTCCAGCTCTCAGACATCAGAGACTTTAAGAGAATAAATTGTTTCACATGAAGAGGTAACCATAATACCACCTAATTTCTATTTTGTTTTTACCACTTATGTAATAAATGAAAGGCATTAGTACAAATAGTGGCCCTCAGTCTTATTGGGAATGAAATACAATCACCGAAAGAAAGCTGATTCTAGAATAGAGTGGTTTGAAGGTGTTACTCAAGCGAAACTTGTCCTCATGTCACTTTTTCGCTGGATGAAAACCAGAGAAACTCTCTAGTTTTTCTCTAAAGTGGTGTTCACAAACTTCTAGTGAGAAGCCGTTCTTTAATTTATACTTTGATTCAGCAGAACTTGATTAGATTGAAATTAACCAAATTCCAGAGAGACCTGTACACATAAATGGTTTTGAAAATGTTATGGATTCTAAACACTACGTTTTGGGAGGCACAGATAAAGGCTAATAGTTTACATTTAGTATTTAACTCTGGCATTCCAATGTAAAAAAAGACAGCTACTTGGTATTGAATGATGGGATTTGTTGGGGTTTTTTTTTTAAGATAATAATATAGTGAGTTAGTTAAAAGAGCTAACTTGTAATAGGTTTATTAAATTAAACAATAAAGTTCATTTCTTGGAAACTACCCATTGTCAAAATCTTTATAGTTAACTTCATTTACAATGAAATTAAATGAACAAACTATTTCTCTAAAGCTAGACATGGGATTTCTCTTCATTGGGAGGAGTTAGAGATGTCATGTCAGTAGATCTGGCTATGATCAGACCTCTTAATCCTGTTTTAATTGTGGGTTCTTTGCTACTTCTGATTTTATAGTTGTTATTTTGTGACTGACATTCAGACATTCATGGTAATTTTTAAAATATATAATTCTACATAAGCATCCCTCAAAGTGACCTTAAGATGAGAGTCTCTAAACATAATTATAGAGAGGAAGGAACTACCGACCTAGAATGAGTTGATGGTTTCCAGGGCTATCTCATTTTCAAATTTTTCATTTAAACGCTGGGGCAGAGTTTCACATTTCTGCAAGCTTGGGAGGAATGCAGAAGGGGGCCCTATACGCTTTGTCATGTGGACAGCACTTTTCTGTCCCTACTCTTGTATATTTGAAAACACTATGGACCAAGTATAATAAAGTGTGTGTTTTCCTCTGGAGACCTGACCCCTGATTATGCCTTTTGCCACCATACTATGTGTGTGTGTGTATATATATATATATATTTTTTTTTTTTTTAGAATGGCTAGACTTGTGGCTGGGTGTCATTTGTCAAAGAGAACATGAATATTTCTGTGCATTATCATTTTTGTTTAGGTTCCAAAACCAGATGCCAACAAGTTATTTTATCTAAAGAAGCAAGCTTAAGGCATGAGTTTTGACAAAGTGAAATTCAATTCAGTGATATGTATTAAGAATCACATCTTTAACTTTAAAATTAACATTTTTTTCAGTGCTCTGTGTCCTATTGACAATCTTTATCAATAGGATTGCTTCCATGGTAAATGATAAGTTTTAAATTATACAAGCCAAATATTCCCCCAAATTGTAACACGTTTCTACACTAAGCTCTTGTTTCTTCATCTGTAAAATGAAGGTATTGAGATTACATTATCTCTAATGTCTATTCTAATACTTAAGATTCCCTAGTTAATATCCAATCTCTTTAATTATTGAGGATATTCCACTGAATTTCCAAATACTCTTGGAATGTTTCAAATTGCCTTGACCAAAGATCCTGTCTGTTGACCCTCACCAAATAATTATTCCCAAGAATTTTCTCCTCCACTCCATGCATGTGATGGAGGCTCCTGCAGAGAGAGAAGACTGCCCTTTGTCCACTGGGAGCAGGATTACAGCTGTTAAGCAGGGATCCAGTCATCTTGTCTCACCAGTTGCATCTGTGTTTGACCATCTGAGAATGTGAATATTGATATTCAGCTGCTGTCTCCTCCTTCCTTCTTTTCGTGTACTCTTCCAACAGAAAGGAGAACCTGACTGTTGTGCATTCTCCCTGGAAACAACTGAGCAACTTACCTTTGAGATCCCGTTGAATGATTCTGGTTCTGCTGGTCTTGGGGTGAGCTTGAAAGGGAACAAATCTCGAGAAACTGGAACAGACTTGGGGATTTTTATCAAGTCCATCATCCACGGAGGTGCTGCTTTTAAGGTAGGTAGGAATGCTGTTTCCCCATCAGTGTAAAGATACTTAGAAACGTTAACTGTTCTGCTTGGGGACTGGATAAAGAAAATTTCTGAAGACTTGAGACCACTGAGGCTTTCTTGCCAGATTCAGGAAATGTATATGTGAACAGATCTGGGTAACAGTTTGTTTTCATACTTTATATTATTTTTATTACTGTTAGGATTCTTATGAATTTATAACCTAACAAAGTTGAACCTAACAATACACAATTAGAAAAGCAAAACTGAAAGCTAGTCAATATCAAAGTAACAAATAAGAAACTCTACTCCTTGTGCTTGCAAGAATGAAAGCTCAGTGGAGTCTGAGAGAAAGTAGCATAAATTAAAGGTCATTTATCACATTTTATACACTAGAAGATCCATGTTGCTGGGAATGCATAGTTGCTTTGAACTTAGAGAAGCTTATAAATTTCCAGATAAAAAGAGAAGAATATGATTCTGCCCTTTCATACTGGGGTGGGCAACATGAACATAGCTGTTACCATAATTTAATGGTTAACTAGATTTGCCTGAGTTCAAATGCAACCCTACCACCATATGCTCCAACTAGCGCACCATTAATAATAATACCTAGCATATAGGGTTCTAAGGATTGAATAAAGTAATATACACAATGTGATCAATGCAGTTAAGTGATTACAGAGAGAGGGAAAACAAGTGTGTGTTTATTGTCAGCAATCCTGACCATCATCTTTATCATCTCATGCCAGCCGTGAGACTTCCTGAGCTTAAGTCCTGCCTTCATTGCTCTCACCCTCAGTGAATGCAGGCAAATCAATTGCCTTTAGGGTGCCTCAGTTTCCTCATGTATAAAATGAATAAATTAGTAGTGCCTGCCCCCGGGGCTCTTGAGAGTACAAAAAGAGACAATGGGTATAAAAAGCCTAGAACCATGCCTATGATAAACGTTGAATAAATGTTAGCCATTTTAAAATCATCTTGAGGAGGGAGGAGGGTTCAGGATGGGGAACACATGTATACCTGTGGCGGATTCATTTTGATATTTGGCAAAACTAATACAGTTATGTAAAGTTTAAAAATAAAATAAAATTAAAAAAAAAAAATCATCTTGATATTACTCACATGTGCCCTCTCCCACTCAAAAGCCAGGAAGGCATAATTAGAGTTTATAGATCCTAGGATCCTGGCTTTATTAAAGCATTTGTCTCCTCAAACTTATCATTTCACTTTTGCGTCAGACCTAGACACTGAGCTAGAGTCTTTTTCTTTGGAGAAGAAGAAATGCACTGGGGATAGACAACTTTTAATGCACTCCTGGATCAGTTAGCTTCTGTTGCATAATAAGTAATGACAACATTTCAATAACATACCACTATAAGCCTTTATTTCCCCAATGGCTCTGTACAGTAACTAAAAGGGCTCTGATTGAGGCTGACCTGTCTCTATCACACAACAGATCTACAGATCTGCGTGTACTCCACACATAACTACACCCTGGGCTCCCAGGCTAGCTGATGTCCAAGACCATGAAACGTCCTTACGTCTGGTTTCCAAGCTGGCCTACCGTCACTTCTCACACATACTGGTGGCTAAAACAAGTCATATGACTGAATCCATGGTCAATCCAAGGCGTAGAAAAATACAGTCCACCCACAGTGAGCCTATGACAAAGGTGTGGGTCTAGAGAAGTCGGTGAGGAATTGGGGCCATTCATCCAGTCTATGACTCTCTCCGTCAAGCTCAGAAATGCAGAACTTGGAGCAGAAGGGTAGTTGTTGTTCAGTCACTCAGTCGTGTCCAACTTTTTGAGACCACATGGTCTGTAGCACACCAGGCTTCCCTGTCCTTCACCATCTCCCAGAGTTTGCTCAAACTCATGTCCATTGAGTTGGAGATGCCATCCAACAATCTCATTCTCTGTCACCCCCTTCTCCTTCTGCCCTCAATCTTTCCCAACATCAGGGTCTTTCCCAATGAGTCAACTCCTCACATCAGGTGGCTAAAGTATTGCAGCTTCAACTTCAGCATCAGTCCTTCCAGTGAATATTCAGGGTAGATTTCCTTTTGGATTGACTGATTTGGTCTCCTTGCTGTCCAAGGGAATCTTTAAGGATTCTTGTCCACCACCACAGTTAGAAAGCATCACTTTTTCAGCCATCGGCCTTCTTTATGGAGCAGAAGGAAAATGATAATAGTAATTACAGTAACATTATCAACTAACATTCATTCTGTTTTATGCTTAATATCTGTTGGACCATATAATAAGTATTTTAGGTGGATTCTCTAAATTTATTCTTCACATCCATACTGCATTATTATTGTACCATCTTGTCGAGGAGAAATTACAGTTTTCAGTGGTCAGTGCCTCTCCTTTGTTCACAAGGCCAGAAATCACTTAAACCAACGTGTGAACCTGGGCAGTCCGACTTCAGAGTCAGTGCTTTGCTATCCTGTGATGAAGGCTCTTTGATCTCATCTATTCATATTTCCAGAGATCAGGGGCTGTTGTCCTGGAGTTGTCTTATATCACGTGTATCATACTTAGCCAGGGCATCTAAACATGTGCTGTATTTGAGAATCAGTCTTGGTCATGTTTGTGGATACCAGCTCGGCATTATTCTCATTCCTCATGACAGCTCTATTTACAGAATTTATTCCAAGTAAAATTGAAACTGAAATGAATTTTTGGAAATTAAAAGCAAACATCTTAGCTTTTTTATGGGCAATAACTTCAGCTCAAGCAGATATTGGAGAGCAGGTTTAATATGTATATCCATGTTTGCGTAAGTGAGCATCTCCTTACCTAAGCAATTTCTAACAGGCCTGTTTCTTGCAGGAAGATTTCACTTTCCATTTATGTAAATTTCTTTCCTGACACTGGTCTGCTGAGTCAGACAATCACACCATTAAAAACTACTGGACAGCATATTTATAGCTGATCTTAAATAGTAAGAGGCATCCATCATGAATTTAGCCTTATTGTGAATGTTTAGTATCCATTTGTCTTGTTTACTTTCTGCAATGCAGAGGGTGGAGGCCTAAAGCTTTGCTCACAAGAAATCTGATTAACCAGGAAAGAGGAAAGTATATTTCAGTTCTCCTTCTGCTGTTCCAATAATCCACTGTTGCTCCTCAGAAAATTGCCACCTGTTCTGTGATTCAGGATTAGGTCTTAGAAAAATTGTTTGGAGACTTTGTTCCCATCTCTGTTCAAAAGATACACATGTATCAGACCGCTCTGTCCCTGGGGCAGAGAGGAGATAAGCATGGGGAACATCCCCTTTAGCATCTGGCCCAAAGTTTTTTAGGTGAAATCAACAAAATAATCTTTCTGCCAGAGCACTCTCTTTTTCTCCTGGCCCTTCCTACCGGCGAATTGGTTCTCAAGGTGTTTTCCCCTTTAGGGAAAGTGGAAACAAAACTACTTTGAAAAGTATGACCAAATTCTTCCTGTGGCTTCTCTATGCTGGATTCTCCTGGGGATTTCCCTTGGTGTAAACAAAGATAGGCTATTTCTAACCAGATGTAAAACCCCTGGATAACTGTGACTATAATTAAGAGCCTTCTTTTTTTCCCTTAAGTTTTTATTTTGTTTTATCCTAGATGGCGCTAGTTGTAAAGAACCCACCTGCTAATGCAAGAGCATAAGAGACGTGGGTTCAATCCCTGGTCGGGGAAGAACCCTTGGAGAAGGGCATGGCAACCCACTCCAGTATTCTTGCCTAGAGAATCCCATGGACAGAGGAGCATGGTGGGCTACAGTCCATAGGGGGTCACAGAGTCAAACACGACTGAAATGACTTAGTACGTAGCACAATAGCTGGTTAACAATGTTGTGACAGTTTCAGGTGACCTGCAAAGGGGCTCAGCCATACATATAACAAGAGCCTCTTTCTTTTTACCCTCTTACCTCTCTGGCTGTTGCTTTCTATCATTCCATCTCTCATTTGTGTCATTTCTAAGAGATGTAGTCTGTGGAGTCACTTGTAGGCCCCTCGGAAGCATCCTTTTGAGCTATACTTTTCAATGTATAGCCAAAGTGACCACTGACCATAACAGCCAAACATAGCTTAGAGTGTTGCTACTGCACTGCTTAAACAGTGAAAGTGTGAAAGTGAAAATGGTAGGCGCTCAGTCGTGTCTGACTCTTTTGTGACCCCATGGACTATAGCCCACCAAGTTCCTCTATCCATGGAATTCTCAAGGCAAGAATACTGAAGTGGGTAGCCATTCCCTTCTCTAAGGGATCTTCCCGACCCAGGGATCAAAGCCAGGGCACCTGCATTGCAGGCAGATTTTTTACCATCTGAGCCACCAGTAACATGCCTTAAATGTTTGAAATTCAATTTTAGTTTCTGTCATTCTTCCTGGGCATTTGCCCCTGAAGTGTAGTATAATTGCTTCCAGAGCCAAATATATACTAGATACAACTTTGCATGTTGTATGTTTTATATAAACATACATTTATACATACATACATATATAGTGTACATACATCTCATGAACTGAGAACTATGAGTGGAATGTAATTAAGATTTCATGAAGATGCTTTTCTAAAATTTCATTCTTGTGACTGGAATTTGAATATGGTGTTGTTATTACTGGTAAATTAAACAAAATATTATCTTTGTACAGTTAGAAAAATTAATAACTTAAGAAAAAGACTCTCCCAAAATCTACATAAAAATTAGCTTTTCCTTTTTCCAGAGAAGCACATATAAAGTCTGGATAATCAGTTTGAAGACCTCACATACATTCACCCTCATTTGCTAAACATTATGAATTCAGAGATGAGTTTTCTTTTCCTTTGCTTTTGATATACTCTGTTCACTGAATTTTTTTAGGGAAAATGCATTTTTAAGTCTATTCAGTTCAGTTCAGTTCAGTTCAGTTGCTCAGTCATGTCTGACTCTTTGCAACCCCAGGAATCGCAGCACGCCAGGCCTCCCTGTCCATCACCAACTCCCGGAGTTCCCTCAGACTCACGTCCATTGAGTCAGTGATGCCATCCAGCCATCTCATCCTCTGTCGTCCCCTTTTCCTCCTGCCCCTAATCCCTCCCAGCATCAGAGTCTTTTCCAATGAGTCAACTCTTCTCATGAGGTGGCCAAAGTACTGGAGTTTCAGCTTTAGCATCATTCCTTCCAAAGAACACCCAGGGCTGATCTCGTTTAGAATGGACTGGTTGAATCTCCTTGCAGTCCAAGGGACTCTCAAGAGTAGACTATACTAAATCTGATTAGTTTTCTTCTATCATAAAAATTAATTACTTTTAGAAAATATATAACTAAAATGGTGATATTTTTAAAAAATTCATGTAAAATATTAAAATCCTTTATTAGAAAGGATAAAAATTCCATACAGTCTGTTCTATCAATACTAATTATGAAAGATTTCTTTTTATTTGAATATTTAATGTGTTCTATTGAAATTTTGAAACAATAATGCAAAAATTAAAATGTAAAGGAAGCTTTTGCTAAGGGAAAAATGTCATATATCAGGTAGATTATTTAAGGGCTCTTAAAGAGAACGAATTTAAGAATACCTGTTATTCTCTAGAAAATTAATTAGCCAGGTTTGTGCTTAATAAATACTACTTGATGATGATGAAATTAAATGAAAGAAAAATGCCTGACATAGCTAATTGCAAATGCATGCACTCAGAATATGAAATAGACATAATTTAAGTAATTTGATTCTTGTGTGGTTAGGAAATCTGGAATACAACCTCTGCAGAGGTTGCCTGATGCAGAATTGCAAGATCTATACCATTTCATAATAGGTTAAAAAATTTAACTAATACAAGCAATCCCTCTATTTTAAAATGACCTAATTATGAATTTTTGGAGATAATATGCACAGTTCTAGAATTTATGGGAATACAATGTTTGATCCTGAATATCCATGTCTCTTTGTTATGGGGAATGTTGGTTGAATAGCATCTAACCTACTTAAAAGGAGTCCAGTAGGAGTTCCTAGCAGAAGTAATTTCCACCTCCAATTTCTGCTTGTATCTATAAATCATGTAGTGGATCTATAATTAATGAATTCAAAGGAAGATAAAAAGGACAGCATTTTAAGGAACACGAATGTTAAATGATTTCTTCAGCTATCCATTTTTCTTAAAATTGATATTGTTTTTTACTGGAAGAGAACTGTTAAGATCATTACCTATAGTCATGTCTTCCAGGTTTCTACCTCTTACCAAAAACATACAATCTGGGTATAAACAGCTTCATTGCAAATCCTCAACTGTTAGAAGCCAAACTCTAATATTTAATACTCACCACAAAAATGTGATATTCTATAAACAACTAAAAGCAGGAATTCTGCCTGGAAAAATTCACCATCACTATAAGAACTCTGCTTTAAAAAATAAAACAAGTAATTTAAACAACAAAAAAAAAGAATTATCAACTATGTTATGCCATATATTTTAAATACATTTCCTTTTTTAGGAAAAAAACGCCCAAAATGTTAATATGTGTTAATTAATACACTCAAGCTTATCATTTATGGGTTTTCTGCAATAGTAACTATTTTATAGAGATATAACATTACTTTAAAATTTTCATAATACCAGTATCAATCATTGTTTTTCTTGCTAAGTTTTATCATTTTCAGATATTTATTTTATTTATGGAAATGCAAATACATTTGTATCATGCTGGATAAACTTTTAGAACTCTAGGCCTTTTTGATGTGTACTTTGAATTCTATTATTGTCTTCAGAGGCTTAAAAATATATGTTTTTAGACCTAATCAAAAATGAAATTATTATCTACAAAAGTTGATATAACATGATCATGTTACTTTGACTCTGAAAATAGTATCTTTTACCTGAAAACCTATATTCACCTATATTGTGGGTATTTATAAGGGATACTAAGTTCATAATGTGGTCAGAGTTTTGGTCTAAGCATTCTGCTCTGGGTCCATTTTTTAAGAAACCAGATTTTTAGCAATCTTAGCACAAGCAAGAACAGAGCTTTCTTCTTCTTCTTCAAGTGAATAAATAAGATCCTTTCGTTAAGTTGAAAAGGCTTCTGAGATTCTAATCTAGTTAGGCATTCATGCAGAATCTTCTTGATGCATACAACCCATTCACCTTAATAAGCTTCTATTATCCAATTTTCTAGGCCAAACTAAACTGAAAACAGAAAATCAGGAAGGAGATGGGAAGGGATAGAGAAGAAGCTGAAAGGACAAGACAGAAGAAATGTAAAACAAGCACTGCTGCTGCTGCTGCTAAGTCGCTTGCGTCGTGTCCGACTCTGTGCGACCCCAGAGATGGCAGCCCACCAGGCTTCCCCGTCCCTGGGATTCTCCAGGCAAGAACACTGGAGTGGGTTGCCATTTCCTTCTCCAATGCATGAAAGTGAAAAGTGAAAGTGAACTCACTCATTCAGTCGTGTCCAACTCTGTGCGACCCCATAGACAGCAGCCCACCAGGCCTCCGTCCATGGGATTTTCCAGGCAAGAGTACTGGAGTGGGTTGCCATTGCCTTCTCCAAAACAAGCACAGATTGCTGCAAAGTAAACGAAGGAATACTAGTGAGGACTCTTCAGTCAGTGCTTCTGAAACTTCTTACTAAGGAAACTGTAAAATTCACTCATGACTACAGTGAAAGCTGTAAATTGCAATATGTTTATTTATATCCCATATGTTTCCAGTAGGTCTTTAAAAGAAAAGAATTATAATACATTATATCAAAATGGTTTAGATTATATATATTCTGAGGCTCTAAAAATACTCTTCAGTTATCTTTAATTAAAAAAGAAGTCTCACATGCCACAGATGCTGAATAAATGGTACATTGCTGGAACTTCACTCATTTGTTACATAAAATGGAGTAAGGCTCTTAAGATAATAACTGAATTAGATAAACTTAAAATTTTGCAATAGCTAAATAAGAGGATACTGAGCCAGTACACCAGAGAAGGCAATGGCACCCCACTCCAGTACTCTTGCCTGGAAAGTCCATGGCTGGAGGAGCCTGGTGGGCTGCCGTCTATGGGGTCACACAGAGTTGGACACGACTGAAGTGACTTAGCAACAGCAGCAGCAGCAGCCCAGAGGCAGTACACAGACGGTAATCAAGCTTCACTTTTAGAATATGACGTTTCTCTGAGCATGTACCGGTATATCCAAGCCAGCCTGGGCTCAGGAATTGCTCATAATTACAGTTTGTATATTATTGAATTTGTCCATTGGAGATGAAACTTACACCAGGTCAAAGCACCTGATGAAAGATGTTTCTAGTGATTCCATTTAGCAAGGATTTCTACAACATCTACAGCTACCATAAGTTATTCAATATGTAATAGAATGGATACAGGAAACGAAAAGACTCATTCCATAGTACAGGAAGCTGGTAGCATAATAAACACATAAAAACTGTGTCTAGATTAGTCCAATGAAAGAGCCTTGCAAGCCACATTAGAACATCTGCCTTACTGGTTTCCCCAGGGAAGGAAAAAAAATAATCTTCTGCCCTTGTTTTTAAGTATTCATCTTTAGTTTTGGAAAAATGTTAAGTGTTTATTTTGAGGTCAAAATAAAAACTAATTTCATACTATTAAAAAAAAAAACTCAATTACGGTAAGGACTATGGTAGACCTTCTGTCAAAGAATGTTCAAACTACTGTACAATTACACTCATTTCACATGCTAGCAAGGTAATGCTCAAAATCTTCCAAGGCAGGCTTCAATAGTTCTTGAACAAAGAACTTCCAGATGCACAAGCTGGATTTAGCAAAGGCAGAAAAGCCAGAGATCAAATTGCCAGTATCCATTAGATCACAGAAAAAGCAAGAGAATTTCAGAACAACATCTACTTCTGCTTCATTGACTACAGCAAAGCTTTTGACTGTGTGAATTACCACAAACTGTGTAAAATGCTTCAAGAGATGGGAATACCAGACCACCTTACCTGCCTCCTGAGAAACCTGTATGCAGGTCAAGAAGCAACAGTTAGAACTGGACATGGAACAATGGACTGGTTCAAAATCAGGAAAGAAGTAGTTCATGGCTGTATATTGTCACCCTGCTTATTTAACTTATATGTTAAATAAGTACATCATGAGAAATGCTGGGCTGGATGAATCACAAGCTGGAATCAAGATTGCTGGGAGAAATATCAATAACCTCAGATATACAGATGATTCCACCCTATGGCAGAAAGCTTAAAGGAACTGAAGAGCCTCTTGATGAAGGTGAAAGAGGAGAGTGAAAAAGATGGCTTAAAACTCAACATTCAAAATACGAAGATCATGGCATCTGGTCCCATTATTTCATGGCAAATAGATGGGGGAACAATGGAAACAGTGACGGACTTTATTTACTTGGGCTCCAAAATCACTGCAGATGGTGACTGCAGCCATGAAATTAAAATACACTGGCTCCTTGCAAGAAAAGCTATGACAAACCTAGACAGCGTACTAAAAAGCAGAGACATTACTTTACAGACAAAGGTCCATATAGTCAAAACTATGGTTTGTCCTGTAGACATGTATGGATGTGAGAGTTGGACCAAAAAGAAGGCTGAGCACTGAAGAATTGATTCATTCGAACTTGGAGAAGACTCTTAGGAGTCCCTTGGACTGCTAGCAGATCAAACCAGTCAGTCCTAAAGGAAATCAACCCTGAATATTCATTGGAAGGACTGATGCTGAAGCTGAGGCTCCAATACACTTTGGCTACCTGAATCAAAGAGCCAACTTATTGGAAAAGACCCTGACTCTGGGAAAGATTGAAGTCAGGAGGAAAAGGGGGTGACAGAGGATGAGATGGTTTGATGGTATCACCAACTCAATGGACATGAATTTGAGCAACTTTGGGAAATGGTGAAGGACAGGGAAAACTGGCATGCTGCAGTCCATGGAATCACAAAGAGCTGGACACAATTGAGGAACTGAACAACAACAACAAATGGTAGACAAAAATAAAAGTAATCATAGGTGTTGAGATGGAACAATTCTGCCTGAGGGGAAGAAAGTGGAAGGCAGTTGCTGAGCCTTATTTTGAAGGATTGATATAGAACCAGTGAGCAGGAATGCAAAGGGCATTTTGGAGCAAAGGAAAAGTTTGGACCACATCACCATAGTGTGTACACCAGAGTGCAATGTATTGCGTCTGGAAAATAGAGCTCTTATTTTTGAAGAATGGTGCCATTTGTATTGGTTGAAATTGTGTTAGGACAGGTGAAGTAAAACATTGACTAATGTACATAGGTGCCCTTCAAGACAAGAATTCACATGCTTCTGGTCTTACCAACTTTATTCCTTTTCTTTACTTTAAAAACAATACTTTAAAATCTTGATTTATTCTTTTCCTTTCATTGTTATTGTTTGCAAATGAAATTAAATTATTTCAGTCTGGAATACAAGGCTCTTTTTAGGTTGGATTTTTTTCCCAAAAAATACACTAAGCAGATGTTATCATGGAGTGAGATCTTGGGAAATATTTGTTCAGGACAGTCCTTTTCCTCAGTCAGGTGCCATCTTGCCTGGAGTCCCACTCTATTCCAAGGAAATGCTGCTGTGTAGCCTGAAGTCAGGGTTTGAGATTTGGGCCCTGAGTGTTAATGTCCCTGAAGGCTTCAACAAGGACCCTATTAGAATCAGGCACAGGAAGGAGTCAACATCCGGTCATGATTAATCCTCTGAAAACCCTGGCCTAATGATGTAGACTGGCCTTGGGCCCCAGCCAGCTGCCCCTGGATTAGCCAGCCTACTCCTTCATGCTTGACTCATGTTTTTCAGAGGCTCATTCTATGCCATGGCTTTCTTTTCTTCCCTCTGCGTTCATTAGAACTTTAGAGGTAAAGGGACCTACAAAAAATTGGCCCCAAGAGGTGGATTAAGGCTTGCACTGTCACTGCTAATCATAGCAGAGGCACAGCAGGGACTAAACTACAAGGCCACTGGACCACCAGAAATCATGGATATGCTTCAGAGGGCACATGCAACATCGTAAAACGTACATGAGTGCTCTCTATTACAAAGAATTGTCTGGTCCAAATGTACAGCTGTGGAGGAACCATCATGGAAATATTTATTTTTAAGAGCTGACAATCCTTTGCTTTTATGAGATTCTCAAAGGAGTCTAAGAAGAGCCCATAAAGGTCAAGAATCACTTGCAAAGTGGTTGAAAATATGGACTTCAGAGTAACCCAGACCTAGTTCAAATTTGCTTTTGGTCATGTGACTTGTAACAATGCACTTAACTCTCCTGATCCTTGGTTTCTTCTTTTCTAAAAGGGGACCTGTAGTCTCCAGTGTAAAAGATAGTTATAATTATTAAATTGTCTAGTGCATATAGACAAAGGGTTTAGCAAAAGAACTGCACAAAGGAGGAACTCATTAAATAATTATATTCATTAATCACTGTAGTGAAAGAAAGTGAAAGTGAAGTCGCTCAGTGGTATCCGACTGTTTGCAACCCATGGACTGTAGCCTGCACCAGGCTTCTCCGTCCATGGGATTCTCCAGGCAAGAGTACTGGAGTGGGTTGCCATTTCCTCCTCCAGGGGATCTTCCTGACCCAGGGATCAAACCTGGGTCTCCCGCATTGCAGGCAGACGCTTTACCCTCTGAGCCACCAGGGAAGCTATCGGGCTTTCCCAATAACTGTAGCACCTTTAATCATCTCTAGAAGCAACATAGCACAATGGAAATGTATCTGACTCAGACAGGTGGACCTGGCAGTGACAGTATTCTTTAACAGTCACTTCATTTCCCTGAGCCTCCATTATTATATCTCTAAGTGGAGTGTGGTGCTTGTATCACAGGTTTGTTTTGAGAAATGAGAACATATGCAAGATATTTGCACAAGGACTGCCCTGTATTAGGTGTTCAATAAAAAGAGATATGGACTTCCTAGGTGGCACTAGTGGTAAAGACCCTGTGTGCTAATACAGGAGACCTAAGAGGCACAGGTTCAAAACTGTGTCAGGAAGATCCCCTGGAGTAGGAAATGGCAATCCACTCCAGTACTCTTGCCTGGAGAATCCCTTGAACAGAGGAGCCTGGTAGGCTACAATTGATAGGGTCGTTATGAGTCGGACACAACTGAAGCGATTTAGCACAGCATAGCTAAGAGTCGGACCTGACTGAGCGACTTCACTTTCACTTTTCACTTTCATGCCTTGGAGAAGGAAATGGCAACCCACTCCAGTGTTCTTGCCTGGAGAATCCCAGGGACGGCGGAGCCTGGTGAGCTGCCGTCTATGGGGTCGCACAGAGTCGGACACGACTGAAGCGACTTAGCAGCAGCAGCACAGAAAGGAGATACAACACTCAAACATCTTGTCTCCCAGTCCAGTCTCCCTCCCCCTGAATTAGAACCTGATTAGGGCTGATGAGACTTGAAATCTCCCCAGGACATGGAGAAGACCTAAATCTTATAGTTTTTATTTGTCCTAATGTACCCAGAGGAAGTTTTTGTCTATTTTTATTCTGTTCTCTTTCCTCTTTTTCTTATTTTTCTTCCGCTTTGGGAACTTCCTTTACTTCCTCCTAGCTTAAGGATAGATAAGAGTTGATTACAGGGGTTGCAAAAAGTAAGGGATGTAGTTGTGGGTCTTTTGGTTAGGGGTCTGATGGTCATAAAGTAGGAAGAAAAGTGTCTTTGTTCAGGCTGCTAAAAGAAACTTCCATAAATTGGGTAGCTTTTAAATGGCAGCAGTTTATCCCTCACAGTTCTTGAGTCTGAAGTTCAAGATCAAGGTGCTGCAGAATCCATCTGGTGAGAGGTGCTTAATAGTCAACTGTCTTTTTCTTGCTGTAACCCTAGATGGCAGAGAGGACAAGACATCTGTCTCAGGACTCTTTTATAAGGGCGCTAATTACCTTCCGAATGCCCCCTAATATCTTCATGTTGGGGTTAGGATTTCAACGTATGAATTTGAGGAAAACACATTCAGTCCGTAGCAGAAAGGGCATTGGCTTTTCCTTTAACAAAGGAAAGAGTGATCCAGATTAGGATAAAATAAATATCCTAGAATTACTGGGTAACATACCTGAATAGTTGAAATCAGTCATGTAAAATCAGTTGAGGAGAGTCACTATTCTCATGCTGAAGTACATACTTAAACATAATACTGAAAGAAAAAATAAGACTGTAAAAAGCTACCTTTCTTGGTAAAAAAACCATTGCAAAGTGGAATTGTCATTGTTGTTTAATCTCTAAGTGGTGCCTAACTCTTTCGTGACCCCATAGACTGTTGCTTGACAGGCTCCTCTGTCCATGGGATTTCCCAGGCAAGAATACTGGAGTGGATTGCCAGTTCCTTCTCCAGGAGGTTTTCCCAACTCAGGAACTGAACCCTCATCTCCTGCATTGGCAGGCAGATTCTTTACACCAAGCCACCTGGTTAGTCCAACAAAGCAGAACAGACATATGCAATTGTGATCTTTTCTGAGTTTGAGTAATGAGCTCTTAACTAAATTGACTTCATTTTAAATGAAGACTAGACATGGATACACTCTGTGTGTGTGTGTGTGTAGCTAGGTAGGTAAACAGTCCCCCACCCTTCCTGTCTCCACATCTTCTGTAGTCTGACTCTGGCTTTCATATATAAGGTTCTCTTCCAGGAGACATCTGGTGTCATATTGTTCTCTCTGGATTTGAACGTCTTTTTTCTTGAAGCATGATCCCTTGAGGGACTAGTCATTGTCATCTATTAGAACACAGAATGGGTAGTGAATAGGGAGTGCTGAGAAATCATGCCTTGGACTATTTAATCCAGCTCTGACCTTAACTAGCTGAGCAAGTTGAATCTATGTGGAAGTACCTTCTCTTTAGAAGAGGTATTCAGTAAATGGTTTCTTATCCTCTATGTGCATCACATTATTTATCTATAAACGGAAGCAGTTGGACAACATAATCTCTAAGGACCCTTCCAGTTCTTAATTCTAAGATTATCTTCTCAATGTTAGGACAATGTGGTACTTGCTGGCACCACCATTAATGAAATTACCCATCATTTATCTTATAAAGGGAAAGCAAAAACCAATAGCAATGAGCCAGCTAAGCCTTAAAAGGAGAGTGTGTGGATTTTTTATCATACCCGCAGCTCTGTAGTGATGCTTGCGATGAATGTGAATGTCTTTAAAAAAAAAAAAAAAAAAAAAGTTGCCCTGGGGTGACCTGACTTGCCTTATTGTTTGGACTTGGATACAGCAAACACATTCTACTTTAGTGTAGTTATGTATGCTTGAGACTCGGAATGTAGCTGAAAATAAAAGTCTGTCCTTAATACTTGTTGGTAAGAGATTATCCTACAAAAAACCATTTTTTTTCCATCCCCTTATCTCTTATTTACCTCTTCACTCAGACCTTGCCTCATACTCCACAGAGAAGGTTCACAGGAGGTTACCAGGTGGCTCTCACTCAGATTTCATTCCCTCAATTCTACAAGTACCCATTAAGTTTCAATCTTTATCTTTCTTCTTCCTGTCATAGAGGATGAGGTGTCCTGCCAAGACTAAGCATCTACAGGTCCAGTACTCGACCTCATTTCCTGTTCACAGGGCTAGGATCCTGATCCAACTTTTGTGCTTCCTCCCCATCTTTAAAAACCACACATCTGTTTCCAGTCCTCCCCAAAACATTTTTAGTGACCCTCCCAACTGCCTGTGAAAGGTCCAGCCCAGAGTTCCATTAAATGCCACAACAGAAGAGCATAATTCCTAGAGTAAACTGTCTCACTTCACTTATACACAGCCATTAAAGTGGCTTCCGTTTGACCCCATTTCGTGTAGCCTTAATCTTATCCTTTATGTGCCTCTCTCACCATTAGATAACAGAAATGAAGCTATTTCTTTTGTGTTTGGCCTTTCCTGTAAATCTCATTTCCAGATTTGCTCCAAATTATGGAAAAGATTAAGTGGAATGGGAAAACAAGAGGAAGGCAGACGACATTAGGCTCTGTTGAGGCAGGGCAGTCAAGTTTTACAGCTTGATTTTACCCCTGGCGAAACCGAGAGGGCGTGGCCTCCACCATCCATGGGCTGACACCCTCTGCAACAGGAGGCGTGGGCAGTGCATCCCCACGAGGGCATTCGTGCCCCATAACAGCTCTCGTCACTCTCCCCCTTTCCCCAGCTGTCAGCAGAGGAACTTCCTCTGACCACTGCTGCTGCATTAGTCAAAGTTTGTCAACTTGTCCACAGGATTTCTCTCCCAAATCTGTATGGCTGCCCTATTGTTCATTATGTGTCTGGTTTTCTCATTTCTTAGGAAAGTTCTTTTTTCATTTTACATTTCATTCTGTTCCTTTGAACATGAGTCCCAGATACTTCTAACTGCAAAAAGTTGAATACTCCCCTCCACCTGTTTTAGTGTGTACAACCGTAGTCTAGAGATGAATAGCCAAGGAAGCCCTAGTACGGAAACAGAAGAACCAAGGTTCATGAAAACTGAACTTAGGTCAGTTTATCTCTGACTCTCTTTTGTGACCTGCGGCACCTAACATCACTTTCCTGCCTCAGTTTCCTTATTTGTAAAATGTGAGCAAAAGCATTAATCTGTCTAGCTTCTTGAGTTCTATAAGAGCTATAGATAATTCATGGAAGAACTACCATGCTCACCAACTGTTATTTCGGCTAAATGTATTAGCAGCAGCACCAGGATCATGACATTCCTAAAATTGCATCTGTGCCTCACAGCAAGAACTTCCTATCCTAGAAACAGGTATAACCCATTTCCCTAATCAGACTGTCAGTATTTCAGCATGTTTTCTCCCAGACTGTCTGTTGGGGGAGAAGGGTGTACTGTGATCCCCAGAAGTTCTTTTGCAGGTAGAGATGGTGTCCCAGTTTGTTCAGCTACCACCATCGACTCCAGGGACATTTCTAGCTGAAGATGACTAGTACCTAAGGGTGATTTAAACTAGAATCTGGGCCGCTTATCCACGTGCCAAACTTCCCAGTTCTCTGTGGTATGTGGTATTTCTTCCTGAAGGTGCTGGGTGAAAGTGCTTATCAGTCAGACTCCTCACAAAAGGCTTGACAGTCCCCTTTGTCAAGACTTTCCTCTAGAAGACACGGTAGCAGATTGGACCTGCATTACACACCTCTGCATCCTTTTGCAGACGAGCAACTTTTTGTTGCGTTAGAGAAAATAACGTGAGACTTTTTTTTCACAGCACTATTCAGTAGAGCTAGCTATGAGATCCAT
This sequence comes from Bubalus bubalis, assembly GCF_019923935.1. NCBI lineage: Eukaryota > Metazoa > Chordata > Mammalia > Artiodactyla > Bovidae > Bubalus > Bubalus bubalis. The sequence goes on from NC_059158.1 coordinate 145,626,190, forward strand.
TACTGTTGTCAAGCACGCAACATTTAAGCGTGGTGTCTCTCTGTGCCTGAAAATGCAAGCAGTGTGGCCACTGTCTTTTGCTTCTAAACCCCCTTTCCTTGAGTCAGCAACGTGGTGGCTTCCGGCGCAAATGGTAGAATCAGATTAGCCTAGCACACTTGCCAAAGGTTTAGGTAAGAGATATTATACAAATGTCTAAGTTATTGTAGTTCCGGACTCCATGATTTCTAAAAGTCACTTTCACACACTTCATTATTATTAATATTTGTGACTATTTGATAAAATCCAGAACCTTTTTCTGCTGTGGAAAATAAATCATCCCTAATAGCTGAATTTTCTCCTTTATTTTAAACGTGAACTTTTGCCTGACAGTCACATGGCATCACATGCTTTTCTCTGCTTAATACTGTTTTTCTTACCTCTACCCTAGGATGGCCGTCTGCGGATGAATGACCAGCTGATTGCGGTTAATGGGGAATCTCTTCTGGGAAAGTCCAACCATGAAGCTATGGAAACACTTAGGCGATCCATGTCCATGGAAGGAAACATCCGAGGGATGATCCAGTTGGTGATTCTGAGGAGGCCAGAGAGACCAATGGAGGTGATGCAATTTGTTATTTCCCTGTGCAAACTGCCCAAATGGCCACCAGAAAACTCACACTTCCATCACTAGTATGGTAGCTAAGCTCATACTGGTTTCTGAAATTAGAAAAATATGCACCTAGAGGTGCTCTGATGGGATTATGTGGCAAATAGGTGGTTATATATTTTAGGTATAACTAGAAGGTATAAAAATGTACATATAAATTAAGTCATGTATCCAGTATAACAGGCCCATAATTTCTAATTTTTCCCCAGAAATTCCTAGAGCTCTGGACTTTATGAATTACACTTTATTCAGATTAGGAACATTAAAGCATATAACATGCTTATATACTTTTTGGATGATGTGCTAGCATTGTCCATACCTTATTAGGTTCCTAATAAGATGTCTATAATGCTTACTGTGAAGATCATTATAATGCAATTAGCTCTCTATATTCTTCCCACAATGTGTGCTTGGGTAATACAAATCTGGGGCTTCCCTTGTGGTTCAGTGGTAAGAATCTGCCTGCCAATGCAGGAGCCATGGGTTCAGTCCCTGGGTTGGGAAGATCCCATGGAGATCATGGCAACCCACTCCAGTATTCTTGCTGGGAAAATTCCATGAACAGGGAAGCCTGGTGGGCTACACTCCATGGGGACTCAAAATAGTCAGATACGACTTAGCCACTAAACAACAACAAATACAGATCTGCAACTTAACTAATTTAAAATTTGATGTATTAAACAAACTTCTTGTTTCATATTATTCAGTTCAATTCAGTTCAGTTGCTCAGTTGTGTCCGACTCTTTGTGACCCCATGAATCGCAGCACGCCAGGCCTCCCTGTCCATCACCAACTCCTGGAGTTCACTCAAACTCAAGTCCCATCAAGTCAGTGATGCCATCCAGCCATCTCAGCCTCTGTCGTCCCCTTTTCCTCCTGCCCCCAATCCCTCCCAGCATCAGAGTCTTTTCCAATGAGTCAACTCTTCTCATGAGGTAGCCAAAGTACTGGAGTTTCAGCTTTAGCATCATTCCTTCAAAAGAAATCCCAGGGCTGATCTCTTTCAGAATGGACTGGTTGGATCTGCTTGCAGTCCAAGGGACTCTCAAGAGTCTTCTCCAACACCACAGTTCAAAAGCATCAATTCTTCGGCGCTCAGCTTTCTTCACAGTCCAACTCTCGCATCCATACATGACCACTGGAAAAACCATAGCCTTGACTAGATGGACCTTCGTTGGCAAAGTAATGTCTCTACTTTTAAATATGCTATCAAGGTTGGTCATAAATTTTCTTCCAAGGAGTAAGCGTCTTTTAATTTCATGGCTGCAGTCACCATCTGCAGTGATTTTGGAGCCCAAAAAAATAAAGTCTGACACTGTTTCCACTGTTTCCCCATCTATTGCCCATGAAGTGATGGGACCAGATGCCATGATCTTTGTTTTCTGAATGTTGAGCTTTAAGCCAACTTTTTCACTCTCCTCTTTCACTTCCACCAAGAGGCTTTTTAGTTCCTCTTCACTTTTCTGCCATAAGGGTGGTGTCATCTGCATATTTGAGGTTATTGATATTTCTCCCGGCAATCTTGATTCCAGCTTGTGCTTCTTCCAGGCCAGCATTTCTCATGATGTACTCTGCATATAAGTTAAATAAGCAGGGTGACAATATACAGCCTTGACATACTCCTTTTCCTATTTGGAACCCATCTGTTGTTCCATGTCCAGTTCTAACTGTTGCTTCCTGACCTGCATATAGATTTCTCAAGAGGCAGATCAGGTGGTCTGGTATTCCCATCTCTTTCAGAATTTTCCACAGTTTGTTGTGATCCACACAGTCAAAGGCTTTGGCATAGTCAATAAAGTAGAAATAGATGTTTTTCTGGAACTCTCTTGCTTTTTCGATGATCCAGTGGATGTTGGCAATTTGATCTCTGGTTCCTCTGCCTTTTCTAAAACCAGCTTGAACATCTGGTAGTTCACGGTTCATGTATTGCTGAAGCCTGGCTTGGAGAATTTTGAGCATTACTTTACTAGCGTGTGAGATGAGTCCAATTGTGCGGTAGTTTATATTTTTGAAATCTATTATTATTATTATTATTTATGGAGTTTTTTAATGTAAGAAATATTTTTATGTATACATGAAGTATAAACAAAGTATTATTGAATGCTGATATTGCTAAGTATTTCACTTACATACAATTATATTTATATAATTATTATATTTTACAATTACATATTATATCAATTATATTTACCATAACATATTCCTAAAACATTATTTTTGCTAATATATAGGCAATAGTTATTAAATTCTCTTACAAATTATTTTAAGAAAAGATAAGAAGCAAGTTGATAATAGTTAAGAGTTGAGAAAAACATCAGAAAATCACATATATATTCTCTAAGAACAAATAATGTTTGTGTGATATATTAATACAGGAAGTTAAAATAGAATTCTATTAAAACACTGTTTTAATAATAAATTCAATTTAAAAATGGTAAAAGATTTTCAGATTAAGAATACAAGGTAGTTGGGACTCATAGTGGTTAAAAGTTTGGGCTCTAGAGTTTTAGATTGAGTTGGGTCATTTCCTGGCTATGTAAAGACAAACATAGTTGAATGCTCAGGACTTGTAGATAGCGATATTGTTGTCTGCCTTATCCTTTCATATATCTTCATTTACCAGCACCTAGTAGAAAGCTGGACTGCCCTGGTGGCTTCCCTGGTGACTCAGATGGTAAAAAAAATCTGCCTGCAATGCAGGAGACCCAGGTTCGATCCCTGGGTCAGGAAGATCCCCTTGAGAAGGAAATGGCAACCCACTCCAGTATTCTTCCCTGGAGAATTCCACGGACAGAGGAGCCTGCCGGGCTGCAGTCCATGGGGTCACAAATAGTCCGACACGAATGAACAATTAGCACTTTCTGTTTCAGTAGACAGTTATTTACATTGTGTAATAAATGAATAAAAGTTTCATATAAGGCCTACTTCATCTGAGAGGATAAGCTGAAGTAAACTTAGCTGTATTTTCTATGTTAGTCACTCAGTCATATCCAGCTCTTTGAGACCCCATGAACTGTACCCCTTTCAGGCTTCTCTGTCCATGGGATTTTCCAGGCCAGAATACTGGAGTGGGTTGCCATTTCCTTCTCCAGGCTGTATCTTACTTTGTTACATTATCGGCTATTGGAAAGGAGGAACTGTACCTTTTTACTCTTCTATACATAACCTTCTAAATGTTAAATAAATGTAAATTGGCAATTACTGAAGACGATATATAATGAGCCAACTCATTTTCAACATTTGTGTCTGCTTAAGTGACATAGAGGTTTTCATGAATATTTAATGGATTTTACTTATGTATACAGTCATAAAACCCTTATCTCTTGCTTCCTACTATGAGAGAATCAGCTCCTTTTTAGTTGAATTTCATTCTTACTCTGGAGCCCTAGACCTCCATGGAACCCAGTTGTTGGAGGCAGGTACGAAGTATGGTCTGTGGGCCCCTGAGTCACCCCTTCCATGCATCTGTGTTTTAAATCTCCCTTAAGATGTCTTGGAGCAAAGATTTCTCAACTAATAGAAAAGTCGGAAATACACTGCTTAAGATTTCCATATCTGTGCAGAAGTAAAAGATAGCAAATGAAAAAAAGAAAAAGAGAAATGAACACTGCTAAAAGAGTTCCCTCCCCACTTTTCATCTTCCCTAGTTTCCTGTCTTTCTCTCCAGTATATGAATGCCTAGTGGATAAATGCTCGTTGTTTTGACTCAACAAGTTGACACTTTATTATTTGCATTCTCCTTTACCGCAGGTATTTTCATTTTAATTCTCACGCTCTGGGCTGGGCTGACAATTATTCCATCAGAAGCAAGTACTAAGCCTTCAGTTTGTTGCCCATCTTCAGAAGTGTCCTGTTGATATGGTTCACTAGGAAATCGATTAGGAATAAGAAATGGGACAAAAAACAATTTTTATGAGGACATTTAAACAAGATTCATTTTTGGTTTCCCTAATATTTACATGCTTTCCATGGGGGATGAGCAGGCACTTGGCTCTCTCAGCTAGTGAGAATCTCTGTGGTACCCATGAAGATTAAAGAGTATTATTTTTTTTCATATAGCGACAGCCGCCTAATGTACAGCTAATCTTTATTAAATTAAAAAGAAAAAAAAAAGGCTGTGGCTATTTGATCTCCCAAATCTGTTTTACTGTGTCAAAGCATATGTTGTGGGCTCATGTGTTTGGAAGATTGTCCTCTGGAGCAGCAATCACCCTCAGGTATGATAAAAAAGAATCAGTAACCTAGAAAAAGGTCTCAGCACTGCTCGTATACTCAGCGAAATCAATTAGGTTTGGAAAGAACACCAAAATGGTTACTTGAACATGATATTGATATTTTTAAAAAAAAGAAGATGCTACTTAAGAAAAGTCAAAATATATAGTCTTTGTGGTATTTTCCCACATTACCCAGATGTACAAGATACCTAAACAGTTTTGATGAGAACCTTGTGAAGAATACATAATGAGCCCTTGATTGAATCAAAATCGTTTTAAACAGAAACATGTTTTTCAAAGGATGAGCTTGAGGTTCAATTGTAATTCTATTTGAGCCTAGAGACTTGGTATTAAAAAATGGGTTATGACCTGTTTTTTTCTTTTTCCTTCCCCCAAACATTTCCCTCCCCTGAGTTGTAAGCTCAGCTTGGTAGAAGCAGAATATGTTTAAAAATCCATTATATTTTTTATTGGCTGGGACACTAATGGAAGGCTCCTCGACAGCTCTATTTTACAGGCTGAATACTTTAATTAGGCTGGTTACTGATCAGTTGTTGGGATATTGATTGTGTCATTTATCAAAGAGCCAGGAAAGCAGCAAAAAAATTTGTTGTTGCTGTTAAAGCCCTTGCCGATATAAGGTAGGTCCTACCTCACCTTCCTGCCTGGGCTCCAGCTTAAATTTAGGAGTAGCTTGCTCCTGGTTTGGTTGACTAGTGGTATGGGGCAAAGGGCACCCCTGGGGTGTGGAAAAAGTGTAATAGACCTTGACAAAAAGCAAAGGACCTGTAGTAGCTGAAAACATCTTAATTATGAAGAATGTATGCATTGAATGCTGTGAATATTTTGTTTAACTAGCAGGATACCAAGTTATTATAACTAAAAGAGAGGAGTATAAAGTCAAATGCATTGTTTGGGTCAAATGCTCTTTTTCAGAAGGAAAGAGCTTTGGAGATCAGTTTTATGTTTCTGTCTGGGGCATGTTCTTCTCACCAATGGTCAAGGGAATGGTCCTGAGATGGCTTTCAGTTCGCTTCTTTGAATCTATTAGGATGACACATTATATGAACCCAAGCAAAACCCAGTTCTCTGTGCCTTGTTCCTCTTGAATAGCATCTAGAACTCCCTGCAGTCAGCCCCTTCTAATGTCTCAGGGGCACCTGGGGCACATGCCATATGGGGGCGTGATTATGAAGGTAGCAGTTTTAAGTCTGAATTTGTTTACAGACTGTCAAAATAAAAGGGGGAAATATGGTAAAAGAGAAAACTCTCAGGAGAACCACTGTCTGGCAGTGTCATAGAAGTTTGTTATAGTTCCTGGCCGAAAAGCCTAGTGTCTGCAGTGGGGCTCTCCCGTGGCTTTTCAGTGGTAAACCTGTCTGGGTTCTGACTTGTCCTAAAGCATATGCACTTAGTCGCCAAGCGGGGGAGAGAGAGAGAGGGGAACCATCTGGTTGGCAGAGAAACACCCTTGGCATGAACTGTATTCTTATGTTGACATTACCACAAGCTGCACTCCCAGATGGAAGAAAATGTGAAAGAAGACAGTTGTACGTGGCGGGAAAGAATCATAAAGTTAATCCCCTTTCGTACTGGCTATCAGCTCCTAAGCCTTAACACCACAATGTCAGTCGGTTTTATTTCCTATTCAAAGATGTTTTAACTGATAGGAACATTTTGATTTTCCACTGTCCAGGATTTCCATGCCAGAGAATCTTGAAAAATTATTTGAAAGTTGATCATTCTTTCACTTTGCTTTCATTGACAAAGTTGGGACATGTTACAAAAGTGAATGTAATTCTTGTTTTCATTCCTTAGGAGCCTGCAGAATGTGGGGCATTTTCTAAGCCCTGCTTTGAGAACTGTCAAAATGCTGTAACCACCTCCAGGAGAAATGATAATAGTACATTGCATCCATTTGGCACGTACAGTCCACAAGACAAACAGAAAGGTAAGGTTCTCTACTGAAAATTATCTACTGCAAGTGGTGTGAGAAAACACAAGAGTGTTTATTTAAAAAAAAAAAAAAAAAGAGGAACAAAGGGGAATTAATTAGACTAAGTGCAGACTTCGTTACTCTGAGTAGTGAACACTGAGAGAAGGGTGGGGGAGCTGACTCACAAGTTGTGAAGCAGATTCCTGGCATTGCCTTCAGTTTAAGTGACAGTTTCTGTGCTTGCTGCCCCAAACATGGAGGGTTATGTATAAAACAAACCATGCCTGCAGAAACAAAATGACAAACCATTATTTTTGTTTAAGAATCTTTAAGTGTAAATAACAATTCAACTCACAATATATATGGACTGGTATTAAACCATGGAGTGATCATAGCACAATTTGCAGATTTATGCTTATTTTTGAGTGGTAAATGCCATGAACCATGACCATGATTATCTTGTACACGTCACATTTCTCGTAGAGTTTTACATGTAAAAGCCTTAGATTTTCCTCTTTCTGTTTTCAAAAATTATGCTTTAGGCCACCAAGAAATTTATTTCCCTGCTTCTCCTTTCTGTTTAGTAACTTTAATTTTTTTTGTAATACAAAAGCAATAGATATTCATGACAGAATATTAAGGGAAAGGCAATAAAGAGAAGATTTAATGTTTCATGTGTGTGTGCGCTACGTTGCTTCAATTGTGTCTGACTCTTTGTGACTCTGTGCTATAGCCTGCTAGCCTCCTCTGTCCATGGGACTCTTCAGGCAAGAATACCAGGGTTGGTTGCCATGCCCTCCTCCAGGGGATCTTCCCAACCCAGGGACTGGACCCACATCTCTTATGAGAAACTGACTTGACTTTCTGTCAGTATGACTTTTCCCATCTTAATACAATTAAATATTTTCTTGACAAAGCAGGATCTCCTTCTGAGTCCTTCTGTCACAAAGGCAGGAAGAATCTGGGTAAGGAACAGCAGGTTCCCCTCACACCAGAAGTGCCTTCTCTTGACCATGTCCAAATAAATGACCAAGAACGTTTCCAGCCCTAATATAACTTGACTGGCATTTAATTCTCAAGCATCAAGTGGTCCAGTGACAATCCAAATTCAGGGTTTTATTCCTTGTTGCACCAGTGATGTTCAAAGGAACATTGGACACATTCCCTCCTATCTTGTTTCATTTTCAGTGCTTGTAAAATATTTTGCTGAAGTGATAATTACGTGGTATATTTTTAGAGGACATTGAGATACTCAAGGAAATGGGATAATATCTCTAGGAAGGCTGGCAAAGGCAAACATAATGAAACTATAAAACTAGTTAAAGTGTAAGGATACACCCAGAAAAAAAAAATATTTTAAATAATAAAATCCATTCAAAACACATGCTGAAAATAAGATGCAGTGATACTTTGGAACTTCAGTAGAATGTTCTAAGTTTGTATTTCCCTGAACAATGAGAGTCCTTTAGGCACAGAACCACTGGAAGGTTCTGTCTGTTCTCTTCCTCCTGAGACATAGATCCATGGTCCACCAGGTACCTGCTACACTTCCTCCTCCTATCTCAACTTTCCAAGGTAACATTAAAAATCCAGCTCTTTTAAAATTCCATTAGACATTATTTCTTTAAAAGGCACAGAAAATCCATTATTATTTCCTTGTGGTTCTGTGATACAATACTCAGTTATAAGAATTTGACCTATCAAAGCATAGACTTGTTAAATTTTAACTGTAATAGGCCAGTAGATGGAACGCTCTTTCTTTTTATATAAGCTTATTGACTGAAAGAGAATACTGTAGAAGAATACTGTGCTCGTCACTTCTTTGTAGTATTAATAACATTTTCAGTTTTGAGAACCATTGAGAGTCCCTGAGTTTCAGATGCACATGAGGTGGTCATAGGCCACTGAGACTCATGAAACCTGAGTGATGTTGACTTGCCACCACCCATGTTTCTAAGGAGCTCCTTTAGAAAAACAAGATTGACTTGACAAAATGTAATGTCTAGTGAGGAGAGGAACTGTTACAGCCAAAACATTAACTTTTTTTTCTTCCCTTCCTCCTTTCCTTTGTATATTTAAAAGTCCAATGTTGATATGCTGTGTTCCATCTATTTTTGTAATAATAGTACGTACCACCCACTGTTCTACTGTTATTTTTTATATATGTACATAATCCTGTCAAGCTGTTAGAGAGAAAAGGCATTCTTAAAACTAACATTTGTAGAAATTATAACACCAGAAAATTCACATTTGTGTTGGAGAATTGCTCACAATGCCTGCAGCAGAATGAGTGTGGGGCTCCAGGATGGGAATAATGATGGAGGTTGTCTCCCAGGGGTTCACTATAAAATCCGATTAGGCATTTGAATGGTAATGAAGTGCACACACACTACATTTTCTGAAGACTCTTTCTGGCAGATCTCACCCTGGCCAAATAATAGCCGAAGTGCAGTTTACCTCTGGTTTGTTCTTCCCTCTCCTCCCATTGTTCTCATCTCCCTTTTGTGCTCTACTCCTGCTTCCTCCCCACTTTTAGTTCACGAGAATTCCAGCCCTTGCCCCAGGCACTTGTGGCCCCAAGTCGGCCCAGGATCACTCACTGAGGTCTTCTCAGGCCTTTCTCCCATACTCCAAACCAGATGTTTTAATTCTGTATCCTGTCCCACTGAACCCATGTGCCTCGGGGTCCTTTGAAGAGACACATAATAGTGTGATTATGTACAATATGTCCCCTCCTGGGAACTTGCATGTATCCACCCCCGAATAGCATGTAAGGCACTGCCTCTGCAGTGATGATCAGAAATTGAATTATACTTTTCAACTTGACTGATGATTATGGGATAAATTCATTGTGTAGAATGTGCTAGGCTGCAACGATGAACACAATGTTGTTACTGTTCTCAACAATAGTCTAAAGCAGAGGTCAGCAGACTTTGTCTGTAAAGGGCCATATAATACATTTTAGGCTTTATGGACCATAGGATCTCTGTTGTAGCTCCTCACCTCTGCCACAATAGTGCGCGAGCAGCCACAGACAGTACGTTCGTGATTGTGTTCAATGAAAGTTTATGTACAAAATCAGTTGGTAGGCTGGTTTGGGGCCAGGGCCATAGCTTGCTGCTGCTGCTGCTGCTGCTGGCATGAGCTCTTGTGTCCTTCTTTTCTGATTTGGCCCTTGCAGAATGGATCCTATAAAACAAGTCACAACAATAAAAGATGGAGATTAAAATAAGGGTCATTTGGTCATAAATGAAGTAGTAACTAGATGTACAGTGTTTTACAGGCAATATGTAAAATATCCATCAAGACTTACCTTGTATATTCAGTGGGATCCAGAAATACTGTTTTTAGGAGACAAGAATTCTAGATTTTCATGATGATAAAGAGTTTAACAAAGGTGTTTGGATGAAGAGGAAAAAAAAAATTCTTTACAGCAAGTGGATCTGTTGTTAAAAAGTACCAAGGATAATCACAACAATGTTGATCAACTATACTCCCATATAAAGTAAAAAGTTAAAAAAGAAAACAAAACTACCAAGGATAAAGAGTCATCAAAGAAAACACATCTGCACCTATCATTACTTTAAAACATGTAGATTATTCATGTGAATAAAATAAAAATTGAAGTTAATGATCATAATCAACTTGAAGTAGCCAGAGGAGATGCTAAAGAAGAAGAATGAGAGGCGAAAGAGGAGGACGTGGATGAATTTATCTGTGGTTCAGTAAGAGAAATAAATATAGACAAGTAGATGATAGATTGATAGATAGCTCATTGCAAAAGCAGCACATGGTAAATGTTACACAAGAATTAGTTTTTGTAATATTAACAGATAAACTGAAAGTGTCAGTGGATAAAGATAGTGAAGATGTATTTCTTGCTCATATCACAGCCCAGTGAGAATTGAGGGGCCTGGGCTCTTTCCATTGGAAGCTGGCCATCTTCTGGTGCCTCATGCACTTATGGTTGCAGCAGGCAGATGGGAAAGGGGGAGAAGTTGCGTGTACCCTTTCTTAAGCATTGAAACTGGACACAACATTGACCATAGTAACTTACTTTCTATTGTCCAGAACTGGTCTAGTTATAAAGAGGGGTGGAAAATGGGGTTGATGCTCTAGATGTGTGCGAGCAAGAAAGGAAGACCATAGATCCTGGGGCACTAGAAATCTCTGCCACTGTTGTAAACATACCAATAGATCCCAGAAACCAACAGTGAAGGTTTCATAGAAAAGGTGATATTTGAGGTGGACCTTGGGGGAAGGGTGGGACTTTTAATGGATGAAATGGGTTTTGCAATTATATGAGCAAGTACACTGGGGTAGAAAAGCCTGGCCTTGGGGTCTAGAATTGTAAATGGTCACTAGTGGCTAATGTGTAATAGATACAGTTCACTGCCAGGGACAGACTTTTATAGTCTAGGCAATTGTGTGCAACTGAAAATTTTTTGATCAGGCAGTTACATGATCACAGCTGTGTTTGCCACTAGTGAAAAAATGAACAGAGAAGTTGAGGATAAAAGATTAGAACTAATAGAAAAGATGTGGTCCCCGTATGTCCTTTATTCCAATTTATCTTGTAGACTTTCTGTTCTGTGTACATGTATGCTAAGTTGCTTCAGTCGTGCCCAATTCTTTGTGACCCTATGGACTAGAGTCTGCCAGGCTTCTCTGTCCATGGGATTCTCCAGGCAAGAATACTTGAGTGGGTTGCCATGCCCTCCTCCAAGGGACCTTCCTGACCCAGGAATCAAACCCGGGTCTCTTATATCTCCTGCATTGGCAGGTGTGGGGGGTTTTTTGTGTTTTGTTTGTTTGTTTGTTTGTTTGTTTTTACCACTAGCGCCATCTCTCAGCAAGTCTTTGACTGCTTGACTGCTGCATATTACCAGGTCACTGGAGGTGGAGGGTAGTGCTGACTGCTTTGTTCTTCGTGCTTCTGTACTCTGATCATCTGACTAATCAGATTCCTGCTTCAAGTCTCATTTTCAGGGATATTTCAGCAGTGCTAGAACTGCCTCCATTTTATACTAGTCTGTGATGCAGAGCTTTGAACAAGTCCTTCCCTGGTGTATTCATCAGGGTTCTCTAGAGAAACAGAACCAATGGAATGTATATGTGAGTATATGTATGTCTCTCTGTGTGTGTATTACATATACATACATATGTAGAGATTTATTGTAAAAGGTTGGGTAACATGATTATAGAGGAAGGCAAGTCCCAAGACCTGCAGGGTGAGTGGGCAAGCTAAGACCTAGAAGAAAGACCCAATGGTGTAGTCCCTGTCTGAAGAGGCCAGCAGGATAAAGAACCAGGAAGAACCAGTGGTTCAGTTTGAATCCAAGGGCAGGAAAAAGCCAGTGTCTCAGTTTGAAGGCAGTCAGGCAGGAAGAATTCTCTCCTCCTTAGAGGAAGGTCAGCCTTTTTGTTCAGGCCATCAACAGATTGGATGAGGCCCACCCACATAAGGGCAGTTGCTCAGTGGTAAAGAATCCACCTGCACTTCAGGAGCTGCAGAAGACTCAGATTCAGTCCCTGGGTTGGGAAGATCCCCTGGAGGAGGACATGGCAATCCATTCCATATTCTTGCCTGGAGAATCCCATGGACAGAGAACCCTGGTGGGTTACAGTCCATACGTTCACAGAGTCAGACATGACTGAAGCGACTGAGCATGCCTGCATACCCACATATGGGAGGGGTGCAATCTGCTTTGTCTGCTGATTTCAATCTTACTATCACTCCAAAACAACCTCACAGAATACCGAGTGTCTTGGCACCCTGAGCCCAGTCAAGTTGACACATAAAATTAACCATCAGACCTGGTGTGTGGGCAGGTCAAAGCAGATTGCTACCAGCAGCATTTCTCAAGGACAAAGAGATTATTTCCTTGTTCCATCAATAGAGTCAACTTTCTAGTAGTATCTCACTATAACAGATCCATAGCAAGTTTATGGCATACAGATTAATAATCCTTTTTTTTACTTATTGGCACTTTGTGTTTATAAATCACTGTTTGAATATGCACAGTCTTATATAATCCTTGTGCTCTTCCAATGAAGGTATTCGTTTCCCTACTATGTAGATTTAAAAACCAAAGTTTATAGAAGTTGAGTAGTTTTCCCAAGTTCATACAGCATAACAGGCCATGATTGGAAATATGTAGTTTTGCGACACAAACCATACTCTTAACCATTATGCATACAATTTTTTCATACATTATTTAATAATTTATTTTTTGATAAGGGTTAAATAAAGCTCAACATTCATAAAATGAAGATCATGGCATCTGGTCCCATCACTTCATGGCAAATAGATGGGGAAACAGTGGAAACAGTGTCAGACTTTATTTTTGGGGGCTCCAAAATCACTGCAGATGGTGATTGCAGCCATGAAATTGAGAAATGCTGCTCCTTGGAAGAAAAGTTATGACCAACCTAGATAGCATATTCAAAAGCAGAGACATTACTTTGCCTACAACGGTCCGTTTAGTCAAGGCTATGGTTTTTCCAGTGGTCATGTATGGATGTGAGAGTTGGACTGTGAAGAAAGCTGAGTGCCGAAGAACTGATGCTTTTGAACCGTGGTGTTGGAGAAGACTCTTGAGAGTCCCTTGGACTGCAAGGAGATCCAACCAGTCCATTCTGAAGGAGATCAGTCCTGGGTTTTCTTTGGAAGGAATGATGCTAAAGCTGAAACTCCAGTACTTTGGCTACCTCATGTGAAGAGTTGACTCACTGGAAAAGACCCTGATGCTGGGAGGGATTGGGGGCAGGAGGAAAACAGGACGACAGAGGATGAGATGGCTAGATGGCATCACCGACTTAATGGACGTGAGTTTGAGTGAACTCCGGGAGTTGGTGATGGACAGGGAGGCCTGGCATGCTGCAATTCATGAGGTCACAAAGAGTCGGACATGACTAAGCAACTGAACTGAACTGAACTGAAATAATACTTAAAGCTAAACTCAATGTGTGGTACACAGAAAGGTCTCAAAAATCCTTGTTATTAGGTGTAATATTCAGTATACATGTCTATTTACTTTTCATATAAAATAGACTGAGAAGTAAACAGTTTTTGTGGGTAGGAAAACCAGGATTCAGACCCTAGTCTCCTGCTCCCTAGGCCCCAAACTCAGGGTTTTCCAATACCATGTAGATGCAAGAAGAATTTTTTTTTTAAACCTCTACAGTGTCTAAACGGTGAGTAGATATACTGTATCTCATGATTTTTTAAGTACTTTTTGTCACTGAGGCCAATGCTTAAATCACCATCTAATCCACAGCATTTATTACAGAATCTTGTTTACAAAAATGTTGTCATTAAAAAAAATGGCTTGTTAATCTTCTACAAATCACAAGTAATGAATATGTGTCAGCCTTTTTGAGATGGGAAAATGTAGTTAAGATGCACGGACTTCACTTGCCAGGGGTTCCCAGCGGGTCACCATCGTAAAAGCATATTAGCAGACTACGATTTCTTCATACAGGCTGTATTAGTGCACATATCAGTCCTTCAGTTCTGTATGAGGACTTATTTATTTCATGGTTGGTTTCTGTGTTGGTGAAAATTATGTCTGAGAGATGGACTGAAACAAATCCAGGCACCAAACAGTTCTGCCTCCAGTTTCCTACAGCTTTATTTGTTCTTTGTTTATAGACCTATTGCTTCCCAATGATGGATGGGCTGAGAGCGAAGTACCACCTTCTCCCCAACCACATCCCGTTCTGGAATTGGGCCTTGAAGATTACAGCCACAGGTATCAATAAAATGATATATTGTAAATGTTCCCTGTTATGGTTTTTCTGGGAAAACCCAGCAACCTTATTTTAACTCTATTTCTTTCCAGAATGGAAATCTCATAGTATCTATAATTCCTTTCCAGTGAAAACTTCTTATAGCTAATATTGACACCTCAGATGGTTCATTTTTACTTCCTGGAATTTGAGATTCATCATATATTATTAAAATATATGGGGAAATTGTTGAATCTTTTTTTACCAAGTTAAAAACTAGAGAGATGGAACTCAAAAAAAGTTATATAGGAGGGTATAAAACAAAACTGAGAAGACATAAAGCTCTTTTTTTTTTTTTATTTGTAATTGGCAAATTCTAAAGTTATCTTAAAAATATATGTTCCAAGAAAGCTAATGGAATCTAAAAATTAAAGCAACAGCATATGTAATCTAAACTATTGAAAAGAATGCCCAATATTATATCCATTCTGAAATAGAAACAAAAAAATCAATAATGTTTAGACTCACACAAGCATGAGAAAGAGAGATTTACGAAGCATACACACCATTTGAATAGTAGAATTCATAGATTTTGTTCTTCTGATAAGTTTTAAAAATCATTAACTTGTCCCTTTGCTATTTTCTATATTTATTATGGCTGTTAAAAATTGGATATTTTATTCCATTGTTGCCGCATGGTAGTCCTATGAGATTTTTTTCATTTATCTTGCAGCAAGGCTGGTGTCATCACTATTATGTTTTTTATTACAATCTGCTAAAAATAAAACAAGAGTATAGCTACCTCTATTAGCCAAAAGCTTACCTATATTTAGCTATCTCCTATTCCTACATTTCTGAAGTCAAATATCTTACTCAAACACAGTTTCTTCAACTAGACTGATAATCATAATAATGTTCTAGATCAATATCTCTGGGGGTTTCTTGAGCAAAAATCTGGACATATTTGATTTTGCTTGTTTATTTCCATTGCCTGCCTTTAGTCTGAATCAAAAATGACAGTTTGGTAGCATTAAAAAGTCCCCTGTTGAAAATAATTTCACTCATATACCTTATCCAGGGTATATGCACAAAACTACTAGAACAATGCAGAGTTAAATCAGATATAAACCTGTCATGATGTATTTATAATAAATATTTATTTGATCTTAATCCCATTTCTGGCACTGACCCCTAAAAACCTTGAAATTTCCTAAGTATTGAGAGTGATAAAGGTGTCTTATGTAAATGAAGTGGCTTTTGGAAGCATCTAAGGAAGGAGACTGGTTGCCAGTGGAGCCAGTCTTGTGCTTTGAGGGTTGAAACTTCAGTCCCATCTAGAGAAATGGACCTTGAATCAGTTGACCATGGCCAATGATTTCATCAGTCTTGCCTTTGTAATGGGGGCTTCCTAGGTGGCGCTCGTGGTAAGCAACATACCTCCCTCTGCAGGAGACCTAAGAGATGAGGGTTCAATCCCTGGATCAGGAAGATGCCCTGGAGAAGGAAATATCAACCCACTCCAGTATTCTTGCCTGGAGAATCCCATGGACAGAGGAGTCTGGCGGGCTGTGGTTCATAGGGTTGCAAAGAGTCAGACACAACCAAAGCGACTTAGTGTGTAGGCACTCCTGTTTTATGAAACCTCCATTAAAATCCCAGAATGACAGGGTTTGGAGACCTTCTGAATTGGTAAATATGTGGAGATGTGAGGAGAGGGGTGCACTTAGAGCACAGAAGCTAGGAGCCCCTTCCCACATACTTTGCCTCACGCAGCTCTACATGAAGCAGTTCCTAAGTTTTATCCTTAAACAATAAACCAGTGAGCTAGGAAGTAACATGTTTCTCTGAGTTCTGTAAAGTGAAAGTGAAGTTGCTCAGTTGTGTCCAACTCTTTACGGCCACATGGACTGTAGCCTACCAGGCTCCTCCATCCATGGGATTTTCCAGGCATGAATACTGGAGTGGGTTGCCATTTCCTTCTCCAGGGGATCTTCCTGACCCAGGGATTGAACCTGGATCTCCCGCATTGTAGGCAGACGCTTTACCGTCTGAACCACCAGGGAAGATAGAGTTCTGTAAGCCACTCTCAAGTACTGATCAAACCCAAGGATAGAAAGGAAAGAGGTAGGATGGGCAGTTTAGGTTAGGAAAACCAAATGAGGAGAGAGGGAAAATTCAGTGTGTTCAATGTGGTGAAACATATAGTATCTGGGAAAGAAGTTATGGCAAGGGCATGGCCAGCCATTCTCTGTGAGCACCATGCTTCTCCAGAGAGCAGTGGAGAAGCATTGAAGGGTTTGAAGGCGGGAGGTGACAATATCACGATATGTGAGTACAGTCGTGGAGGATAAATGATAAGGGAAGCCAGAGACAGGGATACTAGTCTGAAACCACCAGCAAGAGAAGAGAGGGGCTTGAAGAAAAGAAAGAGGAGCATAGCTGGAGTCAAGAAGGGACAAAGTCAAAGAAATTTTTGAAATGGAATGAACAAATCTAAAGCTTTGAATCACTCAATCTCTCTCTCTCTCTCCCCCCCCTCCCCCCCCTCCCCACCCCCCTGGGATTCTGTGACCTGTACCATCCTACAAGCTGCTGTGTTGCCTAGGTGACCAGCAGCCATGGGGATTTGGATGTGTGAAACTTAGAGTGAAGGAAGCCTTGGAAGGGAGCCAGGAGGGTTCAGCAAATGAGGCTGTCCTATCTTTTTTTAAAAAAAAGAAGAAAGGTAAAAGCCCTCTGAAAGGGAAAAGTAGTGCTTTAAGGGATGGAACCAGTCTTATGAAACAGAAAACTACTAATTCGCAAGGAGTGAAAAACAAATTTCATCAGGCTAAATTTGTGCCTGTACTCTGAACCAAGATGAAATCAGGAATTGAAGTCACTTGTTTGTAGTGATATGCTCTTCCCAGGTGGCACTAGTGGTAAAGAACTCACCTGCCAATGCACGAGATGTAAGAGATGTGGGTTCAGTCCCTGGGTTGGAAAGATTCCCTGGAGGAGGGCATGGCAACCCACGTCAATAATTATTTGACAAAAATTCAGAATGTGTCTAAGTTAAAAACATATGCATATGTGTGTGTGTGTGTGTATATGTGTGTCTGTGTGTGTATGTATGTATGTACATATATCAGAGAAGGCAATGGCACCCCACTCCAGTACTCTTGCCTGGAAAACCCCATGGACAGAGGAGCCATAGGCTGCTGTCTATGGGGTCGCGAAGAGTTGGACACGACTGAGCGACTTCACTTTCACGCATTGGAGAAGGAAATGGCAACCCACTCCAGTGTTCTTGCCTGGAGAATCCCAGGGACGAGGGAGCCTGGTAAGCTGCCGTCTATGGGGTTGCACAGAGTCAGACACAACTGAAGTGACTTAGCAGCAGCAGCATGTACATATATATGAAAGAAATATATTATCTACCATGAAGTCTCAGAAAGAGAGTAAGGGAAATCAACAGCAGACAGAATATATTGAATGTGGTTAGCTGTTCACCGCACTTGGTTATTCTCTATGTGTTCACAGTTTCTCCCCCTTTTGGTTCTCTCTCAGTTCTGTCTCTCCTTCTGTCTCTCTTCCCCTGCACGTGACCTATGTCTACTCTCACTCATAGTAACCAAATGCTGAAGATAACCCATGGCCACCTGAGACTTTAGACATAATTATTTTGGCATGCCCTTCGAAACCTTCCCCTGCCTTTTTATTTCAGATGGTTCTCCTTGAACATTCATGGCAGGTCTTGTAGGTCTTTCACATTCCTGATTTGTCACCATGTTTGGGACACTGGCATATGTTTCGTGCTACCCTTATTTATTCATTACGCAGCATCATCTGACATTGACTATCATTTCTCTTTGATAGATTCCCTGGTTGTTCATGCTGAAAACACAGTCTTTATCTAGGATATGCCTTTGGCCTGCTGTCAACTTGCGTCTTCCACTGCAGCCCACTCAGCCATGAGCACATGCTAACTGCTTTCAAAATTAAAATATGTCATATTTTATAGTTAATTATTGTGTCACTGTCTCACACCAAAAAATTCCAGTATGTAGCATAAAATTACAAACTGTTTTACTAGTCTAATGAGTCTAATGTTATTTTACTAGTCTAAGTTATTTTCCCATTAGTCAATTCAATACTACACACATTCAAGTACAAGTTCATATTAGCTCTAAGCCTACGGTGCCTCATATCACACCTCCTTCCTTTCTTCCTTACATATATGCCAATCTGATATCAGCCTAATTTCCATTTTGTACCATGGCAAGAGAGGTCCTTTTATTGAAGGCTTTCAAAGTGTATACTTGTCCATGTTCAAAACAACAGTAACAGAAGTATGTATCATCGTGACTAATGTAATGGACATATCCAGGTTTGCCTGTGTTTATTACATATATATATATATATATATATATATGTGCACATATATGTGAATATATGTTGCATTCATATGTACATATGTACAAAGCAGCTTTTTATTTCTTTGATCATCTTTGATGATATCTCTGCATCTGTACAAAAAATTAGACTGATCCTTACTTGATGTTACTATATTGCTGTCTTGTGTTTTCAATGGAGATGGGGTTAATTGTTTCCCAAGAGTTTGGGAAAATTTGAGTTCTTATTCTTAATTTGACAAATAATGCCTAGTTTGGTAAAGCATTCTAAAACAGTAAAGTGAATTAACCAAAACATTACACAGTTGGGTAGATTCCCATAGTCTGCCTTGAGCAGAGCACTTTAAATGCAGCGTGATTTCTTTTAATGAGGAATATTCATGTTGTTCTAAATTTTCTCCCAAAAGGTTTTCATTATAACATGTGGCATATGTTTTGATTAACCCTTTAATTTTCTTTTATTTCACAACATGTACCACTCTGTTGAAATAAAAAAACCAAACTAACCTAAAATGCAAGCTGCATAAGAGCGTGTGTGAAACTGTACTAAGAGGTAAAGGATGCAGTTCTATGGATGCAGGATTAGCAACAACCTGCATCCCAGGCTGGCCACCGTTTTAGACAAAGATATTGCAGCTCTTGGAAACATTCAAGTAGCCACAAGCTGGTCCTGACTTCGCCAGTGGCCAGCTGTTGTGACCTTGGAATATCAGTCTCCTCTTTGGGCCTCAGTGTCTTACCTACAAGATGAAGAGTTAGATGAGGTGACTTTAATGACTTCCAACTCTTCGATTCTCTTGTTCCATAAAGGTCATGAGTCTCTCTGACACTAAAACCATATCATCACAAGAGATCAAAGGATGAAAAACTAAGTGCAAATAAAGGTCGGATAACACATTTAAAGGCAAGTGCTTCCAAAACATCAAGGTTCAAAGGAAAGCTCATATGCACCATGGCATCTCAGAATTCCTCTTTAAATTGAACTAAAACAATTAAAATATTCTATTATGCCAGGCCAGCCAATAGCGCCAGTGGGTCAGGATTCATGTTTGCAGTTAACGTACTTTGCCACCATAACTAGATACCCCATCTGATATGTTTGACATCAGTAGCTTTCTTGGCTGAGAATGTAGCCAGACACCAAGAAAGAAGCCAAAGCGGGGAGGCGGGGGGAAAAGAAAAGAAAAACTTTCATAATTCTAAAGAGTAGCTTTAAACTTCTTGAGCAGTTTTCATGAAAAATATACAGTTGTCTCTCAGTATCCATGAGGAATTTGTTCCAGGACTCCCAGGGGTACTAAAATCTGCAGGTGCTCAAGTCCCTGGTATAAAATGGTATACTGTTTGTATACAGCATCCTCCCATATGCTTCAAACCACTTAATACAATGTAGATACTATGTAAATAGTTGTCAGAGCATGGGAAATTAAAGTTCTGCTTTTTGAAACTTTCCAGAATTTTTTCTTTTCTGAATATTGTTGGTCCCAGGTTGGATGATCCTTAAATGCCATGCTGAGGATACGGAGGATAGACTGTGTAAGAGTTCCTTAGACCCTCATTCAAAGACCAGGCTAAGCTACAGAAACAAAGGAAAGGATTAAAGCTTACTTCTGTAAGCTTTTGTTGAGCTCTTGCTGTATATTAGGCACTATTGTCAGTATTTAACATATCATCGTTTATTTCACCCTTATGACAACTTTATTAAGTAAATTCTATTACTGTCCACTTCTTAAAAAGATTCTTTTCTGTTATGGTTGGCTACAGGATATTGAAGATAGTTTCCTGTGCTATATACACTGTCCATTTTATGCATTAGGCCGCCTGCCCTGGCATCTCACTCCCAATCGCATGGCCCTAAACCTTATTGTGTGTGTGTGTGTGTGTGTGTGTGTGTGTGTGTGTGTGTTAGTTGTCACTGGTGTCCGACTCTTTCCGACTCTATGGACTGTAGCCCACCAGGCTCCTCTGTCCGTGGAATCTCCAGGCAGGAATACTGGAGTGGGTTGGCATGTCCTTCTCCAGGGGATCTTCCTGACCCAGGGATAGAACTTGGGTCTCTGGCATTGCAGGCAGATTCTTGACCATCTAAGCCACCAGGGAAGTCCACAAATCTTATACCACAGCTCCTTCTAAATAGGAGAGAAGGGCTTTTAGTCACAAGCCCACGGAAAGTCTGACAAAAACAGAGAAGCCAAAAAAAAAAAAAAAAGCAAACTGTAAAAAAATCAAGTAACTTGAAAAGCAAAAACTTAACAGTCATTTGAAAAGCAAAAGCAGGTCTATTTATTTATCTGCTTATTTCCTAAATGCTCCTACTATACTTACTCTGCCCCAGACCCTAGTGTCCTTATTTTACAAGTCGTTTGTAAAATAATCGTTTGTAACTCGTTTTATCTGTTATTAAAGATTGTTACCCATGGGAGATAAGGAGTGTAATTATACCCATTTTATACACACAAAAAATTGAAGCACAGAGAGGTTCAGTAACTTGCCTGGGTCCCACAGCTAGTAAGGAGCAGAGCCAGGATTTTAAACTGAGCAGGCCTGCTCTGGACTTGGTGCTTTTGAATGCTCGGCTGTATTACACTACGTTAGAATAGCAGAGGCTCATTCACCCAGCAGTATTATTATTGCTGCAAGGTAGTATTAAATATGCATGACTAATAAGTTTCAAGAAAGATTGAACCTTTTTTGATATATTTGGTTAAGAAAGTGAGATTCCCCAGTACATTTTAGGATTCTCATTCATAATGGTTGAGTTTTTTAGTTGTTATTTTATTGTTCACAGTGTCAAATCCCAACTGTTTGAAAAAATTCAAACAGTCCTTTCTGATTTACCAAGAAGACTTCATTTTATTTTTTCCTGTATTTAAAATTAAAGTTGTGTTGAAATGAGCTGCCATATTTACTTTCTAAATAGATGTACCAAGGGAGAAAGGGCTCTAAGTTAATGTATGAAAAGTATATAAATATAAATTATTTCTAGATCAAGAAATGAGGTATTGTCTGTAATTCCCTTATATAATCCCCTCCATCCTCAAGCAAATAAATAAAATATTCAGCAGAAATGAAATTCTTTGAGATTGAATACAAGTACTAGGAAGTCTGTAATGGGCATTTGATGTATCTTGTGTCTAAATTGTCAGCTGTGCTTTTCCTGTTATTTCCTGTTGGTATTATTGATGAGCAGACTATTTGGTCAGCATTAACATTACTTTTAGAAAATAGACCTAAATAAAGGAGAAAACCAAACTACCACAGCCATTAGTCATTCAACAGGATGGTTTTCTCAAAAGGATACAGCCCTTTCACTTGTTTTTTTAAAGGAAGGGCGTGCTTAGCCCACAGATCTCTCTTAACCTACATTTAGGCTCTGCTAATATCTAGTGACATCCTTTGAAGCACTAGTGGTTCCCAGGTTCACTTTACCCACTTAAAGTTATGTATTGTACAGCAGGATCCCAATTAGCAGAAATCAGTGAAGAGGAAAACATGATATTAGCCGGAGAATATTATTTAAATTGCAGAATATGATAAAATGCAGGAAAACGGAGTTGCTACATCTCATAAGAGATACCTGAGGTTCACCAACTGGTTGAAAATGCCTGGTTGGGAGCTACAGAGGGAGTGATGAAGAGCTCTGTTCAAAATGAGAACTGCTGCCTTTAATTTTTTTTTTTTTTTTTTTAATTCTAAACCTAAATGTGGCGTATGGCTTCTTTCTACAGCTCTGGGGTGGACTCAGCAGTATATTTTCCAGATCAGCATATCAACTTTAGATCTGTGACACCAGCCAGGCAGCCTGAATCAATGAATCTGAAAGCCTCAAAGAGCATGGACCTCGGTAAGTGCGGGTGAGGTGACATGCAGGTCAGCTGTCTAGCCTCAGCCCATCTGTCTTCCTGAATGTCCTGCCTTTGTTTCTTCAACTCCAACCTTAGGGGGCAAGGTCTGCTGAAGCATGGAAGAAGGGATAATAGTCATCCCATCTTTCTGTCTCCTACCACACATTTAATCCTAATTACTCCTTTTTAAAAGAGAGATAAGTGACATTTTTATAAAGTGGACCATATAGGTCAGAAAAGTAGGAGTATCCCTTCTGGAAGATCTGAATGCATAAGCATGTTTAACTCACCTGCCTTTGCGTTTGTACTTTCACGTCTGCCAGTACCTTTCCATTTTCCGAAAACATCCATGTTGCAGGGCCTGGGAAGATCATGAAGTTCAATGAATCCTCTCCCACGGAGCATCCCATCTCTGTGTGCATGTTTGGGGATGGTGGCAGTGAAGAAACTTTCTCTCTTTAAATGCCCATCTTCAAATCCATCCCTGGGTTTGCCAGATTGAGGGTATCTAAGAACCCAGTTTCATGCCCATACAACCTCAGTGAGGTTCTGAGTCTACAGAGAATTTCTGGGTGAGTGTTTGAGTCCTAAGGAGAATATCTGGGTTAGTGTTGGTTGCCAGGGCAATCAAGAACTGCTGAAAACTGTATTCTCTGGGCTCTAGAATGTGAAACCTTGGAAGATATCTCAGACACCCAAGCACATTACTGCCCTCCCATGGGCCCATAGAGAGAGAATGATTGGAATAGGGTGCTATAGTGAATAGTGAAGTCGCTCAGTCGTGTCCAACTCTTTGCGACCCCATGGACAGTAGCCAACCAGGCTCCTCCATCCATGGGATTTTCCAGGCAAGAATACTGGAGTGGGTTGCCATTTCCTTCTCCAGGGGATCTTCCAGACCCAGGGATCGAACCTGGGTCTCCCGCATTGTAGGCAGACGCTTTACCGTCTGAGCCACCAGGGAAGATACCTTAGAATAGGGTGCTAGTGCAAAATAAATTCTCAGCAGCATATTCACTGATTCCTGAATGCTCAGAGACCAAGCCCTGCCAACCCCTGTCCCCCCCGCCACCCCGAGGCACATTACATATTTCATTAGTAGCACCAAGAAAATAGAATAATCAAAACTGCGTGTTCCATGAAACAATCTGATAAATAGTGCTTATCTGTTACTCATTTACAAGAGTTCAGAAAAATGTTCAGTCATGATGAAACAAGAAAAATTGATTCTGTTTTCTGTAAATGAACTAGATCACTAGGATACATTTGTTCTAATCATCTATAGCAAGAGACTGATAGAAACCTTAATAAGGAAGCTGTCTTGAGCACTGGTACAAAAGGGGTATTTTCTCTCAAGTGTGAACCCCTGACAGACCAAAGGAATAATGCGTGACAGTGTCATAGGTTATTACTAATTATGAAAGGAGCAATTTGTTTTTATAGAGTGCTTGATAAATATTTCCTGTTCTGTCTTCCCAATTTCTCTATAAAGAAGATGAATGGATAAAAACTGCTCTTAATTTGGGATAAGAAATATATGGCTGTTTTCCTCACTTAGTTTAAAAAAAAAAAAAAAAAAAAGGCCAGCAGTACGGTTGTTAAAAGTCTCTGCAAAAAAAAAAAAAAAAAAAGCAGCCATTTATAAAAAAAAAAAAAAAAGGTATCAGATCTATAAAAATAAAACCTAAACCATGTCCAGAGACTGTATTTCTGTTTAATTTTTTTTGTTACTGAAAGCTTTGTTTTTAAACAGTTTTCTCTTTTAGATTGAAATAGCCCTTGCAAAATATGAAGTTAGCAGTCACCCATTGCATTTTGGTGTACTTATCCCATACATGACAATAATGTTCGTTCAATTTTACATAAGTAGGGCAAAGGTCATGAGTTATTTTCTTCAGGACACGGGTATCAAATTAAAGGCATTGACTTCAATGCAGTATACAGCACAAGTGGCAAACTATGCTATGAAAACATTTTTAAACTAATTATGAACGTTTGGTCCCTTCCAGGAAATGCCAAATCAAAGCTAACAGTCTCTCGGCGAGCTCTGAGGTCAATATTCTAGGGCCATTCTGAACCCCTATTCCCAGAACAATTGAGTGAGCTCAATAAATATGAGATTTTTCTCAATGAATAAACTTAGATGATACCAGAAAGGTAAACATTTGAAAGTGCCTTCCTTGTTTGATTAGATGAAAAAGATACTGTAAGTAGTTTAGCTTTCCATATATAGCACTGGGCCAATGTAAAGAATTAATGTATTTGCTAAAAAGGTTGGTGACTGTACTTAGAGGGATAATCCTCCAAGCAGGGTCAAGATCCATTCTTCAATTTTTCTTTTTTTTTTTTTTTTTAAATTGAGGTATTTAGGCTGAATAGCAAATTAGTGCTATTTGATTATCTTTGACCTAGAAAAACAGCAATTTTATATGATTCAAAATAGAAGAAGATAAACCTCCTACTTATTGCATAATTTATGTTGAATATTCCTCCTTTAGAAAATCGTCAAACTTCTTCAAAGATTAATAGACCTCATTATACCTTCCTTGTTTTTGTTTCTTTCATTTTTGCTACTGACTCTAAGCCAGTTTTTTAATTTGCATATTATGTTCAAATTATTTTAAAGGTGAATGAGTTCCATTTGTTTATTTTCACTTATGTTTTTAAAGACAGTTCTTACTGTGAAAAATGAAACCACCTCATTCCCATCTCTTTCATTTTTCACAAGATACAAACATATTTTAAAATACTTTGCTACCTATTTACCATCCATCCATGTTCAAACATCTCTGTCACACACTGTGTTTCTTTATACTAATTGTATAGTGTTATGTTATATGAAGGACTCTTACTTTTCCCTTTTTGATTAAATTTGGGCTTAATTTATAGTTGGGATTTCTGGTTTGGGTGAGCGGGCTTGGTCCATTTGAATTTCTTATTCTGTGATTCGTTTATTCATATTCTTTGCCAAAAATGTTTGCATTTGTTAATTTTTTTCATCTTTTAGAATATCATTATATATGTTGTAAATAACTTTTTGCAATCTATTATTCATCTCTTAGTTTGATCATGGTATCCTTTACTATAAAAGATGTTTTAGTCTTATAGAGTCAGACACTGAGCGACTTCACTTTCACGCATTGGAGATGGAAATGGCAACCCACTCCAGTGTCCTTGCCTGGAGAATCCCAGGGACAGGGGAGCCTGGTGGGCTGCTGTCTATGGGGTCGCACAGAGTCGGACACGACTGAAGCGACATAGCAGCAGCAGCAGCAGCAGCAGTCTTATTGTCAGATAATTCCATCTTTTCCTTCATGACTGGTTTTATTTATATTATTTATTTTCTTGTACTTTTAAAGGCTTGGGTCTTCTAATGTTTAGCAATAATATGCTTTTATTCATCATTTGTGAAGTGGGAAATATTTTCTCAATGTAAATAGGCAAGTTATTCATAACGTTTATTGAGTTTTGCATTCTCCTCCCATTAATTTGGAATGCAGTCATGTTGAATTACTAAATTCCCTTCCCTTCTTAGGATGACTTCCGAGTGCTTTTCTACTGATGTATTGGTCTGTTCCATGCCAGAGTCATCCCGTGTCAGTTGTCACCCTATTACATTGTATTTTGATAACTTACAGAGCAAGCTTCCCTCTGTTTTCTCTTCTTTTGTAAAATTACTTTGGCTCTTCATATGCTTTATTCTCCTACATGAACCCTAGATCAGCTCATTAAAAAATTAAATGGGAATGCTTCTATTGTGTTTGTGTGCCCATTAATTATGAAGTTTGCCATTGGTTCCTGATAGAAATGTTTTTATCAGTTTAAATCTTTCTTTGTATTCCTGGCTTCTTGAAAAGTTCTTTATTTGCTCACTTTGTTTAATCAGGAATGGATATTGAATTTTATTAAGTGATTTTAAGGATCTATACAGGATGATTGTGTGTAGTTTGTTCTTTATTACTATAGTGAGTTATAATAATAGATTTCCCAATATTAAATCTTTGATTTTTCTGAATGACTCTACATTTTACTCTGCATTTAAAGAAGATAGAAATGAGTAACACATTTTCTCTATGTGATCTAAAAGGTAGGTGTAAGACCCTGATTATAGTTTTATTCGGTGATATTAATTCCTATATACTTAAAGGTATAGATTTTTTTTTTTTTTTTGAGGCCATTCTGCCTCAGTATTTGTGGATACTTTTGCTGGCATGAATGTGGCCACATTTAAGTCAGATCAGAAATGATTCAAATGATGAATAAAAGGAATTTATTTTTAAGTAATTAGTTGTAACTATGCTTATTCAAAGGGGTTAGGGTGTCATTTTCTGGGTTTTCCAGAAAATCAATCTTTTCCTACTAATTGTAGACTTTCCTCTATTTATTTAAATTACCAGAATTACTGTGTTCAGTCTGGATCCCTTTAATTTGTTCATAATTGAGCTTGTGTGGGTGTTGAGTTAGAAGCTCTCAGGAGCTGAATAACACAGCTGCCTCTTTGGCCTTTGGCATAGGGTTTTCCCCCAAAGAGCTGCCCTCATTGGCAGTGTGCCAGAGAGTCATAGTCAAAGACTTTTTGATGAAGTACAAACATCTTTCACATCCAGGCCTGGTGTTTTATGACCCTGTAATAGTTTTGAAGAATTAGTCTAAATTATTCAAGGAACGGCTCTTCAGTATTTTGGTCCACTCCCTGACCTACTCTACAGCCCCATTCAAAGTTAAGTTTAAAATGCTATTTCCCACAAGATTTTCTTTTTCCTGAGCATTTTCTCTCCTGTTTCAAATTGGCCTCCTCCTCCCATTTCAGAAGGGTGTTCTGTAACACAGTAAGAGGAAGGCTGAGGGCAGTGCAGATGGAAGATACTGACCAGCTGTCCTGCCTCTGTTCAATGAGAGGAAATGAGCTTCAAGTGATGCATGAGGCATTCAAATGAAATTTTAGGAAGTTTCCTGACAATGAAGGTTGTTAACATTCCATGTCTCACAGTCTCTTAAAACAGTGCATGTGTCTTGAATGACTATCCCTAAAATCAACACTATAGATAAATCGGCTGATTTTCTTTCTAGATCTGTGATTTAGCAATTTAATTTTCTGTTAGTTGCTTGCTGGAAATTTGTATTAAGGTAGAAGTACTGGTAGACATTCACAGTCAAAGTAAATTCTTAATCGACTGATTTCTCAAATCAACAAAAGATTTGGGTCAACCTTTGAATATAACCCTTGCATAAACATCACACATTCCTCTCAGAGAACAGTCAGGTATCTCTAATATCCAATGGAAAAGGGGCATGAAAAAAGTTAATTAAACCCATTCCGCTGTTCTAATACTTTCTTTTTAATTTTTTTGTACATTAAGGAACTTCATATGCATTCCCAGAAATAAGACAAAAATCCTGAACATTGAATATATAGAAGAATTTTCATAAAACTACACTCTGATAATTGAGGCTGATTTATTAATTAATATATATCATATAATACCATATGATATTTTAATATTTTTAATGTTTTATTTATATCTATGGATCTTCTTTATTGTGCATCAATAAGTGACACCTCTGAATCTGGTGAAAGCTGAATTGAGTACCACTATTTAAAATATAACTTTGACTTATTAAACAACAACAACCACCTGGTTGGTAAAGAAAAATTAATGGTAATACTAAAAGAATCTCCTATCTCTAATAGATGAGGAAGAGCTCAAGGACATAATCAGATATATTCCCTAAGCTTTAGGAAGTCAAAATGAAGCAATTACAGAGAATATTTGCTCATTCATTGCACAGATGTTTCTTGAGCGCCTACTGTGTGCCAGGAAGTGCATTAAATACTGAGGATTCGGCAGTGAGAAAAATGGAACTTGATGTGGGCACCTACATGAAAACCCTAACAAGAAAGGGAAACTGAAGAGTGGAGATTCCCAGAAAGAAGCACTGACATGATGATGATGACTTATCTCAGGGAGAAGAAATGGGAGAGGCACCTGAAGCGCTCTTGCGGCTGCTCTAAGAGCTAACTGAAAGCCTTGGCCAGGTGGAGAAGAGAAAAGTGAAAAAGCAAAAGTCACTCAGTTGTGTCCGACTCTTTGTGACTGTATAGAAGAAGACTGTATAGTCCATGGAATTCTCCAGGCCAGAATACTGGAGTGATAGCCTTTCCCTTCTCCAGAGGATCTCCCCAACCCAGGGATCGAACCCAGGTCTCCCACATTGCAGGCAGATTCTTTACCAGCTGAACCACAAGGGAAGCCCAGAGAAGAGAAAGAGAGAAGCAAATGGTATGGGGGAAAAAAAAAAAGTGACAACAGTCTTAAAAGAAGCAATGTAGAAAGAGCTAAAGAGCTGCACACAATGAGGCTTGCAAAACCTTTAGGAGTTAGACAGTCAAGCTGTTTTAGAACATGAAAAAGAAAGTGTGGTGGCCCATTGTTTAGAGCAGGTAACAGCTGTCAGGTAGAAAGCAGAGCTACCCAGTTCCTGTGTTAATTTTATCTTCATGCACCCAGAGAAAGATATTCAAACATAGCTGCCAGCACGCAGGAGTCTGGATGGTTTGCATCC
Source organism: Bubalus bubalis (assembly GCF_019923935.1). Classification (NCBI taxonomy): domain Eukaryota; kingdom Metazoa; phylum Chordata; class Mammalia; order Artiodactyla; family Bovidae; genus Bubalus; species Bubalus bubalis. The sequence continues at coordinate 145,655,523 of NC_059158.1, forward strand.
CTGTGCACTAAGGGGATTGCGATTATACAGCCACCGTCCCTTATCATTAGAAATGAAGAGTGGGCCTCACACTGGAGGGCAGGAAGCAAATTACCGATTTTCGACAAAGATGATGAATTCCAGAAACAACTGGTGGAACTAGTGATCTCAATGCTAATTCTCGGAGGAATTCTCTTTGTAAAACAAAAAGAAAAAAAAAGAAGTGGCCGTTAGCCACCTGCAGAGGAGTCTCTGAAGCAACTGGTGTCTCCTTTCCCTTTTGATGGGAATTCTAGATTGATAATCATGGAAATAGTAGAAATACAGTTTACATTAATTTTAGTAAAGGTATTTCCATTTGTTTTTTGATTGAGACTTTTACCAAATTACACACAAAGGTAATAGCATTAGGATGCCCCCTTCCCAAAATGTGCTAAGTAAGACTCATTGTCACTCTGAAAGGAATTAAATAATGTATACTGTAAGACTCTGTACTTGGCCCTTCTTGTTATATTCTAACAAAACAACAGAATTTGATGAAGATTGAGTAGATACAACTTGGATGAAGACATGAAAGGCATTCTTAACAAATTGTTAATAAATGTTATCTCAGAGAATTAAGTAATATGTTAGATTGACAGAATTAGCATTCAAGTGATTTATTTAGAATTGAAGAAGATGGAATTTATCTAATAATGATTAATTAATTGAATAGGCATTATTGGATACTTTCTCTGTGCCAGGCAATAGCTAGGTGAAGACGATTAAGTCTCTACTCTTATGGTATTGTCATTCTTGTTGGGTAAATAGATGATAAAGTTGCATAGCAGTAAATAATAAAATTTCAGATAGAGATGATTTCTCTGAAGCCAAATTCAGGTACTGATGAAGACTGAGGAGAGAGAAGCCTATTTTAGACACAGTGGTGAAAGATAAAGGCAATGTCCTGAAGTTGGGTTAAAAGAAATCAGCTGTACAAGTGTAGAGTTTAGGAGACCTGGAATAATAACAGTTACTGAAGATGTTTCTGGATTTTGTCTCTTACCGGACATGACCACCTCCAAAGCTCCTTCCATGTTATCAGGTCAAGGACAATTGTAGATCCACTATACACCGGCTTAGCCATAACCCACCTAGAGTGCTGTATTTAATTCTGGCAACAATATTTTAATAGAGACAAAAACAGTGTAGAACACATCCAGATACTGATGAGAGGCCTCAAAACCATGTCGGATGAAAAATAGTTGAAATAAATAAAAATACTTTGCCTGAAAGGTAGGTGACTTAAGAGACATACGAGAACTCTCCTTAGATATTTTCATGGCTAACATTGAAAAAACTCAAATCTGTTTAAAATTTGAATCTGCCCCCGAAATGTATCAAGCAATGATAGCGACAATCAGAAGATACATCAAGTTTACAAGCTTTGAAATCTAGAAAGCTAATAATGATGGAAAATTAATTCTGGTTTGTGGCATGTTTGGTATGCAAGGAAAGAATAGATATTTAAATTGAAATGACTCACAAAGACTGAGAAGCAAAATTCATCAGGAAAATGGAAAAGGAGTCTATGTATTTTTCATTTTTAGATAAAAGTTTTTTTTGTTTGTTTAAAGTTAGTCTACCTTAATATGTTTATATAATTAAAGTAACCACACAGGTTATAACTAAAGTAGGGTGACTAGATGAAAACAAGCTAAACGAGTTTAGAGAAATTATGTATCAGAACTCAGGCTGAATTCTTCTCTGATGAAAAAAGAGAAATCGGTAAAATTTTGAATAACTGACCTTGCACATCCAAACACAGGCCTCTTTCAAAACATTAAGGAAAACCAACATTTATTGACTAAAACAAATAAGTAAATTTTAGACAATTGCACATTTAAAACTGAAAATAAATTATGGAATAGTGTAAATATTAACTAAATTATAGTGATATAGATCAATTTTCTTTACCTTTAACTAGATCATTATATTGGATGTAGCAGAATAATGCAGAGTCTGTTTGAAATTAATTAGAAAAACGATTGCAGTTGGAAGTAAAGGTACAAAAATGCTTCTCTCTGTAAAGGACCTTTTTTCTTGCCCTGTAATTCCATAGATAGCTCTTCTTAAATTGAAGTGGTTAATTTACAATGTTGTACTAGTTTCAAGGGTATAGCGGAGTAATTCAGTTATATATAGACACATATATATTCTTTTACAGATTCTTTTCCATATGGATTCTTTTTTTCCTGCATTTTAAATTTATGATTCCTAAGAAATATGTTTTCAAGAACTGCATTTTCAAGACAAATTTGATTTCATGTTCATTATTACTATTAACTGGAAAAGGATGTCTTTTGTGTAGAAATTGTATGTGTATACTACTTTGTATGTTGTAGGCTTGTCTGGAAGTTGGGGCACTTTCCACAACTTTCCATTCTCATACTCTGTCTGATGAATGAATGCTGGTGAATACCTTAAACACAGTTGCTCTTATTTACCATTTATTGAATGAATAAGAGGCACAACTCTCTCATAATTCCCCATCTGGGAAAGAAAACCAGCCTTCAAAGCAAAGACCATCCGTTTTATATAAAAACAGTTAACATAGTGCCTAGAAAATGAGACATTCAGTGATGTTATTAGTCATAGCAGCAGTCATGGAGAGGGTAATGTTGGTAGTGGGATTAGAGGTGAGCCTCTTCATCTTCTATACATATTTTTTGTAATTGGTGACTCACTTCAGCTCTCAATATAAGTAAATTCTCCACAAGTCAATATTGTGAAATACTGCAGGAAAGGGTGTATATAATCTTGTATATAGATTCTTAATTCAATCTTTGAATCACACATGGTTTCAATTATTACCATGGTTTTTCACTAAGATTAGGTTTTCTTAAGCTGTGGTATTGTGTAATAGCATATATAGATAGAATAAAAATCTAGTGTCAGAAAGAGAAACCCATGGCTCTGTTTTCCCACAAGAAATATGAAGAAAACTATAAAATTTGTAAATGTTTCTAAATGAACCTTAACCAATGACGTTAGGCCAATAACAAACCCATGTAGATCATTCTTACATTAGACTCTGTATATTTAGAGCATTATTTATGCTCTGATGGGAAATCCTGATCAGTGTAGAAACTGCCTCATCCTTTAGACCTGAAATATTCTGTATGTATGTGAAAGTCATTCAGTTGCGTCCAACTCCTTGCAACCCTATGGACTTTTCCAGGCAAAAATACTGGAGTGGGTTGCCATTTCATTCTCTAGGGGATCTTTTAAACCCAGGGATCGAACCCAAGTCTCCTGCATTGCGGGTAGATCCTTTACTAACTGAGCCACAAGGGAAGCCCAAGAATACCAGAGTGGGTAGCCTATCCCTTCGCCAGGAGATCTTCCTGACCCAGGAATTAAACTGGGATCTCCTGCATTGCAGGCAGATTCTTTACCAGCTGAACTTCCAGGGAACTACCTTCAAAAGGTAGCTACCCTCCTACCATAAGTGAGGAAACTGAGGCGTTCATGCTAAGTCACTTCAGTCATGTCCAACTTTTTGCAACCCTATGGACTGTAGCCCACCAGGCTCCTCTGTCCATGGGATTTTTCAGGCAAGAAACTGGAGTGGGTTGCTACTCCCTTCTCCAGGGGACCTTCCCGACCCAGGAATCGAACCCAGGCCTCTTACATTTTCTGCATTAGCAGATGGATTCTTTACCACTAGCACCTTCTGGGCCAATCTTAAAAATTGGATTAGTACATGAAGTACTTTCTTTATATTTTGCTCCTCAGTTGAGGCTCTACATCTCAGATACTAAGCATTTTAAATAAGGCCAAATATAAACCTTTCTTTCCCACTTGCTTTTGTTTTCTAAACCATTGTTCACATTTAAATGAAATTCTGTGTTCCTTTTTAAAAGAACTTTTGTACTAATATAAGAGCATCTTCTTAAACTATGAAGCCAAGGAAGCTGTTCAAGGCTAAATGAAATACTTACATTTTCTTTGCAAATATAGACTATTTTAGTTGTTTTGAAGTGAGAGTTCCATTATCCAAAAATATATATATATCAGTATATAAATATAGCATAATAAAATATATGATATAATAAGTACATGTTAATGAAGTTCAACAGTTTTATAGTTGTCTCTTCCAAATGGTATTATATTTAGATAAATGTAATATTCGTGATATATATAATGATAAATAGTTGTTATTGGCAATACTTTATACATAGATTAAAACTACTGTAGGAAGGTACAGCTATCTCATTTTTAAGTCAGAAGTTTCAGTTTGTTCTTTAAAAAGTGAAACTTCTTGGTCTTGCTTATTTCTTTTCTTACACATAGATATTCATATTTTTATATTTCAGTTTTTCCCTAAAGTGATTGTACTCAGCATATGCTTTTAAATGTGGGTCCTATAAGAATAATCTAGCTTAAATATTATTCTCTGTGTCTTTGCTTCTATTATATCTTTTAATTTTAAAGCTTGCTCTTGAGTAAATGTAGCCTGATTTATTTGCCTAATATTGTTTCATTTGGTCACAAGAGTTGTTTCTAATTTTTTGCTCTTATAAATGGCAATGCATTGACCCTACCACTGCATAAACCTTTGTAAGCAATCACAATTGTTTTATCATTGTAAATTTTGATATATATAGTCCTTTGGCCAAATTTGTATAAAGATTTAAGGTTTTTTGGTATATGTGACCAGCTACCCTCCAGAAAGGAAATTTCACTCTTCCCAGCTGTACATGAAAGAATCTGAGTATCATCATTTTTATTTCATTTGCCAATTTTGTAGGCTCAACAGGAGTATTTTTATTTCACTTTTAAAATTACCACTGTGGCTAAACATTTTTCACAGATTTATTTATTGGGATATTTTCTATTGTGAATTATCTGAGCATTTCCTATGTAAGACTGAAAATTTCTGAATTAAATATCACTTTTTGGAAGTAAAATGTTATTCTACATTAAAGGTCAAATCTCAATTCTTGCTTGAGGCAGGAAATAGATATTTTGCTTTTACTTCCCTAAAGCTAAGAATGTTTCTCACTCCAAAGTACATATTAATTACTGCATGTGTATCTTTCATTGAAAGATTAGAAAATATCTAGATAAACATAAATCAGAGGCAGAGTCAGAACTTGGACTTAATTATGAGAAGAACCAATTAATCTAGGGTTTGTCAGCTAATCTTACTAAAATAATTTATTTTCAGCTCTTCACTGGAACACTAAAACTGCTATACCTTGTATATAGTAGCTTTGGATGCTTTAGAAATCATTAGTACAAGGGTTGTGTCACCAGAAACACCTATTGTGTTTTTATAAGACGGAGAAGTTATCCCGGAGAAGGCAATGGCACCCCACTCCAGTACTCTTGCCTGGAAAATTCCATGGACGGAGGAGCCTGGTGGGCTGCAGTCCATGGGGTCGCTGGAGTCGGACATAACTGAGCGACTTCGCTTTCACTTTTCACTTTCACGCATTAGAGAAGGACATGGCAACCCACTCCAGTGTTCTTGCCTGGAGAATCCCAGGGACGGGAAGCCTGGTGGGCTGCTGTCTGTGGGGTCACACAGAGTCGGACACAACTGAAGCGACGTAGCAGCAGCAGCAGCAGAAGTTATCCAGTGCTTGAAAATATAATTTCAGTCCCATGAAAAATTTACCCATCCATCTCTTCCTTCCTTCAACAAATATTTATCAAGTGCTTTCTCTGTCCCTGGCTTCCCTGGTGGCTCAGAAGTTAAAGCATCTTCCTGCAATGCGGGAGACCCGGGTTCAATCCCTGGGTTGGGAAGATCCTCTGGAGAAGGAAATGGTAACCCACTCCAGTATTCTTGCCTGGAGAATCCTATGGATGGAGGAGCCTGGTGGGCTACATTTAATCCACGGGATCACAAAGAGTCAGATACGACTGAGCGACTTCACCTTCACTTTCTTTTCTCTGTGCCACGTACTATACTAAATAATTGAGACTTATCAATGACAACAGACAACAATATCTTATTTCTGTAGATTACCCTTAGAGAAAATAGTCTCATGAACAAAGTTTGAGAGATTAAGGATATAAACAGTAATAATAAGTGAACATGGGCTTCCCAGGTGGCACTAATGTTAAAGAACCTGCCTGCCAATGCAGGAGACTTAAGAGACATAGGTTTGATCCCTGGGTCAGGAAGATCCCCTGGAGGAGGGCATGGCAACCCACTTCAGTATTCTTCCCTGTAGAATCCCATGGACAGAGGAGCCTGGAGGGCTACAGCCTATAGGGTTGCAAAGAGTCAGACATGATTGAAGAAACTTAGCATGCAAACACGGTAAGTGAATATACACCAGAAAGATATACAGTATAAAAACATAGACATCTACAAATTGTGGAGAGAAGGAACATGACTGGAAAGGCTAATGTTTCAATCCCCACTTGGTTTCTAGTGTTCATAAGAAAAGGTTACTAGGAGCTCTACCCAATGAAAGTATTAAAATTAAAGCAAAAATTGAAATAGAGATCAAATTGAAAATTGACTAATCATGAGTGATGATTTCAAGCGAGCTGAAAATAGCTAATCTACTCTCTGCTGATCAAAGAACTAACGGACATAATCCCCAAGCACATTAGAATTGTCCTGAAAGAACTGTGAAACCTGCAAAGGTTCCAGCTGATGGGTTAAAAGTAGAACAAGAGTATACTGAGGAATTGGAAAACATTTAGCCCTTTTTCTAAATTTGGAAAGAAATATAGTAGTGCCCAAATTGAGTGAAAAATTAGTTACAGCAAAGATTTCCTATTTCCCGCTTTCATGAATCAGTAGATTCCAGGTAAATAATCTTAGTACTTTCTGTTTTTCTTCCCCCTGTAGAGGAAAATCTTTAGTGGAAAGGTCCTCGAACTATAGACAAATAATGAAGCCATATTAAAGGTTAAAGAATGTGTTTGTCAATATAAAAATAAGTGAACATAAAATTTAATTGAAACTGGATAGGTTGAATGTCTTAGTAGTGACTTGAATGATATATTAAAGAATGGTCAAACAGGTTTAGAAAATTCTGAGTTAAGCAGCTTTCTAAAATACACAATTGTTCACAACCTTAATGTGATTGATACACATTGCCGGGCACTGAAGGGTCCCCACAAGTCTTCCGTGGTAACTCAGATGGTAAAGAATCTGCCTGCAATGTGGGAGACTCGAGTTTGATTCTTGGGTTGGGAAGATCCCCTGGAGAAGGGAATAGCAGCCCATTCCAGTGTTCTTGCCTGGAGAATTCCATGGACAGAGGAGCCTGGAGAGCTACAGTCCATTGGGTCACAAAGAATCGTATATGACTGAGTGACTAACATACACACACACACACACACACACACACACACCCCTTCAAGATTTAATAATGTGCAGCATCTTCCAAACTCATTTGATCACAGAAACCTTGAGTACAGAGCATCTCACAGGACTAGATCTCTGACTAATGTTCTTTGGCAGAAGAGTTGTGTTTCTGAGGTTGAAAGGTGATGTGCAAGACCCAGAGTAGGGTGAGGAAAGAAAGAATTGCCAACAAGCTGGGACATGTGATCAGTGCTGTGAATCAGTATGCAATCTAGGAGAGAATCTCCAGGGTAGAGTGTGTCTTCAGTCACTAAGTAAGCAGGAATTAACTGCAGAGCAGCATGAAAGAACAAGGCTATAACTAAGCATGAATTAATAATGGATTGTGATAACAGAATGTGGCTGACTGCATGCAATGTACCTCAGAAGGAATAACACAGGTTTGGTAAAATAACATCTCATACATTGCTAGATGCCTATCTATCCAGTTGCCAGAAGGTGTTGACTTTCCTTTACTCCTAGTAGAAAGACCACATTCTTCAGCCTGATATTCAGGGTTGTGATTAATACCTATTAATCTAGAATATAAAGACAAAAAAAGAAAACAGTAATATCTGTAATGGTAATGGTAGTAACTAATGTTTTCGAGTACTTGCTGTATGCAAGGCATGTTTTTTTTTTTTCATGGCAGTTCTATAGCCATTTTACAGATGAGTGTAACAGGCCTTAGAGTGATCAACTTCTGTAAGGTGTCACAGCTGGTAAGCAATGAAGCCAGGATTTGAACTCAGTCACACTTAACTTGGATGCCTGGGCTCTAAACCATTAGGCCTTTCTTTGCAAGTGAGACTTATTAATTTTCCATTCTCAACTCTAAAAATAGAAGACCCATCATTCTTTCTTCTTTCCTACTTAAAATTTAACTTTCATTCAGGACCCACTCAACTCTTGCCTGCTCCAGAGAGCTGTCATTTTTTTTCCCCTAACTCTTTCTCTGAGTTCTTAAAGCAATTACTTTTGGTATCACCAGTTTTAGCACAGAATCATATACCCTTTTGGGTACCTACTGAGTGAGAACTTTTTCCCACTCTAATCAAATTGCAAGCCTTTGCAGGGTCATACCTTATACATCTTTGGCTTCCTCCTCACCACTTAGAATGTGTAGGTGTGGAGTAAATCCAAGATGGATGATGTAGATGGATAGCATTAGAGAAATCTGGCTGCGACCTCAGAAACACATTGATCTCCATGATTGATTTGCCTGATCTTACAAAGTAGGCAGGTTCACCTTTCCTACATCAAAAGATTGAATGAATGGATGGATAAAAATACAAATGAATACTTCAAGTATAAATGAATAAAACTGCAAATAAATGTTTGATTTAAGTAGCACAATAGAATAGGGATAAAAATCTTTTAGGAGAGTGTAGAATATAGCATTCTATATTCACTTTCACTTACCCAAACTAGTCTTTCTCATTTGAAAGTGCTTGGAGAAGTTTCATAATAATGAACAGATTTAAGAAAAAGAGTCAAATGCAGAAAATACAGAAGGGCCAAGGGCTTTAATTTCATTGCATAGAAGACTGAAAGCAGTTGTTTAAAACTGGAAGAAAAGGGCTGTGTGCTTTATTTCCTAATTGGAGGAATCTATGAATAAATTAGGCAATCACTTGACATAATTGATTTAGATCATGTGAATTCCCTTGCTCTGCCAGAGAGGGTTAATTAGATCAGATTGTGTGGCCCTTCCTAGTCTTCTATCACTGACATGTTCCCCCCTTTGTATTTTTCTATCCTGTCCCTTTGTTATTTTCTTTTTCATCTCAAGAAGTATATCCTTTTATCTATGTTTTAATTTATTAGAAGTTTTTTTCCTTTTGTTTGTTAGATTAGAAAAGTTGAAGATAAATATTTCTCTAACAAAAAACTGTTCTTATTTATGGATCCCCTTTTCATTTTCCATAAATGTATTTGCAGAAGAGTAGTGTCATCTGTGCATAAACCTCGTGCCATGGGAATTATATTCAAAACACACTTGAACTGCTTGCTTTTACCTGTAACAACACAAAATTGAATTGCATTAATATAGAGCAATTTAGGAGAAGGCAATGGCACCCCACTCCAGTACTCTTGCCTGGAAAATCTCATGGACGGAGGAGCCTGGTGGGCTGCAGTCCATGGGGTTACTAAGAGTCGGGCACAACTGAGTGACTTCACTTTCACTTTTCACTTTCATGCATTGGAGATGGAAATGGCAACCCACTCCAGTGTTCTTGCCTGGAGAATCCCAGGGACGGGGGAGCCTGGTGGGCTGCCGTCTATGGGGTCGCACAGAGTCGGACATGACTGAGGCGACTTAGCAGCAGCAGCAGCAGCAGAGCAATTTGATTGCATGTGAATTGTCACAAAAGTTGTGTAAACTGAATATTGAGAGATTTTGCTCACCTTGCATCATATAGTATTAGTCATTGTGACAAATACCTCAAACTAATACAAAAAAAAAAAAAAATTGAACCAAAGAATATGATTGACTTAGAATAAATTAAAAATATTCTACATAGTTTTAATACTTGGTACAGGCTCACCCAATACAGCTTAATAAATTATGCCCATTTTTACAAATTATCCATGAAACAGATTGTGTATTTAGGTTTAATCAAAGACTTTATTAATACAAGTGCAATCTTCTACAGCTTTATATGTTAAGACAATTGCGGAGCCTTAAAGAGTTCCATAGTCACGTAACCTAATGTAGACAGTATCCAGCATAGCTACTTGGTAGTGTTAGATGTATTAGTTAACACACGTCAATGGGCTAAATTAACTAACCTCTTAGATATCTAAATCTATATTCATGTTAAAAAAAATACTTAAAGGGCTTATCTATGACCTTGCCATAATTTAGAGATGATGTTATATTGAAAATGTGGTCACAGAGTCATTAAGGGAAAGAATTTCTAAAGACAGTTCAGTCTAGTTGTCTGTCCTGCTTGACAAAAATGATGATAGGCCTCATCATTAATGGGCTGGGAATATTATATTTGTAAAAGAATCCAATTGTCTTAAGCAAGTGTTCAATATATTGTTAGCATGTACTTTTCTAAGCATGTTTTAGAAGGTTCATTCTGAAAATAAAATGCTAGTATTAAAAGAAATATGTAGAGAAGATTATTTGAGTGGAAAGAAACTCTTTGTTTTCTTATGCTGGAGAAGAGATTAACTATGGATAATATGTGTGAAACTAGGAGGTTCATTTTGGATTACATATGTGCTCAGTCATGTCTGACTCTTTGAGACCCTTTGGACTGTAGCCTACCAGGCTCTTCTGTCCATGGGATTCTCTAGGCAAGAAAACTGGAATATGTTGCCATTTCCTCCTCCACAGGATCTTCCCAACCCAGGGTTCAAACCAGCATCTCTTGCATTGGCAGGTAGACTCTACCACTGAGCTACTGGGAAAGCCCCTTATTTTGGGTTAAATTGTTCTTTTTTAATCCAACATCTTGAAAAGTTAATTAATTTACAAAATCCAGCATTCTTCCAGTTCCAGTTCAGTCGCTCAGTCATGTCCGACTATGCGACCCCATGAACAGCAGCATGCCAGGCCTGCCTGTCCATTACCAACTCCCGGAGTCCACCCAACCTATGTCCATTGTGTCAGGGATGCCATCCAATCATCTCATCCTCTGTCGTCCCCTTCTCCTCCTACCATCAGTCTTTCCCAGCATCAGGGTCTTTTCAAATGAGTCAGCTCTCCGCATCAGGTGGCCAAAGTATTGGAGTTTCAGCTTCAACATTAGTCCTTCCAATGAACACCCAGATCTGATCTCCTTTAGGATGGACTGCTTGGATCTCCTTGCAGTCCAAGGGACTCTCAAGAGTCTTCTCCAACACCACAGTTCAAAAGCACCAGTTCTTCAGCACTCAGCTTTCTTTATAGTCCAACTCTCACATCCATACATGACCACTGGAAAAACCATAGCCTTGACTAGATGGACCTTTGTTGGCAAAGTAGTGTCTCTGCTTTTTAATATGCTGTCTAGGTTGGTCATAACTTTCCTTCCAAGGAGGAAGCATCTTTTAATTTCATTGCCACAATCACCATCTGCAGTGATTCTGGAGCCCAGAAAAATAAAGTCTGACACTGTTTCCACTGTTTCCCCATCTATTTGCCATGAAGTGATGGGACCGGATGCCATGATTTTAGTTTTCTGAATGTTGAGCTTTAAGCCAACTGTTTCACTCTCTTTCAGTTTCATCAAGAGGCTCTTTAGTTCTTCTTCACTTTCTGCCATAAGGGTGGTGTCATCTGCATATCTGAGGTTACTGATATTCCTCCCAGCAATCTTGATTCCAGCTTGTGCTTCCTTCAGCCCAGTGTTTCTCATGATGTACTCTGCATATAAGTTAAATAAGCAGGGTGACAATATACAGCCTTGACATACTCCTTTTCCTATTTGGAACCAGTCTGTTGTTCCATGTCCAGTTCCAACTGTTGCTTCCTGACCTGCATATAGGTTTTTTAAGAGGCACTTCAGGTGGTCTGGTATTCCCATCTCTTTCAGAATTTTCTACAGTTTATTGTGATCCATACAGTCAAAGGGTTTGGCAAGAGTCTTTATTTAAAAGATACTTGATAATCTCACTAGTATCCACATGTTCTGTGTTCAGAGAATAAAGGAATAATTATAAAATACATGATAAAGGATTAACATCTTTAATATAGGAAGAATTCTTATTAGTAATTAAAAAACAATTCAGGACAAAAATGGAAATATATATGATCAGACAGTTCACAAAAGCAAAGAGAAATTTAACTGACCAATATATATTAAATATATTCAGCCTAACAATCAATAAGGAAATTAAGATTTTACATTGTCATACCTTAGAAAATGTTGAAAATACATACACAAGCCTGACAACACATGAGTGTTGTATTTTTAAGCTGACGCTTCTTTACTGCAAGGCAATGTGGTAATTGTATAAGGCACCTTAGCACCATTTTAATCTTTTATCCAGTAATTCCATTTTGAAGAACTATCCTACAAATAAATAAAGATTTGAGCAAGAATTAAGTTCAAATATTTTTCATTGTTGTTTTTGTTCAGTTGCTTAGTCATGTCTGACTCTTTGTGACGCCGTGCACTGCAGCATCCCAGGCTTCCCTGTCCTTTACTCTCTCCCTGAGTTTGCTCAAAGTCATGTCCATTGAGTCAGTGATGCTGTCCAACTGTCTCATCCTCTGGCATTCCCTTCTCCTTCTGCCCTCAATCTTTCCGAGCATCAGGGTCCTTTCCAGTGAGTCAGCTCTTCACATCTGGTGGTCAAAGTATTGAAGTTTCAGCTTCAGGATCATCCTTCCAGTGAATATTCAGGGTGAATTTTGTTGATGATTGACTGGTTTGATTTCCTTGCTGTCCAAGGGACTCTCAAGAGTCTTTTCCAGCACCGCAGTTCAAAAGCATCATTTCTTCAGTGCTGAGCCTTCTCTATGTTTGAACTCTCACATCCATACATGACTACTGGAAAAACCATACCTTTGACCTTTTAGACAAAATGATGTCTCTGCTTTTAATATGCTGTCTAGGTTTATTATAGTTTTTCTTCCAAGGAGCAAGCGTCTTTTAATTTTGTGACTGTGGTCACCATCCACAGTGATTTTGGAGCCCAAGAAGATAAAATCTGTCACTGTTTCCACTGTTTCCCCATCTGTTTCCCACTTTTCCATGAAGCATTGGGACTGGATGCCATGATCTTAGGTTTTTGAATGTTGAGTTCTAATGCAGCGTTTTTACTCTCTTCTTTCACCATCATCAAGAGGCTCTTTAGTTCCTCTTCGCTTTCTGCCATAAGGGTGGTGTCATCTGCATATCTAAGGTTGTGGATATTACTCACAGTAATCTTAATTCCAAATTGTGAGTCATCCAGCTCAGCATTTTGCATGTGTATTCTGCATATAAGTTAAATAAGCAGGGTGACAATATACAATCTTGATGTACTCCTTCACCAATTTGGAAGCAGTCTGTTGTTCCATGTCTAATTCTAACTATTGCTTCTTGACCTGCATACAGGTTTTGCAGGAGGCAGGTAAGGTGGTCTGATATTCCCATCTCTTTAAGGTATTTCCACAGTTTGTTGTGATCCACACAATCAAAGGCTTTAGCATAGTCAATGAAGCAGAAGTAATTTTTTTTTTTTCACTCCCTTGCTTTTTCTATGATTGAGCAGATGTTGGCTATTTGATCTCTGGTTCCTCTGCCTTTTGTAAATCCAACTTGCACATCTGGAAGTTCTCGGTTCATGTGCTGTTGAAGCCTGGCTTGAGGAATTTAGGGCATAATCTTGCTAATATGTGAAATGAGTGCAATTGTTCAGTAATGTTTAAGTTCACTAGTGAACTTAATTTTCCAGCAAAAAGAGGTTTAGTAAAAATATAGGCTGATAGATATGATAGACTATTATGCAACCAATAAAAATCTTCAGACTAATGACATGAGATGTTAATAATAAAATATTTGACAAACACAATGTACAGTTTTGTATGTGTGCGTTTATAAATACATGTGCATCTATACATAAGAAATGCAAGGATATTTGTCAAAATGTAAACATTGATTTTTCTCCTAGTGGAAATTTCAGGGATCATTTTTATCTTATTGATATATTTCTGCATATTTTAAATCTTCAAATATGTATTATACTTACAATTAGAATAAAATCAATTGGCATCGTTAAAATAATTTTAAAATATAATTTAAAAAGCAGGTAATGGTGTCCATGATAGAAATAGGGATTTTAACTAGGAAAAGGATGAAGAAGGTGCAGGGTGTATTGGCTGACCTCACATCACTGAGGACTCTCATATGAAAAGGAAGAAAAAAAAATTATGAACAGAGTGATATTTATTAACAGATTTTGGGTTGACACAAAAAGCTATTTCCTGTCAGTTAAAATGGTACTCAATAGAGCACATTCTACTGCAATGCTCATAAAACTCTACCAGCAGTGATTTTATATATATATATATATATATTTTTTTTTTTTTTTTTTTAGTCATATAACATGAAGTCCAGATGGGGTAATTCAGTGTCACAGGAAAGCCATCAGAGACCCAGACTCCTTCTCTTCTTCCAAGCTTTCATTCTCGATTTTTTGGCCTTTGTCACCATATTTGTTACTGCGATGTCCAGATGGCCACTGTATCTTCAGAAATATTATCCATATTCCAGGCCCCTACCCCAGCCCACCCCAAATAAAAGATGAAGGATGGGGAAAAGGCAAAAGAGTGTACCACCTTTCTTTATATCAGGATATCCAATATTGTCTAAGAAGTGCTGCCCAGAAAGCTTCCCCTTTTAGCTCATTGACCAGGCTATGACGTGTCATATACCTTGCAACCAGAAAGTAGCTGGTGAGGACAGGGTTGTTAGTGACACTGGATCAGCTAGCCTACAGTGTCTGCCTTAGCCGTCCTGTAAGGCCGTATGCTTCTGGTCACTGCTTGCATACAGAAATGCAAGGAAGCCTCGTGTGAGTTGGCGGAAGTTCCAAGTTCTTTTAGATTTTAGTCTTTAGAGAGCATTATTCCAGTCTTATTCTGGTAAAATTGTAGAATCAGTCAAAAAGTAGTAAGAGAGCAGTGACCTGATTCCCTACCTATGGTCGAAGTCCAGTCTGACCAACTATTTTGAAGCTGAAGCAGAGGATGAAGAGTCAGAGTTGCTTGGGACAATAATGGTGCCATTTTCAAACTGAAAAATCTAGTGAAGGCACAACATATGGAAAGGGGATGCCTATCACTGAACATCAATACATCATTTTTTTTAATAGTTCTAAGATGATGGATTTTAAGTTTATAGTTTCATGTCCAGAATTGTTGAAATAGTTCCTCTGATTAAAGCCGGCAATAGTTTTGTTTTGTTTTGTTTTTTTCCTAGCAGCCATTCTAGGCACAAGGCTTAAAGCCTGTGTGTTTTACAAAGACCTGCCAAAGTATCCTGGACTGAAAAAATTACTGTCTTTAAATTATAAGAATAAAATCAGAAGTTTGAAATTATTAAAGACTGTCTCTAGAATGTAAAATTATGCCAGTGTTATTAATTATTACATTTAGAATTTATTTTTAAATATTCAGTAATTGCATTTGTATTGGAGGGTTTTTTTTCCCCAGTTGACAAGAAATTCTAGATGTGCACAAAGCTTGCTTAAAAGAAAATCAGCCAGTTGTTACTAAATGAGAAATTGACACCCAAATGATTTTAAATCAGTTTTTCTAAATCTCTTCTGAAGTTTTATAACAAGAACTTTATTTAATATAAGAATTGAGGTAGCAACAGCAGGGAGGGGAATGACATACTATAAATTAAGTCCACTGCTTTTCCTTTTCCCTTCATTGGTTGGTAGCCACTGAAGCCTCCAAAGAAATCCCTGGTCTAAGGGAAAGAGGTTAAAAAATCACTTTCTGTGAAGTCACTTTGGAGTGTGGGTCTGGTAACTTTCTATTTTTCCTATTAATGTTTTCTATTAGCTCAACCTTGTTCAGTATTCTTAATAAATTTCAATATCTTCCAAAAGATAGTGGACATTTAATATCTATGTATAATCACCCGTTCTGCAAAGAGGAGCCTGATTTAAATGAGCTCATCTAATAGACCAGTATAAAATACCAGATCATTTCACTAGAGTGCATGCAGAACTTTGTGATCTATTTAAGTGAATGGTTGTATGCTCTGAATTGGAGACACAGCACATAAACCCCCAAATTAATATCCTCTAATAAACAATGAGTCTGGATGACAACTTTTCAAAATCTATTACATACTAGTAGCCTTGGTTTTGCACAGCTTGCATATTAAACAGATGATAGTAGTGTCTGGGCAGAAATATATTTCTGTTCATGCCAGAACAGAAATCTTTTGATAGTACTTATTGTAGCCAAGAACAGAAGCAACTGTGCAATCCCCAGCAAGAAGTCACATGCCAACATTAATTCATGCACAAATAAACTGAGTTTCTGTCCTAATGTGAAGTCCATAAGCTCTAGGGGAAATGCACATGAAAATCCTAGGTAGCTCAGGTTACTAGATCTTGAGGGTTATGTTTCACTTCTGGGCTGGCCAGTGAACTTTACAAGAAGAGACACTGCCTAGAGATGGGAGAGTAAGCCAACCCGCAAGCACCTAAAAAGAACAGGGATGGTGTTCAGTAACGTAAGCTCTGAGCATGACTCAGGTGTAGAAGGCTGACTTATCAGATGTATAAGTGACACACAGCTCAGTGGGTTAGCTAATGTGTGGATGACAGAATAGGGATTCAAAAAGATCTCAACAGGGAGAACTGATGAGCTGCAATTCAGAAGATTAAATTTAATAGGGATAAATGTAAATTCCTGAAGCAACTTCCTTCTCCTGTCTTACTCCCATCCAATTCATTTTCCACGCTGCAGCCTGGGTGATCGTTTTAAAACATAAATCCGATCATGTCACTTTCTTGCTGAAAATCCCTTAGCAATGTCCCATTGCCTTGAGGATAAAGACAAAACTCATTAATGTGGCTTCTGAGATTCTCCATGACTGACTCATTTCTTCTCCTACACTTAGTCTCTCACTAGTCACCCTCTGTACAGAGGAGTTTTAGGTTCTATGTGTGGGATCCTGTTTTGGGGTTTTCATGTTTCCTCTGTCCAAATACTAGCTTCATCCATCTCTGTATATCTCCGGGTCTCAACTTAAAGCCATCAGGAACACTCAGTCTATAAACTAGGTCCAGTCTCTGCATTTCCCATTGCCCCAGATCCCTGAGCATCCTTCTTTCATTCAACAGATATTTATCAAGTGCCTACCATGTACCAATGGGCTTCCCTCATAGCTCAGTTGGTAAAGAATCCGCCTGCAATACAGGAGACCCCGGTTCAATTCCTGGGTCAGGAAGATCCCCTGGAGAAGGGATAGGCTACCCACTCCAGTATTCTTGGGCTTGCTTCCCTTGTGGCTCAGCTGGTAAAGAATCCGCCTGCAATGCAAGAGACCTGGGTTCAATCCCTGGGTTGAAAAGATCTCTGGGTTGGAGAAGGGAAAGGCAACCCACTCCAGTATTCTGGCCTGGAGAATTCCATGGACTGTATAGTCCATGGGTTCACAGAGAGTCAGACACGACTGAGCAACTTTCACTTTCACATGTACCAGGCACTGTTCCAGACCTTAAAGACAAATCAGTGAACAAAGCAAAGCCCACATTCACACGGAACTTTTGTTCTAATTAGGGAAGATGTGAGTGATGAGTGCTTTTAGCAAAATGAACCAAGGTGAAGAAACAGTAACAGAGTTGGGGTTTGTAACAGTTAGGGGCCTCCTGCCTTAGTAGCCAGGGAACAGCTCTGTGATGATCCTTTGTCTGTAGAGATGTGAGTGAAGGAAGGCATTGAACTACGTGGGGAACGCCCCCTAATGAGGCCCACGCTTGGCATATTTGTGAAACTGCAGTGAGGCCAGGATGAGTGAAATACACTGAGCAAGGAGAGGGCCATGCAGAACAAGGTTGGAAAGACTCCTGCAGACCAGGTCTTGGAGAGTCTAGCAAGTTTTCAGATTTTCTTCTAAACGTGATCAGATTGGGAGGCTTTTAGTCAAGAGACTGTCATGATAAGCTTTTTATTTTGTCTTTGTCTTATAAGGATTATAATAGTTTCTATGTGGAATATAGACAATAGAGACTGAGTACAGAATCCCAGAGTTGAGTCAAGGGTTATTACATCTGTCAAGGTGAGAGCTGACGGTAGCTTTGATGAGGAAGATTTGCAAAATACTGCATGCATTATCTGTGGTTAGTTGTATGGTAGAAACCCTGCTGGTGCAGGGCTCATAACTACCTTGTTCACTTCCACAATCCACATGCCCAGCATGATGGCTGGCATACCACTGACTCTCTATAAATATTTGTTGGACAAAGATACTCAACAACAGTTAATGTAAAAAGGACTTCAGGATTTTTGTTAACTGTACATGTGATGAACTAACAATTGTGCTGTTTGGCTGCCAAAATCTAACACTGTCAGGTTGCATCAAAAAGTTGGCAGGGGGAGGTGAAAAAGAGATGTGAGTCCCCAGCACCATGCTGCTTCTCCTTTATCCATACTATTGACCTGATCCTACACCATTTTCCCCTCTCTGTCTTCTAGTAATGCTAGCTTTCAGTTGCAAGACCACACACTTGATTCATTGGTGGTTCCCTCTTTTGCTTCATTCCTGTGTTCAAGCAATAAATTCTCTGTGATGTCACTCTGACTTTTCTTCATTCCTCCCTTTTCTACTGCTGACATTATCTGAACAATAGTCTATGCCTCTCCTTGGTAACAATTTCCAGGTGTACAAGACTTGAAACAACTTACAACAGCTCTATTTCTTTCTTTTGAGAGCATTCACAACCATTTTTAAGAGACACCATGTGCTCTTTCTCCGGGTTTGCTATGAAATTCTACTTTAGGTGATAGTGGTGGCTAGTGAAATGTGTAGTTCTTGGTGGTAAAACTATTAGCAAAATCCTACCTCGCAGACTCACATAGTAGAAGGAATGTGTGCTTTGAAGTCAGGAACCTTCAGATCCTGGCCATCCCACTTGCTCACTTTATGACACAACACCTCTGAGCCTCAGATTCCTCCTCTGTAAAGCGAAGGTAATAGTGTTTACATGGCTTTTATGATGATTAAATAGGATAACATGTATTGAAATGCTTGGCATGATTTCTGACACATATAAGTAGGTAGTAAGTTTTCGTTTCTTTCCTCCTTATCCCTGGTAAAGACAGAATCACTCTATGGAAATATACATTATAAACAGTGGAATGAGAGGTGTGTTTTTCCACTGGTTAATAGTGAATACTGACCATTTATTGTGTGACTTAAACGGTAGTCTCTGCCCTTTTTTTCCCTATGGTTTAATCAATATTGATTTCTTGCTGAAAACAGAAAAACTTATCAAGGTTCTAGGAAACCTGAGAGTTTCCATAGTCTGAGTAGTGGAAATAGTCCAACCCTAGGGTCAGTTCAGTTCAGTCACTCAGTCGTGTCTGACTCCTTGCGACCCCATAAATTGCAGCACGCCAGGCCTCCCTGTCCATCACCAACTCCCGGAGTTCACTCAGACTCACATCCATCGAGTCCATGATGCCATCCAGCCATCTCATCCTCCGTCATCCCCTTCTCCTCCTGCCCCCAATCCCTCCCAGCATCAGAGTCTTTTCCAGTGAGTCAACTCTTCGCATGAGGTGGCCAAAGTACTGGAGTTTCAGCTTTAGCATCATTCCTTCCAAAGAAATCCCAGGGCTGATCTCCTTCAGAATGGACTGGTTGGATCTCCTTGCAGTCCAAGGGACTCTCAAGAGTCTTCTCCAACACCACAGTTCAAAAGCATCAATTCTTCGGCACTCAGCCTTCTTCACAGTCCAACTCTCACATCCATACATGACCACAGGAAAAACCATAGCCTTGACTAGACGGACCTTTGTTGGCAAAGTAATGTCTCTGTTTTTGAATATGCTATTTAGGTTGGTCATAACTTTTCTTCCAAGGAGTAAGCGTCTTTTAATTTCATGGCTGCAGTCACCTAGGGTAGATCCTGAGAATTCACAGGGAAGGAAGTTTCCTGGGAGGGATCCCACACAGCCATCTTTTTCCTGTCATAGATTAACAAATGAGAGAGAGAGAGACTTCATACAACTAACTTGAGGACCTTTGTAATTTGTAAAGATGAATAAAATAATATCTTTGCCTTCATTGAAGTTGCCCACAAATCAACATAACACCATGTAGAAAGTGGTACATTTGCTTGGAGGCAAACCTAAAGTGTTTTAGGGAGGACAG
Organism: Bubalus bubalis; assembly: GCF_019923935.1. Taxonomy (NCBI): domain Eukaryota; kingdom Metazoa; phylum Chordata; class Mammalia; order Artiodactyla; family Bovidae; genus Bubalus; species Bubalus bubalis. The sequence continues at coordinate 145,675,683 of NC_059158.1, forward strand.
AAATAGTATATCCTACAAAGAAATGAATATGGTGGGGAGCTGGACCCAGGAGAAATATAGTATTTACAAATGAGAGGTTTAAGGCATTTTCAGCTAAGGATAAAGACAATGGGCAGAAACAAGAATCATTCTAGAGAATGTGAATAAAAAGTGAATAGAGGAAAATACAAGGAGAAGGGTAAAAAAAAGAGTTCAAACTTGAATTTAAAGACTAAGGAGACTTATTTTCTAGGCAGTTGAATTTTTTTTTTAATTTTATTTTAGTTTTAAACTTTACAATATTGTATTGGTTCTGCCATATATCGAAATGAATCCACCACAGGCATACATGTGTTCCCCATCCTGAACCCTCCTCCCTCCTCCTTCCCCATACCATCCCTCTGGGTCGTCCCAGTGCACCAGCCCCAAGCATCCAATAGGCAGTTGAATTTAGTGAAAGTTTGGTTATGAGGACTCTTGGAAGGTGGTTCTGTGACAGTTACTCATGAAGGTAGTGCGTGTGCTATCAGGACAGGGGAATAGCCTGGGCCTAGATATGGTTTCCTTTTAGTCCACCAGCTTAGCAGCATTCTGTTCATGGTCCTGTATTTCAAAAAAATAATTGTTTTTAATTCCTTATATTCAGCACTGATTCCATGATATCTTTATATAGGAGACAAATGGGTAAACAGATTTTCAAAGAATTATAGTGAAATACTTTCCCACAAAGAAAACTCTCTCTCCATATGGCTTTTTTGGTGAATTCTGCTAAGCATTTTGTAGGAAGAAATAATGGGAATTCTATAGAGACATTTCCAGATAAATAAAAAGAAAGGAATGCTTTCCCAACTATGATACCAAAGCCAGACAGGGACACAGAAGAAAGAAAACTTTATATTGATGTTCTTCATAAACTGCTATAAAATTATTTTAAAAAATTTAGCAAGTTGAACTCAATAATGTGTAAAAGAAGATTATGATCAAGTAGAGTTTATCTAGGAATGTAAGTTTGGTTTAAACATTTGAAATCAAACAGTGTAAGCCACATATTAACAAACTAAAAAAGAAAAATTGTATGATCACATCAGTATACACAGAAAAGTGTGTAACAGAATGCAGTATCATTTAATGAAGGATACAAATTTAAATTATGTTATTTGGGGATGAATTTTTGATAATTTTCTTAAAGTAAGAAAAGTATAAAGGGCAAAATTCAGGATTGTGGTTACATCTGAGTGAGGGAAAGGAGTGAGATTGGAGTGGAGCAGCCACAAACCTTCAAAGTAAAATAATATTCTTTTCTCAAACTCACTGATTAATAGACCATGTTTGCTTTATTGTTGTTCTTTGTATCTTAAACATATAAAGACTTTAATGATTCAGTATTTCATAAAAGCAATTTTTAAAATTATGTTTTCTTTTTGTTTTTGTCTGAAATTTTGATGTAGCAAAAAGACATCTATTTATTCTATTTACAGCTTTGGAAATTCATATTTGTGTACTGAAAGGAGTACCCTCTATGCTAAGTACTCAGTGTTTTTGTTAATGTAATGTGAAATTTTCTGTAAACACAATGAACTTCTCTTTCAAGTGTCATTACCACATGAATAACAATGGTGAAATTAGTGCCAGCAAGCCCAAAACTAAATATAAAAGCACTAATAACACATTTATTAAAAATACAAAATGAGTTGTGATCAGACTACCAATTATATTTTTTCTACACTTCACTACTCAAAATTTAAGTAAGTTTATATTTATTCTAAACATTTCTACTATGTTGTGGTCTTTATTTAGATCTATCCCAGAATCTAACTCCAGTCACCTTCTTCTGACCTTTCCTTGCTAAGAACATGTCTACAAATGGCACCATAAGAATTTTACTAAGTATCTATACATTTTTGTCACAACATTTATATAACTATGCGTATATCTTGATAAACATATTTCACATTCATTGGTCTAGAAGCTTTTGCTGAAAGGATATATCCAAATTGCTGCTTCCTTTCCTTTATTCTTACAAATGATGCATTTGTTCACTCAGCAAACATTAAGAGTACCTACTATAGATTGGGCATGATTCCATGCCTACACAGGTAAAACCAAGACACACCTTTTCCTTAAGGTGTTCACAGTTTAATGTGAAAAGAATCATACACAAATAATTGAGATATTTACAAATTTAGTCCCTAAGTTCAAACTGGAGATGTGAGAAGATGATGTGGAAAAGATGACATTTGAATGGAATCTTAAAGCATGTTTTCCTAGCAGGATAATGGAAGCATTTTTATTATGAGTCAGAAGAAATTGCATGCTGTGTATACATTGTACAGATGCATGAAGTTACACAGCCTGTTCAAAAACATACTTGTGATATGATAGAGTGCAGAGCACCCAGCAGAAGTGGTAGGGTGTGAAAGACAGGCATTATCCATCTTTGAGTACTCGCTTCTACTGGTGTCCGTGATAAGTTTTTGTATTCTCTAAGTTGTCTCATATTCTCTGGTAGGGAACATTATCTGCATTTTACAGATAAGTTCAGAAGATTGAAAAAGACTAAGTAATTAGTCCCTGGACACACATATAATTATGGGCTTCCCTGGTAGCTAGAGACAGCAGTTTGATTCTTGTGTTGAGAAGATCCCCTCAGGAAGGGAATGGAAACCCACTCCAATATTCTGGAAGTTGCTCTATAACATTAGAAGAAAACTTCAGTTGTTGTGTTCTGATTAGCTTATTGTCAGAGTAGCAACACATCTAAGGATGAACAGGGTGCTTTGCAGGCAGCTAACTAAGAGAGATGGTGAGAATATTTGTGTCATTATCTCCTACTGATCACCTTGCCCATTTTTCAGCAGATGCCTTACTTTGTTTTTTTATTTCACTTGTTTTTCAAGAGTTGGAAGAATTTTTCAACACATAAGAATTTATAGTGCTGAAAACCCAAGAAAGTCTCCCTAAGGAGAAGCAGTATGCCAAATAGTCATCGACATAAGAAAACAGTATAAATTAATGCAGCAATACTTCATGGTTGTGAAAGAGGGAACTTAATTTACAACTTGAAACAGGTTTGTGTTCCTTAGAAATTCTGGAAGGCAATCAGTGGCACAGAAATTGATCTGCTGAAGGAGAAGAAAATTGATTCTTAATATTAGCAACTACATCATTTTTTTTTTAATTCTGAAGGAATAACTTTTAGAAACAAGTTTATTAGCTATTAAGTAATTATTTGATATTTAGTTTCCTAGTAAACTATCCAAAAAGACATATTTATGGCCTCTTTAGAAGATGGATTTTTATTGTGCCAAACATCATCTTCAAAACAGCAGTCTCTATTATGTCAAAGACAGGGAAATCCAAAGTTAAATGAAATAGAGCTGTCTGTGTGAAAGACAAGCATTGTATCATGTTATAGAACTCTGCTTTGTATCAAAGTATCTTGATATGAAGTAGTGGGAATCTGAACACATTTGCATATTCCCCATTTATGACATAGTGTTGGCATTCTCAAAAAGAATAACTGTAGCTGATGGCAATTTTTATCTGAAAAGATTTGTGCATGTTAGCAATATACCATCTTCTGTCAGCATAAGAAGAGCATATGGGGTCCATTAGCTCACCAAATCTGCCACTGTTCTGCAAATTTTTATTAAGCAAGTGAAGTCCCTAATAGTCACTTATGTTATAAAATGCATATCAAATACTATCAATAAGCAAGATTATTTTCCCCCAGTGACTATGCATTTGAAGTGTATAAGAAGGCTTGACAAAAGAATAAAACACTTTAAGTGATCACTATATTAATATAAATATGTCCTACTGGGAAGCCAATGTATGTCTTACATGGACTTTAATGTTTGCCACTAAGTTCTCAAAGCACCATTTTTTTCAGATTTTCTTCCCATATTTTCTTTCTTTATGGCTTCTCTCAACTCTAACAGTGAACCTAGTTGAAATTAACCAAAAGACACTGTGCGTTTATCCAGATTTTTAAAAAAGGTTCCATTAGTGATGGGTAGCTGGTAGACCTTTGATTGGCTTCAAAGGTCTACAACCAAAGGAACTGGAGACATAGGCTGTCAGGTTGCTCAGCAACCTGTTTCCTCAGCAAGTCTTCCTGAACCAGAGGACATGCCAGGAAATTAACAAGCATCCAAACCAAAGAGTGCCTGCATTATGAAAACCCTCATAACAATTAAATCAAATGGTGTCCATTGATCCTGAGTCGAATGCCAGGAAGCAGGAGCTTAATATAGAAATCCCATTATCTAGAGAAATCTCAAGAGACACCAAGTCCACAGTGCCCTCTAAATATATAATAGCAGTTATAATAAAAATATCTATAAATTTCATCTTCAGAAGGACTCAGCATTTCACTGGTACTTCTTCAACCACTATAGTACCGTTTAGAGTAATCAAGAGAAAATAGTACCAGTCCTTGGGTAAAAGTGAAGGATAAGAGAGGGAGCGTGATATGCTCTAGAAACTTCAAGGAAGGAAGACAGGAAGAGGAGAGGGAGGAAGGGAGGCAGAGTGAGGAGAAGGGAAAAGGAGAGGTAGGGAAAGAGAAAGAAAGGGAGGAAGAGAAAGCAATCTATTATTAGAACAAGAACAAGAAATTTTGGCATCTGTTCCATCATCACCCTCTTCCTTGATACTTTTGGTACCTTACTTGCCATTTTGGAATTGAAGACTTTTCCACCACCAGGCTCACTCATTTTCAGCCTCTTGTAAATAAGCTCTTTGTTTAAAATGACATACCTGTCATATTAGTATTGTAACTAATTTTGTTGCCATTGCTATGCTCTCCAAATAGTATGCAAGAAATGACTAGACTTAAGCTTCAGCTCTAATAGAGAACTTTTTAGTAGTTTTAAGGTGGTGTGATTGATAAAGGAAGTTGAGTATTAATTATAACACTTGTCATTAAAAAAAAGAAAAAGCTTGGTGGTGTATGTAATTTTACCTCATTTTCTCATTTGCTACTGTTATTTAAATCACTTCCCAGCACTAAGCATGTGCATAAAAGATGATTGTTCCCAATTTAACCTTTTAAATAAAATGTATTCTATTAATTAAGTCATTACAGTTCCCTCCATTTTCTATTCTGTTCATTCATCTATCTTCTGTCCTAAAGATAGACATCTGTGTCAGTGAATATTTGGAGAAAGACCCCTAATTTTTATGCCTGTCACCCATTTGGATGCTCTACCCTGTTTTTTGAAATAGTTTGTTAGTGTTCTAAAGAATTTCAAATTGTCAATTAAAATAATAAGTATTCCTACTAAAAATAGTAGATAGTATTCAGCCAAAAAGTTATCATGCTCAGCCTAACATGGCTGGGGAACTTGCAGTACTTATGTTGGCTTAGATTTAATGGTATAACTTATGGCTGTTAAAAAAAGATAAAAACAAAAAATAAGATCCTACCCTTGTGTCAGTTCCTGATGCAGGATGCTCGGGGCTGATGCACTGGGATGACCCAGAGGGACGGTATGGGGAGGGAGGTGGTAGGGGGGTTCAGGATGGGGAACACGTGTATACCTGTGGTGGATTCATGTTGATGTATGGCAAAACCAATACAATATTGTAATTAGCCTCCAATTAAAATAAATTTATATTAAAAAAAAAAAGAATAGCTGCATAAAATGAGACCGTATATATATTGCTTTTTTCGACTACAAAATAAACTCCGAGCCAGGTAAACTGAAAGGTGAAACCTGTTGTAAGTGTTGGATTATCCATGAGATGCAACTGAAAATATCCTGTGAAGTCTTTTTGTTTATAATCCTTGGCAGGTTAAGTCATAAACACCATCAGCATCATCAAATTCACCACCTTTCCCACTCTCTTAGTTTCCATTTATCAAAAGTTTTCATTTATTGAGAAATACATACCTGAAACTGTGCTAAGTGATTTTGTAAATGTTTTTCACTCAGTTTTCACAATTCTTTGTATAGTGTTTTATATTATTTTTCACACTGAGAAACTGAAGTTTAATGGAACTTACTAACTTTCCTGGTAAGTCTGGAATTTAAGTCACATTTATCCCATTATAAGCTATCACGTTATTATGTAAAATTATGTAAATTTTTCTATTTAGTTTATCATTACTGATGATTTAATAACTAATATTTATTAAGCAGTTACTATGGGCTGCCCTCATGGCTCAGATAGTAAAGAATCTGCCTGCAGTGTGGGAGACCTGGATTCGATCCCTGAGTTGGGAAGATCCCCTAGAAGAGGGCATGGCAACCCTCTCCAGTATTCTTGCCTGAAGAATCCCCATGGACAGAAGAGTATGGCAACCTACAGTCCATGGGGTCACAAAGAGTCAGACATGACTGAGAGTGAGCGACTAAGCACATGTGATCGTCTACATATTTCACATAAACTTATAATATATAATGTTCACTCTAAGCATACCTGGAAAGCAGTATCATCCTCATTTTATAGATGATGCGATTGAGGCACAGATAGGTAAAATAAATTTACCTATGAAGCTCTGGTTTTTACATTTATTAATAAAGTTAATAAATATATTAAAATAATAAGTCAAGATTTTTATCTCAGCTGATTTCTCATCTGTGTAATGGAAATGAATTATTTTAGCTTGAATCCATTAAAACTGTAGAATTCTGAACATGTTAAACAAAATTATAGCTAACACTGTTAATATTGATCATGATAGAAAGTTTCTATTCATAAGATGTATTCTAATTTAAAAGGTAATAGTATTCTAACATAAGAGTGTTTGTCAGGGCTTTTCTTACATTGGATTCATATTGTCAATAATTTGAGAAATATTATAACTCTTCTATGATTCATCACAAGTAGAGTAGAGTGATTAAAAGTGCTTTGTTTAAGCCTTGGCTCCTCCACTTATGAGGTGTGCCTCAGTTTCCTTATCTGTAAAGATAATAACAACCATCGTCACAGGTTACTGTGAGCATTAAATGAATTAATAGATATAAAAGGTAGAGGGTAGAACTTGTATATCCTAAGTGCTAAGTATTAGCTACTAGTAGTATTTTTTTTAATCATCATCCTTGTTTTCCACTATTTTTTCCATTTATACAATAGATTCCACTGCAAGTTTTTTCAGAACTGGGTAAGACAGAATTTGGCCCACAACTGGAGCCTGATACATAGCGACTGGCATCTCCTCCTGGAAGCACAAAGTCTAACATGATTTTTAAGCAAGCTAATATTAATACCAGGGTAATCACAAACATGTAATGTTTCTATCTAGAAAATAAAGAAATGCTTAGGAAAAGAGGGCTAGGTGGGTGTGGGAAGATTTATGAAAATTTTTGTATAGTGACCGGATCAGTGAAATAGACTGAATGTTATAGGTAGAGGAAGGAGAGGCCTATTACTCTGAGACCAATCGAACGTTTGGGGAAATGAAGGAGATCTTTCTGTTAGCAAACTCCCCCTTGCTTTGTGTCTACCCTTGAGCCACCAGAGTTTCACAGACTAACGTAGACTATGACACGTGGTGAATATTGAATGGCTGTTGTTGAATATTGAGGTGATAATCCATGCAGAGTTGCCTAAGGATTAAGAACACTTTGATTCTACGTTCATGAGAGATACTGGTTAGTAGCTTTCATAGACTTCCTTTGCTTGATATTATATCAGGGTAATGCCAGCCTCACAATGAGTTAGGAAATGTTCCCTCCTCTGAATTTTCTGAAAGAATTTCTGGAGAATTGGTAGTATTTCTTCCTAAATTTTTGGTTGAATTCATCAAGGCAGTCATCTGGGTCTAGAGGTTTCCTTCTCAGAAAGTTTGAACTACAAATCCATTAAACAAACAAACAAACCAACAAGCTATGGAGCTACTAGGTTATCTCTTCCTATATAAGTTTTGGTAATTTGTGTCTTTCAAAATCATATCCATTTCATGAGAGCTATGTTTGCTTACATTTTTACTCACTGCTGAAGCAATATCCTTCCTCCTATTCCAATGGATGCCCCTAAATTATGAAGTTTTTCACTCCGGGTAATTCCCAGCCTTGTGAAAACTGCAGGCACCATGTTCTTTCCTTTTTGGGGTAGTTTTCGCCCAGGTGTTGGGTAGTTTCCTCACATCATGTGATCATTAGCAATTAATTAAATACCTGCAGGGATCCTCTGCAGATCTCAGAAAGAATTCTGTATACCTCTCTTCTCTCTCATTCTCTGATCTAAGCTCTGTCTGCCCTGGTTTTTCCTGGATTTCCAGCTTCGCATCCTCAGACTGGCATATTCCTGGGCTCTGCCTGTGCTCCCCTTCTTACACCACAATCTGAAGACTTTCTCCAGACAGTAAACTGCAGCAACTGTAGGAATCACCCTACTTCTTTTCCATCTCTACAGAGTCACTGTCCTCTGTTGCCTGATGAAGATCTTATCTTTTGAATGCCATTGTTTCCTGTTATATTTATTTTTAAATATATTTTTCAGAAGGAATTGTAAATTTGCTCCCTTTTGGTCTGTTTTGACCAGATACAGAAATTCGATCCTTGGGGACTGAGCATATATATTGTTGTTATGCACAAAGAGTCTTATTATATATTCTACAGCCCCAGATCCTTGAGTTTAAGTTCTGTTTTTGTGGCTACAGAAACAACAGTCCAGTTAAAATAAGTGAAAATATTAAAACAATTCAAAAGAATGAAATTCTATTCAAAGAAGATTTAATGAACATATATTTCTTCATAACTGTCTTTAAAATACCTACCAATAGAAATGAGATGCCCCAGGCAGGCTGGGGAAACTTTTTTCTCAAATCTTTGCCAGTAAAAGATTTCACTTACTACGAATCTATATTAATTTATTGTTCAAAAACTGGCTGATTTACAAGCTGATCTGATCCTCGTCTCTTTTATTTCTTTGCAGTGCCAGATGAAAGCAAAGTCCATTCATTGGCTGGACACAAATCGGGTAAGAAATTCCTTGTCACTGACTTTATATTCTCCTTCCTGGAAATCTCTGGCTGTGTTTGAGTAGTAGTTGGAACTTGTTTCCATCCACTTGTCACTGAAAGGCTTGCTCATTAATACATGAGATGTCTCTGACTTCCACAAAGATGAATTATTGCTTGGCCGTCTCAATAGTAGCATAATGTATGCTGACTCAAATGTTTAAGAAGGAAGAAAGATTTCCAAAAAATAATTATAAAACCAAAAATCTTTAACCTGTACACCAGCTGAACACTTGCAGTCACAAAAAATTACAAAGAAAACCCAAGAAAGTTTGAATTTTTTTTCTGCAGTGATTAAAGTAGCAGGACAAAAATGTTCCAAAATAAGGAAAACGTGGCCATTTCTTCCTTCTCAAAAAGGAATCATCTTTCTACCTGTCATCAAATGGGATTGGGCCTGAGATGATTTATGTATGAGCTCCTTGCGGGTGCCCTAGCAAGTCCATAAGGATCTCTGAGGGTCTTCAGGCTCTTTCTGTATTTTGTGTGCGATACCGTCAGGTCTAAAATCCAAGCTTTCCCTTCATTGCCAAGTGACCTACCTTCTATTCCTTTGCTCTTCCTTCAGCATCATTTATTCACATTATTTGAAAACACTTTAAGCTAGTAAGTACAGGGTGCATTATTTGTGGGGATAGTATCCATTTTACTCTTAGAAATACCACTCTAAACAACAGGAGGGTTATGATGTGTCGGCATCCCTTCATTTTTGAAACAAAGAAGCTGTTCCCATCACCGAGTATCTCCTGTGTTTATGGGCCAATTATGTTCTCAGCAGTAAGTGGCCTTGACGTCTCATTACTTCCATCATGTTCCAGGGCAAGATTATGATTTTTTTCCCCTTTTCTTCTTTCTCTAAATTCGCTAGTGATAATAGCAGGAAAGGGCTGGTTTGCAACTGTTAGATGTTTTCTTTTCTGCCCCTTCTAATAAAGAGCCTAAGAGGTTAGATCACTGTGAAAGAAAAGATTTCTGTAGGAGTGATAAATTGGCACATGCTGCTTGTTCCCATCATCTTCATCCATTAAACTCTACCACGGGAAATATTTTTAGGAGTCTGAGAAGGAAGTTCCCATGACCAAGGAACTCCCAAAATAGTCTACATTTTGTTCATCTTAAATGCCTGTTATTACTTGTCCTTGGGCTTCCCTGGTGGCTCAGTGATAAAGAATCCGTCTGCCAATGCAGGAGATGCAGGCTCGATCCCTGGGTTGGGAAGATTCCCTGAAGAAGGAAATGGCAACCCACTCCAGTATTCTTGCCTGGGAATTCCCATGGACAGAGGAGCCTGGCAGGCAACAGTCCATGGGGTCGCAGAGAGTCAGATACAACTTAGCAACTAGACAACAACTACTTGTCCTTAGTTCTCTTACACATATTAATACTTGAAGATATAAACTCTTCTGTGAACTGAGATGCACTTCAGTGTAAGTAGAGGAAGCATTTTTTAAAGAATGTTTATCAACTTGATTTTTGAAAACAACTGATTAATAAATGTTCTGCCTTTTTCCAGGGAATCAAATGTTATTCTAATCTTAACTTTGTTTCCAAACAAATTACCGTTAGCTAGTAACTAAAAATTATTGTCACTATTTTTAAATGCGAACATTATCTGAGTATATTGCTGTAGTATTTTAGGTAAATTTAATGGTATATTTTTATGTAGTATGCTGCTGCTGCTGCTACTGCTAAGTCACTTCAGTTGTGTCCGACTCTGTGCAACCCCAGAGACGGCAGCCCACCAGGCTCCCCCGCCCCTGGGATTCTCCAGGCAAGAACACTGGAGTGGGTTGCCATTTCCTTCTCCAATGCATGAAAGTGAAAAGTGAAAGTGAAGTCGCTCAGTCGTCTCTGACTCCTAGCGACCCCATGGACTGCAGCCTACCAGGCTCCTCCGTCCATGGGATTCTCCAGGCAAGAGTACTGGAGTGGGGTGCCACTGCCTTCTCCATGTAGTATGAAATAAAGATATTAGTAAAGAAGTACTCTAAACATGAAATAATCTTCCACATTGAAAGAAAATGGCAAAAATGGCATACTTTTAAAACTCTCAGTCAGATTAATTATGAGCTTCACATGGCAGCTTTATTTTAGCTGGTAATAGAAATATTACTAATGATCTTCATATCCCATGAAGCACTGTTTTAAAGAAGATTTTCATTACTGATGAGCTATAATTACAATATTCACTATTCTTATAGTTTAAGTACTTTTTTATCCTATCACAACATCATCAGTTCTTTCATTGGCTCTCTGTGGAACCAGGGAAAATGCTGAAAACAACCAGAAACTTGATAATTTTGAATCCAAAGTGGCATACAATTAAACACAACAAAGAGAGCTAACCAATCACCTCAAATCGTGTGCTATAGAGTTCCATTAAATGAGAGCACTCTATAAAACATTTGAGACAGTACTGAGAGAACAAAAAGCAGCCTTAAAGAAAAAGATGCTACTAAAGTCTTAAATTATAGTAATCCTCAAGAATTCATCCCTCCCGTAAAGGGCAGCTCTCTTCATTGGCTGCACTTGGGTAGAACATTTTCCATGAGGCCCTGGTGGTAGCTGCAGTTTAACAACAGTGAAAGAGAATTAAGGGTCCTTTTGATTCTGGCAACTTCTTTCTGTCATTTTTAACATTCCCCTAATACAGAGCTGTATTCTCCATCTGCTACAGTCTATACTACTAAGCAAGTTGCCAGTTTGGATTGTAATGTACAATGTTGCCTAATCATTTACACTTATCTTGCCAATGTCAGCTTCTTTTCCTTTCATCTTTCCCTTCCCCTAATCCTTCCTCCAGAATTTTCAGGTGACAAAGTAGTGTCTCTTTTACTAAGAAGAAAGAATATCTCTCCCTGTCTCTTTTTAATTATAAAAATGTGGACAGCTTTCATACTGTCCAAGACCATCAGGAAGTTAAATTAAATTGTATGTGCTGACCTAAATCTATCATCTATCCTCTTATTTGGGATGATATTCAACATTTTAATAAATTCATCTGAGTTAAAATTTCTGAGTCAGCTACTTAGTGGGTAGAGAGCCGTTTTGTGCCAAGTTCCATCTGTTGGCCTGGCTTGGGTACCTCCCAAGTTTGTGACAGTATTTTTGGCACCCTTTCCTTGGCTTATTCTTTAAATGGTTGATCCCTCAGAGCTCAGATCAAATCAAAGTCTTAGGTAAGATAAATCTTTCTAACATTTTTGGCCCAAAATATAGTATTCCCTCACCTCTTCTGGAATCAATCCAGTATTCTTGAGACCTCTCTAATCATCTGCCTCAGGGGCTTTCCCCTGGCAGTGCATGGCATCTCACACCTTGGCAAGTAAAATGGCAGGCTGGTACTCCTGTTTATAATCTTATGAGATCCTCCTCCACATATGAGGGGCATTAATACTTATGGGATGGCGAGACTTACTCAGAGAAGTTAGGAACAAAATGCTTTTTGTTTGGTTCCCTTAAGAAAAAAGTCATAAGTTTTAGAGAGTCTTAGAAAACCAAAAAGCTGTCTTTCACCTTTTCCCTTAACTGTCTCACTGATTTAATTCTGGCAAAACTCAATTCCTAGCAATGTGGGAAGGGATATAACTTCAGCAAAATGTATATTTAAAAAAATAAAACCATTTTTTTTAATGACAAACATTCAGAAGGAACATTATAATCCAGAGAAAATGACATCAAATTTGCTATAGCTTTTTAAAAAATTGTGCTTTGATTTTTGCTATACACAGACTCGGACAGTATGTCTGAGAAGGAATCCTTTTTTTTGCCCAATTTACTGAACTGACACTGAAACCAATAGTTTAGTGCTCCTCAGCATTCAGACAGAAAGGGCTTATAAATTTTACTTTTTTTAAACTGTGCCTTCATATTATTTTGTTTTGATTTACTGCTTAGAACGGTTTTAATATGTATTGACTGTCTGCAGAGATCCTTGCTGACCCAGCTCTTTAAGATGATGCAGTGCTGAAGAAAGCCGATGAGTCCTTCTTTATGAGCTCTGACATATTAATTAGCAAAATGGACTAAAAAGCTTTCCTATTTCTATTTTAATTTCTTATAGTCTCAAACACCTGTCTATACAGCTGTAAAACAGGCAAGTCTGTAAAAGTAATGTTTGGCAGCTAGTGCAGACCTTTTCTGAGCTGAGTTTATCAATTAATGAGCAAGATTCATTAGCAATCTAGGGGGAATATTTCCAGATGAGATGCCTTGCAACCACCAAGGACAGTTGGTACACACATTGCTGTTGAGAAGCTGAAGCTCAAGACACAAGTCCTTGTTCTTCCAGTTGGTAACTCTTGGGGTTAAGATATAAATCCAGATATGGTGTGGCAGATGCCATGCATTGGCCATTTTATTTTCCACCAGCTTATGCCTAATACTTCACCATCTCAAGAACTGAGAAGAATACAGGAGTAAGACACAGTCTAGTTGGAAGGCATGACACACATGTCAAAATACCTATAAATCCTTACTTTATCTTTTGTAACATCAACTAGCTGAACTAGGAATACAACAGGTATAACTTCTGTAAAGCAATTCATTGAGCAGAAGAATATCTAATCTTGATAGTTTGTGCATTCTTTTTTCTGCATGCAAGTGTACATGTGAATGTGTGGGCCAAGTGAAGAGATGTGTGAGAGAAAATATGCATGTGATGTACGTGCATTATGCATAATTTATAGCAAATGTGTATGTAATATATCTTATAGCAAAGGCTGAGAGCTTAATATGCAAGTTGCTAACTTGATAGATCATACCTTCTGCTTTAAATGCATTATGTGTAAACTTCAAATCTAGAATGTTTGAATATAGCTAAAGAAATTGCTGGATCTTTGTGAAAGAACAGATAAAACATAAAATGACTGGATAGTCACTTTAATATGAGTAGTGGGCTATTAAATGATGTTCCCTAAATTATGTTGAGTCTTAGTGTTTCATACTTTCATTGAATATCTAAGTTAAAATATGCATTTAAATTTTGGAACACCAACCGTGGTCATTTTTCATGTTTGAGTCTTCTAATTGAATTACTGCTTTTTATTACTTTTCATTGCTATTGTTGATGAGGAAATAATATCTTGGAGTAAGTGGGCAGTGGACTTGAACTATCTTTCTTTCCTCATCAGTTGGTTGAGGTAATATTGCATGGTTATTTGGGGTATTTATTTCTAAGCTTTTGTCATGTGTTATATTGGATAACTATAGCTTTAGACACAAGAAATGTATATATTTCCTACATGTGTCAGCTTTGGTTTGCATTTCCATGGGATATAGGATGTTATCATTAAGGAAATTAATGATAGCATCTAGGATTTTTTTCTATGGAAACTTGATTATGGAGCAACCCTGTATCTCCTATATTGCAAACTGTTAGTGGTTTATCTCTAAAATTCAATGAATCAAAGCAAATTAGAAAGAAATATATCATGAGATAAGATTATTTACCATTTGAATATGGTGTATGTGTGTGCATTTCTTTATTTCATAAGTAAATAGAGATTACATTTTTTTTTTAACAAATCACATTTCAAAATTATTTCTGTTCCACTCATGTTTTTTAAACACCCACTCTGTAGCAGGTATTCTGTTGTGTGCTGGAGATACAAAGTGACATGTGTCAGAAAATAACTGCTTCCATAGTAAGATCTGAAAGATAAATAGAAGGTTGGCGAATAGAAAAAGTCAGTGAACTAAGACATTTCAGGCTCATGGAAGGTTATGAAAACCTGAAACATCATGGTGTGTTCAAGAAACTGTAAGCAGTTTGGCATGGCAGGAGTGCAGAGGGGAGAGGGACAAGCTAGGAGGTAAAGAAGCCGGCAGAGATTAGATCACAGGGAACTCCTACCAAATGGAAGAAAGTGAGTTTAATCCTGCAGGCTCAGAGAATCTAAACAGATTAAAGGAGCAGTGTGGTCAGGTTTATAGTATAATGATATCACTCTGTTGGTTGTGGGGACTTGAAAGGATTTTTAAAAAGGGGAGAGGCAAGAATAGTTAAGAGACCATTGTGGTAGTCCAGATAAGAGATGATGTGGGTATAAAGTTAAGTGATTAAATGGAGGAAAGAAAAGTAGAAATATTTAGAGAATAAAACCTAGAATTCTGACTGTTTTTTGTTTGTTTGTTTTGGTGTTTGTTTTGTCTTTAATCAAACTGAGAAAGAGGGTCCAATGAGATTCTCAATGTGTCATTCAGTTGTTGCTATAACCATGCTATGTAATACCAGCTGAGCCACAAGGGAAGCCCAAGAATGCTGGAGTGAGTAGCCTATCCCTTCTCCAGGGGATCTTCCCAACCCAGGAATCAAACCCAGGTCTCCTGCATTGCAGGCAGATTCTTTACCAGCTAAGCTACCAGGGAAGCCCATAAAAGCAACAGTAAACATTTATTTCTTCATCATGTATCTTCAGGTGGACTAGGAGTTATAGATCTCAAAGTGTTTGACTGGGTTTGGCTCCAGTCTGTAATTCAGGTCCAGGTTTACTTCCTGTCTCTTATCCTCCTTGGACCAGTGGTTTCCTGAGGCAAGTACTTTTGATAACAGTGATAAGATGTAAATAGAGTAGACAGAGAGGGAACCCATAGGCTCCGTGCCAGTGTTCATGTATTAATGATGAGAGAGTGAAGGTGATGGAGAGAATGATAAGAAGAGTAGAGGGAAACAAAGCAGGATGCATGAGCTCCCAAGGAGACAGGATATTATAAAAGAGTAGAGGGAAAATGCAATGGCACCCCACTCCAGTGCTTGAAGAAGGCAACGGCACCCCACTCCAGTACTCTTTCCTGGAATATCCCATGGATGGAGGAGCCTGGTAGGCTGCGGTCCATGGGGTTGCTAAGAGTCGGACACGACTGAATGACTTCACTTTCACTTTTCACTTTCCTGCATTGAAGAAGGAAATGGCAACCCACTCCAGTGTTCTTGCCTGGAGAATCCCAGGGATGGGGGAGCCTGGTGGGCTGCCATCTATGGGGTTGCACAGAGTCGGACACAACTGAAGTGACTTAGCAGAGGGAAAATGTACCTGAAAGTATAAACAAGAAATAAGGAGACAGCTGTGTCTCTTCCCAGCCCTGACTTGTATAATATGGGTGAGAAAGAACAGTTGCAAATAAGGCCTGCAGGAGAAGAATTCTTAGTGGAAAACTAGATGTCAGTGAAGGCTAAAATTGGGGGTATTCCCTTGGGGGAAAAGTGGAAAGAGTTCAGATTTTTTCTTTGGCTCCAAAATGTCTACCATAAAAAAAGATGTACAACTTGAGAGTTGCTAGTTAAGTTTTATCTGGGGCAAAATGAGGACTACAGCCCAGGAGGCAGCATCTCAGATAGCTCTGAGAGACTGTCCCAAAATGGCAGTGGGGGAAAGTCAATATATAAGGTTTTGGTGAAAAGGGACTTCAGTGCCATGAAGCACTCATTTTACAAAAGTTTCTGTTAGTCATGAGGATCTGCTGTCAACATGAAAGGATTTAGTGCTTCTCAAAATAGGAGGAGAGGCAAGGATTGAGATCATAAAATCTGTTCCTAAAAACATCCAACTGTCTAAAGACCTGTCCCACCAGATTCCCTGGAGCACAGAGTGCCTCAGTCCACCCTGAACTCCCTCAGGAATTGTTGAAGGTCAACAGCTATAGCAGCAAGGGATTCAGTTTCCATAAAGGCAGATGGCAAATGCCTTTGTTGTTCAGTCAGTAATGCTCTTGGTAAGTGCCAATTTATAAGTGACAAAAATCACTGCAGACAGTATTGCAGCCATGAAATTAAAAAACATTCGCTCCTTGGGAGAAAAGTTATGACCAACATAGACAGCATATTAAAAAGCAGAGACATCACTCTGCCTACAAAGGTCCATATAGTCAAAGCTGTGGTTTTTCCAGTAGTCATGTACAGATGTGAGAGTTGGACCATAAAGAAGGCTGAATGCTGAAGAATTAATGCTTTTGAATTGTGGTGCTGGAAAAGACTTTTGAGAATCTGTTGGACTGCAAGGAGATCAAACCAGTCAATCCTAAAGGAGATCAATGCTGAATATTCATTGAAAGGACTAATGCTGAAGCTGAAGCTCCAATACTTTGACAACCTGATGCGAAGATCGGACTTATTAGAAAAGATCCTGATGTTGGGAAAGATTAAGGGCAGGAGGAGAAGAGGGCGTCAGAGGATGAGATGGTTGTATGGTATCACTGACTCAATGGACTTGTGTTTGAGCAAACTCTAGGAGATGGTAAAGGATAGGGAAGCCTGGTGTGCTGCCATCCATGGGGTCACAAAGAGTTGGACACAACTTAGCAACTGAACAACAAAAGGCAGGGGAATTTTCAGAGAAAAGGTTAGAAGCGAACAGCATTTTGTCAACCATGGAAGGATAGTGGAGACTCAAGAAGACAAGATGAAGGAGTTTGGGATGGAGGAGAGAGTTGGAAGGTGAGTCACAGATGAACAGAGTGGTGTAAGGTGACAACACAGGAAGGAAATAGATACCAAAAAGCTCACACCTTGGGAAGTGACTAAAGATGGCAGGAGTGATGTACCTGGTTTATTTAGATGGCTCTCTGCATTTGCCAGGGAATCAGTTTTCACTCTTTGGTAAATAGAAAAAAAAAGTCTGGAGCCAATTTAGACTCACTGGTAGCCTGGATGTATTATTTCTTGTAAAGAGATCTTATCTTGAAGGATGAGGAGATAAAGATCTTCCAAGAAGAAATGGTCCCAAGGTTACAAGTTTTGAGAAGATGCTTACATTTTACTAGGTTTGGAGACTGAGAAATGGCCATGGGTAATCACTTCTGCTGGACAGGAGATGGATAGCCAGATCAAAATGAAGTGAGGAGAAATGGGAGGTAGAAATAAGCATAGGTAATCTTTCTAGAAGTTTAATATTAACAGAAAAGAGAGAGGTGTATCTAGAGAAGAAATTGTCATTGTTGTTCCATTTCATGTCATTAATGAGAAACACTGGGCCAAGTTTGTGGACTGAGAAGAAAGAGACATTTGTAAGAGAATAAAGAAAGAGGAAATTATTAAAGGGATAAGAATGAGTGTAGTTTTATAGCAGGTGGCTTTGAAGAAGATGAGCCAAGATCATGGGGAAAGTAGCAAGGATACATGTGTTATAGATAAATGTGTAGGTAGAGGGGTAAAGAATTAAAAATGTTAATGGGCTCAATTTCCTTGGTGATGTCCAAGTCTGTACACAGTTGCGTTATAGAGCGGTTCAATAGGCTGGCCAAGACTATAAGAAACACTATAAATAATAGTAGCCCGTGTTGGGATGTGTTTAAGTCACTGAAACAAAATTGGATGGGAAACTATATAACAATATATTTATACATACGCATGCACATACTGCATTCAAGAGTTGATTTGCGAAACAGCTGTGATTTTTCCCTGAACTAAAATGTTCTTACCTTTTGCAGTTATATTCTCAATTATTTATTTATGGTGAAATTATAGGAAGATAGGACTAAGTGAATCATTATATATGTCTAGTACAACCAACTTATTTTAAAGAGTATTACTTAGAGAGGGAAAATCACCACCCACCAAAGGCCCAGGTAGTCAGACCTATTGACTTCTCTTCCGCAAACTCTTGCTTTGTGAATTCAGATGTCACTGATACCAGTTTTGCCTGATTTAATAACCTGAACTATCATTAAAATCCTCAAAATTTTCCCAAACCCGCAAGGATAACAGAAAGAGAGAATAATTTAGCACAGCACTAGTCTTTTTTCCTTTTCATTTTCTCTCACTGAAACCTACCAGAATGAATAAGCTTCTGTATACAAAAATCTGTATATTTTTTCAAAGTTTATGGCAGACTTTGCACAAAATTTGTATCTGTTTATAGTTGCTATTCATTATACTTTATATTTGTATTATGGTGTTCTAGTTATTTCCCCCTAAATATGAATATACAAGACAAATTATTCTATTCTGAGCTCCAGTAGGCATTCGTTGACATGGTGTAGTTGGTACATATTTTTTCCCCTATGCCTTTATATATTGATATTTACATTATGAAATTCTCAGCAGTGAAAATCTTTATTATCCTGTCTTTCTTATAATTTATCTAAACTAAAGGTAGTTTATCTATGCAGATAAAATTTACTATGTTTAAGTGTTCATTGATTTATAAAATCTATTGTTTCTTAAGTTTTAACTTTTTGAACAAATTAAAAATTATTTTAGAAAAAGAGCCTATTCTATGTATGCCAAGTTCTTCAAATGTGACTGAACTCTCAAGCTTCAGCTTCCATGGGGATATGGATCTTGTATATTTGGAAAACAGTGGTTTGGAACTGAGAATTCTAATAGGGTTTCTAAATGCCAGAGTGAGCATCTGCAGTGAAAAATAGTATTAAATGACAACATGTAATATCAAATGGTTGATAAACATAAGTTAAATGTTTGACATCAGAACTTTACTGTAGGCTGAGCTATCTGTACCCAGTTCGGTTCAGTCGCTCAGTTGTGTCCGACTCTTTGTGACCCCATGAATCGCAGCACGCCAGGCCTTCCTGTCCATCACCAACTCCCAGAGTTCATTCAAACTCATGTCCATTGAGTCGGTGATGCCATCCAGCCATCTCATCCTCTGTCGTCCCCTTCTCCTCCTGCCCCCAATCCCTCCCAGCATCAGAGTCTTTTCCAATGAGTCAACTCTTCGCATGAGGTGGCCAAAGTACTGGAGTTTCAGCTTTAGCATCAGTCCTTGCAAAGAACACCCAGGACTGATCTCCTTTAGCATGGATTGTTTGGATCTGCTTGCAGTCCAAGGGACTCTCAAGAGTCTTCTCCAACACCACAGTTCAAAAGCATCAATTCTTCGGCACTCAGCCTTCTTCACAGTCCAACTCTCACATCCATATATGACCACAGGAAAAACCATAGCCTTGACTAGATGGACCTTTGTTGGCAAAGTAATGTCTCTGCTTTTGAATATGCCATCTAGGTTGGTCATAACTTTCCTTCCAAGGAGTAAGTGACTTTGTACTTATTCTGCAACTGGAGAGGAACAACAGTAGGAGCCACAGAAAACAAGTGACTTAAAAATTACACAGGAGTGCCATCATCAGTCAGACTATTACTGTATGGACTTGGATGTGTTATGGGTAAAAACAAAATCACGTTCTTGAAAACATTAGAACTATAAATGTTAAGTTACATTTATGTTAAGAGCCCCAATTCTGTTCTCTTTCCTTTGTATTTAGTTTTAGGATGTTTTAAGTAAACTTTTTGCAGTGAAACTATTTCAATAACATTATTGGACACTATAAATGTTGACAATCCTTTATCCAGAGTAGATTTGGCAGGGGCTAGAAAGCCTTTCTGTTTCTTTATAATTATTTCAGAAAGGTTTACACTGAGACCCGGAATTTAACACCACTCCTCTAAGGAAGGTATGTTACACGTAAATCTGCGTGGAGAGAGAAAACAGAGACATTCCGATTCCGATGATCGAGAGGGGTTACAGCTCCCTGTTTGTAAGGCCTTTTATTTTAAACTTTTATGGGTAATCTAGGTGCCAGTGTTAAGTGAATGGATCTTTAGTAGTTCTGGCAATGCTTTTAATTCCTAAATTTTCCCAGCTAAAAAATTAGCCAACATATGATATTGAAAGGACAAATTTAAAATCCAACCTGAGACATCTGAAAATCAGCCCATACATAACAGGTACCCTATCTGTGTTGAATAACATAAAATATCTCAAAGCCTAATTTTTTTTTAATGTTTGATGAGTGGTAAAAAATCCACCTGCAATGCAGGAGACATGGGTTCAATCCCTGGGTCAAGAAGATCCCCTGGAGGAGGAAATGGCAACCCACTGCATTTTTCTTGCCTGGGAAATCCGATGAACAGAGGATACTGGTGGGCTCCAGTCCATGGGGTTGAACGAGTCAGACACAACTGAGCTTGCATGCACAGAGATATGACATTGCAGAGTAATGGTGAAAAATATTTAGAATATATTGGCTTTGATAATGTTGGTATTACTTTATTTTTTTTAATTTTATTTTATTTTTAAACTTTACAATATTGTATTAGTTTTGCCAAATATCTAAATGAATCCGCCACAGGTATACCTGTGTTCCCCATCCTGAACCCTCCTCCCTCCTCCCTCCCTATACCCTCCCTCTGGGTCGTCCCAGTGCACCAGCCCCAAGCATCCAGTATCATGCATCGAACCTGGACTGGCGACTCGTTTCATACATGATATTATACATGTTTTAGATAAGCTGCGTCTGTATATGCACATATGAATTTCATAAATGAATACTGGGTTGGGAGAGGGAAGCATTAAAAGACATGTATATTTCAAAAAAGTTTTTGCCTTCTTAAAAAACATTTGTATGCTCCTGTATTTAGGCTCTATCAGCAGGGATACATTTCAAAACCATTAACAAATCCCTTGTCTTGACCTGCCCTTGCAGCCTGTCTCATGCCACCATCACCCTCCATTCCACCCTATCAGCCTCGTCACACTTGTTCCCAATTCACAGAGCTACTCACCATGCCATCTGATCAGATCTTGTTCTTTCACGTCCCTAAGGCCCAGTGGATCTCCTTGAAGGCCTACCTCCCTGAGCAACCCTCCCAAGCTTCTTCAGACTGGGGTCTCCTCTGGTATCTAGCCTTGTTTAACTTCAGGTGTCTTTGGGCTCTATCTTTATACTTTTGAATTTCTCTCACCCTTCCCTGCCCTAGCTCACGCTTTTGCTCCAGAGCCAGTTAGTCCCCGAGGAATTCCACAGGCTGCTTCGCAATCTCCTTTGATCAATAGTCATGACTTCCTTAGACCATCAATAATCCCAAATCCTACCTTTTCCTCATATAGGTGGGAGGACTCTGTTATCTACATTCTAAAATTTTACATGCTGAATGTAATCATTGAAACGTTACATAAATGAGGTGATTTAGCATGGGGACTGGCACAGAATATGCACAGAAGAACCACAGGAAAAGGGATAGTTTCTGGGAAGGAAATGAGAGGGCTGAATCCTACAATCACACTGGGAACTATTTGGGGCCCAAAAGTATTTCAGGAGGAAGAGAATAGAGAGAGACTTAACCATGAGATACCTCATTTATGTGTTGCTGGAAAATGTGCCAATGAAAAACATATTTAGGGTATGTTAAACTCCCCTGTCAATTTTTGATATCCTACAGGGCAGGAACTTAGTCTTTGAAATTGATTCAGTAAGGCATCCACTTCATGCTAGGTACAAAAGTTTCTGGGTTTTTTTTTGTTTTTTTTTTTTTTGAGATTCATGGTTCCCAACTGTGTCCAATAAAAGCTGAATTATAAAGAGGGCTCATGATGAATATGTAAAAATTAAAAAGAAAAAGCAACCTAGATTACTCCTTCTAGCTAAAATAAGAAAATGCAAATTCATTCTCACTCTATTGATAATTAGAAACCACACCTACAGAAAACAAGTTACATATTCCACCCCATTAGAACAAAGCTGTTCAGAGTTACTGTTTGAATAAAAACCCTTTTATTAACCAATCCAATTTTTAAAATGTGCCTGCCTTTTCAACCAGGAAAACTACAACTGCGAAGAGGGAAGGAAAAAGGCAGATAGTTTTCTAAAATATCATGATATTGCCATCAGGAATTTGTTAGAGGAATTAAAAATGTTGGTGTCAAATTGGTTATGAAGGCGTCTTGTTGTATTGTGCTGTGCTTAGTTGCTCAGTTGTGTCCGACTCTTTGCGACCCAGTGGACTGCAGCCCACCAGGCTCCTCTGTTCATGGGGATTCTCCAGGCGAGAATACTGGAGTGGGTTGGCATGCCCGCCTCCAGGGGATCTTCCCAACCCAGGGATTGAACCAAGGTCTCCCACATTGCAAGTGGATTCTTTACCGTCTGAGCCACCAGGGAAGCCCAAGAATGCTGGAGTGAAGTTGTTATTCTAACAGACCTCAGAGAAAATGTTACTATTGGTTTGGATTACTGAGCTAGTGGTTCATGAACTATTTCAAATGATTTATAAGAACAAACAGTTTTTGTTTTTTTAAAGTGTACATCTATATTAATGGATATTAATAAATGAGATTTTAAAGAATATTGACTATGCCAAAGCCTTTGAATGTATGGGTCACAATAAACTGTGGAAAATTCTGAAAGAGATAGGAATACCAACCACCTGACCTGCCTCTTGAGAAACCTGTATACAGGTCAGGAAGCAACAGTTAGAACTAGACATGGAACAACAGACTGGTTCCAAATAGGGAAAAGAGTACGTCAAGGCTGTATATTGTTACCCTGTTTATTTAACTTATTTGCAAAGTACATCATGAGAAACAGAGGGCTGGAGGAAGCACAAGCTGGAATCAAGATTGCCAGGGGGAATATCAATAACCTCAGATATGCAGATGACACCACCCTTAATGGCAGAAAGTGAAGAAGAACTAAAGAGCCTCTTGATGAAAGTGAAAGAGGAGAGTGAAAAAGTTAGCTTAAAGCTCAACATTCAGAAAACTAAGATCATGGCATCCGGTCCCATCACTTCATGGCAAATAGATGGGGAAACAGTGGAAATAGTGTCAGACTTTATTTCTTTGGGCTCCACAATCACTGCAGATGGTGATTGCAGCCATGAAATTAAAAGACGCTTACTCCTTGGAAGGAAAGTTATGACCAATAGACAGCATATTCAAAAGCAGAGACATTACTTTGTCAACAAAGGTCCATGTAGTCAAGGCTAAGGTTTTTCCAGTGGTCATGTATGGATGTGAGAGTTGGACTATAAAGAAAGCTGAGTGCCGAAGAATTGATGCTTTTGAACTGTGGTGTTGGAGAAGACTCTTGAGAGTCCCTTGGATTGCAAGGAGATCCAACCAGTCCATCCTAAAAGAGATTAGTTCTGGGTGTTCATTGGAGGGACTGATGCTGAAGCTGAAACTCCAATACTTTGGCCACCTGATGCAGAGAGCTGACTCATTTGAAAAGACCCTGATGCTGGAAAGACTGAGGGCAGGAGGAGAAGGGGATGACAGAGGATGAGATGGCTGGATGGCATCACTGACACAATGAACATGGGTTTGGGTGTACTCTGAGAGTTGGTGATGGACAGGGAGACCTGGCATGCTGCAGTTCATGGGGTCCCAAAGAGTTGGACACGACTGAGTGACTGAACTGAGTAAGGAAATTTCGTATAAAATGATATGTGAAAATGGCAAAATATCCTGAAGTTGAGTGACAGAGATTGCCGAAGTTTGGAAGACAGTAATGAATTTTGTAAGTTTCCATCAGCATGTACAGAATCATCATCATTATTATTTTTTGCAAAGCTCAGAAAATCTTAGTTTGATAGTTTGAGATATGTGCCTCCACTCTGAGGTTTTGGGCTTTGTAATGCTCACACTCTGGTCCCCATTTCCTGTCCATGAACCAATGCCTTCAGTTCTGGTTGAAGGCCCTTTCAGTTCAGTTTAGTCGCTCAGTTCAGTTCAGTTCGGTTCAGTTGTTCAGTCGTGTCCGACTCTTTGCAACCCCATGAACTGCAGCATGCCAGGCCTCCCTGTCCATCACCAACTCCCGGAGTTCACTCAGACTCACATCCATCGAGTCAGTGATGCCATCCAGCCATCTCATCCTCTGTCGTCCCCTTCTCTTCCTGCCCCCAATCCCTACCAGCATCAAAGTCTTTTCCAATGAGTAAACTCTTCGCATGAGGTGGCCAAAGTACTGGAGTTTCAGCTTTAGCATCATGTCCTACTCTGCAACCCCATGGACTGCAGCATGTCAGGCTTCCCAGTCATTAATCAACTCCTGGAGCTTGCTCAAACTCATTTCCATTGAATCGGTGATGCCATCCAATAATCTCATCTTTTGTCATCCTCTGTCAGCTCCTTTAGCAAAGAATTGTCCAAATTGTTAACTATTTCTTACTATGAACTGTCTCCATCAAGTTTAACTTGGGTTACATTTTGATGTACATTTTGTTAGAGACCATCTTCATCTAGAAGGAAGCATAACAGATACAATGACACCGTTCTTTGTGAGCATGGAAAGTTTTACAAATGCAGAATCAGCCTTCATGGGTCGCCTTTCTTTACCTATCCCATAAATCCAGCAGGAAATCAGGCTGGTCTCATGGAAATACAACCCAGAGCTTTCCTCTCCCATCCTTGCCCAAGCCTCCATCACATCATGCCTTGAGTAGCCTCTGAACGTCTCGACTCTCTACAGTTTCCATTTTCCCCACAAAACCCAGAGAGACATCTGGAAAACATGAATCAAATAATGTCCTCAAATGGTCAAAACCCTCTCATGGCTTCCCATCATTCACAGAAAATGATCTTCATTTCTTACTGTGACCCCCCAAGGCCCAGCCTCATCTTCCTGCCTACCTTGCTGAATTTGCCCCCATCACTTTTTCTCTTTGGGAGCCCTTTGCACATACCTTCCCTCTGTTCAGAATGATCTCCCAAACCTTCATGTGGCTGATTCCTTCTGATTCAGTTCTTAGGTCAAGTATTCTTTTTTCAAAAATACCTTACCTGACCACCCCATCTAAAGCAGACAAAATAAGTCAGTTTCTGTCACTTACTCTCTTCACTTCCTGATAGTGTTTATCGCAATCTGTGGTCTCTGCATGTGTGTATGTGTCTTTAACCTACTGTCTGTCTCCTCCACCTATGGTACATGAGCTCCAGACACGGAGAGCCCTTGGGCCCCAGCCCAGGAGCAATAGTCAGCATTTGCTTAGTCTTTTTCTTTTCTTTCTTTTTTTTTTTTTGTATATTTTTACTTTCAAACTCTTCTTGTATTTATGGTTTTTGTTTGTGTCTTAATTTTTTTTGTTGTTGCTGTGTTCGGCCTGACAGTCTGAATTGTAACTGAAAATTTGGCACATTTACATGTATTGAGATTACTAACATATTTAGATTTATGGTTATCATCCTATTTTATGGGCTTTCCTTGTGGCTCAGATGGTAAAGAATCTGCCTATAATGTGGGAGACCTGGGTTCGATTCCTGGATTGGGAAGATCCCCTGGAGAAGGGAGAGGCTAGCTACTCCAGTATTCTTGCCTGAAGAATACCAGACAGAGGAACCCACCCGGCAGGCTACAGTCCATGGGGTCACAGAGAGTCGGACATGACTGAGTGACTTTCATTTCACCCTATTTTCTACACAAGCCACTTCTTATCCTCTTAGGATAAATTCCTATTTCTTTTTGTCTTTAAATCCAATTTTTTCTTATGTTAATCTGAAGATTATATACTTCACTTTTATCAAATATACTTAACAAAATATGAAATTAATTCATACTTAATCCTTTTTCTAAACAACACAAGGAACTTTACTTTCATTCTCTTTCATTCTCTTTACCCCCTCCTAATTTCTATACGGTGTTCCATATTTTATTATTTTTTGATCCCACAGATTATATACTAATTTTAATGTTTTATGTATTTATTATTTGTTCAAACTTATGGGTGTATAATAAATTTATTTTATCATTCTTTCTTTTTTTAATTTTATTTTATTTTTAAACTTTACAATATTGTATTAGTTTTGCCAAATATTGAAATGAATCATTCTTTCTTATATCTCAGATCTTCCTTCTGGGGTCATTTTCCTCTTCTCTCAAGTATGTTCTTCAGACATTCCTCTGATGATGGTCTATTGATTATACTGCATACTGTTTATCAGAGAACATCTTGTTCTTGACAACTAGTTTTGCCGAGTGTACAGTGTTAAGCTGGTAGCACACCAAAGATGATGTTTCTGCCGTCTCCTGGCTTTTCCCATGAAAAGTCCACTGTTGGTCTCTTTGGCCTCTCTGCACCAGCGGTCAGTCTGTTCTCTGGATAATTTTAAATTCTCTTTGTCTTTGATACACACTTTCAATACAGTCTAGGTCTTGCTGTAGGTTTCTTTATATTGGGTTGGCCAAAAAGTTCATTCGAGTTTTTCTGTCACATCTTATGGAAAAACTCAAACTAACTTTTTGGCCAACTCAGTATTACCTTTCTTCATGTATGATGTGTCGCCTTTGGTTGTATATCAATGTTTTCCATTCCCTCTGGGAAATCGTGTTAATACTCTTGTTCCCCAGTAGACCTCTTACTAGATGTGTGTTATATCTCACTCTTCAGTCATATCTCTTTGACATCTTTCATACTTCTCTGTCTCCTTGATTCTGAATTTCATTCTGAGTAATTTCTCCAGATCTACCTTCTAATTCCAGTGTTAGAATTTCATGTTTCATGTTTCTGCTGATTCCATCCATGGTGACTTTCTTCATAATTTCTCTGGGATGTCATATTTGGTCGGATTTAATGTGTGAACATTTGGGGGAGCCAGATTTGCATGTACTTTTCTCAATAGAATATTTAGATTTGCTTCCTTTGGGGTACGGGCAGAGTATGACTAACCTGGAACCACTTTCGTTTAATTTCTTGGCCGACAGCTTATTTAATTGGGAGAAAATATGCTTGATTAAATACCTCCAAGAGGACAGTTCTGTGGTTGAAAATTCTCAGAGTTAATGATTTTTTTTTCATTGTTATTTCCCTTTCTAGAGTCAGAGTTAAGAGACATTTTCTTGAATTCTCTTTGCTGAGGAAAGTGTATTTGAGGATCGAGGTTTCTTAGTCCCCCTTCTACTAAGGTTGTAGGTCCTTTTGAGGGTTACTTTGCTTCAGAATTTCCTTTAATTTCCTATGAGCTAAGCAATGCATTTGAATTGATACTCTTTTAAAATTTATCCAGGATCTATTTCTGTTTTATTATCAGGATTTTGAGAATTAATACATAGCTGGAAACAGACATCTCAAGTCTAATAATTGCTGAATGAATGAATGGTTATCCTTTGTAAATGGCTAAGTTCAAATAAACCACTGGGCTCAACGCAGATTAGAGCACATGCTCACCAGATACGGCTTTATCTCCCTGGATCTAGATTACTTTTGACAAAATACTCTTTAGAAATATATGGAAATCGACACAACATAGGAACAAAGTTGAGAATGCTGTCCCTAATATGCTGAGAAAGTTTGAAATGGAAAATGGACTTCATAAGAAACCGTGTAATAAAAAGTTCTGATTATATTTGTAATTACAAGTAAAAGTTGCTCAGTCCTATCTGACTCTTTGTGACCCCATGGACTATGCAGTCCATGGAATTCTCCAGGCTAGACTACTGGAGTGGGTAGCTGTCCCCCTCTCCAGGGAATCTTCCCAACCTAGGGATCAAACCCAGGTCTCCCACATTGCAGGCAGATTCTTTGCCAGTTGAGCTACCAGGGAAGCTTGAAATTACAAGCTATGGTTTATTACACTGTCTAGAGATTATTATTATAATGAT
The DNA here is from genome assembly GCF_019923935.1 of Bubalus bubalis. Lineage (NCBI taxonomy): Eukaryota > Metazoa > Chordata > Mammalia > Artiodactyla > Bovidae > Bubalus > Bubalus bubalis. The sequence continues at coordinate 145,703,968 of NC_059158.1, forward strand.
TCATTGGAAGAAATAAAATAGAGTTTACAAAGAAGATTTTATCAGATTATCATGTGTGTCAAGTAGGGAAGAAGAGTCTTACCTGGCTAATTGACATTACCTATGTGGGCCATGGATCAGATGCTAATTAAATTTTTTTTTTCCTGAACTCCTAGAACACTCTTCAAAGTGAATTCATTGTCATAACCACACCCAAAGAATATCTTATGAAAAGGCTGTTTGATAAATCCTTTAAGTACTAAAAGAAATCAAAACCAGTCCTGTTCCTTCCAGCAAATGCTATCCTTCCACATGTTCTCCTTTTTGTACCAAATGCTCTTTGGTTTTTCTCTTTCTGAAGTCCAGAAATTCTAATACTTTTTTTAAGAATTTTTGTGCAATATCATTTCTGCAAGACTCATGTTATCATAGAATAGGAGCTGAGATTGGGCAAAGGAATGACGTAATAATGTGGATTACATCAGCTCACAGATCTATTACTGAAGAGCTATCTTTGCTGTTGGAGTCTACTAGGATTACGGATACCCTATTTGTTCTCTGAAATGAAAATATTAGCTTGATCAGCTTTAGTAGAACAGATAATGGGCTAGTTATCTGTCATGGATAAATAAATTAGTAGACTTTTCTTTTTCTTTTTCTATGCCATTTAATCCTTTGTTTCTATGAGTTAGAATTTCTGGATATAGCATCCAGGGCTGACATCACACACACAATACCCTTGGCTCCAAGGAGGTCATGAATTTGGATCATTTCCCAGATTATACATCTGCCCCTCTAGCTTGCATTTCAGAGCGTATGGCTGTAGCAGAGGGGGCAAATTAGAAATCGTCCCTGCATTGCTTCTGAAGTGTGAGAAAGAGGAAGCACCTTTTCATCTGGTCATGAAGTTGTTACTTGAGTGTTAGAGGGTATGGGTAAAGTTGTTTTCTTGTAAATTCCCTTTAATAAGTTAAAATGCATTCAACGTGTTGCAGTCATAGAAGTCATAGAGTACCATATAGTAGAAACACAGAACACACACACATATTCAAAAAAAAAAAAAAATACTGAATTTTGTTAAGGAACTCTGATGAAATGTGTACAGCAATGCCTAAAAGAAAGGACAGCTTGAAATGGTCCATTTATTGCTTTACCTTGTATTCACTTCTCAAGTGCTAACAAATAATTTTTCGTAAAATATTTATTTCTACATGCAGGTACTTATTAGAGTAGTCAATTTATTTCCAGGGATATCAGCCATTAGAGCTTGTTTTGAAATTGTGAACATTTAAGATTCTGCAGACTAGGTATAGGATGCTACCAAAAGGCAAGCTACAGCTAATGTAAGGCCCAGGGTTACTGGTGAGCTGCTGTGAGAATAATACTTTGTGGATCTAGAGAAAGAAATAACAAGAGTAAGAGGGTAAAGAGGTGGATGTTGGAAGAGATGCATCATTCCCTCTCCAAAGCTAATCAGTCACTTGTATGCTGAATTCATTTCTTCCAAGGTCTTCTCCAATCAATGAATAGCTTTCTCTTCCATCTTCATTTTCTCCCTCATCTTTGGCTCCTTCCTTTCATCCAAGGAGGAGTAATCTAGGTGAAAAAGGAGTAGTGGATGGAAACAGTAGCAGTATATGAAAGCAGGGAGTAACAAAAGGAAGGAGAATTCAAACAAAAGCGATGGATAGTAGTAAGTGCAGATAGGGGCTATGCCATAGAAATTTGTTTTCCTTGCCATATGTCTCACAATATCATTTAAATGGCAGACCGAATGACCATCTTAAAATGAAACATGAAAGTGAAAGTCTCTCAGTCGTGTTTGACTCTTTGTGACCCGGTGAACTACACAGTCCATGGAATTCTTCAGGCCAGAATACAGGAGTGGGTAGCCTTTCCCTTCTCCAGGGGATCTTCCCAACCCAGGTCTTCTGGAATGAAGTTTGGAATGCAGGCAGATTCTTTATCAGCTGAGCCACAAGGGAAGCCCAAAACTGAAACCTAGATAGATAATGTCATTTTTCTTCTTTGAAGCCTTCGAAGGACCTATACCTGTGCTTTACATTTTATAAGAAATCTATTCAGAATGACTTATAGATCTAAATGTAAGAGCTAAAACTATAAAGCCTCTAGAAAAAAAGTAGAAGAAATGTTAGTGGATTAAGCAGTATTTCTTTTTGGACCAACTAGATTACTGAGTTATTTTATGTAAGCAGTAATGGGAGGTTGAAGATAATTGTTAGAGTAGGATAATCAATAAATGTGTTATTAAAAGATGTTGCAGACATAGGGTATATAGGACTTGATAATTTCCTATATTTGTGTACAAGAGTTGGGGAGATACTCAGCACTTATCTGAGACTTTTAAACTTGAAGATCAGGAAGAAGGTTGGTGCCTTTGATCAAAAGAAAGAACCATGAAGAAAATCCAAATTATGAGGAAGAGGCATTTGAAATAAGCATTTGAAACTCAAGAGAGAGGTCAAGGTTAGCAATACAGATTTAGAAGTCATCTGCTTAAAGGAGATACTGAAACTTGGATTTGTCCACAAGATTGCACAGATTAAATTAAGTAATAATTCTTTAAAAGTGTTAGCAAGTATTAATTCCTTTGGTTAACTAAAAGCTTAAGATGAAGGGAACGGCAGTTGCTAGAGTTAATGATCAATCTCATTTTTGCTATTATCATGTTCAACAGCTTGAAACGACTAGAATTTTTCTCTGAAAAGTAGCAGCTGTATGGAAATGCAAAATTTTTAGCAGTTACAAATTCTATATCAAGTTAAATCAATTTATATATTTGTATTTTTAAGGAATCTTAAACACAAAAATGAGATTTCTGTTCAAGTTTTTAAATATTAGTTTGATATGAGTACATAGAAGTCATTATGGAATGAAATTTGCACTGACTTTCCCATATAGTCTTGTGTTTTCCTTTAAAATGCAATTTTATGCTTGTTTATCATATTAGTTGTCTGTTCTGATCAGTTGACAAAAGTCAGTGCATACACATATTTCCACTTAGTAAAAATAAATGTTGAATGAATGATGATATGTTCTTCCTAAAGTAGTTAGTTATAGAAATACACTGTTTTCTCTTTTTTCTACTTTTCATCTTCAGAGATTAATAGACACATTTTCTTATTACTTCAAAATACTTTTTTACACACATACAAAATGTGAAGATTTTCAAAGAATGACTTTATTATATCTATAGTTAATTAGTAACTCATATTACATACATATATAATCTTATTTTCATTTGCATAATCTTTATGCGTGTGTTTGCCCATATTAATGCTGAAATTTTCACAAAAATTGCTCTAAGCTTTACTGCCCTCAGAGCAAGCAGGGAAAAAAACCTCAATACTGAAACTGGTTGAAAGTGGCAAATGACTTATTCTAACTAACATAATTAATATTTCTTTTTTTTTTAAGCTTAGACAAAGAAAAGACTTCCAAGGGTGAAAATAAAATATCTATTTACATGCTGGCCTTTGGGGACTATTGGAGCGGTATGCACTTTCAAGAGTAAAAATCTGATATTCAATCTCTAAATGTTAGAAACATTATGGAATATTTACTTTTAAAATTATATGAAAAGCTCTGCAGCTCCTTTTTCCTCATTGAGTTTTGATATGCTTATGTAATGATGACTGTTTTCTACCCACAAGTGGGATAATTTCTTATATGTGTGGATTAGGATGGCCTCTCAGGTGCTTTGATATGCTACTTTCAATATTGCTGCTGACATATTGAAACTTCATACAAGAGATATTCAATTCAGTGTAGTTATGTAGATGTCACTTTTCATTGTTTTATTCTCAGAAATGAGACAAGCTCTCTTCTAGAAAAACATCGGTAACAAGGGAAATATTTTTAGTTTTTAAATTAATATTCAGTGCTCTTTTTAAAACTTGATATTCATTAATTATAGTAGTTGCAAGTCACATGCTAGTATAGAAAATTAAGAGATAGTGAATCGTTGGATTTTTCAGAAGTGAATTTTATCAGATACATATTTATTAAATTAAACAGGCTATCAGCTTAGAGCCTAGAAATTCTCTATTCATATAGATTTTTATCATCTTGGAACTTTGGTGACATAAAATGTAAATCCTGAGAGAAAGGCCTTTGATTTTTATTAAAAGTAACTTGCATATCACATAAGGCATCAATCAGAAGACTCATTAGAAACATCTTACCAAAAATTTAAAATATTTCTCCTACTAAGATCATACTACTATATCCTTGAAAAATACAAAGGTCCTTATCTGAATATGCTTTGCCTTTTAGACTTCCATTTCAAGGAAAGAAAAGTAAATTTTTATAAAATATCTATTGATTTACTATTCCCAAACCCACCGAATAGTTTATCTAAGACTAAAGTGCAGTTACTTCTAGAATAAATCTTAGCATCTTTAATAGAATTTGGAAACTGTGTAACTAGACACAGAGAATCCAGTGAACTTAGAACAAAAATATGCTGAACACTGTCTTATCTCATTTAAGATGTAGTGGTATTTTAAGGAAGGATAATAATGATATGGTAACCCAATATATTAATTATAATGAAAACAAATTTGGTTTATAGCTTATAATTTCATGCAGCATTATAGATCAAAAATACAATTATTAGAGTCTGTTGGTGTCATAAGCAACTGTTACTTGGTAATTTCTCTTGAGGCACATGTGCTAACAACCAACACTGAGAGTTAGGTCAAAGGAAGTACTTAATGTAGCACCTAGAGAGTATTCAAAATGTTACCAGGCAGTATGCTTTTGTTGCTGTTTTCTATACCAGCCTGTGTCTCTCTTCACTTTTCTCCTTTCACTGTGACTAATTTCATAAAGCATGATTTTGGCTTTCCTCGGTTTGAACTAGTGATGCTATCCTTTTGACAATGTGTATATGTGTTAAGTGGCTCAGTTGTGTCCAACTCTTTGTGACCTTATGGACTTCAGCCCATCAGAAGCCTCTGTCCATGGAATTTCCCAGGCAAGAATGCTGACCCAAGGATCGAACTCACATCTCTTGTGTCTCCTGCATTGCAGACAGATTCTTTACTGCTGAGCCACAGGGGAAGAGCCTCTTTTGACAATAAAAGGACTCTTTTCAGTATCTTGCTCTATCTATGTCATCCATCATTGAGGAAAGAGGAAGAGGTGAGCTATGGTAGGGGGCTTTCCCCTTGGACTTAGCTAGCGCGTGTAGTTTTCAGAGTTGGATTGAAGGAATGTAAGTGATTATCAGTGAGACATGCCACTTTTCAGACTTGTTACTGAATTACCCTTTCAGTTCAGGCTATCAGGAGCATTCTCAACAAAAAGAATCCTGTCTTCAATCTTAATGATACCAAAGAAAAAGTAGGAAAAGGGGCATTTCTCTCACAAAATTTAGAATATCTGCTGTTACTTTCCAAAAGGTTTTTATTTATTTAATTTTTTTGCTAAAATTGAAGCTAAGCTAACTCATTTTGAAATTTTACTAATGCATACTTTGGATTTTTAAAGATGAGAATTCACTCTATGTTCCCTTTTCTTATATGTTCCCTTTTTCTTTTATAGTCCCAGTTATATTTCTCCATTTCTGCCAATACTGATAACAGAACTTCTTTAACATTCATACACTCATACAAATTATGACATTAGATAGTAACTCTTGACTTCTTGCCATGTCTTGATATTGCATGAAATACTGTGAGAACCCAAAAGAAGTAAAAGGCATAGGGAGCAAATTTTCAGAGAAAGTAAAACTTATACATATGAAACAATTAAGAACAAGTGATTTATAAATACTAGACTGAAATAGAAAGTGCCAGACTGTGTGACACAATCAAGAGGGCAACAGGGTTTAGAGACAGGCAAGAGCAGTGTGGGCTGTATTCATCAAGGAAGGATTTAGCCTGAGCTTTGAAGGATTGGCTGGATTTGGATCATGACAGAAGAGAGAGGAAGGCATTCCAGACAACAGGGAAAGCAAAAGCAAGCTCAGAAGCAAAAATGTCATGCAAATGTCATAGTATGCCCTAATTTTAATGATCCTGCAGTCCTCAGAGGTGACTTTGATCTCATTGTAATTTATATCAGCAGTAAAATATTCCAGTTTAGTAGCTGGCTTCATTAGAGAGAAGGAAGATTGAAGACTGAATACTGAATAAATCCATTTAACAAATAATGATAGTAAACAAACAAAAAGAATGAAAAGGCTGAAATTTTAGTTTTTAGCAATTCCTAGCATGTTCTTTAGTCCATGGCTTGATTTTAAGAGGACAGAAAATTCCTGGGTATCCTGAAGGACCTCAGACATTCAAGATAACTAATTTAATCTCTAGACTAAAGGAAGAATGTTTTTCTTAATACTGTAAGGAAAAAGGCTGCTGCCATATTTTATATGGTACCAACTCTGTTGGTTATTAATCAAACTCTTAAGGCTAAATGGCAGGGCCGCTCTCATCCCGGGTCTTTTAGTGAGAGAGGCCTAGTGAACATAACCATCATTCTCCTTGCCTTCTCCAGCAAGAAAGAATGCTGACGCTGAAATGTTTTAGAGTCAACTGCAAGAACTCATTAATATTGTGCCAAAGTAGGAACTGCTGATCATCAGGGATTTGATCACAAAGTAAATTAGAGGTTGTGCATCACCATGTCTTGTGACAAACATGCATTAGTAAAAGTAAATAAGCATGAAGACAGACCGATTAAGGTCTGCTTGTATAATTGGTTCTTGAAAACACTTTATTCCAATATATTAGGAGAGAAATGAGCATCAACTTGGAAATCAAATTGACTCTGTCATAACACTAGGAACAAAAGAATTGTTAGAGATTTGTAGTAAAAGATCCTGGCAGAGGCCAGTATTGATTCAGATTACTGGTCAGCACTCAAGATGCTATACTTTTCTGGGCGTTAAGAACATCCTGGGAAAACAAGAGAAAGAAAATTGAGTTTCAAGTGCACAGAAACATTTAATTTGAAATGAAGTGTAAAGAATCTAGTGCTCTAATGTCACTAGTGTTATAAGGCAGTAATTTGTGAATAAAAAAGTAAAAAGGAAGGTCCATAAGTAATACTAAAATTTTAATTCTGAAATGTATGCCCAGTCCAAAATAAGCTAAAAAATTAAAAAAAAAAATATATATATATATAGTTTCAGGGAATGTACTAGAAGTTTGGCAAAAGAGACCTCTTAACTCTTTGGAAACATTTTTGAAATGAGTGAAGGTTTAAATATGATCATGACTGGAAAAGAAGTGGAAAAAGAACAAGAAATCACATCATTTTAACAACTTTATCATTAATGAGATGATAACAAGAGACTCTCTTAGAAGTTATTTCATTTGTGGACTGGAATTGCTCAAAAGGAAGAAAATGTAATGTTCTAAAAAAAAAAAAAAAAAAAGACATGCTCAAGTGTGAATTACCAAGCAAGTGGTTCATCTTATTAATAAAATATAAATCATCCCATTTCAGAAAACCTGTGAGATTGGAAGAGTGGGTATTATTCCATTTTATAGATGAGGAAACTTGAGATGTCAATGCAAATAGTAAGGGTTCTAGATTTGAACCTAAGTCACTTTAAATTTTTTAAAATAAATCACTCAAAGTTTAGAATTAATTGCATTTGACTTCAGATGAACAAGGTAGATAAATTCCTACCTAGATAGCAACTTATTTTATTATACTTTCCTAATTCCTTGAATTCAAGTTCTCGGTGATTAAAGGTCTCGAGTGTTTTTAAAATAGCATTTAGACTTTTGTGCTAAAAACTTTTTGATACTTACTCTTATGAAACTAATGATACCCTAAGTATACTACTTCCAAGTTATTTTCCAATTTCTGGTTTTTGTCATTAGTGGTATAATTCAGACATAAAAAAGGAAGTCTTTCTCAGGTCATGTTTCATGTGTAGGAGAGAGAAATCAATGTTCACACCTTGTTAGAGTTTCTGAGAACTTTTGTGTTCAGGAATTTATATTTAGGAATTTCATTGATTGTTTTTAAGTTCCCCCAGGGGCAATTGAGCTCCTGGGCTGCTAATTCTCAATAACCAAACTCAGATCTGACAAACAAAAATGCATTAGTCTGTGACAAGGTATAATTAGTAATTTCCCTCTGAACAGTAATAATCATTTTAACTGTCAGAAATATTTTTTTCCTAGTAAAAATATTCCCTTGCAAAAACCAAATTAAAATATGAAAGATATTTACCTAGTTGAGCAAGCAAAGTGAATTGGATCACCTGAAAGGAAGCTGTATATATCTCCACTTTTGGAATGCTTCATAGGCTAAATATTCTCTAGAATTCCTCCTGATACTTTCACCAATCTCCTAATTCACAAATAGCAGTATTATATGTAGTTTTCTTCCTGAAATAAACCAAATAATGGAAGGTTTTAAGAGAATCTTTGGGTCCTTCAGACAATAATGCTCTAAGTATAGGACTAAATTAATTAATAATACTATTTGTGTCAGTTAGAAATGCTCCAAGCTACAAGCAACAGAAAGCTCTACTAAAGAAGTAGGATTTATATTTATATTTTTTTATAATAGGTAAATGCACCTGCTGGCAGGGAAGAGGAGGAGAGGGGAGTTCCCTGGGTTGGTTGTGTCTTTTGCTGTCTTAGCTTCTCCCTTTTGACCCTCTCATGGCAACTCTGGGCATAAACCCCTTGGTGAAGACAAGAAAAGGTTAAAAGGAGGGGAAGGATAGTGCCACGTTTGTCTTTCTTACTAGTAAAAGCTAAGGCCTTCCCCCAGGAGGCTCCAACATGCTTATGCACATAGCTTCTGGCCCAGAGTCGGCTGGGGTATAAGTATTTGATTTTCTAGCCTCTATTCCAGTTGCAAGAAGAAAGAAGTTGGCTGGGAATGGGGTTGGAAGAACCAAACAACACCGATTGTCACACCATTGTTGTTGTTGGGCTTAGTTGCTCAGTTGTGTCTAACTCCTTTTGACTCCATGGACTGTAGCCCACCAGGCTCCTCTATCCTTGAGGGTTCTCTAGGCAAGAATACTGGAGTGGGTTGCCATGCCCTCCTCCAGGGGATCTTCCCAATGCAGGCATCGAACCCAGGTTTCCCACACTGCAGGCAGATTCTTTACTATCTGAGCCACCAGGGAAGCCCTTCACACTGTGAAAAATAATAAATGCTGCCTCTAAAATAAATTTGATCATAAATTACATTACTCCATTATAGCTTACCTGGATCTAGAAAATAATCACTTGAGATGCATTCCTATATATCCAAAGACAAGTGGAGAAAAATCATGCTCTAAAGGTTTCAGAAGCTGGACTTTGTGCCATGTGCATTTTCTGCAGTGATTCAGATTCATGCCTCAGCAAAATATCAGATTGCTGCCAGACAAGGGCCTTCAGAGTCACTTGAGAATATATGAAACTCCAGTGTCAAGCATTTGCTGCTGAGGATGATAGCAGGAAACCCTCATAGCCCCAGTGTTGGAAGAATTTCCTTCATGAAAAAAATGACATTGATAAGTAATAGTGATTGACTGGTTGATGATTCAGTCTCTAATTATTGACATATAAGTAAACATGCCAGAAAAATATAAGTAAACATGCCAGTAACATGTGTGTATAATTTTAACCCAAAGAAAAAGTAGTTTCTCTTTTAGGATGTTTCTGAGCTTACTAAAATGTACAGTTGCTAGTCATCATCATATTGATATTTAGAACTAACTCACAAATCCTCATTAATGTTGCCTATTGTTTTCTTTAAAGCGACCCAAATATCGACCAGAAACCCCAGGTTGGTTTCCGTTAATGCATTCACATTGGTTTTGAAAGAAAATGTTTTATAGTATTAACTAGATTCATTGATTATCTCTTAATGTATACCAAAAAAAAGGTCTTTATGTTCCACACCTGAAACTAATATAATATTATATATCAACTATATTTCAATAAAAAAGATTATATTGGACATATAATTATTTTATCTTAAATTGGTTTCATTTTAACACTGTATTAGCTTCCTCTGTTAAGATTAGTAACAAGATGTTCCTATTTTGTCTGATTCCTTGAATGAAAGGCAAGGAGTTTGATTCTGGTAAAGTTTTGCTTAATTAGATTTCTCAAAATGTAACACTGCAATATATATTTATCACCTTGTCACACATTTTCTTAGATAGTCCTGTTTTAGGTCATATGTCCCCTAATCCCTCTGATTATTTTCCTCAAAATTGTATTTATATTGGATAGAATATACTTACCATAAATCTTTCCTTTTTCCCTTTGCCTTTCACTTATCTAATTTTTACAGCTATTTGTAAGACCTCCTCAGACAACGATTTTGCCTTTTTGCATTTCTTTTTCTTGGGGATAGTCTAGATCACTGCCTCCTGTACAATGTCATGAACCTTCGGCCATAGTAATAGCAAGGAGAGATAAGAAAGCCTTCCTCAGCGATCAGTGCAAAGAAATAGGGGAAAACAATAGAATGGGAAAGACCAGAGATCTCTTCAAGAAAATTAGAGATACCAAGGGAACATTTCATGCAAAGATAGGAACAATAAAGGACAGAAATGGCATGGACCTAACAGAAGCAGAAGATATTAAGTAGAGGCGGCAAGAATACACAGAGGAACTATACAAAAAAGATCTTCATGACCCAGATAATCACGATGGTGTGATCACCCACCTAGAGCCAGACATCCTGGAATGTGAAGTCAAGTGGGCCTTAGGAACCATCACTATGAACAAAGCTAGTGGATGTGATGGAATTCCAGTTGAGCTATTTCAAACCCTAAAAGATGATGCTGTGAAAGTGCTGCACTCAATATGCTAGCAAATTTGGAAAATTCAGCAGTGGCCACCGGACTGGAAAAGGTCAGTTTTCATTCCAATCCCAAAGAAAGGCAATGCCAAAGAATGCTCAAACTACCGCACAATTGCACTCATCTCACATGCTAGCAAAGTAATCCTCAAAATTCTCCAAACCAGGCTTCAACAGTACATGAGCCATGAACTTCCAGATGTTCAAGCTGAATTTAGAAAAGGCAGAGGAACCAGAGATCAAATTGCAAATATCCATTGGATTATTGAAAAAGCAAGAGGATTCCAGAAAAACATCTTCTGCTTTATTGACTATGCCAAAGCCTTTGACTGTGTGGATCACAACAAACTGTGGAAAATTCTGAAAGAGATGGGAATTTCATACCACCTAACCTGGCTCTTGAGAAATCTATATGCAGGTCAAGAAGCAACAGTTAAAACTGGACATGGAACAACAGACTGGTTCCAAATCGGGAAAAGAGTACATCAAGGCTTTATATTGTCACCCTGCTTATTTAATTTATATGTGGAGTACATCATGTGAAATCCTGTGCTGGATGAAGCATAAGCTAGAATCAAGATTGCCGGGAGAAATATCAATAACCTCAAATATGCAGATGAACCACCCTTATGGCAGAAAGTGAAGAAGAACTAAAGAGCCTCTTGATGAAAGTGAAAGAGAGAGTGGAAAAGTTGGCTTAAAGCTCAACATTCAGAAAACTAAGATCATGGCATCTGGTCCCATCACTTCATGGCAAATAGATGGGCAAACAATGGAAACAGTTATAGACTTTATTTTTGGGGGCTCCAAAATCACTGCAGATGGTGACTGCAGCCATGAAATTAAAAGACACTTGCTCCTTAGAATAAAAGTTATGACCAACCTAGACAGCATATTCAAAAGCAGAGACATTACTTTACCAACAAAGGTCCGTCTAGTCAAAGCTATGGTTTTTCCAGTAGTTGTGTGAGAGTTGGACTATAAAGAAAGCTGAGCACCAAAGAATTGATGCTTTTGAACTGTGGTGTTGGAGAAGACTCTTGAGAGTCCCTTGGACAGCAAGGAGATCCAATCAATCCATCCTAACGGTGATCAGTCCTGGGTGTTCATTGGAAGAACTGATGCCACAGCTGAAACTCCAGTACTTCGGCCACTTGATGGGAACAACTGACTCTTTTGAAAAGACCCTGATTCTGGGAAAGATTGAAGGCGGGAGAAGGGGATGACAGAGGATGAGATGGTTGGATGGCATCACCAACTCAATGGACATGAGTTTGAGTAAGCTCTGGGAGTTGGTGATGGACAGGGAGGCCTGGCGTGCTGCTGTTCACAGGGTCCCAAAGAGTCGGACATGACTGAGTGACTGAACTGAACTGTACTGAACTTATCATGAACAAACAGCACCAGTAGCAGGAAATGTGTAGACTTTAACATATTACATATAAGGACCATTACATTTTTATAATTAGTTGTTTTTACTAGGATGTGTTTGTTTCAACTAGTGGACAGTCAATGACAATGGTTTCACCAAAAAAGAGTTTATTTTTCTTAGGCATCAAGAAGGGCAAAAGCAATCTGGCCAGGATTGGTATAGTTGCTCAAACAAGTCACCGTATCTCCAGGCTCCATCTGACCTCCTGTTGCTTCATCCATACTGTGTGGCTTTCAACCTCATGTTTGCAAAAAGGCAGCTGCCCTTCCCTGTTCCAGGCAGGGTGGAGGATAGATGAAGATGCAAAAGACATAATAGCTGTTTCTGCTTCTTTTATCCAGAAAACAGTAGCTTTCCAGAAATTTAACCTTGGAAGATTTGTTTACATCTTATTATTCAAAACTATTACATAGTAACCTAGAAGTGCACGAATACCTGGGGAGATGAGTGCTTTGAACTAGTCATGTTGCTTCTCCAAGCAAAGTCAGCATTTAGACTTTTAGACATTAGAAAGAGGAAGATGAGAAAGGATTCTGGACAGACAACAGGTAATGGACATAAGACAGATGAGTTAACCAATTAAAAATTGTCCCTTTTATTATATATCAGTTTTCCCCTAAATTTAACTTAAAATGCCTAACATAAATGAAAATAAAGGAGTCTTACAATGTAGACAGTAAAAATTACATATAAACTAGTTCAGTGTTCTCTGAACAGCAACTAACACATACATTGCAGGAATGTAATGAATAATAAATTGTGTTGATTGCTTCAGTGATTTTCTTTAACCTAAATTTTCACTTTAACAGTTACATCTAAGTATTTATATATACAATCAACTCTCAATTACTAAAGAGTGAATACTGTGAATTCCCATTAATGTTGGAAAGATCGAGCTATCCATTTCTTCTTTGCATTGTTACCTAGTGGAAAGCTTTCATTCCTTTGTTAATCTTAGGGTGAACTCTGCTCCTTCTGAGGGTAGCAAAACACAACTGGAGTGGAAGCAGATGGAAATTCCCTCTCTACACTTGGGTCAGCTTCCATAGAGGCTCTTTCCTTCCCATGACCTTCTCCTCCTTCAGCAAAGATGTAAACCCACAAGCAGTGATCTAAAAAGCTGCTACTTTGAGGCCAGTCTTCTCCATCTTGACTATGAATCAAGGAGAGAAATATTCAGTAAAAGTACAAAATACACTTGCCTAAGAGTTTACCAGTTCCCCCTAGACTGAGTATCTACTTTCTTGTTTGAAATGCTGTGAGCTTACATTTTGGAAAACACTCACTTTGTTCTTTCAGTCCATCGTGTACTCTGACCCTGCACTGTGTATCAGGCTGAGCCCACAATGCTTATAGTCACTCTGTATTCTGCAGCCATATTAAATGCTATTTGTAAATGTAGCTTGAAAAGCATTACTTTTGTGAGTTACCTATGTTGTTTAGTTTTAGTTACTCCATAGTCTACCATGTTGTCCAGCTCCCTGTGGGAGTGGGAGGGGGTTATTCATAGCAACTACCTATGAGTCAGGTTAGTGGTGTCCCAAGGGCTACAGAGCACACAACCCATCTGAGTGTATGAAGTTACTTTGGCTACTTTACTGCTTTTGAGGATTGGTTCCTGGTTTACATTATCCATATATTAGCTTAGATAATTTATACTTGGACATTTACAGTATTTTTAAAAAATCAGGCAGTTTTCCCTCATATATGTGTGTGTGTGTGTGTGTGTGTGTGTGTGTGTGTGTGTGTGTGTATAGATCTAGATCTTAGAAGGCTTCCCTGGTGGCTCAGATGGTAAAGAATCTCCCTGCAATGTGGGAGACCTGGGTTCGATCCCTGGGTTGAGAAGATCCCCTGGAGAAGGGAATGGCAATTACTCCAGTATTCTTGCCTGGAGAATTCTATGGACAAGGGAGCCTGGTGGGCTGCAGTCCATGGGGTCATAAAAAGTTGGACACAACTGAATGACTAACACTATTACTACTATTTTTTTTGCATTTAATTTGCAATCTTAAATTAATATTCCATTTAATTTACATAAATATTCATCTTAAAAGAATTTTATATCTACATTCTTTATTTTCTTACTCTTTTGAAATAGCATGTGTATGTGCTTTTTCTACGGCATTTTGGGGTTTAGTATACATCATAAATTTCCAACTTTGTACATTCAGAAGTTACCAGCCTACTAATTTCATTCTCTGATGTGTAGAGAAAAATGCTTCATTCTTCAAGCCATCTTAGACATTTCTATTGCAATTTCTTTTAATATTACTTCAAAAAACAAAGCCTAGCCATCTTGGTCACTCCAGTGAGAAATGTTTATTATTAAAAAATATGATATATAACATTTGTTTTTATTAACACCTACTTTTTCTATATTCCTTATTTTACATATTTCACTTTTAGATTGACAATTTTTTTAAAATTAGTTCTACTTAAATTTTATCTGCAATTTTTAGGAAGCTATGTCAATATACCTTTGACTTTTTCAATATGTCTTTTTATTAAATACAATATTTGTCTTAATTAGTAACAAATATAAATTTTGGCAACTTTCAAGTCCTCTTCAGAAATCATTATATTACTTTGAAGATGATCCATAGCATTTTCTCTTCTTGGTTTTTCAACAGGTTGTCAATAATATGTATATCTTAATATTACCTATGTAATTTAAACTATTAAAAAATCTGTGGTAACATGAGGCAGTACCATTCTGCTAAATATTCTTTTAGTATCTTGAAAGCAGTTCCATTGTTACTACAGCCTTGATTTTTATTATCCTTTATTATAGAGTTGTATGCTATTTCAAAGGGCTTTTAATTTTATTCTCCACTCGCATCTAGATTTCTAACTGCTTGTGTATCTTTTGAATACACATTTAGACATGAGAGGAAATAAATATGAGTAATGCTTGCTAACTATGGTGAAAGGTTGTTGTTGAATCACACGAATACACCGGGATTCTTGGCCCCCGGAGGAGAAGAATTCAAGCCGGGGCCAGAGACGAGGCTTGATCGCTCAGAGCTTTTGTGTAATAAAGTTTTATTAAAGTATAAAGGAGATAGAGAAAGCTTCTGACATAGGCATCAGAAGGGGGCAGAAAGAGTACCCACTTGCTAGTGTTAACAATGAAGTTATATAAGCCAAAGAATGTCTGGAGGGTGCAAAGACCTCATCAGACCCACTCCCATAATTTACATCTTAAGGTAACACTGTCCTCAGG
This sequence comes from Bubalus bubalis, assembly GCF_019923935.1. Lineage (NCBI taxonomy): Eukaryota > Metazoa > Chordata > Mammalia > Artiodactyla > Bovidae > Bubalus > Bubalus bubalis. The sequence goes on from NC_059158.1 coordinate 145,719,402, forward strand.
CAAGATACATCCTTGTAAAGACCAGGTCTACTCCCATAATTAACATTTTAAGATAACAAAAGGTTGAATCCAAAGACTGTCCTTAGGCAGGATACATTATTGTTATATAATCCTAAGGAATGTAGAGAAAGACAAAAAAGTTTGTCCTTTCTTCCTCCTTGAGAATTCCAGACCCCTCTCTCCTTGGGGACCCCTAGACTCCCTATCAACTTGCCTGGGAACTGACTCTCTCATATGGAATGATTGCAGACTGTTTGAGAAGAAAGTGAATAAAGAGGTAATGTATAATCATAAATCGACTCCGAGGCCCAGTGTTAGCATCTTTCAGTGCCCTATTGGAAAGGGAAAATCCCTTGAGTTTCACAGATTAGCAAAAACCTCCTTGTATTTACCATCCACTGAAAATACAATTAGCAGTGTGTTTGGGGAGAAGAAAGATAATGAAAAGAGAAATTAGTCTCCAAAAGGCACATTCTAATGAGACCATGAAATACAAGTTCGTGTGTCTTCTCTCCACATATTTATTTAGGATATACAGCAATAGAAGCCAGGAGCTGCCTGCCTCTTTGGATCACCCAAAACAGGTGATTGTGATTTCACAATAGTATTCAAAAAAAAAAAAAAAAAATCTAGGGTCATTTTTGTTATTTTTGATCCTGAATTCTTTTATCAGCAGAAAAGTTGTTGTTTTTCTGGTTGCTAAGTTGTGCCCAGCTCTTTGCAACCCCATGTACTTCCCACCAGACCCCTCCAAGCATGGGATTTCCCAGGCAAGCATACTAGAGTGGGTTGCCATTTCCTTCTCCAGGAGATCTTCCCGACCCAGGGATCAAACCCACATCTCCTGCATTGGCAGGTGAATTCATTACCACTGAGCCACCTGGGAAGTGCCAGCAGAAAAGAGCTGTAGACAAAAAGTTCAATTTGATGTCCTTAGGAGAGAGAAGTTTAACAGGAATTTTTTTCACATCAGTGCAAATAGAAATGCAAGTGCTCTTAATGCTTGTGAGCCTGGTGTGTACATTCATGGAAGTGGAAGTTATCATCTCAGGTATGTTGGTGAGGTTGTCATTGTTTAGTCTTACAACTCTTGTTTTCTGAGAGAGTCTTGATACAAGTTACGGAAGCTGTTTCCCTCAATAGGGTGTTATCTCATGGAAAATTTGGAATGTACAGAATAAACTGTGTATAGTTTACATTACCAGAGAAAGCAATGGCACCCCACTCCAGTACTCTTGCCTGGAAAACCCCATGGACGGAGGAGCCTGGTAGGCTGCCATATATGGGGTCGCACAGAGTTGGACACAACTGAAGCAACTTAGCAGCAGCAGCAGCAGTTTACATTACTGTCTGAGCCACCTGGGAATCCCTAGCTAGTGGTAAAGGACTCGCCTGCCAATGCAGAAGACATGAGACTTGGGTTTGATCCCTGGGTTAGGAAGATGCCCTGGAGGGTGTGTGGGTGGGTTAGTGGCTCAGTCCTGTCCGAGTCTTTGGGACGCCATGAACTGTAGCCAGTCAGGCTCCTCTATCAATGGGATTCTCCAGGCAAGAATACTGGAGTGGATTGCCATTCCCTTCTCCAGAGGATCTTCCTGACCCAGGGATCGAACCCAGGTCTCCTGCATTGCAGGCAGATTCTTTACCATCTGAGCTACAGGGAAAATCTCCCTGGAGGAGGGCATGGCAATTGCATGGAGAATCCCATGGACAGTGGAGCCTGGAGGGCTATAGTCCCATAGGGTCGCAAAGAGTCAGACAGGACTGAAGCTACTTAGCACACATGCACACAGTCTACATTAATTGCTGACAAAAGCAAGTTATATTTGAAAGGAACAGAGGGGCAGAGGAAATTTGGATGGGAGAACATTTCAGTAGCGTCCTTTTCAGGTGAGCCAGCAGGACATGTGCTGCTGGGAGACTTTGGCAAAAACAACAAAGGCCTTCAGCTTCTTCGAATTTATACAGTATTTATGGTATTTTCTTTTTTCTCTGCTTATTCATCTTTAGTAGAACAAAGGACAAAAAGACCCGGTGAAAAGCTTCACCAAGAAAAGGTCTTTTGCAAGAATTTAAAAGAAGACAAAGGAGTCAGAGCTCAGTGTTCCTTGTGGAGGAACTGAGGGAAGAAGGGAGTCGCCAGCAGGGAACCCAGGTGGGGCCTTAGGTAGTGGGAGAGGGGGGCAGCGCCCACAGGCACACAGACTGCCCCTTTGGGAAACACGGGGGAGCATTTCTCTTGGGAAAGTAAGAGGGATTCCCAACCGTGGCAGGCAGCAGTTATCAGCAGCAACCACACAGCAACCAACTTGTGCCTCTGGGCTCTGTATGAAACCTCAGAAGGAGAAGCGCAAAGACTTTGGCTGGTAGAAAATGTACCGTCCTGTTTGGGGGACCTACCTGCAGTCGTCACTTCTGGTTTTGGAGCCCCAGCTCCACAGCTAGTTCAATCTGTGACCCTGAGTCACTCTGAATCACAGCTGCTTTATCTGTAAAACATAAATAATAATATCAGCCTCATAGGTGAAGAAGGATTTAGATGATTCTTATAGAACACCCAGCACAGTTTCTGGCACACAGGACAACCTCCCTGTGTGTTAATAGTTATAGGTGAATGATCCATGTAATTGCAACAACAGGGATGCAGTTAAATAAGAATGCATGCTGTAAGTAATCAAGGAGGGGAAATCTTTAAGACTACACAGTAAGGAAAGCTCAGTCAACTAGTCCAACAACAAATAATGGTTCATTGTCCGCTCTGCAGGGCAGTGATAAAAAGCTGACCTTGACCCTGTACCTGCCTTCAAAGAGTTTAGTAAGGAAGACAGATACATGACTGACAATGTACAGAAGATGTGTAATTTATCAGAGCTGTGGTATCGTATCATGCTGTTTAGGACACTAACTCTGGAAGCAGATTTCTTGAGTTCAAATCTCACCTCTGTCGCTCATAGCTGTGTGACCTGGGATAAGGTACTCAACCTCTATGTGCCCAAGGTTCTCTTTCCCTGGATTGGGAAGATCCCCTGGAAAAGGAAATGGCAACCCACTCCCGTATTTTTGCCTGGAAAATCCCATGGATGGAGGAGCCTGCTGGGCTACAGTCCATGGGGTCGCAAAGAGTCAGAGACGACTGAGCGACTTCTCTTTCTTTCTTTCTTTCTTTCTTTCCCTTTATATAAGTGACGGTAATAATAACACTCGCATCCAAGACTTATGGTGAGGATTAATCTTGTGAATAATGTACAATGCTTAAAGGAATGCTTGACAGTCAATACATACTAGTTTTTATGACATTGTAACAGAAATGAGGAACCCGACTGCTTCCCTGTCTCTTCTTTCTTTTTTATTTTTTTTGGCATAGAGGTGATTAGAAAAGGCTCCTGCTAGAAGTTGTGTCTAAGAAATCAGGTTGAGGCAGAGCTGTCCAGGGAGGAAAGAAGAGAATCCTAGAGAGGGAGACGGAATGTACAAAGACCCAAAGGAGAGAGCTAGCATCTTTGAAGTACAGCAATTAGTTCAAAATGGTAAGATTTGGAAATATGGGGGAAAGAGCAAAGGAAGGGGAAGAGAAGTGAGGCGAGAAACCAGATCATGAAGGGCTTTGTAAACCATCCTAAGGAGTTTGGACTTTCTCCCAAAAGCAATGGGGAGCCTGGAGGGGTAATTTGATCAAATGATCAAAACTCCTGCAAACAGATGCCCAGAAGGTGAATGTGAATACGTAAAGACAACACTGAGCTGAGGGTTACATCTCGGACAAGGCCCACATTTGGCAAAAGGGGAAAGAAAGGGCACCAGTAAAGGAGACTGAGAAGAAACGGCATCTTATGAGAATAACCAGGTAGCCCTGGGCCTGGACACAGCGGGAGGATAGGATTTCAAGTATAAAGAGTTAAGCAAAGGATCGAGTGCAGCAGAGAGATCAAACAAAATAAGGCCTAAGAGAGGTTTATTGGTTCTGGCAATTAGGAGGTAATTGGTGACCTTGGAGCACTGAGGAAGCCCTGGAGCTGGATGCCATATGGCAGAGGAAGCAGAGGCTGGGAGAAAGTAGGCTCTTTGGATGAGGTCTCTGGATGCACCCAGCCTGGCATTAAAAGAAGCAAAATGAGAGGACTTAGAAGACCTGCAGGAGCTTCTGAATAGGAGAGACCCAAGAGATAATCTAAGTGAAGAGAAAGAATCTCTAAAGAGATGGAGAGAGCCAGGATGACTGATCGGTCCAGAAAGGAGAGGGAAGGGGTCTCCTTTAATTGGGCATGAAGTTCAGAAGACAGGATGGAAGCAGAAACAAAGATTGTTTCTGAATCTGAGAAAGGAGAGACTCCGAATTTGTTTTTTGTTTTTTGTTTTTTAAGTTTTGGGAATGAAGGGAAATATATAGGAATAAGGGGACTTGTTATAATGGCAGGTTTTGAGTCAGCTGCTGTGTGACAAGCGTTAGCTACTTAATGAGAAATGAGTAAAACAATTGCTGGGCAGCCATGAGGCTCAGTGAGACTCTTTCTCAATAAATTTAATAAATTTGATTTTTCTATGAGCTTCCTGCAGTTGTGAGAATGAAAAATTTTGGCCACATTCTTCCTTAAGAAACTTGAATTGAACTCCAATTCAGAACTTCCAGAAGCTACTGAAATTTATAAAGTGACAGTCACTTTCTAACTCCCTTAATTCTACTAACCTTTTTCCAAAATTCATCATCACCTTTGAGAAGAACGGCCAAAATAAATAGTAACAGCATTGCCAGTCATCCTCTCCTTCCACTTTCAGGATTAACTACATTTTAGTTTTTCCTTTTTAATGTTTTATTCAGACTTTCCAAAACATGGGAACCCGTAGTTTCTCTAACTTTCTCAAGTTGTAACTCTACCTTACTTCCTACTTCTGCCATCCTCACCACCTCCAGTGTTGGAGGCCTCATCCCATTCATGTATTTCCTCTCTTACTGGTTTTCCTCATTGTGGTCTAGCATATTTTCAGTTTTTTGCTTTGTTAAGTATGTACATTTGCCATAATTTCACATTGGCATTATTTAAATATCCAACTCATTGGAAAAGACCCTGATGCTGAAGAAGACTGAAGGCAAAAGGAGAAGGGGGCAGCAGAGGATGAGATAGTTGGATGACATCATTGATTCAGTGGACATAAGTTTGAACAAACTCCAGGAGATGGTGAAAGACAGGGGAGCCCGGCATGCTGTGGTCCATGGGGTCGCAAAGAGTCAAACACGACTTAGCAACTGAACAACAGCAACAAATATCCAGTTATCCGAAGGGCAAGCTAAGTGATTGTCTTACCACATGGAACAGAATTTCCCTTTAAATCACTGCTTTTATTTGTTTTGAAGTTTAGACCTTAGAATTTATTGTTGTTCAGTCGCTAAGTCATGTCCAACCTTTTTGTGACTCCTTGAACTGTAGCCTACCAGGCTCCTCTCTCCATGGGATTCTCCAGGCAAGAAAACTAGAGTGGGTTGCAATTTCCTTTTCCAGGGGATCTTCCCAACCCAGGGATTGAACCCGCATCTCCTGCATTGGCAGGTGGATTCTTTACCACTGAGCCACCAGGGAAGTCCCTTTAACCCAGCATACACACAGCAATTTAAAAGTAGCTGACTGCTGCTAAACACAAATTTACCATTGGCGACTTCTAGAATGGCATGTTGTTTTCTATTCAGAAAGACAATTTATAAAACAGTACTTTCAAATCTGATTTTTAAAACAACCAACAAATGTGGAGCCTTCCCCCAAAACTCTGAAAACTTTTGAGTCATTTCACAACGTGCAGGACCCCTCCGAGGATGAAGGCTGCTTTCAGGGGCTCAGCCAATACCCTTTCAGTAAAAGGACATCGCTTCCCTAAAGTGAACCCCTGCTTAGAGAACATTTCTCATTTCCTGATAGTCGAACCAGACCAGAGAAGCCCATTCTGGGAAGTAAGTTCTCCACAGTGTTTCTGACCATAAAGCTGGGTCTCTGCAATCCAAAATTATTCCCAGCAGGAAGTCTAAATACAGCTTGAAGCTACGGAAAAGAAGAGTCCCTTTTTTTACCTGTTATGTCTATAAACTGTGATCACTTATTTTCATTCCAGAGTCTTACTTCGTGCTGAACCATGAAAAGCAAAAATACATTTAAAATATTAAACCGTAAGCTATTAGAGAAGGGTAAAAGCGTCCCTTTGTGTCAGGATTTCTTCTGTCTGAAGGGATGAATAGCAGTCGCCTCTTTCTGACATAAATAGCTTTCATATAATACCTTCCAGTGTAGAGGGCGGGGGGTGGGGATGGCTTTAGGACAAAATACAGTCACCACTCCTCTTCCCCATGCATGAACTTTTGAACAGGAAAATAACATTAACAGATTATTAAGCTACTTGTCACCAAAGGAAAGTAGATGGTATTTTTGTGCCTTATATAATTTGTAGCATAAAAGAAAAGTCATCAAAAGGATAGTCTTTCCTTGCCCTGCTTTTAAATTCACTATTTTTTTTTTCTCTTTCCAACTTAATCTACATTATCCTAAGCTTTCTGACTTGTTATTTTGTTCATTATTGCTCATGGTTTAATTTTTCATTCTAAAAATCTAGATTAGGTTTCAGAGTCCAGAGTGAGAGAAAGGAACTATTGAAAAACACTTTTTTTTTCCTTCTTTTTTCTTTCCTTTTTTTCCTAAGGGAAGGCTTTGGTTCTCAGGGGATATCAAATTTCAGTGTCAGTTTTGTAAATAAGTATCAGGAAATCTGTTGTCTACCCATGCCAGGCTATTTGTCTTATTTGTGTGTTTGGAGTAAACTCATCTACAAGTGTTTCCCTGATAAAGTTAACACTTAGTTAATTACCCAGAGCCTTGACATGTCCTCTAATTGCCATTTGGCTAGCAAACGTTTGATACTTGTCTTGGATAGAATTTGTTGAGGCCTAGAGAGGCAAGCTCTTGATGGATGGGGAACAAACCAAATAAATACAGTATTTTATGTTCTTTTAATTCAGGGCCAAGTGGATTTGGATGAAGTGTTTATTTAGTTTGCTGGCTGTTTCAAGATGCTGTGGTGTATTGATTCCTTTTATTACTAGCAGCCGTTTAACCTGACCTCTTCCAGATCCAGTATTTTAAAAGCCATAAATTTTAACTTTACTTATGAGCAAAGGCTGAAATGCTGTGAAAGCCTTTTTATTAGTTGAGCTCCACCATTCTCGATGCTCTCGTGTCACCCGTGGCAACAATATTTAGGGCTTCTTAAATGAGAGTGGCTGCTCAACTGCCAGGGAGGGGGCACACAGCTATAAATGAAGTCATAAACATTTCAAGCATATAGGATTCCATGATGCGAGAGCAGACAGGTGCAGGAAAGAAGGGGCAGGCCTAAGGAGAAAAGGATTGGGGTTGATCATGTTAAATAAACATTTACTTTAGCATCTCAGATACTAAGCACAGCTGGGAAACAAGGAACAGAATACCAGGTAACCAAAGAGCAGGGTGGAGCCAGAGACTGACTGGCAACGCCACTCACACAACTGCCCTGATCTGCATGTTCCAAGGTCCTAGGCACAACCTTAATTTCTGGAATTAAAACAAACTAAGACTGACTTTCTTCCCTACGCTGTGAAAATATATGCTTCCCGTCACAGACTGATTTGAACAAGATCTAGGAGAGACTCTAGAATGTCAGTTCTCAACTCTTTGAAGATACCACTACCTATCCTCCAAGGACAGGGAACTGTTTTATGTCATTCCGCAAATCAAAACCATTTCATCTTGAAATAGCCCAGTCATAAACCTCCTGGCCAGGTGTATACCCTTTAAAGAGTCTAATTTTCCATAAAAAGAAGAAAAGGATAAATTATATATGAGTTTATTCCTGAAATGCATCACTAGATAAGAATGCCTTATATTTGGAGTTGAGGAAGAAACTTAATTCTACTTTGTGGCTTCCTGGTTTTAACTTATGCACACCAGTAGCTTTGGTCTGCTTTGTAGAAAATTTCCCATCAGTTTTCTCATTATCAGAGATGCTTGTTTAAACAAATTTTCTTTTCTCAACCCTTAGACCTCTTTTTATTTGATCATGCAGCAAAACTCTAATACAGCATTAGTGAGGTTATCTAAGCAAAGAATTATCATTTTACCATAGGGGAAAAAAACTCGAGCTACAAAGAGAAAAACTCATATTGAAATAATTTAAATAAAAACACCTCTGACAAAAGAGAAATGAGATCCCCTCCATCTTCACTTTATATTTGTTTGCAGAGGAATTTGAACCATAATGATATGTGCTTAGAACATCTTTCTCTGCAGAAGAATTTAATCCAAAATGATATTTGTTTGGGCTTGGTTTGTTATTTTACTTTACCAATCTCTGCCTTTTTTTCCTTAATGAGGGTCTTCTTAAGAATCATTATACAACCTCTGGCCAGAGACTTCTGTCCAAGCATTTTAAGAGGCCAGCTATTTTCAATAATTTGAGTGAAACTTAAAAGATAAGCCTTAATATTTGTCTCTTCTCTGGATATTTCAGCAAGTTAAGTAAGAAAAATGTAATAGATTTAAATGTCTTCTTAAAATTAAGTTGCTTCCCCAAATCATGTTTCTTATATCTCTAAAATAGGAGAAATGTTCTTAGTAATTAAAAAAAAAAAATCAGAGTTAAAAGAACATCAGAATTTTACTATCTTTCAGTTTAAGAAATTGCCTAAACTCAGTTGAATAAAGGCCCCATAGTATCCAGAGAATTGTTTGGTCTTCATATTAAAGCCAAAAGCCTTTAGAGTGTGGCCAAAGACGTCTGCCCTAGCATTATAAGGAGCTAGGCTTTCTTGTTAATTCCGTTCCCTGAATGTGATTGAATTCAGTGCACTAAACAGCAACAAAACTTTTACTGTGTTCTTTTTTAAAAACATTTTTTAATCAAGGTAGATCTAAACATATTCTTTATCCAAACTGTCATGTGACCAATACCTTTTTTTGATAACTATGCATCGAAATTTTTTAAAAATTATAGTAAAATGTACATAACATGAATTTACCATCACTCTCTTTAAGTGTTCAGTTCAATAGTATTAAGTACATTTACATCCCTGTGCATCCCACTTCTAGATATTCTAATGAATTTCCCTGCAGTAAGCAGGCCTCCTCTGCAGCCAGACAGCCAGGGTGTATTTAATGATCTGGGTGGACTGTTTTCCCCTACACCCACAAGAGGGAAAGCCATTGTTACCTTGGGGAAGTTACTCAGATTTCTAGAAAAACTTTCCATCGGGTTGGCTGTCATGGTGTGAATTAAAAGGTTATGTCAGAGGTTAAACTATGCAATTAAATCAAGAAAGCAGATTATTTTAGTCGCTGACATTAACTTTTGAAAAGAGACAGGATTAGCTGTACTTAGTCACATATAAACTGCACAAAGCAAACAACAGGAAAAAAAATTATGTCAGAAGGTACATCCCTTGAAAGAAAATCGTTCCCTCTCACACCTCTAATTTTTCATCTTAATTCTGTTACTTCATGAGGCTCCTTATCCTTTGCCAGATCTGCACACAGTGGCTGATGTGTTGTGATGGGCTATTTTTGCTTTTCTGCCTTAAAAAACATTCCCACACTCCCTTGATAATTATCTGCAAATTAACCTTTTCTCTAACTGGAATATTTAGTGGGATAGAGTACAGAAAATAGGAGTATGTAAGTGAGACTCTTTGGACAGGAGATAAATTCTTTGAGGCCACAAGGTTGTCATTTATTAAATGACGGCTACAGTCCACTAAATGGGCCCCTTTTGACCTGAAAGAGTTAATGCTGTATTGAAAGTGTCTGGGTTGTCCCCACCTTTTCTCCCTTGGAAGGCTCTGACCCACTAATGGCGGTAATAATAATAATAGAAAACAATCCCACTTTGCCTCCATTACTCTAAAGCTGTTAATGGTATCCTAATGTTTTCTCTTCTATAAGTCTAACTGAAAACCAACGTTCTGCTCAGCTAAAATTTCTAATGTGGTATTTTTTTCACTGAAGTTTTTACATCCTGTGCAGGGTGCTGAGTAAGGAATAAGGCAAAGGCTTATAATTGGTCTTTTAAATCACCATAAACACTTATTTCATGCCCCCCCATGGCTATATCTAGTGCCCATAACTCAGTCATAAGATGATGGGAAAAACTATTTAATGATGCACCACAAGCTCCTTCCTAAATTCTTCTCCAGAACTAGGCAGGGAATATAAAAATATGACAGTGTGCTCAAAAATTGATTTAAAAATAAGGACAAAAGTAGCTCTTTTTGGTTGTTGTTGTTATATTATATTATATATTAGCTGTGAACCAAGTAGTGCTTTCTTTTTAGACATAAGCACTTTTTAGAAAAGCCATACTTTTTTGTTTTTACTATAATTAATTATTAAAAGTAGAAAAGGATTCTGTCATGTTTGTGGTGTTGGAAAAGAATCTTGAGAGTCCCTTGAACAGCAAGGAGATCAAACCAGGCTGTTTTAAAGGAAATCAACCCTGAATATTCAAGGACTGATGCTGAGACTGAAGCACTGATACCTGGGCCACCTGATGAAAGAGCCAACTCATTGGAAAAAACCCTGATGCTGGGAAAGATTGAGGACAGGAGGAGAAGGGGACAACAAAGATGGTTGGATGGTATCACTGACTCAATGGAAATGAATTTGCGCAAAGTCCAGGAGATGGTGAAGAACAGGGAAGCCTGGCGTGCCACAGTCCATGGGGTCACAAAGAGTCAGACACGACTGAGCTATGAAGAACAACAACAATGTTTGGAACGAACTGGGGCTTCTGGTCTGGAAGACTGACTTTGGTGAAAAGCGAAGAATGATCATACCTCCTTTCTGGGGCATTGTTCAGATGACAAACATTTGGCACAGAGCCTATCACATAATAAGTTCTAAATAAAGATTAGCTACTGTTATTGTTGTTGAACCAAAACAAAAAATCCCATCCCAGTTTTAGGTCCTTAGGCCATATACACTAAGAGAAAATGAGTCCCACCTAATATGTGGTACAGTTCAAAATCCCCTCCTTGTTTATCATCGTAGCAAAGAACAAGTGTGTTCAAGGAACTGTGTTTGGGCATAGGGCCTCAGACTTCAGAGACTTCATGTCTCTGATCCAGTGGGATCTGTCATGCACCTGGTCACCTGGTTGCTTCACTCACTTTGTGCCATCTCTGTCCTTCATCTCTGTGCTCCCCCAGCCCCTAATGACTTCTCTACAGGAGACTGATCGGTGGGCTTGCCACCCCTCCATGGGCCTCTGTTGTCATGTCTCTCCCATGTTGTGTGTGTGTGTGTATATATATATATATATATATATAGTATGTTGCAGCTTTGCTACTTTCTTGAACATAGGTAATTACATCTGATCACAATAAAAATCCATGAAATTAGCACCACTGTTAACTTAGACAGGTTAACTTCACCTACCTGTGCTTCAGTTTCCTCAACTCTACAATGGAGATAACCATAGTATGTACCTCATATAATTGAGTTAATGAACATCCTTGTAAAAGTACCCGGAACATGCCTAGTATAGTGACAGTGGGTGTTTATACTGTCACCATCATTACCACCCTCAATATAATCTTTTTCATTTTTCCACTTTTACTGATGAAGAAACTGAAGCCCAGAAAGGTTAAACAGCTTGCTGAGACCCAAGGTCTTCCAAGTCCATACCCAAGATGCCTGTTAGTCAAAGTCTTTATTGCTAACCACCCAAGACCATTTGCGTCTAGTCCATCATTTTCTTACTCAGTTTACAAAAAGGGAAAGTGAAAGTCTCTCAGCCGTGTCTGACTCTTTGCGACCCCGTGAACTATATACAGTCTATGGAATTCTCTATGCCAGAATACTGGAGTGGGTGGCCTTTCCCTTCTCCAAGGGATCTTCCCAAACCAGGGATCTAATGCAAGTCTGCCGCATTGCAAGTGGATTCTTCACTAGCTGAGCCAAAAGGGAAGCCCAAGAATACTGGAGTGGGTAGCCTATCCCTTCTCCAGGGGGTCTTCCCAACCCGGGAATCAAACCAGGGTCTCCTGCCTTGCAGATGGATTCTTTACCAACTGAGCTACGAGGGAAGCCCCACTCAGTTTACAGAGAAGTTCCTAATTCACAGTTTAGAAATTCTATGAAAGAGAAGCTTAAGATAAACACACCCATATAGCACATGCCCCCCTTCAGAAAGAAACACCTTCTCCCTGTGGGGCAGCTCTGCCTCTTCCCAAATATGAAGTCTCTGTTGAGTGGCCCCAGGAATAAAATAGAAGGACAGGCGCTTAAAAGTGATATCACATTTACTCTTATATTGTCAAAATCCAGTTGTAGATACCTTGTTTGAACCCTTGGTCAACCATAGTAAGAATTGATTGTATTCAACTTTTGGAAGCCTTTCTGTTTTTTTTCTAAAGTGTATAACAATTAGTAATAGGCCTATAATTATTAGTAATCATCTAGAGAATGGTCCTCTCTTTACGGAGGAGTCAGGGGCCAAGCTGAACAGGTGAATCTAATGCAACTCTTCTCATTGTTGGGGAATTTGTCCCTCATAAAACTCACCCTAGAATATGTCCACCAACACACATGCTTCTCACTGCTGTTACCAACTCTGTACTTATGTTCCCTTCACCAGTGGTATAGCTAAGGAAGAGTCTTCCCTGCTTCCCAAGTACCTGTTAGACCTGAGTTAGAATAACTAGCAGGTGTTTATATGAAGGACAAATTGGACAATAGAGTGTTAAATTAAGACTATAGGTTACAATTGAAAGAAACAAATTTCATTCTGGCTCTTGCAAGGAAGCTAACTTGTTGACACAAGTAACTTAAAAGTTCAGAGGAGCATCTACATAAAAATATGGGTGGATCTATATGCATTGGAGAAGGAAATGGCAACCCACTCCAGTGTTCTTGCCTGGAGAATCCCAGGGACGGGGGAGCCTAGTGGGCTGCTGTCTGTGGGGTCGCACAGAGTTGGACACAACTGAAGCGACTTAGCAGCAGCAGGGCCTATATGAACAATACTCTCTCTCACACACACAGTTTTAGTGCATCTCTTTGTAGAAAAACAAGATGGTTAACAGCAGCCCCAGGTTCATCCTCCCGGTAAATCCCAGTAGCAAACAAGATGACTTTTTCCTAATCATTCTTCAAGGATTAGTTCTAAGTATTCCAACAATATACTCCTGAGCCAACCAGAGGGATGGCTAGGCAGGCCTGGGTTAGGAGCACGCTTCTGGGTGAGAGTAGGGGAGCTGTAGTAAACCAAAGAAAATCAGGATACTCCTTCTAGGTGGAATAGTGGATACAGGGTAGGAAAAAAGAAGAATGGATATCAATAGTAGGGGGAGGTAGAAAGGACAGATCAGAATAACTGGAGAAAGTGGTGCTCTTTCTCCATGAGCTTCTCTGAGTTAGTAAAACAACATTTCCAGGTACTCCTGACATTTCACTACAACCCAGCAAGAATTTCAGTACAAAATAGATTGATCATAGATTTCCCCAAGAGAGAGTTATTAATGGAAATACCACCTTCTTGTAACCTTGATTCCTGCTGACAAGGGCTCCTCAAGCTGAGTTACAGGGAAACTCCAGCGTGTTGTCAGATTTCACAACAATATTAAATGGGACTTCCTTTTCATATTTGCTACCTCATTTACTTTGTGTGTCCCCATGTTATTAGTTTTACTGCCCATTAATCATTATATATTACAAAACATAGTAAAGTGTGCTGAAGAAGAGAGAGCACTGGGTCTGACTGTGACCGCCACAGCTTAGCCATACGAGGAGGAGGCTTAGGGCGACAGGCAATGCTCCTTCCTACCCATCCCCAGAGGCTCAACCATGAGCACCCCTCACCTCCCGGTAGACTGGTATATGTTTCTTCAGCCTTTCCCACTTGGTCAGAGAAAGATCTGAGGACAGTAGTCTGTTCACTGTGAGGACAGATGACTAACAGACTAAAAATGTTTCTGAAGAAATTGTTTCACAAAAGCCTGAAGTTATAATTGTAAAAAGGAAGAAAGTAAATAGAAAGGTATTTTATGAGCAGTGAGTTCTATTATTGTATAATACTTCAATCTTTCCTCTAATTTGTCCTGTAAGCTTCTTCCAAATTATCTTTTCTCAAAATAACAGTATTATCAAGCCATTCCTCTGGTGAAAAACTTTAAAAAGCTTCTGATTGCCCCCTGCTCTGAGTCTAGCCTTCTTAGCCCAATTTTGAGGCCCTTCTTATCTCACTTCCTCCTTTGTCCCCACACTTACTTCCTGTCAGGTCCCAGTTTCCCCTTGCTGATCATTCATCCTGTGTTCCCACAGCGGACATGTCAGGACTTCTCCTCGTGCTTTTCTCTTGCAGTAGAGTGTCCACATCCTACTTTTCCCATGTATTCGATCCATCTTTGAGGACATTCATTCATGAGGACGGGCTTCCCTGGTGGCTCAGATGGTAAAGCGTCTGTCTGCAATGAGGGAGACCCGGGTTCGATCCCTGGGTTGGAAAGGTCTGCTGGAGAAGGAAATGGCAGTCCACTCCAGTACTCTGGCCTGGAAAATCCCATGGATGGCGGAACCTGGTAGGCTACCCTCTGTGGGTTTGCAAAGAGTCGGACACGACTGAAGTGAATGAGGACACTTCATTCATGAGCTTATCCTAAGACTTGAGATCACAATGTGCTTTCTCTTCTCTCGACTTCCCCAAGTCTAAACTACTCCAGCCCTGAGCCCTGCTGTATGTCAGTATGCTGTATGTCAGCGCTGTCCTTTATAGAGATGCCTATTGACTACTGATCCCCAAAACCTACAACCTCGTCTGTTTTGCCATTTTGTTGATGGTGTCATGGGTCAGTCTGAGGGAGAGGAATCACTTGGCTGGTGAAAAAGACTTACTGGCTCTTTATTTGCTGTCCCTGACATGGTTCTTTTCATCAAGTGATTTTAACACCTGGCTTCTTTTTGGAAAATACCTCTTAAGAAATAAGCTTATTGGGGCTATTGAAAGAGGAAAACAATTAAACAATACAAAACAGAAAAGGTAGAAGTTTTGAATAAAGAGTGAAAATTCAAAGCTAATGATGACTCGGGCCCACAATGTATGGATATGGAAACAGAAATTTTCCTGGCATCATGTTGGTTGTAGATAATCCTCCTAATGACTGTAAACATTGCTCATGAAAGAAGGCATATGGTACAAACTAATGTTTACTAAATATTTACTGCATGCCAGGTTCGAGATCTGTATCAGATAACCTAACTACCATGTGCGTGCATGCGTGCATGCTAAGTGGCTTCAGTCATTTCTGAATCTTGGTGGCCCTATGGACCGAAGCCCACCAGTCTCCTCATCCATGGGATTCTCCATGCAAGAATACTAGAGTAGGTTGCCATGCACTCCTCCAGGGGATCTTCCTGACCCAAAGACAAAGTGATGTCTCTGCTTTTTAATTCACTGTCTAGGTTTTTCATAGCTTTTTTCCCCAAGGAACAGGTGTCTTTAATGTCATGGCTGCTGTCACAGTCTACAGTGATTTTGGAGCCCAAGAATATAAAATCATGAAAGATAAAAATCTTAAAACCTGAGAATTACACTGTCTCTGATAAGATACTCAGCAGGAACAGCAAGCAGAGACCATTACCTCATAACTGTTAGAATGGCTGTGTGCACTAGTCTGGAAAGCAGTACAGTGGTTTCTCAAAACATTAAAAATAGAACTATCATGTGACCCAGCACTTCCACTTATGGATGTATATCCTAAGAAATGAAATCACTGTTTTGAAGAAGTATTTATATTCCCACATTTATTGCAGCTTTATTCAGAATAGCCAAGATATGGAACAACCCAAGTGTCCATCAATGGATGAATGGAAAAAGAAAATGTGATATAGAAGGAAAATTATGACCAACCTAGATAGCATATTCAAAAGTAGAGACATTACTTTGCCTACAAAGGTCCGTCTAGTCAAGGCTATGGTTTTTCCTGTGGTCATGTATGGATGTGAGAGTTGGACTGTGAAGAAAGCTGAGTGCCGAAGAATTGATGCTTTTGAACTGTGGTGTTGGAGAGGACTCTTGAGAGTGCCTTGGACTGCAAGGAGATCCAACTAGTCCATTCTGAAGGAGATCAGCCCTGGGATTTCTTTGGAAGGAATGATGCTAAAGCTGAAACTCCAGTACTTTGGCCACCTCATGTGAAGAATTGACTCATTGGAAAAGACTCTGATGCTGGGAGGGATTGTGGGCAGGAGGAAAAGGGGACAACAGAGGATGAGATGGCTGGATGGCATCACCTACTCAATGGACGTGAGTTTGAGTGAACTCCAGGAGTTGGTGATGAACAGGGAGGCCTGGCGTGCTGCGATTCATGGGGTCACAAAGAGTCGGACACAACTGAGCGACTGAACTGAATACATACACACACATGCACACATACATACATACATTTATATGCACACACACATATATACATACACACGCATGCACACACATAAATACCTACACATACAGTGGAATGTTACTTCACCATAAAAAAAGACAGAAACCCTGCCATTTGTGACAACATGGCCTTGAGAGCATTACGCTAACTGAAATAAATCAGAAAGACAAATATTGCATAATCTCACTTACATGTGACTCTGAAAAACCCATACTTATAGACACAAAGAGTAGAATGGTGGTTGCCAAGAGCTGAACGATGGGGAAAATGAGAAAGGATGTTGGTCAAAGGCTACAAACTTAGTTATAAATGCTGGGGATCAATGTACAGCATGGTAACTGTAGTTAACAACACTGTATTATATACTTGAAGGTTGCTAAAAGAGTAGATCCTAAGTGTTCTCATCATACACACACACAAGAGGTAATAATGTGAAGAGATGAAGGCAATAATGAACCTTATTGTAGCAATCATTTTACAATATATACATGTATCACATCAAATCAAAATGTAAGTATGTAAGTATCAAAATCAAATATGTATGTATCAAATATTGGGTTGACCAAAAAGTTTTGTTTGGATTTTTCCCTAAGATGTTAAAGATGAACCTGGGGCTTCCCAGTGGTGCTAGTGGTAAAGAATCCGCCTGCCAATGCAGGAGACTGAAGAGATAAGGATTCGATCCCTGAGTTGGGAAGATCCCCTGGAGAAGGGCATGGCAACCAACTCCAGGATTCTTATCTGGAGAATCCCTTAAACAGATGAGCCTGGAGGATTACAGTCCATAGGGTTGTAAAGAGACACAGCTGAAGCAACTTAGCATGTACTTGATACATTGCATCATTAAACTTATATTATTATATATCAATTATATCTCAATTAAAAAAATGAAATGTTTACCCAGGGTAAAAAAAAAAATCAGAGATTCACAGGAACAATTCATTTCTCTTGACTCCCGCCCTCTCCTAGACACATACTGGGGCACACTCTCATTGAAAGCAATGGTGAATATATTTTATGCAGCCCTTCCTCCTTCCTCTCCTTCTTTGTAGCTCTCTCTGGACATGAAAAAAACATTTGAATTTGAATAAGATCAATGGTGTAAGATGTGGCTTCATTTTGTACAGGAAAGAACTTTATAAATTATAAAGCAACAGGGAAACGTTAGTTACTATTTCACTTGCCTTCTATTCCTCTTAGGACTTAGCACAGTTCTGAGTGACAAAAACTATTCAGTAAATACTCATTGATGGCTGACTTGATTTTTAACTTGAAGTTTTACCAGTAGATTGAACCTAGGTTGAAGTGCACCTCTTAAGAGGTTGTTATTCATATTACTGGGAGTTTCCCTTGTGGCTTAGCTGGTAAAGAACCCGCCTGCAATGCGAGAGACCTGGGTTCCATCCTTGGGTTGGGAAGATCCCCTGGAGAAGGTAACGGCTACCCACTCCAGTATTCTGGCCTGGAGAATTCCAAAACCCGTATAGTCCATGGGGTCACAAAGAGTCGGACACAACCGAGCAACTTTCACTCACTCACTCATTTGTATTACTGAATATTCTCATTACATATAATCGTATAATTGTTATTCAAAGGTATAAAACCTTACTTTCTATCAGCTCTGAAAATAGTAAGTAATTGAAAATTTCAGGTTTTTTTTTTTTCTTTTTAGTGCAGTCCATTAGCTATAAAAAGGGGAGAAATGAATAAAGCAAAAGTATAAAAATAATTTTGGGCCCTCAAAAAATACAGGTACCCAGTTTATACAACATCATGTAAAAATATCTTCAGGTCGGTACCATCCAAGAGATCAATCAGTTTGACCTTTTTGGTATGCTAATAGTTTTTTAAGAAACTTACTAGAATTCTTCTTAGTGTACTTTATTTTGAGTATGGCATTATACAACCCACGTAAGGCATAAACCACTCAACAATCAAAAGCAGAAGAAAGAGGTGCTATTGAAGTAAGCCATACAAAGAATAAGTGGTAAAAAGAATGAGGTGGGGGGGAAAAATCACTGAAACCATTTGTGTTCGGAATGAAAACCTGTTAGCAAGACATATAAGGAGGACTTGGAAGGAGAATAAATGTATTCTTGGCAGTGGGGAAAAATAAGACTATTCAAAGTGTGCGTAAGGACAGGGAAATAGCAGAAAAGGTTAATATCACAAAGAGAGAAGTTAAGTTGAAAGGAATGACTAGTAGAAAAAGACAAAGCATAGAGATGAGAGAGTAATTATAAGGAGGGTAGAAATAATTAGATCCTTGAAAATAGGACAAAAAAAACCTAGAGTTATATTAGTGAAAACAAGAGGCTGTGAGTGAACGTTGAGGGAGTAAAACAATCATGGGGTAAACTCCCTGTAGCGTCACAGCACTGGGCTGGAGCGTGGTCCCCATGCTCTCACGCCTCTTTTCTTGTACCTTCCTTTATCCCTACAACAAATGTTTATTCAGTACTTCTCTGCACTGAGGATACCAAGATCAGCAAGACAGAAAACGGTAGGTGGCGTTCATCGATCCTACTGATCCCATTCCACAGGTAGGAAAGCTGGCCTCTTTAATCAGTTCATTTGACTCTTAAGTGAGGTGTTTTTTTTTTTTTCCCCACTTAAATAATAAAAGTTATGTTTTTTTTCCTTCTTTAAGTATTCACATTTCCTTCCAGACAACAATGCTATTTATATAATTTTTAAACTTGTTATTATCTTGAATGCCAGTTTGGGGGTACTGTTGTTGTTTTTAATCTGGTGGAGTTATCCTGACAAGGCAAAGAGAGAGAAAACAAAAGATTACAACAAACCCGTCTGTGGGCCGTGGGTTTGACTGAGTTCTCCAGTTGCCTTAACAGAATCTCCCCAGATATGGTTTTAAATATATGTATTTTTTTAAGAGTTTGCCTACTAAATTGAACCACAGCATCCATTTTCTTATCCACAAAGTTAAAAAATAAAAAGACAGGAGATTGTCATCAGAATATTTTAAGTGTAGTAAATTTACCATTTATTACATTTGTTGGATACAATTTGAGTCCAGGAAAAAAACCAAAATATGGCATCGGGTTTTGACTTTCCATTTATAAATAAAAGAGAGATTTTTTAGTGAAGAAAAGTAAAGTGTACAGCAACACTTAGCGTAGATGTGGAGTCACTTGGAGGGCCATGCCCACACTTACAATCAAATCATTTGTTGTATTTGTTCACCTAATCTTCCCATAATTTTCTCTAGATCTTTTCACTTTAAAATAGACAATGTTTAGAGTCAGAGTAGGAGAGATTATGCAAATATATAACTCTTAATGAGAAGTTCATTATTGAATATTTTGACATGAATTTCAGGAAATGATTAGACCCCGAGATTTATGAGACTTAAAAGGAAAAATAAAAAATAAACTCTTCTCCTAGAGAAATTGGAAATTGCCAGTAAAAGAACTGAGACCCAAATGTCAGCAGATAACATATAAACCAGATTACATTATACCCTGTGGTAATGAATAGGAAACAGGGCACTGCGATAAGCTTGGAATGATGATCAATATTTGGAATACTGAGATAGGCAAGAAGGTAATTAGGCCCATTATGGACACAGCACAGATAACATAATTTGGGAAATTATACATTTATATATTATGGGAATTTTTTTTCTGGGCTAATGGATTTGCAATGATATCTATTAAAGCATATAAGGCATTTAGCCTCCAGGGGAAACTACTAAAAAAAACACAGACACAAAATTTTCAGTAAGTTTAATCTAAAATAAAAAGACAAAGTGAGATATGTTGGAGAATAAAGTGGTGGTGTGACTTCCTACTTGGAATTTGTAATAATTTTTCATTCAAAGAGTTTTAAGGCTATTAATTTCACATCACAACTCTCCATGAAGCAAGTAAAGCATTTTTGTTGTATTTGCCCAAGTTCATTGTTCATAGACAGCAAAGCCAAATTGTTAATGAAAGCAAGCTATCTTGACGAATCATGGCCTTCTCAAGTTTCATGCTGAGTCCCCTTGATAACATTGCAATCATTTTGATCCCCAGTTTACTACTGGGCACAATTCCTTTGTTTTAGGGGGAGGGGCTCAAATGTAATTAATTTTCACTAAATGCCTTAAGGACTATCGATGTTACTGAAATGTGCAGATTAATACATTATTTATTGTTAACTATCATAAGTATCTGTTAATTATGAAGCTCTATTATGGAAGAAAACTTGCCATGTATCTGAAAGTGAATACCTTCCCCTAAATAATTCTTTATGTTTTAATAAGAATGTATTGGAAGCAATTTCATCAATAATGGAAGATCCAATTACTGGTCTTCTGGATTAAGGCATTCTTTTATTGCAAGATTTTAATGCTAGAATGGGAAGTTCAAACATTGCCAATGAAATCTCAGACTAATTAAATGATTATAGCCTAAGGAGAAGGGTATCTAAGACTCCACTATTAATCTTCCCAAGAATAGCCTCTATATGTGATGAACAGATGGAGATACACACACACACACACACACACACACACACACCTTATTTCAAAAGAAAAAACTGTAAGGAGTTGTGTGGAGGAAAATTAGTTTAACTTTTGAATAGAAAAGGAAGGATGATACTGTATTTCTTTATGGAGCCCTTTTTCAGCTTCTTGCAGGGGAAATAGTTGTATTTTCAAATGCAGTGGTGGATTGAACCAAATGAATTGTTATAGAGCTTCACTTACTCAGTGTTTAGAGTTGATGTAAAAACACCAATGACAATAATCATCACCAGTGCTTTATGAGTACCTGTCATACGCCAAGCACTCTTCCATCCTCATTTTATCCAAATTTTACAGATTAGGAAGCAGGCACAGGAAGGTTAATAACTCAAAAAATAAGTGGCAAAGTGGGGGGTATTGGAATGTCTCACTGCCTCTCCACTTCATCATTCACTGTTAATCACTACTCTCTATAGAGTGTTTTATTCTCTATTATCTGTTGCACAATTGGTAGTTGCTCTGCAGCACGTGGGATCTTAGTTCCCTAACCAGGAATCAAACCTGAGTCTCCTGCATTGCAAGATGGATTCTTAACCATTGGACCACCAGGGAATTCCCGTATTCTCTATTATCCTAATTGTCTGCCTTGCAGGGAACCAGCAGCAGTTCTCAGCCATAGGGAAGAGGCAGAAACCTATCCAAACAGTCCTCCAGAAAAGACTTTTTGTTTTACAGTGAGTTGAAGTGAGTGGACTTCCCAGGTGGCTCAGTGGTAAAGAATCCACCTGCCAATGCAGGAGATGTGGGTTCAGTCCTTGGGTCCCACTCCAGTATTCTTGCCAAGGAACTCCCATGGACCGAAGATCTTGGCAGGCTACAGTCCATGGGGTCTCAAATGAATTGGACACAGCTTAGCAACTAAACAAGAACAACAACATGTTGAAATGGGACTTTCTACTTAGAAGACTGAGGCAGTGGTTTCAGTGTTTTAACTCTATTTTGAAGAGGTACCTCTCCACTGGACACTAGCTCTCTACTGACCTTCTCTCCATTTGTTTCACGACCATGGGAGACGTGGTGGCAGAATTCCTTTAAATCTTTAGACTTGGTGTATGCGTTCAGTTTCTTCATAACACTGCATTTTTTCTGGATGGTGAGGAGGAACAGGGGATATGTCTGAGGATTGATGGAGCCAGAAAACATGGCCCTGAAATTTCCCTCTATTCTATATGAGCAAGGCTTGCAGGTTCAAGTCAAGCCCATCCAAGTCAACGTGGAACAAATAAATCTTCAAAAAAGCTATAGCATCTTTTAAAAAAATCTTTCTGTGATATTTCTTTTGGAGACATCTAAGGAAAAATTTATCACATGGAACTTTAAGAATACTTTTATTATCCTACCTTAAGTATAACATTTCTCATGCAAGATCCCTCTTTTGGTACCTTTGATAAACATTGTATCATGTTTCTAGAAATTTGTGAATGTCAAGTTCATGTTTCTGATGGGAAGATAAGTTTATCAGTATCTTAGAGAACATGGTGACTGAACATAGAAGTCATAAGTTTAAAAAAATAAAGCCTTGCTACTAAAGTTTGGGAAAAGATCTATTTCTTGGCATTTGCAGCTAATCTAAATGGGCCTGGAAATCATTGAAAAATTGTATTCAGTTTACATTCAGATACTCAAAATGGGACAAGTAAATGCTCAAATTTGGACATAGTCCATCTCATGACTGATACCATGTGGTATTCAGAGATCACTGTCTCAAACAGTTGCTTAAAATCAGCCACAGTATCACATCAGCTACAGGTGAAAATGTGAGGAGTCCTCACTTTGGAGATGACTTCAGTGGGATGGAACTACTGAGGTATTATAATTACTCCCTTCATATCATTCCTTCAAGGAGACCTCTACTTTAAGTGGGAGCCTAAGAAACAGTATGATTTGTATAAATGGTTAGGCTAAAAATACACAGAAAATCTTCCCCTTTTGAAAGCTACAGGATTTCCAATGCAATGGCAACCTAAGCTGGAACTGCAGAGAATGGGAGTAGGGAAGAAGGACTGAATGTGACAATTTATTGTGCTCACATATAATCTTTATGTGCTAAAACCTTTATTCCAAGTGTTTGGTTGGCATTTAGTGCTGATGCCATCAGTTGACTTATAATAATCCCTTGTAACCAGTAACCTCAACCTTCCCTCAGACATCTTGGACATATAAAGGAAATGAGAACCCTAGCCAAGGTCCCTTCACTCAGAGATTCAATTCAGTCAGTTCAGTGCACCTATAAGTCCTTGTAAGGATTTTCCTGATTTCAAATTCTCCTCTCTAACATCAGTCATTTTTTCCCCACCACTGTATCCTGTTTATTCCCTAGAAATAAATAAGAAAGTTGTTTTCAAGCCTGAAAATCGCTGAGTCCACATTTACAACCAAGACTCAAATGCTTTTCTGCTTTTGTTTTTTTTTTAACCACATCCAGTAGAGTTAGGCTATAATTTTGGCCAACATCAGTTGACACTTCTAATTTGTGACTTCTATTTATGTAAAGTGAATTAATTGCCAGTTCTATTAATCCTGCAAAACCCATGAATCCCTAATGTTCAGTTTGCTTCAAATGAGCAACAGTGTATTTGTTCCTTCTCAAAGACGACTTCTTGCTGAGCTCCTTTTAGATAACATGCCTTATATCTTGGATGATTTATTCACTTTCATGTTCCCTAGAATTTATTGCTAAAGGTTGATGTGAATACTTACAGTTTGGGCTCTAATATAATCTCCTGAATGGCAATTAATAAATAAAAGATGATTACTATTGTTGACAGAGGAACTAGGCTTCCTCAGATAGTTTTCATCTTCATGTTTTTCCCAAACTTCATGTCAGATCCCTAGGGAGAGATGGTGTAAAATATTTTCTGTAAACTCCAGAGCTTTTACTGTTGCTTTAATACTCCCACACCTCTCTGTTGCTTTTTGTTTTCTTGTCAGAAACAATCTTATTCAGTTTCTGTTTCTTGCACTAACTTTCCTTCTTAGGACTATAAGAAATACACCTCTTTGTGGATTTGGTAGCAGTGTATTCTTACTATTTACTATTTGCAAAGTAGCACCTGAAATTTGTCCCTGAAATTTCTTATGTTTTTTTTTCTCCTTAATCCCATCTATGTTGCATATCTTAATGATACACTGTTACCTATAAAATGGAATGTTTACTGTCATCATGTATATTGTTAAAGAGCAAAATTGCCTCCTGTAAGGTACTGTGAAGCTGGAAAAACAACATCCAGTTTTTGCATTTTTGTCTGTTTAACTAGGCCCAGGGCTAATCGAAACCAATGGTCTTAGTTAGAGATGAGGAAACTAGAGACCATTTGAAGTAGCTTCACCATAGTCAAGTAGAGGGTGGAGGCCAAGTACAACTTTGGACAATATAGAGCAGAAAAGGCACAGTGGGGCTTCCTGAAAACAGTTCCCAGCTCCGATGCTTATTAAGTGTGTATCTTTAGACCAGGTATTTCTCTGCCCTCTGCCTGGGTTTCCTCATCTGTAAAATGGGAACAATATTGGCAGTAGCACTACTTCCCTGGTGGCTCAGAGGTTAACGCGTCTGCCTGCAATGTGGGAGACCTGGGTTTGATCCCTGGGTTGGGAAGATCCCCTGGAGAAGGAAATGGCAACCCACTCCAGTACTCCTGCCTGGAGAATTCCATGGATGGAGGAGCCTGGTGGGCTACAGTCCACAGGGTCGCAAAGAGTCAGACATGACTGAGCGACTTAACTTTCACCTTTCAGTACAGGTAAAGCACTTACAACTGGGCTAAGCGCTCTCTTCATTGTTAGCTATTAGCATTATTGTCATTATTTTGACTGTTTTTAACATATTTACAATACATGGGATGGTGTATTTTGTTTTTTAACTCTATGCATGTCTATACAGGCATGACGCCTTTGCTGTACTTCTTTTCTATTCCTTGTACTACCTAGTATTTTTTTAAGCAACTAGTAATAATATTTATGGCAGCAGCATTAGTAGAAGCAAAAATAGTGATCGTAGTAAGAAATGATAGAGCTGTTTACTGAGCCTTACTATATATATATATACTAAGCATTGAAGTAGCTACTTTATGTTCACAATCCATAAGATGTACTCAGTCTGTATCTACTAAAAACTGTAAGGTAGTCTATTTCCAGAAATGCAAGTGTAGCCCCTTCATGACAGTAATCTTTGTAACTGGAGAGGATCGTGAGCTTTGGCCCTGGTGGAAAAGAGCCCTGCTAGAATTCCCTCCATCTTTAAAATAATCCTTGTGCTACTGGTATTTATATAGCCTAATCCTGTTACACACAACTGCGAGCCTGACTGTGGGTGGGAATGGAGATCAAGGCATGAGTGAAAAGTGCCAGGTAACAGAGCAAGACAAACCGTACAAATGAAAAATACTATATATCAAAACACAAATTATTAAACTCCACCTAGGCTTTTTTGGAATATTATATCACGCAAAGAAAATTACCCCATTTCCTAGATAATCAAATAGAAATACATATGGAACAGTAAGCATTGACACAGAAAAGTTGTTTTCTTTCCTTGCTTTGCTTTTTTTGTCGACTAAATAAATTGCATTTACTATACAGGAACAATGCTAGAGTATGATAAAGTGTTTAAGGACAGAAATTAAAATCACTTCAATGCTGTTTGATTTTTGTGCATATTACATTCCTTAATAACTGTAAGAACAATTTTGGAAATAATAAAAGCTACAATGTATGGGAGTGCTTAGAATGAGAACCGTGCAACACTTAGGTGCTCGGTGTGTGTGGCTATGTGAGTGTGTGTATACACACTCTCATACGTATAATCTCTAGAGAGTGCTACAGCTTTTCAAATTCATGTATGTGTGTATGTGCGTGTGCATAAATATATATACATATTTATTCTGTATATAACATGTATTATCAGTTTAAATCTTCCCACATCTTTATAGAAAAGCAACTAAGGCACCAAGAAGTCAAATATTTGCTCAAAGTCACAAAGAGTGGCAAAGCTGAGGTTTAACACCAAGACCCACCCCCTTAACATCCCCACCCCTGCCTTTTGAGATAGAACAACAAGCCTTCCTACTCCATCAGGCTGCCTTATGGGAAGGGTGACCTTTTGCCCTTTTTTCTTTTTTTCCAGATTCTCCTAGCAAAGATTTTGGTCCAACTCTGGGTTTGAAAAAGTCCAGCTCCTTGGAGAGCCTACAGACCGCAGTTGCCGAGGTCAGGAAGAATGAACTTCCCTTCCACCGGCCCCGGCCACACATGGTCCGCGGCCGGGGCTGCAACGAGAGCTTCCGAGCAGCCATTGACAAATCCTACGACGGACCTGAAGAGTTAGAAGCCGGTAGGGCGACACGCTTGCTGAAATGGTTTCTTCCTCTCGTTATTATCAGCGAATCATAGGCACGAATGGGTGCTTAACTACAGGGAAAAATGATTTAAGGATCACAATTATATTTTTGATATTAAAAGTAATTCATTTTCCTGATATGTTTTGCCCTTTGGCTTAATGAACATGGAATTGGATAACGCAATATGCAATTTATTTTACAGGCCAACCACTGAAGAATTGTTCTCCTTCAATTTCCTACAAGGACCAACTGTCATTTGCCCTTAGGGTAGCAGCACTAAGTATGCATTTCTTGACATTCTTATTCAAGTCATTAGAAGCAGCCTCAACCCAAGGACTGACTGCATTAATTGCATTGAAACAGCCGGGTTATAGCTACACTCAGAAACTTCTGGAAATAAACTCACCCTGTTTGTTTCCCAGCATGTCGGCATTCTGAGCTAATCAAGGTTAACAAGCTGCTTTCAGAGAGATCAGCATTTCAGCCCATATCAAACCTTTTATACTCATGGCTAAGCAACCAGGGCCCTCCACTCCCAACAGCAAAAGCCTTGCATAACCAGATTTAGGCAGTTGTCTCTTCAAAGGGTACACGTAGCCACGTGGCAGGGTAGAACTCCTGAGTGCTTTGATTTGTTCTTCTGTATTTTAACTTTTCTTGAAATACTGACAGAGGAGCCCCTGACTATGTGCATTGATTTTTTTTTTTTCCTCTTGTGCAGATGGTCTGTCTGATAGGAGCTCTCACTCTGGTCAAGGAGCTCTGAATTGTGAATCTGCCCCTCAGGGGAACTCTGAGCTAGAAAATGCAGAAAATAAAGCCAGGAAAGTCAAAAAAACGAAAGAAAAGGAGAAGAAGAAGGAAAAGGGCAAATTAAAAGTCAAGGAGAAAAAGCAGAAAGAGGGAAATGAAGATCCAGAAAGGAAAATAAAGAAGAAGGGATTTGGTGCCATGCTAAGGTAGGGACCTGCTTTTGAAGGCAAAGTTGGGTTACTTTGCTTTGGTTTGGTTTTTCTCTCCTGATGAAAATACTCATTTGTGTTCACTCAAAAAAAAAAAAAAAAAAAAAAAAAGGCAAGCTTTCCTTCCTTTTCAGCTAGATGCCTAAAAATCTTTTTTTTATTGAACTATACTTGATTTACATTGGTGTGTTAATTTCTGCTGTACAACAAAGTGATTCGGTTATAAAAGAAGAATATATATATGTGTGTGTGTATATATATATATATATATACACACACACACAGACACAGACACATACACACATACACATTCTTTTCCACTATGGTTTATCACAGGGTATTGGATATTATTCCCTCTGCTGTATAGTAGGACATTGTTGTTTATCCGTTCTCTATATAATGGTTTGTATTCACTAACCCCAAACTCCCAGTCCATCTCTTTCCCACCCTCCCTCATCCTTGGCAATAGCAAGGATGTATATGAGTAACAGACTCTATGTACAGGAGTCTGTTTCTGTCCCATAGATGAATTCATTTGTGTCATATTTTAGATTCCACATATACATGACATCATATATCTGTCTCTTTCTTTCTGACATACCCTGCTTAGTATGATAATCTCTAGTTCTAGCCACGTTGCTGCAAATGGCCTTATTTCATTCTTTTTTATGGCTGAGTAATGTTCCATTGTGTATACATAACACATCTTCTTTATCCATGCATTTGTCAATGGACCTTTCGGTTGTTTTCATCCTTGGCTATTGTGAATAATGCTGCTATGAACATAGAGGTGCATATATGTTTCTGAATTATAGTTTTGAATAGATATATGCCCAGGAATGGGATTGCTGGATCATATGTAGATGCTTAAAAATCTTAACTGGTGATTTTGTGTGCTCCTTTTCTGCAAAGGGAGAAGGAGCCTTCTTGGTTGGCTTCTGACACTGGTGATGGCAGGAAGCTGCCATAAACATGTCTTGCTGGAGGCATGGGTAGTGCCCAGAGCCTTTGGTACCAATGCATTATTTGAGTAAAGAAAATGCTTCTTCGTCAACATAGGGAAAGCAAGAGGTAAAGGCATCTTTTACCTGTGACCTCTAGAATACAGCCTTTGAATTAGAGATGACAGGGTAGATGAACCATACCCCACTCCCACTATGATTCCAGATGTGTCCATGGCCAGGTCTGTGGGCACATCAGCCATCACCTACAGAGGCTCTGTGGTGTAGTGGAGCGGTCATTGCATCTGGAGTCAGAGGGCCTTCATCTGAACCTATCACCTTCCCACACAAAAAGCTGGGCATCACACACGTTAAGTACCATCATACATGTTAAGGCTCCTTGAGCCTTGCTTTCCTCAGTTTCAAAATAAGACTGGTCCACTGTTGTCTAACTCAGTGAGACTGTAAGATGAGATGTCATAGGCAGCCAGTCTATTGACTAGGCATGGCTCAGCAGGGTGCAATCAGAAAACAACTTCAATTCTTCTCCAACAGCTACCTTCATATATGCCGTGTTTATGCTGTCAAGATGTCCACAATTTGATAAAGAAGCACCTCTTTCCATTACTGCCTTTACCTCTATAATTTCCCATGTAAGAAAATCTCAATCTCTACCCTTCTGTTCCATGGGCTGAAGATGAGTCATGGGAGGTGATGGTTGATGGGCCAGTTTTGCATCTCTTATTAAACCCTTAAGAGATGCCTTTCTTAAGAATGCTGAGTGGTATTTGTCATCAGATGTTCTCAGTTAAGGATCTTCAACTGAAATTTTAGTGAAACATAAAGTTCCATTCCATATCTGTTATTCATATATATATATATGAATATATATATTCTCTCTCTCCCTCTCTCCCTCCCTGTGTGTGTGTGTGTGTGTGTGTGTGTGTGTATACGTACATGTGACCTTGAAACTGCAAAGTGACATTTAGGGACACACATAATTTAGACACTGGACAAATCTCTAAAAAAACCCTTGTTTTCCCTGATGGTTTCTATGGTTTTATCTATCCATTTACCAATTAAAATGTTAAACTTGCCCTTATTCTGGGTAACTATCATGACTGCTATTAGATAATCATCCTTGATAATAATGATAACACAGAACTGTAGTATATTTAGATGAGAATCGCCTTTGCAGTTGTGGAGTCCAGAGATTAAAAATGCAGACTGTATTTGTCACTCTGACCCAACCCTGGCTTCTGTGCTTTCTCTCTAGGTAACATTGGGCAAGTTACTTAATCTCGTTCTGTGCCATCTAAAAAATGGGAGTAACAATAAAATCTATTATTATGAGAATTATAGCTGCTTAATTATATGTAACTTGCTTAGAACAGTGCCTGGCAAGTAACAAACATTCAATAAATGTTCATTATCACAGTAAGTAGAATAATGGCTTCCCTAAAGATGTTCATGTCCCAATTTGTAGTTCCTATGAGCATGTTATATTGCCTGGCAAAGGAGAAGTGAGGTTGCAGGTAGAATTGAGTTTTCTGTTCAGCTGGCCTTAGGATAAGGAGATTATCCTGAATTTCCACCAGTGGGCGTATGGCAAGAACAAGGGGTCTTAAAAGTGGAAGAGGAAGGGCTTCCCCGGTGGTACAGTGGATGGCAATCCACCTGCCAGTTTAGGAGACATGGGTTCAATCCGTGTTCTGGGAAGATCCCACGTGCTGCAGAGCATCTAAGCCCATACAATGAGCCTGAGCTCCAGAGCCCGGGAGCCATAACTACTGAAGGTCAGCACCTAGAGCCCATGCTCTGCAGCAAGAGAAGCCACCTCAGTGAGAAGCCCGCATACCACGACTAGAGAAAAAGCCCGTGCAGCAACAAAGTTTCGGCACAGCCAAAATTAAACAGATAAAAAAATTTTAAAAGAAGATGTGACTGTGGAAGATACAGAGAAATGCAATATGTAGCTGGAGGGACTGTGAGCCAAGGACTGTGGGCAGCCTCTAGAAGGTGGGAAGGGCAGAGCAATGGATTCTCTCTGGAGAACTTCCAGATGGGAACACAGCCTGCCAACCCATTAATTTCAGCCCATTTTTGTTGTTTAAGCCACTCAGTATATGGCAGTTTCTGCAGCATCAGTAGAAAAGCATATTGCAAATATCATAATTATTAATACTTCTACAATATTAATTTATAAGGTCAAAAAATCCTCTTTAAAGTGCTAAAGAAAAATACTATAAAGATTTAACTACAGTAGTCTGTAAATAGAAAAACTATTATAGCTTCACATATCCCATTTTCTAGAATATTACTAAATTAAACTTTAACTCTGTATTTTATTTCAGATGATGTGATTTGGCAGGTTCATACTCCACTGCCCAGAATACAGAGCTGGCTCTTCCTGTCGTTGTCCAATGTTTGCTGTGTTTTCCTTTGATAGAAATCACAGGTCCTAGATTCTTGAGACATCTAGTAATTCAGATTTTATTTCCTTACCCTATTTTAGAAAAATTAAGATCTGAAAGGTGGTGTTTGATTTTATCTCTGGTGTAAAAATAGCAACTGTTTTCCGTAGCCTTTTGCATCCGAGTTTGTGAGCATATTGGAGATGCTGCTACATGCACATTTTCAACAACAAAGAACACAAAAGCTGTTACCATTAGCCAACAGACTTTGCTTTAACTCTCATCTGTTGCTCAGATGCTATTGACTTAGTTACTTATTTAAAAAAAAAGATTGATTGCTCTAAGGATCTCAAGGAGTTAGATATGTGGTTTAAATATGTATAATTTTGTTCCGGTATCTGCACTTCAGACACCCTCCTGAACATGGGGCTTTAGTATAGATTGTGTAGCTGTGCCATGTACAATGATACTTGGCCAAGGGCGTGAGCAGGGACCAAATTTCTGCCTCCCTGTCCTTCCCTCACCACACATCATGGAAGTGTAATTGTGGTAGCGGTAGCTTTGCTCTTGCTTGTGGAAAGTTAAGTGCCATGTGCTTTTCTGCTATTCTCTGGTCGCTTTGTGTTGATGCCATGTAATAGCACAGTTTAGCTCAGTTAATTTAACCTATTTCCTATCATTTTGAAAAACTTATGGGAGATCTCATTAATTCATACCTTTATATGTATTGTCCAGCTCCAGTATGCTTTGTTGATTTCAGAATTAGTTCCCTGCAGATTCACCTATGGCTCTTACATAGGCTATGACTTATTGTGGGGAAATATACAGCTTAAGAACCTACCAATTTTGGTAGTTTCCCTCTATACTCTGTTTTACCTACTGTTGAAAGAGAATTTTAGAGGATCAAGGTGCTTACATTATTTTCATTTTGTGTTTTTTGTATTCTTCATGGCACTACCCTGCAGAAAAGACCACCAGTGAGTGGCTCCTTGCAACCAAAGGGTGAAGTCCAAAACCCCTCAATAAACAACCTCATAACTATCAGCCCTATTCCACCTTCCTGGGGTCTAACAGATATTTTCTAAGCACTAAAAACATACATATAATATCCTTTGGCTAAGAAAATCTTGCCCTGTTTATAGTAAAAACTCAAAGTCAGTCCTTGATTTCTTAATTATTTAATAAGCTTGTCAATCCTTATATTCTTGAAACTGAATTCTGTCAGTTTAATTGTGATTGAAATCCATTCCTTTACATCATAGCCACTATCATCTACTCTTGGTATTACAGACCACTCACTTTAAAAGCCTTCAGATGGTCAGCTTGTTCTGGACCTAAATGGAAGGTTTAATGTCCATCAAGTACCTTCTTCTATACCGTTGGTGTGCCCAGGAAGCTTTTTTGATGGATTAACAAAGAACAAAGAGTAAAACCTGCTACTAAGAATTTCATTTCTGTTTTTAGTATTTTGCCCATACTCATTTGATCAGTAACAATCTTGAATGCCTCCTCCTTGTCAAAAGCGTTCATAATTATTCTTCACTTACATCAGATCTGATCAGTCGCTTAGTCATGTCCGACTCTTTGTGACCCCATGAATCACAGCACGCCCGGCCTCCCTATCCATCACGAACTCCTGGAGTTCACTCAAAATCATGTCCATCGAGTCAGTGATGCCATCCAACCATCTCATCCTCTGTTGTCCCCTTCTCTTCCTGCCCCCAATCCCTCCCAGCATCAGAGTCTTTTCCAATGAGTCACCTCTTTGCATGAGGTGGCCAAAGTACTGGAGTTTCAGCTTTAGCATCATTCCTTCCAAAGAAATCCCAGGGCTGATCTCCTTCAGAATGGACTGGTTGGATCTCCTTGCAGTCCAAGGGACTCTCAAGAGTCTTCTCCAACACCACAGTTCAAAAGCATCAATTCTTCGGTGCTCAGCCTTCTTCACAGTCCAACTGTCACATCCATACATGAGCACAGGAAAAACCATAGCCTTGACTAGATGAATCTTTGTTGGCAAAGTAATGTCTCTGCTTTTCAATATGCTATCTAGGTTGGTCATAACTTTCCTTTCAAGGAGCAAGCATCTTTTAATTTCATGGCTGCAGTCACCATCTGCAGTGATTTTGGAGCCTAGAAAAATAAAGTCAGCCACTGTTTCCCCATCTATTTGCCATGAAGTGATGGGACCAGATGCCATGATCTTCATTTTCTGAATGTTGAGCTTTAAGCCAACTTTTTCACTCTCCACTTTCACTTTCATCAACAGGCTTTTGAGTCCCTCTTCACTTTCTGCCATAAGGGTGGTGTCATCTGCATATCTGAGGTTATTGATATTTCTCCCGTCAATCTTGATTCCAGCTTGTGTTTCTTCCAGCCCAGCGTTTCTCATGATGTACTGTGCATATAAGTTAAATAAACAAGGTGACAATATACAGCCTTGACATACTCCTTTTCCTATTTGGAACCATTCTGTTGTTCCATGTCCAGTTCTAACTGTTGCTTCCTGACCTGCATACAGATTTCTCAAGAGGCAGATCAGGTGGTCTGGTATTCCCATCTCTTGAAGAATTTTCCACAGTTTATTGTGATCCACACAGTCAAAGGCTTTGGCATAGTCAATAAAGCAGAAATAGATGTTTTTTCTGGAACACTCTTGCTTTTTCCATGATTCAGCGGATGTTGGCAATTTGATCTCTGGTTCCTCTGCCTTTTCTAAAACCAGCTTGAACATCAGGAAGTTCACGGTTCACATATTCCTGAAGCCTGGCTTGGAGAATTTTGAGCATTACTTTACTAGCGTGGGAGATGAGTGCAATTGTGTGGTAGTTTGAGCATTCTTTGGCATTGCCTTTCTTTGGGATTGGAATGAAAACTGACCTTTTCCAGTCCTGTGGCCACTGCTGAGTTTTCCAAATTTGCTGGCATATTGAGTGCAGCACTTTCACAGCATCATCTTTCAGGATTTGGAATAGCTCAACTGGAATTCTATCACCTCCACTAGCTTTGTTCATAGTGATGCTTTCTAAGGCCCACTTGACTTCACATTCCAGGACGTCTGGCTATAGGTCAGTGATCACACCATCGTGATTATCTGGGTCGTGAAGATCTTTTTTGTACAGTTCTTCTGTGTATTCTTGCCATCTCTTCTTAATATCTTCTGCTTCTGTTAGGTCCATACCATTTCTGTCCTTTATCGAGCCCATCTTTGTATGAAATGTTCCTTTGGTATCTCTGATTTTCTTGAAGAGATCTCTAGTCTTTCCCATTCTGTTGTTTTCCTCTACTTCTCCGCATTGATCGCTGAAGAAGGCTTTCTTATGTCTTCTTGCTATTCTTTGGAACTCTGCATTCACATGTTTATATCTTTCCTTTTCTCCTTTGCTTTTCACGTCTCTTCTTTTCACAGCTATTTGTAAGGCCTCCCCAGACAGCCATTTTGCTGTTTTGCATTTCTTTTCCATAGGGATGGTCTTGATCCCTGTCTCCTGTACAATGTCACGAACCTCATTCCATAGCTCATCAGGCACTCTATCTATCAGATCTAGGCCCTTAAATCTATTTCTCACTTCCATTATATAATCATAAGGGATTTGATTTAGGTCATACCTGAATGGTCTAGTGGTTTTCCCTACTTTCTTCAATTTAAGTCTGAATTTGGCAATAAAGAGTTCATGGTCTGAGCCACAGTCAGCTCCTGGTCTTGTTTTTGCTGACTGTATAGAGCTTCTCCATCTTTGGCTGCAAAGAATATAATCAGTCTGGTTTCAGTGTTGACCATCTGGTGATGTCCATGTATAGAGTCTTCTCTTGTGTTGTTGGAAGAGGGTGTTTGCTATAACCAGTGCATTTTCTTGGCAAAACTCTATTAGTCTTTGCCCTGCTTTGTTCCATATTCCAAGGCCAAATTTGCCTGTTACTCCAGGTGTTTCTTGACTTCCTACTTTTGCATTCCAGTCCCCTATAATGAAAAGGACATCTTTTTTGGGTGTTAGTTCTAAAAGGTCTTGTAGAACCGTTCAACTTCAGCTTCTTCAGAGTTACTGGTTGGGGCATAGACTTGGATTACTGTGATATTGTTTGCCTTGGAAACGAACAGAGATCATTCTGCCGTTTTTGAAATTGCATCCAAGTACTGCATTTCGGACTCTTTTGTTGACCATGATGGCTACTCCATTTCTTCTGAGGGATTCCTGCCCACAGTAGTAGATATAATGGTCATCTGAGTTAAATTCACCCATTCCAGTCCATTTCAGTTCGCTGATTCCTAGAATGTCGACATTCACTCTTGTCATCTCTTGTTTGACCACTTCCAATTTGCCTTGATTCATGGACCTGACATTCCAGGTTCCTATGCAATATTGCTCCTTACAGCATCGGACCTTGCTTCTATCACCAGTCACATCCACAGATGGGTGTTCTTTTTGCTTTGGCTCCATCCCTTCAATCTTTTTGGAGTTATTTCTCCACTGATCACCAGTAGCATATTGGGCACCTACTGACCTGGGGAGTTTCTCTTTCAGTATCCTATCATTTTGCCTTTTCATACTGTTCATGGGGTTCTCAAGGCAAGAATACTGAAGTGGTTTGCCATTCCCTTCTCCAGTGGACCACATTCTGTCAGATCTCTCCACCATGACCCACCCATCTTGGGTTGCCCCACAGGCATGACTTAGTTTCGTTGAGTTAGACAAGGCTGTGGTCCTAGTGTGATTAGATTGACTAGTTTTCTGTGAGTATGGTTTCAGTGTGTTTGCCCTCTAATGCCCTCTTGCAACACCTACGGTCTTACTTGGGTTTCTCTTACCTTGGGCGTGGGGTATCTCTTCACGGCTGCTCCAGCAAAGCGCAGCCATTGCTCCTTAC
Source organism: Bubalus bubalis (assembly GCF_019923935.1). Taxonomy (NCBI): domain Eukaryota; kingdom Metazoa; phylum Chordata; class Mammalia; order Artiodactyla; family Bovidae; genus Bubalus; species Bubalus bubalis. The sequence continues at coordinate 145,754,887 of NC_059158.1, forward strand.
CTTGGACGAGGGATATCTCCTCACTGCCACCCCTCCTGACCTTCAATGTGGGATATCTCCTCTAGGCCCTCCTGCGCCCATGCAGCCACGGGTCCTTGGACGTGGGGTACTTACATAACCACCATTTAATAAGGGCCTTCTTTGCATCAGACTTCCCTGATACAAACAGAGACCTGCAATGCGAGAGACCTGGGTTTGATCCCTGGGTCAGGAAAATCCCTTGAGAAGGGAATGGCAACCCACTCTAGTATTCTTGCCTGGAGAATTCCATGGAGAGAGGAGCCTGGCAGGATACAGTTCATGGGACACGACTGAGCAACTAACACTTTCACTTGCATCAGGCACTGTTCTAGGCACTGGGCATACAGCGATATATCGCTTCTTTAATGGTACTTTTTTTAATCTTCACAAGGGAGGGAAGAATCAGAGACTTTTTAATTTCTTGTGGTGAGTTTAAATCAAAACAAAACATCATACAACATGTGAACTGCCTGTAACAGTGAATTTCCCATGGAGTGATGGGATGTTTGCCTAGGATACATACAACTTGAAGGAATCAGCAGTCAATTTATATGGTGCTGAACAAGATCTCCAGGCCATGGCTCTTGTGGAATTTATATCTCAGTGAGGGAGAGAAAAATGAACAATTCACTCAAAATCACTGAGATTATTTCAGGCTGTAGTAGGTGCTAAGAAAAAGGTAAAATCAGAAGAGATGGTATCATTGCACCCTTAGCAACTGTCTACCAGCCTGACAGAGTGTGTACCTGCCCAGGCCACACTGAATTTCCAGCAGCTACATTATCAGAACTTAGCACACCAGGGTACTCATGCCAGATCACTTTATGTCTGCTTTTTTTTTTTAAACATATGAGCATGGGAAGATTATTTTTAAACCAATTTCATATAAAGCTGTAACAGAGAGTCAACCCAAATTGTATCTGTTTTAGTACATATGATACCTGAAGTATCATTTTCAAGGTGATGATACTTCATACCTGATATAAACATTTTGAAGGCATGTGGTCTGTGATCTGAATGGTGAACTTGATTTGTAGCTGTTTATATTAACTCTGTTTCTCCCAGCCCACCAGTTGGATATTTTTTTATTATTTCATCTTAACCCAGCTAATGCACGTATACACTGGTTTAGTTTCTACAACAAAATACCTAAATCATGAACCCTAATGACAAAGGTATTTTTTAGAACACAGAGGAAAAACTTTTATTCCTAAGCTTTGCAAATGGGAAAGCATCTGTTTCATCCATTTTATACCAAAATAGACTACAAGCATGCCTCGTTTTATTGTACTTCACTTATTTTGCTTTGGAGATGCTGTAATTTTTACAAATTGAAGGTTTATGACAACCCTGCATTGAGCAAGTCTATCGGTGTCATTTTTCAAATAGCATTTGTTCAGTTCATTTCTTTGTGTCACATTTTCATCATTCATGCAATAGTTCAGGCTTTTTTGTTATTATTTATCTGTTATGGTGATCTCTGATGATCGTTAGCCTATTTTAGCAATAAAGTATATTTTAATTAAGGTGTGCATTGTTTCTTAGACATAATGCTATTGCACATTTAATAGACCACAGTATACTATAAACGGGGCTTCCCTGATAGCTCAGCTGGTAAAGAATCCACCTGCAATGCAGGAGACCCCGGTTCAATTCCTGGGTTGGGAAGATCCACTGGAGAAGGGATAGGTTACACACGCCAGTGTTTCTGGGCTTCCCTTTGTGGCTCAGCTGGTAAAGAATCAGCCTACAATGTAGGAGACCTGGGTTGGGAAGGCTACCCACTCCAGTATTCTGGCCTAGAGAATTCCATGGACTGTATAGTCCATGGGGTCACAAAGAGTCAATTACTTTCACTTTCATACTATAAACATAACTTTTATATGCCCTGGGAAGCCAAAAAAGTTGTGTGACTTGTTTTAATGTGATATCATTGCCGTAATCTGGAACCAAACCCACAATATCTGCCTGTAAATATCTTATTGAAACTAGGGAAGCTCTATATTATGACATCTGCTGTGAATTATTTAAAAGAGAATACTCCTACACACACACACACACACACACACACGCACACACACAGACACCCTTGTCCACCACCACAAACAACCCAGACATCACTGCCATCAAATTAACTCTTAACTGAGTTGAAAATCTGCCAGTTACAAGCTCTGTGGCCTTCATTAATCCCTCGGAGTCTCAGTCTACTCATAAGTAAACTGGGGATAATAATGTATACTCTCTGAATTGTTGTGAAGTTTAAGTTCAGCAGTTTCTATGAGCAAAACACTCAGTGTGGTTCCTGGCCTAGTAGATTTCCTTTCTTGTCTTCCATCAAGGGACCAAACCTCAGACAGCCAACCCTCAGATACTGCCTTTCACTTGTAACCCACTAAATTTTGCTTTCATTTTTCTCTTTCCCTCTAATTGCTGTTGTGTATTTCAGGCGGACATGCTGTCTTAAGCCTGAACAGTTTTGTGTAGGAAACTCTAAGAAGTAATGATAAAACTGAAATCATTCACTCATTTATATTTTATAAACTTTGGGTCACCCCCTTCTAAATGTAACCATGAACTATTTTCAAAGGTTATTTCATCTCTTAATGATGAATTAACTTCATATCAAATTAAGTCAGCAAAACTTTCTATTGCTAAATACAAATAGAAAATGAACTCAGATGGAGAATAATTTTTTTGTTTTGTTTTGCTTTCCTTTTTTTTTTTTTTCCTTTGTCTAGTATTTCAGACCAGAATGTATGGATGGGTTTCAGACTTGATATTCTTAACGCATGGCTCAGAGTTATTTCATTGGACTGCCTTGGAAGTTGTCTTATAATACATGACCCATAAAGATACATTTTGACTTGATTTTTAAATTAGGTTAGATAGACTGAATACTTAAGTCTCCAGGGAGCATGACATACCTGTCATACTTTCTTCTCCTTACCTTGATCCCATAATGGCTGTTACAGGTCTCGTGTACAATAACTGTAATGCACTCATGCCCGTCATTACCTCTTTCCAGATACTGGTTGTGAAGTGTCTGGTTATCCCTGCAACTTTATGGGTATGAAGGGTAACCTATCTTATGCAGCCAGGCCAGGGAAATTGTAACAGTCATTTCCCCAAAGGCAAAAGGCCCACCACAGACTAGCGTTAAGGCGCTTGGTTTCATGAAGTAGAGGCCAGTTGGAAACATGAAATTTCAGATGAAAAATGAAAGCCAGAGTAGGTCAAAGTTCATAATTCAGCTTCCAGCTGGATATAGAAATACATTGAAAACACAGAGATTTGTAGATCAGGGTAAAATGGTTGCATATATTAAATCTGAAAGAAATATAGGACTGTGACAAAAATAAATAAATAAATTTGCATGTCAAAGGCTACTCATGGTGCAGCCATCCATTCTCCTCCATGGCTGCCTCTGATTGCTGATTGCCGAGGGAAAGAAAGAGAAGCTGAAAGCACATTGGAATGTGGTTAGGCTCACTTTTTGCCTCTTTGGTAACTCTGAATTTTCTCACCTCACCATCCATCTTAAATTATTTAAGTTTCTCTTCCGCAGTATGAGCCATGAATATTTCGTTTCTTGGTTTGTTAATTTGCCAATTTTCCTTTGAGCTAAGTGCCCCAGCAATTTTAATTTTTCATTCAAGTTGGGAAGAGCAATGACCCCTGTTTTTTTCATTATTATTATCACAGGCGTAGACTCAGAATGCTCCTTTTTACGGCCAGCAGTGTTGAGCCCATAATGGAATTGCAAAGTAGAGAATATAATATACTGATATTGACTTCCATTAAACCCAGTGGTGTGATAGCTGATAATATTTATATATTTATGTATCATACATCCTGGCTTTTGTTCGTTTGCAACTAAGCACCAGAGGGGAAAATTAGCATCATAATATGAGTAGATTGTGAACAGGAGAATACAAAGAATTGGAGAAGGGAGTCTTTATGAATAGGGCAAGTGATATAAGATGATGAAAAAAGATGCAAGCATGGTACCTAAAAAGTATAAGTGCAATTTGGATCAAACACATTTAGGACTGCTTGGTCAGCATTTATTTCTTAACTAAAAGACGACCCAGAGACAGACAGGCTACTCTGATAGACTGAGTTCAGACAAATGAACTGCTATGGTGCCCAGCATGCAGAGTTTGTTTGGTGTCTTGACTTTAATAATTTTTTTTTGACTGTTAAGTATGTCTACAAATATTTGTCATTCTTTTTTTCTGGGGGAGGGTGTGAGTATGTGTTCAGTGGAGGAGTGAGGGGCATTGATGGAGTTCATTAATATAAAAGTGCACGGGTAGCTTGTTTTCAAACTCATTTTAAAAGCTGATTGCTGTTCATCGCCTTCCCCTCCTACCCTATGTAAGTTTGATTACTTGGTAGTTCTGTTTATGGGTGTCCAAGGCAAGATGATTTTCTCATACATATCACATTAAAAAATGACCACGTAGAATGTCAACCAAAAGGCTACTTGTTTAATTAGGGTTCCCTTCTCCTCTTAATGTGCATGCATAGCGCCCATTAACGTTAATGTGAATTACAAAAGAGTACTGAAGAAGAATAGGCAGTTTACCTCGGTCCTTCTCTTGGATAATGAGGTTTAGATTTCTTAACAGATCAGAACAAAAGTCCAGTGGAAAAAATTGGCTTAACTTTTAAAGAAATTGATATGCTAAAAAGAACTTTCACAAGCACTAAAGTGGAAGCTACACGTTAATAAACTTCATTAGCATCTAAGGTGAAATATAATCATTTAAAATGCTGGATTAATAAAATGCAAAGGATTTCCTAATGGACTCATTTGCATACTCATATTAAATAACTAATAAAACATATTAACAACAGTTTTATTCATGTATATAAACACTGATAAGTTCCTCGTTGAGGCTGTATTTGCTAATTTGCTTTGTACCATGTCCAGCACAATGTCATGTCCTTGTAGGATGTTTACTTAATACTATTAGATAATGACATGTATAGATTTAATCATTTGCATGGAGGAAAAATGGAATTAGTTCTTTACTTAGCACCTTTTATCTGAGCACCTCAATGTGATTTACTAACATCCATCTTCCAGATGCATGGGAGATGAACTGGGCAAGTAGTAAAGAATGAGACTGGAGAAGTGAGACAGCCTACCTGGAGACAGACTTTGAACTGATAACAATACCAAGACCCCTCTTGATCACTGCTTCTATTGTATTAGCATTTAAACATTCGTTGACACCAGCCATAATTCTGTGTATACTTTCATACACATGAGATATACAAGTATTATTAGGTCCCACATCTAGAATTTTCATCTTAACCATGCTAAATAGCATCCACCAGAATTTTGGAGACAGTCCAGTTTTGTTTCTCCAGCTAGCTGCTGGTCATTTCTGCATGGTGGCCCAGCCTCACCTCAGCTTCAACATGTCTGAAATCTATTTCATCATTCATGCATCTAAGTCACAAGTTCATCCTGACTCCCTTGATTCTGTCTGAGATCCTGCCAGGAATCCCATGACATCCGGGATGCCTCCCTCTTCCTATTCCCATTCTTCCATCATCCAGCAATCCTGTTGATACTCACAAAATGCTGTCTCTTCCATTTGGATCTGGTTTTTTTTTTTCCATTTCTACTGCCATACTCTTAATTACCATGTTTGTTTGCTATGGCTAGACTGCTTCCATAGATGCCTAACCAATTTGCATGCTTTCTTCCTTTCTTCATTCCAGTTCATCCCAGGCATGACCACCATTCATTCAGTTATCAGACATTCAATGAACACCTTGTGCCCTCAGATATGATATAGAACAGTGGCAAAGAGCAGAGCCTCCAGAATCATTCTGTTTAGGTTCAAATCCCAGCTCTGTTTCTTTCAACAACTACTTAACCACTCTGCACTTCAATTTTCTCCTTTGTGTGATGATTCCCAATTATGTGCTGCTGCTACTGCTAAGTCACTTCAGTCGTGTCCGACTCTGTGCGACCCCATAGACGGCAGCTCACCAGGCTCCCCCGTCCCTGGGATTCTCCAGGCAAGAACACTGGAGTGGATTGCCATTTCCTTCTCCAATGCATGAAAGTGAAAAGTGAAAGTGAAGTCGTTCAGTCGTGTCTGATTCAGTGACCTCATGGACTGCAGCCTACTAGGCTCCTCTGTCCATAAGATTTTCCAGGCAAGAGTACTGGAGTGGGGTGCCATTGCCTTCTCCATCCCAATTATCTAGTAGTTCTCAAAAATCCAGCTGTACTCTAGAGTCATCAACAGAGCTTATTAAAGTTATGAATCACTGGACTTCATCATCAGAGATTCTGATTCATTAGTTCTAGACTAGGACCTGGGATTCCCTGATGTTTCTTTTGCATCCAACCCCAGGAACCTCCATTTGGGAACTACTGACTCATTAAAATAAAATTAGTTTGGCTTTTAGTAGCCTCTATATTCTTATTCCAGTTTCTTTTTTTTCTATTAAAAAATTTTGGCTGCCCTGCCTGGCCCACAGTTTCTTAGTTTCCCAACCAGGTTTTGAACCTGCACCCCCCTGCAGTGGACAGGAAGAGTCTTAACCACTGGACTGCCAAGGATGTCCCTCCAGCTTATTTTTCTATCATTGATTTTTCTTGTTCCTTTCTGCAAACTCACCACTCCAGCCAGATTGCTCACTGTTACCCTCAAACAAGCTTTATGGAGCCCTAAGTTGCCCCTCTCTTGAGCTGATCCCTCTTCCTTCTCTCTGAGTCCTCCCAGGCCTCTGAACACACCTTCAGCCCCATTTCCATGGTCCTTCTTTGACCTGCATGTCTCTCTTTCTCATCAATACTTTTATAGTTCGTGTCTCCTCATTCAGTACTTCCCATAGGCTGACTTGGCTTTTAGTTTGGGTTTTACATGTTTGTCTCATGTTCTCAGTGGGATTGTAAATTCCTTTAAACAAACTGACTTTCTCATCATACTTTTCACAGTGTTGGCCTTTAATAAGGTTGTGCTGATTGGCTGGCTTATATGATGTGCTAATTGGAGTAGACTTATTTGAATATTAATGTGTAGTGCCCTTTAGTCATTCTAGATAATAGTATTGAAAATAATGAAAATAGTGGAAGTGGGCCAAAAATCAGAAAGAGGGCAAACTGTATTAGGAGTTTTGTTTTTTTTTTTTCCTCCTTGAAGTAAATGTTGAAGGATGAGTTAACTGGTAATAATAACCAGCTGTTCACCATTGCCATTGAGGACAGGGCTAGAGATATTGAGCCAAAATCACTATCAGAAAAACACATGAGGTTAGATATAAAAAAGAAGATGATTGTTAAGCACTGGAATGAGGTTTCTGAATAGGTTATGGAATTGACCTCCCTAACAGTAGGAAAGATGAATATCCATCTAAAATGGTATGAAAAAATTAGCCAATCAGTTCATTACCTTGGTGTCTATTAAATGTTACTCTGGGGAAATTCAGAAAAAGATATACAACATGAACCCTTTACTTAAACTTACTATCTAATTAAGATAACCCATAAATATGAAATTACTAGCAATGAAAATAGGATTTAAAATGAAAAGCCAAATTGTGAAGCTAGGATCATAGTTGTGGTTCGAATTCAGCTGTATACCTCTAACCCCTGTCTACCTCTCCATTCCTAAAAAAACAAACCCAAGCCTTTTTTCAATAAATAAGTTTTGAACATATCTTTTTTTTTTTTTTTTAATTTTAGAGTTTAGATTTATTTAGGGCCATTTGCACATGTTCATAGAATAGTTTACCCCCACAAATGACAAGACAGCTCCCCTTCAGCGAGTCCCTATATTCTGCCTTACTTATAGCAAGAGGATAACATTAAACATGGAAGCTTTTGATTTGTGGCACCAGATGATGGTCTACACAGGACAGCCTTCAAAAGCTACAATTAGGGATCCACCTAGCTTTTCAGCAATACAAGCTCGATTGAGGTTTTCTGGCCTATTTGCTTGACATTTGTGTTTTATGCCTTGGAACTTCTTTCAGATGGCATCCTTGGAGCTCGCATAGATCATTTTACTCTTCAGAGGAGATAGTTGTGGTGCCCACAGGAAAAACATCAACTCCTCTTTTCTGGATTCCTTTGTTTCAAAGCCTGTATTATACAGAGCATATCAACAATCTTTTTCAGGAAGCATCCTCACAAAATGCTTCAAAGGATCGGTTTTGGTGACACCAACATCTCCCACCAAGAACATATCTTTCCATACTGATTTTTTAGGTTAAGTGGAGCAGTCCCCAGTCTTTTTTGAAATAATTTATTCAATGCTATTGACCAAGCAACAACAAGGAACACAACAAACATGTTGAAAGTAAAACCAATCTGTTATTTCTTTTCTTTGCTGAGATTTCTTTCATTCATACAACAAATATTGATTGTCAAATGAGTGTTGTTTTCAGTTTGAAGATAACGACAGTAAACAAGTCAGATATATTCTCTTGCTACACTTTCCTTAAAGTGTGGAAGGGTTTTATTAAAGTGACAGAAACTTCATTAAACTCCTTTTAAATAACCAGAGCATCCCTGAATTCCATAAAATTATGGTTAAAACATTTGCAGTGTACTTAGTAAAAATATCAAAAATGAAATGTCTCAATATCTAAACTTAGCTGTGTAACTGCCTTCTTGAATGGAAGTTTTTCTCTGCCTGAGAGATATGTACTTTTTGTTGTTGTTCAGTCACTAAGTTATGTCCAACTCTTTATGACCCCACTGACTGAAGCATACCAGGCTTCCCTATCCTTCACTGTTTTCTGGAGTTTGCTCAAACTCATGCCCATCAAATCAGTGATGCCATCCAACCATCTCATCCTCTGTGGTCTCCTTCTTCTCCTGCCTTCAATCTTTCCCAGCATCAGGGTCTATTTGTCATATATATTTGCAATACATGTATAAATTATCATTGTGATCATCAACTACTTGACTGTTGGCTGAAAATGATAAAAATATATGTCTGTAGACTTAAACAGATAAAGATTGAAATCTGAAAAGTCAGTTTCACAGGTGAATTGGAGGAAATAGCCCAGACTGTTAACCTTTACCCTGCCAAAGTAGGAAATCTAATTAGAGGCAAACAGAAAAATTTGGCCTTTATTTTGTGTGTGTGTGTGTGTGTGTGTGTGTAATAAAGTTTTATTAAAGTATAAAGCAGATAGAGAAAGCTTCTGACATAGGCATCAGAAGGGGGCAGAAAGAGTACCCACTTGCTAGTGTTAACAATGAAGTTATATAATCCAAAGAATATCTGGAGGTTGTAAAGACCTCATCAGACCTACTCCCATAATTTACATTTTAAGATAACACTGTCCTCAGGCAAGATACATCCTTGTAAAGACCAGGTCTACTCCCATAATTTACATTTTAAGATAATAGAAGGTTTAATCCAAAGACTGTCCTCAGGTAGGATACATTATTGTTATACAATCCTAAGGAATGTGGAGAAGGAAAAAAGTTTGTCCTTTCTTCCTCCTTGATAATTCTAGACCCCTCTCTCCTTGGGGACCCCTAGACTCCCTATCAACCTGCCTAGGAAATGACTCTCTCATTCCCCCCTTTTCTTTTAGGAGAATTATGTTGCCTAGGGAAAAGGGGCGTCGTTCTCATTCCATAACTACTTCCGAGCTGACAAGGGGTGTTGTCCCTAAATTGGTGAGGCAACATATTCTCCTAATCCTCATATTGAGGATATCTGATCCAGGGGCCCCAAATAGTAGTTGGAGGAAGCTACAGCAGTAGCAGGAGTTTGAGCAACAATTTGTAACTTAAAAGCTTTCATGCGGCTAGAAACAAATCCAGTTATACAATTACAGATGCAGGGAGCAAACAGCAAGAACAAAACAACCAGAATTATTGTAATTAAGATAGTTGTCCACCATGGGGAACTAGTTAACGTCTCCCAAAGTGAGGCAATTGAAGCTTCAGGAGTATCCATGGTCCTAATCATCTTGTTCATGTGGTTAGTAAAATGAGTAACATTCGTGCAACATTTTCATGCTCAGTGTGTTATTTGGTCTATGTTGAGGTGTCCAGGTTATTCTAGTTTGAGCACTGAGAAACCCATCCCAGAGAATCTCCTCATTTTAAGCAAATTGGGTGAGTGGATCACCCTAGTTTGCATTCCCATTAGATCTGGTGATCCTCACTTTCCCTCCCCACCTTTTGTTTCTGTGCCGCTAGGTAGTCATAACTACATAACATAGTGAGAGTTGGACCATAAAGAAAGCTGAGCACTGAAGAATTGATTCTTTTGAACTGTAGTGGTGGAGAAAACTCTCGAGAGTCCCTTGGACTGCAAGATCAAACCAGTCAATCCTAAAGGAAATCAACCCTGAATATTCATTGGAAGGACTAATGCTGAAGCTGAAGCTGCAATACTTTGGCCACCTGATGTGAAAAACTGACTCCTTAGAAAAGACCCTGATGCTGGGAAAGATTGAAGGCAGGAGGAGAATGGGACGACAGAGGATGAGAAGGTTGGATGGTATCACCACCTCGATGGACATGAGTTTGAGCAAGCTCCAGGAGTCGGTGATGGACAGGGAGGCCTGGCATGCTGCAGTTCACAGGGTCACAAAATCAACACAACTGAGCGACTGAACTGAACTGAACTGATGTAGTCATAAAAGTTCTTTGAAAAGCAAAACTGAAAAGTAATTTTAATACTACTAATTTAAAATATTTATGCTACAAATAGAATATGTATATAAAAGAGCAAAAGGTATACATGAAAACTTGAGTGTACTCTTCCATTGTCTTAGTTTTTTTGTGCTTGTCTATATCTGAACCTCTCTCTAGTCTCCTAAGGCTTTCTTAGTATCTGAAAAAAAGCCACTTAGCCCCAGAAATCAAAGTAGAAATGTTTCAGCAGAGAATGACTAAAAGCAGCACCCCACGTGCCCACAAAAGAATTCTTTAAACCATTATGTAATTCAAGACTCAAGAGAAAGCTAGAGGGTACATCGACCAGAAATAACGGTTTGCAACTGTGATTGCTGACAAAATCACCAGTGAACAGTAAAAACCCTAATTCTGGGGCTTTTGGTATTAGTCCTCCCATTGATAGGTTTCTTCTCCCCCAGGGACTGTAATTTTCCACTTTAAATTTGAACTCTAGTCAATGTATAGTAGAAAATCAATAACATGAATTTGTTCTGCCTTCCTTTTTGCCTCCTGGAATTTTCAGAGTATGTGAAAGAAGAGGTTTTATGATGAAGATGGACTATAAAACGAAAGCAGTGACTTTGACCAATATTCTAGATTTTTGACCAAGACACATACCCTAGACTACCCATCTCCTCCATGCTCCTGCCATTCCCTCTTTATCTCCATTCTTCCAGGGTATTTAATGTCCACTGTGATATGATTACTGACGCATTTTTGTAAAGACTTTCCAGCAAATTAATTGGAATTTGCTATCTAAATATCTTCCTATTTATTCTTCCTTCTCCATTTACTTTTGTTTTACTAATTTCAGTTGCAACTTCCTCCCCCATGTTATGACTTGAGTAGAGAAAAGTAAAGGAAGAAACTCACAACAACACAAGCATAATCAATAAACCTAAGCATTCAGTGTATACAGATGATCGTTTTTGCGTTGTTAAAAATTAGTAAGATTGCCAAGGAACCTCGGCAGCAGATAACAGATGTGGCGATCCAGTAGGTTGCCCTCACTTCCTCAGGCAGACTCAGCTCCTTCCCCTGACAGTTTGACTCCTTTGGTCAGCCTTCTGAAGCCAGCTCACCCAGCTCCTTTTCAATCTCAACATGCTAAGGCCGCACTTTGTGGAAAAGTCTGATTATTCTGGACTTGCCTTGGAACAGTAGTTTCCACAGATCTTGTATCATCTTGGGCACGAAAACCACCTGCTAAGAATTGTTCTTTTCCCTGTATCTCTGCCTTGACTTCATTCTCCCTCTCTTTGTCTTTCCTTCGTGTCTTCTCATAAAGGTAACCCAGTTCTCAGGTTCCTCCAGGTCCTTGTCTCCTGAATAAAACTCAGAAATAGATTGATTATCAGCAGTCTCTCCTCCAACCCTGGTCAGCTTTGTGTAATTGCTCTTCACTTTGGGTTTCCGGTAGCCCCACCACAGAACTTAGTAAACTATGGAGCTCTGAGTAGCTATGACTTTTAAACGAAGTGCTACCTTCCCTACCAAGATAACCTTACTCTGGAGTCTGCCTGGTAGCACTGCCTCATACATTTGGTCCTCTGTAGAGCCCATGGCCTGATGGGATTCCAACCCCATCATCTTAGACATCCCTGGTATAATGAAACTTAGTTTCTCTGACAGGTCACACCCACAACACTAGCTCTCGGCTCCATCTTCAGCCTCATATGTCTCAGATCAGATCAGATCAGTCCCTCAGTAGTGTACGACTCTTTGTGACCTCATGAATCGCAGCACGCCAGGCCTCCCTGTCCATCACCAACTCCCAGAGTTCACTCAGACTCAAGTCCATTGAGTCAGTGATGCCATCCAGCCATCTCATCCTCTGTCGTCCCCTTCTCTTGCCCCCAATCCCTCCCAGCATCAGAGTCTTTTCCAATGAGTCAACTCTTCACATGAGGTGGCCAAAGTACTGGAGTTTCAGCTTTAGCATCATTCCTTCCAAAGAAATCCCAGGGCTGATCTCCTTTAGAATGGACTGGTTGGATCTCCTTGCAGTCCAAGGGACTCTCAAGAGTCTTCTCCAGCACCACAGTTCAAAAGCATCAGTTCTTCAGCGCTCATCCTTCTTCACAGTCCAACTCTCACATCCATACATGACCATAGGAAAAACCATAGCCTTGACTAGACAGACCTTTGTTGGCAAAGTAATGTCTCTGCTTTTGAATATGCTATCTAGGTTGGTCATAACTTTCATTCCAATGAGCAAGTGTCTTTTAATTTCATGGCTGCAGTCACTATCCGCAGTCATTTTGGAGCCCAGAAAAATAAAGTCTGACACTGTTTCCACAGTTTCCCCATCTATTTCCCATGAAGTGGTGGCACCAGATGCCATGATCTTTGTTTTCTGAATGTTGAGCTTTAAGCCAACTTTTCCACTCTCCACTTTCACCTCCATCAAGAGGCTTTTTAGTTCCTCTTCACTTTCTGCCATAAGGGTGGTGTCATCTGCATATCTGAGGTTATTGATATTTCTCCCAGCAGTCTTGATTCCAGCTTGTGTCTTCCAGTCCAACGTTTCTCATGATGTACTCTGCATACAAGTTAAATAAACAGAGTGACAATATACAGCCTTGACGTACTCCTTTTCCTATTTGGAACCAGTCTGTTGTTCCATGTCCAGTTCTAACTATTGCGTCCTGACCTGCATACAAATTTCTCAGGAGGCAGATCAGGTGGTCTGGTATTCCCATCTCTTGAAGAATTTTCCACAGTTTATTGTGATCCACACAGTCAAAGGCTTTGGCATAGTCAATAAAGCAGAAATAGATGTTTTTCTGGAACTCTCTTGCTTTTTCCATGATTCTGCGGATGTTGGCAATTTGATCTCTGGTTCCTCTGCCTTTTCTAACACCAGCTTGAACATCAGGAAGTTCACGGTTCACATATTGCTGAAGCCTGGCTTGGAGAATTTTGAGCATTACTTTCCTAGCATGTGAGATGAGTGCAATTGTGCGGTAGTTTGAGCATTCTTTGGCATTGCCTTTCTTTGGGATTGGAATGAAAACTGACCTTTTCCAGTCCTGTGGCCACTGCTGAGTTTTCCAAATTTGCTGGCATATTGAGTGCAGCACTTTCACAGCATCATCTTTCAGGATTTGGAATAGCTCAACTGGAATTCTATCACCTCCACTAGCTTTGTTCGTAGTGGTGCTTTCTAAGGCCCACTTGACTTCACATTCCAGGATGTCTGGCTGTAGGTCAGTGATCACACCATCGTGATTATCTGGGTCGTGAAGATCTTTTTTGTACAGTTCTTCTGTGTATTCTTGCCATCTCTTCTTAATATCTTCTGCTTCTGTTAGGTCCATACCATTTCTGTCCTTTATCGAGCCCATCTTTGCATGAAATGTTCCTTTGGTATCTCTGATTTTCTTGAAGAGATCTCTAGTCTTTCCCATTCTGTTGTTTTCCTCTATTTCTTTGCATTGATTGCTGAAGAAGGCTTTCTTATGTCTTCTTGCTATTCTTTGGAACTCTGCATTCAGATGTTTATATCTTTCCTTTTCTCCTTTGCTTTTCACATCTCTTCTTTTCACAGCTATTTGTAAGGCCTCCCCAGACAGCCATTTTGCTTTTTTGCATTTCTTTTCCATGGGGATGGTCTTGATCCCTGTCTCCTGTACAATGTCACGAACCTCATTCCATAGCTCATCAGGCACTCTATCAGATCTAGGCCCTTAAATCTATTTCTCACTTCCATTATATAATCATAAGGGATTTGATTTAGGTCATACCTGAATGGTCTAGTGGTTTTCCCTACTTTCTTCAATTTAAGTCTGAATTTGGCAATAAGGAGTTCATGGTCTGAGCCACAGTCAGCTCCTGGTCTTGTTTTTGCTGACTGTATAAAGCTTCTCCATCTTTGGCTGCAAAGAATATAATCAATCTGATTTCAGTGTTGACCATCTGGTGATGTCCATGTATAGAGTCTTCTCTTGTGTTGTTGGAAGAGGGTGTTTGCTATGACCAGTGCATTTTCTTGGCAAAACTCTATTAGTCTTTGCCCTGCTTCATTCCGTATTCCAAGGCCAAATTTGCCTGTTACTTCAGGTGTTTCTTGACTTCCTACTTTTGCATTCCAGTCCCCTATAATGAAAAAGACATCTTTTTTGGGTGCTAGTTCTAAAAGGTCTTGTAGGTCTTCATAGAACCGTTCAACTTCAGCTTCTTCAGAGTTACTGGTTGGGGCATAGAGTTGGATTACTGTGATATTGAATGGTTTGCCTTGGAAACGAACAGAGATCATTCTGTCGTTTTTGAGATTGCATCCAAGTACTGCATTTCGGACTCTTTTGTTGACCATGATGGCTACTCCATTTCTTCTGAGGGATTCCTGCCCGCAGTAGTAGATATAATGGTCATCTGAGTTAAATTCACCCATTCCAGTCCATTTCAGTTTGCTGATTCCTAGAATGTCGACATTCACTCTTGCCATCTCTTGTTTGACCATTTCCAATTTGCCTTGATTCATGGACCTGACATTCCAGGTTCCTATGCAATATTGCTCTTTACAGCATCAGACCTTGCTTCTATCACCAGTCACATCCACAGCTGGGTATTGTTTTTGCTTTGGCTCCATCCCTTCATTATTTCTGGAGTTATTTCTCCACTGATCTCTAGTAGCATATTGGGCACCTACTGACCTGGGGAGTTTCTCTTTCAGTATCCTATCATTTTGCCTTTTCATACTGTTCATGGGCTTCTCAAGGCAAGAATACTGAAGTGGTTTGCCATTCCCTTCTCCAGTGGACCACATTCTGTCAGATCTCTCCACCATGACCCACTCATCTTGGGTTGTCCCACGGGCATGGCTTAGTTTCATTGAGTTAGACAAGGCTGTGGTCCTAGTGTGATTAGATTGACTAGTTTTCTGTGAGTATGGTTTCAGTGTGTCTGCCCTCTAATGCCCTCTTGCAACACCTATGGTCTTACTTGGGTTTCTCTTACCTTGGGCATGGGATATTTCTTCACAGCTGCTCCAGCAAAGCGCAGCCATTGCTCCTTACCTTGGACGAGGGGTATCTCCTCACTGTGCCCTTCCTGACCTTCAACGTGGGATAGCTCCTCTAGGCCCTCCTGTGCCCGTACAGCCATGGAGTGGGGTTGGTCCTCCCAGCCGCCGACCCTGGCCTCGGGCTTAAGGGTGTGGGGTATCTCCTCCCGGCCGCTGCCCCGACCTCGGACGCTGGGTAACTCCTCTCGTCGCCGCCCCTGACCTCGGACGCTGGGTATCTCCTCTTGGCCGCGCCCCCGACCTCAGACGTGGTGTAGCTCCTCTCGGCCGTTCCTGCGCCCTCGCAGTCTGGTACTCTTGGCCGCTGCCCCTGACCTCGGACATGGGGTGGCTCCTCTCGGCCGCGCTTAGCGCGCCCGTTGCAGCTGCCTAGTTACACAATATTTTTTCTTTGAATCTTTGGCATCTTATCTGACTTTTGCGAATTCATCTGTCATTTGCTTTCCTCACTACCATTGTTATGCCAAGCTCGCTCTGCTCGCTGCATGACAGGCCAATGAATCCGAGAGATGAGGTGTTGAGGCAAGGAAGAGACTAATCAGGGACCCAGCAGACCAAGAAGATGGCAGGCTAGTGCCTCAAAATAACCATCTTATTGGGGTCTGGATGCCAGATTCTTTTATAGACCAGAGAGAAAAAAGCAATGAGGAACTAAAGTCAAAAGGCAGAATAGAGAGGGAGAGGCAGTGAGGAAGTAAAGTGAAAGGGTCTTCAGTCTTGCAAAACATCTCCAAGGGAATGGCCAGCCTTTGGAAGAGGCGTGTTAATCTCTTCTATTCACAGGTAGGCAGGGACAAACTCTCTCTCCAGGAGCTGAACAAAGGCACTTTAGTTAACAGTCAAGCAGAGGGGCAGTTTTTTCCAGGCAAGCCAGTGAGTATGATTATAATAGTAAAAGCAACAAAAAGCAAGTCAAAGAAACAGTTTGCAGCATGGAGTCAGAATTGGCTGTCTCCCTGCAACACCATGACCTGTGCTGCTGATGGACTATGCCTTGATAGACCACTTCTAGACTAGTTGGCTGACCTGTCTAAGGCAGCCTCGGTGTCATTCATCCAGCCTTTATTCATCCTGATTAGTGGGACTCTATCTAATCCCCAGTTAAACAATGACCGTAGGGTATTGGGCATATCTGACATCAGTTTTGCTATTGCTTACTGCCTGGATCATTATACGCATTCAACAATGGGTTCCTGAGTTAAATCTTGACTCTAAGAAAGCCATTTTAAAAATAGTAACTAACAGTTTCTACTTACAGAGGCTTTAATAGGCTGACTTAATTTTGAAATGACAATTGATACATTTTCCTCTTGTTTTTTTCTTTTAAATCTGAAGTTTTCATTTTGAAAACTTCAGATAGTAATGCTGAAAGAGAGAAACAAATCCTTTGAATACTGGACTCTCTAACAGAAGTAACTCTTCTTTTTGGGAATACAAGTTAAACCTGCTGATAAGCTCTACTCTTACGTTTTGCATTTTCAGTGTTAAACTTTAAATCTATCATGTTTTATTCCAAAAGAGATGGATCAGCATAAAGAGAAATAGTGGTAGGTTATAGGATGTAATAGAAATTCTAGTAGACTGTTTAACCATAATATGGCAGTCAGATACTATTTTAATCAGTATTGTCATTAACGACTATCAATAGTGAGGATAAGATGTTCTTTGTGAATTATGATTTATGGCTGGCACAGCAGTCACACTGAAGTATATTCATTTTATAATATAGAGACATTGATTAAATGCACATAGCATCTCAAATACAGTTGACATTTTAAGTCAGAATTATTACAGACACACAGCCATTCATTTAAGCTGTTGCTTTAAAAATGTGTCTCAACTGATTGTTAATGGAAGAAAGTCTAGCTGGGCCAATATTTCAATAAGTTGATCCTTTATTTTACTGACATACATGGCCTGGGGGAGATTTGTCTCCTTTGGGCAATGATATTATTTTGCTTTATCTGGTGGATAGGTCACCAGATGAAAATAGTCCCATATATATATATACACATGGGTTCAAGGTTGCTCAGAAAGCTTTTTCTTACTAGGATAAAGTAATTTGGGGTTTTCTTTCCGTAATTCTCCCTTCCCTCCCTGAAAAATCTTTCCTTCTAGCCTTACCAACCTGCTTGGGAAGTGAGTCTTAAATAATTGATGACAGCTGAGCTGAAACATTAATATCGTTTAAGGATGATGGTTTTTGTAATGTATATTGCTGCCTGTTGCCAGTAGACCAGCGATTTTAAACAACATAAGTGTTTGAGTATTGATTGTTGATTTACAAGATCAAGCCAATAGTACATGTGTCTTAGAGCATCCTTATATACTAAGTCTATAAATTCTTTCATCCACTTTCTCATCTTTTTAAAGTCAGAAATTACATTTTTAAACTTATTATAAAATAATTTTAGACTTAGAGAAATGTTACAAAATATAAAGGGTTCTTATGTACTTTTCATCTAGATTCCTTTCCTCGGATGTTAACATATCTCTACATTAGCTCAAGTGTTATTTTTCTCTCTCACTTTTTTCTTTCCCCTCTCTGTATGGATATGTGTTACAGAGACAAGCATGCATTCCTTTTTTTTCTGAATAATCTGTAAGTATATGTAAACCTGATACCCTTTTCCCCCTAAAAGACTTGGAAGCTAGTACTGCATCATTCTATCATTTTTATGCTGTATTTGAGAAGAGTAAAGAGCTGGCCTTGCTTCAACTTCAAATCAGTGAAATTAGAAGTTATAAAATAAGTAAAGTGCTGATTGCAAATAGGATTATAAGTTTAAAAAAAAAACTTCCTTATGTGTGTGGGTTTTTTTTTTGTTGTTTTTTTTGTTTTTTTAATTTTTGTGGACACCATCTAATCTAAAAACCTAAATTAAGTGAGTGTCCACTTCTGGTAAAAGCGTACACATTTCCAAGAGTGAAATGTCTTTTACAATTAAGGAAACTTCAAAAGTAAGACATCTGCAAAAAGGTACAAATATCTCATCCTTATGATGAGGCCTCATTAACTATTGAATTTAGCACAATGTGCGTGAATGAGATGGTAAATAGGAAAATGTCCTGCTGATTATTATTAAAACCGTGCTGCAAAAGGATTCTTAGAAATCCGATATCATCTTTTTCTCAGACTTTTTATCCTTTCCATTTTGCTGCAAATGACTTATTGATAAGACTGGAGGGGATCCTGGGGAAGCAATGCAGTACCAGTCTGATCACCTAGGGCTTTTCTTACACATATCTGGGTATTTGATTTTGAAAACAAAAATATCCAAAGATAAATGTCATATGATAGTGATAGTGAAGTTAAATTCATCCGTAAAGTTTACAATTTGCCTCGTCAGGAATTGGCAATTGGAGAAATACGAGGTATTCTTCCAGCCTTTTTAATTACATTTGTTAGGTATTGAGGATCTTTAAATGGGAGAGACCACTCCAGGGGTATCTCACTTCAGTGAAGCTCTTGTGTCTTAAAACAGAAAGGGAGGCATGGTAATATCATTGTGGTATAAAATACATATAATACATAATATTGTAGAGAATATAATATAGGTGTAACCGATAGAGGGTATGGGGATATACATCTGTTGAGAATCAGTACTTAAGAAAACTACAATTCCCTGAGCATTCAGTCCAGCTTTTATAGAAAATAAAGGAGCGATACCTGAGTGTGTTCCTTACCACAGGTCTGTCCCTAAATTACAGGAATGTCATGATAACAACCCTCCCCTGCACATGGCCACATGTGGCTGAGTTTGTCCATATTGCTAAATGAAGACAGCTTGATTCT
The DNA here is from genome assembly GCF_019923935.1 of Bubalus bubalis. NCBI lineage: Eukaryota > Metazoa > Chordata > Mammalia > Artiodactyla > Bovidae > Bubalus > Bubalus bubalis. The sequence continues at coordinate 145,774,408 of NC_059158.1, forward strand.
GGATAAGACCGTTGCAGGAAGGAGGACCCCTTCCAGGGCCCGAAACTGGACTTTTGTCTAACACTCAGAAATGAATTGTCTGAGGAGACACATGTGCTGACAAAGCAAGAGATTTTATTGGTAAAGGGCACCCGGGTGGAGAGCAGTAGGGTAAGGGAACCCAGAAGAACAGCTTTGTTACATGGCTTGCAGTCTCGGGTTTTATGGTGATGGGATTAGTTTCCAGTTTGTCTTTAGCCAATCATTCTGACTCAAGAGTCCTTCCTGGTGGTGCACGCCTTGTTCAGCCAAGATGAATGCCAGAGAGGATTCTAGAAGTGGTCAAACATGTGGTGTCTCATCTTGACCTTTCCCGAACTATTCCGGTTGATGGAGGCTTATTAGTTCATGTTCCTTACCAGGACCTCCTGTCATAAAACAATTCATGCAAATGGTTACTCTGGTGCCTGGCCAGGGTGGGCAGTTTCTATCAGTGTGCTTCCCCTAACAAGACCATAAAGGATCAAATAGTGTAAACACTCTACAGAATCCTCTTTTTCTTTCTGTATGTCAGGATGTAATTAGAGCAGCTGAAATCTACTGTGTTCTTCTTGTATGTCTTCAAATGTCTATGCCCCAAATATCTTACAGGTGAAAGATACTGCAACTTTATGAAGCACTTTTAAACTTTTAGCCAAAAAGTAGTTTGTATCACTAGTATCTTTTTTTTAAGTTTTTAAAAATAAAATTGGTAGGTTGCATTATAAGTAATTTGTAAAAATTCATATGTCTTGTTTTACTCTATAGGTTAACTATATCAAGTTTAATGGTAAAGAATTTCCAGAATGTTAATTAACATGGAGAACCCACGCCATGACACAGTGTTTATGAAGCACATATTGAGTGAAACTTCTAAGGCACAGTCCTTGAAGGACTGTGCAAAATTTTTACTATAAATGAGTGACTATAGTTTTGTGGAGGAAGGATCCATATTTTCCTTCTGATTCTCAGACAGGTCTGTTACACAAACAAACAAATAAACAAACAAAAACTAAAAACTACTTTGTAACAGAGTCCAGCCTCTGCAGAGCCATCTATATTTCTGCCTGACACGTGACTGACAGTCTTACTTCTACTCGCTGACTCCTTTTACTAATATATTCAACACCTAGATGGATACAACTATCATTGCAAAAGGAATGCAACCCTCTGTAAAGAATTATTAGATATAGAGTGTTCCTCTCTGCACTTTTCTATCCCAGAGACCTCCTCCAGATGGATCCAGGTTGGAGATGATCACTTAAGTGCAGCATCATGGGAAGCAATACTTCACTATGGAGGGGAGTTTCTTAATGAATTTCTCCTTTCTAGTACTACAGTAGTTCCTCAGTATCTATTAAGGAGTGATTCCAGGCCCCATGGGGCTTCCCAGGTGGCACTAGTGGTAAAGAACCCGCCTGCCAATGCAGGAGACATAGGTCAATCCCTGGGTCAGGAAGATCCCCTGGAAGAGGCATGGCAGCCCACTCCAATATTCTTGCCTAGAGAATCCCATGGACAGGGGAGCCTGATGGGCCACAGTCCATAGAGTGGCAAAGAGTCAGACATGACTGAAGTGATTTAGCACAAACTCACCAGTCCCCATGCCAAATACCAAAATCTGCAGATGCTCAAGTCCCTTATAGAAAACGGTGCAGTATTTGTACATAACCTATGGGCATTCTCCTTTATACTTTAAATCATCTTTAGATTACTTGAAGGGGTTCCCTGGTAGCTCAGTGTTAAAGAATCTGCTTGCCAATGCAGGAGACATGGGTTCGATACCTGGGTCAGGAAAATACCCTGGAGAAGGAAATGGCAACCCACTCCAGTATTCTTGCCTGGGAAATTCCACGGACTGAGGAACTTGTTGGACTACAGTCCAAGGGGTCCCAAAAGAGTTGAACGCAACCTAGTGATTAAGCAGCAATAACAAGATTACTTAAAATACCAAAAAACAATGAAAATGCTTTATAAATAGTTGTATGTGAAATGTAAATGCTATGCAAATGGTTACTTGCTTAGCAAATTCAAGTTTTGTTTCTTGATACTTTGTAGAACTTTTTTCTAAATGTTTTCCATCCATATGGTTGGGTCTGCAAATATGGAACCTGTGGATGCAGAGGGTACTCTCTAGCTATGTTCCATTAAGTACAAACCAATTGAGCTCTGCTCAATCTAACCAAGAAATGACTCTTTTTAGTTAGGATGCTCTATGTCTGTATTTCCCTGTGCTTTTTAGCTGAGGTCTCTTCTCTGTTGTCACAACTCAGACCAAGAAAATTTCAGTTATGTTTAGGTAGCCCATTGTGTGTCCTACTCCTGGGGCTGTAGCCCTCCTTTTCTGAGGGTCTTAACAATGTCTATTAGAACTAGGCTTCAATTCATACTTGGCGATTAGATGTTGCTGTATCACACAATACACTCCAAACTGAAAAGTGACTATTATCTGGAGCCTGCAAAGCTACAAAATAAATTTTTCTATTATTGTATTAGTTCTGTACATTTAAAATCTTTAACATGAATGTGGTTAAAATAAGAAGTGCTTGTGATAAATAGAATGTGTAGATAAAGTTTACCAAGATAACTTAAATGTTTTTATCATTCAATCACTAAGTTGTGTCCTACTGTTTACGACCCCATGAACTGCAGCATACCAGGCTTCCCTGCCTTTCACTATCTCCTGGAGTTTGCTCAAACTCATGTCCATTGAGTCAGTGATGCTGTCTAACCATATATCCTCTGCCACTCTCTTCTCCTCTTGCCTTCAATCTTTCCCAATATCAGGGTCTTTTCCAATGAGTTGGCCCTTCACATCAGGTGGCCAAAGTATTGGAGCTTCAGCATCAGCAGCAGTCTTTCCAATGGATATTCAAGGTTGATTTCCTTTAAGATTGACTGGTTTGATCTCCTTGCTGTCCAAGAAACTCTCAAGAGTCCTCTCCAACACAGTTCAAAAGCATCAGTTCTTTGGCACTCATCTTTCCTTATGGCCTGACTCTCACAACTGTACATGACTACTGAAAAAACCATAGCGTTGACCATGTATGTGTTCAGTTGCTTGATCTGTCCAACTCTTTGGAACCCCATGGACTGTAGCTCATCAGCCTCCTCTGTCCATGAAGTTTTTCAGGCAGAAATACTGGAGTGGTTTGCCATGTCCTCCTCCAGGAGATCTCCCCAACCCAGGGATCAAACAACATCTCCTGCATTGCTGGCGGATTCTTTACCACTGAGCCACATGGCTTTGACTAGACGGACCTTTGGCAACAAAGTGATATCTCTGCTTATTAATATACTGTTGTTTGTCATAGCTTTTCTTCCTAGGAACAAGCCTCTTTTCATTTTTTGGTTGCAGTCCCTGTCCACAGTGATTTTGGAGCCCAGGAAAATAAAATCTGTCACTGTTTCCACTTTTTCCCCATCTATTTACCCTGAAGTTATAGGAATAGATGCCATGATCTTTGTTTTTTGAATGTTGAGTTTCAAGCCAGCTTTTTCACTCTCCTCTTTCACCTTCATCAAGAGGCTCTTTAGTTCCTCTTTGCTTTCTGCCATTAGAGAGATATCATCTGCATATCTGAAGTTGTTGATATTTTTCCCGACAGTCTTAATTCCAGCTTGTGCTTCATCCAGCTTAGCATTTTGTATGATGTACTCTAGCTTGGCGGGCTACAGTCCATCGCAAAGAATTGGACATAGCTGAGGGACTAACACACACACACACACACTCACTCTGCATCGAGTTTAAATAAGTAGGTGACAATATACAGCCTTGATGTACTCCTTTACCAGTTTTGAACCTGTGCATTTTTCCACGTCCAGTTCTAACTGTTGCTTCTTGACCTGCATACAGTTTTCTCAGGAAACAGGTAAGGTGGTCTGGCAGTCCCATCTCTTGAAGAATTTTCCACAGTTTGTTGTGATCCACACAGGTTTAGCATAGTCAGTGAAGCACAAGTAGATGTTTTTTTGGAATTTCCTTGCTTTTTGTGATCCAGGGGATGTTGGCAGTTTGATCTCTGGTTCCTCTGCCTTTTCTAAATCCAGCTTGTGCATCTGGAAGTTCTCAGTTCACATACTGTTGAAGCCTAGCTTGAAGGATTTTGAGGATTACCTTGCTAGCATGTGAAATGAGCGCAGTTGTACGGTAGTTTGAATTTTCTTTGGCATTGCCTTTCTTTGTGATTGGAATGAAAGGTGACCTTTTTCATTCCTGTGGCCACTGCTGAGTTTTCCAAATTTGCTGGCATATAATTTTAATGTTATAGTCAAATAATTTATAGAGCAATACTCATTTTTATTAAAATTTTTTAAAATTGATACTTCCTTAAAAAACAAAGACACCAATTATTATTCAAGAAAATATCTAATTTCTTTTCTTGAAAGGGCAGGCAATGAGCAATATAAGTCAAGTTGCAGTGTAATGTATAAGCCTTCCTTTTAAAATTAATAATGTTTAAAAATGAATTGTCTTGACTCTGCATAGATTACTTTAACTGTATGCTGCTAAGTTGCTTCAGTTGTGTCCAACTCTGTGTGACCCCATAGACAGCAGCCCATCAGGCTCCCCCATCCCTGGGATTCTCCAGGCAAGAATACTGGAGTGGGTTGCCATTTCCTTCTCCAATGCATGAAAGTAAAAAGTGAAAGTGAAGTCGCTCAGTAATGTCCAACTCTTAGCGACCCCATGGACTGCAGCCTACCAGGCTCCTCCATCCATGGGATTTTCCAGGCAAGAGTACTGGAGTGGGGTGCCATTGCCTTCTCCCTTTAACTGTATACCTATTCCCATATTCTGGGATATTGCTCTCAAGGTACTCCTTTTAGCTTTCTAGCTGCTGCCTCTAGCTCCTCATCCTAGCCTCTTATGGAGAGTTAGCATTCCCCAGTTCTCTATGTTCAGCTCTTTCTTCTTACCCTTCTGCTGTTTTTTCTTTCTCTCCTTCCTCTTTCCCTTTCTTCTCACCTCTCCCTACCTCTCCTGGCAATTTCAGCTATAAACCAGACATTTACCCAAGCTCTGGATTCATAGACACAAAACTTATTAAACAGTTTTCTCATATGCATCTGTAGGTACCCCAAACTCAACCTGTACATTGTAAACTTAGCTTTGCTTGTCTGCCCTTACTTAGGCTATCCAGGAGGTCAAGAGAGTGATGCATTCTTTCCCCTCCCCCTCAAATTCAATCCATTACCAAGTCCTTAAGTATCTAAATTCTTTCTTTTTACCCTTTGTTGTACTCCCTTAGTTCAGCTTCTCCCCAGATTAAAACAGTGGCTGTCTGAGCAGTCTTAAGTTTCTCTTTCAACCACCCTCTACAGCACTACCCGTATGACCTCCCCAAAGATAAATCTGATCCCCTGCCAAAATGTTCAAAGTGGCTATATACAGTGCCTTGAAATGCTGAAATTTCCAAGATGTCATGCAGTGCCTCACCTTTATTCTGTCCTGCAGCCATAGATAAGTACATGCAAGTGTCGGACTGTACCGTGAAAGCATTCAGCCATCAATATTTTGGGAGTAAAATGTATTACCCAGCCTTCAACCCACTCTATACCAATGGCCACTCTATATCTATGGCCAATTCTTAGTCTTACTTAAGTGTTAAGTTCAAGGATCACCACCTTGGGAATCCTTGCTGACAACCATCCTCCCTTCACTCAAGGCTGGCAAGATAGTTTTCATATCATCCCACTATTTTAAATAGTTAGACATCCTGTATTGAAATGAGAAATTTTTTCTGTTCCCACTTTGGAGGTATCTGGCTACCAAGAAGGCTACATGAATGTGGTTAAAATAAGAATTGCCTATAATAAATATAGGTTTATATTTAATTGCCTATAATAAATACAGAGAAGGTTATTGAATTTCATAGTCCTTTATTATAATTTACCTGTAATTATAAAAGCAAATAAACACAAAAACATACTATTTTAGACTTCATTGCTCATGTATCTAAAGCAAAAATCATGTGGTATTTTATGAAGCTTTAAATCTGAGGAAATAGGATCTGTGAAAACTGCCTAATTTGTTGATTTGCATGTGAAGTGTGTTGTTCCCAGTGGGTGGTGGAAACTGATTTGTCATGTAGCTTACTAGCCCTGAGCAGATAACTGGTGTTAGTTCCCGCTGCTGTAACAAAATAGATTTGGCCTTTATTACAGCTCCTATTTGAAAATTGCTATTAAAAACTGTCTGCTGGAGATAGGAGAGTGCTTTGCAAAGATGGATGCATTTTATGTAGCAAAGCAGGAAACAGTGACACCATGTCTTAATGGCACTTTATATTCTGCCAATGTATTTAGCACAACTTCCTCAATTGTATAATCTAAAGTAAACAAAAATCATATTCCATTAGAGACACAGCTCATCAATTGAATTTTGGGGTGAACTTTTGGCATCCATTGAAAGAATTGGCTCCAACCTCAGAGAGGGGGTTAATCTTTTTAGGGCATCATTGCCTGGAAAGTGAAAGAAAGAGATGACCAAGTCAGGGAATAAGAGTAAAAGCATTATCTCTGAGAGCTAGAATGAGGGAACTATTCAATAGTTACCATTCTATGACCATATTTTATTCAATCATAAGAAAAGAGAAAGGATATTATTTTACGGAGGGAAATTGAAAGAAAAAAATACATATAATCCCAGTAGGCTGAGGCTTGGTATAATTAAATAATGTAACCTTTTACCTTTGCATTTTAATAATCCCCTAAGGTCTCAGGCCAAATCTGTACAGAAAAACATTGAATACCCCAGTGCTGAGAATATTTTCTGTAGCACCTATCTGGCTTCTGGAAATAGGCTCTTCATTCTTATACAGTAGTAAATACTTAGTGAGATAATTATCATGTAGCAAGACAGAATAAAAATCAATATTAATCAGACCAGAAAAATGCTTCTGTTGTTAGCTGAAAACCCACAAGCCCTACATGTTGTTTTCAGTGCCTTTTTTCTTCTTGCTACAACATTCTCTGCTTCTGACACCAAATGTTTCCTAATTTCAGATCTTTGACTTTTGATATCTTAGTCTGACTGTCAGAACACCCAGCTCTGTCTGCATGTCTTCACAGAGAGAGTATGAAATGTCTCTTCAAGGATCTCCAACATATACACAGCTGCTATTTCTTACTTGGGTATCCCAAGATTAAGCTGCAAGAGGGGATTGGTAATGCTTTGATCTCATCCATCTTTCCAAAACCTTGAATATTCAGCCCGTAATTTGTACCTATATACTTATTTCCCCACTTTTATGAGGATATGGGCATCTTCCGATTTTTATAACAAATGGAGATATCCCCACTCTTAATACTAAGGTTGCACCATCTCTGGTATGGTATAGAGGCAGTAATAACAACTAGCCCTTATATGTATTATTAGAGGAGGAAACGGCAACCCACTCCAGTATTCTTGCCTGAAAAACCCCATCAACAAAGGAGCCTGGCAGGTTACACAGTCCATGGCGTCACAAAGAGTCAGACACAACTTAGTGACTAAATAATATGTACTATAGTACTTGCTGCTGCATAAGTATTGATACTATTCTTAGTTCTTTACATGAATTAATTTATTTAATCTTCACAATGACCCTATGAAGCAGGCTTTGCTTTATACCCATTTTACAGATTTAGAAACCAAGACATAGACAGTATGACTTGCCCATTGATAACATCAATTCTAAATGGGCAAAACTGCTGGGATTTGACCCAGGCAGTCTGGCTCCATAGTCCTTCCTCTTTATACTGTCTGACTCCTTGCTACCTGGGCAACTTTGGGCACCTTAAAGGTATTTGATCACTCAGTTTTCTGAAGGTTTAAAAAATGACAAAAATAAGCATTATCTCATAGGATTGTTGTTAGAATTAAATAATACAGCATATCTGAAGTGCTTAACTCAGTGACTGATACATAAGTAATACATATTCATGTTATCTACCCTTATTATTGTGATCATGGATCAATAAGTGTCAGATGAAGGAATTAATTAACATAGAGGCATAACTCAGAATCACTAAGTTGGATCTTGGAACTTGGAATCATTATTCCAAGTTCCATGATTTCTGTTGAGAAGCTCATTTAGAAAGAATAGATTCAGTTGTCTAGAGAGAGAGAGCTTGGGCTCTTTCCTGAAAGTATTGTACGTAGGAATCAAGCACACTCATGCTTTCTTCTTCCAGTTAAAGAAAGAGCTATTATAATGAGAAAAGATTACTTTTTATTATAGCAATTATACCACTAAATTAAAAAAATGTTTAATATATAGGATAATCCATGGGATGTTTTAAATTGTCAAAACCCCCAGTATTTCCAAAGTAGGTACTATAAGAAGAGTGGAAGAGAAACCTGTTTTATCAGTGCTCATGCTCTGCTTTTCTCTTTATTGCATTATGAGATTGACATTGTATCATTATCTCTCATTGTCACCTTAGCCTTGTGAGCTTTAGATGCTGCTAATGTTATGGTAATAACTGTGACAATTTGCAATTTTCAGTTGTATTAGACCTTGATTCAGTTTTTTTTTTTAACTACCTTGTATAACCATCACTGATTTTTCTTGCAGATAATAAGCAACTTAATGGTTTTTATAAATGAATATTGGTGTGAAATTATCAGAGCAGGAAAATCAATATTAAGAAAATTTCCTATATGATCAACAACAAAAATAGAGTAGTATTAAAGGAATTGTAAATATCCCCAAATCAAATGAATTCGTTATTTTGAAGCTAGTGTTAGAATATTTATAGTTTAAAACCTGCCAGTTCACTATACTTTTTAAATTTCACTATTCTTTAAAAAATTATAGTCTTCCCTCCTCTTTTTTAAATTAAAAATAACACATCTGGGATCACTGCAGAGCTGGTTTTTCAGAATGCTTTTCTATATTTCACACAAACCATCTCTTTCCCTGTGATTGGAAGTTATATAAAATCAGGTTCTTGAAGGGAATCCATCAACTGTCTCCTGAAAGGTCACTATATTTATATTTTCATTTGTTTGTTTTGGCTAAATGGGCCCTGGAGATTCATCAGCTACTAGGAATATAAAGTAGCACAGCAGACCATGAAATGGTACATATTTTTCTCAAACCTTTCCCTCTATGCATTTCCACAACCAGTCACAATCCTACAGTTTCACCTCCTCTAGGATATTCCATCTTCCCTAAATAATCCTAATGGCACAGCTCCTGTACTTCTCATTCCCCTGCCCCTTCTCTGGCATACCATTCATTCACTTGATAAATATTTGTTGAGCAACAGGTCTGCACAGGCACTGTGTTCAGTGAAAAATGAAATGCAGTCCTACCCTCAGAGAACTTACAATATAGTAGTTTGTCACTAATTACCTTATTTTTGCTACTATTCATCTGTCTTATAGGGAAAAGACTACACAATTATTTTTGCTTTCTGTGTACTTTTCACCTAGCAAGTGCTCAAGGCATATTGAGTTAAAGGAGTGAAGTTACTCTCCATCCATGGCAGAAGAACAACATCTGGGCTTTATCCCACTCATAAACCAGAATTAGCACAGATGGGGTATGTCTACGACTATTATCCTATCCCACTGGGCTAGTTGCTTAGCTCAGACAGTGGATGACTTTGAAGTAAGTTATTACATCACACATCAGGAAGAGTTAAGTGTTAATTTCTAAACTACAGTTATAGTTTTTTCCCTGAAACGGATGTTTGATCCTGGGGTATTGATGGACAAACCTAGACGAAAGCAAGTGACTTCTCTCAAATGATGTTTGATTATTTCTTCCTCTGTCCTCCCCTATTGAGAAAAAATAAGGGAGAAAGAGGTGAGAAGAGATGAACATGCAGTCTGTCCTCAGATTAGAAACAATTAATAATTAACTCATGAATATGGTTTAAATTTTTAAAACAAAACAAAAAGATGTCCTTTAGTAAAGGACTTTTATGAAAGCACACACTGCCTCAGTGAAGACAAAAAATAAGAGGGACTAAGTCCGCTGGGTAGGTGAGAGCATAGTGGAAACATAAACGCTCCAATATGGTAACCATTAACCACGTATGGCTTTTGAGCTTAAAATGTGACAGGTCTGAGTTGAGGTGTGGTGAAAGTGTAAAATAGACACCTGATTTCAAAAACTTAGTATTAAAAAAAAGAGTAAACATCTTAAAAATTTCATATTGATTATAAGTCGGAATTATAATATTTTATACATGTTGGGTTACATGTTGGGTTAGCTAAATTGTATTAGTAATCTCAGCCATTTCTTTTACTTTTTAAAATGTGGCTCATAGAAAATTTTAAATTACATGTGTAACTCACATTATAGTTCTGTTGGACCGCAGTGTTCTAAACCACAGATATTCAAACTGGGTTCCTGATGACCCTGGCCTTCTTCCTAGTGTGACAGCCAGAGGCTGAGGAGAAGGTTCATAATCACTTGCGTTAGAGAAACTCCTTATTTATCAACAGGTTTCTGACTATGAACATCTTTGAAAGAATCTGCAATCAAAATGTTTGCCAGCTCTAGTCTTAGAATATTTCCCATCTACCCTACAGATGCAGAATGAGAAGGACAAATTCAAATACCTTTCTCCATCTCCTACCACTGCACCACATGCATTAACATGAGGGGGCTACTAGATCTTTCTATGATTCTTTGTTATTTGGGGAGTTCCTCAAAGGTTTATTTGTTAGTGAAATTTTACCCCCTTTCTGTAAGTTACAGAAATTTATTTGCAATGGAATGTCTTTTAAGTATTCCTAATTGATAGCATGGAAGGCCAAGTTACAGATGGTCTTTATTAGGAATTCTTTTTCTTCTGGAAATTGTAGACCCCTTCCCCCTACCCCCTTAGCAAAAGTGATCAGAGGATGATTGAGTGGTCTCTTGTGGAAATATGTATTTACCTATGTAACGATCAGTTTCAACTCAGCACATTCTTCTGTAACCAGTGAACTAACCTGTAACCTCTAAGGGGTGTTGACATCTCTTCAGCTCATAACTGTGTGTGTGTGTGTGTGTACACATGTATTTTTTAAACTATGAATACAGTTGCTAATGTAGTGAAGAGCTTTATAAGTAACTCTGTAAATTTCATTTTCTTAAGGATAAGTAATAATCCTGACAATTTTAATTACCCCCTTTTGCAAATAAAGTTAACACATGGTCACATACCTGATCGTACACTGTGAATTAAAGCTGAGACTGGTAGAAACAAATAGAGGAAAGAAAATAACAAGTAGCAAGGTTATTTAAAAACAAACACACATACAAAATATTGGTTTCCCTGACACTCACTGGGCTTCCCTTGTGGCTCAGCTGGTAAAGAATACGCCTACGATCTGGGAGACCTAGGTTTGATCCCTGGGTTGGGAAGATCCCCTGGAGAAGGGAAAGGCTACCCACTTCAGTATTCTGGCCTGGAGAATTCCATGGACTGTATAGTCTATGGGGTCGCAAAGAGTAGGACACGACTGAGTGACTTTCACTTTCACTTTTCACTTTGACATTCATTATAACCAAAAATAGCCATGGAACCTCACGGGGTATTTGTATGTGTTTGTGGTCAGAGAATTGATACAGGAACCCAAGATAAAGAACAGACAATATCCTGGTTAGAATATACAGTCTCTGCCTTTTGGAAGTTTATAGATTTTCTTCCTCTGTGTGTGACCTTTCCAGTTGGTCCTCAAGAAAGCCCGTTGATTTTGCTCTGATGAGTTTTACACGTTTTATTGAAAGGAGGCATTCTGATGTGAGAAAGTTTGCTTATCATTAGCTGAATTCATGTTCACGCAAAATGTTAATCCATAGATCACACCAGAGGGAAGGACGGAGCATAAGTGAGAACTGTAAATCAAGTAATGTTTTCCTCATGTATCTTTTTTACCTCAGGCAGATGTACATACTTGGTGGTATAGCATGATTGACACGTTCCTTCCACAAATGTGGGTTTTATACATTTCCCCATGATCAAAAAGGAAAGTATTCTATCTTGAAATTACAGATGAACCATTTATTTTCCATCCTTTCAAAGCAAGAATATAAAAAACAAGCCCAAACTTTATGCACTGCCTGCTTGCCTTCCTTCCTTCCTTCCTTTCCAAAGTGCCAATTGTGCCAGGTGTCATGGGAACTATAGACAAATGAGACCCTCTCGTGGACCTTACCTTCTGTGTAATAATCATAATGCAAGCATCACTAGCCATGCCACAAAATAAGTCAATGCCACATAGTCATGCGTGCCCCCACTTCGGGACATGATAGGAAGCTGCAGAAATAGACAACAGATGCCTCCCATGTCCCCTAGCTCTTGTTTGTCTTCAGAGATTACTATCATGCTCTTGAAGGCCTCTAGTGTCAGACACCAATTATGCTAGGTGTAGAATTGTGACACATGTGAATAGTGCCTTTACTGTGCGTATGTGTTCAGCATATAACATGACTCTCAGTATCATGCCATGTGACCCATGCATTCCTCTGTGTTCCACTGAAGTACAGTGAGATGTCAGGGGAAGAATCTTGGCCCCAAGAAACAGAAGATATAGGTTCTAAATTTGTCTATTCTACCAACAAATGAGGTCGTCTTGTCAGATAAAAAGTCTCAGATTTAGAGGTATCAGATTTGTAACTAGTTTAGATTGGATTATCATTATGCTTCTTCCAAACTCTAAATATCTAGGGTTCTATGAAAGATGGTGAATAGAGGTTTCACTATCAGAATATATAGCAAGGTGGTGACCTCTGAACCTGACTCCACCTTTAAGACTCAACTCAGAGCCCTTGTCTTTGGTTAAGAATATTTCTTTAAGAACCAGCATAAGTAATTAGTAGACAGTTTCACATGAGTGAGAATATATGTGAAGTCTGAAACATGACCATCTTATCATTTGGCCATGTGTTCACTTTCAAATCAGTATCATCAGAGTTCTCCAAAGAAATGGAGCCAGTAGGACACACACACATACACACACGCACACACGTATATGTGAGGAGACTATTATAGGAATTGGCTCTCACAGTTATGGAGGCTAAGAAGTCCCACAGTCTGCTGTCTGCAAGCTGGAGAGTCAGGAAAGCCTTGATATATAATTCATTCTGAATTTAACGGCCTGTGAATCAAGGAAGCAGATGGCGTAAGTCCCGGTTCTGAACCAAAGACCCAAAAACCAGGACAAAATGGACATCCTAGCTCAAGCAAAAAACCAAACTCGCCCTTCCCCTTTTTCTTCTATTCAGACCCTCAGTTGATTAGACGATGCCTACCACATTGGTGAGTGCGATCTCGACTGAGGCTCTCAACTAAGGAGCACCCTCAGAGACAGACCCAGGAATGTTTTACCAACCATCTGGGCATCCCTTAGCCTAAGATGACATTTAAAATTAGCCACCACCATCTGCAAGTCAATATACAGTTATTTCTTGGGTTTTTTTACTTAACTATAGAAAGCCTGTGCTCAAAATGAGCAGTTCCATTTCCGATTTTTACCCTGGACCTGCACTGGCAGGGTCTCCTCTTATTTCCCAAAAAGGCAACATTTATAATATGTGGCTGAAATTCCTCTCTCCCTCTCTACATTTCTTCCTTATGCCCGCTGTAAACTTTCACTTAAACTAATACCCTGTTGTACTATCATTTCTTCAGCCTCTCATACAAGAGAGCTATCTAGTTGCTGACTTCTGCACTCTGATGAATTTGGGAAGCTTTCATTCATTCATTCCCTCATTCACTAAACATTTCCCTAGTGCCTATTATTTCCTAGGAATATTATTTCCTGGGAAATGTTAATTAATAATCCAGTCTTTGCTGTTGAGGAACTTATTTTCTATTTGAAAAGGTGAATAATAAGTAATTATGCGACAGTGCATAGTAACCATTAAGAAGAGAAGAACACGTGTCTGAAAGCCTCAAATCCATAGTTGAAGGAAGAATGGCCACTTAACCAGACCCAAGATGCATATTTAGTCCTAGATGCAGAATTAAGGCCCAGTTCAGCTTACTCTTTCTCCATTTTGTCAGCATCTTAAGAAATGACTTTATGGTTGGCTCTTTCTTTAGTGGAACATTTTTGTTAAATGATCTGCTATTAAAAAAAAATTTAATTTAACCTAACCCTTGTCATTAAAAGAAAAATGTCATTATTAGCTTCTTTGTGACTCTTTCAGTCTGTGCTCAGGCAGTGGTGTCCTAATTAGATAACTTGGATTTCCAACTTTAAAAGAAATCCAACCAGATGCATGATTCACAGTGTAAACACTAGTGACACCTTTCAACAGCAGAGCTTGGTGAAAGCGTCTCTGCATGACACTGTCGACGTGACATGAAGCTCATTTAAGCTAATAAGCAGGAATCATTTGCTGACTCGGAATATGATTCCCAATTTTGGCATACTTGCATCCTTTGTGTGCTTCTGTGTACTTTAAGTTCCTAAGTGAGTGCTCTGAGATGAATTGAAACATATTTTCTAGGTATTATCTCAATTCCCATATGATCTTTACGTCTGTTAGAAAGCACGTTCATTTGGAAAAATGTTTTGGCATCAGTTAATGTTTTTGTTGACTATAAAGCATTAGGTGAAGTTTTGTTCAAGTTGAAATGACAAAGTTGATCTACTCTATCCCTGTTGACTTTCAGTTGTAGAAATGAGAGATTTGCTAGATGGGAGTACTAATTCTACTTAAATTTTTTTTTTAATTTATATGATAACTATTTTATTCATTCTCTCTCAATTATATAGCGTGGCCACTTGAAAATGCCCTACTCTTACTTTCATATTAAAGGTAATGATCTTCTGTTTTGCTGTTTGTGATATATATGAATAAGTTTCTTTTTGTAAATGAGATAAATGGCTCAAGACTTCTAGTTCATTTATTTTTGATATAATTGTCAAATTAGTGTTCTACTTTTTTTTTTTTTTTCAAATAACAAAAGGCTCTGTGAAGGAGCTTTGGCATATTATATATGGTGGAGAAAGATTGTTTATTTCCCTTTTACACATTAATGCATATACCCAGAGTTATAAAGAAGACTCTGTCATAGAGATATCATGGCTGTAGATCAAAACTTTCCTCCCAATGTGTAGTTGTAGATATTTTAACTCGTTTATTTCTTCTTGTCTCCACATTCTCATCTGTTTCATTCTTTTATATTATTTTCATTTTCAGTTAAATTGTTAAACTCCAGTTACATGGAGAATATTATCATGGAAAAGCATAAGTTTAACTTATATCACATCTAGTTCTGGCAACAGCAGTAATATATAACAGTGCTTTCTCAGTGCTTTTAGTCTTGTAATTGAACTAGCTTTTATTTTTACTTACTAAACAATGTACTCTAGATAGGTCATTTCACTCTTTTGTGTATCACTCTTATCATGTAGCAAATCAGTTCATGGTAATTATTCCTGCTCGGTTCACAAGAATTCTAAAGGGTGTATAATAATCTAGTGTTTGGCCCATGAAATACATTTCTAAAAAGGAACTGGCCACAAGCAAGCATTTCCAAGTGGGAATAGAATTCTATAGACCTAACTTTTAAGTAATTGATCTTTGTTGAATTGTAGTGAGTTTCCAGATAACTTTAATTCCCAGAGTATGTGGAGTGAAGCTTTACAGCTGAGCCAGTGTTAAAGATCTCACTTCTTTATTTTATGTATTACACAAGGAAGAAGACTAAAATAAATTGAACAGGTGTTCCTGGGAAAATAAGTCTGGAAAGAATCCAGAGATTTGAGAATGGGAAGGATAAAATTTAACAAATGTTCTGGCAAAATGTATATACTACCCTAAACAGTTATGTATCTCAAATAGCTTCTAACAAATTGTAAAATTTATCAAATTAATTTGAAGTTTTTTGAACACCATTTTATTTCAAGCTAATGTGCTGAAATAACCAAAATTGAAGTATTTCTTAGTTCAATAATTTATGCTTATATAGGACAAGAAGCGAAAGGCAAAGAAAGGAGAAAAGGAAAGATACACCCATTTGAATGCAGAATTCCAAAGAATAGCAAGGAGAGATAAGAAAGCTTTCCTCAGTGATCAACACAAAGAAATAGAGGAAAACTGTAGAATGGGAAAGACTAGAGATCTCTTCAAGAAAATTAGAGATACCAAGGGAACATTTCATGTAAAGATGGACACAATAAAGGACAGAAATGGTATGGACCGAACAGAAGCAGAAGCTATTAAGAAGAGGTGGCAAGAATACACAGAGGAACTATACAGAAAAGATCTTCATGACCCAGATAATTGATCGCTCACCTAGAGCCAGATATCCTGGAATGCAAAGTCAAGTGGGCCTTAGGAAGTATCACTATGAACAAAGCTAGTGGAGGTGATGGAATTCCAGTTGAGCTATTTCAAATCCTAAAAGATGATGCTGTGAAAGTGCTGCACTCAATATGCCAGCAAATTGGGAAAACCCAGCAGTGGCCACAGGACTGGAAAAGGTCAGTTTTCATTCCAATCCCAAAGAAGGGCAACGCCAAAGAATGCTAAAACTACCGCACAATTGCACTCATCTCACATGCTAGCAAAGTAATGCTCAAAATACTCCAAGCCACACTTCAGCAATATGTGGACCGTGAACTTCCAGATGTTCAAGCTAGTTTTAGAAAAGGCAGAGGAACCAGAGATCAAATTGCCAACATCCGCTGGATCATGGAAAAAGCAAGAGAGTTCCAGAAAAACATCTATTTCTGCTTTATTGACTATGCCAAAGCCTTTGACTGTGTGGATCACAATAAACTGTGGGAAATTCTGAAAGAGATGGGAATACCAGACCACCTGACCTGCCTCCTGAGAAATCTGTATGCAAGTCAGGAAGCAACAGTTAGAACTGGACATGGAACAACAGACTGGTTCTAAATTGGGGAAGGAGTACATCAAGGCTATATATTGTCACCCTGCTTATTTAAATTATATGCAGAATATATTATGTGAAATGCTGGGCTGGATGATGCACAAGCTGGAGTCAAGATTGCTGGGAGAAATATCAATAACCTCAGATGTGCAGATGACACCACCCTTATGGCCGAAAGTGAAGAAGAACTAAAGAGCCTCTTGATGAAAGTGAAAGAAGAAAATGAAAAAGTTGGCTTAAAACTCATCATTCAGAAAACTAAGATCATGACATCTGGTCCTATCACTTCATGGCAAATAGATGAGGAAACAGTGGAAACAGTGACAGACTTTATTTTCTTAGGCTCCAAAATCACTGCAGATGGTGACTGCAGCCATGAAATTAAAAGACGCTTACTCCTTGGAAGAAAAGTTATGACCAACCTAGACAGCATATTAAACAGCAGAGACATTACTTTACCAACAAAGGTCCATCTAGTCAAGGCTATGGTTTTTCCAGTAGTCATGTATGGATGTGAGAGGTGGACTATAAAGAAAGCTGAGTGCCGAAGAACTGATGCTTTTGAACTATAGTGTTGGAAAAGACTCTTGAGAGTCCCTTGGACTGCAAGGTGATCCAATCAGTCCATCCTAAAGGAAATTAGTCCTATATATTCATTGGAAGGACTGATGCTGAAGCTTAAACTCCAATACTTTGGCCACATGATGTGAAGAACTGACTCATTGGAAAAGACCCTGATGCTGGGAAGGGTTGAAGGAGAGAGGCGAGGGGAATGACAGAGGATGAGATGGTTGGATGGCATCACCGACTCAATGGACATGAGTTTGAATAAACTCCAGGAGTTGGTGATAGACAAGGAGGCCTGCCATGCTGCAGTCCATGGGGTCGCAAAGGGTTGGACACGATTGAGCAACAAAACTGAACTGAACTGAGGACATTCTCCACTTAGCATGTCAGTTCATCATCTAAGAGGTATCTTAAGGCAAGTATTAATCCATTTTGCCATTAGAGAAAGATAAAGTCACCAGTCATAGAACTATGAGGGATATATTATATGCAGAATTTTCAAATCAAGGTTCAAAAAATACAAAACCATGAATAAATTCTAAAAAGGAGCATTTGAGTAGGATCAAATAATTTCACAAAATTGCAAGTCATATATAGGCTTTAGTGGTTTGGCCTTAAATCGTTTAGTTTTCTGCTACTGAAAGTGTGTTCTGTGGACCAGCAGCTAAGAGCATCATCAGAGAAGTTGTTAGAAATGATCTCAGGAGCCATCTCAGGCTTATTGTATTAGAATTGGGGTTGTAATCAGTTCTCCAAGTAATCCATGTGCAAAAGTTTGAGAGGTGTTGGTTTGGTAAAATGTAAGTTTAATTCTTGCCAATGGGGTGGTATGTCTGCCAAGAAAAATTATGTGAGCCTAGACCACATTAATAAACAGATGATATCCAGAGAGAGAAAATGATCAGACTTCTTGTCTTGATTGCTCTGTTCAGTTTTGGGCACTATCCTTTATACTGAAGAATGTATGTCCAGGACACTGACCAGGATGGTGAAGCAGCTCAAACCAATTTCAAGGATAAATAAGGAATAATGGAAGAAACTGGAAAAACTGAGCTGGAGAAGAGACATCCAAAGGGCAGTCCCTTGGAAGAGGGGTGGGAAGGCGGCAGGAATAAAGCAGATAATAGAGTGAATGGGGCAATATATCTTTGCTAAATACAAAATAGAGCTTTGAAACAACCACCTGTGTCCTGAAATGGATCTTCTTTTTTCCGTAAGGAGAGAGATATATTATTGGAGGTTTTCAAGCAGAGACTAGAAAACCACTGACTGTAATAAGTCCGCCTGCCGAATGCTCTCCAAGCATCTTCTACTTCACCCTTTTGACACTTGTCACATTACTACTACAATTTTAAAATAATCTTCAGAAGTATTCTCTGTTTGTTCCACCCGGGAAAGGGCCAGTGTGTCTTAGTCACAGACTTTCCTGTCCCTAGCCTCAAGCACAGTGTCTGACAAAGTGTTCTTCTATGATAAAGGAGGAAGGAATACATGGCAGGGATTGACTAATGTATTCATTAGTATAGCCAATTAATATTTACTGATTGCCTTTGATAGGTCAGCATTCGAAAAACTTAAGTGAACAAAACAGATTAATATTCTGGCTCTGAAACTTCATTTCCCAGGACTTCCCTGGTGGTCCAGTGGTTAAGACTCTGCACCCTCAAGGCAGAGTCATGGGTTCAATTCCTGGTCAGGGACCTAGGATCCCACATGCCACACAGCAAGGTCATACATAAAGAAGTTAATTAATTCATTTCCCCATGAGATTGTCATCACAAAAATTTATAGGCAGTTCATACAGAAAGAAGGAAGAACACAAATCAGGTGTCTTTGCCAGAGTAGCACCTCTTGGAAGAAGTTAACACCTTCAGAATATCTCAAAGACAAATCAGACCACTCTGAAGTGTTTCGAAGTTGAGATAAAATAGAGATCTCGCTTGGTTACTTTGAAATTACCTTGGGATATGAAGTTAAAACTCCTCAGGTGCTATGAGACTGGTGAAAAGCTTGGACAAATTAGTAGAACTTCGGTGATTAGAAGACTCCAAATGGGAACAGTATGACTGTATGAGCAGAGTACTTCAGAGAACATGCTCTGTTTCATGAGCAGTGTCTTATTTTGTGATTTGTCTTGATTATAGCATGGCAATATAACTAATACATTCATATTTGCTATTAGAACTATTTTTGACCTAAACATTTTACCTGAAACACATTCTTTTACATGAATTAGTCTAAATTCTTTGAGCTTTATTCCATCCAGGTGCCCACATTTTTTTCCTTATCACCATGCATCTTTGATTTTATAATATAAGTCAGTAGGAAAACAGGATTCATTTAACAGAAAATTGCTTTTTGCAATCTTTTCTGGAATCTCTTTTGTCTGTTACCCAGGCGATATCTGAATTATTACTTTGTCCTCAAAAGCTTTTACCAATTTGGCAACACAGAATGACTAAATCTCTCTCTCTTTTTTTTAAATCTAGCTTTTCATTAGGAGAGAAACTCCCCCAATTCATTTCTGTCTGCCTTTGCCTCAGTGCTAAATCTTGGGTGTCTCTAGTCTATTTATAATAAATATCCTCATTATGACTGAGGTCATTTCAGTTCTCCATAGTACTTCTAATGAAAGTGGTGCCAAATGACCAAATGGATAAAGCTTCCCTTCTGGATACTCCTGCCACCCCAAGAAAGCATTCCCATCAAATATCTCCTAATTGCACTCCATGAATCAGCTTCAGGCATAGCCTTATCTCTGGTTCCTTCCCCACTCTCTGCTGATAGCCAATAACATGCACTCAGAGCATGAAGGGGATAACGATGGAGTGACTCCCAGAAAGCCAGCCTTCGAGTGGAGTTAGAGAGCTGTGTAGATTCTTCCCTTTCATGGCTCTGACATGATTTATTTTAACCAATTTGGCTCCAGACATGGTTGGCTATCATTGCTTCAAACACTTTAACTTTGGATCCTACGGGGATGCTTGGACTCCTCCCATCATTTCTTCTGCCTTACATGTTGGTCCCTTGTTGGAACATCTTGTATTAATCAGCCTTCGGTGGTAACTGTAGGCAAGTAACATAAGCACTTTCTCTGACCGTCTGTAAAATTAAGAAGTAACTACAAAGCCTCTGACACATTCCTTATGAAAGCACAGTCCGGCTACCCTGGCCTGGCTCACAGCTGTGGCAAACAGCGCTTTTGCATCTCAGCCTCCTGACATCTGTTTTCTTTTCTGTCTGTCTGCCCATGCTCTCCTAACGGACCCCGTATCTCCTCGCTCTCTCCCTAAGCATCCCCCCTCCACCTTCACCCCCAGACCTGACCCCACTCCTCACACCTGCTTGGGGCCCATCTAACACAGGATGTTTAATATGCTATATCCATGGAAGAGAAAGGAAATTGAAGGTGCCAGCCATGAGCTTTCTTCTCTGCTCTTTTAAACGGGGAAGAATAGCACCAAGAGCAAGGAGGCTCTTTTCTTTGTGGCAGCAGACGCATGGAAGGGGTTAGGGAAAGAACACTTAAGGAATTAGAGCTTCCAGCAGATACACAACATTTGATCTTCTAATGGTGTTGCCACTGGGCCTGATAGATTTTTTTAACATGGGAGATGGTGAGAAATCAGAGCTTTGGAAGTGGGGAATGTGTTCATTGGTTTTTGTTTTCTGCTGTAACACAGAGAAGCCCACAAAGACCTAAAGCTGTGGAACTGTCAGAAGAAATAGAAATAGGGGTGTGTCGATACAGAGTAAATGAGACACACAGAGACATATTCAGTGAGGACCTACTAGTGACACCCTGAAGAGAGGAGAGGGGCAAACAGGCATGATTCTAGAAGGAGAATGACAGTGGATCAGTGAAATGATTTCTAGACAGCCTTCTAGTCCTGCACAGGCTGTGAACAACACACAGGCTGTCAGCTCAAGATGTCTCCTCCTCGGCGTGACTGTCAACAGAGAACTCACCTGTTGCAGGTGGTCCTTGATTTTGTATGTCTGACTTCAGGCTTTCTCCATGGGTATTTCTGAGAAATGCTGAATATAGTCTTCAGTACCTCAACTGACAAATGAGCATTTCTGTCCTCACTCAGGGACACGTCCTGGGAGCCACCAGTTCCCTTTCTGCAGTATTGTCATTATTGTCTTTTCCAGTAGTGTTTGGGTATTTATTTGAAATTTTTAGGACATTTTGCATTCATTTGAGCTACTTGGACTATATGTAAAATTCTGTGGGTGTGGTGGGGGAGGAGAATGCCAAAGAGCAAAAATAAAATATTCTAAACTCTGGAAATATATTGCAAAGTTTGTCATCCAAAAGTTGGATAACTGGAAGTTTTATCAGTTAATTCTTTCTCCCCTTTTGTAGTACATAACAATTGTTTGACTGTCATGTTCAAAGGGAAAATGTTTTAAATATATTTTTCAAAACCTTAGTTCTTAAAAGTGTACTACAAATGAGGGCCAGCATCAGCTTCGAGTTGAAAACAAATGGTTTCATTCAATGTTTCCGTATGAAGTAAGACATACACCCAACTGCTTGAGAAAGTGTCTCCACATTCTCAGGAGCCTGGAGAATTTGAACTAGAGAGGATTTGGGTTAAGAGACAATGAGCAAAAAAAAAAAAAAAAAAATTTGGAGAGTGATTGAAGCAAAGAAATCATACAGTCTAAGATCTAACATTCTTAATAGATGGGTAAAAAATGGAAATAGTGACAGATTTTATTTTCTTGGGCTCCAAAATCACTGCAGACCATGACGGCAGCCATGAAATTAAAAGATGCTTGCTTCTTGGAGGAAAAGCCATGACCAACCTAGGCAGCATATTAAAAAGCAGAGACATTACTTGGCCGACAATGGTCTGTCTAGTCAAAACTTTGACCATAACAAAATCTGAGCACCGAAGAACTGATGCTTTTGAACTGTAGTGTTGGAGAAGACTCTTGAGAATCCCTTGGACAGCAAGGAGATCAAACCAGTCTATTCTAAAGGGAATCAGTCCTGAATATTCATTGGAAGGACTGATGCTGAAGCTCCAATACTTTGGCCACCTGATGGAAAGAGCTGACTCATTTGAAAAGCCCCTGATGCTGGGAAAGATTGAAGGTAGGAGGAAAAGGGGATGACAGAGGATGAGGTGGTTGGATGGCATCACCGACTCACTAGACATGAGTTAGGACAGTAAGCTCCAGGAGTTAGTGATGCGACTGAGCAACTGAACTGAAAGATCTGTAGCTCCAGTGTGTTCATTCGAGAGCATTCTTCTGGAGGAATCAAAGAGTCATAGAGAAAAGAGCTACAGATGGTATTAGTGGAAGTTGATCTAACAACAAACCTAACTTGACACTCAGTTAGGCTAATAGATCACCAGGATCCATGTCCATCATGGAAAGTCTGCTTGGCCTTTTAGTGATACATTAACATATTAAACTGCAAGAATATCCAACCAGTCCATTCTAAAGGACATCAGTCCTGGGTGTTCTTTGGAAGGAATGATGCTAAAGCTGAAACTCCAGTACTTTGGCCACCTCATGCGAAGAGTTGACTCATTGGAAAAGACTCTGATGCTGGGAGGGATTGGGGGCAGGAGGAGAAGGGGACGACAGAGGATGAGATGGCTGGGTGGCATCACTGACTTGATAGACGTGAGTCTGAGTGAACTCCGGGAGTTGGTGATGGACAGGGAGGCCTGGTGTGCTGCGATTCATGGGGTCGCAAAGAGTCGGACATGACTGAGTGACTGAACTGAACATATTAAAGAACAACCACAGATCACCAGATATTTGAGGAAGGCTCTCACAGGAAAGACACTGAAATGAAAGACATGTTCAGTCGCTCAGTAGTGTCCAATTCTTTGTGGCCCCGTCAACTGCAGCCGACCAGCCTCTTCTGTCCATGGGATTTTCCAGGCAAGAATACTGGAGCAGGTTACCATTTTCCACTCCAGGGGATCTTCCTGACCCAAACATCAAACCCATGTCTCTTGTACCGCTGGCACTGGCAGGCAGATTCTTTATCACTGTACCACCTGGGAAGCCAAAGTGAAAAATAGATGCATGAATTAAAAGGAAAAAGACACAATGTGTAAGATCAAAGACATCATCAAATAGTTATAATGTGATCAAAAAGAAAAGAAGTTTGTCTTTGAGGCAAAACCAAATGTACTAATAGAAGAATAGTGATAAGTTGTTAAGAAAATTTAGTAGGATTGGAAAATAAAGCTGAGGAATTCTTCTAGAAGTTAGAACAGGTCAGAACATGGACAGTAGTAGGGTGAAGGTTATTAGAAGATCATGCCAAGATGCTCAACCTGTGATAAATTAGGATTTTCAAAAAAAAGAAAAAAGAGTAAAAGAGAATGTATAGCACAGTAAGGCCATATCCTCATATAATTTCAGAACATGAAGACTAGAGAAAATATTCCTAACATTTCTAGAGACGGGAAAAAAAAGAAACAGATATCCTAAGAAAGATCAGGAATTAAAACAGTGTTGGATTTCACAACAACAATAATGGAAATAAGAGGGCAACAGTTAAATGCCTTCAAAATTCTGTGAAAATTTTATTTTCAGTGTAGAATGCTTATCTGGCCAAATATCAATCAAATGTAAGGGTAAGAGCATTATCAGATGAGTAATCAAGCAGTTTTTCTCTCATGCTCTCAGTCGCAGGAGGAGGGTGTGTTCCCCTAGATTGTTGTTGTTCTTTGAGACCCCATGAACTGCAGCATACCAGGCTTCCCTGCCCTTCACTATCTCCTAGAGTTTGTATAAACTCATGTCCATTGAGTTGGTGATGCCATCCAACCGTCTCATTCTCTGTCACCCCCTTTTCCTTTTAAAAAAGAAATAATTCTTTTTTAAAAAATAAAAATCTCTCTTGAATTAATAACAAACATAGATACCTAGCTTCCCCTAGAAATTTAAATCACTTGGCCCCCTTGGAGCCATTGTCGACCTGACAGGAAGGTGTGCCCCATTTAGCTGAATCCCATACTCTCCAATTTGCCGGTCTCTACCCTGTCCCATTGTCTCCCTGAACTGGAGGCTAAGTGTCAGGTGTTATTTGGCACTGTGATTACGCAGTCATTTTACATGCTTCAGAATTAAGAAAATCAAGGGACCTCATTTTCATCTCATGCCGTCATCAAAAGTGTGACAGTGAAAGAGATTCTGAGAGGGCTTTGGGTTTCCTGGCTTACTGTACAAGGTTATCTGCCCGGCTTCCCAGCCATTCATGTTTTCTGTTAAAAATCCATAATAATATAGTATAAGCTTGTGTTAGGTCTGAGCACAGACCACCTATCATACGGTCACCTGTTCATAAAAGTTTTATAAACTTTGTCACCTTGCAGCTATTTCTTCTCCATATTACTGTTTTCAAAGACCTGTATTTGTTTTTTTATTTCTCTGATGATATCCACACACTCGATCTTCTTCACATTTTCTTCTGCACGCAGTGAGGGCCTGATCAATGAGGAATGACTATCTGTTGATTACCTCACAGCTTTCACCCACTGTATTGCAGTTCATGCATCCTGCCGCCCTGCTTCCTTTTTAAATAGCACCATTATCCTGATGGCTCCTGCACAGTGGGTGGCCTTCTGTGACTCCCTGGTATGTTTCTCCCGTGGTTGAACACAGTGAATACATTTCCGTCTTGTATTTATGCACTGGTGTTTTCCTCCTTAAGTGCATTGCCCTCCATTTATTTCCTTTCGGTTTTGTATTCCTTATTCAGAAACACTTTGCAAATTGGTCAAAGCACGTTTTAATTTTTCTACTGCTGTCAAAGGTGCTGGTTACCTCTCTTTGAATTGTTGTAATTATCATACTTTATAATGATGCCATTTTTTATTCAGATCATTGGTTTAAACATGCAATTACATAGACTCTGTGGCCAATCTCTACAGAATATTAGGAAATGCCAACTCAAGATTACCCTTGAGTCACTGAAAAATGTTGTGCTTTTTTTTAAACTTTGAGCAATTTAACCAGTTACGTAAAGTAGTTAAGTAGCCTGATTTAAGCCTAATCTGTAATTTATTGTTAAGTAAACATGGTTAAAGCCAACTTGTGTAGGAACACCAGGAGGTAAAATTTCACAATGTTTGTTACTGTCGGATACACAAGTTCCAAATAACCTGAAATAAAAAGTCATAATAGAAGAGGGACAGTGGATCAGGGCCAAATCCTAAAGATCTTTTATTTAGAGTTGTTTGTACAGACAGCATTAAAGTAGTAAAATTAATGATACTTACTCTTATCAAACTTAGCACAGTCTGAGAAGCTGCAAGATTTGCATTTCATTTGATGTCCTGTTAAACATACCAATATGTGAGTTGTTTCTGTCTTTTTA
Organism: Bubalus bubalis; assembly: GCF_019923935.1. Taxonomy (NCBI): domain Eukaryota; kingdom Metazoa; phylum Chordata; class Mammalia; order Artiodactyla; family Bovidae; genus Bubalus; species Bubalus bubalis. Next base: position 145,800,191 of record NC_059158.1, read on the forward strand.
TATAAAATAAGGTTTGTTTTCAAGCCCTTTGCCTGGTGATTTAGGAAGAATTGGGAGTTGTGTCTAAGCAAAGGAGCCTTTGCAGAGCTGCTAATGGTCATTAGAGTTTGTCAGTTGGGTCCTCAGAGAAGCAGTAGCTAAGACCAAGTCAGAGTAAATTGAGAGAATAATTTTTAAAAGGGAGGGAGCAGGACTGGGCAGGGAGAGCCTTGACCACCTCACCAATCTGACAAAGTTTTGGCCAGACCAACATGAGCTCCAGAGCAAAGATGGCCCATTAGCAGAGTTCCTTTCTAGGCAAAAACAGCCAGGCCCTTGAACCCTACCTTCACTGGTGTCTACCATGGAAGGATGTGGCCTCGAGTCCAGTGCTGAAGAGGATCCTAACAACAGGAATAGCTAGAGGCAGTCCACGGTGGCTGCACTCTGTGCTGCTGAATGACATTCTTGAAGGAAGATGTTCGCAATGCATCTTTATCACTGTATGTAGAACATTCCCCTTATTGCTGAACAGCTGCTAGAGATGGTTTTGCCATTCTTCTTCTGTTATTGTCAGTTTTTCAACAGCACATGAAAATTCCACTCTTCTATACCAAAGTAATACTGTCACAGGAGACCCAAGTTCCTAATACCTAAGGAAGCTCCCAAGCATTAGATAAAGGTGTCAGACTGGGATGGTCAGAAAATAGCACAGAAGTTGGATAGGAAAGACACTCACCAAGCATTGACCCTACCTGAAAATGAAAAAACCATGATAGGCAGATGACCAAGGAATCAGACTTGGGTCAGGGTTACCTAAAATACTTTTCCCATTCATTTCACAAAATGATTGCATTTGCCTCTTTGAAAATGATTAGCTCCCAGCTGAAATCATGGAGAGAAAGTTGATTGGGAATTTTAATCATCCAGAATCAACCCTCATTTTGAAAGACATGTATGCCCTTTCGTTCTTTTAACAATGACTCTTGCCTTTGCATATCGTCCTTTAACTGCGAGACAAAAGCAGTTAGATAGGGAAATTTTCATTTTACAGTAGAAAAGACAGAGAACAGTACAAGCAAAGGATACTAATAATAAAAATAATAAAAATTCTTAGGTGGTGTTACAAAGTGACTTTTTGAATTCTGGGAAATACAAACAAAATGGAGAGGGAAATTCAGGTAAAATAAGAAAAAATACATACAAAGATAGAGAATAATCTTAGTATTGGTATTGTATATATACTGGCTCATTACCCACTGCATCAAAGATCATAATGTGTTTATTATACCATTTACCAAATGATAGCTATTTCCTGAACAACTGGCCTCTCCTGTCCTTTGTTAATAATGATGCCTGCACTTTAGGGCAGAAAAATTGAAAAAGTTATCCGGAAAGACTCTGCAGGAAATAAGAGAGGAATTGGTAATCTCTTCAGCTTTGCCTTTTTTTTTTTTTTTTTTTTAAACACTGTTACATTGGCTTTTGGGGGAATCTGAAAAGTGTCATGGGGACTACAGCTAAATCTTCAAGGTAGAATCCAGGAAAGGAAGAAGCAAACCCTAAACACAGTCATTTCGTATGTAATCACCCTTTATCCTTACTTGGTCTGTCTCTTCAAATTCCACTGGCTTGTAAGAGGTCTGCCAAGGTCAGATAGTAAATATCAACCAATTTGTTGTTTCTTGTTGCAACCATGTTTTCCCTAAAGCAGATAAATAGTGAAGAGAAATCTACTTCCCTGCCTCACACAGCCATCGCTGTAACACAGGATTTCTTAAATGAAACAATTCCACAAAAGAAATATGCAGGTATTAATTATTCATTTGTATTTAAGAATTTCTTCCATTAGCATTTTACAGAGATAAGAATTGAAGATATAATTAAACTTTGAAATGAAAACCAAGGTTTAATTAGTGAGTAGGTAGCACTCAGATACCTGACATCTTCCCAATCATATAATAAAATGTTATGAAAGAAATATTTTAGCCAAAAGGAGAGAATTGTATCTTTCTTTTTCTTTTTATTAGAAAAGGAAGAAAGAGGGAAGTGTGATATTGTGTTCTGTGCTGTTTTTTTAATTATGTCATTTGATGGAGTGCAGACCTGTGAAAGTTCATATTACCCAGAGTTCCATGCACCAAGACACGCCCAAGCCAGCACCAAGCAGCCATGTCTTGTGGTGGTTCATCTGGCTCCCCTTCAACTCTGTTCCGACCCCTGGATGTTTCTTGAGTTAGATCAGTAGTCTTTGTACACTGCTGTTTATCAGAAAGCCCTGGGTTTCTGGATTGGCTTATGAAGATTTGGGTTTAGGTTAAAAGCACATCATAGGCAAACATATGTTGAGCATTAGTCAGTGTGTGTCGACTTTGAAGAGCCTCCCAGGTATATGTAGGATTTCATATGATGAGGAGATGAATTCACTTCAAGGTACTCAATCTTATTGCCAATCTTTTTCAATAAGAAACCATCTCTAGCCTCCTTACTTTGCACATCTGTGTTTGATAACATAGGAGAATGTCTTTGATTAGACTTTCAGGGTAATCATTCAAACGCAACTTTCTCCTCCGCTTTGCCACATCTTATAAAGTTAGATTTTGCACATTAGTGATGCAGCTGATTGCACTGAAATAATATTGACTTTATGAGAGACTGTAATCTTGTTCAAAACTTCCTCCCTCCCCCAAAGTGCTGCTATTTTGGTGTCAGGTTCTCCTCCGTCACCACTTTTATGAGCACTTCCCAAAATACTATTTTCTTTTTGTTTCTTTTCCTTTATTGTATTTTTATAACTTTTAATCATGTTTTTATGATACCTTAATAGCCTAAGGCAAAGTGACAAGTGGCATTTCTCTTCCCTAAATCATTTTTCATTTTTATGTAACCCTAATGGCATTGAAAGAAAAGAGGTCTCTGGATTGTGACCAAAATACTTATTTATAATTTTCCACAATATACTTTATGTTTCTAAGCATCAACATCTCTTAAAGCATCTGTACTATTCATTTTTGCTCAATCTCTGTAATGATTTGTTTCTAGCAATTACAAAAGTAAAATCTTGGCCTTTCTCTTTTTTTAATTATTTATACAGTTAATAACATTCCTGTTTTATTAAAAAATTAGTTATTAAACTATTTATTTAAAAACTATTTACATCTTATTTGCAATTAGTACTCCTATTGAAAGTGAAAGTGTTAGTTGCTCAGTTGTGTCCAACTCTTTGCGACCCCATGGACTATAGCCCAGCAGGCTTCTCTGGGAATTCCATGGAATTCTCCAGGCAAGAATAGTAGAGTGGATAGTCATTCTCTTCTCCAGGGGATCTTCTCAATCTAGGGATCAAACCCAGGTCTCCTGCATTGAAGGCAGAATCTTTACCATCTAAGCCATCAGGGAAGCCCTTATTAATTGCACATTGAATCAATAACAAGAGAAGTTTTTTAAAAATCTGTATTCTTTGTTCATCTTTCTGGTTTTCTCTTTAAGTGAAATTGTTCTATTGTCATTTTTCAAAAGATGAATGTTATTTTGTGGAATAAAATAGAAAGTTGAATTAGAAACAGAGGCAATCCGTGCCTGGACATTATTAAGCTATTATTGTCTCTTTTCTCACTTTGTACCCCTGGCTCCCCATTCATGTTGTGAAATTAAATATATCTTTGAAGCCAGTGTTTTTGATGAGATCGTTCCTTGGAGGAATTGTATCTATGATTAATCTCTTAATCCTGGTTGGTCACAGTCTTTTTTTACCCTTAAAGTATCTGCCTGGAATGCGGGAGACCCAAGTTCGATTGCTGGGTCGGGAAGATCCCCTGGAGAAGGAAATGGCAACCCACTCCAGTACTCTTGCCTGGAGAATCCCATGGAGGGAGGAGCCTGGTAGGCTACAGTCCATGGGGTCACAGAGTTGGACATGACTGAGCGACTTCACTTTCACTTTCACTAATCTTGATAGATGTAACCCGAATCATCTCCTTTGGGCAAGGAGTGGTGGATTTGTAACTGTGAAAGGATGACCTCGGGCTGGGTGCTCTGGAGGGGGACAACTTTGACAACTGTGCCAAGTGCTGAGTTAGTGGTAGACTCTGAAGCTCTGAAGTTTGGACTGGAGTGAGAAAGAAGAGCAGAAGATATAGCAGAGGTTTAGTAGGTTTTAAGAAATGAGAATTCAGCTGACCAAAAAAGAAGCTTCTGTAGACAGATGTCTTTGAAGTTCTGTTGCCCATCAGGAGCTTCAAGGTAGAAATAACCACCTTGGAAACTGAAGGCCATCATTTCATTTCCAGTGATGTTTTCTGATTCTTGACATGGCTTTAATTCTAGAATTCCTAAATGTAGCTCTAGGAGTAAGTTGAGTTTACTAGTCTATCTCAAAGTTAATAAAACAGGTGAAATGAAGGGCAGAAATGAGAGAAAACACTGATTTCCAGAGACCAGAGATTTCCCTTAAAGAAGTGTATGGTGGCTTCTGCTGCATCTGTTTGTACATATAGCATCCCAGTGTCTGTCTGTCAAACTACCTACCTCCCAGAAGATATGTGTGGTACAGAGGAAATACAACTAAAGTCAACAGTTTACAAGAAGACCATTCTTTATGGAGTACTAAGCTCTTTTATAAGACTAAATCAGATGTGGGGAATTTTTAGATAAATAGCCTTACAGCTGCTAAATTCTACCCAGTTTTCTCTCATTACGTAGATATCCATAAGAGCCTTGGATTTTGTGTGTCTGTAAGGATAGTGTTTGTAATTGAGCTTTGTACTGTTTGTGGGGTTGGCCTGTGATAGGTTCCCCTCATAACAATAACAGAATCTTACATCTAGTGAACATGTAGGAGTGAATATTTAAACCATGTGTGAGGGAGGGGAAAAAAAAAACATAGTGGACCTTTTCTTTGTGCAATACAGTTATGGATTATCTTTGCTGGCTGGATATTTATTTCAGATTTTTGTGGTCTCTCATGTCCTGGATTATACGGAGTCTTGTAAATGGGTTTCATATGGTAGCTGGTGACTCTGAAGGACTCAATTTTAAGATAATTAACTTCACAGTTTTAAGTTAGATCTATGCTGCTCCCTGAATGAAGTCACCTTGATTAAATTAGGTATGATTTTATTAAGTTAGTCAATACCTATGGGAACACTAAATGTTTGCTTTGATTTACCACTGTATCACCTTCACTTAAATATTGCACAAGAAAAACAAGGACATAAGAGTAACCCTTCTGGATCAGATGCACAGGCAGCATTTGGTGTCTGGTGTGGCAGCCAGTGACACGTTAAGGTCTGTGATATGAAACAGCAGAGATATACAAGCGGCACCAGACTTCCATAGCCTTGGGTTTCCCTTACTCCCTCATTCTTCATTACCTAAGTGTGCTCATAATTTTGCAGCCATGAGCATCCTTTGTCATGCTCCTGACTTGTTGCCTGTGACTACTGATTCATCTGCTTTCATTGCTCTCATGAAAACCAGTCTGCATTTTATCATATCATTCAGAAGTGCCCTATTTTGATAGAAAAAAGTAAATCACACACCCCAAGCAGTGGCGACATCATACAGAGAAAAAAATTCATTTTTTCTCTTTCTAGTCTTTAAAAATCTCCCCAGAGTGTATTGAGGTAGGAATCAGAACACAATCTACTTACCTCCAAAGCAATTAAGTTTTGTACATACAATATGATAAGCCTTTGGCTAGAGGAGCATCTTACAGATTTACAGCTTACAGTCTTACAGATTCCTACAGATTCCCTAAAACCATGGCTATGTCCGCCCTGTCCCACTCTTTTGGGAGCAATGTGCTCCACAGTCAACTGTAAGTGAAGGAAATTATCAGGACCAGAGAGAACATAAGAAGAAGAAGTGTTCTTGACAAGAGCAACATTTGCTGCAATTTATCCAGAAAGCCTTCCTTGGACACACCCTTCCCCAGCTCCAGCCCTGCCCTGGTCAAGGTGCCTTTCTTTTCTGCTCTTATGACTTATGAGTAAGGCTCTAAAGAATAAATTATCACAGAATATGGTAATTTTCTATTTATGTGGCTAACTAAGAATGCTGGCAAGAATACACAGAGCTGTACCAAAAAGGTCTTAATGACCTGAATAACCATTATGGTGTGGTCATTCATCTAGAACCAGACATCTTTGAATGTGAAGTCAAGTGGGCCTTAGGAAGCATTACTACAAACAAAGTTAGTGGAAGTGATGGAATTCCAGCTGAGCTATTTCAAATCCTAAAAGATGATGCTATGAAAATGCTGCACTCAATATGCCAGGAAATTTGGAAAAGTCAGCAGCGGCCACAGGACTGGAAAAGATGAATTTTCATTCCATCCCAAAGAAAGCAATGCCAAAGAATGTTCAAATTACCATATAATTGTGCTCATTTCACATGCTAGTAATGTTATGCTCAAAATTCTTCAAGCCAATCTTCAACAGTATGTGAACTGAGAAATTCCAGATGTATAAGCTGAATTTAGAAAAGGCAGAGGAACCAGAAATCAAATTGCCAACATCTGTTGGATCATAGAAAAAGCAAGAGAATTCCAGAAAAACATCCACTTCTGTTTAATTGACTATGTTAAGGCCTTCAACTGTGTGGATCATAACAAACTGTGGAAAATCCTTGAAGAGAGGGGAATACCAGACCACCATACCTGCCTTCTGAGAAAACTGTGTGCAGGTCAGGAAGAAACAGTTAGAAACAGGAAATGGATAAATGGACTGGATTCAAAATCGGGAAAGGAGTACGTCAAAGCTGTATATTGTCACCCTGCTTATTTAACTTCTATGCAGAGTACATCATGCGAGATGCCAGGCTGAATGAATTACAAGCTGGAATCAAGATTTCCAGGAGAAATATCACAACCTCAGATAGGCAGATGATACCACCCTAACAGTAGAAAGCAAAGATTAACTAAAGAGCCTCTTGATGAGGGTGAGAGAGTAGAGTGAAGAAGCTGACTTAAAAATCTGCATTCAACAACTAAGATCATGGCATCTGGTCCCATCACTTCATGGCAAATAGATGAGGGAAAAATGGAAACAGTGACAGACTATTTTCTTGGGCTCCAAAATCACTGTGAACAGGGACTGCAGCCATGAAATTTAAAAAATGCTTTTTCCTTGGAAGAAAAGCTATGACAAACCTAGACAGCATATTACAAGGGAGAGACATCACTTTGCTGACAGAGATCCATATAGTCAAAGCTGTGATTTTTCCAGTAGTCGGGTGCGGATGTGAGAGTTAGACCATAAAGAATGTTGAGTGCCAAAGAATAGATGCTTTCAAACTGTGGTGCTGGAGAAGGACTCTTGAGCATCCCATGGACAACAAGGAGATCAAACAAGTCAGTCCTAAAGGAAATCAACCTTGAATATTCATTGGAAGAACTGATGCTGAAGCTCCCAACACATTGGCCTCCTGATGCATAGAGCTGACTCATTAGAAAAAACCCTGATGCTGGCAGAGATTGAGGGTAGGAGGAGAAGGGGACGACAGAGGATGAGATGATTGGGTGGCATCACCAACTCAATGGACATGAGTTTGAGCAAGCTCCAGGAGATAGTGAAGGACAGGGAAGCCTGGTATGCTGCAGCCCACGGGGTGACAAAGAGTCAGACACGACTTAGCAACTGAACAACAGCAACCCCCTCTTGAACCCCTTGAGTGTATACAGCAGATCTTCCTCATCCCTTTTTTCATTAACAGGAAGCCCAATTTTTGAAACATGGCATGAAGTGAACATGGCATCTAGTGAACCCCTTGAAGAAATGGCCTTTCTGCTTCCCAAGGACTCTAGGTTATTACTTGATACATGAGAGGAACACAATGAATGTTTTGTCAAAAAAGTCAGTTGAATAATATAAAATCACTTTAGAATCATCAACAATCTTGGTGATCTGATTGATGCCTTTTGTTTCATGGATGAGAAGACTGGGGCCGGGAAAGGTGGAGTCTGTCCATCCTCCCGCAACACATTACTAGCAGCTGAAATTACAGCCAAGTGTAGTGATTTATAGCTCAATGTTCTTTTCACTGCAAATTGGTGGCTGCCTGGTGTTTACTAGCATTACAGAAACAAACACATAATGAAAATCACCAAAATAATGTCCTATGTATGCAAAGCACTTCAGAGGTTACAAAGCATTTCAATAAACACTTTCTCACTTGCTTCTTGTGTTAGCTCAATTAGGTCAATAAGGAAGGTTATGTTTATGTTTAATAAATAAGGAAGCTTAGATTCAGAGAAGCTTGTGACTTGTCCAGAGTTTAGGACTCAAATCCTTGCTTTGTGATGGTGGTTCTTTCTCACATGGTTGTCTTCTGGTGTTCTGAGAACAAATGGAAATTTTCAAGGAGATTTTATCCCAGTGACTTTACCATCCAAAAAAAATTAGAACTGGGCAAGGACCTTTCCAGAACACTCTAGAAATGAAACTTGTGCAGGATTGGATTGGCTGTGAATATGGAATGGGAAGGAAAGTAAGCTGTTATAGAATGTTAATCACCTGGGATAGAGTGAGGATAAGTAAGGTGAGAACTTTTAAAATGGAAAAACAACAATAACAACAACAACAAAACACCAATACACAGAATAAGCACATGGCTAAGAAGTGATAGGTTTGTGTAATTGGGGTTCAAAAGTGAGAACACATAGTCTTAGTTTTTCTCGGGAACGTACTTTTCGGCTTACTGTGTCTCATTCTTCCCATTGGCTCAGACCTTCACATCTTTTACACCTAAGAGCAGCAGCATAGGGTCTTACAAATAAAAGGACGGCAGTTGGATTAATGTTCCTCTCCAGAAGGTCTTCATAACTTTTGAACAACAGGTTCCACATTTTCACTGTAAATGGAACCCCACGAATGATATAGCTGGTTCTGGTTAAGAGACTGGTGGCTTTGCCATTTTTTAACAATTAGGTGGGATTCTTTTCTTCCTTTGCAGGTGATTAATTCTTCAGCATAGAGAAATCTTTGAACCATAATGCATACTTTCTATTTAAAAAATAGAGAGGATTGCAAAGGTAGTAGCAGAAATGAAAAGTAGGCAAAAAATGATAAGCCTAATGACATTCTGTTAAATCTTTCCTATATGATCAGTTACTTAATGATCAACAAATGATTAAGGGTCAAGAATTAAGATTTTTGAAAGGATCAGTTAAATCCCGTATCTTGAATTATTGTATGTTGTTTTGGTTATGTGGGGCTTCCCTGGTGGCTCAGACAGTAAAGTGTCTGCCTGCAGTGCAGGAGAGCCGGGTTCAATCCCTGGGTAGAAAAATCCCCTGGAGAAGGAAATAGCAACCCACTCCAGTACTTTTGCCTGAAAAATTTCATGGACTGAGGAGCCTAGTAGGCTACAGTCCATGGGATCGCAAAGAGTCAGACACAACTGAGCGACTTCACTTCTCAGTTATGTAGGGTAAGTGATCACTCTTTCAAATTGAGAAAATGATTGTGACTGAACAATCCTGAGAGCTTGATGTGGGTGAAAACATCATTTTTCTTCTAAATAACTTGAATCCTTACCCAGAGATTTGGAAGAGCCAGTATAAAACCTGTAAGGACCCGTAAGATAGCACAGCTGCCCCTTCTTGCCAACTGCCTCAAAGCTCCGCCTCCTCCCAATCTTCCTACTGTTCCTGGATGATGGATTTTTTTTTTCAAACTGCATATTACTTCTCAGGTCTCTCTTGAAATGGTTTGACCAAAAAAAGGAAAAAAACTTGAAGAAAATATAAAATCTGCTTTGTACATCTTTGTGTTTTATCTGTCCTACAGTGTCTATTAGGATGATAATAGGGAGAGTGCTTGGTGGGATTATATCTAATATTGATTTAGATATTATCCTTCGTTGGGAAGCTCTGTTGAGTGTACACATAAAAGAATATCACTTTATTAACAATAAACACAAAAACTTCAGGGGAAAAAGTTTCTCTAGATGCAAATGATAAATAACTGCATTTCTTCTTATTTATTCACTTGGTCATGCCAGGTCTTAGTTTCATCGTCATCGCAGCATGGGAACTCTCAGTTACAGTATGTGGGATCTAGTTCCCAAACCAGGGATCGAACCCAGACCTCGAACACTGGGAGTGTGATGTCTTAGTCACTGGACCCTCAGGGAAGTCCCAATACTACATTTCTTCAGTTCAGTTCAGTCGCTCAGTCATGTCCGACTCGTTGCAACATTTCTTAGTTGAATAATAATTATATCCCTGCTTTCCACCTCTTTTCCACTGTGATCTTTTCTCTGCCATATCCTGTAATACCGAATTTGAACCAACGTGTGTTTATCTGTTCACTCATTAGTAAAACAAAGAAAAGTATGTTAAATAGTAGGAATGCTGTGGCAGGGGAAGGAAGGACATATTATACTACTTAATCATGATTAGTCTTGATAGCTCTGTAGGAGTTTCAGGTGTGTGTGTGTTTGAATTTCTTTGATGATGTTGAAGCATTTGAAAATAAAATGTGCTTACACACTTTGGATTGGGTATAAGGAACAGAATACACACTATAAAAATTTCCTGGGTTGAATTCAATTTGGAAGAGAAGCTGAATTATTTTCTGGCTTATAGACATTAAGAACTCAAGGATATGCTTTAGGGAAGAAAAAGTGCTGACACGGGCAACGATGTGTGTTTACTAAAAGGTGGAGGAACTTGCTTGTTTGAGTGAAATCAGAGGATGGTTTTAGCATGGCCCATAATGCCAGAGAACAAGTAAGCAATATACCTGTAGAGAGAAGAAACCATTATGTGAAATGAGAGATCCTGAAATTTTAAAGGAAGGTTTTAGGCAGGGAAATGAAAGAACATTTCAGAGTTCTATGAAAAAATAAATCATAGGTTATAATTATGCAGACTGCTCTAAAGTCAGACAAAGAAGGTAAACGATTATGTTTCCAGTAACTGTGAGAGTAAAGATAAAGGAAAAGACTACAGGGCTTAACGGTCCTCTTTTGTCAAAACGTTGGAAAGCCTGAAGTAATCTTGCTGCTAAGTCACTTCAGTCGTGTCCAACTCTGTGTGACCCCATAGATAGCAGCCCACCAGGCTCCTCCGTCCCTGGGATTCTCCAGGCAAGAACACTGGAGTGGGTTGCCATTTCCTTCTCCAATGCATGAAAGTGAAAAGTGAAAGTGAAGTCGCTCAGTTGTATCCGACTCCTAGCAACCCCAGCCTACCAGGGCTCCTCCATCCATGGGATTTTCCAGGCAAGAATACTGGACTGAGTTGCCATTGCCTTCTCCAGAGAAATAGAGATAAAACAAGAAACCATAATGCAGCAATGTCAGTGGGAAAAAAAATCCCACTGTAATTGGATCTTTGGCTTTGGCAGGATCCTAATGCAGTTTAACAACTCTCCTATACCTGGATGAACCACAGAATCATCTGGTGAACTTTTAAGAGTGAGAGATTCCAACATCCCTCACCTCATATGGTGAATCTTTCAGAGACAGGAACAAGGTATTATTAGCGAGTCCCTAGCAATTACCCCATTCTCATTATTTTTCTCTTGAGTTTCTACAAAACATCTCTTTGGTTATTTATCCAATAACTTGAAAGTCAATATTCTGCTATCTTCAATATGTGTATCTCCCTCTACCCCCCTTTTAAAGCCAGGTTGTTTGCCTGGACCTGCTCTCCTGCACCCCTGCAGTTTCCAGGTTTGCTGCAAGAACACCACAGAAGTTCTCCAGTCACGTCTGTGAGTTCCTTCCATGAACTTGGATGAGATTCATTTAGGCCTATAAATATGAACACATATAAAACAACGTGATGCTCTTTTTTGGTTTTATCACCTCTCTCAGGCTTCAGTTCCTTCTGATCTGTTGTTTTGTGGCTTGGTTGGAAGATCCTTCTCACTGATAGGGAAGGTAAGAGCAAACAGAATGCTAACAGTCTCTTGTTCGCTCTTCCTATCATCTGCTAATACTATAATATCAGCCCCAAGGGGGACGTGACTCATTCCTTGCATTCACTCTAAACATACGTTAACAATTCCTTTTATTATCCTCTGCATTTTTCTCAGACTTGAGCTCATTCTCAGATTTAACCCCTCCTGACACGATTCTTACCTGATCCTCTTTAGTTTTTGATTGTGCTTTTTTTTCCCCCCTTCTTGCTTTTTTTTCCCCCCTTCTTTTTTGTTGCATTCCTGTTCCATCAGCCACATGCTATTCTTTACATGCCCAGTTCCTCTGCTGCATCTTTATTCATCTGTGTAATTTTCAATTCTATTGTCAACATTTTATTGTTGAATACCTCTCTTCTCCATTGAGTCATCTTCTTTCCTTAGACTCTGGTCATGGGACTGTATCATTCTTTCTTCTGATCTTTCAGAAATGTATGTCCCCAAAGTCTTGAGAAGTGTGGTCTGTGACATAGTTTGCTTTAAAACTGCAAAATTTTCTGTGTCCTCCCTAGGCCTGTGGAATCAGAAATTCTGGGGGCAGCTTCTGGGAATATGGTGATTGGAAAGTTTAAATGTTTGGGAGTGATTCTTCCTCACATTTCTTTCCCTGACTCTTAATGAAAACCAAGTAGCACTTTCTTTCAAGTTTTCCATCACTATAACTTTGCTTTATTGGTCCAGAGTAATAGCTTCTGTCATTAACCCCTCCCGTATCTGAAAAATTAAATTGTCAACAAATTAATAATTCATCTGTTGTTCCGCTTTTAAGAGAGTACAACTTTTGAAGATAACTTGTGTTTCTCAAAACACCACTATATCTTCCCTCCATGATAAGATATAACATATAGAAGTGAAATATTATGCTTGTCCTCTTGCTGGCTAGGTTGTCTGTAATGTATTTCCATTAGAATCATAACACATGAGTTTGGTTTTGGTTTCTTTTTGGACAGAGTGCAAAGAGTTGAGTGAACAATAGTCCTTGTTTATAGCTCTATCATCATTTGTCTACAGACAACTCATTGCTTGTTGAGTTTCCGTAGCCTTCTTTTACTCCTAATTGGTGCCCATTTTCCTTTTTCCACCACATATGCTCACTATAAAGTATGTGGTATGTATTCATAAATAATTAAAGTTTTTGTATACCTATTTTAAATTCATATATATGATATTTTGTTCTAAATATCATGCTTTCTTCTTTTCCACTCAGCATTGTTTTTAAGTCTATTCCACATAATTCTATATCAATCTTTTCCTTTAATTATATTTTAGAGTATGTACATACTATATTTTACTTCTATATTCCCTGGTGCTTCCAACCCCCATGCCACACAAAAATGTTAAGAAACATCCTTATCAGTTCAGTTCAGTTCAGTTCATTTCAGTTGTTCAGTCGTGTCCGACTCTTTGCGACCCCATGAAACACAGCACCCCAGGCCTCCCTGTCCATCACCAACTCCCAGAGTTCACTGACACTCACGTCCATCGAGTCAGTGATGCCATCCAGCCATCTCATCCTCTGTCGTCCCCTTCTCCTCCTGCCCACAATCCCTCCCAGCATCAGAGTCTTTTCCAGTGAGTCAACTCTTTCCATGAGGTGGCCAAAGTACTGGAGTTTCAGCTTTAGCATCATCCCTTCCAAAGAACACCCAGGTCTGATCTCCTTTAAATGGACTGGTTGGATCTCCTTACAGTCCAAGGGACTCTCAAGAGTCTTCTCCAACACCACAGTACAAAAGCATCAATTCTTCGGCGCTCAGCTTTCTTCACAGTCCAACTCTCACATCCATACATGACTACTGGAAAAACCATAGCCTTGACTAGACGGACTTTTGTTGGCAAAGTATTGTCTCTGCTTTTCAATATGCTATCTAGGTTGGTCATAACTTTTCTTCCAAGGAGTAAGCGTCTTTTAATTTCATGGCTGCAGTCACCATCTGCAGTGATTTTGGAGCCCAAAAAAATAAAGTCTGACACTGTTTCCACTGTTTCCCCATCTATTTCCCATGAAGTGATGGGACCACATGCCATGATCTTAGTTTTCTGAATGTTGAGCTTTAAGCCAACTTTTTCACTCTCCACTTTCACTTTCATCAAGAGGCTTTTGAGTTCCTCTTCACTTTCTGCCATAAGGGTGGTGTCATCTGCATAGCTGAGGTTATTGATATTTCTCCCGGCAATCTTGATTCCAGCTTGTGCTTCTTCCAGCCCAGCATTTCTCATGATGTACTCTGCATAGAAGTTAAATAAGCAGGGTGACAATATATAGCCTTGACGTACTCCTTTTCCTATTTGGAACCAGTCTGTTGTTCCATATCCAGTTCTAACTGTTGCTTCCTGACCAGCATATAGGTTTCTCAAGAGGCAGGTCAGGTGGTCTGTATGCCCACCTCTTGAAGAATTTTCCACAGTTTATTGTGTTCCATACAGTCAAAGGCTTTGGCATAGTCAAAACATCCTTTTACATATCCCCTAATGGATCTGAGGAAATTTCTTTGGCTCAGAAGCATGAGAGTCACAGAATAATGCACCCTTTCTTTACTAAATGTTGCCAGGTTGTATTCCCAAATCACAGTATTGATACATATTATGTTTTTATCTCCCAAGGTCTTCACCTATATTTGATCTTATACACCTTTCTAATTTTTGTCATTCTAATGCATATTAAGTTATATTTTATTGTATTTAAATATGGCTTTCATTGCTTGTGAATATGGGTATTGTTTTATATTCTTCTTAACTCATAGGGCTTCTTATTTGGTGATTTCTTTGTTAATATCCTTTGTCCAATTTTTTGTTGGACGTCTCATTTATTCTTTTGGGTTTTCATTTTTCTTATCAATTCATAATTTTTTATTGAATTTATTGGTGGCATACCTCTTAAAACAGAAATCCTTAATTTTATAGTTGTTCAGTTCAGTCACTCAGTTGTGTCTGACTTTTTGTAACCCCATGGACTGCAGCACTCCAGGCTTCCCTGTCCATCACTAATTCCTGGAGCTTACTCAAACTCATGTCCCGGTGATGCCATCCAACCATCTCATCCTCTGTCATCCCTTTCTCCTCCCGCCTTTGATCTTTCCAATCATCAGGGTCTTTTCCTATGAGTCAGTTCTTCACATCAGCTGGCCAAGGTATTGGAGTTTCAGCATCAGTCCTTCCAATGAATATTCAGGACTTATCTCCTTTAGGATGGACTAGTTGGATCTCCTTGCAGTCCAAGGGACTCTCAAGAGTCTTCTCGAACACCACAGTACAAAAGCATCAATTCTTTGGCGCTCAGCTTTCTTTATAGTCCAACTCTCACATCCATACATGACTACTGAAAAACCATAGCTTTGACTAGACAGACCTTTGTTGGTAAAGCAATGTCTCTGCTGTTTAATATGCTGTCTAGGTTGGTCATAGCTTTTCTTCCAAGGAGCAAGTGCCTTTTAATTTCATGGCTGCAGTCACCATCTGCAGTGATTTTGGAGCCCAAGAAAATAAAGTCTGCCTCTGTTTCCAGTATTTCCCCATCTATTTGCCATGAAGTGATGGGACCAGATGCCATGATCTTAGTTTTCCGAATGTTGAGTAGGTGGTAGGTGGAAGATCTAATATAGTCAGAAACATATACATACTATAAAATATAATGTTCCATGGTGAAGATATATTTACCTGCCAAGCAGGGCATGAAACTGTAGAGTCACCAGACCAGCCCTTCCTCTGGACAGTGATGAGGACATGCTGACACAGTCTTCCTTGCCCGCTCCACTCTCTGCCCCTGCTCTTGCATACAATTCAGCAGTCACGTTATTTCTCACACATTCACCCTCAGGTTTATCAACACCATTGATTAAGCCTCAGCCAACCTCCTACATTCCAGCTACACACACACACCTTGATTAGATTTAGCCTATGTCTCATCATAAGGTAGTATCTTCAAATAGCTAATCTCATCCATGTGGGTGGATTGTACCAGGAAGACAAGGCTTTTCTCAAGTTCAGGAGATAACCTGTTGCCCATTTCGATTCTTTCCATGTCATACATTGTGGCCACAGGGTGTGTTATCTGGTTACTTTTCACTCTCTCCTTTAAGGTCCGCTCTGGCCAACAAACTTCCCAAACACATTCTTTCTCACGTCTTTTAGTTGCTTCCACCCTAATTCATCTTCCTAACCCCTATCTTACCAATGCTCCCTCCCCAGGCCTTGAGCCAATCTTTCTCTATTTTTAATTAGTACCCATCTGCTGGCACTTTAGTATCTTGGAGGGACAGAGAGTTGTGATCTTTAGAGTAATATATTTCTTTTTTAGGTTCAAACAGCTAAACCTTTCTTTGAATCCATTTAAACCCATTTGTTACTGGCAGCCATTGGCTAACCTATGACCCTGGGCATTTGTACAGCATCAAAATTTATTTCCAAAGATTCTTCTCAGAGGAAGCTAGTGACAATAAGAAGCAGTCCCTGCTGATTCAGATATTTTGTATCAATTGTTTTTCTGACTTGACACACAAAATTGAGTCACAGCATTAAATATAGGTATTATTATACAATTAATGTCAGAACAAATAATAGCCTGCTTTATTTTGATTTTCACATTGCCATTGTACTTATAGCTATTTATTTCTGTTGTTCAATCATAACTTACTTTGACTTCATGTTCAATAGGTTCTGTAACAAATTTATGGTTAAATAACATTATATGTCTCATCTCAATCAGTCATAACTGTAACTGTAATAAGTCATGCTGTAACTCAGGTAAGCAAACAGTAATGAAGTAGGCAGAGCACAGAATTTGTGCTCAGAGGGCATCTTGACAAACCGGGTCATGAATGAAAAAGCCCTAGCCCCCTTTTTGTTAATTTTCCATACCATCTGAATTTGGAGATTAATAGTCTCTTAGGTAGGCTGTTTATATACAACCAGGGTCTGTAAGTTTAATCATATCAGTAGCTTACACTTACATACTTTTAACTTGTCAAAGTGGTCACCTTCTTTAGCTCACACTAGCTAGTTTATGCAACGTAAATTCAAAAATGAATTGTTATTGTATTTGACATTGGATGGATGGAGGACAGAAGGGAATAAGCGGCCTGCCTAAGGTAGCAGAGCAGGAAAACGAGAAGCCAGTCCTACCTTCTGCCCCTCCACTGTGCCTCTACACTAGATTCCTGGTGATGGAGCTCTTCTCTCAAGAAATGCTGTGATTCCCAAGCGCTGCAAGACCACATACATGACAGCTCTAGAAAGGTCTAAAACAACCTTCCTTGTAGATACATGTGGAGGAAGTAGGTCGACGTCCACCAACTGCTGACACTGGGAGAGTCTCTAACCCTTGCCAACGCTGTGGTTCTTCAGATTCCCTAGGGGCAATCTCCCCTGCACTGGGTCCTGAAAACTGCTGTTTCAGTGCTGTGTTCACTGCCAGTTGAATACAAGGAGCTGTCGGCCACAGCTGACAAGTAACTTTCCTTTAGGCTGTGAGATCACCTCAAGCTCAGCTGAGAGCTCAGGGACCAGGAATCAGGAAAGATTTAACACAAGTCAGGGCATCACGGAACTTCTGGAGCACAGACCTGCCCCAGCAGGGCCACCACAGTGGGATACCTTGATGGGAAGCCAGGCAGTAGGACTGTGAGCGTTGGTGAGAAAGGGGACCTCACCAGCAAATTTCATGGCTTTTTCCAGACTGGTATTGTTAACTACCAGGATCTACCAATGTAAAAATGGTAGGAAAGAGTCAATTAGGTCAATTAAAGGAAGTAAGACATGGAAAGCATTTAGTGTGATGCTGTATACACAGTCAATTCTTAGTATCTCCTGGCAAAAGAAAGCAAAGCAGAGGCACAGAAATTAGATTTCAGCTTTAGAAAAACAAGCAAAGACAAAGAAGCAAAACCTGCCTCTTTTCTGGAGCCTCTCTCCCTCCTGTCTCCCAGCCCATCTTGTGCACACAGCATAGACACCCTTCCTGGGAGTCAAATACCTCTGTCAGTTCTAAAATGGAGTAGAAATATGGAATTCTTAAAAATCTTCAAGTACATCAACCATTGCCAAAAAAAAAAAAAAAAAAAAACAGAACAAGGAAGAGTATTTTGCATTTGTTCATTGACTTTCAGGAGTTCAGGCACTCGTAGGCATTCAGAGCTAAATAAACTGAACTTCAGACCAAGCTTCATGATTGTAAAGCCCCACAGGTTAGCAATTTCCTTCATGAACTTCCTCAAGAACCATTCATTTTCAGGATCTCCCCATCTCACTTCTCTTTTTTGTTAGCCATGACGTAAACAAGAGACCTGACATTCCCCAGAGTACTGTTTTCTTTGTCCCCTATTATTCAAGCCTCGAAATTATTACATCTGAGTCCTCGTTACAGGTGACAAACAGCATTTGTTTTGCATTTTGATGCAGTCAAATTCTCAGGTTCCAACCTGTCAAACAGGCTTGGACCAAGATGGTAATCTCCCAGACTTTAATCCTCTCCATCTTTTATTTGTGTGGAGGCAGCTCAAGGCATTAGCCCTCTCCAAAGCAAAGCCTCATTTTGTTTGCAACTCTTGAATATCATATTACAAGGCAGAGTGTGATTTTTATTGTCAACTGGAGTACGCTTAAATGAAGCATATGGATGCCTCAAGAGGGGCCACAAATTCCCTCAACACTTAACATGGGCTCTGGGAACGAAGACACTTATCAGCTAGGTAAGAATGTCAAGTGGCCGTGGCTACATTGACGGAGGTCTACAGTTAGTTTAATTATAATACCTACTCACACATACTCATTTCCCAAGAAGCGTGGAATGCTGCTGACTCTATTGGTTGTTTTTAAATCTTTTTCACTCCGAGACCTCTCATAGAAAGTCTGCTGTAGCCTAGCAGGTCAAGACGTTCTTCTTCGCCACATAGCATCAGACTATTTTGTAGATAACATGCTCACTTTCCCTTCTTGCTGCCCTCCAGGTATCACATCAGGGCTATGTCTGCTCAAAACCTTTTTCTTTTTAATCTAGAGAAAAGGGAAAAACAAAACTAATATCATTTGAAAAAAAAAAAAAAACTTAATGATAGTTGGCTTTCATTAAATGTATCTTCTTTAGGGACTTCTTTAGGGACTTGTGCTAAGGCGTCTTAGAGACAACGAGGAGCATTTATCTTTCCAGAAGGAAAGGCATTCCAAGCGTACTGTGTTGTTACTCATGTCATTTGTTATTTTCCTCTTATTATTCACACTGATGTACTTAAGATAGTCTTTGGGTGAATAAATTAATAAACTCTGTTGAAGAAAAGTGACATTTTGCTCTATAACCGCACATAGTAATCACAGGGTGCTAATTCAGTAGTATTTGAAAATAGGATTTGGAAAGAGGTAGAGGAAAAGTGGACACAACTGAGCAACTAAGCACAGCACAGCACGGAGTGAAAGTGAGTGCACGGAGTGGCCAGGACAAGGTGGGAAGGAGTCAGTAACACAGTCAGTCCAACAAGTAAAGCAAGAGATTATCTCTGCCTCTGTCCTGTCTGTCTGTCTGTCTGTCTGTCTTTCTATCTTTATTCACCTGGAACTCTGCAGAATTCATTTAAATTCCTGTTTTTCCTTTCCTCATGATATTCAACTCTGGAAGCATTGAAATTAGTTTTAAATTCCACAAGCACCCATATAGTGATGGAAAGGAGAAAGAACTCATATTTTGGGGTCAGAGGAATTCGAATTTTAAATTTTTCCTGAATAATCCCCGTAGGCTAATAATCAAGTGTTGACTCAACTCTTGAATTTGCTGTGCAGTGCTTAAATAGGCTGCGGTGAAGGATTCCCTACTTATATATGATGACAACCTAATGTTTTGTTCTATCAGTGGTTATTACCGCAGCTTATATTTATGAAGTATCTTTTTCTGAAGAGTTTAAAAGATCCTGTGATTCCCTGCCTTTTACACGTGGGGACCCAGAGGAATAGAAATGTCACAGCATGCCTGAGAGGCGGAGCTAATGCCAGAACACAGCTCTGTTAGCTTCCAGGTTAGTTCTTTATCTTATCGTGCAGCCTGTCAGCATACAGATGACACTCAAATCTGTTTCCTTTCAATGCTAAATTCACAGTTTTTCTTTTATAAACTGATCCTGAGTGGACAGAGACAACCTGGAGATCTAACACTGAGTCACTAACCATATGGATTCCACATCTTCTTGAAATTTTGTCTGTTCACCTCGGGACATTTGAGGTGGCCCTGGGGCCCTGTGGTTTCCTTGCTAATGATTGGTTGATGGTGTACTGTAATCAACCAGCAATAACCGGGTCTAGCTTTTAGTTGCTCTCATGATCCCTAAGGGTCTGGAAGCTGAACCACCACATTCAGTCTGAGAAGCTGTAACGACAGAACCTGTGGTTCCACGTAGCCATCCTCTTCTTTATTGTGAGCATCCCCCAGTATCTTTGCCTACCAGGAAGTCTGAGCTCTCCTCAAACTCCTCGTGAAAGCAGTGGCTTTTAGAAAAATGATCTCTCTGCCTCTAAAACCTTTACTGCTATCTACTTTTAGTGCCTTGTATCTTCATGAATGATTTGAGCTGTGTAAAACTCATAAAATTTGGAGACATTTGAAAAGAGTGCCATGAGGATGATTCAGTGATTTGTAAATCAGTTAGGACCTGCAGTCTTCAAAGATGAAGACACCAGGGTTACATAGTGGAGAGAAGAGAAAGCTAAGAAAAAATATAATAATCCTCTGCTAGTGGTGTTTATGTGATGAGTTTCTCTGTAAACAGTGGTAATCAGATGATTCCCATTCCTCTGTAAATGAGGAGAGAGGAGTGGAAGGAAACAGATTTAAACTAAAGCATAGGGGATTTAAGCTAGATAAAAGAGAGAATTTCCTGACAATACAACTCTTAAAGCCTGGAATGGTTATCAAGAGAGGTTATGGAATCTTATCTAGAGACCTTTAAAAACAATGTAGATTCCTTCTGTCTGAGATGGCTTAGAGCAGGCAGCCCTAAAAGCCTCTCAAAGGATTAGATTAGCTTTTAAGGTGTGTTCTAGCCCTATGATAAACAAGGGGACTTGGAATATTAGTAATTGGCCAATCAGTAAACATTGCAGTGGTAAAAACCATCTTGACCCTCCAAATAACCAACTTCACAATTACCATTTAAGTGGGTTTGTCCTGAGACCTGCCTAAAAGTTTCACAAGAAGTTCAGCATTTCTCCCAGTTCGTTGCTATTTTTCTGGGTTATTTTCTTTATGTACAGTGTTTGAGTTTACATAGTTGTGGGTTCATCCTTTACTTTTTTATTCCTTTTGTTACTTTAATATTAAAACTTTCACAACTGAATTATTATAGTTTGGTAAAGTGATTTATAAATAAGGACTGTCATTGAGGTATTTATTTATATTAGTAAAATACTGGAAACAAGGTAATTATCCAACATGAGGGGATTCATTACAATAATTTGGTATGTCCAAATGATGGACTATTGTGGAGCTGGTAAAATTTTTTAATTTCAGGAATATTTGCTTACCTGAGAAATGCTTTATATGGAAAAATAAGTATTAAAAACTATCCGTAGCATGATTTCAAATGTCTTTATATAAGAAAATAGAATTCTGGAAATGAAATACACTAGTATTAGTGGGATATTAGTTATTAAATAATAAGGGCTTTTATGCTTTCACTTGAAACTTTTTTTTTTTTTAGTCTTTTAAAGTTTCTGTAGCATATATGGATATCTCTTATTTTCAGGTTAAAAATTTAGAACATAAAATAAATCCAAATCTAAAAAATAGACCATCACACACTTCAGTTACAAAGCTGACATAATCACCATGGTCTTACCTTTAATTACCTCTCATATTTCTAAAGGACTTATGGAACATTTGACTCAGGCTTGCCATCGCCTTTGGAGAGGCACCGTGTCTACTTGTCATGCAAATTGTGTGTCATTCTCAATGCAGGAAGCTTGGGTGAATAAAAACAACTACAACAAAACACCCCATAA
Source organism: Bubalus bubalis (assembly GCF_019923935.1). Taxonomy (NCBI): domain Eukaryota; kingdom Metazoa; phylum Chordata; class Mammalia; order Artiodactyla; family Bovidae; genus Bubalus; species Bubalus bubalis. The sequence continues at coordinate 145,822,075 of NC_059158.1, forward strand.
TGTCGAAGAGCTCTCGTAACTCTCCTTTATCACTTGTCTTCCTCCGGACTCAGGGAATGAATCAGAAGTTAGTGTGCTCCATAGCCCATACTTCAGTTCTTTCTCCTGGCAAAACATTCTAAAACATAAGTTCTTGTGTTGTTAAGTTTGATGGGACTCTGTTGCATATTTCAAGTGTAGCCACAGCTTTACCTACTCAAGCGCTTGCCCTCTCTACTATGGCTGCAAGAGAAATTAGATGGTTTGGAAAGTGTGTAGCTATCAACTGACAGTGTGAAATATGTTAGTATTAACATGCACTGCCTATGAAGAAATTTAGCATGGACAAATTGTGACTTTGGATTTTATTCAATATCCAGTTCTTACTATATTACATAGGCTGGGTATCTAGCCACCACTACCAACCACCATTATTCTACTAACTCAGTATACTTATCTCACCTGGGCTTGGCCTGCCCACATCTAGGGGCCCAACTGGTCTACCAACACCCAACATCTTTCCTCTCTATTCCATCTTCCAGCTGACAATAATAATGATCTTTCTCAATTCCAGTGGTCATGTCACCATTTACCGTAGTTCACTTTCACATACAGGGTGAAATGTAAATTCTTTAGATAGACTGTGACTTTCATTATCTGATCCTTGTCTTCTTATCTCATCACATCTTCAATTTATTCTCCAGGTGCAAATTCTGTTTCTTCAGTCTGAAACTGTCTCTTGAAAGCAGAGTTGAAATAAAAATCATTCTCCTTTTTAAGACTCATGTCAAGCCCTCCATTCCACCCCATAAAGGCTTCTTCAGCATACTCAGTGGCACCTCAGTGCTCCTACCTTCCTCTATTCCAGATCACAGTGTATTGATAATTTTTTGTATAACTTTCTCCTTGTGGAAAGTGAAGTCGCTCAGTCGTATCCAACTATTTGTGACTCCATGGACTGTAGCCTACCAGGCTCCTCTGTTCATGGGATTTTCCAGGCAAGAATACTGGAGTGGGTTGCTATTTCCTTCTCCAGGAGATCTTCCCAATCCAGGGATTGAACCCAGGTCTTCCGCATTGTAGGCAAATGCTTTACCATCTGAGCCACCAGGGAAGTCCATGACTTCCCTTGTGGGTCACTGTGCTATTTAAGGGCTTAACTTTTATATCCTTAGTACCTTGGACAGAGGCCGGAATGTATTAGCTGAGAAGCAAAATTTTTTGTGGCACTAACTCCTTACCTATTGGGGGCAGGCGAAGAAGGGGTCAACAGAGAATGAGATGGCTGGATGGCATCACTGACTCAATGGATGTGAGTTTGAGTGAACTCCAGGAGTTGGTGATAGACAGGGAGGCCTGGTGTGCTGTGATTCATGGGGTCGCAAAGAGTTGGACATGGCTGAGCAACTGAACTGAACTGAATTCCTTACCTAATGAAATGGCATAGAATAAAATATAGGCATACCGTGTTTTATTGTGCTTTCCTTTACTGCAATTCAAGATGCTGTGGTTTTTTGTTCTGTTTTGTTTTTTACAAATTGAAGGTTTATGGCAACCCTGAGTTACCTGATAATGGTTAGCATTTTTTAGCAATAAAGTATTTTTTAGATTAAGGTATGTACATTGTTTCTTAGACATAATGCTATTGCATACTTTAAAAACTGGAGTACAGTACAAACAACTTTTATATATATTGGGAAAACAAAAAATTGATATGACTTTATTGTGATATTTATATTATCATGGTGGTCTACAACAGACCTACAATATCCCTGAGATATGCCTGTAGAAATTAGATGCTTTTAAAATAAACAGGCAATAAATGAGCTCTAGTTATTAGCAGCAAGTTATACCATAGACTTAACTTCTCTTGGCTTATGGGAACTCCTAGAGACTTTGTCCCTTGAGTCCTTCCTGCTGGACTGCTCCCAAGAACATCTTTTCTTCAATACCCTGAGGATGTGCCTTCAGAGTGGCATGGAGAACCTTGCAAACAAGGAAGAGGTCTGTAGGGAGAAAAAGACGGAAGACACTTAGTCATTTTTCATCTTGCTCTCTAGTTGTCTTAATGATGTGGTGAAATTAAAATTATACGGTGTTTTCTAGAAGAGTAGCTCCCAGACTTTCTACGGGCTAATCAATGTTATAAAAATAGAGGTCACCATAAGGCAACCAAGTTTTTATTTTGTCAAGTAAAAGCATAAACAAAGCTCCCCATTTGCTATAATCAGTGTTTCATAAAGAAAAGCACATTTACGTATTAACAAAATAGGAAAGATATAATCATAGAATGTGGGAGAATTCTTCAAATTAAACAAATGGAGTTAGACTTTCCCAAAGTGGAGTTGTACTTGTTTTTCTCATTGTGTTGCTACTTGGTAAGAACTTATCCTAGACCGGCATGGAACAATAAGCAATAAGCACTGTTTTTGAGGAAGGGAGGGATGGCTGCAAACCAGGAGGAAAAAGAGTAGGAGGAGGAGCAAGGAGTTACTCCCTGCTGCTCATAACCGACCTTGTGGAATCACCAACTGCCCAGAGGGAGACTCAGTTCATCCTGTCCTTCTCTTGATGCTTCTGCTGCTAAGGATTGCTCTTGGGTTGAGTAGTGAAAGTGAAGTCGCTCAGTCATGTCTGACTCTTTGCGACCTCGTGGGCTGTAGCCTACCAGGCTCCTCTGTCCATAGGATTTTCTAGGCAATAGTCCTGGAGTGGATTGCCATGGAACCTATATCTTGAAAACTGAGTTCAAGCTGTTACTTAAGAATTTCTGAAAATATTGACAGACAACAGCAGTACTTTTAACTTTGAGGAAAAGAGCACTTTAAGTGCATTCTGTCATCTTGGCTACTTACTGAAATCTGTCAATGGTGAAGTGGGTAATAAGGCATTGTTTGCACTGGCATGGCAACCATCTACTTAAAAATAATTGTATCCATGTATGAGTTGTCATGTGTTGCTTCAAGCTTGTGGGTGGTCTACAGTCCTTATTTCTTACATCATTTCAACCACAGGTACCCCTGGATGAACAGCTGTGAGCACTTGGTATTGCTAACGTCCCCCCACCTAACTTTTATCACACTGCCTAGCTTTTCTGTTGGCACCTTATCCTACCAAGATCAAGTGCTTGACATCCTTAATCATAGATCTATGTTCTAGTGATTTTTATTCTTATAATTGAAAATCATCTCAGAAACATGAAACTCTCTTCCATCACTCTATAGCAATTCTCTATTAGCAAACATCAATGTGTCCAGAGAGAAATGAGTATTCAGTTTTAATATCTAACAGGGAGCAAAGCCACAAATAATTCAGCCTTCACGTTGGCATTGTAAATTTAACATGTTAACATAATAAAGCATAAATAACCACACACAATGAAACTTGCTATGTATAGGGCCAACTCTTTCTGGTGGTTGAATTTACTGAACATGGTAGATGGACAGATTCTTGTGAGTTTTGAGCTATGGTCTGGAGGACTCAAAAGCAACTTGTAGTTGCAGTACAGTCCTTGTTGTTTATTGACTGGCTACTATTTTGGCATGAAATTTGAAAATCAGTCACGGCTTGATTTAGGTATATATTCACATACTCTAGGATTAGCCTCTGGAGGAAGTAGCCATATTGAAAGTTTTTTTGCAGTTTTTTCACTTTAGATCTTAGCTTCTAAAAATCTTAAACTTCACAGTAACCCAGTCATTTAATTTTGGGAAGAACAGTTCTATTAAGATATGAGTCTCAGGCCATTCAATTCACCCATGTAAAGTGTACAGCTCAGTGGTTTTTAATATATTCACAGAATTGTGCAATCATCACCATAATCAATTTTAGAATATTATATCACCCTCAAAAGAAACCCTGTACCTGTTAGCAGTCATTCCCCATCCTCCTATCCTCCAGCCCCTTCCCAGCGTTGGGCAACCACTAACCTATTTCCTGTCTTTGTCTATCTGCCTGTTCTGGGTATTTCATGTAGGAATCATCCACTGCATGGTCTTTTGTGACTGGCTTCCTTCACCTAACACACCATTTTCAAGGCTCATCACAGTTGTAACAGATATCAGTACTTCATCCCTTTGTATTGCTGACCTGAGTCTGGGTGAACTCCGGGAGTTGGTGATGGACAGGGAGGCCTGGCATGCTGCAATTCATGGGGTCGCGAAGAGTTGGACATGACTGAGCGACTGAACTGAACTGAACTGAATATTTCATTGTATGGATAAATACCACATTTTATTTACCCATTCCTCAGTTTATTGGCACTTGGGTTGTTTCCACTTTGGGCTATTACAAATAATGCTGCTATGGATATTCATGTACAAATTTTGGTATGAATATATTTTCCTTTCTCTGGATATATACTGAGGAGTGGAATCACTAGGTCATGTGGTAACTCTGTGTTTAACATTTTGAAGAACTACAAAACTGCTTTTCAAAATAACTACACCTATTTACATTTGTACTCAGAGTCCATTAAAGTTCTAATTTCTTCCCATCCTCACCATTTGTTATTTTCTGTCTTTTTGCCATAGCCATTTTAGTAGGTTTGAAGTGGTGTCTTCTGATGGTTTGATTTGCATTTCCCTAATGACTTAATATTCCTGAATAATTTTTTCTTAGATTTACTGGAAAGTTGTATATTTTTTTGAAGGGAACGTCTATTCACATCCCTCATTTAACTGTAAGACCTAATTTCAAATATGAATGAATCCAAAGGGTAAGGAATTGGAAAATGAGGACTGTGAGAATAAAAGAGGAAAGACTTGAGTTCCTATAAAGTTTCCTCCCTTTTTTGTATAGTCTGATCTATTAAATGACTCTTAGAATCTGTTTCTTACCCATACTGGATAAAATTTAATAGTCTTTTAAATAACATAATTTTCTTCAATTTAAAAAATTTTGTTTTTCCTTCTGAGTGAGATCCTTTGTTAGAAGGACCAAGCTCCTATGTGATAAATAGGCATAGGTGGTCAGTTCTAGATACTAGGATAGAATTCAAGATGCTAGATGTTTATCTGATTCTCCAGGGGGAATCAGAAGATGAAAACCAAATCTTCGACCCGCAGCATTTCAGAAGCAAGAAAAGATCTGATCAGAAAACCTGCTGTCTTCATCACTCTGATCCTGATGTACTTAGCAGACACCTGTTCATTGTGGAACAGAGGATGATTCCTTAAGCTGTGAAATATTTTATGGAGAAGAAATATCTCTTAGAACACTTTTTCACAGCAGTAGACTATGATGTGCTTTTTTGCTGTTTCTGCTATTGCCTTTCCCATGTCTCTTCCAGAAGCAAGAGAGAAACCATTAGAATTCAAACTAATTCAGTACAATCTTCCAAGCCATTTCAGATGGAAGGAAAATCAAGTATGAATTAAATAATCAAAAATGTTAAAGTTTTATTACAAAAAAAGTAAAGGACTATCAAAAAGGAATAAAGCAGAAGTCTTAACTCCTTGGCAATATTTCCAACCCTCAGTTACACTGGATACTTTTATGCTATAAGAAGAATTAATATCTAGGCCTTGAGAGCATTGATGATTATTCTGATTGATAATTGTGATCCTGTTTAAACCCAATGGCTATCCACTGAGGTTGCCTTCTGTCAATCAGTGTGTTAGCTAAACGCCTTCCCCTTAGTTCCATCCCTTAGTTCTTATAGAATCATGTAATGAGATTATTATTTCTGCATGCTCAAAAGATGTAATGTTTAGTCATTTCATTTTTTTGATTAAACTTTATTTTCAAGTCTATTTTGGGATCTGTTTTCAAGGCTCTATTTTCTTCTTCTGTCTTCTATAAACTTTTCTCATAATTAATATTTACTCAGCATGTCCAGGTAAGAGGCAGAATAACCATTAATAGTGATCTTTATGAGAGTCTTTTATTATTTTAATAATGTTATACTTTGCCAAATATATCTAAAATATTATCATTTTGACATACGTTACAGTTCCGTTGTAGCCACAAAATATGTTTGTTGAAGCCCAAACTCCCAGAACCTCAGATTGTGACCATATTTGCATACAGCCTCTTGAAAGAGGATATTAGGTTAAAAATTAGGCCATTTGAGGGAGCTTTACCCTGTACGACTTGTGTGTTCACACGGAGAGGAACCTGGAACACAGCTACACACAGCAGGGATACCATATGATGACAGGAAGATGATAGTCATCTACAGGCCAATAAGAGAGGCCCCAGAAGAACCCACCCTTGCTGATGCCTTCATCTCAGACTTTTAGCTTCCAGAACTGTGAGAAAATCAGTTTCTGTCGTTTAAGCCTTCTAGTCTATGGTACTTTGTTAAGACAGCCCTAGCAAATGAATATAATGTATAATTAATATAAAAATTATCAGGTAGGTATTTTGTATTTTTTTAAACCACGTTCTTGAACTATATTGTTTATTTTTTGCTTACAGCACATCTCAATTTGGACTAGGCACATTTCCAGTGCTCAGTAACCAAATGTGACTAGTGGCTACTTCAGAGGTCAGAAAATATGTCCTATGAGAGTTTCAATGTTGGTGAAAATGTGAAATGTGAAGGCCAGGAAGCTAAAGAGAGGTTTAGTGGGAAAAGAGTAAGAAGACAGTTTCGGGGTTTTATTTTTTTTTCCTTTTGAAATTAATAACCACATTACAGAAAACTGGAGGAAAATAAAATAGAAGATACCCCCTTCCCCATGATCCATTCCTGTAACAATACCATTTTTTAGCTTTTTATCCTATATATTGCCTTATTTTGCATGTAAATTTGTTTTCTGCTTTTATTTCATGCTGATGCTGGGAGGGATTGGGGGCAAGAGGAGAAGGGGACGACAGAGGCTGAGATGGCTGGATGACATCACTGACTTGATGGATGTGAGTCTGGGTGAACTCCGGGAGTTGGTGACGGACAGGGAGGCCTGGCGTGCTGCGATTCATGGGGTCACAAAGAGTGGGACACGACTGAACGACTGATCTGATCATATCCAAGTTTACACATTGCTATAGTTCTCATATCCATCATTTTTAAATGGCTGTGTAATACTCCATCAAGTGGTGGCAACAGAATTTAATTAGTGTCCTTTACTATGACAGTGTTTAGTTTGTGCAAAGAAAGTAGATTAAAAGTATAAAAGTAAAAAGAATCAGACCATGAAAATTTTAGGGAAGAATTTCTTCTAACTCTTCAAAGGTTGGGTAGATCACCAGGCATGAGCACAAAACACAAAGAAGACTGAGCATAAATGATAAATAGGTTATTTTATAAGGGAGTAAAATATTAAATTAATGTAATACATTTAATTATATGCAAAAATGTAATGGCTCCTTCTGGTAATTAGACATGAATAGTAAATGTTGACATAGGCAATCCCATAATATAATTAGTAATACCTTTACATGGCCAAACAGAATTTTCAATTTTCCTCCTCTCTTAGTTTTCTTGTACTTATAATCAGTTTCAGTATTAAGTTTCACACTAGTATTTGTCTTATCCAACTCTGCTGAATCGTATTTTCCTCAAAATGAAACTTCTAGTATGTATTTATTAGAAATTATTGTTTAACACTTACAGTGGGCAAAGCACTGTGGGATATTGGATTGGCCAAAAATTTCATTTGGGTTTTGCCATAGGATGATATGGAAAACCCCAATGAACTTCTTGGCCAACCCAGTACAATGTGAGAGACACAGATAATTGAGATATATTCCTGATTTCAAGTGACCTTAGAGATAAAAACCTCATTTATTCATTTACTCATTCATTCATTTATTTCTTGAGAGAGTAATACAAAATAAGGCTAAAGAATTGAGTTGAAGAAAGGCTGAGAAGAGCCTTCTGTGTCAAGGTCAAGGGTTTGAACTTGATTTCAGAGACAGTATGGAGCGAACGGAGAACTTTGATCAAGACTGCAATACTCATACACATTTATAAATATTCTTAGCATGAATTCTCTGAGGGCTATGTGGTGAATGGACTAGAACAGAAGAGAGTTGTGGCAAGACATCTAGTTAGCAGGAGACTGATGGAAAACCTAAAAGGCACTGGCGAAGAGAGGGAACCGAGAAGAAATTTCTATGTTTGTAATACAGGAAATTGGGGATGTGCTGTGAAAGTGAAAGTTGCTGAGTTATGTCTGACTCTTTGCAACCCCATGGACTGTGGAATTCTCCAGGCCAGAATACTGGAGTGGGTAGCCTTCCCCTTCTCCAGGGGATCTTTCCAACCCAGGGATTGAACCCAGGTCTCCCGCATTGCAGGCAGATTCTTTACCAGATGAGCCACAAGGGAAGCCCCAAATGTGCTGTGGTAGACTACAAAGGAGGAGGGGAAAGGGCTCAGAGAGAAAGATGATAAATTCTTTTACTAGAGTTTGTGGAGCATCTGGACACACTGCTGGAGATGTCTTGTTTTAGGTCCTAGTTTGACGGAGCTGGGGAGAAAGAAGACCTTATGAACAGTAAGGAGGAAAAGACAGAAACATAGGCATGACAAGAGAACTTTCTCTGTGAGCAATGAGAGACTTTGACAAAGCTTAGAGTGCTGATTTCACAGGGTAAGGTCTGAAAATGAACCACAGGAGTCCTCTGTGATCTTTGCTGTGCTGTGTGCTTAGTCACTCAGTCATGTCTGACTCTTTGCGACCCCATGGACTGTAGCCCGCCAGGCTCCTCTGTCTGGAGAATCCATGGGGATTCTCCAGGCAAGAATATTGGAGTGGGTTGCCATGCCCTCATCCAGGGGATCTTCCCATCCCAGGGATCAAACCCAGGTCTCCCACATTTCAGGTGGATTCTTTACCGACTGAGCCATCAGGGAAGCCTGTGATCTTTGCTAGGGGAGTCTATATAAGGAAGTTGTACATATACACAATGGAATATTACTCAGCTATAAAAAAAGGAGTGCATTTGAGTCAGTTCTAATGAGGTGGATGAACCTAGAGCCTTTATACTTAAACAGAGTGAAGTAAGTCAGAAAGAGAAAGACAAATACTGTATACAAACACATATATATGGAATTTAGAAAGATGATTCTGACCATCCTACATGCAGGACAACAAAGGAGATGCAGATATAAAGAACAGACTTCTGGACTCAGTGGGAGAAGGAGAGCCTGGGATGATTTGAGAGAATAGCACTGAAACATATGCATATGTAAAACAGATGACCAGTGCGAGTTTGATGCGTGAAGCAGGGCACCCGAAGCCAGTGCTCTGGGACAGCATAGAGGAATAGGGTGGGGAGGGAGGTGTGAGGTGATTCCAGGATGGGGAGAACACGTATTCCTATGGCCGACTCATGTTGATGCATGGCAGAAACCGTCACAATATTGTACAATAATTATCCTACAGTTAAAATAAATTAATTTTAAAAATTAAAAAAAAAATTCCCTGAGGTAAAACCCAGAGGTTAGAGCAGATGCTTATTGAGTGTTCTTTATGTGCTGGAGGCTATTGCAAGCACTTAAGCATATATTATCTCATTTAACTTTTTCTAATCCTGTGATGTCTTTTCCTTTTTTAAAATTTATTTTTAATTGGAAGATAATTGCTTTACAATATTGTGGTGGTTTCTGCCATACATCAGTATGAATCAGCTGTAGGTACACATATGTCCCCTCCCTCTGGAACCTCCCACCTCCCCGTCCCACACCTCTAGGTTGTTGCAGAGCACTGGTTTGATAGTTATCTCCACTTGACAAAGGAGAAAGCAGGTTGGAGGGCTGAGTAACATGGAAGGCCCCCGGATAACTAGAGACTGCTGGGGATCCAAGCAGGCAGAACCCACAGCCCTTGCAAGTCCTCACCACACTGAGGAGTGAGTCGGAGAACACGTGGGAGGTGAGGAAGCAAAGAAAGCAGGATTTGATGGGTTTGGGCCACAGAGGCTGGAGGAGCTGTTAACACCCCAGGCAACGTGGGAGACACTCAAGTGGCATTGATGTCTGAGACCCAGGGACAACCAAGCAAAGCAAGAGGAGAGAGAACTGATGACAAGAAGGACTGGGAGGGGCAGAGGATGGAGCATCAGCTTAGGTGATCTGCTCATTGCTGTAGATAAATCTGAGGGTGATACAGGGACTTTAAGGGAAATCATGGCTGATGCATTCAAGTACCACAGGCCACTGAGAAGGAAGTGGTGTCCATGTCATTTGATAGCAGCATGAAATCTGGATTCACTGCCACGGAGAATGTAAATAAGAGTTTAGGAGGGAGAAATACAATCAGTACTGAGCAGTTCCAAGACAGGGAAGCTAATCGGAGGTGGGTGTGGTCTGTAACTTTGTGGGCGTGGCCTGTAGCTTTATAGCCGGGATGGAGAGCCTAGGGAAATAGGTGTGAGTTCCTGGGAGTCCTGGAGGCAGGAGAGGTCTGCAGTGAAGATGGAGAGGAGGTCTGTTCTCTCTTTGGTTTTGTTCTTTAAAGTCTGGAAGAAGCTGTCTAAGTAGTAGAAGCAGGAAAATGCTGGAACATCCTCCAGGCCCAGAGATGAAAATAATAGCTAATATTAATCAAGCATTTAGGACATGTTGGACCTTTTCTGCACACTTTACAACAAGCCTATGAAATAAGAACACTAGGAGGGTAACTGGGAGAATTCACAGCTCCCATTTGTGAGGGCCACAAGTGAAGCAAAGGTTCAGTTAAGAGAAAAAATGTTTTGGGGGAAGTTTCAGTGAATTAAGAAATTGCTATTTTACAGTAAGAAGAAAAAGTTTAATGGATAGTCCAGAGGTCAGTACTTCCCATGCTTGCTGGGGTTCTTTTTTGCCACATCGCTTGGTATGCAGGATCTTAGCTCCATCACCAAAGGTTGAACCCATGCCCCCTGCAGTAACTGCACAGAGTCTTAACCACTGGACTGACAGGGAAGTCCTAAAATAGATTCTCATTCTGGAAATTTTGATTCAAAGTTTGTGTGGGCCCTGAGTCCATTTTTAATAAGCTCTTCTTGGTTACAGAAGTTTGGAACACTACCAAGGGCTGTGATTGCCAGGGTTAAGAGTGAGATAGGTAGAAGAGGATGCCTGAAGTAAGGATGGGATGGGAGAGAGAGGAGAAAGAACCAGTACTTGAGTGAGAAGGCGATGTAGGGGGTCCTCAGTTCACACCCTCTGTTCAGAGGAAAGGGGCTCCAAGTCTCCAGTTTGGCAGAAGTCTGCAGAGTACTAAGAATGGGTCCCTACGTCCAACCAACTCCAGTAGCCAGCTGGGGACCCCTGACTCATGTCTTTCACAGATAACCTGAGAACCCACAGAACTCTGGGACCCTTTAATCCCTTTGACCTCAAGGCCAGGGTCACATTAGTGTAATCCAATTTTAGAAATAAAGTATGTCTTCATCTAGATCACTGTCTCACCGTCCCTACTCTCCCCACTCCCAAACAACTTACACCACTTGCAAACCTCTAAAATCCCTTGCTGAAGTATCAAGGGTTTAACATTTGTTTATGGTTTTACCATGTTTAAAATATAAAAGCCAGGAAGAGAGGATGCATTGGAATTCCTTAACAGAACAGCGTAATCCATCAATCAACCAATGTAAAGGTCTTAGTGACCCAAGCAGACCATTTGAACAAAGAGATTGGAGCCTATCAGAGGCCCTGGAGAGAGCCACCTCCCTTACGGAGGTTTCGAACCTGTTTCATTTTTCTTTGTTTTACCAAGAAGGCCCAAGGCTGACCTGTTTGTATTCAGAATAGGAAAACTAAATGGGAGTTCCATGCTAGGGTGTTTCTGTGTTTTCAGAGATCATCCAGATGTGGCTTCTGGGGAACAGCTTGCGAGCGCTCAGAGGGCTGGGAGGTAGTAGAAAAGAGGCAAGATTTTTTTTTCAAATAATAAGAGGATAAGAGAATGATCTCAGGGTACTTCTAAGGCAGCTGCTGATAGGCTATAGTTAGGAGTTATCAGCGGATCCCTTCAAAGTCTTGAAGCAGGAGGCCATGAAAAAAACATCCCAGGGAAAATACAGAAGAGAGTTTGAGAGGCCAAGTACTGATCCTCGTCGACTTTGATTGAAAAATTGTAGTGAATTTGAAGCATATGAGCAATGGTTGTTCTCAAAGGCTCCATAATTCAGCTAGTTCACTACAAATTCATTGAACTGCCTCTGGTTTTGCTTCAAATCCCTGCCACCACCAAAACTGTTAGAGGCAGTCAAATACAGGGTTATAATTTACAGCTGCCGTATTGACAGGCGGGCAGATCTCTCCTCCCAGAGCATCATGGTATTGGTCTCCAGTGGGCCTGAGCTTTTGAAAAATGCTATTGAGTGAAGCTATGTGTGCACACAGATCTATAGGGATGATTTTAGAATGTACCTAAGCTCTAGGAATGTGGCAATGTCTGAAATGATTTTTGGAATTCTTTAAGGCAATCATAGAATCTGATTTTAACCAGTATTCTGGCAAAAAGATACCAGCTATTATATTACTATTTTAAAGTATAATTTCACAAATGACTACTGCATTATTCCATACCCTGTGCAGTTCCTGTGTCAAATTTTAGTAATTGGCAAAGAAAAAAAATGGCAGTTTTTCTTCAATGATTTGGGCTTCCCAAGTGGTGCTAGTGGTAAAGAGCTTGCCTACCAATGCAGGAGACATAAGAGACATGGGTTGCATCCCTGGATGGGGAAGATCCCCTGGAAGAAGGCATGACAACCCACTCCAGTGTTCTTGCCTGGAGAATCTCTGTGGGCAGAGGAGTCTGACGTGCAACAGTCCATAGGGTCACAAAGAGTCGGATATGACTGAAGTGATTTAGCACACACTGATATGTTTTAGTTGAGAAGTATTAAAGTGAGGTCTCATATTTGAATCCATTTGCTTTTTTAAAAAATATGTGTGAATGATTATGGCATACTTGTGGCATAGTGTACACAAAAAATTCAAAATCAAATTTTTTTTCAAAATGACAACTGTTAAAATTTGCCTTTCTTCAATACTTAGCAGTCAAAATCAAGTTTTTATTATAGATCTACTAGTTACAGATGGCCTAAATAGTAACTTCCTAAAAGGGCAGTGTTCAAAGTAGACAATGCCAAAGCTTTGGGAGGTTGGTAGTTACAGTATATTTATGGCTTGTGTATATTTAATCATTTATCTCCTTCCATTTTAGCCATTTCTGCTCCTTATCTTCACCATATCTTTGTACTGTTTTAGGTTAATACTCTCATCTGGCATTAATGCCAGTATGCCCACCTTCGTTGCTATGCTTTAGCTTCACTTCCTTTCCATTTTGATTTGAGTAAATTCCCAGCAAAGAAGTCCAAGATGAATCAGCATATTTTAGAAAGGGAGGGAAATAAGTGAACCTGTTTCTGGAAGTTTCAGAAACAGATAGACTATCCACCAATTCCTGTTTAGGGGAGGTCTGCCTTTGATTATAGGAAAGGGATGAATAACAGGTCCCTCAAGAAATAATAGGAACAAAAGAGGATAAAATCAACTACATTTCCTTCTACCCGCTCTTTGTTAATCATCCTTTACCTTCTCCTTGTCTTTCTTTTTATTTTAAAATTGTTTGTTTTGGGGGATTTCCCTGGGAGTCAGTGGTTAGGAATCTGTGCTTCCACTGCATGGGGCACAGGTTCCATCCCTGGTTGAGAAAGTAAGATCTCCCAAGAGGTGAGGTCAAAAAAAAGAAAGAAAGAAACATGCAATTACCATAAGACCCAGCAGTTGCATTCTTGGACGTTTATTGCAGAGAAATGAAAATTTGGCCATCCAGTGGTTAAATCTCTGCTTCTATTAAGACTCTGCTTTTACTGCAGGGGGCACAGGTTCCCACATACCTCTCAGCTTGGCCAAAAAGCAAACAAACCACCCCCCTCTCCCTCCCGAAGAAAAAGCTGTTTATTTTGAAATAATTTTAGACTTACAGGAAAGTAAACCTTATTTGAACTTCAAAAGTTTTTCCATGTTCTTTTTCTGTGTCAAGGTCCAGTCCAGGATTCCACATTGCATTCGTTCTTATGTCTCCTTGGTTTCCTATGTTCTGCATAGCTCCTTAGTCTTTCGTTGTCTTTCATGACCTAGATGCCTTGAAAAGTATTCGTCCATTATTTTGTAGAACATCCCTCAGTTTGGGTTTGTCTGATGATTATCATGATTAAACTCAAGTTATGTATTTTTGGCCAGAATACTACAGAAGGGACGTGCCCTTCTCATGGGGTTCATGATGTCGAAATGTCTTATAATTAATGATATTCATCTTAATCATATCATTAAGGTGGTATCTGCTGGATTCCCTTTATAATTAACATATCCCTCAGGGATATATTTTGAGACTATGCAAATATCCTATTTCTCTTCATACATTGACCCACTAATTTTAGCATCTATCCATGATTCCCATCAGTAACAACTGTTACTTGGTATTCCAGTATTGTTTTTACTTCATTCTTTCCTTCTACATTCACTAGTTAGAATTCCTTTCTAATGAAGAGCTATCCTCTCTCCTACTATTATTTATTCAGTTATTTATATCATTATAGATTCATGGATATTTATTTTACCCAGTCCTGTTATAATTTTGTTGCTCAGGTTTTTCCACCTTTGACTATTGGGAACTCTTTTGGGTAGCTCCTATTCCCTTTTTATTTGTCCAAGCTTTTCTGAGAACTTTCTTTCTTTTTGGTTCTATAAGAAGCTCTATAACTATTTCATAATTTTCTTGCCATACCCCAAGAATAAACCACTTTCCCTTGGAGGCTTGATTCCTTGTATTATGGACTCCTACTCAAACCAAGATCTGGGCTCTAGGAGTGCTCATTGCTGTAGTTTCAGCAAACAGAACTTAGAAATAAATAGATACATAGATAGGTAAATGAATGAATAAATAAATAAGTCTATATACATACTTGACTACAGATACCTCTATACTTATTTCCAAATCTGTGTATACATTTTAAAAATGTGTTTATCCTGAACCTCCAGTCCTAATCCAACACCAGTGTTCACTGTCACCTTCCCCCATCCTTATTTATAATTACATTTTCATGCTGTGAAAAGGCTGGCTTTCATTATCTATAATGTATTTAATTCTTTGTTCAGCTGGTCATGTATGGATGTGACAGCTGGACTGTGAAGAAGGCTGAGCACCGAAGAATTGATGCTTTTGAACTGTGATGTTGGAGAAGACTCTTGAGAGTCCCTTGGACTGCAAGGAGATCCAACCAGTCCATTCTGAAGGAGATCAGCCCTGGGATTTCTTTTGAAGGAATGATGCTAAAGCTGAAACTCCAGTACTTTGGCTACCTCATGCGAAGAGTTGACTCACTGGAAAAGACTCTGATGCTGGGAGGGATTGGGGGCAGGAGGAGAAGGGGACAACAGAGGATGAGATGGCTGGATGGCATCACCGACTCGATGGACGTGAGTCTGAGTGAACTCTGGGAGTTGGTGATGCACAGGGAGGCCTGGAGTGCTGCGATTCATGGGGTTGCAAAGAGTCAGACACGACTGAGCGACTGAACTGAACTGAATATACACATAAAGTTGTTTCATAATTGCTAACCCCTACCCTTGTAAAAGCAGAGATCAAATTGCCAACATCCGCTGGATCATCAAAAAGGCAAGAAAGTTCCAGAAAAACATCTATTTCTGCTTTATTGACTATGCAAAGTCTTTGACTGTGTGGATGACAATAAACTGTGGAAAACTCTGAAAGAGATGGGAATACCAGACCACCTGATCTGCCTCTTGAGAAACCTGTATGCAGGTCAGGAAGCAACAGTTAGAACTGGACATGGAACAACAGACTGGTTCCAAATAGGAAAAGGAGTATGTCAAGGTCGTATATTGTCACCCTGCTTATTTAACTTCTATGCAGAGTACATCATGAGAAACTCTGGACTGGAAGAAGCACAAGCTGGAATCAAGATTGCTGGGAGAAATATCAATAACTTCAGATATGCAGATGATAGCACCCTTATGGCAGAAAGTGAAGAGGAACTAAAAAGCCTCTTGATGAAAGTGAAAGAAGAGAAATAAAAAATTGACTTAAAGCTCAACATTCAGAAAACTAAGATCATGGCATCCAGTCCCATCACTTCATGGGAAATAGATGGGGAAACAGTGGAAACAGTGGCTGACTTTATTTTTCTGGGCTCCAAAATCACTGCAGATGGTGACTGCAGCCATGAAATTAAAAGACACTTACTCCTGGGAAGGAAAGTTATGACCAATCTAGACAGCATATTAAAAAGCAGAGACATTACTTTGCCAACAAAGGTCCGTCTAATCAAGGCCATGGTTTTTCCAGTAGTCATGTATGGATGTGAGAGTTGGACTATAAAGAAAGCTGAGCACCAAAGAATTGATGCTTTTGAACTGTGGTATTGGAGAAGACTATTGAGAGTCCCTTGGACTGCAAGGAGATCCAACCAGTCCATCGTAAAGGAGATCAATCAGTCCTGGGTGTTCATTGGAAGGGCTGATGTTGAAGCTGAAACTCCAATACTTTTGCCACCTGATGTGAAGAGCTGACTCATTTGAGAAGACCCTGATGCTGGGAAAGATTGAGGGCAGGGGGAGAAGGGGATGACAGAGGATGAGATGGTTGGATGGCATCACCGACTCAATGGACATAGGTTTGGGTGGACTCCGGGAGTTGGTGATGGACAGGGAGGCCTGGCGTGCTGTGGTTCATGGGGTCACAAAGAGTTGGACATGACTGAGCGACTGAACTGAACTGAACCCTTGTAAAGAAGCTGGCTCAAAACTGAACATTCAAAAAACTAAGATCATGGCATGTAGTCCCATTACTTCATGGCAAATAGATGGGGGAAAAATGGAAACACTAACAAACTTTTATCTTCTTGGGCTCCAAAGTCACTGTGGACAGTGACTGTAGCCATGAAATTAAAAGATGCTTTCACTTTGAAAGAAAAGCTGTGACAGACCTAGACGGCATATTAAAAAGCAGAGGATCACTTTGCTGACAAAGGTCCATTTAGTCAAAGCTATGGTTTTTCCAGTAGTCATGTATGGATGTGAGAGGTGAACCATAAAGAAGGACTGAAACTGAAGCTCCAATACTTTGGCCACCTGATGCCAAGAACCAGTTTATTGGAAGAGACCCTGATCCTGGGAAAGATTGAAGGCCAGAAGAGAAGGGGTCAAAGAGGATGAGATGGTTGAATGGCATCATTGACTCAATGGACATGGGTTTGAGGATACTCCAGGGGACAGTAAAGGACATGGAAGCCATGAAGTATGCTGTAGTCCATGAGGTAGTAAAGAGTCAGACACAACTGAGTGACTGAACATCAGTCCCTGTACTAATCAGAGTATAGTTTTTATGTACAATATTTTAACATATACATGTATCTTTTTTTTCGAATTCTTTTCCCATTTAGGTTATTACAGAATGTCGAGCGGAGTTCCATATGTTATACAATAGGTCCTTTTTGGCATGTACAATGCTTTTTGTCTTTATCCCTATAGTATCCTTTCAAAATGTTTTTTTCCAGTGTTACTTGGGTTAATTCCTTTATCCCCCAAGTCCTTCAATGTGGTTATGTTAATATTTTACAATATAACTAGGTTTACATGTTATAGTTGTATTCTTATTTGGAGTTCCCCCCATATCTTGGTTGGTTGTTTTTAAAATACATACAGTAAAATTCACTCTTTGTTGTATGCAGTTCTAGGAGTTTTGGCAAGTGCAGAGAGTCACATATCCATGGTCATAATATACAACAGATTCATATCTTCAGCCCTCCTGACAATCACTGATCTGTTTTCTATCTCTATAGTTTTGCCTTTTCCAGTATGTCATAAATAAAATCAGACAATACTTTTGGATCTGGCTTCTTTCATTTAGCAAAATGCATTTCAAATTCATCTGTATCATTGTGTGAGTAGTATTCCATCATGTGGATATTGTACCTCCTTCTTATGATACAATTTGTGATCCTTGTCCATGCAGCTAATGTTTACATTCATAAATTTACCCAATGGGTTGATGCTTCTAGGGACTCTGAAACTGACTTTGAAAGTATGTTTTTCATCTTTCCTTAGTACTGAATTTACATCACTTCATTTTGTTTACTATGATTATTTCCTACAATCATCAGTCATTTTAACATTCCAAGGAGTGTTAGAACCAGTCCTTAATTATTTTCGGTAAGATTAACAAGGAGAATATGGACAATAGAAATACATAATGTACAAGCCTTGTAATAGCTATGTCTTCTTCCCCCAGCTACTTAAAGGCAGGAAAATTGACTCCTTTTAAGTTTTATATCCTTTCCCTTCCTTTATTCATCCTCTGGTAGAAGCACTAATGAGTCCTCAGGTGACTATAAAAATGGAAAGGCAGAGAAAAAGGGGAAGCACATGTTATGGGTAATCTACATAGTAGATAAAAAGCTTCTGTGTCATTGAGAATTGATTGCACTCTAGTAAAATAGATGAAAGTAGGGATTATGTATCAACAACTTTGACATATTTTAGATTTCCTTTTAATGCTTAGTACTTGTTGATTCAATGATAGACATCAATACAGTTCAGTCGCTCAGTAGTGTCCAAACTCTTTGTGACCCCATGGACTGCAGCATGCCAGGCTTCCCTGTCCAGCACCAACTCCCAGAGCTTACTCAAACTCATGTCCGTCAAGTCAGTGATACCATTACAACCACCTCATCCTCTGTCGTACCATTCTCCTCCTGCCTTCAATCTTTCCCAGCATCAGGGTCTTTTCCAATGAGTCAGTTCTTTGCATGAGGTGGCCAAAGTATTGGAGCTTCAGCTTCAGCATCAGCCCTTCCAATGAATATTCAGGACTAATTTCCTTTAGGATAGACTGGTTGGATCTCCTTGCAGTCCAAGAGACTCTCAAGAGTCTTCTCCAACACCATGGTTCAAAAGCATCAATCCTTTGGCACTCAGCTTTATAGTCTAACTCTCACATCCATACATATGGAAAACCATAGCTTTGACTAGACTTATGATAGACTTATGGTCAGTCCTTAAAGTCTACCTAAAAGAATGTATTTCTACTCAGAAAATATCAACCTCCCAACTCTGTTGTCTCTTGAAGCTACCTAGGTGTTCTTCACTATTAATACAAAGCATAGCATTTATTTGTGGCACCAAGAAAATCTTAATTGCAATAAAACAGATATTTGTAACTGTCTATCCAGGAATAGACACACATGGATCGTCTTTTAGGAATCTGTGAACTTCTAGAAGTTCTAGATAGGAGTTTTTAGTTTATTGATGATGTAAGAAATCTGACTAGTCCATGCTATCTGTGAGACATATAATTTAACTAGTTTACAGGAATTCATTAAGTTTTCATATATCAGTTAATCAGCTAGAAAATCACTAGTGCTAATAAATATATGCACTATGTTTTCCTAATACTGTTTATACTTAATGTGCCTTCCTTTCCTAAAGCCCTGTGGCCTTCATTGGTGACAAATGAGAATATATTTTCCCCTTTCTGTTTGCTGCTTTAGGAAGCAAAGGTTTTAACTGATTTTGAAAAGATCATTCTTGAAATCTTGGGAAAAAAAAAAAGTTTTATTTTAGCTTTTTTTTAAAACTTTGAGTACAAGGTCTAAACTGCAAAACTGTGTTATTATACAGAATTTACTGTTCTAGTTCTGCTGATCTGTAACTTCCTGTAGAGGGCTTTCTGAAGAAGCATTGTTAATTCATGTGTTTACTATTCAAAAAAAAAAAAAAAATACTTGGCTGAGTTTTGGGAGCCTGGGTGATCCT
Organism: Bubalus bubalis; assembly: GCF_019923935.1. Classification (NCBI taxonomy): domain Eukaryota; kingdom Metazoa; phylum Chordata; class Mammalia; order Artiodactyla; family Bovidae; genus Bubalus; species Bubalus bubalis. The sequence goes on from NC_059158.1 coordinate 145,841,774, forward strand.
ATCTCATCTACAAAATTACTGCCAAAAATTCAAGTCCATGGTATTCTCTCTTAATCAAATAATGGTACCAACCACTGAAAAGTATCACATCTTTGTTTTGTGTATGTCAGTTCTGACTACCTTGGTCCAATATTAGTTGAAAGCTGATCAATGGGTCTCAATCAATGAAAAGCTCAATGAATTATATTTATTTAAGGTAAGGTCATCTAGTCAAGGCTATGGTTTTTCCAGTAGTCATGTATGGATGTGAGAGGTGGACTATAAAGAAAGCTGAGAGACAAAGAAATGATGTTTTTGAACTGTGGTGTTGGAGAAGACTCTTGAGAGTCCCTTGGACTACAAGGAGATCCAACCAGTCCATCCTAAAGGAGATAAGTCCTGGGTGTTCATTGGAAGGACTGATGTTGAAGCTGAAACTCCAATACTTTGGCCACCTAATGCAAAGATGCCATCCAATCATCTCATCCTCTGTCATCCCCTCCTCCTCCTGCCCTCAATCTTTCCCAGCATCAGGGTCTTTTCAAATGAGTGTATGAGTGTATGTCAGTTCTGACTACCTTGGTCCAATATTAGTTGAAAGCTGATCAATGGGTCTCAATCAATGAAAAGCTCAATGAATTATATTTATTTAAGGTAAGGTCCATCTAGTCAAGGCTCATACACTCATACACTCATTTGAAAAGACCCTGATGCTGGGAAAGATTGAGGGCAGGAGGAGGAGGGGATGACAGAGGATGAGATGATTGGATGGCATCACCAACTCAATGGACATGAATTTGAGTAAACTCCAGGAGTTGGTGATGGACAGGGAGGCCTGGCATGCTGCAGTCCATGGGGTCGCAAAGAGTCGGACACGACTGAGTGACTGAACTGAACTGAAGGTCGCCACAACCATTAAAATACATACGTAGATAGATATAAATATATAGGTACTTAGATATACCAGTGTTTTCAAACTGGGATGCTACTGTTTAAATTTGGCTCAAAGATACCTTATGTTTGAACCTCAGGCTAGTTTTTTTTAAGAGTCAGTATTTAAAAATCAAGATATTTTACAAACATAGACCAAATTTGGTAACTTTTTTTAATCTGGTAGAAATCACTGGCTCATGTTTAAAACACTCCCTGCACATCTCAAATACTTCCTTAAACTTAAGTTTTACCATAGACTTTCCTGTTTTCTAAAAATTTCTTTTAATATGCTAGGTTTGCAGTTCAGTAGTAGTATAAAATCTGGAACCACGTTCTGTCTTTCACCTGTGAAAATGTTACTCTTAACCCACATATGTTCAACAAAACTGGCATTGAGCTGTTTTTCTGGGAGAAGTGATGGATTTGTGCTGCTCTGTCCACACATTCTTGGCAAGTGCCCTTTTGACCACTGGCATGTATTTGTAAGACCATCTGAGTTAGAAGTAGAGTCTGTGGTTATGGACTAGGTCCAAGTTAACTGGCCCACACAGGGGAGCCAACCCGTGACCTTGACCCCATTACCACAGTGTTCTAACCAACTGAGCTAAATAATTGAGTAATTGTTTCTTAGCAACCTGATCAAATCAGCTGGCATATATTAAGAGTCTGTCTGTGTACAAGGGTGAGGATGTCAGTGAACAAGGGAGCTTAAGATAATGAGAAAGTTATCAAGTCCTCATATTGGTTGGCATGTTATATTTGGCCAAGTAGTCACTAAATTGGACTTTGTCATTAGAGTTAATTGCATTTCTGGGCAATTGGAATTCATTAAAAAAAAAACACTAAGTTTTTATTGAGTTGGGTTCCTTTATAGAATTCAGAATTTTGGTGAATAATTCATAACATCTGTACAAACAATTGGGGATCACAGCAAGAAAGAAAGAACTTTCTACTGAATTGAGGGGGTCAAGTCTCTGGTTCTAACTGCCAGTATGGCCTTAGGCATGTCACTTGACTTTCTGAGCTCTAAGCAGGATTAGATAAATATGATATCAAAGAGCCTTCCACCCTAAGAGAGTTTCTATAACTACAGTTTTTAAACCAGCAAGAACACTTTGCGTACAAAGCTCTTTAAAAATGCAACTGGAATATTTTTCATAAATAGATAAATATTTCAAAAGCACTTACTGAACAAACTTATTTTTGAAATCTATTAGTATTTGCATAAAACCAATATGTAATATACACTTTTCACAAGGAAATCCACTGTAAATTCAGTAAACAAATAAATGCATAAGCCATGGTTTTATATATTACATGATAGGATTTTAATGGCATTTTACATCTTGAAGCATCTATGAGTCCCCTGAAAAATTTGCTCTCTTATTAAATAATTATTATTTTAGATGCAAGTTGTTGACGAATTTCTTTGGGATTATTATTTGTTAATCTCCTGACTGGGGGTACATTAATGTGGCGCATTTAAAACTATCTTTCCTCCCCCTAACTTGCCAAATTTAGATTAAACATGTTAAGCTCAAGCTTTCCTAACCAAACTATAAATTCTTCTAGTTCTTCTTTCTTTTCTTTCTTACTCACTCCCTCAAATACTACATTTACAGAACTGAGATAACGGTAAAATTTTACTGTTCTTTTATCCAAACTGATTCTTCCACCGCCGGATGGGCTGGATCAGAGAATCTATAGCTCTTGGTAGGATGGGTCCTCAAGAATGTTAGTGTTGGTATAAAATGAATGACAACAGCTTAGTCACACTTGAAATAATAATATATTGGCTTGGGTTTCCAAATAACCTTCCAAAATGAAAAACACAAATACTGTGGGTTTCTGCAGAATCAAATATAACTGTAATGTTTGTAAAAAAGATTAGTTATCAGAAGTCACTTTAATATTAGGTGGTGAAGTTTAGAAATACCAAATCTGGGGAGGCCAGAGGCATTAAACCCAAAGTCAAATACAGGTTGCAATTGTGCTGAGTGATGCCAGCTCAGTGAGTGATGCTCCTGAGCCAGCTCAGCCATCTTCTGAGTGATGCTACTGGTGCACCTTGTACCACCGTCCAGAGCCGCAGCAGCACAGGCTGCCAGTACACTGTGAGGATGGTATGATACCTCTGTCAGCTGAGTACATGCAGAGCTGGGGAAAGTGAGGTTTCCACTATCACTCCTTCTATGTCATATCAGCCAAAATTGATCTGATATTTTAAAATAGCCCCAAAGATAAGGAAACACCCTCAGGTCAATTCACTTAATTGAATAGCCTACGTGTTTTTTTGTTTTTTTTTTTGTTTTTTTTTGTTTTTTAAACTTTACATAATTGTATTAGTTTTGCCAAATATCAAAATGAATCCGCCACAGGTATACATGTGTTCCCCACCCTGAACCCTCCTCCCTCCTCCCTCCCCATACCATCCCTCTGGGTCGTCCCAGTGCACTAGCCCCAAGCATCCAGTATCATGCACTGAACCTGGACTGGCGACTCGTTTCATACATGATATTTTACATGTTTCAATGCCATTCTCCCAAATCTTCCCACCCTCTCCCTCTCCCACAGAGTCCATAAGACTGTTCTATGCATCAATGTCTCTTTTGCTGTCTCGTACACAGGGTTATTGTTACCATCTTCCCAAATTCCATATATATGTGTTAGTATACTGTATTGGTGTTTTTCTTTCTGGCTTACTTCACTCTGTATAACAGGCTCCAGTTTCATCCACCTCATTAGAACTGATTCAAATGTATTCTTTTTAATGGCTGAGTAATACTCCATTGTGTATATGTACCACAGCTTGCTTATCCATTCATCTGCTGATGGACATATAGGTTGCTTCCATGTCCTGGCTATTATAAACAGTGCTGCGATGAACATTGGGGTACACGTGTCTCTTTCCCTTCTGGTTCCTCAGTGTGTATGCCCAGCAGTGGGATTGCTGGATCATAAGGCAGTTCTATTTCCAGTTTTTTAAGGAATCTCCACACTGTTCTCCATAGTGGCTGTACTAGTTTGCATTCCCACCAACAGTGCAAGAGGGTTCCCTTTTCTCCACACCCTCTCCAGCATTTATTGCTTGTAGACTTTTGGATTGCAGCCATTCTGACTGGCGTGAAATGGTACCTCATAGTGGTTTTGATTTGCATTTCTCTGATCATGAGTGATGTTGAGCATCTTTTCATGTGTTTGTTAGCCATCTGTATGTCTTCTTTGGAGAAATGTCTATTTAGTTCTTTGGCCCATTTTTTGATTGGGTCATTTATTTTTCTGGAGTTGAGCTGTAGGAGTTGCTTGTATATTTTTGAGATTAGTTGTTTGTCAGTTGCTTCATTTGCTATTATTTTCTCCCATTCTGAAGGCTGTCTTTTCACCTTGCTAATAGTTTCCTTTGATGTGCAGAAGCTTTTAAGGTTAATTAGGTCCCATTTGTTTATTTTTGCTTTTATTTCCAATATTCTGGGAGGTGGGTCATAGAGGATCCTGCTGTGATGTATGTCGGAGAGTGTTTTGCCTATGTTCTCCTCTAGGAGTTTTATAGTTTCTGGTTTTATGTTGAGATCTTTAATCCATTTTGAGTTTATTTTTGTGTATGGTGTTAGAACGTGTTCTAGTTTCATTCTTTTACAAATCGTTGACCAGATTTCCCAGCACCACTTGTTAAAGAGATTGTCTTTAATCCATTGTATATTCTTGCCTCCTTTGTCAAAGATAAGGTGTCCATATGTGCGTGGATTTATCTCTGGGCTTTCTATTTTGTTCCATGGATCTATATTTCTGTCTTTGTGCCAGTACCATACTGTCTTGATAACTGTGGCTTTGTAGTAGAGCCTGAAGTCAGGTAGGTTGATTCCTCCAGTTCCATTCTTCTTTCTCAAGATCGCTTTGGCTATTCGAGGTTTTTTGTTTTTCCATACAAATTGTGAAATTATTTGTTCTAGCTCTGTGAAGAATACTGTTGGTAGCTTGATAGGGATTGCATTGAATCTATAAATTGCTTTGGGTAGTATACTCATTTTCACTATATTGATTCTTCCAATCCATGAACATGGTATATTTCTCCATCTGTTAGTGTCCTCTTTGATTTCTTTCACCAGTGTTTTATAGTTTTCTATATATAGGTCTTTAGTTTCTTTAGGTAGATATATTCCTAAGTATTTTATCCTTTCCGTTGCAATGGTGAATGGAATTGTTTCCTTAATTTCTCTTTCTGTTTTCTCCTTATTAGTGTATAGGAATGCAAGGGATTTCTGGGTGTTGATTTTATATCCTGCAACTTTACTATAGTCATTGATTAGTTCTAGTAATTTTCTGGTGGAGTCTTTAGGGTTTTCTATGTAGAGGATCATGTCATCTGCAAACAGTGAGAGCTTTACTTCTTCTTTTCCAATTTGGATTCCTTTTATTTCTTTTTCTGCTCTGATTGCTGTGGCCAAAACTTCCAAAACTATGATGAATAGTAATGGTGAAAGTGGGCACCCTTGTGTTGTTCCTGACTTTAGAGGAAATGCTTTCAATTTTTCCCCATTGAGGATAATGTTTGCTGTGGGTTTGTCATATATAGCTTTTATTATGTTGAGGTATGTTCCTTCTATTCCTGCTTTCTGGAGAGTTTTTATCATAAATGGATGTTGAGTTTTGTCAAAGGCTTTCTCTGCATCTATTGAGATAATCATATGGTTTTTATTTTTCAATTTGTTAATGTGGTGTATTACATTGATTGATTTGCAGATATTGAAGAATGCTTGCATCCCTGGGATAAAGCCCACTTGGTCATGGTGTATGATCTTTTTAATGTGTTGTTGGATTCTGATTGCTAGAATTTTGTTAAGGATTTTTGCATCTATGTTCATCAGTGATATTGGCCTGTAGTTTTCTTTTTTTGTGGGATCTTTGTCAGGTTTTGGTATTAGGGTGATGGTGGCCTCATAGAATGAGTTTGGATGTTTACCTTCCTCTGCAAATTTCTGGAAGAGTTTGAGCAGGATAGGTGTTAGCTCTTCTCTAAATTTTTGGTAGAATTCAGCTGTGAAGCCGTCTGGACCTGGGCTTTTGTTTGCTGGAAGATTTTTGATTACAGTTTCAATTTCCGTGCTTGTGATGGGTCTGTTAAGATTTTCTATTTCTTCCTGGTCGAGTTTTGGAAAGTTGTACTTTTCTAAGAATTTGTCCATTTCTTCCACGTTGTCCATTTTATTGGCATATAATTGTTGATAGTACTCTCTTATGATCCTTTGTATTTCTGTGTTGTCTGTTGTGATCTCTCCATTTTCATTTCTAATTTTATTGATTTGATTTTTCTCCCTTTGTTTCTTGATGAGTCTGGCTAATGGTTTGTCAATTTTATTTATCCTTTCAAAGAACCAGCTTTTGGTTTTGTTGATTTTTGCTATGGTCTCTTTTGTTTCTTTTGCATTTATTTCTGCTCTAATTTTTAAGATTTCTTTCCTTCTACTAACCCTGGGGTTCTTCATTTCTTCCTTTTCTAGTTGCTTTAGGTGTAGAGTTAGGTTATTTATTTGACTTTTTTCTTGTTTCTTGAGGTGTGCCTGTATTGCTATGAACTTTCCCCTTAGGACTGCTTTTACCGTGTCCCACAGGTTTGGGGTTGTTGTGTTTTCATTTTCATTCGTTTCTATGCAAATTTTGATTTCTTTTTTGATTTCTTCTGTGATGTGTTGGTCATTCAGCAGCGTGTTGTTCAGCCTCCATATGTTGGAATTTTTAATAGTTTTTCTCTTGTAATTGAGATCTAATCGTACTGCATTGTGGTCAGAAAAGATGCTTGGAATGATTTCTATTTTTTTGAATTTACCAATGCTAGCCTTATGGCCCAGGATGTGATCTATCCTGGAGAAGGTTCCATGTGCGCTTGAGAAAAAGGTGAATAGCCTACGTTTTTTAAAGAAACGTTCACCAAAAATCCCACCTCGTATGTTCTGCTTACAGGTTCAAACCTTTCATTTATCTCATCATGTACTTTATAGGTTGATCCCTTTAATTATATGTACACAAAATTTTTAGCATTGATTTATTATTCTGTAAGAATACTGGCAGCCATTTTGAGCTGTGTTAGGAATTTATGGGAATTATTCATCTGTGGCATTGAAGAAAGGAAAAATTAGCCATTGGTACAGCAAAGGGAGGAACGAGAAAATATACTCACATGGCAAAAGAGTAGTTTCACAGTCTAGTGGACAAGCAAATAAGGGCCTGATGCTTTGGACAGACTATAAATCAATTTCTGATTTCTTTGGTCAAACTGTAAATCACTGGGCTAAGCTACTATGAATTTCCAGGTGAAAGCCTATTTTGTGATTGTATGTTACTAATAATAGCTCTTTCTGAATTACAAATGATTAGAAAACCTTGTCAGAAATCACATTGTTCTTGTTGTGTAAAGCATGGATATATTTTCTTTAGTGATGTTAAATTGCTGGAGAATGAGATTATATTCATTCATATAAAGCTGTATTAAAATCCCATGGGAAACCTATTCCTATGGTTTTTTTGTCCAGGTCCCTCTGAACAAAGGGAAACATTATTGATTGATGGCTCTGTAGTGACTGTCACTTGGCCCGATTTCTTTTGGTATAAGGTGTGCTCGGCCTGGAAGATGCCTATAATATCTCCTGTGCACTTCAGTGAATAAACAGCAACTCTTTTTAAAATAATAAATTATTACTCCTCTTTTTATTGTTGGCAACCCCATATTATTTATGAGTTCAAGTTTTAAAAATTGAGAAAAGCTAAGGAAAGGGAGTTTTTAGACATTTTAAGAAAAAGTGCAGACACTTGCAGGCAACACAGGTTTGAAACATTTCAGAGACTTGTGACTTTTCTGGGAGAGTCAGAGTGTGATGTAGAATTTCACTTGAGATATTTAGCATAGATATATTTTTTCCTCCTAGCCTATTTATAGTTGAGAATCAGTTCAGTTTTATGGTCTACTGTTAAGGGACTTAGAGAATAAAGAGGGATGCTAACTTTAAATCTAACATAAAAATACTGATCCCTTGCCTTACAAAGTTAGGGCTCAGATTTTTTAAGTTAATTTTTTTTTTCCAAAAGAACTCTGCTACAGAGAAAGTTACAGACAGAGGTATTGTCATTTGAAAGTCTGTTTAAGGACAGAGTGAACTAATGACAAAGATGGGTTGTGTCAAGAGAACCCAGTAACTCCCTAACATATATCTTTATTTGAAACCTAAGATTAAAGAGGTCAACACTTCTGAAACTCTGAAATTAAAAGCCTAAGTACAAGATAGACATCATGTTTTTTCTAGATGACATCTTGGAGATTAACCACCTCTAATGACACCTTTGGGTTTAAATTTTATTTTAGGATTTAGCCTGGTATTTGAAAATAGAGTGTTTGCATAACATGAAAGAACTAGTCATCATGAGATAGAAACCCAAGGTGACTCAGGGCCCCCGTGGGCCTCAAGAGCCAGGTATTCATTACCTTGACCAGGTGAGTAACTGTCACCTCTTTGGTCTCACTGTGCCTGCAGACATCCAAGGCTGCAACTGGCTTGTAGTCATCACACCTAAATTAGGCTATTTGGGTGATTTGTGCATTCATCGGGAGAGCATCTTCCATGTTGGAGCTTTATGGAGGGATAACATGCTGAGTTATGGGGGACCATGGGGCCCTTCTTCTAGAATAGAGACTATGAAAAATGGCTACAATTGACATAATTCCTGAAATCCTGACCTTTAATTCAGCTCAGCAGCGGTTGTTGAATTTTTGCAATGCATCAGGCATGAAGAATGAGACCATATTTGATGAATCGACTTGTATTCCTTAACATCCACTAGAGGATCTGGCTCAAAGTTGGCACTGAACAAGCATTTGCTGAGTGAATGCTTGATGGCATGTATACATAAATAAGAGAAAAATAGAAGGGCCTAGCCTTAGCCCTAGCCCTTGAGGAGCCCTTGAGAAACCATTTTAAGCAATAGTTAAAACAGTGCCCTACCCCCAGTACCACTGCTCACTTCAGCACAAGCCCTCCACGCCTAGGGATCCCCTCCCTGAATCTACTCTGTACCCTATCTTGGCTAAAGATAAACATGCCCATCCAGGTTAGTTTTGTTTAGTGAAAATGTTATGCACATTAAAAAAAAAAAAACATGAAATATTCATTCTAATGAATTGAGACAACCTAGAAATTAACCCTCAACAATTCCCCCTTTTTGAAAATTGCTTTCTCTGCTACAGAAAAAGGGAAGAAAAAAAGTCCAAAGTTAAGAGAGCTTCTACCTTTTAAGAACAGTTTCAAACTTAGTATCACTTATTAAGAATTGATGTAATAACTCCTTTCTATTATTTAAGGCTCTCTTACGAGCTCCATCGTGCATTAATTATTTTGCTTCTTTTGTATTTGTACAATAAATGCTTGACAAAAAAAAAGTGGCATAATTTAAATTTTTATGGCACAATGAAAAAGTTTCCCACCCCCAGGAAGAAAAAGAAATTCTGTGATGTTCTCATTGTCTTTTCAGTGAAAATTTTATACATTAAAAAGAAGATTGTGAAAAGAAAAAAGGAGTCCTAGTTATACTTCATGTGACACACAGAAGGTTTAGAATATAGAGAACATGAAAAAACAGTACACGAGCTATAGAGGAATAAAGCTGTGTGTTCTTAATTTTAAATTTCAGATAAATATGATTTCAGCTTTGATCCTACATGGACTAAGTCTTTTGTCACTCCACTAATTAATTCAGTATGCTAGAGAAAAGATGCTAATTTGAGCATCAAAGAAGTGATAATTTTTTTTAAAATCAGATTTATAAAGATAAGTTTCACTCCCATTAAACTGGGTATGGAGCTCAGTTTTATTTTATTTTATTCTTGTTTAGTGCAGATGAAATTTGACTTGTTTCTCTTAACTTCTGAAGATGGAGCAGTAACACCCTGGATTTCCTTTAAAATGGTCCTTTGCATAGTCACTGTGCCAGGAGAAAAAAAAAACAAAACACCCGTATCAAACCAACCAAACAAAAAAATCCCACAGTCATTTCTTAATACTCTTGTCCTTTTGTTCTTTCCATGTAATGAGTTAGGCACCATCATCAGTTCTTTTCTGATAATGGACTTTATACAGAGTACATGGATGTGAATTTGTGACATTGAATAAGTTGTACTTGACATTTTATTAGTGACTCTAAATGAGACCTCCCATTTCCACGGAGCTTTTAGTTAGCCCTCCCTGCATTTCTTTTCATGGATGTGAGTCAGTGTTTCCCTTCCCAGGCAGTTTGCCGAAATTACCCACACCTGCCAGTGAATGGACCTCAGAGATATTTCCTGTGGAGGGAGATTTCCTTCTGCAGGATGAGTCCGTGGTCAGTCTGGAGTGAGCCCCAACAGGTTGACCTCAGGAAGGCCACAGGAGCTGGGAAACCGCCCGTAGTTGGTAGAAATTAGGACATGAGATATGATGTGGTCTCAGAACACTTTCTTTGCCTAGATTTTGAGTTTCTGGGACAAAGGAGAGAGAGAAAAGGAAGGAAGGGGGAGAAAGAGGACACCATGGGCACCCAGATGAAAAAGCGTTATCTGGCTGTTGGCCGAAGTCTGAATTCTAGCCGTGTGGTCTCTTTGGATCCATATTAGGGTTTTATGCAGACAATCAGTTGCACTCAAGCAGCCTTCAGAGACATTTAAAGATCCACTTAAAAGTAATAAAAATAAAAAGGAAGAAGCCACATATTCTGCTGCTTTGAAATAAGTAAACATTTAATAAAAGAAAAGCCTTTCTAACTATTAAGAAAACATAAAAATGCAAAAAGATCTATTTCTTTAATGCTCCTGTTAAATATAGTTCCCAGAAATCAGAAGCATTTAAGTCTGAATCACTAAGGCTCTTGCCTGCAATGTCTTAAAGCCCGTGAGCGCGTATGAAAGCAATTAATCAAAGTTCAGTGTGCTCCTGAAGAGTGTTTCGTCTTCTGGAAAGCAGAGGAATGGAATAACTTAAAACCCAGTGTGGTCATGACAGTTAATAAGCTTTTTATAGTCCCCGTGTGGATCTGAAAATCATACCTTATTAGTATCTTTATCTTTCTTCCTCACTCATTTATGCTTATTTTCAGTTAACTTTAATTTCTGGCCCCTTTTTCATATTTTTTTTCCTTTTTTGCTAACCAAGCACTGCTTTAATAATCTCAGTTTTCAGTTGCTACAAAAGGGTTCTGCAAAAGTTAACTGTCCAATGGCTCACCAACTCCTTCACTGGTTCTCACAAGTCTTGTCTCCTAGAGGCCTTTGTCCCTGGTTTGTGTGTTTATTTCTAGGAAGACAGGTTATTGGTGATACGCATTTTGCTTTGCTTTCTGGACCCTCTAGAATTATTCTGAATGTAGTTGGTGTTTCCAAACCCATTGTGTTTCCTTAGCTCCTCAATCTGGGAAAGCAAATTATCAATAGTTCAAAGATTCCCAGCTGCTGAATTGAGCCAGAGAACTGCTGAAGACTCTACCAGATGTTTCATCCACTTAGACAGAAATCCTAGAATATTCCAGGACCTCCCTGCTTTTCAATCCTAAAAACAAACATCAACACATCTGAGGTCTGAAGATTCCTCACTTAGGAATGAAGGGTCGTCATGGCCACCCATTTAGGAATCACATCCTGGGAATGAGCAAAGTAGCTGTTTTAAGGGGGAGGAGGGATGGAAAAGTTGATTTCAAAGGAAGTAGTAGATATATCAGTGGAGTTACACCTGTTTGTTGTTTTCATATAGCTTGTGTTCATCTTGAAAATATGTAAATGCCCTCAAAATAAATGTCTAAACAATATTAAAATTTTACTTGGAAATCTTTTTTTTTTTTAGTTTTGACTCCTTGATTCAGTTAGTGTTAACAAGAAAAATTTTTTAGCCTGAGTTTTCCTTCAGTTACTGAATCATCAAACCACTCAGTTTCTGCTTGTGAATACCTCCTATAAAGCAAGTCCCTAACTCCTTTTGTGAACTACAGGGTGGACCTACAGAGTTTAAAGTACAGCCCTCTGCTGGGGAAAGCATAGGGAGTTTTAGAGCATTCCACCTCCCTCCTGAAAAATCACAGGCATTAACCATGGCAATAATACATACTGTGGAACGCTAAAATAAAATGAGAATATCTTTTTCTTTCTCCACTAAGACTGGTTTACAGTAAACACATATCTGTACTTTCTTCTATCAACATTAACATAAAAGTAGGCAATGGCCTTAGGTACCCCACAAAAGAGGGAGAAAGCTCTCTATTTGGTCAATTTTCATTGTATTTTTATCAAATTCACTAATTCTTAGGTACGATGGGAACCATCTAAGGTAAACAAGTAAAGACATTTGTGACATACATTTTAGAAGCAATAGTTGAAGTACACAGAAATCATATGAGATTGCAATCCATGGAAGTTAATTTCGTAAGCATATGCATATGCTAATTCAGAACCCAATTTGGAATATATCAGACAACAGAAACCTTTTATGGGTGAATTTCAGAATAAACTATAGAGACATAGTCAAAGGTCTGTGAACTTCTCTGCCCCCTTATTTTGCTTAAGCTCTTTCAAGCTTTATAATTTACACCATGATAAGGCAATATCATGTGTAATTTAAAAGTAAACTAGTTATAGGGAGAATGAACCATTATCTGAGTCCAGAAAATACTACGGCTGTGAGGTTTGTGCATTTTCATATCTGACTCCATTCCGTAGATTTTTAATATTATTGATAACTGGGTCTTATAGCCTTTTCCAAATGTATCAATGATAGCCAAAGGTATTTCTTAATTGTAGGAGAAATACATTAGGTTTCAAATTTTCACCTCTCCTTGAATTCATAGCTCACCACTAATTTGGAATAAGAGTGTCTGAACTTTTCCCTTGCCTGACTTTTTAGTTCTCCTAAGCCATCACGCAGGATTGTTTTCATATAGTCTGTGCCAAGAGAAAGAAGAGTGGTCGCTAATACCTACATAAATTGCCCAATGGGATCAAGGAAGAAAATCGTAGACCCATACGACTTAGCAGAATGAAAAAGTGAATGAAATATGAGACTGGGGGTAGAAAAAGTCAGAGATAGAGCTATAAATTTGTGAATTTGGATTATTAGGGTGCGTAGGAATCTGGGGAGGATTTGAAAGTCATCTTTATCTAGAAGCTCAAGGAAAGAAATAGAAACAAGAAAATATTTGCTGAGAAATTAGGGAACCAATACTAAGAATTAGGTTACAATCTTTCCAGTATGGAAACCAATAGGATACTGGAACCTTATTTAATTAGTTGGATGGAGGAGTTAGAGATCTACCTAACAACTCACCTTATTAATGGTTGAATGCCATGTTCCTAACCCATATGATATGTAATGGCTACACAGTAAATGTCTGAATGATTGAATGAACCATTATTAAATTCTACTTCCCCAGATAGTTATTTAGGACTTCCCTACTTAGCACATGCTTGCGTATTCAGTTGCTTCAGTCATGTTTGATCTTTGTGACCCTATGGACTGTAGCCCGCCAGGTTCCTCTGTCCATGGGATTCTCCAGGCAAGAATACTGTAGTGGGTTGCCATGCCCTCCTCCAGGGGATCTTCCCAACCCAAGGATCGAACCCACGTCTCCTGCCTTGCAGGCTGGTTCTTTACCACTGAGTCACCAGGGAAACCCCTTCCCTACATAAGCCAAATAGGAATACAGGTGAGGTCTGTTTCAGTATTTTTCTACAACCATGAGGTTCTTTTCCACCTTGGGTATTCTATTTCCTTTGATTTATTAATTTATACCAAGAAATCTCATTTTATGGATAGGAGTCATTTTTCTTATATGTGTTGCATCGCATTAACTGATAAATTACCCAGAAACACCTCCACTTCCCTTTTATCAGTTCTATGAAGTTTTATCTCCTAGCTGCTACTTTTTCTGAGTTTCTTGCCATTATCAAGAACTTTGTTCTCCTGTACCAAAATCCATAGCAACATTAATCAGGAGAGGAAAATGGTGGAGACAACGCCAGTGTCCATTGACAGATAATGGATAAACAAATACAGTACTCTACATACAATGGAATATTTTTCAGCCTTTTAAAAAAGAAGGAAATTCTGATACATGTTACAAAATCGATGAACCTTGAAGACATACTGTTAAGTGAAATAATCCAGAAACCAAGGGACAAGTATTGTTTGATTACATTTATATAAAGTACCAAGAACAAATTCATAGAGGCAGAAAGTAGAATAGTGGTTACTAAGGGCTAGGGGAGGGAGAAATGGGGAGTTACTGTTGAATAGGTACAAAATGTCAATTTGGGATGATGAAAATGTTCTGGAGAGAGATGGTGGTTAATGGTTGCACAACAATGTGGATGTACTTAATGCCACTGACCGGTTACTTAAAAAATGATTCAACTAGTAGATTTTATGTTAAGTATATTTTGTCATGCTAAAAAAAAAATGGCAGTATTCTCTTCTCTCTTTCATCTATTAATACTCTCTGGCGTTTCTTCTTATCAGCCAACAAAAGTCTTCGGAGATGAGCCAAATTGAAAACCTCCATCTTCAACATTTCATTCTATTTCCAGAAACCACCCTACCAGCCAAACCCCTTCAAATGGTTGTACACACAGAGACACACACTTTTGTACTTACCTGCCATTCACTGTTAAGATCACTCCCACCTGGTTTCTGCTCACGTCACACCCTTGAACCTTGCCAGGGTGATGACTGGCTTCAGATTGCCAAATCTAATGAACCTTTTCAAGTCATCAGCTCACTGGACTTCTCAACAGTATTCCCATCTGTTGACCATGTCCTCCTCCTCCCAGCCCTCTTCTCTCAGATGTCTTACACCACATCTTCCTAACTTTCTTCCTGTCTCTCTCACTGTGCTTGTTCTGTCCGCTTTGTATACCATCCAGCTTTTAAGTGTTGAAGTGCCCATAGCTCAGTCCTTGTCCTCAGCTTTTTCATCTGGATTTCCCAAAGGCACTAAAATAACTGTGCTTAGAAGTGAACTTCTGATTGTCTCTCCATTGGCCCATCATTTCCAAATCACTGTCTTCTCTTCTCAGCAGCCTCCAGTCATCCAAGCCACCATCATCTTTCACCCACACTCCTACAGCCATTCTCAGGCAGCTTTCCTGCTTTTATGTGGTACATTGTTACTTCAGCAACCAGCATGATTTTTTTAAATGTGCATAACTTTGTAGCACTTCTCCTTAAAATGATTTGATTAGTCCTTTGTTGCTCCTCTACCAATTCTTTAAATCAACCAATTTCCTTACTAGCGTCTCTGTTCTTTGAATCACTAAAAAAATGACCTACTGTCATTCCTATAATAAACTCTAAGCATCTCTCAGACCTGCACTCCAAGGACCTTGCCTTTCTTTCCATCCGAATCTTACACAAAGATCCTTTCTGTTCTCCTTGCTTTGGAGACTGGCCTTCTTTCACTGCTTGAAATGCACCAGGCATCATGCTCCTCATGTCCTCTGCATGTCCCCTTCCTTCATCCACAGGCTTATCTCCTATCTCTACTTGTCTGGAATCTGTCCCCCTTATTGTTATGGTTTTAATGTCATTTCTTTATTAAAGACCTCCCCAAACAGTCTCTTTCCTGTTACTCTCTCTCCTAACTCCCTGCATAGCACTTTTCACAACTTATATATTGATACTTGTTTGGTGACTGTCTCCTCTATCAGAATGTAAATTTTATGAGGGCAGTGTCTGGTTTTGTATCCCAATAAAATATCAACCTACATCCAGTACTTATGACAATGTCTGACACAAAAGAGATATCTAAGAAATATTTTTTAAAACAAATGCATGAATGAAAGAAGAAGAAAGCAAGCAAGCTAGTCTTCCATGAAGCTGATTCATATAACTGCTCTGTAAAAATAAACAGGAACAGGTGTTTGAAGAAAACTTATAATTCATGAAAATCTAAATTTACATAAAGAGTATGTTGAAAGGTGATTTTTCCACTTTACGAAAAGATCCATCATAAGATTCTTTAAACAGGCTTTCCAGGTACATGGAAAGTACGATTTCATTGATTAAAACCATATGTTTGCACAGAATTCTTCAGGAAAATATCTTTTATATAAAGCAAGGTTGACCTATAAGCAATTTCCTTAAGGCACCTAGCCCAGAATGACCAACTCTCAAATTTCCTAGGTAATAGATAATGGAGGCCTGGAATGCAGTGGATATTTGAAACCTTAGAATGCAAAGCAGTAATTTCAACCATTTAAGGTCTGCATGACTTTTCTCACAAAAATAGCTAATGGAGAGATGAATCAATGTATTTGAATCTCCCCAACTCTTCTCTCTTTATGTCAGTGAAAGTAAGAATGGATATGAAATGACCCCCAAAAGAGGCTGCATGAAAGGAGAACAAGGACCTGTAAAATTCACTAAATTGAGGCTTTTCTCCCAACTCCCACCACCACCACTGATAATTAAGTTGTCTGACTGCTATACTGGAAAGAAGAATTCAGTGTGTTAATAAATAAAAGGCAGTTAACTTCTCTGAGTCTCAATTTCCTCATCTTAACAATGGGGAGCCCTTTTGAAGATTATTGTCTTAGAATTCTGTTCTTGAACCTACCCAGACTTTACAAAATAAGATAATTGGTAACTGTTCTCTCTGTCTAATGAAATAAATTTCACAGCTTTCTGCTCTTCTTACTAGAAACTTTAATAAATGATCATGAACTTTAAATCAAAACATTTATAATATTTATAGAATTGGTTGAGTTGAATATTATTGATGGTTCTTGCTTAGAAGAAAATGCTTGGCAGAATTTACTTACAACTAACTTGGTCACTCCAACAGTAAAGAATCTGCCTGCAATGCAGGAAACCCAAGTTTCATCCATGGGTTGGGAAGATCCACTGGAGAAGGGAATGGCTACCCATTCCAGTAATGGCTACCTTACTTGGAAAATTACATGGACACAGAAGCCTAGTGGGATACCTACAGTCTGTGGGGTCACAGAGTTGGACACGATTGAGTAATTAACACTTTCACTTTTTCTTTTTTTGGGGGGGGAGCTATATTTATTTTTATTATTTTTTTAAATTTTATTTTATTTTTAAACTTTACATAATTGTATTAGTTTTGCCAAATATCAAAATGAATCCGCCACAGGTCTACATGTTCCCCATCCTGAACCTTTTCTTTTTCAAACGTATCTCACTCTAATGGAAACATAATAAGCTGTTCTCAAACTGCAGTACAAGTGAATACTTCAGCCACAGGAAGGAAAAAACAATATACTGGTTGTGATACTAAAAGTCAACTAGGGTATAAGTTCATTTTACCCTTCAAAAATGACACTACTTTCATCTCATAAAATCTTAAAACCTCAAAATTTAGAAGAAAAT
Organism: Bubalus bubalis; assembly: GCF_019923935.1. Taxonomy (NCBI): domain Eukaryota; kingdom Metazoa; phylum Chordata; class Mammalia; order Artiodactyla; family Bovidae; genus Bubalus; species Bubalus bubalis. Next base: position 145,859,077 of record NC_059158.1, read on the forward strand.
ATTTGAGATGTAGCAGAAAAGCAAGCCTAAAATCTATAGAGGTCTTGGCAGTCTTGGCCTTCATCAACTTCCTGAGGCATTGTTTTACCCTCACTCCCCACAATTCTGATTTTTTTTTTTTTTTTGCTTCAGTATTACTTTATTTGGTGACATTTTGAGGGAAAACTATTTTACTAAGTGATGTACTAAAGTATTAACTTGTCACATAAAGGAATTTAGAGTAATAATGTTGATCCCTAAGACTCTTCTTCATGGATCCAAAAAGCCAAAGAATGTATTCATGGAAACACATTATTTAGATATTCCTGCTTTGTAGGTTAAAGAGAGATCATGAATATATTAACAAATCTGAATGATCTGAAAGTTAATGTTCTTATATTTTGTCTATTTTTTCTGTCTTCTCTATTTACTCCTATGAATGGGATCAGGTCATTTCTTCAGTGAGAAAGAGGAATAGATTCAGAAAAGGATGCAAGAAAGAGGAAGAAGAAAAAAAAAATAAGGCCGGGAATGATGGAATTAAAACTGATGGTCAGCCAACCCAAGTGCTCAGACTAGACTGGGTATAGCAAAAGCACTGCAGTAGGAGCAGACACAGAGAGATGGCAGTGGGGAGACAGGAAACTCATGAAAGAGAATTTGCTAATTGAAATTATAATGAAAAAATATACAGAGGAGTCAAAGCTGGAAGAGGCTTCTGCAGAAAGCAGGGTGCAGTCCGTTCTTGAATGACACCATGACTGTGAATGTTAGCAGTGCCACCTTCCACTGTTAGAGCTGCCACTTGACCAACCACCTCTGCTTCGGTTTGAAACACAATCCAGAAAGAGACAAATGTTAGGCCACTTCTATGAAATTCTGAAGGAAATGAGTTTCTTGCAAGTTTATGATTTAGGTCCTCCTGGGAGGAGATTCTGACTCTCTGTGGATGTGTTGAAAGGCTGGGGCACAGGGATGGGAGTGGGGGAGGGGCAGTCAGCCGAGCATGTGTGTAATTTGACAAGTGTCCTCAGGTTATATAGCTGGAAGGATGGATGGATACATAGATACATAGATAGGATGAGTAAGCTAAAGATATGAATGCTTACTCACAGAGTTAAACTTTGTAGCTAGGTAGTAAGAAACAAGGGACAACTGGGATTCCCTTAGATTTAAGACGAGTCTTTACCTTAACTGAAGTCTGTGCATAATAGACGGAGAAGGCAATGGCACCCCACTCCAGTACTTTTGCCTAATCCCATGGACGAAGGAGCCTGGTAGGCTGCAGTCTATGGGGTCGCTAGAGTCGGACACGACTAAGCGACTTCACTTTCACTTTTCACTTTCATGCATTGGAGAAGGAAATGGCAACCCACTCCAGTGTTCTTGCCTGGAGGATCCCAGGGACGGGGAAGGCTGGTGGGCTGCCATTTATGGGGTCTCACAGAGTCGGACACGACTGAAGTGACTTAGCCGTAGTGCATAATAGAATGACTTTTATCCTGGTTCTCAGCAGAGTATCAGGTCATTTTCATTTTTCATGTGTGTTAATACCAAGGCTATGGGAGACTGCTTCCAAAGAAAATATCTATTAGGAAAAATGCCTGTCTTTTAAGAATATAAAAGACCAATAATTAATTGTAGCTGTTTTTTTAAATTTAAAATTGGCAGTTTCATTTTCCAAAAAATGCTAAGGAAACACCAATTATTTTATCATAATTGCAGGGAACTCTAGTGTATTCTTGTTTGGAGTGCAAATTAGTACAGCCACTATTGAAAACAATGAATGGTTCCTCAAGAAATTAAAACTAGAACTATCATATAATTCAGCAATCTCACATTTAGATATATATCCAAAAGAATTGAAATTAGGATCTCTCAGAGATATCTGTACTCCTAAATTTGTTGCAGCATTATTCATGATAGGCAAGATACAGAAACAATCTAAGTGTTCATCAACAGATGAATGGACAAAGAAGATAGGCTTGATACACACACACATACACACACACATACACACACACATACACACATATATGGTTGTATGTATTTATACACACACACAATGGAATATTATTTAGTCATGAGAAAGAAGGAAATCCTACCATTTGTGACAACTTGGATGAATCTTGAGGGCACTATACTAAGTGAAATAAGTCAGAGAAAGAAAGACATCATAGCTATATGATGTCACTTATATGGGGAATCTAAAAAAATCAAACTCAGAGAAATAAGTAAAATAGTGGTTATCAGGGATTGGGAGATGAATAAATGTTGGCCAAAGGGTACAGACTTCCCGGTGTAAGATTAGCAAGTTTGGGGATCTAATGTACAGCATGGTGATTATAGCTGATAGTAGTGTATCAGGCAGTTAAAAGTTGCTGAGAGAGCAGATCTTAAATGTTCTCACAACAAAAAAGAAATGCTAACTATGTGACAGGATATGCTGCTGCTGCTGCTAAGTCGATTCAGTAGTGTCTGACTCTGTGCGACCCCATAGACGGCAGCCCACCAGGCTCCCCCGTCCCTGGGATTCTCCAGGCAAGAACACTGGAGTGGGTTGCCATTTCCTTCTCCAATGCATGAAAGTGAAAAAATAAAGTGAAGTCGCTCAGTCGTGTCCGACTCTTAGTGACCCCATGGACTGCAGCCTACCAGGCTAGGGTGTAGCTAATATTTTGGCTGTAATTCTTTTTAAATTAATATATATCAAATCAATACATTGTAAACTTACACAATGGTATGTGTCAATTATCTCATTAAAGTTGGGGCAGAAAGTAAAATTACCACTGGCCAGTTAACTACACATATGCCCAGCACCAAGAAGTATTCAGAGCACACTGACTCAGGGCTGAATTGGGAATCATGTGGCTACATGGAGAGTGAGTGTAGCCTGAAGATATATGTTCGGTATAGGAGGTGGGCCACATGCTAATCCCAGCCCTGCCTTGAACTTGGGTTTGCTTAAGGAACAAGGCCTCTCTGCGGTTTTGGTTCTTCATTTGTAAGGTCAGAACACTGAACTATGTGTTTGGTAAAGTCGTTTACCAGCACCATCACTACATAACCTCATGAGTTTAATCTTCAATGCCAATGCCACCTGGAAGTCTGGAGGCCTCTTTAAGAGATTGATTGGGTTTTAGCTATATATTAATGACAACTTTTCAATTCTTTTAATCACCACTGAATTAATTGTTTGAAATTTTTAGTCTTTAATCACATGATTTTGCACAGACTGTACAATCAATAGCCAAGTAGAAAGAAAGAAGGAAAGAAGGAAGAGAGAAGTGGGAGGGGACTTCAGTAACTGTATTATTTTTCTGCTCTAAGTATCTTATTTTTACTTCCATTGTATGTGAAATGACTTTTTATTGCTTAGAGTAAAGAATTGTACTTTAATGAGTTCATCTCATAAATATCTACAACTTACCACAAAAAGAACATGCTTATCATTAATAATCATCTTCTGCATGTTTCATTAGATTTGGAAAGAAGAAAGATGATAAGGGTGGAAAGGCAGAGCAAAAAGGTCCTCTGAAACAGGGTGGCCTGAGAGAAGAGGAACTGGAAAAAATGAAAGAAGAACGTGAGAGGTGAGTAGAAATGCTAAGCCTCTTGTTTTATTTTTGTGCATGGTCTATGTTTAATTTGGTTACTGTATCAGTCAACTGGAGAAATCTTATTTTAAAATGCATAAGGGTTGACTGATGCAAAGGAGAGATACCCAATATAAATGGAATCTGCCTTTCTGGGGAATTTTTATTATATTTTGAGAAGAAATTGACTTCATGTTTTTATTTTATCAGTACTTATAATTCCAAAATGTGCTACCCCTAGTTTTGACTCTATAAATGCATATGTTCCCTATGGTTTAAACAAGGAGGTTTTTGATTTTTGGGGTTTTTTTTAAGTCATTTGAATATTGATGTTTAGAGCTATCAAATTTCCATAGTCTGTTCCTAATTTTTGTCAAGCTGTTGTATGCCTTCTTAATTTTAGTCTGTTAAACCCATTTGGGTGCTATAATTTGAAAAGTACATGCCCTTCATTTTTAAAAAGCCAGTGTCTTTTATTATGCCATCAGCAAGTTACAAAGTATGTTGCCCATCTGTGAAAGGGTCGGTTTCATCTACTGAAAAAATGACAGTTTGCAAGGGCTGAATTCTCCTTTTTAAGGAGCTTAATGTTCCATTTAGACAAGAAGTCCTTCACATATCTTTGATGTTAACTCTGGCACTTACCCGAAGTAGATGTATAAATGTCTGACTTTGAAATATGTAATTGAATATTCATACTTCTCCTGAAAATTCTTTGCGTTTACAACTAGATGAAGCTTGGAGAAAGACTGAGATTATTTTATAACTAAGTATTTGATACTGACTTGATCATGCCTGACGTCAGATTTGTGCAACTTTTTTCCTTGCCTATTAGTAATAATAGTTGTTGCAGGTTTTAAAAAGTCAGTACTTGTACTTATTTTAATTTTCTAGCATGTGTACTAAGAAAATCATACTTCTTATTCATTGTGTTTTCTAGTGCAGAGCATGCTAAGAGTACCAACTGTTAACCTTTGACCCCTATCTTGTGGTCTATTCCCATTGAGAAGGCTCACTTTATCAATAGCAAGAAAAAAATGCTATTTAGCCCTTTCTCATTTTTGAGAGGTTGATAAGCTCAGTTTCAGGGTCAGTGGAGCAGATAAAAGGAAATCAAGTGCTTTCCATTGTTGTTGACTATTCACATGTCAGAGTTGCCCCAAAGAGAAGAAACATGAATTTTCCATCATAATCCAAGATTCAGTAATCCTATAATGTAAAATGTAATTCAGGCTAAGATTTTAATGCATTTATTGGCAAAGACATCTGTGTGGTGAGTCCCTATCGTAGATCTTTGCTGCTCCCCTGATTTCACTTACTGAAGCACCACATTCTTGCCTCATCTTCAGGAAACTAAGCTATTTTCTAGAATGCAGACTTTACATTTCTTGCAGCTCAGTGCTGGCTTGGGGTTCAAGAGGGGTGTTCCTCTTAGTAGCTAGGGAATCCTGTGCCAGATAGAAAATTGATAACTCATAAAATAAGGTGAGTTGTCTTTAAGCAAAAGTTCATTTCCTTTCTGGTTTTGCCTTTAGGAAACAGGTGCCTGAGGGAGTTTTGTTCTTAAAAGTGGGACCGTAAATTCACCTCAGCTGGTTATATAGGTTTCAGGTCCAATTTTCTTAAAATATGTCTGGTCAAAATATTTAAAGAGCTATACTATTAGCCCCCACTTAGTCCACTTCCCGCACATGAACACATAAAACACATCTGATATGGGTTTCCTAGAGACAACATTGTCTCAATCATTTATGAGGGGAAGAAGTAGGAGAAGTTGATTTTTTGGTTGGGTGCTATAGAATTGATGACCAAGAACATTTCAACAGCTCAGGGGCTGAAGACCATAAAGGGCAAAGGTGAAGGCTGAACGTTTGGCTTCACTCTCAGCCCTGGAGTCCCATTTCTTGGCTCTCTATCATCCATAGGAAACCAATTCACAACTCCTAAGGAACTCAGCAAATGTATCACTCATCATGGCCTGGCCACAGGAAAAATATACAATAAAATAGGAAATAGTGTATACAAATTCACAAAGTTGAGTTTTTCCTTATACATTTGAAATCTATTATGTAAAGAAGATTTAAGCCATCCAATTGCTTACTTGCTTTATCCTAGCTGTCATAGATATAATAGCTCTTCACTAACATATCTCTTTTTCAAAGAGTTTAAAGCACTTAAGTAAAATATATACTGTACATTGCTTAAACCAGCCTGCACCAATTTGTGAAAGACAATTACTAAGCTTTCAAGAATTACTCGAACTTCTTATTAAACCATTGGTAGCTTGAAATTGTTCATGGTGGAAGTGTTTACACCACAGAAATTGGCAAATGATGGTAAATTGGGTTTGTTTTCTCAAAGAGTCAGTTTGCTAACACACCCTTGAGGGTATATACCAATTCTATTTAGTGTATAGCGGGAAGAAATTATCAAAAATAGAGGGGGAAAAAAAAACACTCATCCAAATCAAAACACATGACTTCTTATAGATAGCTATGTTTCTCAGATTGGCCCATGGGACACCTGAATCAGAATGAATCACTTGGGGAGCTTGTGGAAGAAAATGAGAATTTCTGACACACCAGATTTACAGAATCAGAATCTTGCGAGTTAGAGGTCAGGAATCTAGGTTTAATACTTATGCTCAATGCGATTCTTTAGCAGTCTGAGAAACACTGAGTTTGGGGGACAGGATTTAGCTGGAACATTAGATTAAGCTCTTCTCATTCTATAATAATATACAGATTTTTTTTTCTCAAGAGGATTGAATAACTCAGTCTAAAAATGTTGCCGTCTTTCTTGCATGCCCTCTCTGAGGCATCCTACCTTACTTGCATGCTTTATGCAAACAAAAGAGCAACACTTGCCAGTGCTCATTCACCTGAGAGAATATGAATCACTTTCCCCACCCATACCATCATGCACACAAAACTTACAAAGACAAAAAAAAAAAAAAAAAACTTACAAAGACAATAAGTTTATTAAGACATTTTTGGAAACATAAAAAGTGTAAAGAAGATTATTAAAATCAAGCAAAATTCTATCATAATTCCATAACCACTGTTAATAACTTTATGATCTTTTTACTATATATTTTTTATTTGAAAACTTGGTATTCATACCATATATATTTTACTTTTTTCACAGAGTTCCTATTATGTTGAGCATTTCCCAATGTCATTAATGTTTTGAAATTATGTCATTTTGATGACTGCCTAATATCCTGTGAGATCAATATATTAAAATATATTTATCCTCTTTTATCTTGAAATGTACAGACTGTTTCCATTTTTTCACTGTTCATACCTTGGTGAGCATCCAGGTACAAAGTCCTCATAGATTACGTCTTAAATCATATAATTTGAAGGTTCAATTTCCTTGTAACTATTTGAACCAAGGGTTAATCTAATCAACTCTAAACTTTAGAGTTATATCATCCTTCTCCATTCTTCTCACTATTTTTCTAATGATTTCCATATCTTGTTTTAATTTGCCTGTGTATCTAGCTCCTAATATGGAACTGTGTTGGTGATATATATGAATATCAACTATAAGTGAAAGTGAAGTCGCTTAGTAGTGTCCGACTCTTTGTGACCCCATGGATTGTAGCCTGCCAGGCTCCTCCATCCATGGGATTTTCCAGGCAAGAATAGAGTGGGTTGCCATTTCCTTCTGCAGGGGATCTTCCCAACCCAGGGATCGAACATGGGTCTCCTGCATTGCAGGCAGACTCTTTACTGTCTGAGCCACAAGGGAAACTCAGTTGTAGCTATCAAAAGGTCAAAAACCTACAACTGGTGGATTGAGTTATTAAAGAGTCTAGAACAGTGATTCTCAGTTCTTTGGAGGAGGGGTATGAAGGATGGAAATTTGCTTCCCAAGGAATGTTTGGCTGTATCTTGAGACATTGTTGATTGCCAAAGCTTTGGAGGGGGGTGTGGGGAGTGAGTTGCTACTGCCATGTACTGAGTAGAAGCCCAGAATATGGCTACATATCGTACAACCGTAAGACAGTTCCCATCCTCAAATGATTAGTTATCTAACTCAAACTGTTGATGGTATGGAGGCTGAAAACCCCTGTTTGTACTGCAGAAAGAGTAATGATACTCTCCTGGACATTAGTATTGCATTGTCTCACAATCTGTGGCTAATACAGAGAGATATACACTAGATCATGTAAGCCTAGAGGATTATTAGCTATTTGAGAAACTACACCCAAAGATTGCTAATGAATATTCCAACAATATCGGAGAAGGCAATGGCACCCCACTCCAGTACTCTTGCCTGGAAAATCCCATGGACAGAGGAGCCTGGTAGGATGTAGTCCGTGGGGTTGCAAAGAGACATGACTGAGGGACTTCACTTTCACTTTTCACTTTCATGCACTGGAGAAGGAAATCCACTCCAGTTTTCTTGGCTGGAGAATCCCAAGGACGGCAGAGCCTGGTGGGCTGCTGTCTATGGGGTCTCACAGAGTCAGACACGACTGAAGCAACTTAGCAGCAGCAGCAGCAGAATTCCAACAATATAAGCTCACAAGAAAAACGTTTTCCTAAAAATTTATTTTTAACTCTGGCTTGCTGAGCATTGGCATCAGTGATGGTGCCTGTTGATCAGATTTCAAATTCCAAAAAGCTGCAGGGGTTGACAATGTGTCCAATGACAGAATCATCTGGAACAATGGACTGAATCAAATATAAAGGAACCTAATAGGAATAAATGTAAAGTCTTGTGTTTAGGTCCAAAAATGAGCTGTACAAACACAGGGTGTAGAAGGTTTGACTTAATACCGAATATATGGAAAGTTTGCCTGATGGTTTTAGTTGAGGGTAAGCTTTGCAAGAGTCAGTATGGGGATATGCCTGCCAGAAACTTAATCCAGCCTAGGCTACAGAAATTCATGTACAAAAGTGAAGGCAGAAACAATAATTTCTATTCTACACTGCTCAGATCACACCTGGAATACCCTAAGCCTCTCTCACACACAGAAAATGGCAGTATTAAAGCCATGTCTTTTGAAAAATATGGAAGGATGTGGGAACGCACAGCCTGCAGATTCAGACTTAGTTGACGTCACATGATTAAAGAACATTAACATAAAAGAGGAATTAGATGTATTTTATAGCCTCCATTCTCTTTCCATTCTCTCTCTCTCTACTTATTCATATATTCATTTATTTTCTTGAAGATTCTAATGAGGAATTATTTTTAGAGAGGTAGCCATCAGCTTAATAGAGGGGAAAACATCCTGACAAATTAGAGTGTCTCATGCAGCAGCAAGTGTATTGACACTGGAAATATCTAATGATGATTACACTGAGAAAGGATGAGTGCATCAGGAAAGGACTGGACTGGAATCACTTTCATAAACTTCAGTCATTGATATATTATCTTCACTGTCTTATTTGTATCTGTATACATTCAATTAAATAAAAAGTTACATAAATGCAAAACCATGTAAATTAATGTAGTTAAATACATCAAGCCACATACCATCAAAACTCTTGTGTGTCATTGATGCTGCTCATGTCCTTAGATGATCTCTATGGTCTCTCCCAGATCTCAGGGTCTGAGAAATTTATAAATATATGAGTATAGAAGCATTTACTTTACACTCCCTAGAGTGGCCTTTTGTGAATTGGCTATGTACATATGGCAGTATGTGCACTATTTTTATGTGAATGTATAAGCCCAAGTTTCTTGCTCCTAATTGCATGTTAGGATTTTCTTAGTCTCCTATTCGATTTCCTGAGCTGATCATGTGTCCCCTCTTGACACAAGTCAAACAATCCATGGCAGTGAAGCCCTGTTTTAAATAAACTCATCATTTTGTTCATGCTCCAGTGAGACTGGCCATAATAAGACATTACTTCCAAATGCTTATGTCCATTGCTAGAAGGATGAATCCAATATTATATTCAAAGATTATTTCTCCTAGAATTCTTTATCAAGCTAAATTAAATTAGCATTTTCCAAACGTTCAGATTATGTAAATTAGTATGGTGAGCTAAAAGCAAGAGATGATTTTAGCAAGTTAGTAAACCATGTGCTTTTGTTGCTGTTGTTTGATACTTAAGACTTTGAATTTGTAACCTTCTGCAGAGTTTGAAATTAAACAGATTCTCTGGCCTAAAAAGTACCTAACATGCATGCTGTACTTGTTAATACCTTCTCAAAAATCAGTGGAGATTTAAGCTAAAGAAAAATATGTTCTCCTCATTTATTTAAGACTACTGTACTGGGAGAAGAAATCTCCATTGACTAAAGGCTGTCTTCCATTAAATCCCATAGTACTGACCCTTGGGAATCTACTGTGTGACTCAGGGAACTCACACTGGGGCTCTGTGACAACCTAAAGGGGTGGGATGGGGTGGGAGGTGGGAGGGAGACTCACCAGGGAGGGGACATATATATTCCTATGGTTGATCCATGTTGATGTATGGCAGAAACCATTACAATATTGTAATTATCCTTCATTTAAAAATAAATAAAATTCTAAAATAAATTAATAAGTTAATTAAAAACAAAAAATCCCATATTACTAATCCTGAATTAAATTTTCCAAAATGAAACTTATTACTACAATTGGGGAGGAGGCGGCGAGAAATGAAGTTGCACTCTAAGATCCTCTGTTACTCTTATACCGTGTCAGAGTTTATTTTGCAAGGGTTTTATTTACCGTGTTAGTGAGATGTTATTTTTGTAGCTCTTATTAGAATCTTAGGATAAATGAGGAGATGAGGGGGTAAAGTGGCAACCTCTTTAGCTTCAGCATAGAGAAGTATGGAAACATATGGCTCTTGTTTTCAACAACTGGCCTGAATGGAATGTCTAAGTGAGAGTGAAGCTAAGATTTAGGAAAGTTAATCTGCTTCAGTGTCTGAATTTAAGGTTCTTAGTTTTCTTTCCTTTAGGAAGCCTTCCAAGAGCTGAGACTTCTCCCTTGCCTTATCAAGCTGAGCTGCTTGTGGCCTGTTCCCTTCGTTTAAATCGATACATGTGTTTTTGATATTTGGCAAGCCAAGATTTAATTATGCAGCTGCAAGTTCCCTACATAAACGAAATGCATCTTAGAGAAATAAAAACATTCAGAAACCGTTTAGAGTTTGAGAATACAAGTGGGTGAAAATCTATTCCCAACCTCTCAGCATTTTATTTAATTATGGGAGATTTTTATGTTACTGGAAATTGAAATGAGAACCAGAATAAGCTAGGGTTTATCCAGCATTTGTGCATACTGAAAAATAAAGATGCTTATTGTACTCTAAGAAAGAAAGGAAAAGTATATTTTGAGTTACTATTATATGTTGTAACCTACCTAAGCATCACACTCCTAAATACATAGAGCAGCAGTTGAATTGATAGGATACTGTCATTATTGTTTCCTAAAAAGAGTGCATATTTTACTCAAGGAACCAGAAGGTTGATTTCTTTAATTTGCCAAGAGACTCTCTATAATTAATTATTTACTGAACTTAAACTTTGGCACTATTTAAACTGTTGAAAACACCATGTTTTGGCATGATTACATACAAATGATTAATTCAGCCTGATTTTACTCCTCTCTTAATATCCCTGTCTTTTGCCATAGAATTTGCTAGGTCCTGTGGTGTGGGCAAAATAAAGTGTTGGAATGATTCCCAGTTTTAATAGTCCCAATTTATTATTACCACTGAACCCTGATCAGATCATGGACTGGATTAGATCCCAGTTTTTCAGAACGCCCCAATTTATGGTTCCCTTAGAATCCTGATAAAAATATGTCTTTGAATAAGGTTTTGGTTGGCTAAAAGAGATCCAGTTAATTACTTTTAGATTCTTATTAGATCATCACTGCATGGAAATTATGAAAAATATTACTAAATGGTGTTTCTCAGGACAAGGTCATGTTCTCATTTTATGCTGACAGAAAGAAGCTATCAGATTTCTGTTTTTCATAGTACTAACCATCTCAATAAATGAAAAGAGATTTGCCGTATCCCAGTAATTACTATTGATGCTTGTGTTAGGGTAAAGGTGGCCTTTTTTCCTAGAATAATAAGTAAAGTCCGAGTGTGCACACATGCGAGAGAGCAAGGGCCAGCACTAAGCCAAATACCGGGCAAAGTGGTTACATCCTCACCACCCTTCTTTCAAGATATGTCTCTTATTTAGAGAAATGAGGGTATGAGACACAGGGGGATGTAGGTAGTTTTAGCAGCTGTATGTTTATTTGATCTTCATAACACCTGTCTTCCCAGAAAGGCTTGTGGTCACCAGCAAAATTTGGCCCGTGACTATATTCCTAGAGACAAGAAATGGAAACATCTACATCCTTATGCCATGCCAGCATTTTTATGAGCCAAATCCTTTTATGGGACTTGAATCAATGTTAGAAGTGCTGTATTAGCAACTACTTGTCAGCTGAGCTGGATTAATACATAAAATGAATCACTTGACTGGCATGGTTTCCAATAGTCATTTAGACAAACTTCTAAGATTAAAGTACACCAGCTCTTTTAAAAAGTGTTTTTTAAAGATACTCTTATATTCAAATATCCTGGAGTGACATATTATATTATTGTATTTTGTTATAGTGATATTGAAATATATTCTGAAAAGGAATTTATTAAACCACCTACAGTGATCCCATAGAAATGTTCAAAATATCTGATCTGATAGATCTTGGAAAGAAATTCTAAATTCTGTTGATCCGGATATTTGAGCAGCTATAGAAGGCCTTTGGTCATGAGAACTTAGAAATACCCATTTTTTCAATTGTTTTCATAACTTTATATAAACAGCTTTTGAGCATGTATCTTTAAAGTCCCTCATTTTATTACCATGATGAAATGGCGATAATAATTCTTTAAGGCCTGTAAAAAATATGGATAAAATGCTTTTTTAACTGCTAAGTCCCTTCAAAGAAGAAAATTTCAGTAAGTAAAAGTTAAGAGAATCCATATTTACTGTGGACTATTCTGGAGCTGGTCAGTGTAAACTTAATTTTCTAAAAATGCTCTTAAAAATGTGTACAAATCAAACTGTTGTAAATCCAATGGTATTTTCTGAATTTCTAAAGTATCTCATCATCATGTGAATATACGCTATGTCGTATCCTGCTTTGGAAAACTTCCATGACAACACATACACTCGAGGCCAAGATTAGTTATTGTTCCAATAGGTTGGTAATACTGTAAGTTGAAAGGATACTCAACCTGTTGTCTCCCAGATCTGCTTTTTTCCCATCTCACACTCGTTATGTAGAAGACCTAACCTAGGTGTGGGGACTTCCCAGGTGGCGCTAGTGGTAAAGAATCCACCTGCCAATGCAGGAAATGCAAGAGACACGGGTTTGATCCCTGGGTTGGGAAGATCCCCTGGAGAAGGAAATAGCAACCCACTCTAGGATTCTTGCCTGGAAAATTCCATAGTTAGAGGAGCCTGGTAGGCACAAACAGTCAGACACAACTGAGAGACTGAACACATACACATAATGTAAGCATGTGATTCATAAACAACGAACTTTGAATATGGTTTTTCCAAATTGCCGTGGCAGTTTTTTTGCATTAGTGGTTTTCAGCCAGGAGCAGTTTTTCCCCAGAGGTCATGTGACGATGTCTGAAGACATTTTAGTTGTTACCCTAGGGGGAGTGCTGCTGGTACCTGAAAGTGAAAAAGTCACTCAGTCGTGTCTGACTCTTTGTGACCCTATGGACTATACAGTCCATGAAATTCTCCAGGCCAGAATACTGGAGTGGGTAGCCTTTACCTTCTCCAGGGGATCTTTCCAAACTAGGGCTCGAACCCAGGTCTCCTGCATTGCAGGCAGATGCTTTACCTGCTGAGCCACAAGAGAACAAGGATGTCCCTCACCATCCTGCAATGCAGAGGACAACTCCCTTACAGTAAAAGCTTACCCAGCCCAAGGTGTCAGTTGTGCTAAGGTTGAAAAACCCTGTTTTGGACAAATTGATAATTAGGTTAAGTAGACATAGGTATAGATATAGATAGAAATATGCTGTAGACATTCAGTACCTTTGTGGTTGGGTGCAAGGATATGTATTTTAGAACTGTTTCCCAGGTGTTGTTTATAGCTATGTTTGGGGCCAAGTGGCCTGGGTGGTGGCCCAGGGAGGCATGTGGCCAAGTAGAAAGATTACAAGACCCAGGTGTGGGTCAGACCTGGGTTAAAGACCTGACTCTGCCTGAGCACACTGTCAAGCTACTTAACTGCCTCAGGCCCCTGTGTTCCCATCTGTTAAATGAGAAATCTGGCTTTCAGATTGTTCTGAAAAGTTTTATTTATGAAGCAAGCAGTTGGTTCACTCTAGGTGCTCAGTGTTATTTTCCGACCAGCTCTGGGGATTAAAGACCCCAGGTAATCTGTTTAGTATCCTTTGGGAGCCCAGAATGCTCTGAGATGCACCATCTGTGAAAGTTGCTGAGTTGGATACTATCATGATGAAGAAGGCCAACTTGAACGTAGACTTTGCCCAGCTGGGAGTCGTGCCAGATCCCCCCATTCAAGAGGCTTCTCCTCGTTTTTTATCGATCACCAGTTGGAAGTTGCTCCTCAAGCACTGTGTGCTTGGCATAAGATGGCAGCATGGTAGCGGGGCGGGGGTATTGAGGGAGTGCTGGCTGCAGCCAGTGCTTGGCAGTCATGGAAACAAATTCAGAGAGGAGGGGTACAAATGGCATGGGTGACTGCCAGCCTCTCAAGTTCACAGGGTATGTGACTGCAGAAAACACTTGTAACCACAGTCATTAAATTCACAACATCCTCACAACATTAAATTCACAACATTTGCATTTCTGTTAAATTGATTATATTAAAGGAGAAACAATTCTGGTCTGCTAATATTTCAAATTCAGTTGGTAGAAATGGAATGACAGTGTCCTTTTCTTCCTTGTTCACCGTCTCCCACCCATCTGTCTTTGCTCTGTAGTTTAATTACTTAATGACTTTGCAGTGCACCCGAATTAACTTCAGGTTGGTGTCCAAAGGAACCTGACCCCTTTCCCAGGTCCAGACTCCAGCCACCTTCTACTCTGTGCCCTTTGTTTGATTTTAGTATTGTAAGTTAAGACAGAAGTGGTTTGAGCTATGGCACAGAAGTTTGCTCCTCTAGAGGTCATTTAAAAGGGCTTTTTATTTTTTTAACACCAATAATAACAATTGGCTGTTTAGATGGAAGCTGTAAACATGTTCTTGGAGGAACTTAACAAATAATAATTTGTAAAATCATGATTTCTGCAAACAGAGCTTGTTAACTATGGCAGGCTATAGAAGAGCGGATCAATAATAATAGCTTTGATCAAAGTCATTCTTCTCTCCAAACTTTCAATGGCTCTCTCTTGCCTACTGCACACAGTCCCAACAGTGTGACCTAATGTATCTGACTATGGCCTCACTTTCTTGTCAGAATCTCCACTCCGGCTGTCATGACCCATGTACTCAGCCAATCTGGAATCCTCGCTTTTTTTCAAGTCTCTGTGCAATTCCTAATACCATTTCATTTGCCCAGAACACCTTCATCCTGCCTCAGTTGGTCAGAATCATGGAAATTCATTGAAATCCCATTTCTTCCATCATACCTTCCCAAACTACCTAAGATTAAAAACAATTCTTCCACTAAATAACTTGGCCAAGTTACTTAATTTTGCTAACCTTCATTTTCTTTAACTACAAAATGGGTAGATAACCATTGTAATATCATAATATTGTTGTGAGAACTAATTGAGACATTAAAGTGAAGTATTCAGAATAGTGCCACGCATAGAGATGTTCAATAAATGGCAAACTTACCATTTTCCTTAGAGACTGTGTTTATTTGAAAGAGAATGGACATTAATATCAAATAATGTTGGATTTGAAGCCCAATTATTCTGTGCAGTAGCTGTGTGATTGTGCATGTTTTGCTGAAATCTTCTGAGCCTAGCTCACTTATTTGGAAACTTTTTTAAAAGGAGAAATAATACCTAGCCTTCAGAGTTCCTATGAAATTTACATAAGATCAAATGCTTAAAGCATCCAAAGCAGTGCTTGGCACAGGATAGATACACATTATTATTATTATTGTTGTTATTTTGCTCCATTGAATTGTAGATGTCAGTGATTACAAACATACCTTCTCTCCATTACTAGTGTGTAATTTCCTTAAGGCGAGAACCACATTATAATTATATTCCTTTTTCTCTCAGCATCTAATACGTTACGTTTCACAAGTAGGTACTCAGTACACAGTTGTTAAATAATGGGTGAATGAATGAAGGAACAAATATAAAGCGGCACAGATTTTATTTTTCAAGCAAATAACTGCTAGAATGGAACCAAGAGGCAGAATGGGCTAAATCAATGGTTGACAAAACTATATAGTTTAAAAAAATAGAAGTCTTTCTCCTAGGCTATGAAATAGTATCCAGAAGCATGAGATTAGTTGTAACTGGTAGTATAAAGGTGAAGATGGATCGTTGACACATAGTGACCAGCCCGTCAGGAATATCAACACCTGTTTCCCTGTCACTGAACCAGATCCTGAGACAAGACCTTAAAGTGAATGAAATTCATCCATTTCACAAACAAATGGCAGTATCATGGGTCTAGAGAGTTGGTTTGTTTGTTGTTGTTGTTGTTTTCCTTTTAATGGGCTTTGCCCCTGTTCTCTTCAGTTGGCTTAAATTTAACCAGTTGAAATTATTTTTAAGTACCATTCATTTCAACCTTTTAAAAGGAAAGATTTGCCTTTATGGCGTAAAGGAGATTTGATTGTATAGATGAGACACACTGCCCTCGGCTTATTCTCTATCACAGGAGGATCTTTCTTGTGCTGCATGTTGAACCTATTCACTCAGAATTCTCAGTGCAGATTGCATTTCAGGGGCAAGCATAAAAACTATAATGGAAATGGAGGATCATGAAAAATAGCAACAGTCATTTGTAATATACCAGATGCCAGATAGCCACTCACTCAGGCAGGCAGCATTACTAAAATCGTAGTCTGTAATTAGGAGTCCATATCACCATTAAATTGGAGTTTGGCTTATAAAATAATTCTTTCTTATATACTCTCCTGCAATTTCATATCTTTCCTTCTTGCCTAGACCCTAGTTCTCTTGAGGTGTAGATTATAACTTCTGCTTGTTTCCTTTCCTTACATCTCAGTAAAAAGAAGGTATTTAGTAAAGTCCTGGTTAACTTTAAAGTATAAAATAATATCAGGTCTAAAATAAGTTCTTTATGTAATTTTTTTAAATGGATGAACTTCTAGTAATCATGGGAAAATACTATGTATTAAAATATCTTGCCAAAAATTCCTGCCTATTTTTGAAACTATAGTGCTCTGTTTAAAAATTATTCTGATTATAATAATAAGCACCAGTTTTAAAAAATAACAAACAAGTGGTAAAGGAGTTGCTTAGACAAATCATCTTTTAAAAGAATAATATTGCACTCTATTATTGATAGTATCAACAGCTAATTAAAAATTCTATTAGTGAAGATGTAAAAGATGGCACATTTCCAATTCAGATTGACACTGAGGACATAGACATAATTGATATTTGTTCAATAATCCTAAAGTGTTTCATGGTCTCTAATAGAAGTTGTGATAGCCAGAGAAAGTTTCAAGTGCTAAAAATATGTATTCTAGGCACTTAAACATATTTTCAAATCAAATAATATATCTTTGCAAAAAATATAACATTTTTAACTGAATGAGAATCAAAGGATATTTTAGTGGGTTGACTTTGTTTAAAGAAAAAAAAAATCTCCAAGTCAAGAAAATGCATACTATAATTCATATGTTTTTAATCTTATAGTGAATGTAATAAGAAAGCCAAAAGAGGATAATTTACTAGTTTGGGCTTTTAAATTTCAGAGCTGAATTTTGTAACAGTCACATAAATGCATATTAAAAAAAAAAATCCTGCAATGACCATTAAATATTCTGCTTTGGAAAAACAAGATCGTAGCTTTAACAAATGGTTCAGCATTACAGTTGGCTTCTTTGGACATTATTAAACCCAGATTGAGTATGTTCCTATATTATTTTACACAGCAGATTAAAAACTAGCTTTAGTAATTTTTTGAGGTTTTAACAATCAATTCTTTTCACAATAATTATGTATTTACCTCACCAATTTCAAAGGATGAACAAGTAAGTCCTGACAAAGAAACATTAAATTGAACCAGAACATTTTGCAAAGTGTTAAGAAATGGGCTGTCAATTCTTGAAGAAGCCTAATTCTTTTTACCAGCAAACAGAAATTCAGTGCCAAGAAAACTGACATTATGCTAAAATATTCCCTGCCTCAAATATGTATGTGACTTAAGATAAAAGTGGATGCTTAATATCAATGACCAATTCATATTATCAAATGAAAACTATTCAGAGGAAATAAATGGACTCTACGCGAGCTAGTCATGCAGCCTTCATTGATCAATCTGAAATAACCTCCTGCAGATATCAATTACTGTGGTTCACACTACTGCAGTTTACATAAGCTTGGCTCCGCTTAAGTTCAAAGAATTTTTTTAAGTTACATAATAAACCAATATGGTGTGTGAATCAAGTTGGAAATTAAAGTTCCCAAAGATATACTTAGAGGTTTTGCTTCGAAGCAGGAGAAAGGAACACATTTTACTAACAGCATGCCAATTAAAGAGGGGAAATTGAGGAAAATCTCCAAGTATCACAAATTAAAAATAAAATGGGTAGTATGTTTTTTCAACTTTTGTGGAACATTTGAAAACATACAAAACTATGTAGACATGTTTATGATTCTGTTTACACGTTCATTTTTACATTGCCTTATAATCAGATAATGTAAGAAAGGAATTTTTTCATCTAAAGGAATATGAGAAACTATCAGACGTAGACTAGCTCAGAAGTGCTTATGTTTTATTTTATTCCTTTGTGGCATCTGAAAGGATCTTTCTGGTATTAAGAGCGCTAGATGGCTGGAAATTTTACTGGTTTGTGAGACCATCTATAGTTGTGTGTATGTGTGTGTGTGATAGTTACATAGGTAAGTAAATCACATTCAGGTTTCATAGTGCCCAGTAGGGTAGTTTACTTCTCAACCCCATCTCAAGCATTTACTAATCATTCCTTGACTGATTGGAAAAGTAGCAGTTTTCAGATTAAATGAATTGTTTCACACCGTCAGTTCACATACTATATAAAAGGATACCACGAAGAGAATTGGTTAGTTGGAAGGAGGAGGAGGTGTTGAAAGGAAACAAGAAAACATGTCATAGAGGGAAGGGAACACTCTGTGGTAAAAATAACACTCTCATCCTTACACTTTATCCCTGAAATGCTACTGAAGGCCTGGCCTGCAGGTGAGCGCACCATGCAGGGAGATTTGTTAATTTGTTTCAATGCAGACAGCTGTTTGGCTCAAATAGTAAAGGCAATGTGCTAATAAGGGCAATATTATAAAAAAACCATACCCCTTTATGAACCATTGATGCATTAAATACTCAGTTCAGCACTCATTGTGATCCAAGTACTGTAATAGGATCTAATGACTCATATTAATTTTTTAAATGGATCAAGAGGGGATCTTTATCATCAGGCAACTTGCAGTTCTTATAAGTAGCCCAAAACTGTATCTCCAATCCCAAGTGAACATCTAAAAATGTATTCTCTTAGAGAAAGGCCTTCAAGCTAAGGGAACACCTGAGAGGACCATCAAGCATGTCATCTTTATATATGAAAGATGGTGTGTCCCATCTCATACAGAGTTTATTGAGCACATCTCTGCACCAATTCTTCATGGCCTTCCAGCTTGATCCCCATATGCTTCAACCTTTCTTAGATGATCAAGCCAACCCATTTTACCTTTTATTGAAGTGCAGAAATATTTCTGAATCTGTTCTTGGTCAACAGTCTCTAGGTACCATTCAAACAGGATGTATGCTAGAGGCTGGCCTTCTCCATGGGCCCTCCAATGAGGTTCTTGTGAGTCCCACCTACTTCCTGTGCATTTTAACATCTAAGAGCATGTTTTTTTCTAACCCAATAAACCATTGCTAATCCTTACCATCTCCTATTCACTTTTTTCTTTTCCCTTTTTTATTTTTCATATTTCTCATGTGAAAGATTAACTTTAGTTGGTCATTTCAGTTGAACAGTTCCCAGTTTGAGTTCTAAAAGAGAGATTTTAGATGTGAGAGAGATTTGTATATTGATGAATTTTAATATTTTAAATCATTTCCTAGAATTCACAACCTATTTTTATGTCCCTAGATCTTTTTTCTCAAGATATACCTTTGATATATCTAAGATACATCTTAGGCCTTTGAATATGAGGTCAACTAGAGTCATAGAAAATATTTCCACTTAGAAGATTTGGGTAGATTCTTTCTGCTGTGATTCACTTTGGACTTTTAAATTATTTTTGGACTGACTTTTTCTATAATTCAGCAAACATTAATTGAGCAGCTGGGCACTTGGGGAACTGATGCTTAAGCTGAAACTCCAATACTTTGGCCACCTGATGCAAAGAACTGACTCATTGAAAAAGACCCTGATGCTGGGAAAGATTGAAGGCAGGAGGAGAAGGGGAAGACAGAGGATGGGATGGGTGGATGGCATCACTGACTTGATGGACATGAGTTGGAGCAAGCTCTGGGAGTTGGTGATGGACAGGGAAGCTTGGCATGCTGCAGTTCATGGGGTCGCAAAGAGTCGGACACAACTGAGGACTGAACTGAACTGAAGGCACTTAGTAACAAGATGAATAAAACACAAACTGGTCGGTACCCTCAGCAAGTTCATGATTAGGAGAGAGGTGAGAGACCAGTACACAGCCAATCACAGTAAAGCTAAGCTGTGGTAAACACTGTCATGGGATATAAAAATACTATATGATCACAGAGAACGCAGCCATGAAAAAATTGTGTATATATAGGGACAATAGAGCAGACTTTCTTTATCATCCAGTATTTCTAGACACTTGCAACAAAATCATTAAAATCAGTTACAAAGTACAACTTAACTGTGCAGCAAATTGAAAAAGACTTTTAAAATTTTAAATTCTTAATCCCATCAATAATATATGATATTTTTGCTGCTAACTAGAGAGGAATTTAAAACTGAGGGGAAAAAAATTATTGGAAATCTAAGGGAATTTCCAAGGACTTCTATTATAGTTTCTTCCTTTAAAACTGAGAAAGAAGGCAGCTGAAAAGTCTATGGCAAAACTTTCTGGGAAAACAGCAATTAATTGAGTCAGCCAGGTGACTACGGATAATAAGTTGATATTACTGAAGACCCAGTCTGCAGAAAATACAAAATTTCTTTACATATTTTAAGTATGAAAAATAATTTTAGTTGTCTGGAAGATATTTGCCAAAATACTTCTGCTGATAAGTGGGTTACCGACTATCTATTTGTATATGGGTCTATATGCTACATATGAAAATAGATGATAGTATAACACCATCATCAAAAGGGAAAGCAAATTGAACTTTTGTTATAGTTCTAAAAAACTGGAGAAACCAAGTAGGATGACAAAAGGCCCTTTCCCTCCGCACCCCCCCCCGCCCCCACCACCCCCCCGCCCCACCGCCGGCCCATGGTCACAAAATTTGCAAGTGGAAGAGCTTGGTTTCAAGCCCAGGCTTTCTGGCTTCTTCTCCAGACCTCCTGCCTCTCCATTTCAGAAACAGCAGTGATAACGGTATCCATCAGCCACTGCTGGTCTACTCAGAAAAAGGCCTTGCTTCCATGCAGCTGTGTGGAGGATGCTGCCTCCCATGAAGATCTTAAGACAGAAATATAAATGTAAATTTCACTCATTAAAACCATAATTAATTTATTGGAAGTGAATTGTTATTATTTCAGGGACGAATGCATATTGGAATATGCTGATTATTTTAATGAACCAAGAGCCTCTTCTGGGATACTCCATGGTATTATTTGCAAGCAGGTCACTGTAGATTTTCTAAGAGGAGGAATAAAAAGATCACTGCTCATTTTTTAGTTTTTCTTCATTAAAAATGCAAAAGAAAATGTGTGCTGTATAATGTATTTGGGGGAGATGATGAGATATCTTTGTTTAGGAAAGGCCTGACATCATCTGTTTTAAATCCACAGTTCTCCTTCTGGGCAGTCATTTCTTGTGTTACAGATGTCAGCTGCCAAGACCAGTTTGTATAGGTGCTGTACCCTCAGTAATGTCTCCAGTATAATTGTTATGTTTGACATTCAGAGACATTTATTTAGGTTCCTTCTCCTACGTTCCACAGTGAACATATTTTCAATCTCTTTATGGCATAGAGTATGAAAGCTTCCAGAATTTGGCTTATTTCTTCTCTTTATATGCCATAGGGTGTGGAATTGGTTTCATTGCTTATATTCCAACATTGCAGAAAAGATTAACCTTGACACACCAACCTGAAAGAAAATAGGTCATGCCTAGATACTTTTATTTAGGGACCATCAATTCCATTTATTCATGATCTGTATTCGTTTCCTGTTGCTGCTATAACAAATGATCACAAACTATGTGGCTTAAAACAGCACGTATTTATTCTCTTACAGTTCTAGAGGCCACAGTTCTGAAATCAGTTTCATTGGGATAAAGTCAAATCAGCTCAGCTGATTTCTTCTGCAGCCGAAGGGGAGAATCTGTTTCCTTGCTTTTACTCAGCTGCCTGCATTCCTGGCTGAGGGTTCCTACTCCATCTTCAAAGTGCATCTCTCCAGTCTCTGCTTCCATTGTCACCCGGCTTCCCTCTGCCTCTGGTGGTAGTGCTTTAGTCACCAAATTGTGTCTGATTCTTGTGACTCCGTGGAGCCCTCAGGCTCCTCTGTCCGTGGGATTTCCAGGCAAGAATACTGGAGTAGGTGGCAATTTCCTTTTACAGGGAATCTTCCCGAAACAGGGATAGAACTCCGGTCTCCTGCATTGCAGGTGGATTCTCTACTGACTGAGCCACATATTCATATAACCCTCTGCCTCTATCGTCACATTATTGAGTACCTACTATGTGCCAAGTACCATCCTAGATATATCAGTAGCCAGTAAGTTCCCTGCTCTTATGAGGCTTACATTCTTGTAAACAGATAAATGAAAAAGTGAAATCAAGTAGTGATAGAACTATATAAAAATAGAATCAAATAATATGATAAGGAGACAGGTCTGAGACGGGTGTATGAGGTTCAGTTCAGTTCAGTTCAGTCACATAATCATTCCTGACTCTTTGCGACCCCATGAAATGCAAAACGCCAGGCCTCCCTGTCCATCACCACTCCCAGAGTTCACCCAAACCCATGTCCATTGAGTCGGTGATGCCATCCAACCATCTCATCCTCTGTCGTCCCCTTCTCCTCCTGCCCCCAATCTTTCGCAGCATCAGCGTCTTTTCCAGTGAGTCAGCTCATTGCATCAGGTGGCCAAAGTATTGGAGTTTCAGCTTCAACATCAGCCCTTCCAATGAACACCCAGGACTGATCTCCTTTAGGATGGACTGGTTGGATCTCCTTGCAGTCCAAGGGACTCTCAAGTGTCTTCTCCAACACCACAGTTCAAAAGCATCAAGTCTTCGATGCTCAGCTTTCTTTACAGTCCAACTCTCACATCCATACATGACCACTGGAAAAACCATAGCCTTGACTAGACGGACCTTTGTTGGCAAAGTAATGTCTCTGCTTTTTAATATGCTGTCTAGGTTGGTCATAATTTTCCTTCCAAGGAGTAAGCGTCTTTTAATTTCATGGCTCTGGTCACCATCTGCAGTGATTTTGGAGCCCAAAAAAATAAAGTCAGCCACTCTTTCCACTGTTTCCCCATCTATTTCCCATGAAGTGATGGGACTGGATGCCACGATCTTAGTTTTCTGAATGTTGAGCTTTAAGCCAACTTTTTCACTCTCCTCTTTCACTTTCATCAAGAGGCACTTTAGTTTTTCTTCACTTTCTGACGTAAGGGTGGTGTCATGGGCATATCTGAGGTTATTGATATTTCTCCCAGCAATCTTGATTCCAGCTTGTGCTTCCTCCAGCCCAGCGTTTCTCATGAGGTACTCTGCATATATGTTAAATAAGCAGGTGACAATATATAGCCTTGATGTACTCCTTTTCCTATTTGGAACCAGTCTGTTGTTCGATGTCCAGTTCTAACTATTGCTTCCTGACCTGCATATAAATTTCTCAAGAGGCAGATCAGGTGGTCTGGTATTCCCATCTCTTTCAGAATTTTCCACAGTTTATTATGATCCATACAGTCAAAGGCTTTGGCATAGTCAATAAAACAGAAATAGATGTTTTTCTGGAACTCTCTTGCTTTTTCGATGATCCAGCAGATGTTGGCAATTTGATCTCTGGTTCCTCTGCCTTTTCTAAAACCAGCTTGAACATCAGGAAGTTCACGGTTCACATATTTCTAAAGCCTGGCTTGGAAAATTTGCTAGCATGTGAGATGAGTGCAATTGTGCGGTAGTTTGAGCATTCTTTGGCATTGCCTTTCTTTGGGGGAAAATATGAAGTGCTAAGACTCAAATCACAGTGGTGAACCAGCCGCAGGAAGACCTGAGGGCAGCTGGTTTCAGGCAGAAAAAAAACAGCAAGTGCTAAAGAAGCCTGAGGCAAGGGATGCCACAGGATTAGAGTTTGGTAAGGAGAACAGAGAGCGGCCTAAGCCAAAGTCACAAAGGAGTGATGTCTAATAATATAGCCTCCTTGCTCATAGTAAGGAGATTAGATTTTGTCTAAGTGTAAAAGAAAGATATTCTGTACAGAGCAGTAGTTAAACATCTCTTCTTTAAGAGATCAGCTAGCCTGGTATTTAAAAAAGGATATGTTTAGCCATATCCTTCCTCTTTTTTAAAATGTATGCTTCTTTACTGCTAGTAGATGGAGCCTGAATAAGATGTAATTGAGGGAATTGAAGGATATTTCCTCACATCTTAAAATACAGACCACTGCAGTACCCTGCTAACCACAATAAAATATGCCAATCCCTCCCTTCTTCCCAACACTTTACAGGCTTTACTTCTTACTTTACTTTGGCAATTTATAGTTCCAATAAAAGAGAAACCAAGCCTCTTTTCAATGTTAAGAAGTTACCTCTGTTAATGATAAAACCTGGAGCAAAGGGTCCTAGTTGGACCAAGGAATAGGGAGTCAGTCAAGATGAGTGCTGTGCTTGGAACTGAGAGTGAATGCTCCAAAAAATGTGGCTGGTATAGTATCTAGTGGTCTTCTTGGAGGAATGAATGACGACAGGTCAGTAGACTCCCTTGTCAAGTGTCCATTGCCTGTCATGTCAAATAAAAAATCTTTGCTGTGATTCCCAAAATCATGTACATATAGAATATAGTCCTTTTAAAAGCCTTCCTCCAAGCTCCAGACATGCAAATTGGAACCAGTGGTTGTGGTTGAATATTTCTCCTCAGTCCCCGTTGGAGAAAGCACAGGGTCGTTTCTAGTAGCTGTCTTCTTACTTAACTGCCCAACAGTTCTTTGGCAGAATCACCCTAGGCAGCAGGCGCCATGTGGATTCATTTTTTGGATCTTCTCTCATGACTTCATGATGGGGATCATCTAAAATGGTTTTTGGCCTTTTCCATGTTCCATCCTTAATGTGTACGTGGGGGAAGGCCAGTTGCAAAGGATGCTCCTGGCGCTGGATCATCTCTAATAAGCAGACCTTACTCTCTAATAAGCAGATCCTGTTCCTTTGGGGATTAGCAGGAGACTTTGATTTTCAGACCTGATGGGCAAGCCTGTGGGTCTTCCACCTGGCACTCAAGTGTCCTCTGTCCTTTTTGTCTAATCTAACATAGCTTTTAGTACGTAGTCAACGCTCAGTAAACCTGGGAACCAAAGCAACCAAATTGACTGAAGGGCCTCCTTTTAGGCATGTATCTGGACTTCTGAGAATAAAATCTATATGGTTTCTCTAGGACAGGGTCACATCTTTAAAAGCCAAAAGTGACAATCCTAATAAGCACTGCAGAAAATAGAGTGGTTAAGTAAAATATTTTACTGACCTTTGAAAAGTATCTTGCATAAAAAGGATAGGAAAAAGACTGTACTTTATGCTTCTTAAACTCTCCATCACTAGGGGAACACAGGTTGGCTAGATGGAGATAGTGGGTATAAAGCATGTGTTTATCCTTGTCTCAAATGCAGTCCAGAGCTCCATAACTAAAACAGTCTTCTCCAGGCCCTATGGAGGCTGGTAGTATTTCTGAAGTTCTTCATGAACCCAGAATTCTTTTAAAGAAGATTCTCTGTGACCAGGGAGTGGGCTTCATCGTCTTGAGAAACCTGGCATCTATGACTAGGAAAACAAAGGAAACAGAGCAGTATGTGCTGTGTGGGTGTCCACGTTCCCAGCGCTTCAGCACATTTTTGTGTGAGTAAACTTAGAGAGAGAGAGATCAAAGACATGCCCAGAAGGGCACTGTCCAGGTGTGAAATTCCAGGTGACAAAATAGAAGGAAAAGAAGAGTTAGAAGGGAATGGAAAGGAAATGAAGCTAATTTCCTTTGATTCTCTGTATTTTTCCTGTTTCCTCCCCCAGGAAACTTATGCAGACTTCCAAGTACCCCCAAACAGTCAACATTAGGGACTCAGCCTCATTCTTTTCCATATGACAGCCACCACCATGTCAAAGGGCAGCCATTTATTTTTGCTGATATCACCCCTGGCAGTCCCTAGGATTAAAAGTTGCTGTATTCCTGATTATTTTAATACAAAACATTTACTTTCCTCTTGATCCCACCGTGCTTACAAATAGTGGACACATATGAACTGGGAGAATTTAAAAATAAATAAGGGTATTTTTTGCTTTGTAAAATGTTAATAAGAATAATAATGAAGCACATCAGGTCATGAGTTTTGTCCCACCAGCAGACCCCCTCAAGGGCAGATTCTTATGCCTCACTTTGCAGCATTAATTTGGCCAGCAACATGGAAACATCTTCCAATGGCTTTCGTGCCTAATGGCATCGTTTGTAGGGGCCCAGTATAGGGTTGCTGTAAGAGACCCAGGCATTATCAGAGCAGACAGCGTGCATATGCACTTTTGTCACTCATCCTCGTCCTCTCCTCCCCCAACCTCTCCTTGGGGCTGATTTCCCATGAAAACTAAAGATGTTTACTAAGCACTTCTGAGAAATTTGTCCACATTATGAGAATACAAATTACAGGAACTCAGTACATTAGCAACGGAGAAAATTTAATGGGTCTGGGAAAGGTATAAATTTAGGGAAAATGTAAATTGCAATACTAGGAGAACCTTCACTGAATGGCAATTCTCTTAAAATGGTAGAATTTAGTAACAGCAGGAAGGGACGGAAGAACCTTGCCACCTAACATTTTTTAAAAAGCAGTTAATAGGTAGGAATTGGAAATTACTGCCAAGATTTTAAAATGTGAAATATATTTATTCTTGAATAGATTAAAAAAATTTGATTTGAGAAATCTAATTAGTTCTTGGTTATGTGGGTTAATCTTTGCTAGAGTCATTCCACCTAGGCAAAGAACCACCTAGGATCCCCAGAATCAGAATGGTCTGAGACCACACCTGACTCACAGGCTTTCCAAACTTCAGTGTTTGATCTGCTTTAATAGGCATCAGTGTGACCTTTGCCCCATGATATTTGGCAAACCACAGGCACAAAGTCATGTGCAATACTCAAACATAATATCCATGATACATAACATTATTTGATTTTGAAAACCAAGAAGGACTCCATGGGCTACATGTGTGTGCAAAGAGAAAACCATGAAGAAAAATTCTAAGAAGATTCAACTAACAGCATTAAGGAATTTGCATGTCAGTATTACAGAATACAAAACTTGCTGCACAAAAATATATTTATATCTCTTTATATATTACGAGAGAGGTCATAAATTATCCCATCAATCTAGTTCCCTTAGACATCAGGTCTGGTTTGGGCTGACAAGAAAAATGAACAGGACAAAAAGAGATCATTTTGAAAATGTTATAGGCACCTGGGCAGGAATGAGAAATATTAAAAATATTAATAGTTAAAAGAGCTTTGTCGAAAAGAAGAAGCATTGATCACAAAGATTGCATGCAACTGTATTGACTGGTTAGAATAATAATGATGGTGATAATAATAATAATTTTTAGAAAACCTGTAATTGTTCTTGGTCAGGTATACTTGCAGTCTTGAAATGGCATTCATAAGGAAAAGCTGAAGAAACTGGGCCTGTTCGCTGGAACAAAGGATAATTGTACTGACCTAATTGCAGCTTCTATTATAAAAGCAGAAAGGATAGCAGGACGAATTATCTCCACTGTCAAAAAAGAAAACTGAACAGCAGGGAGTTTATAATCTCTTTTAATGATGCTACTTCTTTTACCCTATAGCTCTGCCCTGAAAAACCTTTTCTGACCTCGAACACTAGTACCACTACAGGCAGCAGCCTCCTCTTCTACTATCTGTTCATCTCTGGCTCTGTTGTTCATACTCACACGGTAGCAGCAAAGAGAATTCCAGCACCTACATCTTCCTAACACTGGTCAAGTCAGGCAGAGTTATACTGTTGACACATTGCTCATGACACAAATCAATCAAAAAATTGTCTGCAAAAGTAACAACAGTTTACAAAGCTTTTGAAGGTAAAGTATAAAGTATGAAATGCTAATGAATAACTTTTCAGTGAAATTATAGAAGGCAAATGACCAATTCAGAAAAAATATGCAATTTATATACAAAGAGCTCATACCACAACTACACAAAGGTCTTTGAACCACCGAGGGGAAAAATGACAATCTGATAGAAAAATCAGCAAAAGATATGGACAACTCACAGAAGAGGAAATGAAAACGGCCCTTAAACATATGAAAAGATACTCAGCGCCACATAATAAGACACAGGCTAATTAGACCTTCACTGAAATATCACTTCTCACCCAGGCTTATCACATGTCCCAGAGTTTGACAATGTGCTCTGTCGCTTGGACTATAGAGAAATGGGACTCCTCCTATACTACATGTGGTAATGCAAAATAGAACAATCACAGAAGGAAATTTGTTATAATCTAGGAAAATTATATGTGAGTTTCTCTTTGACCTCGCAGTCATACTGCAATGGCAAAAATATTTTGCAAAGATTCATCATTATAACATTATTTATAATAGCAAAAAAATTTGAAATACCCAAATGTTCAAAAATATGTGATTCATTAGGGAAACAAAAGCATGTCCACACAGTAGACTACTGTGAAACTTTTTTTTAAGTGAGAAAAATCTCTCTCTACTAATATGGTATTGTCTTTTAGGTACTGCTATGTAAAAAAGCTGAAGTATAGGAGAAAATGCTTCAAGTAATCTACCTTTTATGGGTACAAATGTATAATACTGGTTTTTTCACTTGAAAAAAATAAATATATGTTTTTTAAAATAAAGAAGACTTTTGAAAGCTCTATACCTACATGTTGTATACAGCTGAATTTGGTAATATGAATATTTTACATAACTTATCAAATGAAATTAAAGAAAACCAAAAGAAATCCCTCAAAATGGAAAGCAAACCAAAATGAGTAACCTTATAACCTAACATTGGTTGCATAATGATTCACAAAAAAGAAATACTTGAAGTAATATGGAACACAGCATTTTGACTCTACATATTTTGTGGGATATATTCTGACAAAATATAGAGCCACTGGGAATTCCTTGGTGGTCTAGTAGTTAGGATTTCCATTGCAGGGGGCGCAGATTCAACCCCTGGTCAAGGAAGGAAGATTCTGCAACTCAAGAAATAACAAGAACAACAAAAATAGAGCCATGAAAATCTTAAATTTCTTTCAGTAGTTTGTTAGTAACATTGGTATTATTGTTTCAAAACTATATGTACTTAAAATCATATATATGCACTTCAAGAAGCAACAGTGAGAACCAGATATGGAACAACAGACTTGTTTCAAATTGGGAAAGCTGTACTGCAAGGCTGTATATTGTCACCTGCTTACTTAACGTATAGGCAGAGTACATCATGTGAAATGCTAGGCTGGATTAAGCACAAACTGGAATCAAGATTGCTGGGAGAAATATCAATAACCTCAGATACACAGATGACACCACCCTTATGGCAGAAAGCCAAAAAGAATTGAAGAGCCTCTTGATGAAAGTGAAAGAGGAGAGTGGAAAGGCTGGCTTAAAACTCAACATTCAAAAATCAAAGATCATGGCATCTAGTCCCCTCACTTTATGGCAAATAGATGGGGAAACAATGGAAACAGTGAAAAGACTGTATTTTCTTGGGCTCCCAAATCACTGCAGATGGTGACTGCAGCTGTGAAATCAAAAGACACTTGCTCTTTGGAAGAAAAGCTATGATCAACCTAGACAGCATATTAAAAAGCAGAGACATTACCTTGCCAACAAAGGTCCGTCTAGTCAAAGGTATGGTTTTTCCAGTAGTCATGTATGGATGTGAGAGTTGGACCATAAAGAAAGCTAAGCACCAAAGAATTGATGCTTTTGAACTGTGGTGTTGGAGAAGACTCTTGAGAGTCCCTTGGACTGCAGGAAGATCAAACCAGTCCATCCTAAAGGAAATAAGTCCTGAATATTCATGGGAAGGACTGATGCTGAAGCTGAAACTCCTATACTTTGGCCACTTTTTTGCAAAGAACTGACTCATTTGAAAAGACCCTGATGCTGGGAAAGATTGAAGGTGGGAGGAGAAGGGGATGACAGAGGATGAGATGTTTGGAAGGCATCACTGACTCAATGGACATGAGTTTGAGCAAACTCTGGGAGTTGGTGAGGGACAGGTAACTCTGGAATGCTGCATTCCGTGGGATCACAAAGAGTTGGACATGACTGAGTGACTGAACTGAACTGATATGACAATGCAAATAAATATTTGTATCATTTGTATTAAGAATGAGTTTCTCATTTTAAAATAGAAACATAGTTTTTTAAGTGAAGTAGCATTCTGTAATATTAAATATTAAATCTGAATCAGAAATATCAGTATGAACTTGTGATGTTGTTCAAAAAGGTGTGTTTCCTAGCTCTATTGATAGAAAATTCACAGAAGCAATGATAACCCAATGCCAGTGGAGCCCAGATTGTGTTCTCTTGATATAAGTCAGTCAGTTCAGTCACTCAGTTGTGTCCAACTCTTTGTGACCCCATGAACCGCAGCACACCAGGCCTCCCTATCCATCACCAACTCCCAGAGTCCACCCAAACCCATGTCCATTAAGTTGGTGATGCCATTCAACCATCTCATCCTCTGTCATCCCCTTCTCCTCCTGCCCTCAATCTTTCCCAGCATCAGGGTCTTTTCAAATGAGTCAGTTCTTTGCAAAAAAGTGGCCCAAGTACAGGAGACAATGAATGCCACAAAGAGTAAGGAATACAGTTGATTGAAAACCTTAAATCTCTATTATTTTAAAACTCTAAATCTATATTTTTTTTTTAAAAAATCAGCTTTTTAAACACCAGAAGTCTAAAATGATATTCACAACCCTTTATCTCCCCTAAAAAGATATATTCTGTCTTCTTTATACTATGTATAATTCAGGATAATCAAAAACACCCAAAATTTTGAGGCTGTTTTTCTTTGTATACTAATCCCAGCTAATAAATGTAAGAGGGATAAGGACTTTTAAAATTACCATTTTGCAACCCCTAAAGAAATCATTAGTTCAGGCCAAAATCTTCAATGGAAGAAATAATTAAATGAGTAACTGATTAGGGAATTTTTGCAATGGAACCATCAGGATCACCCTAAGCATCATTAAGTAAGATATGAGGTCATATGCCCCCTGAAATGGCACAATTTAAAGCACATGCTTCCTGTAAGGTATTTGTATTAGTTTCTTAGGCTTGCTGTAACAAATTACCACAAACGACTTAGAAGAGAAATATATTCTCTGTTAGTTCTTTTGTAAACCAGAAGTCTGAAATGAAGGAGTCAGCAAAACTGTTTCCTTCCAGAGGCTTTAAGGGAGAATCCCTTCCATACCTCTCTCCTGGCTTCTGGTGAAAGTGAGTGTCAGTCACTCAGTTGTGTCTGACTCCGCTCTCCTGGCTTCTGGTGAAAAGTGTTAGTCACTCAGTTGTGTCCAACTCTTTGAGACTCCATGGACTGTAGCCTACCAGGCTCCTCTCTCCATTGAATTTTCCAGGCAAGAATACTGGAGTGGGTAGCCTTTCCCTTCTCCAGGGAATCTTCCTGACCTAGGAATTGAACCCGAGTCTGCACACTGCAGGCAAATTCTTTACCATCTGAGCCACCGGGTGGCTGCCGGCAATCCTTGACATTACTTGGCTTATAGATGCTTGACTGTAATCTCTGCCCCCACCTTCAGGGTGCCTTCTCTTCTGATTCTTCTGTCTTTCCTCTTTAAAAGGACACTTGTCATTGGACTTAGGGTTCATTTGGAGAATCCAGGATGATTTCATCATAGATGTTTAAGTATACCTACATAGACCCCTTATCCAAAACAGGTTATAATAGCAGGCTCCAGGTGGATAAATCTTTTGGAGAACCAATATTCACCCACTACAGTACTCTTTCCAAAAAGGTTGAACCTAAGTATCTCAACAGCACTGTCTAGGGTGGTAGCCAATCACATGTAGCTGTTTAAATAAAAAATGTGTACTTTAATCACACTAGCCAGATTTTAAGTGTTCAGTAGCTGCATGGGGCTACTGTATGAAACAGCCCATATATAGAACATTTCCATCATTGTAGAAAGATCTATTGGGCAGTGCTGCTCTTGAGCTACTTTTCATAAACAGGAAATATGGGGGATGTAGGAATAAGTTAAATCACACTATGAAGATGCAACCAAATCCAGCATGTGGGACCACGTATAGGACAATCTGCCAGGTCTTTGTAACAATTCAATGGCATGGAAAAATAAAAAAGCAAAAATGAAAAAGAATACATGCCTGTACAGGAAATGAGACTTAAGATACATTAACAAATTCAAGGTGTAGATAGATTTTGGAACCTGATCCAAGTAAGTTCAATGGAAAAGACAGATGTTTTTAAGACACTTGGGGAAATTTGTTTATGGACTAGGACACCGAGGAATATTATTAATTTTTAAGTGGGCTAAGTAATAGAATTATTGTTATATAATAAAAATGTTTATGATTTATTTGATATACCTTCTGAAGTATATAGGAGATAGACGACTAGGTTTGGTTACAGAACACTTAGCAAAAAAGTTTGAAGGAAAGAATAGATTAAAAATGTGCCTAAATCTT
This sequence comes from Bubalus bubalis, assembly GCF_019923935.1. NCBI lineage: Eukaryota > Metazoa > Chordata > Mammalia > Artiodactyla > Bovidae > Bubalus > Bubalus bubalis. The sequence goes on from NC_059158.1 coordinate 145,891,863, forward strand.
AATAATTATTGCAGATAGAACTGGGTATAGGCATATAGGGGGTTATGTCTACATCTGAGTATCTGACAGTTTTTGGTATAAATTTTTAAGCATGCTCATGTTTAGACTCTTTGTGGTTAGTATAAATGAAAGAAAATTTAATATTGAAGTAAAACACATGGGTGGAATTCAGGAATCCAGTTCCTTCCACTTAATAAATATGACCTCTCAGACAAAATACTGAACTTCAATTTCCTCGTTTATAAAGTTGGGACTTTTGTAGCTTGTGAGAATCAAGTTATACAATCATGGGGGGGGGAAGTCACAAATATTATTAGTATCTAATAATAAGAATAATCCAAAGCAGTTATGCCATCTTATACTTCCACCAGTCGTGTATGAAAATTCTAGATGCTCCTCAGCCTAGCTAACATTTGGTGTTGTCATTCTTTTTCATTTTAGTAGGTGTATCTCATTGTGGTTTTAATTTAAATTTCTCTAGTGACTTACAATGCTGAGCACTTTTTCATTTGTTTATTGGGCATTTCTAGATCCTGGTTTGTAATCCATCTGTTGAAGCCTTCTGCCAAGTGCTAATTGGGTCATTTTTTAAAATTATTGAATTGCTATTATGTTTTTAAATGTATTTGATACAAATCCTTTGTTAGATATGTGTGTGCTGTGAGGAGTGTCTCTCATTTGTCTGTTGTTTTCTTGATATGTTTTAATGAGAAGGTTTTAAATTTAATGAAGTCCAGTTTACCAATTTCTTTTATGGTTTATGCTTTCTGTGTCCTCTCTTGACCTACTCCAAGGCTGTGAGGATATCCTTTTTTATTTTATTCTAAAAGTTTTATTGTGATTTCCTTCATGATTGGACCTGTCTTCCATCTTGAATTGATTTTTGTTATAGTATAACATAGGACACAAGTTTCTTATTTCCTTTATGGGTATCTAGTTGTTACAGTACCAATTGTCAAAGGAAATGTCCTTTCTTAATTGAGTTTTTTGGCACCTTTATTGTAAATCACTTCACCAGATACTTATGAGTCTGTTACTGGACTCTGTTTTTCTGTTCCATTCATTTATATGTCTAACCTTTGGCTTGATTAGGAAAGCTTGTTCAGTTCAGTTCAGTTCAGTCACTCAGTCATGTCCGACTCTTTGCGACCCCATGAATCGCAGCACGCCAGGCCTCCATGTCCATCACCAACTCCCGGAGTTCACTCAGACTCACGTCCATCGAGTCATTGATGCCATCCAGCCATCTCATCCTCCGTCATCCCCTTCTCCTCCTGCCCCCAATCCCTCCCAGCATCAGAGTCTTTTCCAATCAGTCAACTCTTCGCATGAGGTGGCCAAAGTACTGGAGTTTCAGCTTTAGCATCATTCCTTCCAAAGAAACCCCAGGGCTGATCTCCTTCAGAATGGACTGGTTGGATCTCCTTGTAGTCCAAGGGACTCTCAAGAGTCTTCTCCAACACCACAGTTCAAAAGCATCAACTCTTCAGCGCTCAGCCTTCTTCACAGTCCAACACTCACATCCATACATGACCACAGGAAAAACCATAGCCTTTACTAGACAAACCTTTGTTGGCAAACTAATGTCTCTGCTTGTCAATATGCTACCTAGGTTGGTCATAACTTTCCTTCCAAGGAGTAAGCGTCTTTTAATTTCATGTCTGCAGTCACCATCTGCAGTGATTTTGGAGCCCAGAAAAATAAAGTCTGACACTGTTTCCACTGTTTTCCCATCTATTTCCCATAAAGTGATGGGACCGGATGCCATGATCTTCATTTTCTGAATGTTGAGCTTTAAGCCAACTTTTTCACTCTCCACTTTCACTTTCATCAAGAGGCTTTTTAGTTCCTCTTCACTTTCTGCCATAAGGGTGGTGTCATCTGCATATCTGAGGTTATTGATATTTCTCCCGGCAATCTTGATTCCAGCTTGTGTTTCTTCCAGTCCAGCGTTTCTCATAATGTACTCTGCATATAAGTTAAATAAGCAGGGTGACAGTATACAGCCTTGACATACGCCTTTTCCAATTTGGAACCAGTTGTTGTTCCATGAATGTTGACATTCTAGGAATCAATTAACTAAAATGGACTGGAATGGGTGAATTTAACTCAGATGACCATTATATCTACTACTGCGGGCAGGAATCCCTCAGAAGAAATGGAGTAGCCATCATGGTCAACAAGAGAGTCCAAAATGCAGTACTTGGATGCAATCTCAAAAACAACAGAATGATCTCTGTTCGTTTCCAAGGCAAACCATTCAATATCACAGTAATCCAAATCTATGCCCCAACCAGTAATGCTGAAGAAGCTGAAGTTGAACGCTTCTATGAAGACTTACAAGACCTTTTAGAACTAACACCCAAAAAAGATGTCCTTTTCATTTTAGGGAACTGGAATGCAAAAGTAGGAAGTCAAGAAACACCTGGAGTAACAGGCAAATTTAGCCTTGGAATACGGAATGAAGCAGGGCAAAGACTAATAGAGTTTTGCCAAGAAAATGCACTAATCATAACAAACACCCTCTTCCAACAACACAAGAGAAGACTCTACACATGGACATCACCAGATGGTCAACACTGAAATCAGATTGATTATATTCTTTGCAGCCAAAGATGGAGAAGCTCTATACAGTCAACAAAAACAAGACCAAGAGCTGACTGTGGCTCAGATCATGAACTCCTTATTGCCAAATTCAGACTTAAATTGAAGAAAGTAGGGAAAACCACTAGACCGTTCAGGTATGACCTAAATCAAATCCCTTATGATTATACAGTGGAAGTGAGAAATAGATTTAAGGGACTAGATCTGACAGATAGAGTGCCTGATGAACTATGGAATGAGGTTTGTGACATTGTAGAGGAGACAGGGATCAAGACCATCCCCATTGAAAAGAAATGCAAAAAAGCAAAATGGCTGTCTGGGGAGGCCTTACAAATAGCTGTGAAAAGAAGAGAAGCGAAAAGCAAAGGAGCAAAGGAAAGATATAAACATCTGAATGCAGAGTTCCAAAGAATAGCAAGAAGAGATAAGAAAGCCTTCTTCAGTGATCAGTGCAAAGAAATAGAGGAAAACAACAGAATGGTAAAGACTAGAGATCTCTTCAAGAAAATTAGAGATACCAAAGGAACATTTCATGCAAAGATGGGCTTGATAAAGGACCTAACAGAAAAGGTATGGACCTAACAGAAGCAGAAGATATTAAGAAGAGGTGGCAAGAATACACAGAAGAACTGTACAAAAAAGATCTTCACGACCCAGATAATCACAATGGTGTGATCACTCACCTAGAGCCAGACATCCTGGAATGTGAAGTCAAGTGGGCCTTAGAAAGCATCACTATGAACAAAGCTAGTGGAGGTGATAGAATTCCAGTTGCGCTCTTTCAAATCCTGAAAGATGATGCTGTGAAAGTGATGCACTCAACATGCCAGCAAATTTGGAAAACTCAGCAGTGGCCACAGGACTGGAAAAGGTCAGTTTTCATTCCAATCCCAAAGAAAGGCAATGCAAAAGAATGCTCAAACTACCACACAATTGCACTCATCTCACACGCTAGTAAAGTAATGCTCAAAATTCTCCAAGCCAGGCTTCAATAATATGTGAACTGTGAACTTCCTGATGTTCAAGCTGGTTTTAGAAAAGGCAGAGGAAGCAGAGATCAAATTACCAACATCCGCAGAATCATGGAAAAAGCAAGAGAGTTCCAGAAAAACATCTATTTCTGCTTTATTGACTATGCCAAAGCCTTTGACTGTGTGGATCACAATAAACTGTGGAAAATTCTGAAAGAGATGGGAATACTAGACCACCTGATCTGCCTTTTGAGAAATCTATATGCAGGTCAGGAAGCAACAGTTAGAACTGGACATGGAACGAAAGCTTGTAGTACATCTCAAATTTGGTAGTGTAAGTCCAACTTTATTTTTATTTTGCAAAATTGTTTTGGTCATTCTTGGCTCTTTAGCATTCCAAATAAATTTTTAAATCATACAAGTATGAACAATAAGCCTGCTAGGAGTTTGATTGAGATGACATTGAGTCTGCAGAACAATTTGAATGAATTGTAATCTTAATAATTGAGTTTTCTGATCAACATACAAGATAAAACTCTCCATTGGTTTAGATCCTCCTTTATTTCTCTCATCGGTATTTTACTGTTTTCAGCACCTCCTCTTAAATTTATCCTTAAGTTCCTAATAGTCTTTAATCCCATTTTAAATGGTATTGTTTTATTACTTTCACTTGCTGATTATTCACTCAGTATATAAAAATACAATTTATTTGTTATGTTCGATTTGCATCACACAACATTAACAGTAAAAGCTATAATTCAAGAAATTCACCTGGTATAAAATTTAAAAGTATATGTAAAATACTGAAAGCATTATCAAACCAAAATGATTTTTCTAGTAATATTCAGTTCAGTTCAGTCATTCAGTCCTGTCCAACTCTTTGCAACCCCATGGATTGCAGCATGCCAGGCTTCCCTGTCCATCAACAACTGCCACAGCTTACTCAAACGCAACTCCAAGGAGTCAGTGATGCCATCCAACCATCTCATCCTCTGTCATCCCCTTTTCCTCCTGCCTTCAATCTTTCCCAGCAGCAGGGTCTTTTCAAATGAGTCAGCTCTTCACATCGCCTGGCCAAAGAATCAGAGTTTCAGGTTCAGCATCATTCCTTCCAATGAATAGTTAGGACTGATTTCCTTTAGGATGGACTGGTTTGTTCTCCCTGGAGTCCAAGGGACTCTCAGAATCTTCTCCAACACTACAGTTCAAAAGCATCAATTCTTTGGTGCTCAGCTTTCTTTATAGTCCAACTCTCACATCAATACATGACTACTGGAAAAACCATAGCTTTGACTAGACAGACCTTTGTTGGCAAAGTAATGTCTCTGCTTTTTAATATGCTGTCTAGGTTGATCATAACTTTCCTTCCAAGGAGCAAGTATCTTTTAATTTCATGGCTGTAGTCACCATCTGCAGTGATTTGGGAGCCCAAGAAAATAAAGTCTGCCACTCTTTCCACTGTTTCCCCATCTATTTGCCATGAAGTGATGGGACTGGATGCCATGATCTTAGTTTTTGGAATGTTATTATTAGATTTTAAAGAAAAGCAAACAATTTGCCCCAATAAGCAAAAAGAACAAGTTTTATAAGTAATTTATGACAATTAAAATTAAATTGTCATCCAACTTTTCACCATCAACACTTTGTCACAAAAACTAGAGAATGGCATTTCACTTCCTAGTTTAAATACTCAAGGAAGAAAGGTGAGCCAGTAATTTTGTATCCGGTAAAACTGGCTTTCATATGTATGTTGTCAACTTAAGAAGCATTATGCCATGAGTTCTTCCTGAAGAATTTAGGAAACCAGTGGTCCCCAACCTTTTTTGCACCAGGGACCAGTTTTGTGGAAAACAATATTTCCCCAGACTAGGGTCATGGGAGTGGTTTCAGGATGATTCAAGCGTATTGCATGTATTGTGCACTTCATTTCAGTTGTTAATACAGCAGTTCCTCCTCAGATAATTAGGCATTACATACTGAAGATCGGGCCCCCCTGTAGTACATGATTGCATCTTCAGGGACATAAAGATTGTGGTCTGAATAAGTTACTTGTGCACTGATGTGTGTGTGCTCAGTTGTGTCCAACTCTGTGACCCCATGGACTGTAGCCCTCTGGGGTTCTCTGCCCATGGAATCTTCCAGGCAAAAATACTGGAGTACGTTGCCATTTCCTACTTCAGGGGATTTTCCTGACCCAGGGATCAAACTCCTGTCTCTTGGATCTCTTGCATTGGCAGGCAGATTCTTTACCACAAATGAGTTAATTATAGAACTAAAAGTTAAATGAGAGTTGAATAGAAGTATAGCATATAGCAGCTACATATTTCAAAAATGTAGATATAGTAGAACTACACAAATGGAGGGATGAGGAGAAGACCTTTATAAAAAAAGAGTAGTTTAACTCTTTCTAATAATCATACTGGTGGTGCTCATGGTATTCTTAGCTCAAAACTATTACATGTGTAGTATAGAGTAAAGCAAGTTGTAACCATGTGATATGTAGTTCCAGAGTTTTCTGTATCTTGAGAAGCAGGATTCTTAACGTGGAGGAAAGGAGATATATATAAATCAGACATGCTTGTGATGAAGAAGGAACACATGGAAACCTTCTGGAGTATCCTGCAAAAGTTGAGTTCTTGATCTCGGTAATCACTACAAACATGTTTGCTTTATACCAGTTCTTTAATCCATAGACTTGTTTTATATAAATTTCTGTATCTTTCTTTTATTTTATAATAAATGGCTAAACAAACAAAAAGTTGTAATAGGATTTTCCTCACCAAAAACTTTATTATTGGGCAAAACTTACATTATGCAAACCTAATAGAAATTTGCCAATAATTTTTATTAAATGTGTTACTTTTGTTGGGAGCTGAAGGTGGGTACCTTGAACCAGTGTGTTCTACCACATCAGACTTACACCCCAGTGTTAAGTAAATCATGGGTTTCTGTGCCCCTTGGCTTGCCTTCTCTCTGAGTGCCTCACATTACTTACATCTATCTTCCGTCCTCCTGGAGCAAGTTCCTTCAAAGCCCTGTTCATGTGGCACCGCCTTCATGATTCTTCCTCGAGATCATTAGGGTAAATTGACTCTTACCCTTTGTACACACAGCATCTTTGTTTTACCAATAAATTGTTATTACTTGTTTATATCTCATTGATAGTGAGCAGGGCTTTGATATTGTTCCTTTTCTCTTTCTGGTATACAGTTAAATATCAACAATATTAGTCAATAAATCAATCAGCCAAAATTAGCAGAAAGAAAAACATGACACTCAAGAAGCTTGTAGTTTAGTTATGGAAGCTGAATATCCAGAAATGAATTAATGAAAGATTTTTTATTTTGTTTTGGTTTTTTACAAAGTAATATATAACAATTGCAGATAAATAGAGAATTTACTGGATTCATGAATTGGAGAGGGGGAGAATTATTGAGGTCTATGAGGAGCTGTAAATGAGTGAGTTCAGCCTTCAATCTAGAGAAAATTAGAATCAAATAGTTGATTAGTGGAAAATGGGTACTTTAGGCCAAAGCAGTTGATTTGCAAGGGACCAAACAAATGTTCAATAATTTGAAGAAAATTATTATCATAACTGAGTTGGCAGGAGTCATCACAAGTCATGTTTAGAAACAAAGAATGTCCAGTGGTACCTGTGTAGTATTGTGTTTTGTTCTGTTTCAGTTCTGGTTCACTACAACAGTCAGTCAGTAGTTGTAAGGGACTTTTTATATTTTAAATTAAAAAAAAATAATCCTATACTACCCAAAGCAATTTTTAGATTTAATGCAATCCCTATCAAGCTACCAACGGTATTCTTCACAGAGCTAGAACAAATAATTTCACAATTTGTATGGAAATACAAAAAACCTCGAATAGCCAAAGCTATCTTGAGAAAGAAGAATGGACCTGGAGGAATCAACCTACCTGACTTCAGGCTCTACTACAAAGCCACAGTTATCAAGACAGTATGGTACTGGCACAAAGACAGAAATATTGATCAATGGAACAAAATAGAAAGCCCAGAGATAAATCCACGCACATATGGACACCTTATCTTTGACAAAGGAGGCAAGAATATACAATGGATTAAAGACAATCTCTTTAACAAGTGGTGCTGGGAAAACTGGTCAACCACTTGTAAAAGAATGAAACTAGAACACGTTCTAACACCATACACAAAAATAAACTCAAAATGGATTAAAGATCTCAACGTAAGGCCAGAAACTATAAAACTCCTAGAGGAGAACATAGGCAAAACACTCTCCGACATATATCACAGCAAGATCCTCTATGACCCACCTCCCAGAATATTGGAAATAAAAGCAAAAATAAACAAATGGGACCTAATTAACCTTAAAAGCTTCTGCACATCAAAGGAAACTATAAGCAAGGTGAAAAGACAGCCTTCAGAATGGGAGAAAATAATAGCAAATGAAGCAACTGACAAACAACTAATCTCAAAAATATACAAGCAACTCCTACAGCTCAACTCCAGAAAAATAAATGACCCAATCAAAAAATGGGCCAAAGAACTAAATAGACATTTCTCCAAAGAAGACATACAGATGGCTAACAAACACATGAAAAGATGCTCAACATCACTCATTATCAGAGAAATGCAAATCAAAACCAATATGAGGTACCATTTCACGCCCGTCAGAATGGCTGCGATCCAAAAGTCTACAAGCAATAAATGCTGGAGAGGGTGTGGAGAAAAGGGAACCCTCTTACACTGTTGGTGGGGATGCAAACTAGTACAGCCACTATGGAAAACAGTGTGGAGATTCCTTTAAAAACTGGAAATAGAACCGCCTTATGATCCAGCAGTCCCACTGCTGGGCATACACACTGAGGAAACCAGAAGGAAAAGAGACACGTGTACCCCAATGTTCATCGCAGCACTGTTTATAACAGCCAGGACATGGAAGCAATCTAGATGCCCATCAGCAGATGAATGGATAAGCAAGCTGTGGTACATATACACAATGGAGTATTACTCAGCCATTAAAAAAATACATTTGAATCAGTTCTAATGAGGTGGATGAAACTGGAGCCTATTATACAGAGTGAAGTAAGCCAGAAAGAAAAACACCAATAACGCATATATATGGAATTTAGAAAGATGGTAACAATAACCCTGTGTACGAGACAGCTAAAGAGACACTGATGTATAGATCAGTCTTATGGACTCTGTGTGAGAGGGAGAGGGTGGGGAGATTTGGGAGAATGGCATTGAAACGTATAATATCATGTATGAAACGAGTCGCCAGTCCAGGTTCGATGCACGATACTGGATGCCTGGGGCTGGTGCACTGGGACAACCCAGAGGGAGGGTATGGGGAGGGAGGAAGGAGGAGGGTTTGGGATGGGGAGCATGGGTATACCTGTGGTGGATTCATTTCGATGTTGGGCAAAACTAATACAATATTGTAAAGTTTAAAAATAAAATAAAATTAAAAAAAATAATAATCCTAAAATTATATGATATAATAATTCAAATAGTATACCTTTAATTCTACTCTCCAAGGGCAATCAGTTTATGAATTTTTTGTGTATCCTTTCCAATGTTTCCTACGCATGTATAAAGATAATTCCGTGTCATACAAATAGTTATGAATACCTAGACCTATATTTTAATGGCAACCCACTCCAGTGTTCTTGCCTGGAGAATCCCATGGATGGAGAAGCCTGGTAGGCTGCAGTCCAAGGGGTCGCACAGAGTCGGACACGACTGAAGCGACTTGGCAGCAGCAGCAGACCTATATTTAGGAGAAGGCAATGGCACCCCACTCCAATACTCTTGCCTGGAAAATCCCATGGACAGAGGAGCCTGGAAGGCTGCAATCCATGGGGTCGGTGAGGGTAGGACACGACTGAGTGACTTCACTTTCACTTTTCACTTTCATGCATTGGAGAAGGAAATGGCAACCCACTCCAGTGTTCTTGCCTGGAGAATCCCAGGGACGGGAGAGCCTGGTGGGCTGCTGTCTATGGGGTTGCACAGAGTCAGACATGACTGAAATGACTTAGCAGCAGACCTATATTTATATTTTATCTCTTTATAATACAGGAATAGTATGACCCTATCTTTAAACTGCAGAGTACTTCATTTCCCCTATTAATGTACATTTAAGCTATATCTTATTTTTCATCATTATTATAGCACACAGTGTGTTTTTCCTTTTGATCATCTGGGATCCTTTCAGTCGCTCAGTCATGTCCAACTCTTTGCAACCCCATGGACAGTAGCACTCCAGGCCTCCCTGTCTATCACCAACTCCCAGAGTTTACTCAAACTCATGTCCATTAGGTTGGTGATGCCATCCAACCATCTCATCCTCTGTCATCCCCTTCTCCTCCTGCCTTTAATCTTTCCCAGCATCAGGGTCTTTTCAAATGAGTCAGTTCCTCCCATCAGGTGGCCAAAGTATTGGAATTGCAGCTTCAGCGTCAGTCCTTCCAATGAACACTCAGGACTGCTCTCCTTTAGGATGGACTGGTTGGATCTCCTTGCATTCCAAGGGACTTTCAAAACTCTTCTCCAACACCACAGTTCAAAAGCATAAATTCTTCAGCGTTCAGCTTTTTTTATAGTCCAACTCTCACATCAATACATGACTACTGGAAAAACCATAGCCTTGACTAGACGGACCTTTGTTGGCAAAGTAATATCTCTGCTTTTTAATATGCGGTCTAGGTTGGTCATAACTTTCCTTCCAAGGAGCAAGTGTCTTTTAATTTCATGGCTGCAATCACCATCTGCAGTGATTTGGGAGCCCAAGAAAATAAAGTCTTTCACTATTTCCACTGTTTCCCCATCTATTTCCCATGAAGTAATGGAACCGGATGCCATGACCTTGGTTTTCTGAATGTTGAGCTTTAAGCCAACTTTTTCACTCTCTTCTTTCACTTTCATCAAGAGGCTTTTTAGTTCCTCTTCACTTTCTGCCATAAGGGTGGTGTCATCTGCATATCTGAGGCTATTGATATTTCTCCCAGCAATCTCGATTCCAGCTTGTGCTTCATCAAGCCCAATATTTCGCATGATGTACTCTGCATATAAGTTAAATAAGCAGGGTGACAATATACAGCCTTGACATACTCCTTTTCCTATTTGGAACCAATCTGTTGTTCCATGTGAGTTCTAACTGTTGCTTCCTGACCTGCATACAGGTTTCTCAAGGGGCAGGTCAGGTGGTCTGGTATTCCCATCTCTTTCAGAATTTTCCATGGTTTATTGTGATCCACACAGTCAATGGCTTTGGCATAGTCAGTAAAGCAGAAATAGATGTTTTTCTGGAACTCTCTTACTTTTTCAATGATCCAGTGGATGTTGGCAGTTTGATCTCTGCTTCCTCTGCCTTATCTAAAACCAGCTTGAACATCTGTAAGTTTAATGTTCACGCATTGTTGAAGCCTGGCTTGGAGAATTTTGAGCATTACTTTACTAGCGTGTGAGATGAGTGCAATTGTGTGGTAGTTTGAGCATTCTTTTGCATTGCCTTTCTTTGGGATTGGAATGAAAACTGACCTTTTCCAGTCCTGTGGCCACTGCTGAGTTTTCCAAATTTGCTAGCATATAGTTTTTCAAATTGCAGCACTTTCATGACATCATCTTTTAGGATTTGAAATAGCTCAACTGGAATTCCATCACCCTCATTAGCTTTGTTCATAATGATGCTTCCTAAGGCCCAATTGACTTCACATTCCAGGATGTCTGGTTCTAGGTGAGTGATCACACCATCCTGATCATCTGGGTTGTGAAGATCTTTTTTGTATAGTTCTTCTGTGTATTCTTGCCACCTCTTCTTAATATCTTCTGCTTCTGTTTAGGTCCATACCAAATCTGTCTTTTATTGAGCCCATCTTTGCATGAAATGTTCCCTTGGTATCTCTAGAGATCTCTAGTCTTTCCCATTCTATTGTTTTCCTCTATTTCTTTGCACTGATCACTGAGGAAGGCTTTCTTATCTCTCCTTGCTATTCTTTGAGACTCTTCATTCAAATGGGTAAATCTTTCCTTTGCTCCTTTGCTTTTCGATTCTCTTCTTTTCACAGCTATTTGTAAGGCCTCCTCAGACAGCTATTAAGGTTTTTTGCATTTCGTTTTTAGGGGTCTTGATCCCTATCTCCTGTACAATGTCACGAACCTCTGTTCATAGTTCATCAGGCACTCTGTCTATGAGATCTAGTCCCTTAAATCTATTTCCCACTTCCACTGTATAATCGTAAGGGATTTGATTTAGGTCATACCTGAATGGTGTAGTGTTTTTCCCTACTTTCTTCAATTTAAGTCTGAATTTGGCAATAAGGAGTTCATGATCTGAGCGAGAATCCTTTAGTTATAATAAAGAAATTTATTCCATTTTCACTTACTGTCATAGCATAAATTTTATCCTATTTTTTTACTCTCTTTTTTATTGGTTCCTCTGTTTTCTATTTTCCACTCTATTATTGGGCTTTTGTTTTTTGTATTTCTCTTCTGCTGATAATTTGTTTTATTTTGTTGTTATTGTATTTCATATACTTACTAACTTTAAGTGGTAACTGCTGATGCTTTCCTTAGAAAAATGGGGAAATAAGTACATTGAGTATTAATACTTTCCCCTAAATCACCTACTTATTAGTATAATGATACTACTTTTATATTAGCAGAGTTTATAATATTTACATTTTTCTATAATGATTTGTCCTACAAATAAATGTTTAGCCTTCATTTTCTATTTAAATGAATGTTTTTCTCACGTCCATGTCTGTCATTCCCCAGCTCTGCTGGGCTGAATTCTTAATTTGAATTTAGTTCTTGGCTGGATGTTTTTCATTATTAAGTAATTTTTAAAGATGGGTCAACAAGTGTTGCATTCTTTTCCGAAATGTTTTTTGGAATGTTTTCTGAAATGTTTTTCTTTTTTCTTTATTCACGTTCGAGGACAGCTTGAATTTGCCTGGATTTTTAGATGACTTGGTTTTTCTCTTGACACTATACTTAGGCTTACTGCATGCATAACCTCTAATATTTTCTCTTTTACTATATTTAATTTTTTAAATACTTATTGTGATCCATTAAGTTAATTTCATGTTTTATGGTATTTAATTTTTTTTAATCTATACTAAAATATAGTGTTATATGACAAAGTATGATGAGCTAAGGTTACCAGCCACTTCAGTTCCATATATTCTCTCAGAATGTCTTCAGGCCTGGTCTGAGTGCACTGCCTTGACAGCTTTTCCATGACCTGACATTTTGGGAGAGCAGATCGCTGTAGCAAGAGATCAGCCTGGACCCTGATGCTGGGAAGGATTGAAGGCAAAAGGAGAATGGGGTAGCAGAGGATGACATGGTTATAGCATCACCAACTCAATGGACATTAATCTGAGCAAACTCTGGAAGGTGGTGGAGGACAGAGGAGCCTGGCGTGTTGCGGTCCGTGGGGTTGCAAACAGCTGGACATGACTTAGCAACTGAATAACAGCAACAGTGAAGTCTCTTAGATGGTTTAAGGTTTTATTTTGCTAAGTTTGTCTTTGTTTATCTTGCTCTGGTCATCCTGCCTTATCAGCTACAGAGTGGACTGATGTTCTTTTCTCTTCTCTTCATTTACCTCTATGAAGTTTCTTCAAGGTAGAAGGAAATTTCTCTCTCAGTGGAAATTTCTCTCTTTTAGCTCTCTCTCTCCTCCACTCTCAAGTTGGAACCTCACAAAGATTTACCCTACAATTCCAGCATCGTACCCCTGTCTTTAAACTCTCTTTTTCTAATCAAAAGTTTGTTTGTAATTCTCTGGTCTCTTTCTCTTACTTTTCAGTAAAATGTCTACCCTGCTAGGGATGAAGCTATATATGGACTCTTGACATACTACCTGTTTTGGATGGAGTTCAAATTTTATTGCATGATTTGAAACTATGACTGTATCCTAATTCTATGATAGATGGAATTTCTTCTCATTCTCAATCATTCATTCATTTAGAATTCAAGGAACAAAGTGGAATAACCACACTCTTGCTCCATCATTTGTCACATTCTTTTTTTAGAAAGCCTTGATCTGACAGTGATGCAATAGAAATACTCTTTGAAGAAGATTATTCTAGTACCTTTTAAGGTATAAATTGGGATGTGGTGACATACAAAAAAATCTTAGCATAATCCCGCCAGCACAACCTAATAGAACTTGCTGCAGTGTTAGAAATAGCCTCCGTTTGGACTGTCCAATATAGAAGTCCCGAGCTCATTTAGCTGTTGAGTACTTGCAATGTGGCTTATGAAACTGAGAAACTGAATTTTAAATATTCAAAAATTGTAATTAATTCCCGTTTAAATTTATGTAGCCTCATACAGTTAATGCCTACCATGCTGGATGGTGCAGACCAAGCAATATAAAGCCTGGACACTAGTCTATGGCTTTATAAATGGAAATAAAATAGGCTATCCAAGAGTTGTAATGGAAAAAAAGAAACAACAATGTTTTTGTAGGGGAAAAGAGAGGGAGGAGACTGACACAATTCAAAGGCAGTGTGCTGGGAAGAATGAGGAAGCTGGTGGTACCATCCAATAAAAAGGGAGTACTATCCAGGACTATTCTGAAAAATAGATATTTTAACAGGTTGAGTTCCCAGTGGTAAAGAGACGTCTACGTGGAAATGACTATAAACAATTAGAATTCTCACACTGAATTGGGACAGAGGGAGGTCAGAACAACCAAAAAAAGATCTATTTCCTTGACATTTCTCTCTTGAGAGAGTCTTTTCTGCTTCCATATACCCCTTTTCAGAGATTGCCTTGTCCTCCCCCACATGGAGAGATCCTGATATATGGCATAATAATGGCGGTTCAGAGAAATTACTGTTTGACCTACTGAGTGATTAATATGAAATTAGTTACTGAAGCACTCAGTGGCATAGAAAAGATGAAGGAGAAATTTTGTTTTGTTTTAGAAAGAAAAGTACAAGATAAAATACTGCTTTGCATATATGGAGTACTTTTCATCTGAGAATCTTTACATACTCAGCAAGCTTAATTAATGAGAAAACCTCTGAGAAAGAGAGTGATAAAATAAGAAATACAGAGTCTTATGTTCTGTTTCTGTGATTCTTTGAAAAATCAAGCTTGGTGTTTTCCTCTTTCATTAATGCATAAGTGTAGCCCCGTGTGGCAACCATGAGATGTTCATCTTTCCACTGAGTGATTTATCTAGAAGGTCTCCCACTTAGGAAGAATAGCAACCACACAACCCCCCCCCAACTTTATTGATGTCCTATGCTCTATTTGCAATGGATATCCGTCCCTGCCATCACAGTGCAGCAAGCATCCTGATAATCCAGTCTGCACCATCCCTAGAAAGATTGTTTTGTTACAGAACAGGGCATGTTATCTTCTTCATCAAAAATTATTCAAAACAAACATCCATGAATCTGGGACTAACATGCATTGAAAGAGGATGGGCAGGGCCTCTTAACGGGTACCCTACTGTGTAATCTTCCTTTCATCTTCATTCAACATCCCTTGGAGATTCAAGCTCCCCTTTGTACAAAATATAAATTCGCCTCATTACTTATGTGTAGGGTACATAATTTGACCTAGTCAAAAGAGATATGCAATAATATATCATGACATTTATTTTCATCTGTTGTGACTTGACGATACTGTTTTTCTGTCCTATACCTTCTTCTTCATATTTTTATCTTTTCTTCCTCCTCTTCACTCAAAGGAGGGGGGAAAAAAAAACATTCTACCAAAAGGAAAATACCTTGAAAGATCATGGCTTTTAAAGATTTTTACAAAGAGTTTTGATGTTCTATAAAATAAAACTAGCTGCTGTGTGCAAAAACAGCTGTTTTTATTTGAAGAGGAAAAGATAGGGAATTCAGTTTTTATTTTTTCACTCATGTAGGCATTCAATATATATTTCTAGGCAGATATAGATCTTTCACTTTTAGCCCACAATCCTTTCATATTCTCTGAGCCCAGGTCTTCAGATTTATTCCCATCCTTTCTTGAGCCCTTCTTTCACCTCCTGGGCCAGTGTTGTCTTACTTTTCTCCTCCTGTACTCAATGCACCTTATTTGCCCAGTGATATGAGGTTGCATTCTTTCCCCTTTAGTGGAGAACACCTCCTGACACCATCATATCACCGTCATCCACTAAGATGCCACAGTGACTTGTCCATTTTAACATGTAACTGGGAATTTAGGAGATCCAATCTGACACTTTCCAGATTAAATGTCAAATTTTCAAAATTCAGATGGGTTTGGAATACACTGAACTGTATTTTACTGCTCTCATTCCCGGTAGTCTACACGGTACACTGATTAGCAGTAGCATTTTGTAATATCACTAAAGGCTTTAGTGCTGTGGAGTTCTGCCAGTAATGGTGTTTAATTCACTTATATGTGCCAATTTGTCTCTGTCAGGAGCCTATTAATTTCACTATTTTACTCTGTCCCTAGTCCCTGTATAATGAAACACAATGATCCCCATTTGTGTAACCAAAAACTTAGAGTCTCTTATAAATTATCTCTGATACCACTGCTTTTAGTGACCAGAAAGCCTCTGTATTTCTTTTTCATAGTTAAATCAATTTTTGCAAGCGCTTTTCTTTAGAAGAATACACTAAAAATCAAAGGCACCAAATAAGAAAGTCACAGACAAAGTATAAGATTCTGATGGGCTCTTTGACATGCATCCCTTTCCCAAGGTAGGCTTCTAGAATATTACACCAAAGATGGACTGTTCCCATGAACACAGCCCATTTATAGAGAAGAAATGTTAATAAAAATCAGCCTCTGACTCTGCAATCAGCCTAGTCATCAACAGACAAAATGTTTAAATAACTATAGCATTGCTATAAAAATAAAGGTGGTGGTGTTTAGTTGTTAAGTCGTGTCCGACTATTTTGCGACCCCATGGACTGCAATCCACCAGGCTCCTATGTCCATGGGATTTCCCAGGCAAAAATACTGGAGTGGGTTGCCATTGCCTTCTCCAGGAGACACTGTAACAAATAAAATGTTAGTCATTCAGTCGTGCCTGACTCCTTGTGAACTCATGGATTGTAGCCAGCCAGGCTCCTCTGTCCATGAGATTTTCCAGTGAAGAATACTGAAATGGGTTGCCATTCCCTTCGCCAGGGGACCTTCCCAACCCAGGAATCGAACCTGAATCTCCCACATTGCAGGCCAATTCTTTACCGGCAGAGCCACTAGGGAAGCATATGTAACAAATAAAGGTCAGAAATATAAAATGAATCCTGTGGAGTTTGCTATTAGCATTTCTGCATGATGTGATCTTCAGTATCCAGAAAAGTGGCAGTTAAATAACTGACAAGAAGTAATTAACATGGATTCAGGAGAGTCTATCGTTGTATAAGCATTTAAACTCACATATATCTTGTTCTACATTTTTCAGGATTGGAGCAAAACATCAGGAGCTAAGGGAAAAGCAGGCAAGAAGTCTTATTGATTATGCTACCGGTGCAATTGGATCACTGCATGATATGGACGATGATGAAGTGGACCCCAACTATGCCAGAGTGAACCACTTCCGGGAACCGTGTACATCAGCAAATGTCTACAGGTCTCCATCTCCACCTCGGGCTGGACCACTGGGCTACCCTCGAGATGGCCGTCCACTGTCTCCAGAGAGAGACCACTTAGAGAGTCTCTATGCCAAGGTCAACAAGCCATACCATCCACCAGTGCCAGCTGACAGGTAATGTAACTTATTGAAAGATGAATGTGGTTTTAATTCAGTAAGTTTCAAATCATCTCCACTGCTGAAGCAGATAAAAATATATCCTTCAACCTATTAAAACTGAAATGACATAGTACCCTTGACAAGTGCTATGCTTTGACCTACCCATAGGGTATCAGCCATCAAAAATAAAACAATTGCCAGTTATAAGGTGGCATGAATGAATAGCAGTAGTTGAGTTCATGAGGCAACAGGGAGCAATTTTTGAAGGAATGCTATAACAGAGAACTAGTGATGAAAACTTTGAAGGGATGTTATCCTTTCTCCTAAGAGTCCTACTATAAAAGATGGATTCTGGAAGATGGCATGACTCTTGAAGGTGAGGGGTCAGAGAACAAAGTGTTGATTTCTAAGTCGGTGTAATTGTAGATAACCTCTGAATTGCAGAAGACTTTGAAAAGATTGAGATTTTCTACTGAAGGCATGTGTGATCCTGTATAGATATTCCTGGGTGATCAGAGGTAGAAAAGGAGATAATCTTCGCAAAAGGAGTTTGATGAAGTAGAGGAAGATAAGAGGTGACAAGGCCAAGGATCTTAAGGTTTAGCAGCTGAGGAAAGAGATAATAGGACCATCTGTCAGTACAATCAAAGTAGGTAGGGAGCAGGATGATTCCAACCCCACCTCCTGCCAGAAGCAAAATGCCTCATTTCTTGAAAGGCTGGTATAAGAGAGTGTTAGTCAATATACATTGTTAGGTGACCCTTGGAATTACACACACAAGGAATGAGTTGACTGACCTTGGATTAATCTGCTGTAACTTGAAGTCTGGAGGGAGGAGGTGTGTGTGTGGTGGGGGAGGTGGGTGGCTGGGTGGCAAGCACAAAGAACTTTCACTCTAGATGAAAAAGAAAAGACTTGTTTTCCAGATTCCCTTTGGTCCTGACAACCACCCAGTCCCTATTAGTAACCAGCTTTTGTGTGATAGCATGATATATTGTATATGTTTACCGTTTACATTTCCCCAGCTGGGTGATATTATGCACTTTCAATTAGGTTGGGGAGAGGAAGGAAAATCATGGCGTTTTTATGCAGACTGTAAAGTGCAGCTTCACAAGACTGATTACCTTTCAGAGCCTTTCCAATAACCAAGTGGGAAGGAAGGAGCAATTTTTAATCCTTACTGTCAAGCTTCCAGGTTGATAGTATTAAAGAAAGATGGTCAAGTTTTTCTTTGGGATAAAATGAAAATATAAATTCCTGTGACTGTGTGAGAGTGTGTGAGACAGCCATAACAAAACTGTGAATTCAAAGGACTGATTAAGAGCTGGTCTTTTTCTCCCAAGCCTTTATAAAGGGTTGAATTTTTATCACATAAATGATGGTACCAAGCATGAGTCTCTTCTGGCCCAGACAAAAGCCAATCTTACCTTCTCTGAATCAGATAGGTCTTCATTGCAAACCCATTGGCAAGTGCCCTCTGCTAGAATTCCAGTGCAGAACTGTTTCTATGAACCTCCAAAGCCAATGTTTCTGATTCTAATTCCATGAAAATAAATACTAAGCATTCTAATTTAAAAAATTCATTGTTCAAATGCGTGTGAAAAGGTCTGGGTTAAGCCATATTGAATAGGTTTTCTTACTTCTGTCTTCTTATCCACAATAACTAACATACCTTGTAAGTTTCTAAGAGGAGCATACACAGCACTTCTACTCAGATTTTTGTCACCGAAGGCTTATTTTTCTTTCTAGATCATATGGCTATTTGGGAGACTCTACCTGATACTAATTTTCACCCATGTAGATTTGACCTGGGCAGAAATTTCTTAGGATAATTGTAACTGTAGCCACTATAGAATGATATTAGAGAAAAAAAAAAAAAATATATATATATATATATATATTTTTTATTACTGCATAGCCCAGACATGTGTAAGGAATATTCTTTCCTTTGGCTCTAACCTCTCTGTATTAATAAATGATCTAAAGTTCTATAGGTGTAGTTTTAGACAGTTGTCATATTTTTGGGTAGCATATCAAAGTGTAACTATGCTCAGAATTAGCTTTATTCTCTTCTTATCTTTAACCATATTTAAGATTTGTTCTGCTCCTTGTTCTTTAAATCTTAAGCAGTTTTTGCCTCAGCACATCATAAGCATTCAATAATGTTAGCTATCATCATCATCATTATTACTTGTTTTTATCAATGAAATTCTGAACTCTCCAACATGCCTGGGTCCTAGTAAGTCTAAGAAAGTTGCTGTGGCAATAGTGCTCATAGGCAGGAACTCTGAGCTCTAACCCTATCTGATTTACAGTTAGAGACCGGTCATTCATTTAGTCATCTATACGGTCTTTCAGTCACTCAGTGAGTATTTGTGTTCTAGCTACTGTTTCAAGCTCTAGGAATGTTGCAAAGATGACTAAGAGGTGGTTCCATTCCAGAGAAAATTATATTCTAGGGAGGAGATCGACACATATAGAAATAGATAATTACAATTTAACATAAACAGAAGAAAAAGAAGCTTTTCTAACTCTGCTGCTCACGAAAGGTCTCCAAAAGGAAATAATATCTGAACTGGTTCTGGAAAGATTCATACAAATTGATCAGATACAGAAGAAAGATTGTTTTCTTTATAGACAAGTTAGCATGCACAGGGGTGAAGTGGCTGGAAAGAAGAGGGCACTTTAGGGAAGCTCAGAACATGGAGAGTGGATGGGAAGGAAAATGACAGAAGATGAATGTGGAAAGCAGATTGGAGCCAGGCTGTGCATGAATAGGTTCCATCCTGTATTCACACCTTATGATTGGTAGTAGCTGTCTGCAGATTTATGGTAAGAAGGGTTCTGAGGATATGCTTGAATAGTGCTGCCTTCCCTGGGCTACAGAAGAATGAGCAGTAGTATGTGGGTAGTGGGGAATCCTGTGTACAATGGGAACCATCAAAATGCCATAACTGGAGAATGAGCTAATAGATCTGTATTTGGAGGAAATAGCTCTGCCAGTTTGGTGGCAGACAAACAGGAAGATGGTTAGATGGTTAGACAAATTAAAATATGATTACAGTAGTGAGGGATGGCAAGGGTCTGGATTAAGAGAGTAGCATTGAAGACGGGAGAAAATAAAAAGCAGCCAAAAACCTTAGCTTAAAACTAGGAGACAGTTGTTTAGCAGAGACCAGAGGTAAGATCAACCTACCTAGACACAGCATCTAAACCTCACTTTTAGCCCTTCAGATCTTTGACATGGCTGCTATCACCTTCATTCACAAATATTTATTGAACTCAAAACATGAGGCAGGCTCTGTGCTCAGAGCTGGCTTTACAAGGATGAAGAAAACAAGCACATAACCTTGAGAAGTATAGTCATTTCTTCAGTATAAACTCCTCTGGCTATTTTAGTCTTATAATGCACATCTTTAGCCTTCTTAATAGCCACATTCTGCCTACACTCAAGTCTCCTGAACTTATAACTGCCAACTGCCCTCTGTTGAGGATGCCATGCACAGTTGGGTACTATGTTTCAGATATGGCCAGGAAAACACAGAAATCTTTGGGACTCTTAGATCCTTTGGTCTTAGTCCTTTACACTTGTTAATGCAGCCTAAACTTTTTTTATTAGTTGTCATTATTGGCTTATATTGCACCAAGTTAAATATTTGCTTGTTGGGTTGGCCAATTTTTGTAGCCAATAAAGATATTTTAAAGTATTGATTTTTGTCCTCCAGTATATTAGCTAGCCTTGCTAGGTTTATACTATTCTCATATTTAATCAGTGTGGACTCGTGTATGTCATTGATAGGATCATTGATCAATGTCAAGTATAATCCCTGCAACTCATCACCTGAGACCTCCATTAATCAATGCTCTTTCAGATGTTCCGTTAACTATTAATCCAGTCTACTGTTTATCTGGTGTGCATTCTTGGTTCATCCATGAACATCGTGGAAGACTGTCAGATATCTTACTGATATTAATGTACACTGTTTTTGCAAGAACCCTTGATTTACCAATCTAGTAGCCCTGACAAGAAAGGAAATTAATTGTTCTTGGTAAATCCTAGAGACAAATTTTTTCCTCTTCCAGGTTAGTGTCCATTTAGACTTAATTATGCAATAGAAAATTTTCTGTGGTCCATGTGATCAGTTCAGTTCAGTGGCTCAGTCGTGTCTGACTCTTTGCGACCCCATGAATCGCAGCATGCCAGGCCTCCCTGTCTATCACCAACCCCCAGAGTTCACTCAGACTCACATCCATCAAGTCAGTGATGCCATCCAGCCATCTCATCCTCTGTCGTCCCCGTCTCCTTCTGCCCCCAATCCCTCCAGCATCAGAGTCTTTTCCAATGAGTCAACTCTTCACATGAGGTGGCCAAAGTACTGGAGTTTCAGCTTTAGCATCATTCCTTTCAAAGAAATTCCAGGGCTGATCTCCTTCAGAATGGACTGGTTGGATCTCCTTGCAGTCCAAGGGACTCTCAAGAGTCTTCTCCAACACCACAGTTCAAAAGCATCAATTCTTCAGCACTCAACTTTATTCACAGTCCAACTCTCACATCCATACATGAACCAGGTACTTAATATCGATTTGTTAAATATGTATTTATTGACTGATAATATTGCAGCTGTGAAATTAAATTGACAAACAATGCACAGTTCCTCAATATTCCAGTTAAATGACCTTGATTCCCCAGCAGATCTTCATCAATTTCTGTATGAAATTTTATTGAGCATCTGTTGTATTCCATAGGTCATACAAAGAAGTTTAGAGACTATCTTTGCCCTAAAGAAACTAAGTCTAAAAGCTGAAGCTGTCTCATAAATAAATAATTATATTAGCTTCTCTGGTGACTCAGATGGTAAAGAATCCACCTGCAATGTGAGAAACTTGGGTTCAATCCCTGAGTTGGGAATATCCCCTGGAGGAGGGCATGGCAACCCACTCCAATATTCTTGTCTGGAGAATCACCATAGACAGAGGAGCCTGGCTGCAGTCCATGGAGTAACAAAGAGTTGGACACAACTGAGTGACTAAGCATAGCACAAGCACAGTACATATTCTATTAGGGTCTTCCCTGGTGGCTCAGATGGTTAAGCATCTACCTGCAATGTAGGAGACTCAGGTTCCATCCCTGGGTCAGGAAGATCCCTTAGAGAAGGGAATAGCAACCCACTCCAGTATTCTTGCCTGGAAAATTCTGTGGGCATGGGAGCCTGGCAGGCTCCAGTTGTGACCCCAGTTCATGGGGTCACAAAGAGTTGGACATGACTGAGTGACTAACACTCCTTTTATAGAGACGGGAATACTAGACCACCTGACCTGCCTCTTGAGAAACCTATGTGCAGGTCAGGAAGCAACATTTAGAACTGGACATGAAACAACAGACTGGTTCCAAATAGGAAAAGGAGTACGTCAAGGCTGTATATTGTTACCCTGCTTATTTAACTTCTATGCAGAGTACATCATGAGAAACGCTGGACTGGAAGAAGCACAAGCTGAAATCAAGATTGCCGGGAGAAATATCAATAACCTCAGATATGCAGATGACACCACCCTTATGGCAGAAAGTGAAGAGGAACTCAAAAGCCTCTTGATGAAAGTGAAAGTGGAGAGTGGAAAAGTTGGCTTAAAGCTCAACATTCAGAAAACGAAGATCATGGCATCTGGTCCCATCACTTCATGGGAAATAGATGGGGAAACACTGGAAACAGTGTCAGACTTTATTTTTCTGGGCTCCAAAATCACTGCAGATGGTGACTGCAGCCATGAAATTAAAAGACACTTCCTCCTTGGAAGGAAAGTTATGACCAACCTACATAGCATATTGAAAAGCAGAGACATCACTTTGCCAACAAAGGTTCATCTAGTCAAGGCTATGGTTTTTCCTGTGGTCACGTATGGATGTGAGAGTTGGACTGTGAAGAAAACTGAGCACCGAAGAATTGATGCTTTTGAACTGTGGTGTTGGAGAAGACTCTTGAGAGTCCCTTGGACTGCAAGGAGATCCAACCAGTCCATTCTGAAGGAGATCAGCCCTGGGATTTCTTTGGAAGGAATGATGCTAAAGCTGAAACTCCAGTACTTTGGCCACCTCATGCGAAGAGTTGACTCATTGGACAAGACTCTGATGCTGGGAGGGATTGGGGGCAGGAGGAGAAGGGGATGACAGAGGATGAGATGGCTGGATGGCATCACTGACTCAATGGACGTGAGTCTGAGTGAACACCAGGAGTTGGTGATGAACAGGGAGGCCTGGCGTGCTGTAATTCATGGGGTCACAAAGAGTCAGACACGACTGAGCGACTGAACTGAACTGATGTATAGGATATATTATAAAAAATCATATGAAATTGCACATGCATTCAATTTGTCAAAGACCTAAGGCTATGGATTGGTCTTTCTAGCACTTTGTTTCAAATATGTTAATTTTTCAAAGGCTCATTTTCCTCACTGTAAATGGAAACAAAGGTATACACTGTTTCCTATTCATTGTTTGTGAATTAAATGAAATTATCCCAGTGCCTGGTACAATAAATGTTGACTATATTTAGGAATGTTATTAGACTATATTACTGTATAATACTGTATAGTACTGTATAATACTGTATAGTACTGTATAATACTATATTATACAGTAATTTTTACTGTATAAAATTTTGAACTGTATTTTACATTATTGGGCTATATATCAACAAGTTTATTGAATTAAATATAACTATTTAGGAGGGTTGTTGATTATATCTGGCTATTGACTCTTCAAAGTCATAGATTTGGAAAACTGTTAAATTCCATAGTCACGTGGTCAATGGTTAATTCCTAATTTCAGTCCAAACTCCTGCTGGCATGTTTCAGTCATCAAAAACGAAAAGTAGAAGCAGTCATAAAGAGTGTGAGGAGAAAAGACAAAAAACTAGAAAACAGTTAAGATTCTCTTAGCTCAGTCTTATCACCAGCATAAGTGAAGAATGTACTTAGCTACTTTTATTACACAATTTAGCTACTATGTCAGCTGTTAAATATCATGACTCATCAGATGTTCCTAGGCTTCCCTGGTGGCTCAGATGGTAAAAAATCTGCCTGCAATGCGAGAGACTCAGATTCACTCCCTGGGTCAGGAAGATCCCCTGGAGAAGGGAATGGCTCCCAGTCCAGTATTCTTGCCTGGAGAATTCCATGGACAGAGAAGCCTGGTGGACTATAGTCCAGGGGATCACAAAGAAACTGAGCCACTAACACATACGTTAGATGTCCCAAAGTTTGTCATCAGAACTAATGCTATCTTCCTTACCCCATTATTCCTATGTTCATCTGGTTCAAAGCTGGGCTCAACATTGTCCACAGAATGGAGTAGCTGAATTTCTAGGGGCCTCAGAAGAGCTGTCAATAGCAATAGTGGATCCCGTCAGATCCTGTTTGGCTGTAAACAATAGAAAACCCAACTGATATATTTGTCTCAACTTGTAAGGAAAGTAGGTGGTCCTGGCCCTCATAAAGTAGCCTGTTTTCGTTTTTTTCCCCCAGTAGTTAGGTCTTTTTCTCATGTTGCCTCATAATTCTCAGTTGGCTGTTGCAGCTCCAGGCTTCATGTCCACTCTCCAAGAAGAAAGTACAGAAAAGGTATAAATGGCCAATGAACTGAGCCAGTCAGGTTCATCCCTTTGAAAATATTTCCCAAAGTCCCCAACAAATTCTCATTGTCAAAACCTATATTTATAAGTCTGAAGTTGCAACATGGTACTGAGAAATACTGTTTCATATTTCCAGTAAGCAAAGGGAGAAAGGAGTTTTAGTGGCTTTTAGGGAATCACTCCATGGAAACTACCACAGATTACCTCTAGATTATTTCTTTTATTTTGTTTTTTTTTACTTCTCTTTAATAACATAAAAGTTATAGATTGATGCTACATAGCACTCTGTTCAAATATATTCTTTTTTTAAGTGAAGTCTAGTTGAGTTACAATGTTGTGCTAATTTCTGCTATATAGCAAAATTACTCACTGTATAACCCCCCCAAAAAATATTTTCATTAACTCCTCCTGGGAGGCTATTCTTATTATATAGGTCCTCCTTTATAGCTGAGACAGACAGATCTCAGTCTGAATAACCTCTAATATCACTGAAGTAAAGCAAGGGGGGACATACACTCTTAGTTTCCTGGAAAACTAAAAACATACAGAAAAAGTCTGTTTGGGGAAATTCTAAGATAAGGATGATGAAATAGAGAAAAAGTATTAACCGGAAAGCTTCCTGGCCAGCTGTGAACATTTCTTGTGCTCCTGGGGCATTGAGGGATCATTGATGTCTGTTCCCCAAACAGTTTCTTGATTTCAGAGGATGAATATCTCCCTGAGTCACAGCTGTGTTATGCACAGTTGTTGCCTCTGTTGATGTTTGTCCCCAGTCTTTCTCTCATGATTTTTCCTGTTAAATTTGCTTTCATGTCACTTCTTTTTTTTTTTTTTTCTCTCTCTCACTTCTGTTCACAGCTTTGTGAGGCTGTGTGTAGGGATTTGAACAGTGAACACAGTAGATTACTTGGACATGTGCTTTTTAGTTTCTGCAAACAGAGCCAAAGTGCTCTTGTTTCAGTTTGGGAATCCCAGTGATAAATGCCATATCCATAGAGAGTTAAAATTCATCAGTTGAGCAAAATAATCAGATTTTTTTCTTAAAACATATTACCATCAATTTTTAAGTGACTTTTAAAGAATAATGAGAAATCTCTTAATGAAAGAATCTATGGCCAGATAAGTGCTAATAGTAACTGATATACCATTAACTCTACTTTGCTCTATCCCCTCTCTTTCAAACTTGATGTTCTCATTAATTTTTTTTTTTTTCCATCTCTGAGAGCCCTACTCTTGGGACTCTGCTAGACTTATGTCTGCCTAAGTTGTCAGCTTCCAGGAGTGACAAATGTAGACAACATTCCCCTTTATTATGCATGAGCTAGGCAAGGAAATTTGGTACTCAATGCCCATCCATTTCCAAGACCTCCACCTCCGTGCCATCCTCAATCACTGCTAGTAAGGGAGCACATTTGAGGAATGCTTGGCAAAGGGCTACTCTGATTTCTTAAGGCTGTCATGTAAGCACTGACTTGACTGCTTTTCAAACAAATGTCCTGATCCTTAAGATATATTCATCTAATTTATCCTGTTTACTAAGAGAGATGTGAGGGAATATACATAATTTTTAGACGTATAGATAACACAAATAGAATAGAAGAGAATTTAGAATCGTCTGTCCTCTGAAGGGATGCAGCTGACACATTAGTAATAGTGATGTGCTGCGAGGAGGGTGGGCCAAAGGGGCTATAGAAGCCCCAAGAGAAGGGCACTGAGTGCAGATCTGGGCGGTCAAAGAAGGCTCCTTGGAATCTATATTGTGACCTAAAGAACAGGTAGAAATTAATCCGGCAAGCAGAAGAGCATACACAAAAGTCCAGCGAGAAGACGTGGTACATTTAGGGAACCGCATGTATCAGAAGAGCTAGAGTGTGGTATGTAAATTAGGGTGAGCTAGAGGAAAAAGATGCAGGTGAACTCAGGCCATGTTGTTAAAGGCCATATAATCTGAGATGTAGCATTTAGACTCAAGAGCTACAAGCAACCCTTGAAATGGAGATGGCTTGTTCATATTTATATTTTGAAAAGATAACAGGAATTCTGTAGAGTAGGTATCTCTTTGAAGTATGAAACTAGCAGCTCAGAGAAATTAAGAAACTTACCTGTAGTATTATGGGTTGTACATTGACAGTACCAGGATCCCAGCTCAACTCTGACTCCAACATCCATTCATGAGCTTCCTGCTATGCTAGGAATTTTCAAACTGCAGGTTGTAACCTGTTTGTACACCTTGAAATCAATTTAGTGGAATCAGGCAACATTTTTTTTTTTAAGAAAATAGGATTGACAAGAATAGAAAAGAGCATCATAGATTGTAGTAATAATTATTTCATAATTTCTTTAAGTTATAAATGTGTGTAAAATGCATATGAAAGTGAAAGTGTTAGTCGCTCAGTCATGTCTGACTCTTTGCGACCCCATGGAACGTAACCAGGCTGCTCTGTCTATGGACTTCACCAGGCGAGAATACTGGAGTGGGTTGCCATTCCCTTCTCCAGGGGATCTTCCCAACCCAGGGATTGAACCCAGGTCTCCTGCATTGCAGGGAGATTCTTTCAACTCTGAGCCATATGTATACAGGGGATGTATGTGGGTGAATACTGGGACATGATGCAAAATACACTTATCACTGTAGATTGATGTTTAAAATGCTGGAATTCACTAAACATGCAAAGAGCATTCATGTTGCTCCTCACCTGCCAGACACCCTGCCATCCTTCTCTCACTCATTTATTCATTCCGTTAAAAAATATTATATGTCCCATAGGTGCAGAACATCCTGCTCAAAGGTATGGAGGAACAAAGACATATCAGAAGCCTTAGGCTTTGACCTACTTCTCTGCAGTAGTGCTAGATTTGTGTTGATTTACCACACTTAGCCCAAGCCTCTTGTGACCTGTGGTTTGCATTAATCTTTTAGGCGAAGCCACATACCTTTTCATTATATAATCTTTGCTGATGCTAGAGACAGATTCTTCTTCATAATTTCTGTATTTAATGCAGTGAGTAATCAAGAATAGGCCATTGTTAGGTCAATTGCTTTCCTGTATTTATCCTTTCAAACAATAAATAATCAGTGGGATGAGAAAGCACAGTAAAAGCTAGTTTTAATGTTAGTACTCATAAGTGTCCAACATCTTAAAGAGATGTTTTAATATTTATATGTAGTGGAACACTCTCCTCTCTGGAGAGCTGACTGGGAATTGATAGGAACCCAGACAGAAATAAAATTCAAGAGCCATTGTTTTGCACAGATTTTCAATCACGCCTGAGCAGCACTCTGGATTCCCTCAAACTTGGCCATTACTTGACCTCTGGTTTTCCCAATTGCCAAGACCTCTGAGCACAAGCCTAGGGGGAAGATTCTCTTCAGTGCAGATGGAGTAGATTTTCTATATCAAGGTCAGTAGCTAGACTGGGCCCAAGCCATGCCCATCCTTAGAGCAAAGCCTGGTTGAATATCCTTATACCACTCCTTTTTTTTCTCATTTATATATTTTAATTTGGAAGTGTTTATATCAGTACAGTTATATATCTCCTTTTTATCTTTTTTCTGGTATAGTATCCTCATCTATAGAATGAGCATGATTGCAGTACCTACATAACGCTGTTGTTACAAGAATTGAACTGAGTTTACACATGAACACAAAATAAAACAAAACAGAAATCAGCATCTGGCAGTTAATAAGGATCCTTAAAGTTTAAGCTAATATTATATTTGCTATTATCTGGGCATTTATACCATTCTGCAGTTGAGTATTATTAATCCCCTAGGAATGAGTTAAAATTGAGTGGAGGGCTCCAAATGTTCTTACTTCTGCATTTAGTAAATTTCTTTTCAGCTTCAGTGAACAGTTCTTGCCAGCATGACCTCATGTAGTTTTGTTTGCCTTTTTCATAACCATATGCTTATATTTATTATGTATAGCCATATTTGCATGTAGTTAGGATTACTTTTTAACTTTTTATTTTGAACTTTTTTTAAAGTAACAGGAAGTTAAAATATAGTTCAGAGAAATCTCTTGTACCCTTGACCCAGTTTTCTCCAGTGGCTTCATCTTACATAACAATATGAAAATCAAGAGTTTGATGTTGGTACAATGTGTGTGTGTGGGTCTATTAATTTTACCACACATGTAACTACTTCTGTAATCAAGATGCAGAACTAATTCATCAACACAAAGTGATCCTTCTTGCTACCCCTTAATAGTTATACACCCTTCCCTCCGCCATCCCCAACCCCTGGAAGTCATTAATCTGTTTTGCATCTCTATAATTCTGTCATTTCTAGAATAATGAATAAATGGAATCACATAAATGGGGAAGTTCATGACTTTTTGAGATTAGCTGTTTTTCACACAATTCTGGGAGATGGTGGAGGACAGAAGAGCCTGGTGTGCTCTTTGTGTCCATGGAGTCACAAAGAGTCAGACACAACCTAGCAACTTGTGGTCCATTCAAGTTGTTGTGGGTATCAGTAGTTCATTCCTTTTCATTGCTGAGTCTGTGGAATGGATGTACCACAATTAGTTTAATCATTCACTTAGTGAGGGACATTTTAGTTATTTCCAATATGGTAATAGAGCCTCAGTGAAGAATCACCAATAGATTTTTTGTGAGACCATTAGGTTTTAGTTCTTCCTTTCCAGTCTGCAAGTTTCTAACTTTATTTTCTTATCATGTCTTATTACAATGACTAGAACTTCCAGTTCTGTGTTGAACAGCAATGGCAAAAGTGAACTCCTTGACTTGTTCCTCATCTTGGGAAAGTGTTCAACCTTTCAACATTAAGTATCATGTTAGCTTAGTTTTTTATAGATGTCTTTATCAAGTTGAGGAAGTTCTCCTTCATTCCTACTTTTCTGAGGGTTTTTTTTTTTTTTTAATCATAAATGGGTATTGTGGTTTGGGTAGTGTTTTTTCTTTTTTCTGTTTCAGTTGATATGATCTTGTGACTTTTTTCTCTAGCATGTTAATTCATTGGCTTGCCTTTATTACTTTTCAAACAGAGAATCACTTTGCATCCTGGAGTAAAACCCATGTGGTCATGGTATCTAATTCTTTTCATATATTACTAAGTTTTATTTGGTAATATTTCTATAAGAATTTTTGCATTTTATTCATAAGGGATATTGGTCTATAGTTTTGGAGTGTTTTGGTACTTTCATTGGGTTTGGTATCATGGTCATACCAGTTTCATTAAATGGGTAAAGAAGTGTACTTCTTTTTCTGGAAGAAATTATATAGAAATGATGTTAATTCTCCTTTAAACATTTGGTTTCAGAATTCTCCAGCAAAACCATCTGGACCTAAAAATTTGGGGGAGGTTTATAATTATGAATTCACTGTCTTGATAATTATAAGGCTGTTCTAATTATATCATGTGAGTTGTTATAATTCTTACTTTTCTAGGAGTTGGCCTGTTTAAATTGTCAGTTACATATATGGAGTTGTTTGTAGTATTCTGTTTTATTCTATTGATAGTATATTTCCTTATTGAACAACAGAGTCAGTAGTAATATCCTCTGTTTCGTTGCTTATTTTAGTATCTTTTATTTTTTCTTTGTCAGTCTGATTGGAAGTTTGTTAATTTTATTGATTTTTCAAAAGATTGATTGAGGGTAGGAGGAGAAGGGGATGACAGAGGATGAGATGGTTGGATGGCATCACTGACTCAATGGACATGGGTTTGGGTGGACTCCAGGAGTTGGTGATGGACAGGGAGGCCTGGCATGCTGTGGTTCATGGGGTCGCAAAGAGTCAGACATGATTGAGTGACTAAACTGACTGACTGACTGAGCTATTTTATTTTATTTCCTCTATTACTTTTCTTTTTAAATTTCATTGATTTATGTTCTTCATTATATCTTTTCTTCTGCTTAATTTATGTTGGTTTTTCTCTCTCTCCCTTTTTCCTAATATTTTGCAGTGGGATCTTAGATTATTTGAGACTTTTTTTTTCTTTTCTAGTGCAAGCATTTAATGCTATAAAATTCCCTCTCAGCATCGCTTTGACTATATCTTATAAATTTTGATATATTGCATTTTCATTCTCATTCAGTTCATTTACTTTTTTCAATTTCCATTGAGACTTTCTCTTTGATCCATGGATTATTTAGAAGTATATTTTCTAGTTTCCTACATTAGGAGATTTTCCTATTGTCTTTCTACTCTTAATATCTACTTTTACTCTTTGATCAGAGAACATGCTCTGTAGAGTTTTTACTTTCTGTTTTAAAGTTAAAATTAGCCTCCTAATTGTAGATTTGTTTTCTTGTCAATTTTTGCTTTATGAACTTTGAAGCTTGTTATTAGGTACATACAAATTTAGGATTGTCATATATTCCTAGAGGACTAACTCATATTATTTATGACTCATCTCGTTTTATTTCTAGTAATTACTGCTGCTTTAAAGTCTACTTTGTCTGATATTGGGCTTCCCTCATAGCTCAGTTGGTAAAGAATCCACCTGCAATGCAGGAGACCCCAGTTCAATTCCTGGGTCAGGAGAATCCCCTGAAGAAGGGATAGGCTACCAACTCCAGTATTCTTGGGCTTCCCTTGTGCCTCAGCTGGTAAAGAATCTACCTGCAATGCAGGAGACCTGGATTTAATCCCTGGGTTGGGAAGATCCCCTGGAGAAGGGAAAGGCTACCCACTCCAGTATCCTGGCCTAGAGAATTCCATGGTGTATAGTCCATGGGGTCGCAAAGAGTCAGGCACATCTGAGCAACTTTCACTTTCACTTCACTTTCACTTTGTCTAATATTGATATAGCTATATTATCTTTCTCTTGCTTAGATTTTGCTTAGGATATTTTTTCACTTTTTTACTTTCACTATTTCTAGATCCTTATATTTAAAGTTGCATCTTTTGTAATTTCGTTTTCCTATCCAGTCAGATAATATCTGTATTTTAACTGTAGTATTTATGCTGTTTATATTTAATGATTCTGCATATATAATTTGATTTAAATCTTTATTTCACTCTTCATTTTCTATTTGTTCCACCTATTCTGTGTTTATTGTTCTCTGTTTTCTTGCCTTTTTCAAGATTATTAATCAAGCATTTTGTGTGATTCAGTTTTTTTCCTTGAGTTTTTATACTTTCTTTTATTCTTCTTTTAGTACTCAAGAAATGATAACACACATTCTTGATTTATTATAGTCCAAGATAAATTTGTACTTTTATCATTTATTGAACAATGTATGGAACTGAGAACACTTTTATCACAACTTACTTTTTAGGCTATGTTTTCATGTATTTTAAATCTGCACATATTTTGAACCCTGCAATACAATGCAACTAGTATTTTATATATTAACTATTTGTGTACTTTATTTCTTTTTGTCCTTGTTTCTTTTTGAGTATCTTTGCTTCTATCTGTGACACTATTCCCTTTTCCCTTTATAACTTACTATGGTGTTTCTTACAATGTGGCAAAGCCTCTCAGTTTTTGTTTTTAAAAAAATGCTTTTATTTCACATTAATTTTTTAAGGATTTTTCTTTGGGTATGTAGTTATCAAGGGCTTTTTTTCCCCCTGTTATTTTTTAAAAGATATCATTCCATTATTTCTGGCTTTCCATGTTTTCATCAAAGTCTGCTGTCAGACTACTGTTACTCCTTTGAAAATGATCTATTTTTTTTGTCTTTTATTTATTTAAAATTTTATGTCTTTTGTTTTTCACCAGTTTTACTGTGATGTGTATGTATCTGTGTGTGTGTGTGTAGTTTTGTTTAAACAGGGTTAGAATATGTAGAGCTTCCTAAATCTGTAATTTAACGTCCTTCATCAATTTGGAAAATCCTCAGCTATTGTCTCTTCAAATGTTGTTCTCTGTGCTGTTTCTTACTTTCTCTTTTCCTTCTCAGACTCCAATAACACAAAAATATTAGACTATTTTGTGCGTGTACATATTCCTTGCTGACTGTTCAGTGCTTCTTTTTTTTTCCCCTGTGTGTTTCAGTCTGGTTATTTTTGAATGCTTTGTCTTCCAAAATAATAATTTTCCACTTGGTTTTCAGTCGTTTGGCCCTATCTCCTGGTATGCATTAATCAAATGCTAGACATAGTGCTTGGAATATTGTAGAAATAATCTCAGGTTGATGTTATCTTTCTCCAGAGAGAATTTGTTTTTGCTTTCTGGCAGGCAGTTAGAGTGGAGGCATAATGCCTTAATCCACTCTTGGATTTAGGTGGCTAGAAACTGGAATTTTAGTTGTTGTGAGTGTAGTCTATTTGTAGTTTATCCTTAGCCTTTCTGGGATCTGAACTGGAAAGCCAGGTTGTTTACCAGGCCGTCCTTCTTTAGCAGACATAAACTCTAATTTCTGTATTCTCAACACTATGAGAATGTCAAAGTTTCTGCTCAGTCTACAAGTCTCTTAGCCACTAAACTCTGCTCAATTTTTTAGCACTTGATTCTGTGCTACTTATGAATTAGCAAGTGACTTGCAGAGAAAAGTACCACAGTTTATTGGACTTAATTCAATGTGCTCATTTGCTTTTCAGAATCAGTCTTAGCCCCTCAAGTTCTGGCTGCTTTGGGAGTTCTCTGATGCCACAATGCCATCAATTAGGTTTTTTCCCCTAATTAATCCAACTTCTGTAGTTTCTCTTATGAAAATGAGACTACAACAAGCTATTTCATCATTATAAAAAATGGAACATCCTTTTTTTTTTTTTTTTTTGATGTTGGTGTTGATAATGTCAGTTGATGGTTAATAGTCACTGTTGTTAGAGGATTAAAAAAACTAAGATATATGATAACCACATGTAAGGGCGTGATACATATTATAGCACTCATAAATGATTTGACATTTGAACCTAAATATACACTGATTTTGGAAAAGTTATAGAAGAGATTGATCATCAGTGTTCAGTTTTTTTCATGTTGTTCTCTTTCGCTCAGGCCCTAGAGAACAGCCAGCATCACTGTCGTGCTCTTGAGTGTTGGTCTCATGAATTTTATATTAGTGGCATTTCTAAAGGCTGCTTCTCCTTACCATACTCTCACTCAGAGACCCTGCAGGCCATCCTCACTGTTCCAGTGACCATATTTAGCAAGTGGGAGGATGGGTTTGTTTGCCTCTCTTGCAGCTCATGCCTCACTATTCTTCCATAGAAAATAACTAATCTGTTGGTGCTCAACTTCAGTCCTTTCTCCTCTTAACTATTTTCCTGTATTCTGCCACAGTTTTCCACTCACTGAAATGTTGTTACAGCCTTTTTCTTCTGGCAGTGAGACCAGTGTTGGTAAAAGCTTGCAAGTGTCTTATGAATTGGATTCTCTGGGCACTTATGTGAGTGAAAACTAAAAAATGCCAAGAAGAATAAACAGAACTAGATCTAAATGTTTCAGAAATTCAGGACATTATAGTACCAAAAGGCTTGTATATGCTTAATT
This sequence comes from Bubalus bubalis, assembly GCF_019923935.1. Classification (NCBI taxonomy): domain Eukaryota; kingdom Metazoa; phylum Chordata; class Mammalia; order Artiodactyla; family Bovidae; genus Bubalus; species Bubalus bubalis. The sequence goes on from NC_059158.1 coordinate 145,926,166, forward strand.
CTAGTTTAAAGTCTGGAAAACAACTTTTATGAATATATGTGATTTCCAAGTCTTAAAATTTATTCACTGGAAAGCAAAACATGTAAAGCAGTAGACATCAGCACTAATTTTTAGATAACATGAGTCTACATGCAGTTTTGAAGAGGCTCAGTTTATAAATTCTCTTTGGGTCATTTTATTTTTCTGAGAAGGGATTTCTTCAAACTTAGCTACATCAGATACAGTATGTCCAGAATCTGTTCCAGTGTGGGTTTTAGGATCTAGAGGCGTAATATATATAAGGATTCTCAAGACTGATGATGGTGATAGGGATGATGGTGATGATGATAGCTAATAACAGTGTTTACTGAATGCTTAATATGTGCTCAGTACTGAGGTATTTTACATGCATTGTATTGCCTCTTGAGAAGTCTCTGTCTATTCATTATTTCTCTTGAGGTTATCCTCTCTCTCCTAGTGTTCAATAATATGGAATTTGAACTTGGGTGTAAATGATAGGTATAAATCCTAACTCTACCACTATGTGATCCTTGGTCATAGTATGTGACATCCTTGAGCCTTTCTTCACCTCTAGGGTGAATGTGATACCATGTCTCATAGGATTATTGGATATTTGAAGAGTTAATACATGTTAAACCCATAGCACAGTGGCTGGCCCATAGGGAGTGCTCAACAAATTTGGGCCGTTATTTTTTTTCTCACCTTTTTAACCAGTGTTGGTTAGGATGCCCTTCCTTTCACTAGATCAGTCAGCTAGAGAAAGCAGTGAATAGAAATTTCTAAAAATATGAGAAAGGAAAGGAGATTACAGGAACCTTTAAGGATGTTAAAGCTAACCTCTCAGGCCAGGGCTTAGGGAACATGGCTCTTTTACTCTTCTTTGAGTTACATAGAATTTACTAGTTAATGACTCTCTATTTATTTAACCAATATTGGTTTGACCATAGTTCCTTCTATCATGGAAATTAAGATCTACTGGAGGAGACAAATATTAAATAATTTTAACTACTTCTTGAGTACACCTAAGGAAAAATACAAGGTACTGTGAATGTATTTGATGTTATGAAGGATTCATTGAGAAAGTGACATTTTAAGTTAAGACTTAGAAAAGTGGAGTAGTCAGAAGTTTGTCAGGGAGAAAAGACTGAAGGGCATTTCAGACATAAGAACAACATAGGAGAAAGCCCTGATGTGGAAAGGAACTTGGCTGAAGCTTGTGAAGGAGCTTGGGAAGAAGTGAAACAAGGTCCTCTTACCAATACCAGGCAGAGAACCAAAGCTTAGTAACTAGATGAGTTAATCATTCTGCATTCTTCATTCTCTTCATCATACCAAGAGATATGCCCCTGCACAGTTAACAGCATAGAAAAGGTACCCCCGTTTTCTTCAACATCGCATCTCAGGATACCCATTATTATGAGCCTATTCAGGGACGTGCACCTCCTAGCTCCCAGAAATCTGACCTATTTCCCACCCCACCCCATATCACTCGCTCACAGGGCTATAAGATGCCTTATTAATCTGATAAACTTAAGCTCCTATAGTTAAAGATCAACTATTAATTTCATGCAAAGATGGGCTCAATAAAGGACAGAAATGGTATGGACCTGACAGAAGCAGAAGATATTAAGAAGAGGTGGCAAGAATACAAAGAAGAACTGTACAAAAAAGATCTTCACAACCAAGATAATCACGATGGTGTGATCACTCACCTAGAGCCAGACATCCTGGAATGTGAAGTCAAGTGGGCCTTAGAGAGCATCACTATGAAAAAAGCTAGTGGAGGTGATGGAATTCCAGTTGAGCTATTTCAAATCCTGAAAGATGATGCTGTGAAAGTGCTGCACTCAATATGCCAGCAAATTTGGAAAACTCAGCAGTGGCCACAGGACTGGAAAAGGTCAGTTTTCATTTCAATCCCAAGGAAAGGCAATGCCAAAGAATGCTCAAACCACCTCACAGTTGCACTCATCTCACATGCTAGTAAAGTAATGCTCAAAATTTTCCAAGCCAGGCTTCAGCAATATGTGAACAATGAACTTCCAGATGTTCAAGCTGGTTTTAGAAAAGGCAGAGGAACCAGAGATCAAATTGCCAACATCCACTGGATATCGAAAAAGCAAGAGAGTTCCAGCAAAACATCTATTTCTGCTCTATTGACTATGCCAAAGCTTTTGACTGTGTGGATCACAAACAACTGTGGAAAATTCTGAAAGTGATGGGAATACCAGACCACCTGATCTGCCTCTTGAGAAATTTGTATGCAAGTCAGGAAGCAACAGTTAGAACTGGACATGGAACAACAGACTGGTTCCAAATAGGAAAAGGAGTACATTAAGGCTGTATATTGTCACCCTGCTTATTTAACTTATATGCAGAGTACATCATGAGAAACGCTGGACTGGAAGAAGCACAAGCTGGAATCAAGATTGCTGGGAGAAATATCAATAACCTCAGATATGCAGATGACACCACCCTTATGGCAGAAAGTGAAGAGGAACTAAAAAACCTCTTGATGAAAGAGGAGAGTGAAAAAGTTGGCTTAAAACTCAACATTCAGAAAACGAAGATCATGGCATCTGGTCCCATCACTTCATGGGAAATAGATGGGGAAACAGTGGAAACAGTGGCTGACTTTATTTTTGGGGGCTCCAAAATCAGTGCAGATGGTGACTGCAGCCATGAAATTAAAAGACGCTTCCTCCTTGGAAGGAAAGTTATGACCAACCTAGATAGCATACTCAAAAGCAGAGACATTACTTTGTCAACAAAGGTCAATCTGGTCAAGGTTATGGTTTTTCCAGTGGTCATATATGGATGTGAGAGTTGGACAGTGAAGAAAGCTGAACGCCGAAGAATTGATGCTTTTGAACTGTAGTGTTGGACAAGATTCTTGAGAGTCCCTTGGACTGCAAGGAGATCCAACCAGTCCATTCTAAAGGAGATCAGTCTTGGGTGTTCTTTGGAAGGAATGATGCTAAAGCTGAAACTCCAGTACTTTGGCCACCTCATGCGAAGAGCTGACTCATTGGAAAAGATTCTGATGCTAGGAGGGATTGGGGGCAGGAGGAGACGGGGACGACAGAGGATGAGATGGCTGGATGGCATCACTAACTCGATGGACATGAGTTTTTAGTTAACTCCAAGAGTTGGTGATGGACAGGGAGGCCTAGCATACTGCAGTTCATGGGGTTACAAAGAGTTGGACACGACTGAGTGACTGGACTGAACTGAACTGAACTGTACTGATTAATGGTCCAAGGCAATGGTTCTCAAACTTGAGCTTGCAAAAGAATCACCTGAAGGGCTTGTTAAACCACAGATCTTGGCTCCATCCCAGAGTTTCAGATATAGTAGGTCTAGGATGGTGCCCTAAAATTGACATTCCTAAGTTGCCTGGTGATACAGAGGCTGCTGGCCTGGGTTCTGTACTTGTTGAATCACTAGTTTAAAGTGTCATTCTTCTTTCAGCAGGTTGCTGTTGTTATTGTTCAGTTGCTGAGTCATGTCTGACTTTTTGTGACCTCATGAACTACAGCACACCAGGCTTCCCTGTCCTTCAGCAGGTTAACAATCACCATTAGTTCCTTAACTCAAATCAGACCTATACATTGTGTGTAACTGCTGCATTTGCCTAATGAAACCTTACCTTTCTGTAGGCAAGACTTACCTTAAGTATCTGTATTCACAGTGCCTGGGACATCATAGGTACCCAATGCATGCTGATTAAATGAGTTGATTAGTGAAGGAATCACTCAATGGATCTGGTTCAGTGGATTTTATACATTATCCTTTGGAAAGCTCACATGATTCCTTTCAGTGTGAAAGGCCTTCTTGGAGAATAAATTATTGCTATTCTCTTTGAATACAACCTCAGAAATTGTGGAGTCAAGATATGCTTGCATTTTAAGTACTTACTTGGATTAAAAACTGAATTGCCGACAGGATTACATAATGCCAAGTTTGCTGAGGCCCACACTGCTTATGTGCATGTTTGGTTCTGAGTTCTTTTGTCAATCAGTACATTTCTGTGTCTAATTGCAATCTTAAATGTTTTGGGTTGTTTTTTTTTTTTTTGACACCTGCACATGTTATTTTCAGTCAAAACCAGCTTTCGTAATTTGCACAGGTATAATATAACTAAAATGAGACTCATAACCACCGATGTATCACCTACATCATATGGGTAATGAATTCAAAGGTGCTGTACCTCAATTCACATTGTGATTCAGAAAATGGTCTGCTCTTTTCCCCATTTTCACTCCTACAGTGTTGTAAAACATTTTTAATGAACACTGTAACATTTTTTCTCATTCCAGGAACATGGAGTTTTAGTAGATGATGCAACATAATTTTCATTTGGAATTCTTTATATTTGTCTTTAGAATCCTTATATTTGGATAAAAGAAAAAGAAAAATGCCCAAGATTATCATAATTCTCCAAAATATTATATTTATAATCTGAATGCATATTACTACTACCAATCAAATCACAGTCTAGTTCCTGAAGTTTGGAGCTGGTTTTGATGTGGGCCATCCATCAAATCTCAGACGTGAGCCAGGCTCTGGCTCATGGATCAAAGCCTTCTATGTACTATGATAAGCCAACCTGAACAAATTCTGTGCCCAGGTTTTAGCATGGACTTTGACCTCCGTGGACACCTGTAACATTGCAAATTACTTTTCTCTAGGTGCTAATAGAGTACTAGATAGAGAAAAAGTTTTTTTTAGCTTCAGCTGACCTTTAGTTCTTTGTTCTGTCCCCTTATTTGTTTTGAATGTATTCACCTAATTCAGGTCAACTGCCAAAAAACGGGTGTGCTGCTGTCTTTATTTGATGCTGGTTGCTGAGTGCTAAAGAATAACTCAGAGATGGCATTTCCTATTCTTCTTGAAACGTAAAAGTTGAAGAATTTTAACAATGGATCCAAAATATCATTACAAAAGTGTGCTCACTTAGGGGAACTCAGCTGAGAGGATGCGCATTCCCAGACATGTGTCACCTTTGAGCGTTCAGGGTAGCTATGCCCTGGCCAGGCACTACCACCATCAGGCCTTTCAAGAGGCAGCTGAATGATGCTAGTGTTAACATTTTACTGTGCATTAATTCTTTATTTAAAAAACAACAACTGTCATTTAGCTTTAAATGCTAATATGCATATGGTTAATTAAGAACCCAAAATTGGCTATAAGCTTGGTGAGCTCTAAGAACAAGGAGAGAGAGATCATTACACTTCTGCTCATAGTTAGCTATTTGTGAACCAGCTGATAATGTGCAAAATTAAGATTTCATAAGTGGCATTTGAAATGAATGGTTAATGGCTGAAGATTAATTAAACAGTCAGAGTTGCTGAAGAAAAGCTGTTTAATATTATGTTTATAGGCCAGTCACTTGCACACTGCAACTGAAATCCTGATAGACTCTGGCCTTTTCTGTTTACCAAGAGCATTTTAACAAAACAGGCCTTGCCAAGTAGGGAAGCCCACCCTTCTCACACACCTTGCAGCCTGGTCATAGCTTCAGGAGACATTCCTTTGGAGTAAAAGCCTTCAAGTGGGAAAATGGGCCAGCAAAGTATCTTACTGAAGGAATCTTCACTAATGCCTTCATCCCAGGTAACCAGGCATATTTTATTTCCTTCCTGCGTGCTGCGTGATTCTGAGTTAGGATAGGCAGAACCCATTGGGTTTTTAAGAAGCTACTCTTTAATTCTGTGAGAGAGACAAAACAAGTGCAGTCTATTGTTTTCCGCCTGTAGTGGGTATTTCCTGTAGTCTGAAACAGTAGACATCTTGGTATATGGAAACACCTATTTTTTTTTTTAATGCATCTGTCTCTATCATAGGTTCCTTGGGGTAAAGGTTTGCCTTGCACATAGCAGGTGCTATAGAAATATTTGTTGAATGCATTTGTCATCAGTTCAGTTCAGTCGCTCAGTCATGTCCGACTCTTTGCGACCCCATGAACAGAAGCACGCCAGGCCTCCCTATCCATCACCAACTCCCGGAGTCCACCCAAACCCATGTCCATTGAGTCGGTGATGCCATCCAACCATCTCATCCTCTGTCATCCCCTTCTCCTCCTGCCCTTAATCTTTCCCAGCATCAGGGTCTTTTCAAATGAGTCAGCTCTTCACATCAGGTAGCCCAACTATTGGAGTTTCAGCTGCAACATCAGTCCTTCCAGTGAACACCCGGGACTGATCTCCTTTAGAATGGACTGGTTGGATCTCCTTGCAGTCCAAGGGACTCTCAAGAGTCTTCTCCAACACCACAGTTCAAAAGCATCAAGTCTTCGATGCTCAGCTTTCTTTATAGTCCAACTCTCACATCCATACATGACCACTGCAAAAACCGTAGCCTTGACTAGATGGACCTTTGTTAACAAAGTAATGTCTCTGCTTTTGAATATGCTCTCTAGGTTGGTCATAACTTTCCTTCCAATGAGTCAGTGTCTTTTAATTTCATGGCTGCAATCACCATCTGCAGTGATTTTGGAGTATTTGTCATGCTATGCTATGCTATATAAGTCACTTCAGTCGTGTCTGACTCTGTGTGACCCCATAGACGGCAGCCCACCAGGCTCCCCCATCCCTGGGATTCTCCAGGCAAGAACACTGGAGTGGGTTGCCATTTCCTTCTCCAATGCATGAAAGTGAAAAGTGAAAGTGAAGTCGTTCAGTTGTGTCTGACCCTCAGCGACCCCATGGACTGCAGCCTTCCAGGCTCCTCCATCCATGGGATTTTCCAGGCAAGAGTACTGGAGTGGGGTGCCATTGCCTTCTCCAGTATTTGTCATAGCTCAGCTCAATAACTATTGAATAAAGAAGTGAAAGGGCTACTAAAAAGTTTGGTAGCAGGATTTCAAAGGCTCTTTTAGATGTCTTTGCATCCATCCAACTAAATGGTCACCTACTCTTCTCCTGTACCAGCTGTTCATGTGTGGCTGTGCATGACAGTTCTCAGGGACCATAGTTTAGTGGAGGAGACACAAACACAGAAACAAGTACTGTAAAACTATTGCAGCCACACTGAGCATGGAGTAGCCAAGAAAGGGATTTAGGAATCTCAGGGTGTGAGTGGGGTCAGTCAAGAGAGTATTTTCCTATAAATTTCAAGTAAAATAATTCTAGTGATTTAAAAAATATATTAACATTAAAATGTATGTTTTTCTTTTTGAGTGTATTCGGTTAAATCCCCTGTGACTAGGCAGAAGATTCAAATCCTACAGGCCAGACAGTTGTGGCTACTGTTTGAAAGTTCCCCAGGGATGGAAATCCTGCAGCCTCCCTTGGTATTCTGTTCTAGTGTTTAATCACCCTTCTAATCAAGAAGTTAATCCTATTTCCTCTTCTTCAGCCTTCTTTGGGTTGGTAGAACCTGTAAATGCCCATGAGACCCCTCGGAAGCCTTGAGAAGTTAATTAGTCAACACCAAGCTGCTCTTGGTTCAGCAAGATGCCTTGTAATTTGAGACTTGTACCTACACTGTAGTGCTGAGATGATTTTGTGATCTCTCTAACAAGTCGAAATCATTTTGCTCCTGGTTTAAAGAAAAGGAGAGCAATTTGACATTTTAGCATGTTTTTAAAAGGTTGCCTTTATTACATTTTCATCTGCATTGTCTACTTAAAACAATTGAAGTTTAATTTAATGTCATATAACACAGAAAGCAAATTGCAATGGTTGGTAAGAAATAAAATCAAGAATTATTAATAATGATTTGTTGTTTAGTCGCTAAGTCATGTCTGAATCCTTTTGCAACCCTATGGACTGTAGCATGCCAGTCTCCTCTGTCCATAGAATTTTCCAGGAAAGAATACTGGAGGGGGTTGCCATTTCCTTCTCCAAAGGATCTTCCCAACCCAAGGATCAAATTCATATCTCCTGTATTGGCAGGTGGATTCTTTACCACTGAGCCACCAGGAGATAGCCAACACTAACATTATTGAGAATTTGCTGTAGCTGAATGCTGTATTCACTGCTTTACATGTGTCATTTAACCTTCTGACCATCTTTACTATTCCCAAAGTACAAATGAGGAATCTTATTTGCAGAAAGGGTAAGGAACTGGCCTGATGTCATCAGGGGAGGGGCAAGATTTGTACCTACTTAGCCTGAATCCAGAGCTGTGATAGACACTCAACCACCACCCTGCTATGTTGACTTTTGTATTCTTTTTTTTTCTTTTAAGTTATTTTTCTTTCCCTAAAATTCTTTTTCATTATCTAGACTCTTTTATCCCCCATGAGTATAAAGCCCAAATCTATAAACTTTCCTTGAGGACAGTAATAGCCCTCTCCTGAATAGCAGTCCCCAGGTCACCGGCAGCTCTTGCTGTAATTACGGGCGGCTGAGTGGCAAGTCATTCTACTTTAAGAAAGGCAGTATTGGTTCACTTTAGAAAAACTGATAATTCAAAGCTTTTTCCATTCTGGTGAAAATCGAATGATGCAAAAGGAAAGAAAACAGGTCCTTCTGGGAGAAAACCTGCCCTGTTGAAGGAATGGGGTAAAAACATGTGTGCAGATGTCGGAAGCATCTGGGGAGCAGTGATGTCCAATAATTGCAGCTAAAAGCTGCATTAATTGACCAGTGATGGGTTGAAAGCTGCCTCCAACGAAGATCCCTAACTCGCTGGTGCTCTTTTCATAAGCAGGGTGAGAGGCGGGAGGTCACCCTCCGTGGGGTTCTCCAGATAGGAAGTAAGCAGCTATGACAGAGAAGTCTATTTCTACAGAGGAAAAGCTTGGCTTTCCAACTGCTGCCTTCAGATCACCTGGGGATCTGAAAAAAAATATTTTGACTCCAGAGGTCCAAGGTGAGGCCTGAGATTCTGCATTTCTGACAAGCTCCTGGGTGACTGATGCTCACCCAGCTGGTCCAGGGACTACACTGTGATGAGCAAGGGCATGGGCTAGAGTAAGGTAGTGATTCATTGTTGTTGGTTTTAAAAATCATTTCCAATGAATACGTGGCAGATCTTTTTATAACCTTCCAAAGTTTCAGCTGTCATTTCCTCACGTCGGGGAGATGTGTGAGAAAGCACATTCATGTACAGGTCAGAATATTCTTGGCTCTGTTTGGGATTCTGTTTCCTGGAAGGGAGAGCATGACTTTCTCTTTGTCTTACTTGTATTGTAAAAGCTGCCGTCTGCGTCACTATCCCTGCTTTGACCTCTTACTGCACTCAGAGTAGTTTGGACCTTCGCTTCATGCTTTGTCTCCACAATTGAATAAGCATAAATTTTAATTTCTTCCCCAAGCACTGTTACAGATCTGCCAAGATTAGTTTTATCAATACAAATAAGTAATCCATTTTTCCCACCACACCCCATTCAATTAAGAGTCTCAATGGTTCTGTTTATTCCATCATTTGCTTTAAAGCCAGTTACATTAAAATCATGTGGTTTATTCTCATATTTGTGTATTGGTGTTACTTTAACTAAATACTGTATTTTCTCATAAGAGTATCATCCTCATTGAACTACATCCTAAACAAGACAAAAGTTTCTAGGGTATGTCCTTTGCCACAGTCTTGTTTGAATGCCTTTATTTTAGATTAGATTATTTATTTCTTTTTTGAATAACAAAAAGAAGTAGACATCACTGGAGCCATTTGCAACTTAGAAGCGAGGATAAAAAGGGTTTTTTTTGTGGGAGTTGGGTCACATATTGATGTGTTTATTAATTATGTGAGATGCTACTGAACTATAATAAATGGGAAGATGTTCTGAATTAAGGAGACTTTTCTTTGTGTGGGGAACAGTCAAAATCGGAACAGAACCACAAGGCCTGGTATCAGGACAGTGGAGCTGTTTGACTTCAGGTTAGAGCAGCTCTGTCCAATAGAAATATAAGGTGAGCCACACATGTAATTTTAAAAATTTTGTAGCTCCATTTAAAGAGGTAAAATTAATTTCATAATGTATTTTACTTGACCCAATATATGTAAAATGTAAGTTCAACAAGTATTCCAAACAGTTTTTACAGAGCTATTTTATATTTCTTTTTTCATACCAAGTCTTTGAAATCTGCTGTATTTGTTATACTTTACAGCTCGTCTCAGTTTGACTAGCTGCATCTTAAGTGTTCAGTAGCCCCTTGTGTTTATTGGCTGCCAGGTTGGATAGCATGGAATCCCTTCAACATACTCCCAGTGATGGCTGATGCTTCAGTTTGAAGTTTTTCAGATACTAGCATCCAGAGTAAGGGAAGGACCTTCTCATTTTAGGTAGTTCTGATGGCAGAAAACATTTCCTTAAGTTAAACCCCAAACTTCTGCTAGATAAGACTGACTGTTCCTTCTCTCACAGAGTTTACAGACTAGAGTAAGAAAAAGACATGTAAATAATGCATTCCGCATTCTAGGGAACAGACAAATCTGTCAGTCCTACCTTTTCCATCTCTAGAGGAATGTACCCCAACTTGGGGCCAGTTGCTGCAGTGTTGTTCAGTCACTAAGTCATGTCCAACTCTTTGTGACCCCATGGACTGCAGCACACCAGGCTCCCCTGTCCTTCACCATCTCCTGGAGTTTGCTCAAACTCATGTCCATTGAGTCAGTGATGCCATCCAACCATCTATCTTGTCCTCTGTCTTTCCCTTCTCCTCTTGCCCTCAATCTTTCCCAGCATCAGGATCTTTTCCGGTAAGTAAGCTCTTTGTACCCGGTGGCCAGGATATTGGAGCTTCAGCTTTAGTATCAGTCCTTCAGTGAGGTTAAACCTCAAAATGGACTTGGCTAGACAAGATGCTGGTCTGACTGTATTCCAGATCTGTCCTTGCTTTACCTGAAAGTAAGATAGAACCAAAAATCTAGTTGAGCTTAAGAAGCTTCTTCCTTAAACAGGAGCGTGGAGCCTGACCTGCAGATATGGAGTGTGTATAAATTTTGTCATCAGTTGACTCAGGCCTGTGTATGACCAATTACAACAGTTTAACTCCCATGTGATTCTCACTCAACTACAATCCTTCCTTCCTTCCCATTAGTTATTCATTCTAGCCAGGAATGGTGAAAGGCAGTGCCTCGCAGCAGAGCCTTCTCTTTCCTTGGATTATATTCTTACTATCAGTCAACTGATAATCCTGTCAAGATGGCATGTCTCTTGTTTTAATACTCACTTTTAATTACAAGCCTTTCTTGCCAACCATTGCTGCTATTTTTGTGCCTGTGATACCTTCATATAGAGCACTATTATCCACCTAGATGCTCAGCCAGAAATCTGGGTCCTTACTGAGATTTCTACCTCCCTGAGCCAAACACCCAGACTCTTTCCCAGGAAGAGGGAACAAGTGGGTCTGGTTGTCGTCTATGCGTGACATTTCTCCTTGTGAAAATGTTGGAGCCAGCATTCCTCAAACACTTTTTTTGGCCCCTCATGCTTTCCCTTTGGTGTTGCGCTAATCTAAGTAAGGCTCTTTGGGGGATACTACGGTGACTGAGCCAGGAAATCTTGCCCTGTGCTCCCGATATAAAAGTGAAAGTGTTAGTCACTCAGTTGTGTGACCCTTTGTGACCCATGCTCATGTAGCCCATCAGGCTCCTCTGTCCATGGGATTTCCCAGGCAAGAATACTGGAGTGGGTTGTCATGCCCTTCTCCAGGGGATCTTCCTGACCCAGGGATCAAATCACGGTCTTCTACATTAATTACAGGCAGATTCTTTACCACCTGAGTCAGGTAAGTTCTCTATATGCATTACCTTTTACAGATGACTCTCAAAATACAACTCCCTCTTCAGCTCTCTTCTTGCTAGGGCTCTCCCCATCCTCCCAATTTTCTGAGGACCCCCAACCTTAGCTTCATGATCCAAGACCGTTGCTCTAACTGACTATGGTGCAGTTTCTCCCATTTTTCAAAAGAAACTGTGCCCATTTTTGTTTGTTTGTTTTCTGAGTGAAGCCCTATGTGTTACTCAGGATTTAGCCCAGACTCCACCACTCAAAGACTGGCTTCCCCTGAGACCTGTACCACAGAATGATCATGTGTTAGAATTAACTGTCTCTTGTTTGCTTTCTCAATGAAATCTTGAAGCAGAAATACTCTATTTCTAATCCCAGCATCTATTCCTGAGGCGTCTGATAATCAATAAGTATGCTTTGGAGGAATCAGTGAAGCCAAGTGGCTCCACTCTTAACTGGGAGGTTTCAAGAGCACACGGCTTTCTGGTCACTCTTGGACTGACCAGCCTCCCAAGTTAATACAACTTGTCTGGCTTCCTCGTCAGCACAGTCTCCCTCTGGCTGCCTCCTCCCTCTGATCTGCTGTGAATTTTAGGTTTCAGTGATTCTGCTAGTTTCTACTAGTCTTTGGCTGCCACCACTGGGGCAACACATGCTATTCCTGTTCCATCAGGAAATGCCTCCTAGCCTAGCATCCATAGATGAAAGTCTTCCCCAAACACAATAAGTCACCATTTCCTCCATCGAGTCTCTGCTTCAACCATTTCCTAAGGGTACAAGATAGTATTTATTGTTCAGATGCTACAGTCAGCATGGTATGGCCACTATGCCAAGAGATAAGACTCTTCTTGGCAATTATTTTTTCATAAATCTCCTCCCCACAACTAACATTTGTTGCTAACTCCTTTTGATGATTGCTAGTCAGCTCTACTGCTGTATTCCAGAGAATCTTGCTAGAAATGAGCACCAAACCCTCTGTCCTCTACTTTTTCTAGAATTTGCTTAAGCCATTTAAAAAAATCCATTTGTGATTTGCTCACCTCAAGTATCTGGCCACATCTTCCATTTTCTACAATTTCTCAAGGATACCATCTGCACTTCTAGGGGCACTCTTTTCCGTTGTTTCAAAATCCTGGATGTAATTTGTGAGCACCAGCGACCGGAGTGCCTTTTAAGCATCCTGGATTGTGTATTTTTCTCTCCCCTCCCACCATCCTTTCCTGCCTTTCTTCTGCCTACTTTTGGTGATATCACAGGAGTCACTTAGTATCTCTCCACATCTTCCCTCATCTGCAAAGATGGAAGGGTGGGACTAAGTGATCTCAGCCTTTCTTCCTGGCTCCAAAATTATATGGTTCTGTGATTCTTTAATGGAAGCAAAATAGAAGTTCAGGTTGCTCTGCCTTTCCTCTGGTGCTGTTATCATGTCAAAGCATTTCCTCCCAGAAGTGACCTATCCTTTCTTATTCCTCTTCAAAGTAGCTTTAGCAATTAAATAAAAAAGAAATCTTTCATATCATTATCATTTGTTTCCTCAGGCCCCTTTGCTGCCTTTGAGTTTCATTTCGCTGCCTCATACCTCTTTGCTACCTTCTCTGTTAAACAGTGTTCATGGGTCCACCCTCAAAACTCTTTGTGTTTACCCTTGCAGTGATACTCTCCCATAACCCCAGATTTTAGGAATTAGAACATTACTCTGAATCTCCCTAAACTTCATATTGGAAATCTCTCTTGTCTGTCATCCAGGTGGTTTTGTCCTTAAATAATGAGAACTTGAGTTATGAGATTTGTCAAAAAAAGAAAAAAAATTTTTGGCAATAGAATTATATCTACATACATACATATATCAGGCTTCCCCAATGGCTCAGTGGTAAAAAATCTGCCTGCAGTGCCCGAGACACGGGTTCGCTCCCTGGGTCAGGAAGATCCCATGGAGGAGGAAATGGCAACCCACTCCAGTATCTTGCCTGGAGAATCCCATGGACTGAAGAGCCTGGTGGGCTACAGTTCATAGGGTCTCAAAGAGTCAGATACAACTGAAGCAACTGAGCTTACACTCACATACATATATACATACATTCATGCTTTAGCTGTGATTTTTCCTTTGCTCCAATTTAATATCAAAATTTGCAATTAGGCTATTATAAATTTTATTGCTGTGTAGAAATGTTCCTTAAAAAAAGATTAAAAAGAATCTCTCTTATTCAGAATAGTACCAAAACTTTTAAAGGCAGGGCAAGGACTATAGAAGAAAGGAATACAGGCAAGTCACTATTAGTATTTCAGGATAATCTCCCTTCCCACTTAGATCCTTTGTCCCAGAATCTACTGAAGACCTACCTATGAATCTAATAAAATTTAATACAGATGTGAGTCATCCAAGGCTAGGAGTTAAAGAGATAATTTGTGAAACAAAGCCAAGAAAGTAATGTTTGGATGTATGTTAAACAGTTTAATTGTATGGAATTTACTCTAGAATCATGGGACTCTCAAAGAGTGCTCTGGCCTATGATAGATGGATGAGCATGAAAGTATTCTTTAAAACAAAGTCTGTTGTGATTTTTCAAGCCCAAGAATGATGTGTATCAGACATAGAAGGAAGGATTGATCCTTTTAGTCTGACATTTGATGAATTGCAAGTTTTGTCCTGGCTCATGCCCTTTGATTCAGGGACTAAAAGTATGTTGTTCACAGTTTTGTCTTTGTAGGTGGATCTATATTGACGTTTGTTGTTAAGGTGGGTTCCAAATATCGGGAGTAAACTTAAAACTCTTATGGTAAAATTGCCCAGATACATCCATGGATTCATATATGGAAGCATTCAGTTTATATAACTAGAGCTAGGTTTTCAAATTAATATATCCACATATCTTTTTCTACATAAATATTTTCCTTCAATTACAGGTATTGGATTATTTTTTAAAAAATCATTATCAATGAAAACCTACTTTTATAAGTTTAAAAGTCATAACCTATGAGAAACTCATTAGAAAATACTTTAACCATTAACTGAACAAAATGATAACATCCAAGATAATCTATTGTATTGTCCATTTGCCTTCTAAGTGAAATGAAACTCTCTTTTGATCGGGACTGTCACAGATAATTTCTGCACACAAAATACATCTAGGGACGGCTTTCAAATGAAGTTGTCACTTTTTGTTTAGCAGGCAGGAGACTCTCCATTGTTGTCAAACCTGCTTTATAGAAGCGTCACTAGCCCAGGGATACACACGGTCATAGAGAAGAGGGACTCGTCACTCAACCTACTTGGAACAGAAAAGAGCGAGGTTGGGTACTGTCAGCACTCAGGGTGTCTGAGGGCTCTTTTGTTTAGCTGGGCTTTCCTCTAGCCAGCAATGCTTTTATAGTCTTGGAATTAGATTGCTTTCTCCTGTGCTGGCTTTTGAGAGGTGTGAATAGATGAATATTGTTATTCTCTGAAGGTAACACAGGATATGTAAACTGTATAATTTGAGTTTTCTGCTCAATTCATGAGGTCATGGAAAGTTAAGAAGAAAAGCTAAGCCTGTAGGTTTACACACAGACACATACTTTCTCTTTAGTGTCTTTCAAAGTCGTCCTGGTTTTCTTAAGATTAGAGCCAAGTGGCTCACTTTTTCAACAATTAATCAAACAATGTAAGTTAAATTTTGTCTGTTATTATAACAGTGAAGTTTTATTTTTAGAGTGATAGGGACCATCACCTTGCATTTTATAATAATAAATATTTTGTATATCATGTAATATGTAATGATATATAATGCATGACATAGTAATTTATATCATAAAAGAGTAGGCTGAAGAATATTATACTGATTCTCATGTGTTTGTCCCTCTCAAGACTTTACCTGTTCCATTCCTAAGGATTAATAATTTTCTATTCTTAAAACTTACTTGGCACTTAAGTCCCAGAAGCAGCAGCCATGTAGGGCAAAAACAAGATGCTGAAAAGTGGTCCTCCCAGTTCTCGGGTTCTGCAGAATCCTTTGAAACCTTGCACAGTCATCAGCCTTGTGTATTTATAATCAGTCAAATAAATAGAAGGATGAGCTCTAGATGTCCTTTCTAATCCTAGGATTGTGTGGCTCTCAGAAGGGATAAGAGAAACAAATGAGAGTATAGGAAATTGACTACAGGAAGAAGAAAGAGAAATTAACAAGGAAATGGGCAGTCACTTGGATTAGATGGAAAGGCAACTGATGACCAAGAAAATTTAAAAAAAAAAGAGAATTTCCAGAAATTGAAGTTGAAGTGGCTCACGAGAGCATCATTCCCAGGTGGTGCTAGTGGTAAAGAACCCACTTGCCAATGCAGGAGACATAAGAGACGCAGGTTCCATTGTGGGTGGGGAAGATCCCCGGGAGGAGGAGATAGCAATCCACTCCAGTATCCTTGCCTGGAGAATCCCATGGACAGAGGAGCCTGGGGGGCTACAGTTCCTGGGGTTGCAAAGAGTCAGACATGACCGAAGCAACTTAGCACACGTGAGCCAGAAGCTTGGTATTCTGCATTTGCCAGCAGCTCTTCCAAGAATCTCATGAAAGAGAGCTCTGGATGAGGAAGTTTCGATACCTTCCCTACTATATGGTCCCCAGTTAGTCCCCCTCTATTACCATCTCCCATGATCACTTTCAACTTCCAGACCTCTCAAAACTCTCCTTTTCCCATTAATAAAAGGAGGATTGCTTTTATAAATTTAAGATATTACCCATTGCATATTAATCACAGGTTTAATTCTTCATGGATCAGTTATGAAAAATACAAGCAAACTTAAAATTCTATTTATGATTCGGACGACCAACACAGTAATGAGATTCTGTGTTGTGGGGACTGTTACATCTTGTGTCAGCCCTGTTGTATCTAAATGTTAGCTCTCTCATTAAGCTCCATTAGAGGGTTTTACAATTTCAAATTGTTTATACGCTACGGGTTTTCTGCTGCCTGACAGTGGGGCATGTTTCACTCATTAATGTTGGTGATACGTTACATTGTTAGTGAAAGCTGAAATACAATTCAGCGGAAAGGAGGCATGCGCCAACTGAAAGGCTTCTTTCCTATACGTTTCCCAATATAATATCCTGTGGATATATTTTTAAATTTGCAATTCAGCCTACCGTCTTCTGAGTAGGGAAATACCCTTTTCTTTGTTAAATTTAAATGACCCCTCCACTAACCAAATTATATTTTTGTAAACTTAATCTTCAACCTCTTATATCCCCTGTGAAATGCTTTCTTGCTCTTTTTCACCGTGTTCGATTTAAAGTAACTCATATTTGTAGCTTTCCTCTGGGTTACAAAGCACTTTCACACACACATTCCCGTTTTCATCTTCACTACAACTGTTCTTTCTAGTAAGGAAGAACAGGAAGCTAAAGCTGATAGAAGAGAAACTCTTCCCCGACTACCCAGTGAATAAATACTCAATTTCTACTCCATTCTAGTTAGTTCTGACTCTACTACTATATGCCTTCTCTTTATATGTTTGTTATTTAAAGATAGACTGTTACTTTCTAATTTTTCTATAATAAGTATTTTATATTAAACTTAGTTACCAGACTAGAAAATAAAAATCAAAACACCAGTTATCCTGCAATCCAGAGTTAACCGTCCTTCACATTTTAGTGTTTCTTACAGTGTTTTTTTCTGTGTATATCACTATATAAAATACATAATTTGTGTGTATGGTGCTCATACATTTATATACACATATAATATTTACATGAACATATAAATTTTGATATATGGCCTTCCTATCATTATATGGTGATCTCTTCCTGTGCCAATTAATCTTTTCAAAATTATTGCATTCCATGGTTACCATTATGTAACTGTACCTGAATTTATGTAACCTTTTTCTTAGTGCTAGACATTTAGGGTGTTTCAGAGTTTACAATGTTATAAATTACTACCAGATAAGCACCTGGGTATACACATCTTGCTACACAGCTTGGATTATTTCCTTAAGATTCCTAGAAGGAAAAAAGTTTGAAATACGTTGCCAACAATTATCTAGAAAAATTGAAGCAAATAATGCTCCCACTAAGCAATGTAGGAGAGAGTTCATTTCACTCCCACCTAACAACCCTGAATATTATCTCTTTTTCCCCCTAAATCTTTGCTAATTTGGTTGGTGAAAAATAGTACCTTATCATTTTACTTTGAACTTCATAGCTTCTTAGCAAAGTTAAGCATTTTTATGGAAGTTCATGCCTGTTCCAAATTACCATTAGAAGTTTTCATTCTCTCTCAGCTCTGTTCCATTACCAGGAGGAATAGTTATTGGAATCAACCTCTGCTTCCTCCCTTAGAAAATCTATTTGGATTTATCAAGACATATTTGGATGCAGGTTTTTATACCCCTCTTTACAAAAATGAATGATTACACACCTGGGTCTATTCACGGAACCAAGCCACATCTGTTTGGATCTTGTTTTGATCGACTCAGCCTTACCCCTAATAGAATAGCATCCCTTTGAATGGGCGATATTAGAAAAATAAGACCCTCCCAGTAGATAGTGAAAGAAATGTCACATCAGGGTCTGCTATGTCATATCAGGTTGCTATGACAACCCAGGCTCCATCTATCACCACTCCCATCAGCATGTGTTGCAAAGGAAACCCCTTTGCAATGTTTAATCTGAGAATTTTAATATTAAATATATATTTGACATTGAACGCTCACACCTTATTTGCTATTGTCAGGCTCACTTGATAGACAGCTAAGTTAGTCTCCTTTTATAATCCGTTTCTGAGATGAACTATAAATTTTGAAGCTGGGCTTCATCATTGCAGAGAGAAAAGCTTTTCCAGCCTATTGTTGAAATATAACATTTTATACGATTTATGAGGTCCAGATTCAGGAAGACCATTTGCCAAGCACTTAAGGCTGGTTTTGCTGCCCTTTGCTTTTCTTCCCCCTCGCAAACATATATGGGGGAAATCCATTAGGAAAGAAAAATTATGAAGAACTTACTTGATTCAATACAAACTCCAGCCTAAGAAAGAAAAAGTCTTGAGCGTTTCCATGAGGAACCTTGACCACATGAAGCTGCTCCTTGGGCTTAGGTATCCTGTTTGCTTCAACAAATGAAGTGACATCATATTTGTCTTGATATTAAATGAATGCCTCTGACTCAGGGAAACACTTTGAATTTATACATTGCATAGTACAAATCCTCTCCAATACATTTCCCAGGTTCTTTTTGAAATTCCATATGATGAGTGCTGTGATTTGGTCATATTCCACTGAGCTTGTTTTATTGCTATTAATTTTACCCAGGAAAATAGATTCTCTGAAACTTGTGATCCCAGTAGCTGTCAAGTGGTAGAAAATGAAGAAAACCACCAGACAGTGTCAGATTTATTAAGCGCTCTAGAAGTACAAAATTAATGCAGTTCTTTGTCTTTGGAAGGTTCAGTGTCCGCAAGCTGGATTTATCCTAATGGACAAGCAATGGAAGGAACAATCGTCAATTAGCTATCTCTTTAGCCAGACTACACGTGGTTGGAACGCATGTAGGTCTGCACCTAGGCAGACCTCCAATTTGTTCATTTTGACTGCAAATGACTTAATTTAACATTTTTCTAACAAATGCATTAGGTAGAACGCTGAAGTTTCCTTTAAGCATTTTTTTTTTCTTAAAAAGAATCATCAGTGAAAAACCATGTTAAGTAGGCTTCTCACTGCATTTGTTTTCCATCATTATCCTTAACACATGAATTTCTGAGGAGCCTGTGACTCTTCCAAGCACTGAACTATATAACAGTGAATGTGGAATGGAAAGTTCTGATGCTCCATCTGTTGGACCTCCACTTGGTTTGAGAATGTTTTATACTCCTGTACTAGATCATCTGCCTGTAGTCCTTTTTTTTTTTAACAGCATGAGTGAATTTTGCATTATCCTCTTATTAGAGTTACAGTGTGCAAGACTTTGAAAGTAAAGTCTTGATTTGGGGGTCCCTCACGAGTCATTTGTGTCTCCCTATAAGACTTAGGAGTCATTTCTCAAACTTACTAGCTGAACAATTCGTCTCCTAATCATGCCATTTGTTTCATGTTATTTACAGCGTTAACATTTTTCCCCTCAAAAATATTAACCTTTTGCCTTGCGTATTCTGGTGGTGTAATGAAAACAGCTGTTACTTGTCTGTGGCACTGATGTCTTCACGTTTCTTTTTATTTGTGTGCAGATTCCAAGCCAGTTGTATGTGAAGATGAACTTCAAACAAAATTCAGTAACTGTGTGTCTGGCCTTTTGTTTGTCAAATTGTAGGCTTTCAAGCCTTAAATGTGAAGCTCTGATGTACAACTTAGTCCTGAACTGTGCAAACATTTGTCTTTACCCTTTTACTGCGTTTTCCCCTTTATGTACAAGCAATATGCTTCAGGTTATTATATAATTAGCTATCCAAAATATTTTATGAGCAGATAAGCACACCGACGCTCCGTCTGGCTTGTATAGTTTTATATCAACTCTGTGAATATTCTCTTTGGTACAGAGTAGAGGATGTGTATAGAAACATTACTCCTGAATTTTTTATAGGTTCGCTCTCTTTGCCATTCTATCTGCTGTCTCCCACAAAATTTGAGTCATACCTCAACTGTATGAATCCTCTTTTAATGCTCAGTTGCCCTGGAGTGTGCCATTGTGGAATATGTTTCAATGTCTCGAGTGAAGAAATTGGAGGCATTGGTTTTAACAAAAGCAATAAAATGGCAACAGCTGAAGAGATTTCTAGAGGTAAACAGACATCCTCCCTTGTTGTTGGGCTCCTGCTCAGCACACACATTTTTAAAAGCACATGATGTTAGCCTATCATTCTTGCTTTGGTGTCTAGGGAGGGCAGAAGGAAGGACTCCAATTTTTATGGTCCCTAAGATTTCAGAATAGAGCACTACAGTATGGGAAACAATATCCGTGTTATCACCCTAAATTATCATTGTTGAACTGTGAATGTGTTTGCAAGGGGGTGGGTGTTCATGAAACAGATGGAAAGGAAAATCATAAGCATGAGAAAGGCTTTTTGGTTTTTCTAAAATAAGTATCATAATTTTCTTCTTGAATCTTCTCACCGAAGCAGGCTGTGTGAAGTACTTTTTTTTTTTTTTTTTTTTTGGCCATCAATGACTGGTCTTCAGTACCACCATTAGTTCAGTGCACAGCTAGACGTGGAGAAGAATGTGGAGCATGGAGAGGTTTTAGATGGGGAAGCCCCACTTCAGCACAACCAACCCCTCCCCAAGTCTTCCAGGCCCTCAGGTTCACCAACTTTGCCTTCTGGTATCAAAGTCTTCCATCTAGTCAAAGCTATGGTTTTTCCAGTAGTCATATATGGATGTGAGAGTTGGACTATAAAGAAAGCTGAGCACCAAAGAATTGATGCTTTTGAACTGTGGTGTTGGAGAAGACTCTTGAGAGTCTCTTGGACTGCAAGGAGATCCAACCAGTCCATCCTAAAGGAGATCAGTCCTGAATATTCACTGGAAGAACTAATGCTGAAGCTGAAACTCCAATACTTTGGCCACCTGATGTGAAGAAAAGACTCATTTGAAAAGACCCTGATGCTGGGAAAGATTGAAGGCAGAAGAAGAAGGGGATGACAGAGGATGAGATGGTTGGATGGCATCACTGACTTGATGGACATGAGTTTGAGTAAACTCCAGGAGTTGGTGATGGACAGGGAGGCCTGGTGTGCTACAGTCCATGGGGTTGCAGAGAGTCAGACATGACTGTGCGACTGAACTGAACCAAAGCCTTCACTCATATACAGATGAATGGTGTCTTATAGAGACAGACATCCAGCACCATCTGTATTTTAATGGAGATCAAAGCCTTGGACTAAATTAAGATTGAATTTCTGTCATCAGCCTGCGGGCAATGAGTGGTGCTTAAGAGCTTCCCAATTACCCTGCAGTAGCTTACCTACTCGTCCCTCTACTCCAGTCATAAGCCCTAGTTTCTCCTGAAAATGTTAATTGCAAGCACTTTAAATTCTAAATTAATCTGGAGCATTAGCTTGAGTGGGTTTTCATGGTTTTCTAAGTCTTCTGCTGGACTGGCTTCATAAATAGTGACCATATCCCATTTCTAACATAGTCGGTTCTCTTTTACCCAGAGCTGTGCTTGACAATAAAAAGAATGATTGTACTGGACAGAGAATGTATCAATACTGTTTCCATTTGGCAGTTCTCCCTTTAGCCTTACTCAAGATTTCAGCTGCCTTGGCAGAGTACTAGAAAGTGATATGCTTATTAGAAAACTTTATTAATCCAAGTAGAGTGCTATTTGGCAGTAAGATTCTAATAAGGATGAGAAGCTAAATTTAATTCAAAGCTAAAACGTCAGCAAATTATACTGGCCTACCTTCTCTAAAGTGTGCTAGCTTGGACATTCCTGATTTCCAGATAGTTTCACCTGGAAGCATGCATGCTATATTTAGCATGAAATAGCACGGAAAAGGTTTCCAATAACATCATTTCAGCACACATAAATTCCACTTGCAGTAGCAAGCCATGTGCATCACCATTTGGCTAGTGCATCACCATCACCCATTCCTTATGGGAATGGATGGCGCTGAGACATTATAGCAATACCTGGCTGCAAATAGGAGGCCATGAAAACATGATGCAGCGAAGAAAACTTCAAAACCTGTAGAAATTTCTTTAAACGGTGATCTTCCTGCGCCATACCTAGAAATGGTAAAAAAAAAAAAAAAAAAAAAAGCTTGCACCAAACGACTGGGGATGTACTCACAGTATTTCACTTATGAGCCTGGGAAGGAAAAAGACAAAAAGGAAATCATTTTCAAGGCAGCAGTTAACGGGGTCACTGAGTCGTTGTGACCCTGCCTCCTCCTCCATACACCCTGACCCCCAGGAACAGACCCTTACTCACCCTTATATAGCACCAATGTTTCCTCCCTTTTTTCTTCCCACTTGTCATTGTACATTTTCTTAAATGACTTTCTTGTTTTCAATTCCCGTAAAAATGTTTTTTAACATATCGTAGATGAGGACAATGTAACAGGTTCTGCAGAATACCTAGAATGATTAAACTCCACACATTGCTTAGCTGCTCGTGGTTGGGGATTAAATAAAGATTTAAGCTCTATAAAACATGAATAATCATAATGCCCCAAAGACTTCCACCTTTCCTTACTTGGACTTCTGCAACAATCTCTATTCTGTCCTCTACCAAAAGCTGGAATTGTCTTCTAAATATTTAAATTAGATCATGTTTCTTCCTGCTTTAACATCTTCTAACATGGTCTCAGGGTAAAATCCATTTCACTCACGGTAAAATCCAAAGATCTTAACAGTCCCTGCAAAGCATCTGTGGTCTGCCTTGCCTGCCTATATGACCTTATTACTCACCTCTATTGCTTGGACATTAAGCTCAAACCACACTTTCTTTAGCTCATCACTTTAACTTCCTTTAAATCATCACATTCATTCCCTCCTTTGAGCTGGTTTCTCTTTCTAGAATGTTCTTCATAGAGCTGCTTCTGGATAGTTCCTTCTTATAATGCAGACTTTAGCTTAAAAGACAAAGGTCTTTCTTGACTACTCTGTCTTAGGTAGCCACCCAGTCATTCTCTTATCACCACACTGTATTTTAGGGGTCTGAGTGGCACTTAGCATTGCTTGATATCCTTTTCCACTGATTTGTGTATTGTCTCACCCACCTACTAGAACATAAGGTCACACAATCGTGTGTCTTGTACTCCCCCCTATATTCCCAAGGCCTAGAATCATTGCAGTGAATAGTAGGTGTTTAGTAAGTATCTGCTGACTAAATATAAGAACCTTAAAGAATTTCACAAGTGGAGAATCATTCCTTTAGCTAGAGTCCCAGGCTGGAAAGACAGCTGCAGACAGGACATGGAAGGTCCCTGCTCTCACACATCCGGTATTCTTGTAGGGGTCAGCAGAAGAGAAAAGTGAATAAGTACATAGTGAAGATGTGTTCACAGAATGATCAACGCACAGAGGAAACAAGCAGGCAGACTGGAAGGGAGGGACTGGAAGGGTCTAAAGATGAGGTGGCAAGAGAAGGCCCCCTGAGAAGGGAGAACATGCCTGGAAACACTCGAGGCAGACAGTTTCAGGCAGGAAGAACAGCAGGTACAGATTCCCAGGGCTGTGACAAGCTTAGGCTGTGCAAGGAACAGGGGAGAGTAAGAAAGAAGCTTCCAGGCACAGTAGAGAATGATCAGGAAGAGGTGCAGAGGGAAACGGGGCCAATTGAGGGAATTGAGACCCCATGAGAATTAGTCTGCCCATAATTACAAGGCAATGGGTATTTTAAAAGTAAAGATGGATATCATCTTAATTATATTGTTTAGATATAAGGGGAAAGAATTACAGGTAAAGAGGTGGTGTGGACAAAGGCATGGAGGAGGGGTGTGGGTGAGAACTGAGGATAGGCTTAGGGAACAGTTAAAGTTTCACAGGAGACTAGACTGCAGGTGAGGCTGGAGACAGAAGCGTAGCAAAGGGAAGAGAGCCAGAAGCTTTTAGAGCAGGAGAGTTTCGTGAGCCAAGCCGTACTTTAGGAAGGCCCATCTGGCAGCACGTTAAAATGGGGTTAGGGTGGAGAGACAAGTCACCAAGCTGCTATCATGGTCCGAGCAGTGGGTGTGTGAACTAGGCTTGTGAAAGAAAAAATGTATGAAGGAATAGTGCTAGAGGCAATTGGTTAGGACTCAATAGATGTAGAATATGTGGGAGAAAAGATATCAACAATAATATAAAATATGATTGACAACAGCAGTAGCAGCTTTTTAAATTGAATTCTTATTATGTGCCAGGCACTATTCTAACTGCTTTAATGTGGGGTTTTTTTTTTTTTTTTTTTTCCTTTCCTTTTTGGCCACACTGCATGGCATGTGGGATCTTAGTTCCATGACCAGGGGCGGAACTCACATCACCTGCCTTGGAAGTATAGAGTCTTAACCACTGGACTGCCAGGGGAGTCCCTATTCTAACTGCTTTAAATACAGTAGCTCATTTAATCCTCAAAGCAATCCTCTGAAGTCTAATTATCATCATCCCTATTTCACGGATAGGTACTTCCCCCAAGTAGGGAGGAGGGCAGTGGCAGAACCAGGGTCTGAACCCAAGCAGTCTGGCTCCAGAGCCTATACTCTGAATGCTGGTCGTTGTGTTAAGTCTTGATGAACATGGAAAAGCAGTGAAAAAGCCAGGAAGATAGGAGAGAAAGTAGATTTCAGGAAAGAGATGAGGAAATTGTTTCTGAACAAGTGGAGTAATAAGGTGTTGGTACATTTTAGGTGCAGATGAAGAGCAAGGGATGAGCATGGTCCTTGGAGCTCTTGTGAGCTCTCCCAGGCAGAGATGGGTGTCTTCATGGGTGTCGAAGACTTGCCCCATCTGCTCACTCCGGTACTTTTTGAATGGATGGATGAATAAATGGATGACCACGAAAAGGAATGTGTTAGAGTCCTGGGAGTGAACAGTATCCCCAGGAGTGAAAAGTATGGACAAGAAACAGAGACCCTTAAAGGAAGCTCATGTTTAGAGAACAAGGGGAGGGTCAGTAAAGGAAACCAACTGTGAGACTGAGGAAGTAGGAAGAAGCAAGGAGGAGAGATTCACAAGGAAATTGCTGCCCAGTGTCTAACCCTGTAGAGGCCAGGGTTTGCTGAGCCTCCAGAGGACAGTTTGAAGAGCAATGAGGGTGCAAGCCAGATTGTCATCTGGCCAAAAGAGAGGACAGCAGATGAAGAAACGGGACAACAGGTGATTCCTTTTTAGAGTTTTATGAAAGGGGGGCAAGAGAGTCAGGAGGCAACAGCTTGAGGGCAGAGGAAGGGCCCCTGGATGGTAATGATTCACAAAGGTCCTAAAATTGCTCCCAAGAGAAGAGAATGAGGAGCAGGGTCTCCTGGGCCTCGGCAAGGGTGTGTATGTCTATCACTGTAGGCGAACAGCAGAAGCCCAGTCTGCACAACAGCAGGGTTACCTCACGCCTTAGACACCACTTGATTCGAGGCCATGCCTGGCAGAAATGCTCCCTGGGTGGGTACGTGGGAGAATAGTTAGTTGGACTCATTTGGTGACACCCTCATTTAGAGGTGGGTAGAAAATATTGACATCATCATGCTGCTGATTTTATAGAGAAGCAAGAGTTATTTCCCCACTGACAGGAATTTGTGGCACTCAGCATCTGTTTAAAAAAAAAAGAAAAGATTCCCCCACCCCCTTCTTCAGACTTCTCTGGACTTGCATCTGTCTTGCCAGCTGTGAGCTGCTGAATTCCAGGGTGCAAAACCAAGGGAGACAAGTAGGAGGGGCATAAAATAATGATTACATGCTACTTCAGTATAAATCTGGGTTTATTGTGTATTCCTGGGCACATGCCATCAAATTCAAGTGTGTGCCTCTCTCTTTCAATATCTGTCTGTAAACCTTGATGGTATTAAGCATATGTTTTAATAAATATTTTGTTTGCTGTATTTTCATTAATATTCATAGGGAGTGGAGCACTTTGGGTTTTGTGATTTCTAATAAACATTGATGGTGTTACTAGTTTGTACTGAGCATTCAGTATGCTCCATCAAAATGGCAGCTCTAATTAGGTTCCTTGAATTAGCTAATGGATTTTGAGAAAGATAGCTTAGAAAGCTCTTACAGCTGTCCAAGATACTCCTGCCATGGCAGAAAGACAAAGGCCCCTGGAAGCTACAGACTTCAGAGCTTTAGAAATGCAGCTGACAGTTAAAAAGATAAATTACATTCATATTTTTCCACTGAACGTCCTAATACTGAATTAATGTTATTCCTGTAGTGAGCATCCATTAAGAAGCTCATTTTATTATAAGGATGCATTTTGACCATTAGCTCTTTTTCTTTGGCTCCTCCTCTCTCCCCACTCGCCTTTTTCTCCCTCCAATTCCCCAGATAGATTGGACACAGTATGAAAAAGCTTCTTTGAAGAAGAGGAAATAATTTCCCTCTTTTTGTAGGTTATAAATTTAGAAACTCTCTTAGATATATAGTAAACATTCAGTTTAAGAAATGTCAAAGTAAGTAGTACATAAAGAACTAATATATCGATTCAATTCGAGCCTTGTGGCTTATATTTTATGTAGAACTTGGGGTAGGGGATGAGCTTCTAGCTAGTGGACTTGCTTACACTTGGGTAAAACATGATTTTTGTTGTAGAATAGGAATATCTCAAAAACAATGTGATGTTTTCTTTTTTCATCTTGATGTGGAATCACAAAATAATGCAATGCCACTCAACGTGTTCTTCACTTTTCCTTCCTAAGAACGAGTTTCTTTAGCAAATGATGAACTGATAATATCTGAATGACTGTACCTAATATGTCTTCAAATAGGGAGGAAAAAAAAAATAGTTCTTAGTGGAATGGAGAGTAATAAAGTTCATGACAAATAACAGAATGCAGGAAACACAGTCATCCACAGGCTCCTTTGAGCTAGATATGTGAGTACTCATTAACTCTATAACTGTGTTCACATAATGTTTGGCTCTTGTTTGTCCACTTAGAAAACTAATACCTGTTACTTTTTAATCTGAAAGGTTACAACTCTCTAGATACCTGGTAAATCCTTTAGGGGAATGTTTCCTGGGTCGTTAACTCTCGACCATCCAATTTCTGTTTTCCCCATTTCAGTCTTTGCAGTGCCTCTGTTTTTCTAAGTCCTGCCTGGCTTTGGCCTTTTTTCTGCTCATTAGTACCTTGACCAAACAAGGGGCCGGGCAAAGAAAAGAATCAAGTCAATTAATTGGAGGATTGTTTACAGCTCTGGGAAAATACTTTTGGGAAGGAAACTTAAGTTGTTGGTTTAAATAAGAGTTTTCAAAATCATCCCCAGTGTCTTATTTTCCATGCCCTTCGAAACCTATTTCTATGCATAACTGAGAACCAATTTAAATGCTGTTGCTAATAAAGCTGTTGGAAATAGGGAAGAAATGAAAGTGTTTATGTAATGTATAGATTACAGATCAGACAGCTTGTTTTGCCTTGGTATGATAAAAATAAAAAGGAAAAGCCTTTTTATATGAAGTGCCAAAAAAAAGAAATACTCACTTCTTCCCCACACATGACTTCACCATGATGAATAAAAGGCATAACTGACATCATGTTTATTGAAAAAAACAGCAACTGTCATACTGTCGAGAGGCTGCTGAACGCTGGAAGAAGGCATGTTGTTTATTCATTTTCACTGTGGATTATTTATAGAGTTCAATTGTCAGCATCAGCCTCATGCCTAATTTTCCCTCTTCTTGGATAGCCCATAATTCATTCACTTTTCAGATCAAGAAGACAG
This sequence comes from Bubalus bubalis, assembly GCF_019923935.1. Classification (NCBI taxonomy): domain Eukaryota; kingdom Metazoa; phylum Chordata; class Mammalia; order Artiodactyla; family Bovidae; genus Bubalus; species Bubalus bubalis. The sequence continues at coordinate 145,954,170 of NC_059158.1, forward strand.
CTACAAATTGCTCCAGGGCAGGTATTCGGGCACAACTGTTACCTCGCCTGAATGGAGCAATGGCTGTTTATTCATTGAGCTTCTGTGACTACTTTCCGTAAAGTGCCAGTGAAAATAAAAGTCATTGTCAACCCATAATGGGTTGGTTTCATCTGTTTTGTTTTTTTCACTTTTTGCCCTCTGATTTGGCAGCCAGTGCTCTCTTCCTAAAGGGAAGTTTATCACTCTATTAAAATGCATCATGCTTCAGCACCAGTTAATGTTACTGGTTAACCAAGAGCTCTAGTTATAGAAAACGTTCCGTTTTCATACTGAAGTTCTCACTGTCCCATTGCCTCCAACTAAAGTTCAGGTACAGTACTCAACAAGCGGGAAAACAGAAATAGAAGGTGACTTTTGCCAATGGTTGGGTCAACCATTTAGCTTGAACTGTATATGTATCCAAGAAATCATTGAATATGGTGCAAGAGAGTCCCATAGAGGTCAACTGGTTCATTTCATTGCTTATGATATGTGGGAAGAGAAAGGTCTTTTTATAAAAGATAGTTATTCATTGACTTCTATATTGGCTGCATTGAGTCTTAGTTACCACACACAGGCTTCCTTGTGATGCATGGGCCTCTCTCCAGTTGTGGCTCATAGGCTCTAGGATACATGGGCTCTGTAGTTTGTGGCACACGGCCTCTCCAGTTGAGGCACACGGGCTCAGGATTTGCAGGACACAGGCTCAATTGCTCTGCCACATGGGAGATCCTAGTTTCCCGGCCAGGGATCGAACCTGCATCCCCTGCATTGGAAGGCAGATTCTTAACCACTGGACCACCAAGGAAGTCACATGGGTCTTATAGAGTTATCATGATATAAAGAATAACCCTGGAGCTGCTCTACCCAATGTGAAATCGGTCCAGGATTCCACATCCTCTTCCCTTTTTGCAAGATTGGCACATGGAGCTATTCAAGCCCTACCAGCTTTACTTCCCAGAATTCTTCATCCACTCCCACACTTCTGCCATGCCTAACCAGCTGCCCTTTTATGTTGCCACACCACACTTAGCATCTGATGCTCCTTCCACTGGCATGCCCAGTACCTTCTCCTTGCTCTCCCTTTCTCCTTGAGGCCTTTCCTAGCCTCCCCAAGCATAGTTAATCACCCTCTCCTCTGAGCTACTGCAGGACTTCATTATGCTTCATGATACTTCATAATAATTGCTACATTGCCCAACAATTATTTATTTATATTTCCACCTCCCTCCATAAGACTGAAATCTCTGAGCGTTAGTTCTGGGTCTTAATCACCTTTACATTACCAGGGCCTGGGACATGGCAATATTTAAAAATAAATAAAAGCATAAATAAATGCACACAGCTGAAAACATTCAGAAGGTTATTGTAAAACTTTTATAAAAGCAATTGATGGTCCAAGTTTGATACCAGCTTATTACTATCCAGTCTGTTCTACAAAGAAAGTCACCATTCTCCTAGAAAAGATGTAGAAGTCTGAACATCTTTTAAAAACAACTGAAACAATCGCTAGGAGATGATACTATAAACTGTCTCTATCCTGTAAATCCCCGAAGGTCAGAAGGTCAGCATGAGGTTACAGGGTCACCAGTGCTCACTTTACACCCAGGGAAATGAAGGCTGTGGGGTAGCCTTAGATTTGACATGCGTTGGAACCTAGTCAATGTTAACTTTTTATGTGGCTCTTTGGAGTTGAGAACCTGTTTGGGTTGGATCATTATTATAACCCTATTTAAAATTGCAAGAGAGCTCAGCATTTGTGCATATATGTGTAGAAGAAACAAAAGGAATCAAAGCATGTTCTTAATAAATTCTTAGGCTGAATTATGCTAATCACATCAGAACACTGCATATAGAATTCTATGTTTATGAGATAATTTGATTTAACATCATATGTGTGATAATTAAAGTCTGGCCCATGCATCGCTTCTGGGTGTCTGGACAGTTTATTGTATATTCCTTCCCTTCAATGGGTATGGAGGTAACAACTAGTTTACATAGCCTATGTATTTAGAACACTTTGACTCCACAAACATTTAGTATTGAGTTCCTAATCAAAATCTTTAGCTTCTTCCAACTGAAAAACAGGTTCTTTGTTCTTTGAATATTTTTTCTCTTTCTCATGTTATTTTCCCAACCTCCTCCCCTTCCATTGGAAGGCAAAAAAAAGTCTTATGGGAGGAAAAGTTTACTCTACTGACTTTAATCTACTGACTTTTTTTTTTTGCTAATCTACTGATATTTGATTAGCACAGGCTACCATAGTCTATCTTGACAGATATAATCCTTTAAATTAAAAAAAAAAAAAACCCCACCATCCATGCACTAACTCATTTAGAGTCTCCTTTTTTCCTTTACATTGTGTAGTCAATTCAACCTTATTTCCTCATTGTGTTAAGTAAAGACCTAGGTGTCCAGCTGTTGGGAATCAGTGGTCTTTGATGGCCTTCCCTGGTCCCTTGGGAGAAGACAGAGGTTCTGTGTTTCCTCTGAGGAAGAGGGAATTTCACGGAGGCCTAGGAAATTCCCAAGGTTTTATGGCCTGCAGCCCACACAGGCTTATTTTTCCCAGAATTGACCCTGAAAGTTTAATCCACATCTAAATGTCAGATATGTATTTCTGAAATTCAAGCTGTGTTTGATTTAAGCCTAGAGGATAATAATTTTATCTCACAAGTCCTGCAGTTGTTGGTGAGAACTTCTTTGAGAAGGTGTGTGTATGTCTGTGTGTGTAAGATATTATTAATGTGTGCATGATATCATCAAAATAATACATATTTTGTAGGTTTCTTCCATTTATCTTTTTGTCCCTATTTTGCTCATTTTATTTTGAGCCGTAAAACTCTTTGAGAAAACTTATAAAGTTCCAAGTGGAATCATGTCTTAAGGTTAAGTTTCTGAAGCATCATGTGAGGCAAAAGTTGTGTACAGTCAGAATTTACCTTGAAAAACAGTTTAGGGGGATGCTATCACCCAGGTGGCTCAGTGGTAAAGAATCCTCCTCCCAATGCAGGAGATGCAGGAAATGTGGATTCGACCCCTGGGTTGGGAAAATCCCTTAGAGGAGGAAATGGCAACCCACTCCAGTATTCTTGCCTGAAAAATGCCATGGACAGAGGAGCCTGGTGGGCTGCAGTCTATGGGGTCGCAAAGAGTCGGACACAGTTGATTGGCTGGATACGTGTGCATGCAGGACCTACCTATGATCTCTCACTAAACCCACACAACACTCATTCTTTTCATTCTTTTAGTGCAGTATCAACTTGTTTGAGCACCAGCTGAAGTAGCTGGTTTGCATTTAGTGGCCATGTTGTACAAGTACTCATAGCTTGAAACACCAGGATCATGTTCAGTACAGTGTAAAGCCTATATTATGAGAGGCACTTAGGAACTGCCCCAACCAAGGGAAACTGACTCAGCTCGTGTCCAGGGGCCAACACTCATTACATGGAATGGCCAATGAGAACACTGTCACTACTTAAATTGCTGTTTTCCCCCAAGCCCCCATTTTTGTCTAAGCTCAAATATTGAAGCATCACTTAAAGGCGGTTGTGATGCAGTGTTGCTATACTTCAGCCATGTAAGAACAGCTGTAACATGAATTACAGCATTTGTTTATCATCTTTAACAGAAGACACAGTGAATGCACAATTTCAAATTGATCTAAATCTATTTTTCTTTGCATCTACATATGCTCGGTTAGCAAAGATGTAGAATAGAAATGAAGGGCTAATTTTGCCGCCAGCCAGTGTGAACTTTTCAACTATATTTTAAAATCCTCCTTTAAGAAACAAAAATTACCATGTGAAATACTTGATAAATTCTTTTGGTGACCCCCACATACTTTGCGTTGTTAATAAAATTGGCACAATGTCTCGAGACAGTATGTATCATATGTTTATACAAAACTTTGAATGTGCCCAATATTTGTGTAAATTACTTAAGGCTCAAAAATACTGTACTGCGTTGGAGGAAAGATATTAGAATACTATTCAAAATATGAATAACTCAAATGGATATTTTATGACTAATGGCAAAATTAGCTTCTGAAATTTGAACACAGCCAGGAGGTCAGCGCACAGTATCAGAATAATGCAATTATGTGTTACAGGCTTATAATGGTGAGTTGAAGCCATGAATAATAACTCGTGTGTTGTTGAATTGTGAATAACACTGTCGGTGTCACTCCTAAGAAATTTCTACCTTCTCTGGAAATGGAGACAGAGAAGCAGAATGTTCTGATTAGGGAATGGCCTCGCATTGTCTCAAGTGATAAAGAGCAAAGGTAGAGCAAAGCCTTTTTATCAGAAGAGGAGATGACATTGATCTGGTGAGAATCTCCTTCACAGCAATCAATCACATAGGAGAAAGTTGCCCTTCATGCATCAATGAGATTACTTTTCAGTGGTACATGGTGGCCATGGTATGAGTGGAAATGCTTGCCGTTATGCAATCAAAAGTGTCAGGGGAAGGGGGACCTTCTTTTTCCCTCTAAGATGTGATTCATTGGGGTCAAAGTCCATTCAAGGGTTAAGATTCCCAGGACAAATCTTCCAGCTATAAGAGTCAGAGGGTCAGTTGACTGAGCTACGGCTGGAAATACCAAGATAAGGATCTCAAAGGGAGCAGATGCTTAAAGCAGGAAACATGTGGAGAAAGGCAAAAGGTCGGACTCAGGTTGCCATGGCAAAGTCAGGAGCCCAGGTAAGCCAAGTCACATTGTCAGATTATGGTGTCTGGGTCAAAAAGCCACTGGCAGCTCAGGACGGCTCGGGGAAGAACCACATTCAGAATTGTAGGCTGTGCTAATACATAGCTGTACTTTGTGGGGTCCGTCCTTCCTTATGACCCTGACTTACACATTGACCTCTCCGGACCAGTTTTTTAGCTTCCTCACAGTAGCCTGATGTAACGAGTAATTTTGTTGAATGCTTAGAAATTTATACAAATACACGTTTTTCAAGGTAATGTATTAGCATAGAATATAGCTTTTTTCCCCTCAGTTTCTGCCACCAGTTTTTCATGCAACATTATATCATCTCTTAAGATATGTAATAAGCATTGTTTCTTTACCTACTAGTAAGAAGTATAATGTCAGAGGTAATTGACAAAAGTAGTTCTAGAAATAAAGAGAGATTCAAATGTGAAAAATTTGTTTCATCTGTTACTGTATTCGCTCTTTCTATAAACTCATAGTCTTAATATAGGAAGTCATAGGGAGTCATTGTAAGTAAACTAATTGTTTTAATTAACAAAATAACTGAAATATATAGATATTAAATGCCCATATGAAGAAAGTCATATCTTATTTTTGGGGGAAATTATTTTAATCAAAAATAATTGGAAAGGGGGGTCACCATCATAGTAGTGATGCATTGGGAAAGAAATTAGAAAACTTCCCAAGTGTTGTTCATGGCTAGTCAGTTATATATTCCAAAATTTCACTGGACTAAACCACAAAAAATCTTATTTGTCAATATGCCTTTGGAAAAAATAGATACTCTTTGTACAAAATTAGGAACTGAGAAGATAATTTACATAATTATAATTTTCACTGAATAGTAACACTGGATAATTTTCAGAGCTGTCCAGTATGAAAATGCCATTTAAAGAATTTTATAGAATTTAGCCCCATTAAAGGCCATTATTTATTATTAAATCTCATTTAGCACATATGGACGCACTATATAAATGTATTTGCATTATGGAATGTTAAATCTGTAGAGTGTTAGTGCTATTGGGCTATGGTTTCTATAAATCTTCAAAATGCTTTTGAATTAATGATCCTGAGTACATTTATAAGAATGTCTCAAATTTTTTATTTGACAGAAATCTTTATCACCAACAGAAAATCAGTTACGGTTGTGTCTATGACTGCCTTCAGCTGAATATTCTTTTATAGAACCTAGTCTGGGATTTGAAGTATAATTAGTAAGGGAAGAGTGCATATAGATAGTTAGATTTCATTATATTCATGTTATCAAGAGTGTGAATATCACAGAATCTCAGGTATTTTGAGAACTCTGTTCCCACTTTGGAAAAAAGTATGCCCTGTTTTTGCAGAACTGTGGTACTGCTATATTTGAGGTTTTAGACTATATTGATTCTTTAGGTCCTTAAATGCAAAAAGATAAAACAATCCTTCCCATTAGGGGAAAAAAAAAAGGAAAAGAATAGCATATTGTCATCACTCCATATCTTTCAAAAGGAGAAAATCTTTTTGAGAAAACCTTTAAAACTTCACACTTTTGTGAATATAGAAAGATGAATACCATGTTTACTTAATTTAAATATTTTATTGTTGTTCAGTTACTCAGACATGTCGTACTCTTTGCAGCCCCGTGGACAGCAGCATACCAGGCTTACCTGTCCTTCACTATCTCCTGAAGTTTGCTCAGACTCATGTCCATTGAGTCGATGATCCATCCAACCATCTCATCCTCTGTTGCCTCTCTTCTCATCCTACCTTCAGTCTTTCCCAGAATCAGAGTCTTTTCCAATCACAATAACATTTTTACAGTAACATCATAAAAAAAGTGAATGATCAAATCCCAAACTTAAAAACAACCCCTATTCTACTGATTACTGTTGACATACATACATCTAATGCCAACAGTTTTATTCAGTGAATTTGTAAGGGTTAGCTCATCCAAGTAGAAATATTCCTGTTAAGGTTCCATTATATAGAGACTGTTCTTAACTGCATCACTGAATCTGGACCCCAGGCTGGTACCTACTGATCAAAGGCAGACACCTCTCCTTAGCAATGAAGAGCTGCATGACTTGAGGCTATCTGAAAATGACACAGCTCTTTGGAATTAACTGTGTATATTTTAATCATAGTTAGGGTGCTGTATTTACTTGTATGCTTGCTTAGACATACGCAGAAAGTCTCAACAGATGAATTCACAAGTCAGACAATGGTTCGCTGGCAGTGACCAGCTCCCTCTCATTCGGCCCCCTCAGCCAGTGATGAACGTTACAAGAAGCAGCCCTGGCTGTTTGTCAGCCCTGGTCCTGATCCAGAGTTTCTTTCTCTTTCATGTGGATCTTTGTCATATGTTGAGTCTCTTTTGCACCCCATTCAGTTTTGTACCAGTTTCCCACATAAGCCTGTTAGAGATGTAATGTTAATTACCCAGAAATCTCCGTCCGCAGTGCTCCAGCATCATTCTTTAATGAATACAGACTTCATTGCATGTATTCTATTACTTTAGCTGCTTCAATTTCTATTTTTATTGCAAAGATCTGTGCAAATAAAAGAATATCAAAAGGTATGGCTATAAATGTGCTCTGCGAACTTCCCTCTGCCTTGAAATGCAACGGCTGCTACAATATGCCTGCTGCATTTTAATGCCTTTCTCAAGAGGCAACAAGGTAACACTGGCTTTGGAGTCACACACTCCCTGGTCCACCATTCACCAACTGTGCTACTTATTTGAGCCTCAGTGTACTCATCTGTGAAATGTCAATGTCATCCTCACAAATTTGGGGATAAAATGAGATGAAGTGTGTAAAGCATAAATATTATATTTAAGGAGCTTAATAAATGTTACTTTTCTCCAGCCTGTTGTAGTAATGGGAGGAGACTATGGCATGCACAAATGAACACTCATTTTAAAATGTTTTTCAATTGAGGTAATTATGAACTAGGAAGAATAAGGTTAGATTCCAGTGGAGCAGATAATGTCTTACTGTGATGTGTATTGCCTTTGGGAATATATTACTATAGGTGACGATGAAGAAAATGACATGGTTTCTGAATTTCATTACAACTTTAAAACTCTGTCCAGCTTTAAAGTGTTATAAGAAAAGCCTGTTTTACTATACATCTGCTTTTAAAGGTGAAAGCAGCATAATTTACAAGAAATCACTACAATATAAATCTGTTTTGTTATACTGCTTGAGTTAATTTAAAATAAAATTTCAGCACACTGAAAGTGCAGGAGTGGCATTGATCACCTACATATGTATATTGCTACAATAGGAACTTTTTTGGTAAGAATGACTGACTAACTTCTACCTCATCCAGTGAACAAATAATACAGCAAGCCTAAATTTTCTAACTAGCAACCTGGAGATGGGATTACTGATACTTTACCAGATTTTATATGGTTGCAAGAGTAGGTGAGTTACATCATAAGCTGATATAACTTCTGAAGCTATCAGACAAAATTCTTAGAATCTCTACTACTGAGTTCCATAAAGCCAGGAAAATAGAAGTTAACATGTAAATAGGGAAAGGAAAAACAGAAGTCCTCAGAAAGTAAGTCCTCAGAGCTAGGCTTAGCTTTCATTCTGGTCCAGTATGTTGTTAGAGGACCTAGTCTTTAAGATACTAATTAGATGAACGAGGAGACACAGGTTGGAAGGTATTAAGCAATGATAGAGCCTTCTTTAAAGTCTAGACCTTGTATATCGAGTAGTCGTGAGCCTCAGATTTCTCATGTCTATGGAGCAGAACCATAAAAGTTATCTTTATTCTTCTGTGATTTTGAAATATTTACAGCACCTGTTAATACAACTATATAACTCAACTCAAGTGCCAGCTCCTATAGATGGTAATAGCTTTCTGAAGTTCTGGGTTAAGAAAGATTCTAAGACCATGTCTAGGATTATGGGGAAGGAATGCTATAATTGATTAATGATGTCTGTTCTGAGCAGAATTGATAGTAAGTGAAAGTCTGTATCAATATATTTTCTATACAATGTCCCATAAATTATAATTATTATGATTACTGCCTCTCTTATGACAAAGGCATTTTTATGTTCCTCAGATTTCTACCTCTTCAACACAAAACGGAATCAATTAACTGCTTTGGGTACAATAGCTGTGTATATCATTTTTATTGATTTGATGGTAAACGTGTGTGTTATCTTCAGAGAAGAGCTGAAAGATAAAATCAGAATTTACTATTCCTCATTTTATTATATAAACCAACTACCTGGGAAAAAGTCTGGTATAGTTACTCAAAGTAGAGTGAGGGTTAGACAGAGAAAGAAAATGAATGTTGCAATGTAATCCCTGCTTATCATGAAAGGTTTGCACGGTGTCCTGTAACTTCTCTAAAATATTCACACAAGGGAGAATGTTTTGCACTTAGATGGTCCATGAATTTCTAGACTTTTTCCTGTTTTTCTCTGTGGCCAGATTTCTTCTCTGGGTAAATAGTCATGTTCCTGTCAGCCATAGGGGATTTTCTGAATCATAAACAGCTGATTTTGTATTCTTGCCCCATTCCTTTTATTTGAGAACTGAAATCTGATCAAACCCATATTTTTAAATTTATTTATTTATAGGCATATGGAAGAATAGTTTACGGTCTGAGTGTGATTATTTTTTCCCACAAATGCAGGAAAATTATGGGGATTTTTAAAACAATCCCTTATCAGTTTCTTTTTTTTTTTTTTATTACTGATGACTTCATTCTGCTTGAATTCAATGCTTCGGTTTCTTTGGGTAAACTAATAGATTATGTATGCTGTGTTTGCACCACGTTGATTGAACTCATCTGGTGAGTTTGAGCGTGGCTCATGCATGCACGAAATGGGCAGAAGCCTGCACAGTGGATGCAGGCCCGTAGGCAACTCAGAGTACTTAAGAGCAAGGCGTGCTCTT